>NC_053039.3:25738095-27218345 GCF_002575655.3 Aegilops tauschii subsp. strangulata
GGATGAAAGGTTTGAGATCACAGCAATCGCGCGCGACGGCCAACCGATTGAACCCATCCGGACAAAGGATGCATTTGCTGCTCAGTGCGGGGTTCTAGTTAGGGACAAGATCCCGATCAGCATCCACCAATGGTATAAGCCTAAGAAGGAAGACCCTGAGGTGTCTTTGTTGGGAATCGTAGCATAATTTAAAATTTTCCTACGCTCACCAAGATGCATCTATGGAGTCTACTAGCAACGAGGGGAAAGGAGTGCATCTACATACCCTTGTAGATCGCGAGCGGAAGCGTTCCAATGAACGTGGATGACGGAGTCGTACTCGCCGTGATCCAAATCACCGATGACCGAGTGCCGAACGGACGGCACCTCCGCGTTCAACACACGTACGGTGCAGCGACGTCTCCTCCTTCTTGATCCAGCAAGGGGGGAGGAGAGGTTGATGGAGATCCAACAGCACGACGGCATGGTGGTGGATGTAGCGGGTCTCCGGCAGGGCTTCGCCGAGCTTCTGCGAGAGAGAGAGAGGTGTTGCAGGGAAGGAGGGAGGCGCCCAAGGCTGTAGGTTGCTGCCCTCCTCCCCCCCTTTATATAAGCCCCCTGGGGGGGCGCCGGCCCAGGGAGATGGGATCTCCAAGGGGGGGCGGCGGCCAAAGGGGGGGAAGGGGTGCCTTGCCCCCCAAGGCAAGGGCGAAGCTCCCCCCCCCCTAGGGTTCCCAACCCTAGGCGCATGGGGGGAGGCCCAAGGGGGGCGCCCCAGCCCACTAAGGGCTGGTTCCCTTCAACTTTCAGCCCACGGGGCCCTCCGGGATAGGTGGCCCCACCCGGTGGACCCCCGGGACCCTTCCGGTGGTCCCGGTACAATACCGGTAACCCCCGAAACTTTCCCGGTGGCCGAAACTTGACTTCCTATATATAATTCTTCACCTCCGGACCATTCCGGAACCTCTCGTGACGTCCGGTATCTCATCCGGGACTCTGAACAACTTTCGGGTTTCCGCATACATATATCTCTACAACCCTAGCGTCACCGAACCTTAAGTGTGTAGACCCTACGGGTTCGGGAGACATGCAGACATGACCGAGACGCCTCTCCGGTCAATAACCAACAGCGGGATCTGGATACCCATGTTGGCTCCCACATGCTCCACGATGATCTCATCGGATGAACCACGGTGTCGAGGATTCAATCAATGTCGTATGCAATTCTCTTTGTCAATCGGTATGTTACTTGCCCGAGATTCGATCGTCGGTATCCCAATACCTAGTTCAATCTCGTTACCGGCAAGTCTCTTTACTCGTACCGCAATGCATGATCCCGTGACTAACGCCTTAGTCACATTGAGCTCATTATGATGATGCATTACCGAGTGGGCCCAGAGATACCTCTCCGTCACACGGAGTGACAAATCCCAGTCTCGATCCGTGCCAACCCAACAGACACTTTCGGAGATACCCGTAGTGCACCTTTATAGTCACCCAGTTACGTTGTGACGTTTGGCACACCCAAAGCACTCCTACGGTATCCGGGAGTTGCACGATCTCATGGTCTAAGGAAAAGATACTTGACATTGGAAAAGCTCTAGCAAACGAAACTACACGATCTTTTATGCTATGCTTAGGATTGGGTCTTGTCCATCACATCATTCTCCTAATGATGTGATCCCGTTATCAATGACATCCAATGTCCTTAGTCAGGAAACCATGACTATCTGTTGATCAACGAGCTAGTCAACTAGAGGCTTACTAGGGACACGTTGTGGTCTATGCATTCACACATGTATTACGATTTCCGGACAATACAATTATAGCATGAATAATAGACGATTATCATGAACAAAGAAATATAATAATAACCATTTATTATTGCCTCTAGGGCATATTTCCAACAGTCTCCCACCTGCACTAGAGTCAATAATCTAGTTACATTGTGATGAATCGAACACCCATTGCGTCCTGGTGTTGATCATGTTTTGCCCTAGGGAGAGGTTTAGTCAACGGATCTGCTACATTCAGGTCCGTGTGTACTTTACAAATTTCTATGTCTCCATTTTGAACACTTTCACGAATGGAGTTGAAGCGACGCTTGATATGCCTGGTCTTCCTGTGAAACCTGGGCTCCTTCGCAAGGGCAATAGCTCCAGTGTTGTCACAGAAGAGAGTCATCGGGCCCGACGCATTGGGAATCACCCCTAGGTCGGTAATGAACTCCTTCATCCAGACTGCTTCCTGTGCTGCCTCCGAGGCTGCCATGTACTCCGCTTCACATGTAGATCCCGCCACGACGCTTTGCTTGCAACTGCACCAGCTTACTGCTCCTCCATTCAAAATATACACGTATCCGGTCTGTGACTTCGAGTCATCCAGATCTATGTCGAAGCTAGCATCGACGTAACCCTTTACGACGAGCTCTTCGTCACCTCCATAAACGAGAAACATATCCTTAGTCCTCTTCAGGAACTTCAGGATATTCTTGACCGCTGTCCAGTGTTCCTTGCCGGGATTACTTTGGTACCTTCCTACCAAACTTACGGCAAGGTTTACATCAGGTCTGGTACACAGCATGGCATACATAATAGACCCTATGGCCGAGGCATAGGGGATGACACTCATCTTTTCTATATCTTCTGCCGTGGTCGGGCATTGAGCCTTGCTCAATTGCACACCTTGCAATACAGGCAAGAACCCCTTCTTGGACTGATCCATACTGAACTTCTTCAATATCTTGTCAAGGTATGTACACTTTGAAAGACCAATGAGGCGTCTTGATCTATCTTTATAGATCTTGATGCCTAATATATAAGCAGCTTCTCCAAGGTCCTTCATTGAAAAACACTTATTCAAATAGGCCTTTATACTTTCCAAGAATTCTATATCATTTCCCATCAATAGTATGTCATCCACATATAATATGAGAAATGCTACAGAGCTCCCACTCACTTTCTTGTAAACACAGGCTTCTCCATAAGTCTGTGTAAACCCAAACGCTTTGATCATCTCATCAAAGCGAATGTTCCAACTCTGAGATGCTTGCACCAGCCCATAGATTGAGCGCTGGAGCTTGCATACTTTGTTAGCATTCTTAGGATCAACAAAACCTTCCGGCTGCATCATATACAACTCTTCCTTAAGGAAGCCGTTAAGGAATGGCGTTTTGACGTCCATCTGCCATATCTCATAATCATAGTATGCGGCAATTGCTAACATGATTCGGACGGACTTCAGCTTCGCTACGGGTGAGAAAGTCTCATCGTAGTCAACCCCTTGAACTTGTCGATAACCCTTAGCGACAAGTCGAGCTTTGTAGATGGTCACATTACCATCTGCGTCCGTCTTCTTCTTAAAGATCCATTTGTTTTCTATGGCTCGCCGCTCATCGGGCAAGTCAGTCAAAGTCCATACTTTGTTTTCATACATGGATTCTATCTCGGATTTCATGGATTCTAGCCATTTGTCAGAATCCGGGCCCGCCATCGCTTCTTCATAGTTCGAAGGTTCACCGTTGTCTAACAACATGATTTCCAGGACAGGGTTGCCGTACCACTCTGGTGCGGAACGTGTCCTTGTGGACCTACGAAGTTCAGCAACTTGATCCGAAGCTTCATGATCATCATCATTAACTTCCTCCCCAGTCGGTGTAGGCACCACAGGAACATTTTCCCGCGCTGTGCTACTTTCCGGTTCGGAAGGGGTGACTATCACCTCATCAAGTTCCACTTTCCTCCCACTCAATTCTTTCGAGAGAAACTCCTTCTCCAGAAAGGACCCGTTCTTGGCAACGAAGATCTTGCCTTGGGATCTGAGGTAGAAGGTATACCCAATAGTTTCCTTAGGGTATCCTATGAAGACGCATTTTTCCGATTTGGGTTCGAGCTTTTCAGGTTGAAGTTTCTTGACATAAGCATCGCATCCCCAAAATTTTAGAAACGACAGCTTAGGTTTCTTCCCAAACCATAATTCATACGGTGTCGTCTCAACGGATTTCGACGGTGCCCTATTTAAAGTGAATGCGTCAGTCTCTAAAGCATAACCCCAAAATGAGAGCGGTAAATCGGTAAGAGACATCATAGATCGCACCATATCCAATAGAGTGCGATTACGACGTTCGGACACACCATTTCTCTGAGGTGTTCCAGGCGGCGTGAGTTGTGAAACTATTCCTCATTTCCTTAAGTGTGCACCAAACTTGTGACTTAAATATTCTCCACCACGATCTGATCGTAGGAATTTTATTCTCCTGTCACGTTGATTCTCAACCTCACTCTGAAATTCTTTGAACTTTTCAAAGGTTTCAGACTTGTGTTTCATTAGGTAGACATACCCATATCTACTTAAATCATCAGTGAGAGTGAGAACATAACGATATCCTCCGCGAGCCTCAACACTCATTGGACCACACACATCGGTATGTATGATTTCCAATAAGTTGGTTGCTCGCTCCATTGTTCCGGAGAACGGAGTCTTGGTCATCTTACCCATGAGGCATGGTTCGCACGTGTCAAATGATTCGTAATCAAGAGACTCCAAAAGTCCATCTGCATGGAGCTTCTTCATGCGCTTGACACCAATGTGACCAAGGCGGCAGTGCCACAAGTATGTGGGACTATCATTATCAACTTTACATATTTTGGTATTCACACTATGAACATGTGTAACATCACGTTCGAGATTCATCAAAAATAAACCATTGACCAGCGGGGCATGACCATAAAACATATCTCTCAAATAAATAGAACAACCATTATTCTCGGATTTAAATGAGTAGCCATCTCGAATTAAACGAGATCCAGATAGAATGTTCATGCTCAAAGCTGGCACTAAATAACAATTATTGAGGTTCAAAACTAATCCCGTGGGTAGATGCAGAGGTAGCGTGCCAACGGCGATCACATCGACCTTGGAACCATTCCCGACGCGCATCGTCACCTCGTCCTTTGCCAGTCTCCGTTTATTCCGTAGTTCCTGTTTTGAGTTACAAATATGAGCAACCACACCGGTATCAAATACCCAGGAGCTACTATGAGTACTGGTAAGGTATACATCAATAACTTGTATATCACATATACCTTTGGTGTTGCCGGCCTTCTTCTTGTCCGCTAAGTATTTGGGGCAGTTCCGCTTCCAGTGAGCACTTCCCTTGCAATAAAAGCACTCAGTTTCATGCTTGGGTCCATTCTTCGACTTCTTCCCAGTAACTGGTTTACCGGGCGCGGCAACTCCCTTGTCGTCCTTCTTGAAGTTCTTCTTACCCTTGCCCTTCTTGAACTTAGTGGTTTTATTCACCATCAACACTTGATGTTCTTTTCTGATCTCTACCTCAGCTGATTTCAGCATTGAATATACCTCAGGAATGGTCTTTTCCATCCCCTGCATATTGAAGTTCATCACAAAGCTCTTGTAGCTTGGTGGAAGCGACTGAAGGATTCTGTCAATGACCGCGTCATCCGGGAGATTAACTCACAGCTGAGACAAGCGGTTGTGCAACCCAGACATTCTGAGTATGTGCTCACTAACAGAACTATTCTCCTCCATTTTACAGCTGAAGAACTTGTCGAAGACATCATATCTCTCGACCCGGGCATGAGCTTGAAAAACTAATTTCAGCTCCTCGAACATCTCATATGCTCCATGTTTCTCAAAAAGCTTTTGGAGACCCGGTTCTAGGCTGTAAAGCATGCCGCACTGAACGAGGGAGTAATCATCAGCACGCTGCTGCCAAGCGTTCATAACGGCTTGGTTCTCTGGGATTGGTGCTTCTAAGACATAATCTTTCTTGGCTGCTATGAGGATGATCCTTAGGTTCCGGACCCAGTCCGTATAGTTGCTGCCATCATCTTTCAGCTTGGTTTTCTCTAGGAACGCGTTGAAATTGAGGACAACGTGGGCCATTTGATCTACAAGACATAGTATAAAGATTTAGACTAAGTTCATGATAATTAAGTTCATCTAATCAAAATTTTAATGAACTCCCACTCAGATAGACATCCGTCTAGTCATCTAAGTGTAACATGATCCGAATTCAACTAGGCCGTGTCGGATCATCACGTGAGACGGACTAGTCAAGATCGGTGAACATCTCCATGTTGATCGTATCTTCTATACGACTCATGCTCGACCTTTCGGTCCTCCGTGTTCCGAGGCCATGTCTGTACATGCTAGGCTCGTCAAGTCAACCTAAGTGTATTGCGTGTGTTCCGAGGCCATGTCTGTACATGCTAGGCTCGTCAACACCCGTTGTATTCGAACGTTAGAATCTGTCACACCCGATCATCACGTGGTGCTTCGAAACAACGAACCTTCGCAACGGTGCACAGTTAGGGTGAACACTTTCTTGAAATTATTATAAGGGATCATCTTACTTACTACCGTCGTTCTAAGCAAATAAGATGCAAAAACATGATAAACATCACATGCAATCTAATAGTGACATGATATGGCCAATATCATCATGCTCCTTTGATCTCCATCTTCGGGGCACCATGATCATCTTCGTCACCGGCATGACACCATGATCTCCATCATCATGATCTCCATCATTGTGTCTTCATGAAGTCGTCACGCCAACGATTACTTCTACTTGTATGGCTAACGCGTTTAGCAACAAAGTAAAGTAAATTACATGGCGTTATTCAATGACACGCAGGTCATGCAAAATAATAAAGACAACTCCTATGGCTCCTGCCGGTTGTCATACTCATCGACATGCAAGTCGTGATTCCTATTACAAGAATATGATCAATCTCATACATCACATATATCATTCATCACATCTTCTGGCCATATCACATCACATAGCACTTGCTGCAAAAACAAGTTAGACGTCCTCTAATTGTTGTTGCAAGTTTTTACGTGGTTTGTAGGTTTCTAGCAAGAACGTTTTCTTACCTACGTATGACCACAACGTGATTTGCCAATTTCTATTTACCCTTCATAAGGACCCTTTTCATCGAATCCGTTCCGACTAAAGTAGGAGAGACAGACACCCGCTAGCCACCTTATGCAACTAGTGCATGTCAGTCGGTGGAACCTGTCTCACGTAAGCGTACGTGTACGGTCGGTCCAGGCCGCTTCATCCTACAATGCCACCGAAACAAGAAACGACTAGTAGCGGCAACAAGAATTGGCAAACTCAACGCCCACAACTTCTTTGTGTTCTACTCGTGCCTAGTAACTACGCATAGGCCTGGCTCATGATGCCACTGTTGGGAATCGTAGCATAATTTAAAATTTTCCTACGCTCACCAAGATGCATCTATGGAGTCTACTAGCAACGAGGGGAAAGGAGTGCATCTACATACCCTTGTAGATCGCGAGCGGAAGCGTTCCAATGAACGTGGATGACGGAGTCGTACTCGCCGTGATCCAAATCACCGATGACCGAGTGCCGAACGGACGGCACCTCCGCGTTCAACACACGTACGGTGCAGCGACGTCTCCTCCTTCTTGATCCAGCAAGGGGGGAGGAGAGGTTGATGGAGATCCAATAGCACGACAACGTGGTGGTGGATGTAGCGGGTCTCCGGCAGGGCTTCGCCGAGCTTCTGCGAGAGAGAGAGAGGTGTTGCAGGGAAGGAGGGAGGCGCCCAAGGCTGTAGGTTTCTGCCCTCCCTCCCCCCCCTTTATATAGGCCCCCTGGGGGGGCGCCGGCCCAGGGAGATGGGATCTCCAAGGGGGGGCGGCGGCCAGAGGGGGGGAAGGGGTGCCTTGCCCCCCAAGGCAAGGGGGAAGCTCCCCCCTAGGGTTCCCAACCCTAGGCGCATGGGGGGAGGCCCAAGGGGGGCGCCCCAGCCCACTAAGGGCTGGTTCCCTTCCACTTTCAGCCCACGGGGCCCTCCGGGATAGGTGGGCCCACCCGGTGGACCCCCGGGACCCTTCCGGTGGTCCCGGTACAATACCGGTAACCCCCGAAACTTTCCCGGTAGCCGAAACTTGACTTCCTATATATAATTCTTCACCTCCAGACCATTCCGGAACCTCTCGTGACGTCCGGGATCTCATCCGGGACTCCGAACAACTTTCGGGTTTCCGCATACATATATCTCTACAACCCTAGCGTCACCGGACCTTAAGTGTGTAGACCCTACGGGTTCGGGAGACATGCAGACATGACCGAGACGCCTCTCCGGTCAATAACCAACAGCGGGATCTGGATACCCATGTTGGCTCCCACATGCTCCACGATGATCTCATCGGATGAACCACGGTGTTGAGGATTCATTCAATCCCGTATGCAATTCCCTTTGTCAATCGGTATGTTACTTGCCCGAGATTCGATCGTCGGTATCCCAATAACTAGTTCAATCTCGTTACCGGCAAGTCTCTTTACTCGTACCGCAATGCACGATCCCGTGACTAACGCCTTAGTCACATTGAGCTCATTATGATGATGCATTACCGAGTGGGCCCAGAGATACCTCTCCGTCACACGGAGTGACAAATCCCAGTCTCGATCCGTGCCAACCCAACAGACATTTTCGGAGATACCCGTAGTGCAGCTTTATAGTCACCCAGTTACATTGTGACGTTTGGCACACCCAAAGCACTCCTACGGTATCCGGGAGTTGCACGATCTCATGGTCTAAGGAAAAGATACTTGACATTGGAAAAGCTCTAGCAAACGAAACTACACGATCTTTTATGCTATGCTTAGGATTGGGTCTTGTCCATCACATCATTCTCCTAATGATGTGATCCCATTATCAATGACATCCAATGTCCATAGTCAGGAAACCATGACTATCTGTTGATCAACGAGATAGTCAACTAGAGGCTTACTAGGGACACGTTGTGGTCTATGCATTCACACATGTATTACGATTTCCGGACAATACAATTATAGCATGAATAATAGACGATTATCATGAACAAAGAAATATAATAATAACCATTTATTATTGCCTCTAGGGCATATTTCCAACAGTCTTATGTCAATGATATGCAAAAAGATGATCTTTGGACTGAGCTGAAGGCAAATTTCACCCTACCGCCAAAGGAGGATCCGGAGAAGCCAGTTAAAGAGCAATTAATCAAGTCTCATGCTCTTAAGAAGATGGCAGACCTATTCAGGAGGTGGAAGAATGAGCTGAAAACATTTGTCGACAAAGAAGAGACACTAGAATTCATCGGCCGGTATGAGAAGATCAGAGATCACTGGCCCGCATTTGTGGCCCACAAGACATCGGAAAAGAGTAAGAAGATCTCAGCGACAAACAAGAAGAATGCTGCGAAGAAGAAGCTTCACCATCGCACGGGGTCAGGTGGCTACCTCAAAGCCCGGCCTAAGTGGGCCAAGGCTGAGAATGATCTGCTTGAAAAAGGGATCGAACCACAGACAATGAACTGGACAGACCGTTGCCGGACTTGGTTCTTCGGGGCTAGCGGAACCTTGGACCCTGTATCAGGGAGGTGCGTTTGGACGAACGAGATTTTGAGAATACCAGTCAAGAAGATTCAGCAATATATCGATGCAGCGCAGGAAGAGACGTTCGTTCCAGACAGAGAGAACGACGAGCTCACAATGGCCCTCGGGAATCCTGAGCACCCTGGACGGACACGAGGCACGCGAGGCTCCGTTCCGTGGACGGCTGGTTTTCGGGACGCAGGCGGTTACAAAAGCCAGGAGAGGAGGAAAAAAATGGAGCAGACCCAAATTCAGAAGCTGCACGAAAGGGTTCAAGCGCTAGAGGAACGAGACAGCAATCGACATGCCGAAACTACCCCCGAAGCTACCCCGCCATCTCAGCGGAGAAGCAGCGTGGCTTCCACCAAGCTGCTTCAGCTGGAGCATGTCTTGACGGCTCCTGCTAGCTACCCCGTGGATGCTATCACGGAGTCTCAACATTGCCACCTTATGGCGCAATGGCAGAACTTCAAAGTCAAGGCGGCTGTTGGCTCTGTTTTACCTCCTGAACCCGGCGCAACCTACCACTGCCGGCCGATTCCAGAAGGATATGCTAGGGTGATGGTGGATGAAATAACGGAGGGATTTGAGGACCTCCAGCTTGACTAGCCTACTGGTGAAGGGGAGACTCGGCTGGGTTTAGCTCTGAAGACTCCGTGCCTATGGCGGAAGGAGCTCATCAACCTTCCGAACTGGATGGCTCCGGCGAGTAAGGGCAGTCCGCCTCCTCCTCCGCCTCCTCCTCTGGCGAGTGATCAGGGCACTCAGCCTCCTTCTCCGGAGCGTGGCGGCACTCCGCCTCCTCCTCCGGCGAGTGATCAGGGCACTCAGCCTCCTTCTCCTGCGCGTGGCGGCACTCCGCCTCCTTCTCCGCCTGCGCCGGCGCGCCCGAGGAGCCAGCCTCCTCCTTCTCCGCCTCGTCAGCAAGGGCGGAAGAGACCCACCGCTGCTGCGGCTGCTCCGGCGTGTCGTAGTCCTTCTCCTCCGCCTCGTAAGCAAGGAAAGAAGACAGCCGCAGCCGCTCCGTCTGCTCTGCCAGCGTCTAGCAGTACAGCTGCCAGAGGCGGGAGGCAATACAGATTCGGTCCTTCTCTGAAGACTCCAGAGAAGTTACCATACGAGAGGACCGAGGAGGAAACTAGGAAGATCGTGCGAGCCGTAGTGACAAACTTCTTTGAAGGGGTGAAAGCAAAGAAACATCCACCTCCGGAGGAGAAGGTAGATCCGATGAAAGCAAAGCGCACTCTGGCTGCCCTGACAAAACCACCAAAGTCTCCGCCGAGAGGCAACTATGAGCGCATTCTTGCAAAGACATATGCCGAAGCGGAGCGGTCGGGAAGTACTGTCAGTGATCAAAGGTTAAAAGAACGACGAGCTGGGAAAAAAATTGCCTAGCTCGGCGAACAAGCGAACCAATCATGCCCCCCGCTCAAGGTGTCAAAAGACATCGTCGCTAATGATCCGAGGATGGTGGCCGGTTATAGCAATCTTGGAGATTACCTGCCCGACGATGTACATTATGAAATCATGGAGGTGGACGAATACAGATGCCATTACGGGAAGCCTCTCGTCAAAGATGAAAGATCTCTAACAATGATGATGCGAAGATTACATGATTGGTACATGAAAACGTGCAGAGAGTCTGATGGGATGAGTACTTTGACGCTGAGAGTTAAACCGGAGCATGACCTCGTTGGAATTGAACTGCTGAATGTTCCATTTGAGGATTTCTTCCAGTTTTACAATCAAAAGGCCCTCGATAAAACAACGATCACTTGCTACTGTCTGTAAGTAGTACTACTTCTGTCATTAAGTCTCTCTATATAGGTCAGCTCTTTCATTACATGTATTTATAATTATCCTCACTATATTATGCAGATTGAAGATCGCCGAATTGAAGAACAGACAAATCGGCGATATTAGGTTCATTAACACAAATCTCATAGATGCATATACGGTTGAAAAACATCCCAAAGAAGCCGAGGCCAACTTGCTACGATCGTTGGTATTAAATCAAAACAAATATATAATACTCTTTCCTTACAACTTCAAGTGAGTGTTACTGTCTTGTGCATATTCGGTTTCCCTTATTAGTCCAGGTTATGGTAATGTAATTGATGACTTATGCATGCATGCGTAGCTTCCACTATATTCTCCTAGAGATTAAGCTTGAGCAGGGAGTAGTAACCGTCTTAGACTCGAGACGAAAAGATCCCCAGGACTATGCGAACATGACTCAAATGCTCGAGAAATAAGTTAAATCGATCATTATCCACCATATCAGCAACTTTGTTCATTTCCTGATATCAAGTAATTGTTTTCTTTGTCTGGCAGGGTTTGGAGAAAATTCACCACAAAAGCTCCGGGACTGCCGAAGAAGCTGCAATTTAATCACCCGAAAGTAAGTACTATAGTAGCATGTTCCGCGCATCTCCTAGTGATTCAAGCGCTAGTTTCATCAATACCATTTAGCATTCTTGCTTATCAGTTTGATTGACCTCTCTTTCTTGTAAAGTGGTTGTGGCAGGAACCCGGGAATAATTACTGTGGATACTACGTTTGCAAGTCCATCCGCTACACGACCTGTGAGCGGGGCTACTCTAACGAACAATATGAAGTGCGTAAGCAATAATATTCACAATTTTATTTTATTACCATCATTTGTGTTGAGTTTCATTTATTCATATATATATGTATTGACCCCCTTCTTCAAATTAGATGTTTCGGAAGCGGGATGAACTCCTAGCACCAGATCGTATGCGAGTAATTCAAGAGGAATTGGCGGCATTCTTCCTTGACCACGTGATCGCTGAAAACGGAGAATACTATGTGGACCCTGTGTTCTTACAATTTAATTAGGAGATTGTATTGTAAGAGATAATTATTGTATATATGTAGCCGGTAGTGTCAGATAGATATACGAGAACTTGTTGTTCGACCAATCTCTCGGAGAAGGAGAGGTGGTCGATATCACTTCTCTCTGTATGCATATGTTCATGACGATCTTCTGTTTCCTTCATTTGATTACTAGCTAGCGTGTCTAGTCCTCTCCATACGTATATAGTACGTAGCGTCGACCAAGCACGGAGATAAGAGAGGACACTTCTCTCTATTAATTAGCTAGCTAACACAATATATGAAACACCTAAATTAACCCCCCAACCCCCCCCCCCCCTTTAAAAAAAATAAAAACCCCAGCCCCTGAAATGCTGACGCGTGGATGCCTATTGGTCCCGGTTGGTGACACCAACCGGGATAAAAGGCCCTGCCTATTGGTCCCGGTTGGTGGCACCAACCGGGACCAAAGGCCCCCTGCCTCGGCTGGCAGCAGCGGCCACGTGGAGGACCTTCTGTCCCGGTTCGTGTAAGAACGGGGACTAAAGGGTTAGGGCTTTAGTAACGACCCTTTAGTCCCGGTTCGAAAACCGGGACAAAAGGCCCTTACAAACCGGGGTAAAAGCCCCTTTTCCTACTAGTGCGGGCCAAGGAGAGTGGCCAAGTAAGAGGACTCGTCCCTCACCTTGTAGAGGGGGAGTTTCCGTCGTACAGTACGCTGATGATACTATTATATTCATGAAATATGATCTTGCAAAAGCTAGGAATATGAAGATTGTATTGTGTCTTTTTTAGCAACTGTCTGGGCTCAAAAGCGAATTGTTCTACTCTGCGAGAGCCCAAGAGGAACAAGATGACTATAGAAATTTGTTCGGTTGTGAAATGGGATCCTTACCTTTTAGTTATCTAGGGATCCCAATTCATCATAGACGTTTAACGAACAAGGAGTGGAAATGTATAGAGGATCGATTTGAAAAGAAACTGAGCTGCTGGAAGGGCAAGCTCATGTCGTACGGAGTCGGTTGGTTTTGATAAATTCGGTTTTGCCGAGTTTGCCGATGTTCCTCCTATCCCTCTTTGAGGTACCGGTAGGGGTACGGAAAAGACTTGACTTTTATAGATCCCGATTCTTTTGGCAAAGTGGTGAGGCCAAGAAGAAGTACATGCTGGCTAGATGGGATATTATTTACAGACCAAAAGACCCGGATGGGTTAGGGATCGAGAATTTAGAGGTCAAAAATAGATATCTGCTTAGCAAGTGGCTATACAGAATATCTACTGAGACCGAGGGTATGTGGGCACAAATCTTGCAGAATAAATACTTACACTCTAAGACTTTGGCACAAGTTACTGCTAGGCCAACGGACTCACCCTTCTGGAAGGTATTAATGAGGACGAAAGCAACTTTTTCCAACGAGTGAAGTTCCTAGTTGGTAATGGTAATACTACTCGAGTTTGGGAGGATACATGCATGGCTAGGGGAGATGCCTTTGGCTTTGCAATATCCCTCCTTATATAATATTTTGCAACGTAAGGAAGATTATGTCGCTACAATATTAAACTCGATACCACTTAATATACAATTCAGGAGATCACTAGTAGGAGATCGTTGGAATGCTTGTTGCACCTGGTTCGTAGGTTGATGGAGGTTCATCTATCGGATCAGCCTGATACAGTTCACTGGAAGTTAACCGCGAATGGAATATTCTCAGTGAAAACCATGTATTCGGACCTAATTGATTCCGGGCCATTGTTGAGGTTGTTGCACGTTTGGAAGATTAAAGTTCCGCTTCGTATTAAAATCTTTATGTGGTTTGTCCATAAAGAAGTCATTCTAACCAAAGATCACTTGGCAAAACGGAATTGGGTTGGCAATTCTAGGTGCTGTTTTTGTGATCAAAATGAAACGGTTAAACACCTCTTTCTCGAATTTCCTCTAGCAGAACTATTATGGCGATCAATTCATATAGCTTTTAACGTTCAACAGCCAAGGAGCATAAACACGTTATTTGGGAAGTGGCTTAATGGAGTGCACACACACTTAGCTAAACATATTCGGATAGGAGTATGTGCACTACTCTGGACTATATGGAACACTAGAAATGATATGATTTTTAATGGGACACAATTCACCAATTTTTTGCAGGTTATCTACAGAGTTATAGCTTGGATTCGTATGTGGTCCGTACTCACTCATGTGGACTTCAGGGAGCTTATGGTTATTGGGTGCAACCATTGGGAGACTGTAGCACGGGTTATCTTCAGCCGATTTGGGTGACGAGCTAATAATAGGCTAGGTGTATAGGCATCGTAGCTTGTTGTTTTATCGCGGGATGTGGCATTTTTTAGTTCTTCATGGCCAGTTGTGGCGTTTTTCAGATTTTATTTCGAACTCTGCTCATTTTATGAGCTTCATTGGACCTCATGACTTTGTTACGTTTTTATTTAATAATATGGCTGCATGCATCGATTGATGCAGAGGCCGGGGGTGATCCTCCTTTTCAATTTTTTTTGCTAAAATGCCTATTATCTCCAACGGGTGAAAACAATATGTTGGTGTCTATTTAGTATTTTTATTTTGAAAAGGAGGATGACTCCTGACCTCTCATTTTATTATTTATTCACAAAGATCTTAGGAAGTAATACATCAATATGTCTGAGCCGTCATCTTGACAACATCTATCACTACTTCTATTTATTGATGAAGAGGTGCAGAAAGTATGACTATAAAAAAGTTGTTAATGCATGACGGATTTCTGATAACGTTCCTGAAAACTGTCATGGACGGACTGCTACAGCCCGCAGGCCCGTTCAAGCCCGACTATAGTCCCCCATATAAAATGCAAACCCTAAACCTGCTCGGCCACTCCTCCCTCCCTCCTGCGCAGCCAGCCCCCAATCTCTCTTCCACGCAACTCGTCGCGACTCCACGCCGCCGCCGCCCGATTCATGCGACTTCCGTCAGCTAGGGCAGGCGCCCAGCACACCCCCATCTTCCCCTCGCTCCGCTCTTTCCTCCCCTCCGGTTAGATTCACTACCCTCGGCCACCAACGCTGGCTCTCAACCCATCTTTGTAGCTAGCGTTTCGTCGCCAGCGTGGCTCCGGCAGATTCTCTCCGTCCCCTGCCACCTGCTAGATGGTGCTCCTGGAACAGGGCCGCGCGGAGGCCCTCCTCCCGTAGGATGTGCTGACGCGGCGCGCCCTGCAGCGGCTGTTCGGGATGAGCGCGGGCGCGACAGCCTTATCCCGGTCGGCGGTGGCGAACGACGGTGCTCCTTCTCGTCCCCTACTTCCCAGGACACGTACCGGTACAGCTCAGGCACCCCCGTCCCCAAATCCCGTCCACCCATCCGGCGTTGTCCAGCTCATCCTCACGCTCGTGGATTCGCCTCCTCCTGTACGCGACACTTGAAACGTGGACATGGTGAGCTTCTTCTCTCTCTACCCCCAAATCTGGATGGCACTAGCATCTGTTACATACATACATATGGATAAGCACCATGGTTTGGTACTTTGGTTCAGTTTCTATTCAGTCTATATGCGTTTGGATGTGAATCGCACTTGCAGTATATGGCTGCTCCTTCGTTGTCCATTTGTATGCGTCCATCAGTATGTAAACGGCCGCTCCTTGATTGTTATTTGGAACAAAACTTCCCCTTAATTCTTCCTGTACTGAAATGAATCCTTCGAAACTAGCACTACATGTCTGTTGTTGCTGTCGTCTTGTACTACATGGCTTTTTTCCAATTTAATTTCAGTCTAGTTTATGTGAATATAATCTCCTTTGATCTGATATTTTAGTCTGAATATTTACATTTTAATTATCCTGTACTTACTAATGCATTCTTAGATATTTGGTTGGTGTTATCTTCTAAAATAATAGTAAATGCAATCCTTAAATAGAAGTAGAAGAACACTTGTAGAAAAAGGCCTATTGTCCCGGTTGGTAAGGGCCTTTTGTCCCGGTTTTTGAACCGGGACTAAAGGGTCGTTAGTAATGCCCTAACCCTTTAGTCCCGGTTCTTACACGAACCGGGACAGATGGGCCTCCACGTGGCCGGTGCGGCGAGCCCAGACAGGAGGGCCTTTGGTCCCGGTTGGTGGCACTAACCGGGACCAATAGGCATCCACGCGTCAGCATTTCAGCGCTGGGGTTTTTGTTTTTTTAAAAGGGGGGGCGGGTTGGGGGTTTTGGGGGGTTAATTTAGACGTTTCATATATTGTGTTAGCTAGCTAATTAATAGAGAGAAGAGTCCTCTCTTATCTCCGTGCTTGGTTGACGCTACGTACTATATACATATGGAGAGGACTGGACACACTAGCTAGTAAGCAAATGAAGAAAACAGAAGATCGTCATGAATATATGCATGCAGAGAGAAGTGATATCGACCACCTCTCCTTCTCCGAGAGATTGGTCGAACAACAAGTTCTCGTATATCTATCCGACACTACCGGCTACATATATACAATAATTATCTCTTACAATATAATCTCCTAATTAAATTGTAAGAACACAGGGTCCACATAGTATTCTCCGTTCTCAGCCATCACGTGGTCAAGGAAGAATGCCCGCCAATTCCTCTTGAATTGCTCGCATACGATCTGGTGCTAGGAGTTCATCCCGCATCCGAAAGATCTAATTTGAAGAAGGGGGTCAATACATATATATATGAATAAATGAAACTCAACACAAATGATGCTAATAAAATAAAATTGTGAATATTATTGCTTACGCACTTCATATTGTTCGTCAGAGTAGCCCCGCTCACAGGTCGTGTAGCGGATGGACTCGCAAACGTAGTATCCACAGTAATTATTCCCGGGTTCCTGCCACAACCACTTTACAAGAAATAGAGGTCAATCAAACTGATAAGCAAGCATACTAAATGCTATTGATGAAACTAGCGCTTGAATCACTAGGAGAAGCGCCAAACATGATACTATAGTACTTACTTTCGGGTGTCTAAATTGCAGCTTCTTCGGCAGTCCCGGAGCTTTTTTGGTGAATTTTCTCCAAACCCTGCCAGACAAAGAAAACAACTACTTGATATTAGGAAATAAACAAAGTTGCTGATATGGTGGATAATGATTGATTTAACTTACTTCTCGAGCATTTGAGTCATGTCCGCATAGTCCTGGGGATCTTTTCGTCTCGATTCTAAGATGGTTACTACTCCCTGCTCAAGCTTAATCTCTAGGAGAGTATAGTGGAAGTTGTGCACTTATGCATAAGTCATCAATTACATTACTATAACCTGGACTAATAAGGGAAACCGAATATGCACAAGACAGTAACACTCACTTGAAGTTGTAAGGAAAGAGTATTATATCTTTGTTTTCATTTATTACCAACGATCGTAGCAAGTTGGCCTCGGCTTCTTTGGGATGTTTTTCAACCGTATATGCATCTATGAGATTTGTGTTAATGAACCCAATATCACCGATTTGTCTTTTCTTCAATTTGGCGATCTTCAATCTGCATAATATAGTGAGGATAATTATAAATACATGTAATGAAAGAGTTGACCTATATAGAGAGACTTAATGACAGAAGTAGTACTACTTACAGACAGTAGCAAGTGATCGTTGATTTATCGAGGGCCTTTTGATTAAAAAACTGGAAGAACTCCTCAAATGGAACATTCAACAGTTTAATTCCAATGAGGTCATGCTCCTGTTTAACTCTCAGCGTCAAAGTATTCCTCCCCCAGACTCTCTGCAGGTTTTCATGTACCAATCATGTAATCTTCGCATCATCGTTGTTAGTGATCTTTCATCTTTGACGAGAGGCTTCCTGTAATGGTATTTGTGTTCGTCCACCTCCAAGAAATCATAATGTACATCATCGGGCAGGTAATCTCCAAGATTGTTACAACCGGGCACCATCCTCGGATCATTAGCGACGATGTCGCTAGACACCTTGAGCGGGGGGCATGATTGGTTCGCTTGTTCGCCGAGCTGGGCAATTTTTTCCCAGCTCGTCGTTCTTTTAACCTTTGATCACTGACAGTACTTCCCGACCGCTCCGCTTCGGCAAATGTCTTTACAAGAATGCGTTCATAGTTGCCTTTCGGCGGAGACTTTGGTGGTTTTATCAGGGCAGCCAGAGTGCGCTTCGCTTTCACCGGATCTACCTTCTCCTCCAGAGGTGGATGTTTATTTGCTTTCACCCCTTCAAAGAAGTTCGTCACTTCTGCTTGCACGATCTTCGTGGTTTCCTCTTCGGTCCTCTCGTATGGTAACTTCTCTGGAGTCTTCAGAGAAGGACCGAATCTGTATTGCCTCCTGCCTCTGGCTGTACTGCTAGACATCGGCATAGCAGACGGAGCGGCTGCGGCTGCCTTCTTTCATTGCATACGAGGCGGAGGAGAAGGAATACGACGCGCCGGAGCAGCCGGAGCGGCGACAGGTCTCTTCCGCCCTTGCTGACGAGGCGGAGAAGGAGGAGGCTGGCTGCTCTGGCGCGCCGACGCAGGCGGAGTGCCGCCACGCGCCGGAGAAGGAGGCTGAGTGCCCTGATCACTCGCCGGAGGAGGCGGCGGAGGAGGAGGCGGAGTGCCGCCACACGCCGGAGAAGGAGGCGGAGTGCCCTGATCACTCGCCGCTGGAGGAGGCGGAGTGCCCTTACTCGCCGGAGGCGTCCAGTTCGGAAGGTTGATTAGCTCGTTCCGCCATAGGCATGGAGTCTTCAGGGCAGAACCCAGCCGAGTCTCGCCTTCACCGGTAGGGTGGTCAAGCTCGATGTCCTCAAATCCGTCCGTTATTTCATCCACCATCACCCTAGCATATCCTTCTGGAATCGGCCGGCAGTGGTAGGTTGCGCCAGGTTCAGTAGGTAAAACAGAACCAACAGCCACCTTGACTTTGAATTTCATCCATTGCGTCATAAGGTGGCAATGTTAAGACTCCGTGATAGCATCCACGGGGTAGCTAGCAGGAGCCGTCAAGACATGCTCCGGCTGAAGCAGCTCGGCGGAAGCCACGTTGCTTCTCCGCTGAGATGGCGGGGTAGTTTCGGCATGTCGATTGCCGTCTCGTTCCTCTCGCGCTTGAACCCTTTCGTGCAGCTTCTGAATTTGGGTCTGCTCCACTTTTTTTCCTCCTCTCCTGGCTTTTGTAACCGCTTGCGTCCGGAAACCAGCCTTCCACGGAACGGAGCCTGGCGTGCCTCATGTCCGTCCAGGGTGCTCAGGATTCCCGAGGGCCATTGTGAGCTCGTCGTTCTCTCTGTCTGGAACGAACGTCCCTTGCTGCGCTGCATCGATATAGTGCTGAAGCCTCTTGACTGGTATTCTCAAAAGCTCGTCCGTCAAAACGCACCTCCCTGATACAGGGTACAATTTTCCGCCAGCCCCGAAGAACCAAGTCCGGCAATGGTCTAGCCAGTTCATTGTCTGTGGTTCGATCCCTTTATCAAGCAGATCATTCTCATCCTTGGCCCACTTAGGCCAGGCTTTGAGGTAGCCACCTGACCCCGTGCGATGGAGAAGCTTCTTCTTCGCAGCATTCTTCTTGTTTGTCGCTGACATCTTCTTACTCTTTTCCGATGTCTTGTGGTTCACAAATGCGGGCTAGTGATCTCTGATCTTCTCATACCGGTCGATGAATTCTGGTGTCTCTTCTTTGTCGACAAACATTTTCAGCTCATTCTTCCACCTCCTGAATAGGTCTGCCATCTTCTTAAGAGCATGAGACTTGATTAATTGCTCTTTAACTGGCTTCTCCGGATCCTCCTCTGGCGGTAGGGTGAAATTTGCCTTCAGCTCAGTCCAAAGATCATCTTTCTGCATATCATTGACATAAGACACCTCAAGGTCTTCCTTCTTAGGCTTATACCATTGGTGGATGCTGATCGGGATCTTGTCCCTAACAAGAACCCCGCACTGAGCAGCAAATGCTTCCTTTGTCCAGAGGGGTTCAATCGGTTGGCCGTCGCGCGCGATTGCTGTGATCTCAAACCTTTCATCCGAGCGCAACTTTCTCTTCGGGCCTCGTCTCTTTACCGAAGTTGTGCTCGATCCGGAGGGATAGAAAAAAGAAGAAAGACGAGATTTAATTAATATGTGTACATACCAAAACAATGAATGCATCAATTAGCTAGTCAGCACAGGCTTAACTAATATATTTACCTGGCCGGACTTTGTTCGGTCACCGGAGCCGTCACCACGGGCTCCTTCTTGCACCAGCATTGGGTCACCGGAGCCATCATAATCATGTCTTTCCTCCTCCACTCTTCGATCACCGTAGCCTGCTTCTTCACCCTGTTCTTCCAGACCATCATTGTCGTTAAGATACGACAAGATATCACCTCCGGCTAAGATTATGTCCCCCAACACCTCTTCTGCTTCCTCGTCTCGTCCGTGCTCCATTGTTTCTACAAATATTACAACATGGCAATTATTACACAAACATGACAGGAGGTGGATATATTAGTGCAAACGTAGACCTAGCTTATTCCGGGTTTGGGGTGGCCTCGGCAACGCTTCAAGGGTAGGGGCGCGGCGGGAGGGGGTAGGAGACCGACATCGTTTTTTTCTATGGTTTGGTTGTCCTCGATAGTTTTGGTCGAGCGAGACGGCCGGGGGGGTGCTACCGTGGTATAAGTTATCACGGTCGAGAGGGGGTGCTCACTTTTCTAAAAATCTAACTTTTGCATATATGAACCCTCGACCCCTCAGTGACCCTCGCACCTCGAACCCTCGACGACCCTCGACCCCTCGGTGACCCTCGACCCTCCGCCCTAGTTCCCGACCCTCGACCGCTCGGCGATAATCTACACCCTCATTCCCGATAAAAAAGAAGAAGAAAAAAAGGAGGAGAAGAAGAAGGAATAGAGGAGTGGAAGATTTCTTTTTTTTCTGCTTCTTCCTCTTCTTATTTTTTCCGACGCCCCCCCTCATGTCATGTCCGACGCCCCCCCCCCCCCCCCCGCCTCATGTAATGTCCGACGTCCCCCTCACTTTAACAAAGAACTACCTTAAAAAAAGACTTGCTTCGCCGTGGGTGCTCGATCGGTGCGACGTGGACTCGGTGGAAACACTTTATGAAAATGCGGTGGTGGCCGGGCCGGGCGGTTTTCTTTTCCTTCTTCATTTTTTCCTTTGTTTTTTCTTACATGTTTGTTTTCGTTTTCACTCTACATTTTCATACATATGAAAAAAAATAAAGTTTCTATACAAAAGTGCACAATTTTTATGAACAAATTACGACATCTAAATTAACTACACATCTAAATAAATATTACTACACATCTGAAATTTTCCTAATCTTAAAACTAAACTAAACATAAACTAAAATAATCTAAAAAACATGTAAAAACATCTAAGGGCAGGGGCGGAGGGGCCGGCGTCGGCGGGGCAGGGCGCAGGGGCGCGGGAGCAGGCTGGTGCTCACAGGGGGCGGCGGGGCACGGTGGAGCAGGGGCGACGGCGACGGCAGATGGCGGAGACGACGACTCGGAGGAGCAGGGGCATCAGTGCAGCGGGCGAAAGCGGTGGCGGCGGCGACGTTGAGCAGCCTGACGGCGTCGGTGGCGGCAATGACGGCGACGTCGAGCAGCCTGACGGCGTCGGTGGCGGCGGCGACGGCGAGGAGGAGCAGGGGCGTCGGGGGTGAAGAAGTGATGGATTTGGTCGAAACTGCTAAGTGTTTGCTTATATATCCAGGGCATTGGTACCGGTTCGTGCCACCAACCGGGACCAATGACCCCTTTAGTCCCGGCTTGTGCCACCAACCGGGAGCAAAGGCCTCTTTTCAGCAGCCCAAAGGGCGGGAAGCGGCGGCCTTTGGTCCCGGTTGGTGGCACCAACCGGGACTAAAGGGGGGGCATTGGTCCCGGTTGGTGCCACCAGCCAGGACCAAAGGCCCCATTTAGTCCCAGTTGGTGCCACCAACCGGGACGGAAAGCCTTGCACAGCGGCGTGGTGGTGGGAGTTTAGTCCCACCTCGCTAGCTGAGAGAGAGCTACACCTGTTTATAAGATGCGGTGCGCCTGAGCTGTCGAGCTCCTCTCTAAAGCAGGCTTACGGGCCTAACCTCTCTGTACATGCCTGTGGGCCTACTGGGCCTTCTGCGGGCCTGAATCCTGGTCCATGGATGGGTTTCTAGTCGTATTCAGGCCGTTCTGGCCGAGTAGGTGGCATAATTTTTATTTTTTGCCTTTTTTTTCTTTTTTGCTTTATTTATTTTGTTTTGTTTCTACTTACAACGAAAAACTTATTTATTTTATTTTATTTTGTTTCTAATTACTTATTTATTTTACTTTATGATAATTCTTTTTGCTATTAAAGTTTCTAACAAAAAAGTTCTTTATGAAAATTATTTTTGCTTTCAATGATTTTGAACAGAAAATACTTCGATAATTTTAGTTGCATCAATTTTATATAATTTTAGTTTCAATAATACTAGAGGTTGCTTATAATGTTTTGAACAGAAAATACTTTGATAATTTTAGTTTCATAAATTTTATTTATGTTATTAAAGTTTATTTTATTTTGTTTCTACTTATATATTTTATTAAAGTGTATATTATTTTGTTTCTAATTACTTAATTATTTTATTTGTTATTTTTCATGCACCATTCTTCATGCATTTACTGATTATTTTGAGCTATAAGACCCTAAAATTGAAAAGCATTTCAAATGAACTCTGAAAAGGTTGAAAGTTGGCATGTTATCATCATTTCATCGACATAGCATGTGCAAGAAAGTTGAGAGGGTTACTGCAAAAACTGGATGCACTTCATGTACAAAACGGACAATCTCTTTCGAAGTATCAGGATTTCGTACGGAAACTCGTCTGTTACAAAGGGATTTCATTTTTTTAAACTTATTTGAACTCCTGACATTTTGTGTGTTCAAAATGCACCATTCAAAGCCACATCATCAATTTTCAACCCTTTTCTGACTTCATTTGTTATTTTTCATGCATTTATTGATTATTTTGAGCTACAAGACCCTGAAATTGAAAAGCATTTCAAATGAACTCTGAAAAGGTTGAAAGTTGGCATGGTATCATCATTTCATCCACATAGCATGTGCAAGAAAGTTGAGAGGGTTACGGCAAAAACTGGATGCACTTCGTGTACAAAACGGACAATGGTATTATACTCGTCTGTTACAAAGTTGGCATGGTATCATCATAATAGTTGCGGGAGAAAGTCTTCACTTTTTCTTCGCTTGTCTCATTTGCTTATTGCGCCGTAACCATGGATAATCTTCATCGTTTATCAGGATGCTTGGGTCAACCTTGACTTTGAAGGGAGGAATTTCATGAAACTTTTCATAATCTTGAGACATGTCTGTCTTGCCCTCCACTCCCACAATGTCCCTTTTTCCTGAAAGAACTATGTGGCGCTTTGGCTCATCGTATGATGTATTCGCTTCCTTATCTTTTCTTTTTCTCGGTCTGGTAGACATGTCCTTCACATAGATAACCTGTGCCACATCATTGGCTAGGACGAACGGTTCGTCAGTGTACCCAAGATTGTTCAGATCCACTGTTGTCATTCCGTATTGTGGGTCTACCTGTACCCCGCCTCCTGACAGATTGACCCATTTGCACTTAAACAAAGGGACCTTAAAATCATGTCCGTAGTCAAGTTCCCATATGTCCATTATGTAACCATAATATGTGTCCTTTCCCCTCTCGGTTGCTGCATCAAAGCAGACACCGCTGTTTTGGTTGGTGCTCTTTTGATCTTGGGCGTTCATGTAAAATGTATTCCCATTTATCTCGTATCCTTTGTAAGTCAATACAGTCGAAGATGGTCCCCTGGACAACGAGTACAACTCATCACAAACAGTGGTGTCACCTCTGAGCCGTGTTTCCAACCAACTGCTGAAAGTCCTGATGTGTTCACATGTAATCCAGTCGTCACACTTGTTTGGAGCGCAGACTGTTCTTGTGTTCATCGACATACGGGGTCACCAAGGTAGAGTTCTGTAGAACTGTGTAGTGTGCTTGAGACCAAGAATGCCCGTCCCTGCATATTATTGAGTCCGCTCCTAGCGTGTCTTTTCCAGTCAGTCTCCCCTCATACCGCGATTTAGGGAGACCTATCTTCTTAAGGCCAGGAATGAAGTCAACACAAAACCCAATGACATCCTCTGTTTGATGGCCCATGGAGATGCTTCCTTCTGGCCTAGCGCGGTTACGGACATATTTCTTTAGGACTCCCATGAACCTCTCAAAGGGGAACATATTGTGTAGAAATACGGGCCCCAAAATAACAATCTCGTCGACTAGATGAACTAGGACGTGCGTCATGATATTGAAGAAGGATGGTGGAAACACAAGCTCGAAACTGACAAGACATTGCACCACATCTCCCCTTAGCCTTGGTATGATTTCTGGATCGATCACCTTCTGAGAGATTGCATTGAGCAATGCACATAGCTTCACAATGGCTAATGGGACGTTTTCCGGTAGAAACCCCCTCAATGCAACCGGAAGCAGTTGCGTCATAATCACGTGGCAGTCATGAGACTTTAGGTTCTGGAACTTTTTCTCTGGCATATTTATTATTCCCTTTATATTCGACGAGAAGCCAGTCGGGACCTTCATACTGAGCAGGCATTCAAATAAGATTTCTTTCTCTTCTTTCGTAAGAGCCTAGCTGGCAGGACCTTCATACTGCTTCGGAGGCATGCCGTCTTTTTCGTGCAAACGTTGCAGGTCCTCCCGTGTCAGGTGTATCTTTTGTCTTCCCATACACGCCCAAGAAGCCTAGCAGGTTCACGCAAAGGTTCTTCGTCACGTGCATCACATCGATTGAAGAGCGGACCTCTAGGTCTTTCCAGTAGGGTAGGTACCAAAATATAGATTTCTTCTTCAACATGGGTGCGTGTCCCTCAGCGTCATTCGGAACAGCTAGTCCACCGGGACCCTTTCCAAAGATTACATGTAAATCATTGACCATAGCAAGTACGTGATCACCGGTACGCATGGCGGGCTTCTTCCGGTGATCTACCTCGCCTTTGAAATGCTTGCCTTTCTTTCGACATTGATGGTTGGTCGGAAGAAATCGACGATGGACCAGGTACACATTCTTCCTGCATTTTTCCAGGTATATACTTTCAGTGTCATCTAAACAGTTCGTGCATGCGTGGTATCCCTTGATTGTTTGTCCTGGAAGGTTACTGAGAGCGGGCCAATCGTTGATGGTTACAAACAGCAACACGTGCAGGTTAAATTCCTCCTGTTTGTGCTCATCCCACGTACGTACACCGTTTCCATTCCATAGCTGTAAAAGTTCTTCAACTAATGGCCTTAGGTACACATCAATGTCGTTGCCGGGTTGCTTAGGGCCTTGGATGAGAACTGGCATCATAATGAACTTCCGCTTCATGCACATCCAAGGAGGAAGCTTATACATACATCGAGTCACGGGCCAGGTGCTGTGATTGCTGCACTGCTCCCCGAAAGGATTAATGCCATCCGCGCTTAAACCAAACCATACGTTCCTTGTGTCAGCTGCAAACTCAGCCCAGTACTTTCTCTCAATTTTTCTCCACTGCGACCCGTCAGCGGGTGCTCTCAACTTCCCGTCTTTCTTACGGTCCTCACTGTGCCATCGCATCAACTTGGCATGCTCTTCGTTTCTAAACAGACGTTTCAACCGTGGTATTATAGGAGCATACCACATCACCTTCGCAGGAACCCTCTTCCTGGGGGGCTCGCCGTCAACATCACCAGGGTCATCTCGTCTAATCTTATACCGCAATGCACCGCATATCGGGCATGCGTTCAGATCCTTGTATGCACTGCGGTAGAGGTCGCAGTCATTAGGGCATGCATGTATCTTCTGCACCTCCAATCCTAGAGGGCATACGACCTTATTTGCTGTGTATGTATTGTCAGGCAATTCGTTATCCTTTGGAAGCTTCTTCTTCAATATTTTCAATAGCTTCTCAAATCCTTTGTCAGGCACAGCATTCTCTGCCTTCCACTGCAGCAATTCCAGTACGGTACCGAGCTTTGTGTTGCCATCTTCGCAATTGGGGTACAACCCTTTTTTGTGATCCTCTAACATGCATCGAACTTCAGCTTCTGCTTTTGACTTTCGCATTGCATCCTTGCATCGACAATGACCCAGCGGAGATCATCATCATCGGGCACTTGTTCCTCTTGATCTTCAGCAGCTTCCCCCGTTGCAGCATCATTGGGCACATCGTCTGGTTCCTCTCACTAGTGCAGAACATGCCTTTATCACCGGTTCGTAAGGGCCTTTAGTGCCGATTCTGCAACCGGCACTATGGAGTGGAGACTAAAGCCCCCCCCCCCTTTAGTACCGGTTCGGCACGAACCGGCGCTAAAGTGCCACCACGTGGCACGAGCCAGGCCCGGGTGCTGGTAGACCATTAGTACCGGTTGGTAGCACCAACCGGTACTAAATGTTTGGGGGGGTTTTTGTTTTGGTTTTAATTTTTGTTTTTCCATTAATTTTGTGTTTTCCATTTAATTCTTTTTTGTTTGCTGGTATTTTACGATACTACATATTGTACACGTTACGCATATATATACATAGATTTTCTCGTAGAACTGATCATATATATATAAGCGAATGTCTCACAACCACCATTAATTATTCACACATACACATGTATATATATATATATATACAATTTCTCCTACATGTTGCCTTGGTGCCTTTGGAGCAGGATGACAAGTCGTTCATGGGGGCGGTAGCGGGTAATAGTATTCTCCTTTGGGATCTATGACCTGGTCGAGCAAAAATCCCGCTATTTCCTCTTGAAGTGCTCGTATGCGCTCCTCTGATAGGAGCTTGTCCCGCACCACTTTGAACTGTTAAGAAGGAGATCAATATGCATGTGTATTAGTTGTGTGACTAGATATCGACAATCATGTAAGATTTGTGAATAGTGTTCTGGCAAACGTACCCAGTCCGGTCTATCAGATCTGCTCCTTTCGGACGCCATCATGCGAATGTTCTCGCAAACGTAGTATGCACACACTTCAGTCCCTGGCGCCTGCTTCAGGGCCTTTACGACAATAGAATTTAATTAGATAATAATTAATCAAGCATGTTAATTAATTAATGGTATTGAAACAAGAATTAAAGAGATGGTAGCTAGCTAGCTAGTACTACTTAATTACTTACCTTGGGTCGATACCAACATAGATTTTGTCGCCATTTTCCTGGAGTCACCATGATGTACTTTGCCCAAGCCCTGCCCGCCGGCAAAGAAAATTAATAAAGGGGTTATTAAAAATAGTTCATATCAGGAAATGACGAACTAAATAGGCCGAGATATAGTTAATAATGATTGAAATAACCTGTCGACTATCCCCTTCACGATGCTGTAGTCACTATTTTTTTTAAGTAGTGAGCCCAGTACTTCAACTTTTCCTTCGTCAACTTTAATGTCTAACAAGATCTAGTGGAAGCTGCATGCGCATACGTTTGCATGTATAAATTAAGCGGGCATGTGTATAACACTAATCAACTATAACCCTAAACCCTATACACTTATTAATATCTAGCTAGTAAGAAAAAACAGAATTTGTAGTACAAGACAGTGTGACTCACTCGAAGTTGTAAGGAAGTAGTATATCTTCATTGCTATTGAGGCGCTTCAAGAACTCTAGCATGCATTTCTCTACATCTTGTCGACACCATTCCAATTTCCATGTGTATTCATTAACGGTATTTGGGTCAATGAACCGAATGCCATAGCGTCCAGCTTTTTTCATTTCATACATCTTCATCCTACATAATACCACAGAAAAGAATATATAGTGAGGATATATAATTACAGGTAATTAATGATCAATCAATGAGCACTAGAGCTAGCTTGAGACTTCAATTACAGAAAGAAATCACTTACAGACAATAGCAACTGACGATAGATTTGTCGAGTGCATCTTGATTGAATAGCCGAAATAGTTCTGAATACTCAATTGCCAGAGCTTTCTTATGGAAGTAATGATCTTCCTCGACTTGCACCATGAGGGACTCTCGATTGGAAATCTTGGTAATTTTCATGTACCAATCATGCAATTCATACATTCTCGTTGGGAGGTTCTTGACCTCCTCGGGCTCGACCAAAGGTTGGCCCCGGACATATTTCCGTTTTATTTCCTCCTCTCTAAGCGGAGGCATGGGCTCGATCTCGAGGAGTTGTCCAACAATGATCTTGAGCATTTCAGCCTGCATTATATGCTCCTCAGTTATTACCACATCGCCCAGCTCGGGAACGTAAACGGTTTGCCCACAATAATATTGGGCGCGCGTACTCTCATGTGTTGTTGGCACAACAAGCGGGGGGGCCGATTGCGCCGCCTGTTCTCCCAGCTGGGGAACGGTTTCCCCGCATTTTTTGACAACTTCTTGTTGGCTCGAGCTCGAGCTCGCTTCTTTCTGTAGTCGTGCTCGATGTGCCTTCTTGATTTGGCACTTTCTCCCTCGGCGGCGTTGCCGGTTTCGGTCGAAAATGAGCGTCCACTTCGGCCCGCACTATTGCATTGTTTTGCTCCTCGGTCATGTCGTAAGGCCTCTGAGGAAGAGGAGCGAGGCTGCTTGGACCATATTTATATCGCTTGTCTCTGCCTGTACTTTCTGTACTACCTCGACTCGTACCGCTACGCACCATAGCTGCGGCGTGTCTCTTCTGCGATTGCTTAGGTGGCAGAGACGGCTGACGTGGCTTATTTGGAGCAGGAGGAGTGGCCTGACGCTATGCCGGACTTGAAGCAGGAGGTGTGGCCTGACACAGTGTCGGACTTGAAGCAGGAGGTGTGGCCTGACGCTGTGCCGGACTTGAAGCAGGAGGTGTGGCCTGACACGGTGGCGGACTTGGAGGAGCGGGAGTCTGCTGACACGGTAGTGGACTTCGAGGAGGAGTCGGCAGACGCGGTGTCGGTGGACTTCGAAAGATGATGCAATCCTTTTTCCATAGGATGAAACGATGTATGGCCTCTCCCAGTGTTTGCTCGTCGTCACCTCCAGGAATGTCAAGCTCTAGCCCCGAATATGGGCCCACCACCTCATCAACCAAGACACGAGCATAGCCCTCTAGAATCGGGGCGCAATGGAAGGTTGCTTCGGGGGTAATTGTAAAAGCAACGGCGTTCACCACCTTCATGGATATGTTCTTTATTTTGAAGTGTAGCTCATAGTTAGTGTTCTCTATGATGTCATCCACAGGGTATGTATCCAGCAGTGCGTCGCCTGGGGCGGAACCAACGCTGCTTCTTGGCATGGATGGGACAGTGCTATCCAATGCTGGATGATCATCCGCTTGCTGCTGCTGCTGCTGAGACCCCCTTTCCTTGCTAAGTGAGTCGATCTGCTGCTGCTGCTGCTGGAATTTGAGTGCCAAGTCCGCGTGCCTTGCTTCTAGGCCTTGAAGGCGTTCCGCGTCCTGCTTCCTCTGCTCCTCCTCCAGCTTCCTCTTCTTCTCCTCCTCCATCTGCTTTCTTGCACGGGTCCAGTAGTCGTCGTTCCATTCCAAAAAGCCCTCATACCAGGGAATAACGCCCTTGCCTCATGTTCTTCCCGGGTGTTCAGGATTTCCCAGGGCGCGCGTAAGCTCGTCGTTCTTTCTGTTGGGCGTGAACACCCCCTTTTGAGCATCTTCTATTGCATCAAGTAACTTTTGTTCTGCTTCGTTTAGACTTGCCTTCTTCGAAACCAGGCCTGTCTTCGGGTCCAACGCCCCCCCATGCGCATAGAACCAAGTTCTGCACCTGGGGGGCCAGCTCCTAGTAACCGGAGTGACCCCCGCATCCTCCATCTCTTGCTCAGACTTATCCCACTTAGGCATTGCCACCGCGTAGCCACCTGGACCCAGCCTATGGAACTGCGTCTTTTTTGCGGCATTGGCCTTGTTTTTTCTCGACCGTTCCTTAGATAATTCTGATTCCTTGAATTTCACGAAAGCGGGCCAGTGTTCTCTTTGCTTCTCCAGTGTTCCCTTGAATTCTGGAGTCTTCCTTTCTGCAGCGAGGTAGTTGGCCCATACAGTTTTCTTGTGGGTGTTGAATGCAATTGCCATCTTCTTAAGAGCAGCGTCCTTGACTTTCTGCACATCTGCATCAGTGAAATAATCTGGTAGGGTGAAATGTTCCATCAGAGATTCCCAAAGCTTTTGTTTTGCTCTGTCGTCGACCCAAGTAACATCTGGGCGTTTAGTTTTTGGCTCTTTCCATTCTTGAATGGAGATCGGGAGTTGGTCCTTCACAAGAACTCCGCACTGACGAACGAACTTGCTCCCAATGTCCTTAGGCATGAGGGGTTCGCCACTAGCTTTGATTGAATCGATGTTGTACTTTACACCCTCCTTCAACTTTTTGCTTGGGCCGCGCTTTGTCCTGCTGTCTGTAGAAGCAGATTTGCTCGATCCGGAGGGCTGAAAGAAGAAAGATCTATTCGTTAATATATCTTCAAATAAAAAAACATGTGATGATCACTAGATGCCTGCTTATATAAATATACCTTGCCGGTAGTCTTTGTTATTTCAAGATCAACATTGTATTCGTCATCATAATCATTGTCTGCCTCATCATAATCATAATCATAGTTCATGACTTCATCAGCTCGGTCGTCGAGATCGAATATCTTATCATGACCCTCCCCGGTATTGTTTAGATATTGGGAGCCGTCATTTGCTTCATTCAGATCATCTGGCCTGCTAGGGCTGCGTATGATCTCAAACAGGGCCTCTTCTCCCTCTCTGCCGGTATTGTCCGCCATAGCTTTTATTTAACTAAGACAGAAGAAATATAAAACAATTTAGTATTCAAATTACAATGCATGGATGCAATCAATAAGGAAAAACTGAATCATATAATACATAATATGCATCGTCTCGAATAATATTTAATCTCGAATACATCGTCTCGAATAATATATAATCTCGAATATATTGTCTCGAATAATATATAATCTTGAATACATCATCTCAAATAATATATAATCTAGAATACATCACTGGCTAGGTAGCTAATAAAGATCGAATAATATAGAAGAATCTAGGCCACTCGCGGTTCCTGGGGCGCGGGCGGTGGACACCCAAAGACTAGGAACCATCACAGGATCATATCTTCGGTCATCTGCCCAAAGAACCTGCCAGGTATTGAAGAACCTGACGTCCATAGCATCCATGTAGAGATGGACGTGCTCGTCCTCCTCCCCGACACGACGACGCACCACCTCCGGCGGGGCCGGCTCCCTCTGCACCGAATGTGGCCCACGCGAACGCCACCAAAGGAGATCAGGGTCGACGACGGGACCCGAGGCCGGGTTCCTCACCAAGCGTCGCGCCCCTCTAGGTAGCACCTCCCAGTGCCAGCCTGGCGGAGCCCAATCCCGGACATGGGTCCTCTGAAGCAGGACGTCGTCGCGAACGGGTCGACGGCGAGGATGCGGGCCGGGCATCGTCGACAACAAATACTATATGCCGCAAAAGTAAAGTAAGATTTTTTAAATGATTGGATTGTGATTTCTTATATGCAAATTCTAAAATTTATAACTAAAAATATAATAAACTAAAAAAACATCGACCATATCTAAAACTAACGTTTCTAACATTTCTATAACTAAAATTGTATAACTAATTTTTCTTTAACATTTCTATATAACAAACATTTCTATAACATTAATACAGAAAAAACTAACATTTCTATATATAACTAACATTACTATATAACTAACATTTCTATAACATTAATACAGAAAAAACTGAAAAAACTAAAAACTAATAACTAAAAACTAAAAAACTAAAAACTAAAAACAAAACAAAAATTGTGTATGTGTGTGTATGATGTGTGTGTGTGTGTATGTGTGTGTATGTGTTGTGTGTGCAGGCGACGGCACCGGCGGCGGCTTCGATTGGAGGGAGAGGAGAGGGGGAACAGAGGCTCACAGCGCGGGCGATGTCGAGGCGACGGCGACGACGACGGCGGCGCGGGCCGGTGCGGGGACGGGGACGCGGGCCGGTGCGGGGATGGGGAAGGGCCGGCGACGCGGACGGCGCGACGAGGATGGGGCGGCGCGGAGTCGACGGGCACGGCGCGACAGCGGCGGCGACGGTGCGGGACGGGGCGGCGGCGATGAAGCAGAGAGAAGTGGGAGGAAACTGACCAAATTTTCGTAAGTGTTTCTTATATAGGATGGTCCTTTAGTACCGGTTGGAGCCACCAACCGGTACTAAAGGTCGATTTTGGCCAGGCCAAGCGGCGGGAAGCGCCCACCTTTAGTACCGGGTGGTGGAACCAACCGGTACTAAAGGCCCACCATTTAGTACCGGTTGGTGCCACCACCCGGTACTAAAGGGTGTGCGCTGCGACGCGAGGGGCGCAGAAGTTTAGTCCCACCTCGCTAGTTGAGGAGCGCCAGGACCAGTTTATAAGCCCCGACGCGGGCACTGCATTGAGCTCCTCTCAATAGCAGGCCTTCTGCGCCTACCTCTCCTACTCTGCCTATGGGCCTACTGGGCTTGCGGGTCTGCATCCTGGCCCAATTACAGGTTGTGTTTCTAGTCGTATGCAGGCCGCTCTGGCCCAGTAGGTGGGCTTTTTTATTTTCTATTTTTTTTCCTGTATTTATTTTTGGTTTATTTATTTTTGAGTTGTTTTTTGCTGTATTTAGAGTTTCTTTGGGAATATTTTTGCTTTAGGTACAAAAAATTACAAACTTCCTGTTAGTGCGGTAGTTTACAAATTTGAATTGTTTACATTTTGAATTATTTGAAATTTGTGTGAATCACTAGTTTGTGAATAACTTAACTTTGAAAATAGATTTTCAGTGATTCTTTTTTCTTATGTTTAATATTAGTGTGTTTTATCATTATATTCAATTTGGTAATGCTTAGGTTATTTAAAAAATGAAATCCCTTTGTAACGGATGAGTTTTCCTCCGAAACCCTGATACTTCGAAAGAGATTGTCCATTTTATACACGAAGTGTATCCAGTTTTTGCGGTAACCCTCTCTACTTTTTTGCACATGCTATGTGGGTGAAATTATGATACCATGCCAACTTTCAACCTTTTCTGAGTTCATTTGAAATGCTTTTCAATTTCAGGGTCATTTAGCTGAAAAAATCAGTAAATGCATGAAAGAATTTGTTTGCACATAAAATTTCTTCGTGTTTCAAATGCCAAAACACATAACTACGCTAACTATTACAGAGATTCCCTCCTGAGTGTGAAACACAGAAGAAATTGATGATAGTGAAGCCGATCACATCCCAGATCTTTGGGTGTGAAACTTTTTCTTCGCGTATGTCCCTTTGCGCCGTAGCCATGGAAAATCTTCATCATTTAACTGGATGCTCGGGTCAATATTCATTGTGAATGGAGCAATTTCATCAAACTTTTCATAATCTTCTGACATGTCTGTCTTATCATCCACTCCACATTGTTTCTCTTCCCAGAAAGAACTATGTGGCGCTTTGGCTCATCGTATGATGCATTTGCTTCCTTACCTTTTCTTTTTCTCGGCTTGGTAGACATATCCTTCACATAGAAAACCTGTGCCACATCATTAGCTAGGACGAATGGTTCGTCTGCATACGCAAGATTGTTGATATCCACTGTTGTCATTCCATACTTCGGGTCTTCCGTTACCCCATATCGTGTCATATTGACCCATTTGCACCGAAACAAAGGTACCTTCAAATCACGTCCATAGTCAAGTTCCCATATCTCCTCTATGTAACCATAATATGTTTCCTTTCCCGTCTTGGTTTTTGCATCAAAGCGGACACCACTGTTTTGGTTGGTGCTCTTCTTATCTTGGGCGATCGTGTAAAATGTATTACCATTTATCTCGTACCCTTTGAAAGTCACATTATTCGAAGATGGTAACTGGGACAGCGAGTACAGGTCATCTTCAATAGAGGCGTCATTCATGGTACGTGTCTGCAACCAGCATGCGAAACTCCTGGTTTGTTCACGTGTAATCCAGTCATCACACCGCTCCGGGTGTTTGGAGCGTAGAAAATTCTTGTGTTCGTCCATATACGGAGCCACCAAGGCGGAATTCTGTATAACTGTGTAGTGTGCTTCAGTGAGAGAATGTCCGTCCATACATATTTTTTGATTCCCTCCTAGCGTGCCTTTTCCATCCAGTCTGCCCTTATGCCGTGATTCAGGAACACCAATCGGCTTAAGGTCAGGAATAAAGTCAATACAAAACTCAATGACCTCCTCATTTTCATGGCCCTTGGAGATGCTTCCTTCTGGCCTAGCACGGTTATGAACATATTTCTTTAAGACTCCCATGAACCGCTCAAAGGGGAACATATTGTGTAGAAATACAGGACCCAAAACGCTAATCTCTTCGCATAGGTGAACTAGGACGTCCGTCATGATGTTGAAGAAGGATGGTGGGAACACCAACTTGAAACTGACAAGAGATTGCACCAAATCATTCTCTAACCTTGGTATGATTTCTGCATCGATTACCTTCTGAGAGATTGCATTGAGGAATGCACATAGCTTCACAATGGCTAATCGAACGTTATCCGGTAGAAGCCCCCTCAATGCAACCGGAAGCAGTTGTGTCATAATCACGTGGCAGTCATGAGACTTTAGGTTTTGGAACTTTTTCTCTGCCATGTTTATTATTCCCATTATATTCGACGAGAAGCCAGAGGTACCTTAATACTGAGCAGACATTCAAAGAAGATTTCCTTCTCTTCTTTGGTAAGAGCGTAGCTGGCATGGCCCTAATGTATGCCGTCTTTTCCATGCATACGTTGCTGGTCCTCTCGTGCCTCAGGTGTATCTTTTGTCTTCCCATACACGCCCAAGAAGCCAAGCAGGGTCATGCAAAGATTCTTCGTCACATGCATCACGTCGATTGCAGAGCGGACCTCTAGATCTTTCCAATAGGGCAGGTCCCAAAATATAGATTTCTTCTTCCACATGGGTGCGCGTCCGTCAGCGTCATTCGGAATAGGTTGTCCGCCAGGACCCTTTCCAAAGACTACCTTCAAATCCTTGACCATGTCATGTACATCAGCACCAGTACGGTGGCGAGGCTTCGTCCGGTGATCTGCCTCACCTTTGAAATACTTGCCTTTCTTTCTTACGGGATGCCTGCTCGGAAGAAATCCACGATGTCCCAGGTACACATTCTTGCTACAATCGTCCAAATATATACTGTCGGTATGATCCAAACAGTGCGTGCATGCGCGGTATCCCTTGTTTGTCTGTCCTGAAAGGTTACTGAGAGTAGGCCAATCATTGATGGTCACGAACAGCAAGGCCTTTAGGTCAAATTCTTCCCCCATGTGCTCATCCCATGCACGTACACCTGTTCCATTCCACAGCTGTAAGAGTTCTTCAACTAATGGCCTTAGGTACACATCAATGTTGTTGCCGGGTTGCTTAGGGCCTTGGATGAGCACTGGCATCATAATGAACTTCCGCTTCATGCACAACCAAGGAGGAAGGTTATACAAACATAGAGTCACAGGCCAGGTGCTATGGTTGCTGCTCTGCTCCCCAAAAGGATTAATGCCATCTGCGCTTAGACCAAACCATACGTTCCTTGCGTCATCTGCAAACTCCTTCCCGTACTTTCTCTCAATTTTTCTCCACTGCGACCCGTCAGCGGGTACTCTCAACTTTCCGTCTTTCTTACGGTCTTCTCTGTGCCATCGCATCGCCTTGGCATGCTCTTTGTTTTGGAACAAACGTTTCAACCGTGGTATTATAGGAGCATACCACATCACCTTGGCAGGAATCTTCTTCCTAGGGCACTCTCCCTCGACATCACCAGGGTCATCGCGCCTGATCTTATAGCGCAATGCACCGCATACCGGGCAAGCGTTCAAATCCTCGTACTCACCGCGGTAGAGGATGCAGTCATTAGGGCATGCATGTATCTTCTGCACCTCTAAACCTAGAGGGCAGACAACCTTCTTTGCTTCGTACGTACTCTCGGGCAATTCGTTGTACTTTGGAAGCATATTCTTTATCATTACCAGCAACTTTCCAAATCCCTTGTCAGATACACCATTCTCTGCCTTCCATTGCAGCAATTCCAGTGTGGTGCCCAACTTTTTCTTGTCAGCTTCGCAATTCGGGTACAACAATTTCTTGTGATCCTCTAATATGCGCTGCAACTTCTTCTTCTCCAAATCACTTGCGCAGTTTCTCTTTGCATCGGCAATGGCCCGACCTAGATCATCAGCGGGCTCATCTGATGCCTCTTCTTGAGCTTCTTCCCGCATTGTCGGCTCAGCTTCTTCCCCCATTGTTGTATCATCATATTCAGGGAACCCATGGCCAGGATAGTTGTCGTCGTCCTCTTCTTCTTCATTGTCTTCCATCATAACCCCCCTTTCTCTGTGCTTGGTCCAAACATTATAGTGGGGCATGAAACCGGACTTAAACAGGTGGACGTGAATGGTTCTTGACGTAGAGTAATTGTGATCATTCTTACATACTAAACATGGAGAAGGCATAAAACCATCCGCCCGCTTGTTTGCCTCAGCCGCAAGCAGAAAAGTTTGCACGCCATTAATGAATTCGGGAGAGCATTGGTCATCGTACATCCATTGTCGGCTCATCTTCATTACACAACATCGAATAGACCAAATTAATACAAGTTCATACATAAAGTTCATACAAGACTTAAATGCAACAAACAAATAACTCTCTAACTAAAGAATTTAAATGCAACAACAAATGCGATCAAGATCGCAACTAAGGTAACAATTGATCCAACAGCATAATTATACCAAGCCTCACTATCAATGACATATTTTCTAATCTTTCTAATCTTCAAGCGCATTTTCTCCATCTTGATCTTGTGATCATCGACGACATCGGCAACATGCAACTCCAATTCCATCTTCTCCCCCTCAATTCTTTTCAATTTTTCTTTCAAATACTCGTTTTCTCTTTCAACTAAATTTAACCTCTCGACAATAGGGTCGGTTGGAATTTCCGATTAACAAACCTCCTAGACAAAAATATCTATGTCAACTTGATGGGCATAATTTGTCATAAACACGAAATGCAACAACTAGTTTTAAAAGAGAATATACCACATCCGAATCATAACAAGGGCGAGGGCCGACGGGGACGGATATCAAAACCATGGCACTATGTATAACAAACAACATACGGGTAAGATAATTATACGAGTAACAATATATCCAAATCACACAAACATCAATTTGGTAATGTAAAACATTCATGAACAAGAGGCTCACCACAAGGTGGTGCCGGCGACGGAACTGTGCGGGCGATCGACTGTGGTTACGACGGAGATTTAGAAGGCACTAAGTAAACCACACCTACATATGCAAACTAAGTGTTAGTTTTGACCACAAATTGCATACAAATCAAATACTAGCACATATATTTTCTACCAAATTACTAAACTCATAAATTAATCACTATACAAAGCATTGCAAGAGCTAATCTAGCAATGAGAGATGAAAGGACAAAGTTGCTAACCTTTGTGATCATTTGAATGGATGGGGGCCTTCAAATCTTGACAAATTTTGGGCAAAATGTGTGACGAGCTCGAGAGGAAGAGGGGAAGAACAGAGAGGAGAGGGGAAAGGGGAAGAACAGAGCGAGCTCGGGTGGACGAAGGGTTTATGTAGGACGACCTTTAGCACCGGTTCGTGCCATGAACCGGTACTAAAGGTGCTAGAGGGGCCCCGGACTAACAACATCCTGCCACCACTCACTTTAGTACCGGTCCGTGGCACGAATCGGTGCTAAAGGTCGGCCACGAACCGGTACTAATGAAAGCGGCTGGCTAGCCGTTGGAACCGGCACTAATGCACACATTAGTGCCGGCTCAAAAGCAAACCGGCACTAATGTGCTTGACATTTGACCCCTTTTCTACTAGTGTCTTGATCTTCAGCAGCTTCACCCGTTGCAGCATCACCGTATTCAGGGGGCACATAGTTGTCATCGTCCTCTTCTTCTTCGTCGTCTTCCATCATAACCCCTATTTCTCCGTGCCTCGTCCAAACATTATAGTGTGGCACGAAACCCTTGTAAAGCAGGTGGGTGTGAAGGATTTTCCGGTCAGAGTAAGACTTCGTATTCCCACATTTAGGGCATGGACAACACATAAAACCATTCTTCTTGTTTGCCTCAGCCACTTCGAGAAAATCATGCACGCCCTTAATGTACTCGGAGGTGTGTCTGTCGCCGTACATCCATTGCCGGTTCATCTGCGTACATTATATATAATTAAGTGTGTCAAAAACCATTACAGAACATCATGAATAGATAATTAAGTGACCAAATTAATAGAAGTTCATCATCACATTAAAACCAAAGTACATACATAGTTCTCATCTAACAACATATAGCTCTCCAGAGCATCTAATTAATTAAACCATACATTGAAACTATGTAAAACATTTCAATGTGAAAACAAATGTGATCATAATCACAACCAAGGTAACAATTGATCCAACGGCATAATGATACCAAGCCTCGGTATGAGTGGCATATTTTCTAATCTTTCTAATCTTCAAGCGCATTGCATCCATCTTGATCTTGTGATCATCGACGACATCCGCAACATGCAACTCCAATATCATCTTCTCCTCCTCAATTTTTTTTATTTTTTCCTTCAAGAAATTGTTTTCTTCTTCAACTAAATTTTACCTCTCGACAATAGGGTCGGTTGGAATTTCCGGTTCACATACCTCCTAGATAAATAAAATCTATGTCACGTTGGTCGGCATAATTTTCATAAACAATAAATGAACCAATAGTTATAAAGATAATATATATACCACATCCGAATCATAGACAGGACGAGGGCCGACGGGGGCGGATACCAAAACCATCGCACTATATAATAACAAGCAATACAATAGTAAGAAAATTAGACAAGTATCTATCTAAAGTAAGAATTTTCTCTTTCAGAAAGAAGATAAGAACAAGAGGCTCACCACGGTGGTGCCGGCGATGAGATCGGCGCGGGCGATCGACGGCGGTGAAGACGGGAATGGGACATGACGGGCCGCTAAACCTAGACAAATCTCGAGGAAAATGGAGCTTTGAGGTCGAGCTTCGAGAGGAGAAAGCTTAACTACTGTGGCTCGGGCATTTCATCGAACACCTCATGTGCATAGGAGGTGAGCTAGAGCACCAAAGCCCTCCTCTCGCCGGCCAGAGAAAAACAGAGCACTGGAGTGCTCTGCTTGTGGGCGAGGGGTATATATAGGCACCTCATTGGTCCCGGTTCGTGGCATGAACCGGGACTAAAGGGCAGCCTGTGGTCCCGGTTCAAGCCACCAACCGGGACCAATGGTGGTGGGCCAGGAGCGAGGCCCAATTAGTCCCGGTTCGTCCCACCAACCGGGACCAAGGGGCCAGATGAACCGGGACCAATGCCCCCACGAGGCCCGTGTAATGCCCACGTTCCTCGTCGAACTCCCACTTGAGATCGACCCCATCATCTGCACTGGCATCGTCGGCACCTGCAACTGTTTTGGTAGAATCTGTGAGTCACAGGGACTCAGCAATCTTACACCCGCGAGATCAAGACTATTTAAGCTTATAGGAAAGGGAGGTGTAATAAGGTGGAGCTGCAGCGGCAATAAGCATATATGGTGGCTAACTTGCGCAAATGAGAGCGAGAAGAGAAGCAACGGAACGATCGTCATCTAGCAATGACCAAGAAGTGATCCTGAACTCCTACTTACGTCATACATAACTCAGACCGTGTTCACTTCCCGGACTCCGCCGAGAAGAGACCATCACGGCTACACACGCAGTTGATGTATTTTAATTGGGTCAAGTGACAAGTTCTCTACAACCGGACATTAACAAATTCCTATCTGCCTCATAACCGCGGGCACGGCTTTCGAAAGATAATACCCTGCAGGGGTGTCCCAACTTAGCCCATCATAAGCTCTCACGGTCAACGAAGGATAAACCTTCTCCCGGAAAGACCCGGTCAGTCTCGGAATCCCGGTTTACAAGACATTTCGACAATGGTAAAACAAGACCAGCAAAGCCACCCGAATGTGCCGACAAATCCCGATAGGAGCTGCACATATCTCGTTCTCAGGGCACACCGGATGAGACATCCTACGAGTAAAACCAGACCTCGAGTTTCCAGGAGGGGGCCCCGCAGTCTACTCAGTTCGGACCAACACTCGAAGGAGCACTGGCCCGGGGGGGTTAAAATAAAGACGACCCTCGGGCTCGCGAAAACCCGGGGGAAAAGGCTTAGGTAGAAAATGGTAAAACCAAGGTTGGGCCATGCTGGAGGAGTTTTATTCAAGGCGAACTGTCAAGGGGGTCCCATAAATCACCCGACCGCGTAAGGAACGCAAACTCAAGGAACATAATCCCGGTATAACAGTAACTTGGGCGGCAAAAGTGGAACAAAACACCAGGCATAAGGCCGAGCCTTCCACCCTTTACCAAATATATAGATGCATTAATTAAATAAGATATATTGTGATATCCCAACATATCCATGTTCCGACATGGAACAAACTTCAACTTCACCTGCAACTAGCAACGCTATAAGAGGGGCTCAGCAAAAGCGGTAACTTAGCCAAACAATGGTTTGCTAGGAGAGGATGGTTAGGGGCTGACATGGCAAAATGGGTGTCATGATATAGCAAGTGATAGGTAGCGGAGCATGGCAATAGAGCGAACAACAAGCAAAGCAAAGATAGAAGTGATTTCGAGGGGTGGTCATCTTGCCTGCAAGGTTCTCAGAGTTGTCGAAAGCTTGATCCTCGTAAGCGTACTCGACAGGTTCGTCGTTCACGAACTCGTCTCCCGGCTCTACCCAAGACAAGAACACAAACAAACGGAACCACAATCAACCACGAGAAATGCACAAGCAACATGATGCAAAACATGTATGATATATGAGATATGATATGCGATGCATATGCGTGCTCCGGAAGGAAAATGATGAACCTGGCAGTAACTTGGCAAACCAAGCATGCCACTGGAAAGGTGAGATGATTTCGGTCGAAATCGATATAAAGATCACCGGAAACGGATGCACGGTTTGCAAATAGCAAGCAAAACAAGAATGACACGAAACTGCGATTAACAGCATGATAGCACTTAGAATGCAACAAGCAACAAGGCTACAGCACTCCAACATAGCAACAAGGCATATGGCAGTAATTTATAGGAGATGCTTGACAAAAGATGAACACGAAGCTACGGCTAGATCACAACATATCAAGCTCAAACAAGCATGGCAAAAGTGCAAAAGATAACAGGTTCACAGACTTGGTGAGAAACTGGACATGGCAGAAAACAGCATCAGGTAGCAATGTTCAGAGCACGAAATCAACATGCCGCAGGAACTTAACATAGCAAAACAAGGCATGGAAGTGTTATACTAAATGCACATGACAAAAGTCCCTTACTGACCATAAGCCAAAAAGGACCAGAAGATATGATGGCAAGCATGTAAACATAGCAAGTTTCGTTATCAGGTTACAGACTTAGCAGAAAACAGAGCATGGCAGAAATAATAATATATAGGCCTCTTTGTGAGCTTGATGCACTCACTACAGAGCAACGCACTACAAACCAAGCACACCTACAGAAAGGTGGCATGTTTATGAAGCTATCCATGGCAAGAAAAATTGCATAGCATGTATGGATCAACTACAATAAGCTTGGCAAAATTGCATAACATGTTAAGAATCTGCCAGAAATATTTTATAGCAAAAGTAGAGCAAGATTGAGTCATGTTATGGCACTCCATAATTGCGAACAATTGCAGGAATGGATCAACTACAACTATAGCTACATAACATCCTTACTGAATATCTCCAAAATATGCATGGATCTCTCTGTAGCATCAAGTTTACATGGCAACAAAATAACAGCAGACAAGGACTTAAAGAGAAATCACTAAGTCCCTGAAATCAGAAACATTACGGGGCCTAGTTTGCATGCTTATGCTAGTCACCACAGAGATCACAAAAATACATGGCATACACCCTTGGAAAGATGGCATGGTATACTTCAAAACACATGTAGAGCTCATGCCCATAAGATGCACAGCATAAATGATACAAAAATGACAAATCTGCAAGTTCTGTTAAGAACCAGCAGATAACAGCAACTAGCCCTCTTCCAACAGAGATTTGGGCATCAAGATGACCTCTAATGAACATGGTGCAATTGAACAAAATGAAGAGCATCACGAGACGAACAATTTTACATATTACACGCGCAAATCAGAGAGCTACATGAAAGGAGTTATAGGATCACGAACAGAGGCATATTGCTGCAAAAATCCATGACTTTGAAAATATTTGGGGGGTTCGAGGAGAAAGTCAACGGGGCTACCGATCGGATCTGGCCGGAATCGCTCGAGCTCGGGCTCGGGCTCGGGCTCCGGTGGCCGTTGGCCGGCGACGGGGAAGGAGGGAGAGGCCGGAGGGGACGGAGGCGAGGCCGGAGGGGCGGCGGCGGGGCGGCACGGCGCCGGCGCGGAGGCGGAGGTCGGGCGGCGGGACCTGTGCGGGGGCGCGGCGACGGCGTGGGCCAGGAGGGCCGCGGGTGGGCCGGCGGGCCTTGGCGGCGGCGACGAACGGCGACGTGCCACGTGGCGGCGGCGGCGCGGGTGGACGCGTCCGGCTCCGCCCGGACGTGTCCGGCGGCGGAGAGGGACGAGGGTTAGGGTTGGACTGCGATTTCGTTTTCGGGATGCTCACATATTTATAGGTAGAGGGAGCTAGGAGGCTCCAAATGAGGTACGGTTTTCGCCCACACGATCGTGATCGAACGACCTAGAGCATGGAAGAGAGTTTGGTAGGTTTTGGGCTGGTTTTGAGGGGGGGTTTTGCTGGACACTGAAAAGGACTTTGCGGATGCCCGGTTAACCGTTGGAGTACCAAACGACCTCCAAATGGAACGAAACTTGACCGGTGGTCTCCGGGTGGTGTAATAAGGCCACTTGACAAGCCTTGGTCCATTCCGAGGAAGTTTGACACCCGCACACGAAAGAAAACAAGAGGGATGCACCGGAGGAGATAGGAGCGCCGGATTGGAAAACGGACAACGGGGAAATGCTCGGATGCATGAGACGAGCACGTATGCAAATGCAATGCAGATGATAACATGATATGAAATGCATGACATGAACAAAATGCAAAACGAAAGACAAAACCCGACCACGGAGGGAATATCATAACACATAGCCGGAAATGGCAAGAGTCGGAGTTACAAATATGGCAAGTTACATCCGGGGTGTTACAACACTCCACCACTACGAGAGGATCTCGTCCCGAGATCTAGGACTGAAAGAACTCCGGATATTCGGAACGGAGATGGTCCTCGCGTTCCCAGGTGGCTTCCCAATCGGAATGGTGCGACCACTTCACTTTCAGGAATTTGATAGACTTGTTGCGAGTCTTGCGCTCAGTTTCTTCAAGAATAGCAACGGGGTGCTCATGATAAGACAAATCTTCTTGGAGGTCAATCTCTTCGAAGTTGATAGTGCGCTCAGGCGTCTTGAAACACTTGCGGAGCTGTGACACGTGGAACACGTCGTGCGCGTTTGCGAAGTTGGAAGGAAGCTCAAGTTGATAGGCGAGGTCGCCTCTTTTGCCAATGATCTTGAAAGGACCCACGTATCTAGGGGCAAGCTTCCCTTTGATACCGAAGCGACGAGTGCCTTTCATTGGAGAGACGCGGAGGTAGACATGGTCTCCGATCTCGAAAGCCAAATCACGATGCTTACTATCATAGTAACTCTTCTGGCGCGATTGCGCGGCTTTGAGATTATCACGGATGACTTTACACATTTCTTCAGCTTCAGTGATTAAGTCATTGCCAAGAAGTTGGCGTTCACCAGTCTCTGACCAATTGAGAGGAGTACGGCACTTTCTGCCATAGAGAATCTCGAATGGGGCCTTGCCCGAACTTGCTTGGAAGCTGTTGTTGTAGGAGAATTCAGCATAAGGAAGACAATCTTCCCATTTCATGCCAAAGGAAATGACACAAGCCCTGAGCATATCTTCAAGAATTTGATTGACTCGCTCGACTTGGCCGCTAGTTTGAGGATGGAAAGCTGTGCTGAAGCGAATGTTTGTGCCCATGGCCTTCTGGAAGGAGTCCCAGAACTTAGAGGTGAAGATGCTTCCACGATCTGAAGAAATCAATTGTGGAATGCCGTGCAAGGAGACAATTCTGGAGGTGTAAAGCTCTGCTAGCTGAGCTGCTGTGATGGATTCTTTGATTGGAAGGAAATGAGCCACTTTAGAAAGCTTGTCAATGACAACGAAGATAGCATCATTTCCGCGCTTGGACTTGGGAAATCCAGTCACGAAGTCCATTTCGATGTGATCAAACTTCCATTCTGGGATAGCAAGAGGTTGGAGGAGACCAGCTGGTCGTTGGTGTTCTGCTTTCACTCTTCGGCAGACATCACATTCATTCACGAATTGAGCAATTTCTCGCTTCATTCGAGTCCACCAATACGACTGCTTGAGGTCATGATACATCTTCGTACTTCCAGGATGAATTGACAGGAGAGAATTGTGCGCCTCGTTCATTATGACTTTCCTTAGATCACCTTTAGGAACCACAATCCGGTCCTCGAAGAATAAAGTGTCTCTGTCATCAATGCGATAGCACTTGTATTTGGAAATACCCTTGTCGATACCAGGTTTCACCTTCTTCACCATGGCATCAAGGAGTTGTGCCTCACGAATTTGATGTTCCAAAGTAGGAGATACTATGAGGTTGGCAAGAAAGCCTTGAGGAACAACTTGGAGATTCAGCTTGCGGAAAGCTTCACAAAGATCCGGTTGGAATGGTTTGAGAATTAAGCTGTTGCAATAAGCCTTCCTGCTTAAAGCATCTGCAATGACATTTGCTTTGCCTGGAGTATATTCAATACTCGGATTTTACTCTTGAATCATTTCGACCCATCGAGTCTGCCTGAGGTTGAGGTTGGGCTGAGTGAAGATGTACTTGAGACTCTTGTGATCGGTGAATATGTCCACTTGTCTTCCCAACAAGAGATGTCTCCACGTTATTAATGCATGGACAACTGCCGCCAACTCAAGATCGTGAGTGGGGTAGTTCTTCTCGTTGGGCTTCAACTGACGAGAGGTATAGGCCACAAATTTCTTCTCTTGCATTAACACAGCACTGAGACCTTGGAGAGAAGCATCACAGAAAACTTCAAACGGCTTGGATTCATCTGGAGGAGTCAAGACAGGAGCTGTGACTAGTTTCTCTTTGAGAGTGTTGAAAGCAACGTCACACTCAGGAGACCAGACATACTTCACATGCTTTTGGAGGAGGTTGGAAAGAGGCTTTGCAATCTTGGAGAAATTCTCAACGAATCTTCGGCAATAGCTTGCAAGACCAAGAAAACTGCGAAGCTGCTTGACATTTTGAGGAGGTTCCCAATTCACAACTGCGGACACCTTCTCGGGGTTAACAGCGATGCCCTTGGCAGAGATGATGTGACCAAGGAAAAGAACTTCATCAAGCCAAAACTCACATTTGGAGAACTTCGCATAGAATTGATACTCTTTGAGCTTGTCGAGCACCAATCGCCAATGTTTGGCATGGTCCTGCTTATTCTTGGAGAAGACCAAGATATCATCGAGATACACCAGGATGAATTCATTGGTATAGGGGTTGAAGATGAAATTCATCATCCGAGAGAACACTGGAGGAGCATTGACAAGGCCGAAAGACACGACAGTATATTCATAAGAACCAAAGCTTGTTTTGAATGCTGTCTTGGGGATATCTTCTTCACGAATGCGAATCTGATGATAGCCCATACGAAGGTCAAGCTTCGAGAATACTTTAGCCCCTTTGAGTTGCTCAAATAGCTCATTGATGTTGGGAAGTGGATACTTGTTCTTGATTGTCTTCTTGTTCAATGGACGGTAGTCGACACAAAGTCGGTCCGTGCCATCCTTCTTCTTGACAAAAAGAACACCACAACCCCATGGAGAAGAACTCGGTCTGATCAAACCCAGACGCTCTTGTTCATCGAGCTGTTTCTTCAATTCCTTCAGCTCGTTAGGTCCAAGCTTGTATGGACGCTTGCAAACGGGTTCAGTACCAGGCTCTAGTTCGATAACGAACTCAACTGGCCGATGAGGAGGCATACCCGGAAGCTCTTCCGGAAAGACATCTTGATACTCACAAACGACTGGAATTTGTGAGATGGCATTCAATTCGCCCTTCTCATTGAGAGAGAAAAACCAAATGGTTTCATCACGAGCGGCAAAAATAATCACATCCTCAGAAGAGTGTGTCAATTGAATTTCCCTGGCAGCACAATCAAGTTGAGCCTTGTGCTTAGAAAGCCAGTCCATCCCGAGAATAAGATCAATATCCGAGTCACCAAGAACAATTGGAGAAGACTAAAATTCATAGTCGCCCATCATGATGGAAACATCGGGAGCAACCAAACTAGAAGACAAAAGCTTTCCCGGAGAAACAACTTGCATAACTTTGGATAAAATCTCTGTGTCAACATTGTGCTTCGATGCAAATGGGTATGACAAGAAAGAATGCGATGCACCAGTATCAAAAAGAACTTTTGCAGGAATATCATTAACTGAGAGATTACCCATTATCACATCAGTAGATTCCTCCGCTTGAGCTGCATTCATCATGTTTACCTTTGCAGACTTTGGATTATGCTTGACCACTGCATTGCTGGAAGATCTGACAGGAGGAGGAGGAGGAAGGCGCCTTTGGTTGAAGCACTTGTTAGCATAGTGGCCTTTCTGCTGACATTTGTTGCAAGTCACCTCTGAGAGTGGACGGTGATAAGGAGCATTGGACTTTGGAGCTTGATTCTGAGACTTGTTCTGATAGCCAGAGTTGGAAGAGTTGGAAGAACCATGGCCACCTTTGTTCTTCTGCTGATAAGGCTGACGAAACGGAGGAGGAGGAGGCAACCAGAACTTCTGTTGCTTAGCTGTCACAAGTGAGGAAGAAGAAGACTGAACTGCGTCTCTGACTCTCTTCTTAGAAGCCTCACACTTGAGCTGAGCAGCCTCTTGCTTCAGTGCCATGTTATAGAACGAGAGCTAACTGCAGATCCTCTTTAAGGCCACCTCTGAAGTGATAGATCATGCTCTTTTCATCAGGAACGTCTTGTTTAGCGAAGCGAGCAAGTTTCTGAAACTGAATGTTGTATTGATACACAGACATGTTGCCTTGCTTGAGATTGCGGAACTCCTCACGCTTGCTCTCAACAACACTTTATGGAATGTGGTGCGCTTTGAAGTCCCGACAGAAGTCAGTCCAAGTGATCACACGACCTCCTTTGGAATCTTTGTATTGTTGATACCAATCAGTAGCTTGGTCCTTGAGCTGGAAAGAAGCGAACTTGACATAGTCCTCAGGCCTGACATTGCTACATTCAAAATGCTTGTTGATGTCCACGAGCCAATCATCGGCATCCGTGGCCTCGGCACAGTAGCTGAAAGACTTGGGCTGATTTGCGAGAAACTGGTTGAGAGTGGCAAAGTGAAGCTGATTGTTGCCTTGACCTTGATTGCCTTGATTGCCTTGCCCTTGAGTACGTTCTTGCAAGAGTTGCAGAATCATCTGAGCATTGGCGTTGGTGGCTGCCATGATAGCCTGCCATGCCTTCGGAGGCGGAGGTGGCGGCGGAGGGTTCGCTTGACTCCCTTCATTGCGATCCGGATTCTGACGCGTTGGCGGAGCCATCCTGAAGAGGGTGACATCCGTTAGCATCTTGATAGACAAATAAATAAGTAGAATCAACGGATAGAAATTGCGACATATAGTCTTCACAATAAACATTCGAACGAAGATGAACGAATGAATTCCGTAGTAAATCATCACACTTCCATAAGTTGAGAAGCCACTTGAAAAAGATATGGAATGAACATATACTTCGAAGCAACTCGAATACCACAATACAAAACAAAACAAGTATTGGCTTGCAAAATAAGCCGGAACAAACATATGATAGAGGTTTCGTCCGAAGTTTTCGTGGTGGGGCCCACACAGGCTCAATCGTACAGCACCATCATGTACAAGGCTGTGCACATGACATACGAAGCGTCCCCGAGTCGGCAAAGCTATGGACTCTTTAAGACACTACGAGACCACTGTAAAATCAACCGTGTACAGGCGGACCACTAGACGTCGAACCCCAATCTCATATCATGCGTCTGTCGGAAAGATATCCTAAGGCTACTTGAATTCCCACTTATAAACTCCCGAAACTTTCTGGTTATGCAATCTGGTGTTGGGGATACAGGGGACACAAAATATATCACACAAACTAGCAATCCCTAGATCCAGCTGTATCCATCCGTCAACACATAACCAAGAAACCTTCGGAAATCGTTTACCTGAACCTTCGAAACACATCCGTTATACAAGTTATGGCAATACTCCCGAACTCCCGCCCCAGTACAGGGTGGCGTCGAGGTGATCTCACCAACAACTGCATAAAAAAGATTTCGATGTCGGCGAAACTCAGGTATTCCAGAACTGCAACGATAAAATTGTGACGACAACACCTCGGAGCTCAACTACCTGGGACACTGCCACAACCCCTAAATGTCAGGAGGCACCAAGAACAGTGTTCTCGTCACAAAACCATCGGAACGATTCCAAGATACCCGCGTGATCCTAAAAAGAAAATTTTTAGTGAAATTTGAGGAGAGAATAGTCAAAACTTCTACGTCAGGAGACCTCACCAGAGCGACGAAGGGACTGAGGAGTAAAAAGAATCCTACTCTCCGATATATATAATCCTAAGACTCAAAACATTTTGCTTTAGACTCAACAACGCCAGCGATTCGATCAAGCAGGGGGCTCCTAAGTCGGGGATGGCTCTGATTACCAACTTGTAACGCCCACGTTCCTCGTCGAACTCCCACTTGAGATCGACCCCATCATCTGCACTGGCATCGTCGGCACCTGCAACTGTTTTGGTAGAATCTGTGAGTCACGGGGACTCAGCAATCTCACACCCGCGAGATCAAGACTATTTAAGCTTATAGGAAAGGGAGGTGTAATAAGGTGGAGCTGCAGCGGCAATAAGCATATATGGTGGCTAACTTGCGCAAATGAGAGCGAGAAGAGAAGCAACGGAACGGTCGTCATCTAGCAATGACCAAGAAGTGATCCTGAACTCCTACTTACGTCATACATAACTCAGACCGTGTTCACTTCCCGGACTCCGCCGAGAAGAGACCATCACGGCTACACACGCAGTTGATGTATTTTAATTGGGTCAAGTGACAAGTTCTCTACAACCGGACATTAACAAATTCCCATCTGCCTCATAACCACGGGCACGGCTTTCGAAAGATAATACCCTGCAGGGGTGTCCCAACTTAGCCCATCATAAGCTCTCACGGTCAACGAAGGATAAACCTTCTCCCGGAAAGACCCGATCAGTCTCGGAATCCCGGTTTACAAGACATTTCGACAATGGTAAAACAAGACCAGCAAAGCCACCCGAATGTGCCGACAAATCCCGATAGGAGCCGCACATATCTCGTTCTCAGGGCACACCGGATGAGACATCCTACGAGTAAAACCAGACCTCGAGTTTCCAGGGGGGCCCCGCAGTCTACTCAGTTCGGACCAACGCTCGATGGAGCACTGGCCCGGGGGTGTTAAAATAAAGACGACCCTCGGGCTCGCGAAAACCCGGGGGAAAAGGCTTAGGTAGAAAATGGTAAAACCAAGGTTGGGCCTTGCTGGAGGAGTTTTATTCAAGGCGAACTGTCAAGGGGGTCCCATAAATCACCCGACCGCGTAAGGAACGCAAACTCAAGGAACATAATCCCGGCATAACAGTAACTAGGGCGGCAAGAGTGGAACAAAACACCAGGCATAAGGCCGAGCCTTCCATCCTTTACCAAATATATAGATGCATTAATTAAATAAGATATATTGTGATATCCCAACATATCCATGTTCCGACATGGAACAAACTTCAACTTCACCTGCAACTAGCAACGCTATAAGAGGGGCTCAGCAAAAGCGGTAACTTAGCCAAACAACGGTTTGCTAGGAGAGGATGGTTAGGGGCTGACATGGCAAAATGGGTGTCATGATATAGCAAGTGATAGGTAGCGGAGCATGGCAATAGAGCGAACAACTAGCAAAGCAAAGATAGAAGTGATTTCGAGGGGTGGTCATCTTGCCTGCAAGGTTCTCAGAGTTGTCGAAAGCTTGATCCTCGTAAGCGTACTCGACAGGTTCGTCGTTCACGAACTCGTCTCCCGGCTCTACCCAAGACAAGAACACAAACAAACGGAACCACAATCAACCACGAGAAATGCACAAGCAACATGATGCAAAACATGTATGATATGCGAGATATGATATGCGATGCATATGTGTGCTCCGGAAGGAAAATGATGAACATGGCAGTAACTTGGCAAACCAAGCATGCCACTGGAAAGGTGAGATGATTTCGGTCGAAATCGATATAAAGATCACCGGAAACGGATGCACGGTTTGCAAATAGCAAGCAAAACAAGAATGACACGAAACTGCGATTAACAGCATGATAGCACTTAGAATGCAACAAGCAACAAAGCTACAGCACTCCAACATAGCAACAAGGCATATGGCAGTAATCTATAGGAGATGCTTGACAAAAGATGAACACGAAGCTACGGCTAGATCACAACATATCAAGCTCAAACAAGCATGGCAAAAGTGCAAAAGATAACAGGTTCACAGACTTAACATGGCAGAAAACAGCATCAGGTAGCAATGTTCAGAGCACGAAATCAACATGCTGCAGGAACTTAACATAGCAAAACAAGGCATGGAAGTGTTCTACTAAATGCACATGACAAAAGTCCCTTACTGACCATAAGCCAAAAAGGACCAGAAGATATGATGGCAAGCATGTAAACATAGCAAGTTTCGTTATCAGGTTACAGACTTAGCAGAAAACAGAGCATGGCAGAAATAATAATATGTAGGCCTCTTTGTGAGCTTGATGCACTCACTACAGAGCAACTCACTACAAAACAAGCACACCTACAGAAAGGTGGCATGTTTATGAAGCTATCCATGGCAAGAAAAATTGCATAGCATGTATGGATCAACTACAATAAGCTTGGCAAAATTGCATAACATGTTAAGAATCTGCCAGAAATATTTTATAGCAAAAGTAGAGCAAGATTGAGTCATGTTATGGCACTCCATAATTGCGAACAATTGCAGGAATGGATCAATTACAACTATAGCTACAAAACATCCTTACTGAACATCTCCAAACTATGCATGAATCTCTCTGTAGCGTCAAGTTTACATGGCAACAAAATAACAGCAGACAAGGACTTAGAGAAATCACTAAGTCTCTGAAATCAGAAACATTACGGGGCCTAGTTTGCATGCTTATGCTAGTCACCACACAGATCACAAAAATACATGGCATACACCCTTGGAAAGATGGCATGGCATACGTCAAAACACATGTAGAGCTCATGCCCATAAGATGCACAGAATAAATGATACAAAAATGACAAATCTCCAAGTTCTGTTAAGAACCAGCAGATAACAGCAACTAGCCCTCTTCCAACAGAGATTTGGGCATCAAGATGACCTCTAATGAATATGGTGCAATTGAACAAAATGAAGAGCATCACGAGGCGAACAATTTTACATATTACACACGCGAATCAGAGCTACATGCAAGGAGTTATAGGATCACGAACAGAGGCATATTGCTGCAAAAATCCATGACTGAAAATATTTGGGGGGTTCGAGGCGAAAGTCAACGTGGCTACCGATCGGATCTGGCCGGACTCGCTCGAGCTCGGGCTCGGGCTCGGGCTCCGGTGGCCGTTGGCCGGCGATGGGGAAGGAGGGAGAGGCCGGAGGGGACGGAGGCGAGGCCGGAGGGGCGACGGCGGGCGGAGCCGTCCGGTCGCCGGCGGGTGGTGGCGCGGCGCCGGCGGGGAGGCGGGCGGCGGCGGCGAGCCGCGGCGGGGCCGGCCGGCGGCGGGGCGGCGCGGCGCCGGCGCGGAGGCGGAGGTCGGGCGGCGGGACCCGTGCGGGGGCGCGGCGACGGCGTGGGCCGGGAGGGCCGCGGGTGGGCCGGCGGGCCTCGGCGGCGGCGGCGCGGGTGGACGCGTCCGGCTCCGCCCGGACGTGTCCGGCGGTGGAGAGGACGAGGGTTAGGGTTGGACTGCGATTTCGTTTTCGGGATGCTCACATATTTATAGGTAGAGGGAGCTAGGAGGCTCCAAATAAGGTGCGGTTTTCGCCTACACGATCGTGATCGAACGACCTAGAGCATGGAAGAGAGTTTGGTGGGTTTTGGGCTGGTTTTGAGGGGGATTTTTGCTGGACACTCAAAAGGACTTTGCGGATGCCCGGTTAACCGTTGGAGTACCAAACGACCTCCAAATGAAACGAAACTTGACCGGTGGTCTCCGGGTGGTGTAATAAGGCCACTTGACAAGCCTCGGTCCATTCCGAGGAAGTTTGACACCCGCACACGAAAGAATACAAGAGGGATGCACCGGAGGAGATAGGAGCGCCGGATTGGAAAACGGACAACGGGGAAAATGCTCGGATGCATGAGACGAGCACGTATGCAAATGCAATGCAGATGATGACATGATATGAAATGCATGACATGAACAAAATGCAAAACGAAAGACAAAACCCCACCACGGAGGGAATATCATAACACATAGCCGGAAATGGCAAGAGTCGGAGTTACAAATATGGCAAGTTACATCCGGGGTGTTACAGCCCGGCAGGCCCCTGGCGTCACGAACCGGGACCAGTGCCCCCATTGGTCCCGGTTCTGACTGAACCGGGACTAATGGGCTGACCCGGCCTGAACCAAACCCCCTTTTCTACTAGTGGAAGCATGTCCAAATACCGAGGCCTCTCACCTAAACCAAATATCTAACGCCAGAGGCCCCATCCAAGCCACATACCAGGTCTGGGGCACAATCCGGTCCGACGCACATAGATCATCGCCTCCGTCTTCCATCGATATATCTTCAGAGCAGATACCAACACATCGACCTTGCCAGGCCTCTGTCGACGTCACCACGGCGCTAGACAACACCCCCTCCCTACGCGCGTCCATCAAGACACATCCATCGCGGAGGCGCTGCCGCGTCACGCCGCCGAGACTCTAGTCATCAATGCGTCACATGGAACACTGCAGCACCACAGATGTCATCCATTGAACCCTCAAGCCTATGCATACCTTCAAGAATGACGTCCCCAAGAGGGATACAACACAAGAATGCCTCCATCATCTGATCGAACGATCTAAGGTTTCCCTCGGAGGTGGCGGATAGGGGTCTAGAGCTTCTCCAGGATGATTCCTTCAAGAAGGGGACGAGGGAGAAAATGGCACCATCGCCGGCCTTGGCAACGAGCCAAGAGTCGGGTTTTCACCCGGATCCGCTCGAGGAACCTCCATCCAGCCGCGTATGCACAGGACCACCACCGATCACCGCCGCCACGCATGGAGCAGACTGCACTGGTCAGATCAGATCTGATCGGAGGCCAGACCACACGTACTGCCGATCCATCCACCAGGCCCTCCATGCATGCCTGTATGACGCTACATAGGAACAAACTATCAGGACCTATACTGGCGTTGCTCGGCCGTCTGACAAACCTTGTCAAGATGGTAATTAAGGATAATATGCTGACCGACACGGTCACCGCTGGAGGTCCTTTCTTTTGTTCTCGTCCGGGACTTGGCTGAACTGTGAGTAGTACTACAGACAGTTCATATCACACAACATATTCCATTTACTTTCTCCCTTCCTTTTCCAATGACTTCCACTGACACAACTTTCTATCTTCATGCAGAAATGTTGAGAACTACAATCTAGCCAGCACCGTCGGATCATCTGAACCAAGAACAAGGCATGTTCTTATTTTACATTTGGCGTGTAGAATGCATTACATTTATTGGTTTGGTGCTTTGTGCTCACGAGAATTTTTAGTTTGGCATCATTTCCAGTCCCTGTGGTCATCCAGGACGCACTCAAGACTACAAGTTGAGCAGTAGTGGCAACCTTAACTTCTGTAAGAATAAATTGAACATTTTTTCCTTCTAAAGCTGCTGGCAGTAGCTGTAGCTGTAGCTGCAGCCTAAACTACCGCAAACCTTTGTTTAGTTAATAGTCCACGGCTTAACCAAATTTCTTTCTTTTTTGCAAGGGAGGGCTTACTTCCACTTCAATCAAGAAACAAAAGAAAGAAAAATGAGAAAATCGTGGTTGAGTCCATTGTAATCAGTAGCAACTTTGAATAATCGATCTTTTTGTGCACCTCTACCACATATCCAGTGTTATCCATTTAGTTTTCTTTCAAAAAAAAATCTTCATATATTTCAATAACTAGAAGTCCTTGCCACAGATGTCTCGGTAACCCATTCCATGTGGCTTCCCTTGTTGTCTACGAAAGGGAGATGGCCCTCGGTGTTCTTGATGGCTTGAAAGCTGTTTGCTTATTCCAGACAGTTATGATTGCAAGCCATCTAGGAAAACCATTATCGCCCATGACTTTTATTTGAATCATCTCGGATACAAAATTGTTGTATACCGCTGCAAGTTAGCTGGGGTCTGGTTTTTCTTTTGCCTCAAACTTGCATAGATATCACCACACATGTTTCACATAACTCACATCCAAACATATTTAAAATGACATTCATTCTCATTTCATCATCACCAATAATGATGAGAAAATTTACAAAATCAATTCCCTATTGTTAAGCAGTGGTTGCAAGCTTGTGCTGGCGCACCTAGAGCTCACCCTGCGATATGAAAGAAGAGACTTCGAGAGAAGAAGTCGAGGGAATGAGGGAGGCCCTCTAAGGCCTTGTACAATGCAAGTCGCTTAGGGGAGGTGCTTAGATAAATAAACCAGTCTTTCTTTAAGCACCAGCGCTTATTTGTAGTGGGTAGACACTTAATTAGGCATCTCTCTGGTAGAAATAGGCATTGGTGCTTCAGAAAAACACGATTTATTTTTCTAAGCACCTAGCATTGTACAAGGCCTAAGATGGTTTTCAACCAGGGTACAATTCAGTGGCATTAGTGGCATCGGTGGGCAAAAATGTAAGGTATATACACTAAAGTGAAAAAATAGTCAATATGAATTATACTAAGGAACATAGGTATATCGAGAACAAACCACTTATTGAGAACACACTCTTCATAGGATATTTATATATAGAAAAACTACGCATGGTCACAGTATATACATCTAATTAATGGCATAAGTTATTACATAGATAAAGGTGATATAGTCATGGTCATCTACTTTTTGCATTGATTATATTTAAACACATTTTTGTTCAGCGAAATCTCATAGAATATCGATGACAAATGGTGTTCTACCATACTACTTCTGTATTTGTAACTATGGTAAATCTGGCATCTAGAATAGTGCACTTTGAATTTTATTATTACATGTGAGTAATATTGTTATGTACATTTAAAAAATTAGTAAAAATTGTAATTGCTTTCTGGCATGGAGGCGAAGGCAAAATGGTTGTATAATAATCTAACAGTTTTACTTATTTGTAGACCATCAAGTTAAATCTTAATTGTGTTCTCCAATTAAACCTCTTGTGTTTTTTATTCATTTGCCGGAAACTACTTATATTTCCTTGCATGTCATTTTCAACTAACCGAGGTAGCAGCCCCAGGTGGCTTATAGGAGAAGGGAATAAGTGTGTGGGGCTTACAGCAGCGAGTCCCCACCCGTAGTGCCTGAAGTAAGGGCATGGCCAACGGTCTGCCCTGGACCTACTGCCTCCATGTTCCACGTAGGATCGGATGACATGGTGGAGTTAAAGCGGGTGCTCCGCAGAGCAAACGGGCTCTTGTAGAGGAGGCAAGCGCTCCATGTAAAAAGCAAGACGAAAGGAGGAGAGAGGGAGAAAGGGGAAGAGAGAGAGGTATGCCGTGGGTGGAGGAAGGAGGAATTGGAGAGCAAATAATTTGGTTGGGGTCCACTCATGAGGTCACCTTATGCTGCCTCCTTTGGGTGAAGAAAAATGAAAATGGCGGCCCTAGGATTTTTATCTCTATTTGGAAGATGGTGTCGGTGTACAAAAGTAGAGGCCCCCTTTTTGTACCCCTTTACTTGTGCACGGGCAGTCGTCGCCGCGCTTACGGCCACGCTTGGCGAGGCAGAGGAAGACGACGATACAAGACTACCAGAGCAGCGCTCGAACCAAGGGCGCGGAGGACGAAGCAGCACGGGGCGGCCTATGTAGCCCCGGCAAGAGCCTTGCCGGGACAACTTGCCCAACACCAGCATGGCCACCACCCTTGAGCCTAAGAGTTCCGACACCATCGACAACATTGGAACCAAGGCTCGGGAGGCTCCTGCATAGTGGCATGCAGATCTTTGTGAAGATAAAGAGCCTGCGAGGCCTACATGAGAACCAGAAGACAAGACAACGGCGAGGCTCCATGCCAAAGATGCCCACGAGGCCCCGACAAGGCTTCTGCCGGAGATACCCACGAGGCCCCGGCAAGACTCTCGCTGAGGGCGCCCGCAAGACCCCGGCAAAACCCTTGCCAGGAATATCAGCAAGACCGCAGCAAGGCCTTGCCGCCCCGTCACCGCCCTAGCACAGCGGTCGACCCACCAACTAAGCAAGTACACACGTGACGGTACGTGGCTCCTGCTCAGCAGCCTGCCACCGCTCCAGCTCAGTAGCCTGCCAGCCTACATGGCGCTGCATGCCGCGTTGGCCTGGACACGTGTCGAAGCAAGGCGTAGCGGCGACGGACGGGACGGGCTTTCTTGTCGTCCCCGATAAAGCAAGAGTACACCTAAGTAGCGCATTTAATGCGTTTTGTCCGGTGATGTCAGGCGATAAGCTAGTACACTGTACATACTTTCCACCTCCTATGTGCCACTTTGGCGACCCCTTTGACCTATAAAAGGAGGCCCGAGGCGTACTGAGGAAGGATTCGGACTTTTTGGACTACGCACACATCGTAGCTAGTTCAAGAACTCAAGAACACTCAAATATACACCAAAGCAGGACTAGGGTATTACGCATCCACACGGCCTGAACCTGGGTAAAATCTCCTTGCGCTGACTCCTAGACTCGCTCTTTGCACAACCTCGCACCCGCCAACCGCAGAAAAGATCCTCATGATCCCATAGGTGTCGTTTCCATCGACATCTTTGGCGCGCCAGGTAGGGGCACTACAAGGATTCTGGTCTATTGCAACAAAAATTATTACTACAACTATATTTTGTTGCAATAAAATGCTATATTACCACAAAATTCCAGTTCGTGGTAATAGGATCTACATATTGCCACAATTTCGTTTCATCGCGCTAAGTACTCGTTGCGATAGAAGCCATGTATTGCCACAAGCTGCATCGTTGTTGTAATATGGTAGTGATATTGCGACAGTCCTGTCCTGTTGCGTGAATTGGTCATCTTGTTGCAATAACGGCTAGGTATTGCAACAAAGTACATAGATACTATTGCAACACCTCTGACATGTGGTGCTAGTCACAGATAATATTGCAACAAAGCATGTATTGGTTGTAATAGGGTGACTTTTTGCCTCACCTTCGTTGCGTTGCAATAACTATTACATATTGCGACAAATTGAGCATCCATGGTAATACGTACAGCATAATGCAACAATCCTCTAGTGTTGCAAAAAAGGAGCAGAATATTGCAACGATATTCTCTACCATGCTCCCAATTTTTTCCTTTATTTATTATACTTTTTTGCAGGATCTGATTAAAGGGGCGTACTAGTTTACAGAGGTATTAACACATTAGGTACCACAACTTGCACCTAAGTTGCATTTTAGTCACATATCTTGCAAAGTGGACATCGGTGGTACCACAACTTGGAGGAATGCTCGCTTACGCGCGTGCGAAGCGTTGCACACTCGCGAACGCCCTTCACTTTAGGGTTTCTTGCACCGCCAGGGTCTCCTCCACTCACCCTACTGACCTCCTCCGGTAGCAAGGTCGTGCTCGGCACCCGAAAGACGGCAAGCTCAGTGCCCTTCTCACAAAGGTCAGTCGTGAGAACTGAGCACCACACATTCTCTTCCTAATTTTTCTGTATCTTGCTTGATGTGATGTATTTATGTGTGCTGTTACTAAAAAAGGAGATTCAATATAAAATTATGTGTTAAGTACAGAAATTGTGCAAGGCTGCATACTAGCTATTTTTAAACACTTCCAGGCTTCATTTGAACAGCTCTTCAGCCACCAATTGAGCAGCATAACAGCTGTATCCCAGACTAATTTTCAGCAAGAATTCATCAGCAGATCAACAACACTACATCAAGATATATACAAGGACATATGACACAAGATTTTAGTAGGATATAACAAACCATCTCAGCGAGATATATAACAAATGTTTCAAAATGGTAGCACACAAAAGACCATAAGTTCAAGGCAAAGTAGTGAAAATGGCAACAACACTAAAAGACCATAAGTTCATAGCAACAGTGTGTACATAGCATCACTGTCAAAAGGAAAATAGCAACAACACTAAAAGAACAACAACTACTCTTCTCTTCTCTTCATCACCAAATTGTTAGTGCTGGGCACTAGCTCTTGTTCCCATTTGCCACAACATATGACACTATGCAGGCATGCCTTGTTTCAACCTGTTTCATATCAGATTAAACTTCAGGAGAGATATTTCTCGCAGGTAACCATCATAACAGTTCAGGAACTTATACTCATGGCTTAAACATGTGAAAAGCACCTTACCAAGAGATTAAAAACTATACAAAGAACCCCTGGTCATCATCCAATTCTTCTTGTCCCAAAGGAGCAACATGGCCATCATTTACGTAAGCCTCATCATCATCCGTATCATCATCAGATTCGAATTGGACATCTTCAAACTCAATAGGTTTTATATTTTCTATGACTGAAACATCAATGCTGGATCCTTCGTCATCATTTCTGCACCAACTAGTGATCTCTTCAGGTACTGTAATTTTTGGCACTGTAATTTCTGCATCGACAACATCTAGTACATCTGCCTCACCACCTTCATCGGCTTCAACAGCTTCATCAAGGCCTGCACTATTTAAAACAGAAGGAGCAAACAAATTGCGTGGATTCATTTTAATAACAGATGCCCAATCAGGGTTCTTCACATCTCTCACATAGAAAACCTGTTGAGCTTGGAGGCTTAGAATGTAAGGGTCTCCCTGGAATTGGTGTAGAGTAGTGTCAAGGTCAATAATTCCATATTTGTCCTTCTTATACCCCTTAATCTCAGTTCTGTTGGCAGGAGGCACATCAAACCAGTCACACTGGAATAGAACAACCTCCTTATCAGGAGGAAAGTCAAGAAATATGATTTTCTTGATCACCCCGTAATAATCAATATTGCCTGTGTTTGCATCGCCCTTGACTATGACGCCACTATTCTGGGTACTCAAGTCCTGCTCTATTTAGGAATTCTGAAAGAAATATCCATTCAGAAATGTACGGTTGTATACCAGAGCTAGGTGATCAGGTCCTTTAGCTAGTGCATAAATAAGATTGCTGACCTTCCCATCATTGTGGAGTTCTCTGATCTGTTTCATGGAACAGAATATGTGTGAGTGTATTGTACAGCGTTGGTACGTTATTACAAGGAACTTTAGTGAAAATGTGAAAGAAAATTACCCGTCTCTCAAACCAACCAACAAACTCTTCCTTGTGCTGCTTTTTAGGATTAGGAGAATTGTTCCTTGTGAGCTCCTCAAGATGTTCACTTCAAAGAGAAATGATTGTTAGTTGAACAGGAAAGTATTAAAGCATATCATGATGTGAAATAAATACATAAGTATCCTTACTCAATCCATGGCGCGGTGTCCTCACAGTTTGTTATTATGAAATGCCTCATTTGATTAATCTCAGCCAAAGACAATGATTCACAAACAAAACCTTTCTTGGAGTAATCAACTGTACTCATTATGCTAATCCCTGTTGGTGGTTGATCTGTACCTCCGTCTTCATGACGTTCGGACTGACTTAGCTTGGTAGGCATTCCATCAACGAATCGACTACAAAAAGTCATGCACTCTTCAAGTATGTACCCCTCTGCAATAGAACCTTCTGGTTGAGTCTTGTTACGCACATATCGTTTGAGCATACGCAAGTATCGCTCAATTGGATGCATCCATCTGTACAAGACAAGCCCTCCCAATCGGGCCTCTTCAGCAAGATGAATTGGGAGATGCATCATAATATCAAAGAATGCTGGTGGAAAGATCATCTCAAGCTGACATAGAGTTTCTGGAATTGTTTTGCTCAACCTCTCCAAATCTTCATCCCTTAACTCCTTGGAGCATAAATCAGAAAAGAATTTACTCAACTGAAGCAATGGGTTAACAACATTTTCTGGCAAAAGCTTGCGCAATGCAATAGGAAGAAGTTTCTTAAATATAACATGACAGTCATGAGTTTTGAGTCCGCTAATCTTGCACTGATCGAGGACTACACATCGCTTAATGTGAAAAGCATAGCCATTAGGCATCTTAATGCTCTGCAGAAACTTGAGGAGCATTATCTTTTCTTCCTTTTTTAAAGTATAGCAACCTTTCTTTATGTCATACTTATGCTTACCAGGCTTTGGATGCTGGTCCTTCCTAATTTTCAGGTCCTGTCAATCAAGACGAGCCTTCACACCATCCTTTGATTTCTTATCCAGCTCAAGCAAAGTCCCCAGAATGCTGTCACAAATGTTCTTCTCGATGTGCATAACATCCAAATTGTGCCTAACGAGCAAGTGCTTCCAATATGGGAGCTGGAAAAATACACTTTTCTTCCGCCAATTATGCCAGCAATTACTTTCCGGTCGCTTTCTCTTATTTGACCGTCCAAATGGTGCATGTTGAATGCTATCAAGTTCCTGCACAACTTGTTCACCTGTGAGTGCCACTGGAGCTTCTCTATTATCTGCCTTGTTGTTGAACAAACACTTGTTTCGACGCCATTTGTGGGTCCTGGGCAGAAAACATCGGTGTCCCATGTAGCAATGCTTTCGACCATACTTGAGCCATAAAAAATCTGTATGTTTGTGGCAATACGGGCATGCTAGCTTGCCTTTTGTGCTCCAACCACTCAGCATTGCGTAAGCTGGGTAGTCATTGATGGTCCACAACAAGCATGCATACATCTGGAATATTTTTTTAGTTGCAGCATCATATGTCTCAGCACCATCCTCCCATAGAACATTCAGTTCATCAATCAAGGGCTGCAAGTACACGTCTATGTTATTTCCTGGTGACTTTGGTCCTGGTATAATCATTGACATAATCCAATTTTGTTGTTTCATACACATCCAAGGTTGCAAGTTATATGGAATAAGAATGACAGGCCATATACTCTGTGATATACTCATGAGCCCAAAGGGGTTGAATCCATCCGAAGCAAGGCCAAGCCGAACACTGCGAGCATCTTTTGAGAATTTCTTATAATATTTCTTATCAAAATGCTTCCAAGCCTTGGAATCTGCAGGATGCCTCATTACGCCATAATCCACCCAACCCTCCTTATGCCATTTCATATGTGATGACATATGTTCTGTCATGTACAGCCTTTGCAGTCTTGTAATGAGTGGGAAATACCTTAGAACTTTCTGTGGCACTGGCTTCTTTGATTTATGACTTGATGCATTGTCTTCGTCACTAGCAGGAGTAGATTTCCATCGAGACGCATGACAGACAGGGCATTCTTCTGCATCAACATGTTCATTATGGAATAGCACACAATTATTAATGCACGCGTGTGTCTTCTTGTAGTCCAGCCCAAGATCTCGGATCACCTTCCTTACTTTAGCGAGATTAGTAGGAATGCAGTGACCCTTTGGCAACACCTGTGTGAACATCTGCAGAACTAAGTCACATGCTCTATTGGTCATCCCAGACACGCACTTGATTTGGTAAAGCTTCACAATGAAAGATAGCTTCGTGAAATCCTTGCAACCTGGGTACAACTCTTTTTTGGCCTCTTTCAATAGTTCGAAGAAGACCTTGGCTGTTGCATTTGGCTCCTGGGTCCTTTCATCACCGCTGGAAGCATCCACATGAATGTCTACCGCACCTTCACCAATGTTTGCATTGTTTTGCATGTTTGTGCCCCTTATGAGAGTATTGAGCATGTCACATACCCCAGCACCATCATCTACAGCGTCTTCATTATCAGAATCTTCAGACATGATTCCCTCATCCGATTGTGCACCATGGTATATCCAGTGAGTGTAGGTTGGATCCATCCCATTGAACAGCAAGTCAGTATGAACATCCTTTTTCTTTTTCGGAACAATATTAAGACATCTCCTACATGGGCATGGGACTGTTGAGTCTGGGTGAGCACCATCGAAGGCAAAATTCAAGAAATCCTTCATGCCAGTTTGCCACTCAACAGAACCTCTTTCCCTGTCCATCCAGCTCTTATCTCGTGTCATTTTTGCCTTGTCTCCGTAAAGCCAGTCCTGTTAAACAAACATAACAGCTGCTTTAGTAGCTGCATTACAGTCAATAGCATCACTAGCTGCATTACAAGACAAGACAATAGGGATACATACATACCAGTATTACTGTCACATGGTAAAGCAAACATTTATCTATACATTGTAAAGCAAAATTTGGTTGATGGAAGAAGAAATAGTATTACTGTCACATGGTAGTATATGTGACATGAGGGTAAATAAGTTCAGTTTCGTAGTTGGCTAGATCATGCAAAAACAGAAATTCAGAGAGAGACAGTGACGAGAAAATTTGCCATTTGCTTTGTTTGTCCACCACCTGCATCATGATCAAGCATCTCATTGGTATATTACTTGTAGAGAAACTTGGAAACTGGTGAAGAGCCAGATTGTATTGCTCTGTGGGAACTCACCCACACGAACGATGGAACATGGTCTAACACAGATTCCCAGAAAGTTTACGTGAGTACACTGACTTTTGGTTATTCTATAGTTAGTCAATGATGTGCATTCGGCATGTTTCATCATCAGATGCGATTATTCATGCATTGGACCGTGTTATTCTTGTTTCATCTTTTATAATGTCAATATTGATGCTGCACCTATAATTGTTCCTTCCATTTTTAGGACAAAGCACTTCAAGAGGTTAAAATCAAAGAAACTGAAACTGAAGGTCCACTTTCAAGTGAGCAGAAAAACAATATGTTCCAGACCGCTTACAAAGACACTCTGGAATGCAAGTCATCGCAGCCTCGTGGGTACGGATATATGGCCAAAACTTCAACTGGTTCTGAAAGGTTTCGTATCCAGATCGAAGAGCAAGCTCGTGCTACAGCAGCCACGCAGGAGCGAAACTCTCAGCTCAGCCAGCAGGTCAACGAATTAGAAGATCAACTACAAGCTGAACGTGCAAACACACAAGAGAGGATTAACTTGGAGCGTGCTGAGAGAGAACAACTTGAGGAGAGGTTAAAAGAAGAGTGTGCTGAAAGGGAAAGATTGTTGCAAGAGGAGCGAACATCAAGACTGGAATTTGAAAGAAACATGATGGCAAAGTTTGCAGAATTGAGCCAACAGATGGGAACCCAACAGGTGATTACAGTCATATGCTTCCGACCTTGTAATATTTATGTTGCTTACTTGCATTGCTAAAAGTGCACTTCTATTTGCAGGTGCCTACGAAGAGGGTTGACAAAGAAAATAGTAATCCAAACTTGCAAAATATTCTTTTACAGATATCTAGTCCTAATAAGACTCCAGGTTCAAGGCCAACTGCTATTTCTTCAAATGCGCTCATACAAGCTGCAGCAAGGCATTCTCGAATGTTTAAAGCAATGGTAAGTCACAACCTTTGCTTTCTCTTCATGTTTACCTGCATTTTATACATCATTGGTCTTCATAGTTAGCTAGCTGCTTCTTCTCTTTTACCATGTGTTGCTGCATCGAGTGACAACTTAAACGAAAAAGGAATATGTGCTAGCTAGGGACATGAACTTAACTGAAACTATACATCTAGTCTTAACTTAAATCAATAGCAGAAGCTTTTAGTAGATGTACGATCGGACAATGGCACCATTCTGTATGCATGAGCAGGATGTCATGAGCATGCGCATAATGCCTTCGCTGATGAGTCCACTAAAATGTCCCATGCAGTATCTCTTGCCGCTGATATGGGGGTCGTGAGAGTCGTTTTTTAAACGGACTCGCAACTCCTGATGGAAGCACTTAATATCAATAAGGTTGACTTGTCAGCCCATGCTGCTGTTATTGAGGATACCAAGTACCCGCTCAAATTATGGTTTTCTTATTATGAAATAAATGTATGTCGTCGCTCGGCAAACTCTCATAAGCTTGCTAGTCTTGGCAGGATGTTAGAACCTAACCACTATTTGGAATGGGAGGCCGATGTACCAGCCCTTGTGGCTGCCTGTGCTTTGGGTGATTCAGCCCGACACTGTTAAGTTAAACCAATGTTTTTTCTCACAAAAGAAGCTTTTAGTAGATGTACTTGTGTTTATGCTTTAGACATTTACACTTGTATTGTTGTTCTGATCCCTTAGTTACATGCTTGTTGACACAATATTAGTCCAGCTAGTCTGGCGATAGTTTTTAACAATGGGGCTGGAATAATTGTATGACATATGTTATGTTCGACTAATTAACTAGAACTTTTTTTATTTCTTGATTGCACGATCCAAAGAACTAGCTGGATTGGACTCTAGATCATGGGCAGTTTAGTCTTCGAAGTTAATTACGATGGCTAAATTACATTTGAGTTTTATTTGATGGATATTTGCTATGAGAATTATGAATTTTATGAATCTGCATATTATACGTATGGTTTTGAATATTGTAATCGAAAGCCTGTATTTTCTTTACGGTTGCAATAGACTATTACCACAACCCACTTTCGGTTGCCACATGCTAGCACCACTAAAGATATAGTGTTGCGTTATATCTCATTCGCTACGCCTATCTGTTTTGTTGCACTAGGATGTTGCAACGGAGCACTTTATATTGTTGTAATAGCTTGGTGCCACAAAAAATTTCATGATGCGGTAACAGTTTGGCGCCACCAAAGTAAGTTTGTTGAAATAGAGTATCGCCATGGAAAGTATAAATTGTCGCAATAATTTCTCGCTACAAAGTTTTTACCTGTTGTGATACCTATTTATCACCATAAAAACAAGTATGTTGCAATTTCCTATTACGACGATTCAAATATTTGTTGCCATAAGTTAATGCCACAAGCGCAGTGGGTCGTGGCAACATGCCTAATGCCACGAAAACAAGGATTGTTGCCATAGTTTATTGCCACAAGTATAGTGGGTCGTGGCAACATGCCTAATCCCACGAAAACAAGGATTGTTGCCATAGTTTGTTGCCACAATTGACTATTGCCACGGAAGAGTATTGCACCACGAAATGATCGTCGTTGGCATAGGTTGTTGCCACAAATCTCTATCGCTACGAGATATCAATCTCCACAATTCGTTACATGCTGCATTAAAGCTATCTCCACAAATCAAATTGTGGCATCAAGTGAGTGTTGCCACGGGAAAACATGTGGCAACTTCCCGCATGGTTGTTGCAATAGCACACTTTATTGCCACAATTTCTTTTTCGTGGTAATAACCTATTGCCATGTGTCCAGTCGCAACGGCTGCCAACGAATGTCGTTTCGTTGCAATAAGTACTTATCGCCACGAAATAGCATGTATTGCAACAAACGATTTTGTTGCAATAGACCCGGATCCTTGTAGTGGGGGGGCAGTTGTGAATATCTGGTCTGGTTAGTATGTCGACTTCATCATCGCCGTGGCTCCAAGGAAGAAGATGGACCGAGCGAGCGACATCATCTACAGATGCAGTGTCGGGTGGTAGGTGCGACATATCCAACGGGTGGCTTATCATTGTGGGAGCCAATAAGACATCGCCGGTGCCTGGAAACGGGATAAGGCGAAGACATGCACGCTGGCGGATCTTACCCAGGTTCGGGGCTCTCCGTGGAGATAACACCCCTAATCCTGCTCTGCGGGGTCTCCGCATGATCACTAGATCAACACAAGTAGCTACAAGTGGCTCCTTGAGCTGTTTGGCTGGAGGAAGAAGAAGGGCAAGGCTAGCTCTCCTCTTCTCTCTATGTGGTGTCTAAAAGTCTAAGAGATCAACCCTTTGCATGGGTGCCCTGGGGGGTTTATATAGGCCTACCCCCCAGGGGTACAATGGTAATCCGGCTGGATGCGGGTCCAGGCCGTCAGTGTCTGTATTCGCCGGCTTCTCCGCCGGCCGCTGGGGCCTGCCGACTGGCGGGTCCCGCCAGCGGTCGGCCTCTTGGCCGACAGGCCGGCCCCACCGCCTGGGCGTCTTGCCGGTGGCTGGTTACTGTAGCCTCGCCCCTGATGACGAGGGCTTTGTCGAGGTAAGCATAACTACAGTGCCGCCGCCTAGCGGGCTCTCACTGTACCCTTACCTCGTCTTGTCTCCTTAATGATGCACATACTTCGAGGGAGGGGGTAGACGGCTATTGAGAGCCGGCTACGCCCAAGGCCGACTGGGGGAGGCTTGGCCGTCTTCAAGCATCTCTCTGGCTGAAGGGGCCTGCCGCCCGCGGGCCGTACTGACAGCCTGTCGTGGGTGGCGTCATGGTCTTCATGGCAACAGTGCCGCGCCGGACGGGGGATGGCCGACCCGTACGGCGCACTGTGGCCATGCATGCTCCGGGATTCGGGGGTGGCAGGCTGTACTGTAGCCACGCCCCGTCTCGTCACCGTTATGTGGGTGCAGCCCTTGAGGGTGCAGTCTTGGCCGGTTTCTAGGAGTCGGCCCTCTTGTGGCCGGCTTCTTGGAGTCTACCATCTTGTGGCTCTCTTCGGGAGGGTCTTTAGGGCCGGGTCGCCTTCCAGTAGTCGGCCTGTGAGATAGCCGGCCAGGGGAAGGCGGCCCTGTGCTTTGGGTGCTTGAAGGCTCGATCGGCCCGATAATTTTTGAAGAACCAGGGGGAGTCGGTTAGGCTACCTGTGGTCATTTACTCCGACAGTAGTCCCCGAAGCTGGTTGGGCTTCGAGGCTGAAAGTAGGACGAGAAGCTCAATCAGCGTCCTATCTTGAAGAGCCAGCTGCTAGGAGCCGGCTTCGATCAGGTGCGCCGTCTTGGCGAGGTTTTGAAGTCTGAAGGCGGGAACCAGCTAGCGCGCACGCCGGGTTGCGGGCCGGCCTCTTGCCGCCCGCGCGCCACGTGGCACCCTCAGGCTGGAAGAGCCTGCCAGCCCACGCGCGTGACCGGACGCCGCCGCAGGCCCGGGCTCGCCACTTCCACGCCTAGGCCTAGGTGTGGATCTTGTGTGGCCCAAAACGGGCCGTTCGCCTTCCAACGGCAGTTTCCACATGCCGTTAGGGTGCAATAATCGTGGAACGTGGGGGAGTGGGCGCAGTTAATCCCACGTCCCCCCACGCCTCGCCTCCTCGACTTCGCCGCACGAGGCTATAAATAGGGGGAGGAGGGGGAGCGGCAGACGCTCGCACGGTCACCCTCGCTCCGCCATCTTCTTCTTCTTTCTCTTCGTCGCTGCAGCCCCTCGCCGCCGCGCCATCCCTCTTGTCTTCGCACTACCCCGCAGCTTTGCCGCCGCGGGGCCATGGTTTCGCCGTCACCGCGCCCTTTCTCATCAGTTTCTTGCCGTCATGTTGCGCGGCTTAGACTGGGACGGCTCCAACGTCCACGCGGACCACATCGACTTCCTCCGCAAGACGCGGCGGTTGCCCGACAAGGACCATGTGCGGGTCCGTCTTGCGCCGAAGAGGGAGATCTCGCCGGCGCCGGAGGAAGGCGAGCGGGTAATCTTCCGCTCGCACTTCCTGCGCGGCCTTGGCCTGCCTCCGAGCGCCTTCTTCCGCTCCTTCCTCGAATTCTACCAGCTCCAGCCGCACCACCTCACTCCAAACACGGTGGTGCTGCTGTCTGCCTTCGTCACTTTGTGCGAGGGCTTCCTTGGCGTCCTTCCCACCCTCGAGCTCTGGGGGGGATTCTTCCAGTCCAAGCTCGGCACCGCCATGCAGGGCGTGCCGGCTCAGAGCGGCGCCTTCATCGCGGTGCGGAGGCCGGTAGCCGACAACCCTTTTCCTCCCATCACGCTGATCCAGTCGGTGAAGCTCTGGCAGAAATCTTACTTCTATGTGAAGAACGTCGCCCCGCAAGGCGACTTCGTCAACTTGCCGGCTTATGTAGCTGGCCCGCCGGATGGGAGGCGGCCCCAGTGGTCCTATCGGGCCAGAACGCTATCGCCTCCTGGAGCTGCCACTGTCACGCGACTCCGGATAATGGTCCAGTCGGAGGGCCAGACCGGGTCCGACCTGCTGGCCGCCTTCGTGGTGCGCCGGGTGCTGCCGCTCCAAGGCCGCCCACATATGATTTGTCAAATGAGCGGCCAACTCGATCCGAGTCGGATGTGCACCAAGGAGATGCCTCATGCCGAGGTGGCTCTCATGGTGAACTACCTCGCGAACTGCAAGCTCACCGACGAGTGGCAGTTTGGCAAGGAGCCTTACTCCCGTGCCCATCCCCTGCCTATGGTAAGCTTTCTTTATCTTCTCTTCTTTACTTTTGTCACCAAGTTTCTCTTGGCCGACTCTGACCAGTCGGTTTTTCTTGGCAGAGCCCCCTCCTTCGACCGGCGGCCGGGGCAGCGGGGGCGGAACGCCAATTTCTCCCCGACCGGGTGACGCACAACTTGGACGACCCCGACTTGGGGGCAGCCGCACTGGACGACAACACCGTGGTGGGAGGCGGCGAGGCAGGCGGCTCCGGGCTTGGAGCCAGCTTCGACGACCGGCCGGATGACTTGAAGAGCCAGCTGCTAGGAGCCGGCGTCCGATCATGGCGCGGGTTGATCTGCCGCGCCGGCTACCCGAGGCGGCGCGTAGAAGCGCCGGGCCATGCCGGGCTTATTCGGCAGTCGGCCGAAGAAGCCTAAGAGCACGGCGGCGGCGACCAAGCGGGACGAGGTAGTCGCGAAGGCTGCCCGCTTCCGCAAGGTGGTAAAGCAGCCACAAATGGTTTCGGCGTAAGTGTCAATTTTCTCGCGTTTTCCTTCATCTTTTTCGTTGATATCTTCTGAATCCTTGTCTTGACTTATCAAACAGGGCTCCGCTCTCTCTTGAGCGGACCGCTGCCGCCTCCGTGGTTGGATCGGCGGGAGGATCCGCAAGCACCCGCCGCGTGGACCCCCATCCCGAGCTTCAAGCGGCGACGGAGCGGAATGCGCGGGAGGCGCGGGAGGAGCGGGAGGCGGAGGAGCTGAGGGCGGCCGCTGCTAAGGTGGCGCAGGATCTGGCGGAGGAGTCGGCGGCGGCACAAGCCGACGCGGCAGCCAAGACCCAGGCGGAGGCTGCAGCCACAGAGAGGGCGGCTGAGGCCCTGCTTGTCGTCCCCCTTCGCGCCGCGACGCCCGAGATCCCGGAGCCCCTGCCGAAAGAAGCCGGTGGCGACCTGCCGGGAATGGAGAGGGAGGAGGACGACATCGTCGTCCGTGAGAGGGAGGCGGCACCGCCATCGCCGACTGGGGCGGACCAAGGCAGCCGGCCTAACGCGCCGCCCGTGCAACCGACTGGAGGCGAGCCGGCTGCGAGGACAGACCTGGTGGTCCAGTCGCCATCGCTCCAGCGCGCAGGGAAGGCGACTTCGGCGCCGGATCTGCAGAGGGCCGCGGGCTCCAGCTCGTCGGCCCAGGATCTGGAGACGGCCAGCACCAGCTCGGGGTGGACGCCGGGTGGTGGGACGGCTGTGCTGAACATGGCGGCTCAAGACGTCCGGAACCGGCTTCAATCCCAGGCCACCGTGCTGCTGCAGTATACCCAAGAGTTCCTCGCGACGCGGACGGCCATTCGGGTGAGTCTTCCCGCTTTTTTGTTTCTCGCTCTTGATTTCTTCCGTGGGGGCCCGTCAGCGCACCCACTGGGTGTAGTCCCCGAGTTCCGAGTCGGCTGCTGAGCAGGCGGCTTGGAACTTCTTGGTAGACTTCGATTGCTATCTTGTTCTTATTCGCTCCTTTGTCCTACTTGCAGGACTATCACAACCTCCGCGCGGCTGCCTTCAACTCCCAGGCTCGGGAGCTGACCCGGTAGACCGCTGATCTAACTGAGAGCCGGAGTAAGTGCTTCATCTTTTATCTTCCGTGGGGGCGCGTCAGCGCACCCACTGGGTGTAGTCCCCGAGATTCGGGGCGACTGCTGAGCAGTCGGGCCGGATCTTTCCTGGCGACTTCTTTCTTATTGCTTTTTTCTTCTTTACCATATCTGCAGAGGCCAAGGCCAACCTGAGGGGGCAGTTGGGTGGGGCCCAGACTGCCCTTCGCGCCAAGGAAGCCGAGTTCGACGCCTTGGCTCAGGAGCATGTCCGCTTGCTCAAGAAGCTGGCCGACCAGGAGGAGAGCCATAAGGCGGCCCTGAAGGCGGTGCAGGACAGCGAGGCCACCCTCCAAGCCGAGTACGAGACCGAGGCGGCGAGCTGGGCTGAGGCAAGGCAGTCGCTGATCAACGGCTACGGCCGGATCAAAGATTTGGTTGACGGTAGGTCGCCTTCTTCTTCGTTCCTTTGCTTGCCGCCTGCCATTTGGTCCAATTTCCGACTTTGTGTTTTTTCTCTTCCTTTCTTACTTGTGCAGATTACTTCCCTGGTTACTCCGTTGCCGCCAACCAAGTCATCAAGGCCCACCGCGAAGCGCAAAGGCAGGCTGGAGCTGAGATCACGCCGGATGCTCGCCGGTCGCTTGAGGAGCAGCTTCTGGCGATCCAAGCCCGCCTCCAGCCGGTTCACCGCATGCTCCGCCGTCTTCAGCGCGTTGGGGCGCAAGTGTTGGCCACCCTCTGGCCCGGCAAGGTGGTTCCCCATACCCCAAGTTGGACTGTCGACTGGCTGGAGGTAGCGGTTGGCCGCTTCGAGGCCTGGAAAGCTTCTACAACTCGGTCAGGCGCCAGGCGGGCACTGGAGTTTGTCAAAGCTTGGTATCCTGAGCTGAGTTTGGACCAGCTGGCCACCTGGCGGCAGGAGGCCGATGAGGAGCTCGAGGCAGTGCGGCCGGCTATCATCCAGCGCCTCGGCGATCGCCGACTACACCGACACCAGTGCCTTTGCCCCTGAGGTGGATGACGACGGCGTTGCTCAGCCGGAGGAGTGGTTTGGGCTGAACCCAACGGATGGTGAGGACTCGGCGGAGGAGATCGACTCCAGCGACGAGGGTGAAGAGAGGAGGGAGAGGATGGTGAAGACGCCGTGCCAGACGGTGTAGCAGCCGGCCAGCCTCAGCTTGACCGTGCCTCCAGCAACGAGGCGTGTGCGAGCGCGCCGCCTGCAGCCGGTGATGATCAAGCCGAGACTCGCCAGCCGGCCACTCCTCCAGCCAGCACTGCCGTCTCCACTGACTTGCCTAGCTCGCCTGTTGCACCCTTAGCCTGATCCGCCACCTTTGCTTTCCTGTTTTGTTACTCTTTGAACAATATTTGTTAAGTTTGCGCAGTTTCACCCATTGGGGGTGTATTCAAACTATGTTGAATGCCGGCCTTTCGAAGGCCTTTTGTGTAAATATAATATGCATGTGCTTGGCTTCCGATTGTTCTTGCTTTTCATCCTTTTGGCTGTTTCCTTGGCCGCCCTCCCTTGGTCGCCGCCTTCCCAGCCGGACAGCTGCTCTGCAGTCTGTGGCTGGGGAAGGGCTTGGCCATTTGGGAAGGCAAGTACTCTAGCTTTCTTGGATTGTAGCAAGGTGAATGGGAAGCCGGCCAGCCGGCTGTTCTGACAGCCGGTAGGCGGGGTGGGAGGCCGGCTTGTGTTATATAAGTTCGTTAGTCCTTAGTCGTTTTTTCGTGTGGGCATCCTTTCCTGCCTTTGACTCTTGCCAGTCGGGCAGTCGATTCTTCGAGCTGCGACTTTCAACAAGAGATGGCTTGGGTGCCGGCCCACTACTGTTCGACTGCAGGTAGAACTTTAATATAACTCAAGGCGGCAAGTCCCCGGGCCGACTGATCGAACCCGGTGCCGGACAGAAAAACAAATGTAGTAATACATTCATAGGTATGACACTCGTCATACATAGATAAAAGAGGGTAGTCTCCGAGTGCTCCTCGGGGGCCCGTTGTCTTATACTTAATACAAAAGGTAGCGTGGTACATACTGCTTTTAACTGTAAAATCTTCGGAGGAGATTGGCGTTCCATGGTCGTTCCGACTCCTTGCCGGAATCATCTCTCTTGCGTGCCTTCGACTTCTGTGCGTCGATCAGGTAGTAGGAGTCATTGCCTAGGGCCTTGCTGATGACGAAGGGGCCTTCCCAAGGGGTCGAGAGCTTGTGCTGGCCGGCTGTTCGCTGGAACAGGTCTCCGGACGACGGTGCACCTGGCCCCACGGTGGGCGCCAAATGTCGGGTGGTAGGTGCGACATATGCCAACGGGTGGCTTATCATTGTGGGAGCCAGTAAGACATCGCCGGTGCCTGGAAACGGGATAAGGCGAAGACATGCACGCCGGCGGATCTTACCGAGGTTCGGGGCTCTCCGTGGAGATAACACACCTAATCCTGCTCTGCGGGGTCTCCGCATGATCACTAGATCAACACAAGTAGCTACAAGTGGCTCCATGAGCTGTTTGGCTGGAGGAAGAAGAAGGGCAAGGCTAGCTCTCCTCTTCTCTCTATGTGGTGTCTAAAAGTCTAAGAGATCAACCCTTTGCATGGGTGCCCTAGGGGGTTTATATAGGCCTACCCCCCAGGGGTACAATGGTAATCCGGCTGGATGCGGGTCCAGGCCGTCAGTGTCTGTATTCGCCGGCTTCTCCGCCGGCCGCTGGGGCCCGCCGGCTGTCGGCCTCTTGGCCGACAGGCCTGCCCCACTGCCTGGGGGTCTTGCCGGTGGCTAGTTACTGGAGCCTCGCCCCTGATTATGAGGGCTTTGTCGAGGTAAGCATGGCTACAGTGCCGCCGCCTGGCGGGCTCTCACTGTAGCCTTACCTTGTCTTGTCTCCTTAATGATGCACATACTTCGAAGGAGGGGGGTAGCTGGCTATTGGGAGCCGGCTACGCCCTAGGCCGACTGGGGGAGGCTTGGCCGTCTTCAAGCATCTCTCTGGCTGAAGGGGCCCGCCGCCTGCGGGCCGTACTGACAGCCTGTCGTGGGTGGCGTCATGGTCAACATGGCAACAGTGCCGCGCCGGACGGGGGATGGCCGACCCGTACGGCGCACTGTGGCCATGTGTGCTCCGGGATTCGGGGGTGGCAGACTGTACTGTAGCCACGCCCTGTCTCGTCACCGTTATGTGGGTGCAGTCTTGGCCGGCTTCTGGGAGTCGGTCCTCCTGTGGCCGGCTTCTTGGAGTCGGCCATCTTGTGGCTCTCTTCGGGAGGGTCTTTAGGGCCGGGTCGCCTTCCAGTAGTCGGCCTGTGAGATAGCCGGCCAGGGGAAGGCGGCCCTGTGCATTGGGTGCTTGAAGGCTCGATCGGCCCGATAATTTTTGAAGAACCAGGGGGAGTCGGTTAGGCTACCCGTGGTCATTTACTCCGACATGCAGCAATAGTTCGCGCGGCGACAGAAAAGCTAAGTCATGCAAAACTTTGAGTAATTCCTTTTTGTATAAGGTTATTCTCCTCAAGGATCTCGCTCTTTGCATGGAAAACCTACAGGCAATGGCCCTTGTTTTGTTTCGAGTCCTCTGAATAGTTCAAGCGGCCGCGTCGAGAAGGGCAGGGTGGCTTACCCGCTATTGGCAACACCCTTGTTCTGTTTCGAGTCCGCTCAACATTTCAGGCAGCCGCGCTGATAGCGGTAAGGTGGCTCGCCTGACGGCAAGCACACCCGGCAGGCCGCTAAGGATCCGTCCTCAAAGCACCGCGGCTTGGGTTTACGCGCCGGCAAGCCTATCCAACTAAGCGTAGGGCGTACATACAAAGAGAGATCGGACAGAAAAATAGCATGCATCACTTCAAAGTACTACAGATTTATATTACATCAATCATTGCTGCGGTTCAAAATTAAGATAAATTTGGCTTGGTCATGAACTCGCAACGGCAATGAGAAAACGGGGTGCCTAGTCCCGGCGCTGGCCCTCCACCCTCTTGACCCGGTCGACGCAGCTGATGATGGGCTCAATACGCTCCTCGAGTGCCGCAAGGTTCGCATCCTCCGGCAAGCTCTCCAGCGCGTTGGCAAAGTCGATGGTGGGGTTCCAAAATGCCACCTTGGTGAGCACCTTAATCAAGGCGCCCCGGCAAGCCTTCGGGACTCGTTGGCCAGATAAACTACTCGGTTGGAGCGGAGCTGCGCCAGGGCATCGTGGACGTGCTCGAAGAACAGTGTCAGCCTGGCGTTGGGGCTCACGTTCAGCTCCGGGGAGTACCTGATATCCGGCAGGCCCATGACGGTGAGCTGCGCGGTGAGCCTCCCGACGACATCGACAAGGCGGCTGACCCAGAGGTTCACGCTCTTCGCGTAATCTATGTGTTCGGCGGCGTTACTACTCCGCAGCCGCTTCTCATCCTCCAGTACCTTGTTCATAGTCTCCTCATGAGCCCCTGCCTCTGAAAGCCTTCCCTCCAGGCCGTCCAGCTTCAGCTTCAGGTCGTTGATGGAGTCGTTGGCTGCGGAGAGCGGTTTGCCCTTGTCGGAGACTGCGGCCTGCGCATCCGCCAAAGAAGGATTTTGCCATCAGCCAGTTCTTTGCCGTCCGCTAGCTGACGGCAAAGATTCTTTGCCGTCAGCTGGGTGAAAGCTAAGAGAGAAGTGGCCCCACTTACGAGCTGATTAGATAAAACTTAACGGCTCCCCTCTTTGCCGTCCGCTAGTGGACGGCAAAGAGAGAAAAATAGCGGACGGCAAAGAACGGCGGACAGCAAAGACCTAACTTCACTAACCTAACTAACGGTTGAGCCCCCACCCCCTTATTTCTGTCCACGACCAGATCGACCCCCCGCCGCCCCCCGCCGCCCGGCGCCGCCCCCCACCCGCCGTAGCCTGCCTCGTCGCCCCACCATCCCGCCACCGCCACTGCCACCGCCCCCAGCACCCGCCACCGCCCCCGCCCCCGCCACCGCCACCGCCACCGCCCCCAGCACCCGCCACCGCCCCCGCCCCCGCCACCACCACCACCCCCGCCACCGCCCCCAGCACCCGCCGCCGCCCCCGCCCCCGCCCCCGCCACCCGCCGCAGCCTGCCCCGTCGCCCCCGGCGCCACCGCGGCCCCGCCTCCCTGCCGGCTCCCCTGAGCTCCACCGCCCCGGAGCCCTGCCACCCGCGTCGCCACTGCCACCCTGTCGCTCGCCGCCGCCGTCGCCACCGCCACCCCCCGAGCTCCGTTGAGTTATTTTTTTCTGTTTTTTCTTTTTTTGCTGTTTAATTGTTTTTGTTAGATTTAGGTCTAGATATGTGTTAGTGTTAGTGTTAGATTTAGGTGTAGATATGTGTTAGTGTTAGTGTATGTGTTAGTGTTAGTGTTAGGTTTTAGATAATTAGTTATATTATTAAAAGAAGTAGATAAAAGATGAAAAAAGAAGAAGAAGAACAGAAGATTATGTAGAAGGGGAAGAAGAAGAGAAGGAAAGATGAAGAAGAAGAAAGGAAAGAAGAAGAAGAAGGATAGAAGGAAACACCCCGACCCCGACACCCCGACCCCGACACGACACCCGACACCCCGACCCCCTGACCCCGACACCCTGACCCCGACACCACACCCCGACACCCTGACCCCCTGACCCCCTGACCCCAACACCCCGACCCCGACACCACATCCCGACCCCGACACCACACCCCGACACCACACCCTGACCCCGACACCACACCCCGACACCGAAACAGCACCCCGACCCCCTGACCCCGACACCACACCCCGACCCCCTGACCCCCTGACACCCCAACCCCGACACCACACCCCGACACCCCGATCGACCCCGACACCACACCCCGACCCCGAAACAGCACCCCGACCCCGACAGGGCACCCCGACACTGACACGACACCCCGACCCCCGAGACCTCCCGAAAAGGTGCTCTTTGGCCTTCTAGAGGCCGACGGGGTCATATATTTCTGAATTATGAGTTAGGTCATGTATTTTTCGATTTTGTTATGAAAAACATCATATATAATTGTGTTGATCGGGTAGATTTAAATGTGCAGTTGTTTCATCGCTGCGAGGTTTGGTGTTCGACGACCTCCCCGTGCGTTTGACGAGCTCCGCCCCTTCGTTCGTCGGTGAGCACAAATGACATGTCCTCCTCCCCCTTAATTATTTGCTCTGTTCCGGTGTTCGTGCCGATGAAACTTGATAGCTAGCTATATATCTGTCTTGAATCATCAGTATGCGTAACCAATATGTGTCTCCCATTCGAAAGCGTTATAGTTATAAATATGCATGCATTTGCATATTTATAACCATGATTCTTTCGAATTGTCCAACGCTATCCATGGACAGCCCGAGTATGTGTAGATTGGGTTCGTTTTCCCATATGCTTTGCTCCGGATCCAACGCATAAATTTCGTCAGTGCCTCCCCTGTTGTTCTGCGGGTACACATCCTCTCTGTTTATTGCAGAGACGTGTATCAGGAGAACAACGGGGAGGTGCTGCCGAAATTTTGCGTCGGATCCGGAGCATAGCATGGGAAAATGAACCCAATCTACACATACTCGGGTGGGATTAGGACCTATCATTACCTATTAGAGTGTAGGTTGCATGGACATAATAAAATTGACAAAGTAGATCAACTGATGAATATATACATGGTGAATTATATATATATATATATATTTGTTGTGTGTCCAGTAGCTCTGAAAGTCAAGATGAGTGATCGTGCGTGGATGTACACCGGTCACACTGGTCAGAACAAATGGAGCACTGAATGGTTCACAAAAACCAAGGGGTTTGTGCAAGCCGCATTTGCAAATGGCTAGAGGAAAACCTGGAGCCCCTGTTTACGGTGCGGCAATTGGGAAAAGAGGACAGAGGCTGAAATGGCAAACACCTGCAGAAGAGTGGTTTTACGCCCGATTATACGGTGTGGACATATCATGGTGAGTCTGCCCAACGTGACAGAGCTGAGGTGGATCGTCGTCGCACCGACGAGCATGGTACCGGGACGGAAAACATGGTGCGAGACTTCGATGATGCTCGGGATTCGGACGAGGAGATGGAGGAATCTACAAAGGCCTTCAATGAAATGTTGGAGTCTTCAAAACGTCCGCTCCACAACCACACTTAGCTTTGTCAGTTGGATGCCATCTCACAAGTAATGGCTCTGAAGGCTTAGTTCAACTTGGGCAGAGAATGCTATGACGCAATGATGACAGTATTTGGACGCTTTCTACCCAAAGGCCATGTAATGCCTGCAAACATGTACCAGTCGGACAAAATCCTCCGTGCACTGAAGATGCCCTATGAGAAGATACATGCCTGTGAGAAAGGATGTGTCTTATTTAGGCTTGACTATGCGGACTTGAACTATTGTCCCATTTGCAAGTCTTCCAGGTATGTTGTGGTAGACAACGGTATGGGTGAGAAGACACAGACCAAAATCCCCGTTAGTGTTCTTCGGTATATGCCAATCGTACCAAGAATTCAATGTCTTTTCATGGTCGAAGAGACGGCCAGACAGATGACATGGCACAAAATGGGCAAAAGAACCGAACTAGAGACAGATGGGAATCTGATGATCGTACACACATCGGATGGTGTTGGGTGGAAAAAGTTTGATGAATTACATGCTGACAAAGCACCAGATCCGAGGCATCCTCGAGTCGGCGTCAGCTCGGATGGGTTCAGTGTGTTTGGTCTGACGGCAGCCCCGTATTTGTCTTTCCACTCAATCTCCCCCCCGGACATATTATGCAAAGGAAGAACATTTTCCTGACGTTGATAATTCCAGGGCCCAACTATCCTGGGAAAAATATGAATGTGTACATGCAGCCGCTTAAGGACGAATTGCAAGAAGCCTGGGATAATGGGTTCAAGACATACGACGCCTATAGCAAACTGAACTTCATAATGCGTGTCTAGTACATGTACTCGATGCATGACTTGCCGGCGTATGCGCTATTCGTTGGTTGGTGTGTGCATGCAAGGTTACCGTGCCCCACATGCAAGGGAGCTCTTGAGTTTCGTTGGCTTCAGGTCGGTCGGAAGTTTTCTTGTTTCGACATGCATAGACAGTTCCTGGATCCTCGCCATAAGTTTAGGAAAGAGAAGAAGAACTTCATCAGAGGTACAGTTGTCAAAAACTCTGCACCACCTGCGTTGACAGGCCAACAGACCCTGGAACAGTTAAACGCTCTCGAGCCAGATCTAGAGCGTCCAGGGTACTTCAAGGAGTATAATTCTAAGCACGCCTGGACTCACAAGACTCACAAGAAATGGAAGGTGTGCCACACCATCAAGGCAGCTCCAACTTATATCAGTTCGGGCGGAACTGGGTATGTGGTTTGCTTCATGATTCATGCAATTCATTCATCATGCTAGCTTGAGCCCTTTAATTACTAATTTACTTTGTTTCTCTCTTTCAGGCACGCTATAATAAGGCGGATAAGGTGCCAGAGGTGTACGACCTATATGCCATGGCCCAGACTGCCTCTTTCAAGAAAGTCAAGACATTCTCTCCGTCTTACCTCGATGATGTAAACAACTTCACCAACATCTCCTCCCACGACAAGCTCGTGAAATATAGAAATGAGGGGAAGGCGAGGAAAGGGGAGGACTTTAACCCGAGCCAGGGTCCCATTGATCCAGAGCTGGTGATGATATCTGGTGGCGGGAGGTCCCATGGCTCCATAGCCATTGGAGATGGAATTATCCATTATCCTAGCACTCTCCCGGAGATCAAGGCGCGCCAGTCGAGCTCCACTCCTGAGATAAGGCCTCGTGAACAGCCAGTCCAACTCGCCATCAAGGTTAGTTATACGTACTCAGCTATCTTTCTCAATTACATTGTGTGTGCTTCCATCAATGATTACAAATGGTAACGAGGAGTGGTGTTGCAGGCTGCTATACAGAGTGAGAGAGATAGAATGGAGAAACTTCTGGCGGAGGCGGCGGACAGGCAGCGGGAGTTGGAGGAGAGGACGATAAAGATGTTGCAGGAGGAGAGGGCACGGAATGACATGCAGGCAAGGGCCATGTACGAGCTCCTTGTGGTAAGTTTCTTCTACAGATTAGCCAAAACATTCATGTAGTGTTTGTCTCATTACTAACTAGTATGACTGAGTCGTCAAAACCAAATGTGCAGTCTGTGTGTGAGAAGACTAGTCACACCGCTCCGCCGATGCCAGTGATTGCTCCTGGGACCACGGTGAGTTTAATTTGAATGGACATTACTTGCTACTCTTAACATTTGAGTGTCATCATGCCAACGAGACATTGGAAATGATCTTTGGTGCAGCATAACTCCAGACAAGCATCGCATGATCCTTCTCCAGCTACCGGCAAGAGCCTGCCCGCTCCTACACCTCCATGATCATGGTAAGTTTCTCTAGTGTTTTGCTAAACAAATGCATAAAGACCTAGACTTAGCCTTATTTCCTCCAATATGCTTACTAGAATGACCTAGAGTTAGCTTCTTTTCCTCCAAAATGACTTAATAAGCTTACTGACCTCCAAAACCATCCATTCTACCTAAGTTAGCTCTAAAACGATCTATACTTAGCTTTGTTTCCTCCAAAATGACCTAAGTTAGCTCTAATATGCTTAGTTAACTAGGTTTGCTCAGTAATGACATGTACTTAGCTTACTTATGTCAAAATGGCATAATTAGCTTAGTTAACTCATAAACAATCCATTTTACCTAAGTTAGCTCTAAAATGACCAATTTTACCTTAGTTAGCTCATAAATGATCCATTTTACCCAAGTTAGCTCTAAAATGACCAATTTTACCTAGACTAGCTCCAAAATGGTCCATTTTACCTATGTTAGCTCTAAAATGACCCATTTTACCTAGGTTAGCTCCAAAATGACCCATCTTACCTAGGTTAGCTCCAAAATGATGCATTTTACCCAAGTTAGCTCTAAAATGACCCATTTTACCTAGATTAGCTCATAAACGATCCATTTCACCTAGGTTAGCTCACAAACGATCCATCTTACCTAGTTTAGCTCCAAAATGACCCATCACACCTAGGTTAGTTCTAAAATGATGCATTTTACCTAAGTTAGCTCCTAAACGATCTATTTCACCTATGTTAGCTCATAAACGATCCATTTCACCTAACTTAGCTCAAAACCGATCCATTTCACCTAGGTTAGCTCCAAAATGACCCATCTTACCTAGGTTAGCTCTAAAATGATGCATTATACCTAAGTTAGCTCATAAACGATCCATTTCAACTAAGTTAGCTCATAAATGATCCATTTCACATAAGTTAGCTCATAAATGGCATATACTTCTTCTTCTAGTCACCTTTTTCTAACTTTCTTATTTGCCATTTTGCAGATTTCATTCACTTCACGGAAGCTAGCTTGCTATGATGGAGTGCTTGTTTTTTCTTTCATTCTCCTCTAGTATTCTTCTAGCTTGCTATGATGGAACTTGCTATCTTGATGAAAATTTGCATTGTAATATGTATGGATGAAACAATGTGTATGTGCAACTTTCTATGTATGAATGGATGGAACTATATATGTATGCACGATGAAACTTATGTGCTGGATATGTCATATGTTTGCTGTTAAATAGACCTGTGAAATATATATATATATGTCATATATTTGTTGTGAAAATTGCTCGATTTAAAAAAACAGTACAAAAGAGGCACCTTTGTCGTCAGCCGCTGATGGCAAAGGCTCCTTTGCCGTCTGCTGCGGACGGCAAAGAAGCCACGCGGCGGCCACCTGTGCTCCCTGGGAGCTGACCCATTTGGTCAGTTTGCCTACAGCGGTGGACGGCGAAGGCTTTCCCTACAGTGGCAGACGGCAAAGAATGCCCACATTTGCCTACAGCAGCAGACGGCAAAGGCTTGTCCCGCAATGATGTCCAACTGACGTCATTCGGCGGACGGCAAAGGACGGATGCTCTTTGCCGTCAGCGGCGGACGGCAAAGGCTGTCGTTAGCCGCCTAACGGACTAACAGCGCATTTATTGCCGTCAGCTTTATTTGCCGTCAGCCGCTGATAGCAAAGGCCCCTTTGCCGTCCGCTTCGGAAAGCAGACGACAAAGAAGCTCTTTACCGATGCCTACTTGGCCGGAGCCTTTTGCCATCCGCAGCAGACGGCAAAGGCCTTTGCCATCCGCCATCCTTGCCTTTGCCATCTGCCGAGTGCCTCTTTGTGCCTCTGCTCCAGCTACTGGGTCCGCTGCGCGACGAGCTTCTCGACCTCCTCATCCTTAGCACGGAGTGTGGCGGCAAGCGCCTCCTCACGGGCGGCAAGGTCTTCCTCCTGGGAGTTCAGCAGAGCCTGGTGCTGTTGCCGAGTGGCCTCATCCTTGGCGTCCTGGTCCTTCGCCAGCTCCTGGGCCTTCTCAACATCAGCCTGCTTCAGGATGAGTTCTTGTTTGCGCATAGCCAGCTCACCCCGAGCAGCCTTCAGTTGTATCTGAGCCTCACGGAATCAGGCCTGCGTCTTAGTGACGCGCTCCTCAAAATCTGCCTCCGTCTTATCCACCGCCGTCATCTTGGATTTTGCCTTGTCCAGGCAGGCACGGTGGAGCGCTTGGAGCTTCTGGAATTTGACGCTCATGGCCCGAAGAAGCTGCTCTTCCTGAGAACCGTCGCCGCCGATGCTCAGTTCGTCAACAACCTGGAGCCCGGCGGTGGCGAGCGTCTCGTTGTCGAACACCTCCCTTTCGGCTACCGCTCTGCTGCCCGCCGTCCCTGGGAGGCGGACGAACAAGTCGTCACCCACCTTTAGATACTTGTTCGAGGCGAGGGCTGCAGGAGAGGAAGGTTGGTCGTTGGTCGCTTCTTCCTCGATGGGCTCCTTGGCGGCCTCGTCCATGGCAGCTTTGCCGGGCTCCCCAGCAGGCCCCTTGCCGGCTTCCCCGGCAGCGTTCCTGCTGGTCTCCCTGGCGGGCCCCTTGGCGGCCTCCTCAGCGGCATACTTGGCGGCTTCCCCAGACGCAACCTTGTTGGCCTCAGCCTCAGTATCCCTGGAGACCTCCTCGATGACAATGTTGATGTCTTCCTGATCCATCAAGGGAGGATCTGAAAACCAGAAGGAAAAAAACGAACGAGGCCATGATCAAGACTCAGAACAAGAGAAAGAACAGGGACGCGAAGAAAACAACTTAACTGCACCGGGCTAAGAAGAAGTAGCGCCCTCCCCGCCAACATTCGTTGCCGGGACGAAGCCGCCAGCACCCAAGCTCGCCTCCTCCTCCTCCATGTGCGTGGGCTCGGCAGTGGATGCCCTTGCCGGGGACGCCCCTCTGGGCGGCGTGGTTGATGGGGGCGGCATGTTGGGAGTGGCCCTCGGCGGCTCCTGCAGTTGCCGCCCTCCTCCTGCAGACCCGCAAAGGTCAGCATCAAGAATTCACACCCCAATGCCCGTTAGTGAAGGAGTAAGTAATGAACTCACGCTCGGGCCTGAGGCGAGGGCTGCGTCGGGGGCTGCTGTCCGGGCTGCTCTCCACCATGAGTGGTGTATGCGGAGTGGCCGCCGGGGGCTTGTCGCTCGTCGAGGCCTTGGCCCTCTTCGCCACCCTCTGGGCCAATGTCTCCGTGTCCCTGTAAGGACAACATCAAGTTAAAGGAGGACAGCGTAGGCATAGGGTCATGATGGAGGGCGAAGTGCTTACTCGTCCGCCACCTCCTCTTCCACCAGCCTCCTCTTCCTCTTCGGCCTAAAGGACCCGAGGTCGAAGTTGGCCTCCGGGGTACTATCCGCGAGGGGAGGAGAGGGGATGGGGTCCTGCATCGCTTGGACGAAGAAGAGGCAGTCGCCGTCTTCTTCACCGTCGCGGCCTTCGCCGTCTTCCTTGCTGTGGCGGCCTTCATCGCCCTCGTCGGGCGCACAGACTGCTCCTGAACTTGTTGCCGCTGTGCGGTCCTGCCGGGCCGGAGCGGCTCGCCAGAGCTAGCCCGCCGCAGAACACGTCTTTTCTCTGTGGCGGAGGAGTTGTCAGCCTCGGCCTCCTCCTCGACCGACTCCTCAACCACGTCTTCAATGAGGGGGGCCCCGGCGCCGGTGCTGCTGGCCTCCCCCGCGGACTCCACCCATCCACCGAGCTCCTTATCCTCCGCGGCCTTGTCGGCCTCATCCTCCACGGTGCTGGTGCTGCCAGCCTCCTTGGCGAGCGCCACTTCCGCCGCCCTAGCAACGATGTAGTCCAGCTCCTCCTTGGTGGTGTCTTTGACGAGGAGTGGCTCATCGCGGACGTTCTTCTCTGACAGATTGTCGAAGAACTCTTGCACCCGCTCCGCTTCCGGCTCGGCCCAGCTTGGGTCAAGGCCGTGCGCGTTAAAATCTGGCATCATGGCGATGATCTCGGTCCGGCGAGAATTGTTGCTCAGCAGGATCACCCCCGGCCCACTGGCAACACGAACAGAGAAGCCTTGACGACCTTGCCGGCCTTCGCTGCCCTGCCAGTCCTCTCGGCCCTGCCATCGTCACTCACCTTGAGCTGGAAGAGCCTCTGGAAGAAATGGGCATGCCCCATCATTGCGAAGTTGTGCTTCAAGCCGGGGCGGAGCCTCATGACGTTAGCCGCGTTCCTGTAATCCCAGGACGGCCTCACCTTGTTATGCAGAGGGGCGATTCGGCGACGGATGAAATCGGACCAATCATCTCAAGGGTGAGCCCGGCCTCGGTGAGACGATGAATCCTAGCGGTGGCAACTGAGAGCTTCTTGTCATTGGCGTCGAGGTCGCCCCAGTCCTTGCGATGGACCGGCAGACTCTGGTGAACCCAGCAGAACTCCGGTGGATCCTTCTCCTCGATCCAGCACCACCGACTCCGCCACTCCTCCCACCTCTCCTTCTGGGTGCCCTCCTAGTACGTGCCCTTCTCCTGAGTCCTCAGGATCCAGGTGACGCAGCCGGAGATGGCACCCCTGGCTGGATGCGGGGGTAAAAGTAGTGGTGGAAGAGCGCCGTGCTGGGGAGCAATCCGGCAAAGCCCTCACAGAAATGAGTGAAGAAGGCCATATACGCCACAACGTTCGGCGTAAAATCCAGAAGATGGAAGCCATAGGTGTGCATGACGTCGTTGAAGAAGTCAGAAAAGTAGGGGAGAACCCGGAAGACAAGTAGTCCACTTAGAAGGGGTATCGATTTGGGCCGGCCTTGGCGAAATCAGCAGGGACAATGCGCGTGGCGGGGTGCCCCGTCGTCTTCCTCCCCCACAGGGGCTTGAAGTAGTCCCGGAGATGGACCACATCGACCATCGAAGGGAAGTAGGCATGCTGTGTCCGAAGCGCCACCGACTCGCTCTCCGACACCTCCTTCTCCCCGGCGTCCTCGGCCGCTCCCTTGCCCTTGCTGGTTTTGGGTGCCATGGCGGTTGAGAAAGAGGTAAGGGATCGAGAGTAATGGGGGCGCGGCGACGTCGAGCAGAGGCGAGAGATTCGATGTTTCGCTTAAGGAAGAAGAGGGAACGGCGGTTCCGAGATTGGAAAAGGCGCATAGGGTAAATGGGCGGCGCACCTACGGTTTTCCTTTTTTATGGGGAAGGCATGGGCCACCCCTTTACCATTTACCATGATGTGACGCGAGCGTGCAGCAAGCGCCCCGCGCACGACCCCCATGTCATGCATTCAAAGCGGATCATGAGGACGCGCAACTGGCGAGGGAGTTACTGCGGTAAAAACTCGGCCCCATGTGGCCGTGCACCGTTCTGGGCCTGGCCCAACAACGCTTCGCGCTTATGTATGGCCCAGGCCCGGGGGCTTCTGTCGGTGTACAAAAGTAGGGGCTCCTTTTTGTACCCCTTTACTTGTGCATGGGCAGTCGTAGCCACGCCGGCGGCCACGATTGGCTGGGCAGAGGATGACGAAGATACAAGACTACCAGAGCAGCACTCGAACCAAGGGCACGGAGGACGAAGCAGCACGATGGGCTTCCCCCGGCAAGACCCTTGCCGGGCGGCCTACGTAGCCCCGGCAAGAGCCTTGCCGGGACAACTTGCCCAACACCGGCATGGCCACCACCCTTGAGCCTGAGAGTTCCGACACCATTGACAACATTGGAACCAAGGCTCAGAAGGCGCCTGCATAGTGGCATGTAGATCTTTGTGAAGACAAAGAGCCTGCGAGGCCTAGATGAGAACCAGAAGACAAGACAACGGCGAGGCTCCATTCCAAGGATGTCCACGAGGCACCGGCAAGGCTTCTTCCGGAGATACCCACGAGGCCCCGGCAAGATTCTCGCCGAGGGCGCCCGCAAGACCCCGGCAAGACCCTTGCCGGGAATATCAGTAAGACCACGGCAAGGCCTTGCCGCCCCGTCACCACCCCATCTCAGTGGCCGACCCACCAAGTAAGCAAGTACTCACATGGCGGTACGTGGCTCCTAAGCCAACTAGTCAAGCACCTACGGGTTGGCATGCATATCTTCGTGAAGTTCCTGCCACCGCACCAGCTCAGCAGCCTGCTAGCCTACATGGCGCTGCATGCCTTGTTGGCCTGGACGCGTGTCGAAACAAGGCGTAGCGGCGACCCCGTTTTGTACGGTGATGTCAGGTGATAAGCTTGTCCACTGTACATACTTTCCACCTCCTGTGTGCCACTGTGGCGACCCCATTGACCTATAAAAGGAGGCCCGAGGCGTACTGAGGAAGGATTCGGACTTTTTAGACTACGCACGCACTGTAGCTAGTTCAGGAACTCAAGAACACTCAAATATACACCAAAGCAAGACTAGGGTATTACGCATCCACGCGGCCCAAACCTGGGTAAAATCTCCTTGTGCTGGCGCCTAGACCCGCTCTTTGCACAACCTCGCGCCCACCAACCGCGGAAGGGATCGTCGTGATCCCATAGGTGTCGTTTCCACGGACAGATGGGGCAGCACCATTCGGGTTCTTCCATTGCTCATGTCATAAGGAGTGCACACACACACTCCTTGCACTAGCCCACACCCATAGCTAGGCTCGCATAAGTCTGACCATATAAACGATCAGACGCTCTCATCTTGTGTTCACATTTCTAATGTTCTACCTTTATATTTGTTATGGTCGATCTTTGTTCATTCCAAATCCACAAGTGTACAATTTTTCAATTTGGGGATAGAACAGGCTGGATGCCTCAGACATAAGGGGTCTGCTGGCATGTCTTGATAGTATGTATGTCATGTATACCGATATCATGTTCTATCAGTCCAATTTGTTTGTTTTCGGTTTTTTAGAAGGCATCGATACAATCTTTGATGTATGTCATGTGTGCTTCACACTTTTTCATCCCTCCCAACAACAATTTCTACACTTCGATCTATGATGTGCGTAGAAGGTGTTGAGAGCCTGACTCGAGTTGCCATTTGTCTATCATCGGGAGATGGAAAATAATGTGTAAATTCCATGTACGTCTTGGAAATTTTGGCTTTTTGGATGTTGTCGTGAAGAAGAGGCGGCACGGTCAATTAACGACTCGAAGCAGATCGGCGTGTTGTATGTTGGCTTGCAGAAGAGGCGGCATAGTCAACTGACAAGTCGAAGCAAGTGGGCATGTTGGATGTTGGCTTGAAGAAGAGGCAACATGGTGATGCCGATGCAGGTCAAAATTTGTAACGCGGTCAATGCCAGGTTGATGAAGTAACTGCATGGCGATGATAGTGTACCCGCCCTGTGTAATTGGTGGGGCGATGATATTTGGTGATGATATTGGTGATGTTTGTAATGGAAGGATTCACCTATATGCCCAAGTTCACCACATTATCATAAACTATAGAATGAATATGGTCATTTGAGACCAAATTTTTCATGGGAAAAAGTGTAAATAATATGGCCTCAAATGTAAAAGTTGTCAACACAAAATTATCAGTCTCATCAAAATGGACAACTTTGATTTTTGAAGCATCTTCATCCGAGGTAGTATGCAACTGCTACAACCAAAAGAATGCATTGTAGCTACGACCCCCTTTTGCCGAGTGGGACACTTGGCAAAGACCCCCTTTTTCCGATTTTAGCACTCGGCAACACCCTGGTTGCCGAGTTTTGTTGTTTTACCGAGCGTTTCATTGACGATACTTGGCTAATTACCTGTTTGCAGAGTTTTAATTTATGCCGAGTACTTCTTTGGTAGGAACTCGGCAAAGAGACTATTGCCGACTGCGTAACATATTGCACCCGACAAAGAGCCTAACACTCGGCAAAGACAAAAATTCCAGTAGTGAAGCTTTAAAAGAGTGAGTGCTGGTGTTTAGCTAGTTTCTTGAACCATTGGACTTGATCATGGAACAACCTAGGAAAGAGTTCAACTGGACTAAACGCAACAGCTACTGTATATGAGTGGAAATGTCTCCGTTAAAACCCACAAGTCCTTCATGGTGGACTTCAATGATATGGAGAGCGAGGCCAAGGTTATGCTTGCATCGACCAAGGTGTGTGGAGAAGGTATTACCCTCTTTGGAGCATAGCGTGCGGTGCCCCTCGATGTTGTGTGGAACCCTTCTGTCCAAAGGCAAGCGATTGGATGTGCATATTGAATTGGTCAGCGAAAGATTGTCCATACATACAATCTAATCGCAGAAGGAACACAAAAGAAGGGCAAATATGATATACAAGCTAAGAAGGAGCAAATGTCCAAATTGTTGTTTCCAAGTGAGCCACAGCCTTTGGAGTGCAACCTGTCATCAGAATTTATTTCCATTGACACGCTTTTGGAACAAATGACAGAAGATGAAAATCTGAAAGAGATTTTTGTGAATGTACTCCCATCATAGTGACAATAGAACTTATAGACCTCTGGTAAGTGGAAGCTTCTAAGATCAGAATGTTGGAATTCCCATATTTGTTTGTGGTACTTATCCTTTTATTTCGTTTGTGGACAAGCACGCGTTCTATCAAATTCTGAATTTATGGATTCTTCAACAGAAGAAGTAAAATTATTCGCAAGGTATTGAAAATAGAAATTCTAAATTGTAATTGTATATGTGGTACGCCTCATTTGGGTGAAAAAAAAATTGAAAATGGCAGCCCTACAACTTTTATATCTATCTGGAAGATGGGGCAGCACCATTCAGGTGCTTCCATTGTTCATGTCGTAAGGAGTGGACACACACACTCCATGCACCAGCCCATAGCTATAGCTAGCCTCGCACAAGTGTTACCATATAAGCTATCAGGCGCTCTCATCTTGTGTTGACGTTTCTAATGTTCTCGCTTTATATTTGTTATGGTCGATCTCTGTTCATTTCCAAATTCGCAAGTGTATTGTTTTTCAATTAGGGATAGAACAGGCTGGATGCCTCAACCTAAGGGGTCTGCTGGCATGTCTTGATAGTATGTATGTCATGTATGCCGGTATCATATTCCATCAGTCTAATTAGTTTGTTTTTGTTATTTTTAGAAGGCATCAAAACAATTTTTGATGATATGTCATGTGTGCTTCACACTTTTTCATCCTTCCCAACAAATATTGCTACAGTTCAATCTACAATGTGTGTAAAAGGTGCTGAGAGCCTCACTCGAGTTGCTAGTTTTCTATCGTCGGGAGATGGAAATGGAATACCCAGACAATGGACCCGACTCCTGCACGAGCACAGCCTGAGGAAAAAGTTTAGCTTTATTTTGGTCAAGATGTATCATCCACTTTTCTAAAAATGAAGTCGTGCTTTTCAAAATGTGTAAATTCCATGTATGTCTTTGAAATTCTGGCTTTTTGGATGTTGTCTTGAAGAAGAGGTGGCACGGTCAGCTAATGAGTCGAAGCAGGTCGGCATGTTGTATGTTGGCTTGAAGAAGAAGCGACACGGTCACTTGACGAGTTGAAGCCCCTGGTCCAGCCAAAGTGTCAAAGCCTCCATGTCAGCTGATGATTTGTCGATGTACCAAAGTAGGGGCCCTCTTTGTACCCTTTTACTTGTCCACGGGCAGTTAGAACTGCGCCTTTGGCCACACTTAGCAGTGTAGAGGAGGGAAGCAGAAGTACAAGACTACTAGAGCAGCGCTCCAACCAGGGGCGCAGAGGACAAGGCAACAAGCACTAGTACAAAAAGGTCCATTTGTCCAGGTTGATCAGGGCCTTTAGTCCCGGTTCTGCAACCGGGACTAAAGGGTCCGTAATAAAGGCCCCCCCTTTAGTCCCGGTTCTTATACGAACCGGGACTAATGGCCATCCACGTGGCCGCTGCCTGGAGCTCCACCTTTGGTCCCGGTTGCAACACCAACCGGGACTAAAGGAATTTTTTCGCAATTTTTAGAATTTTTTTATTTTTTTCTGTTTTTTAATTTTAGAATTATTTTACAATTTAATCTCTAATCACCCCTCATCACTGCTCAATTTAAGCTCTAATCTCTAATCATCCCTCATCATTCCAAATCATCTAACTTCCCGGCCAGTCACCCATCCTCTCACTACCCTAGCCTGAGCACGCTTAACTTCCGGGTTCTATTCCCCCTCGTTTCCAAGTCTACACTTGTTGTTTTCCTGACAATAGTAAGATGTCAATCCTATTAACCCTCAGGAGTTTAGATTGAGTATGAAGTCACATGTTTCACTGTTTGAGTTTGAAACTATTATTCTAAAAAACAATAATTATTTAGTAACACTAATATTTCATGAATAAGTAGTTTGACCATAGTTTGACCACGGTTTGACCACATTTCAACCAGATTTGACCAAAATTCAAAAAAATTGAAATAATTATTTAGTAACACTAATATTCTTGAATAATTATTTAGTACCCCTAATACTTCTTGAATAAGTAGTTTGACCATAGTTTGACCAGATTTACCAAAAATTAAAAAAAACTGAAATTTGAGCATAACTTTTTTTCCTTTAGAATTTGAGAATTCTAAAAATTTGCAAACACGCCGTAGTGAAAATCGGATGCGGATTTTCATAACACTTTTTTGCAAAACATGTCCAAATTTATGTTTTTAGGTTTCCTAGCTAGTAGATGTAGTAACATAACTACATCTCGAAGAATTTTCATTTTATCATTTTTTATCATTTTTTTTGTTTTTTTCAAAACTGAAATGGCGATACATAGGGGGGGGGGGTAGAATTTGAAAATTGAGGCACGAACCGGGACTAATGCCTCAATCCCTTTAGTCCCGGTTGGTGGCTCGAACCGGGACTAAAGGTCTAATCTTTAGTCCCGGTTGGAGCCACGAACCGGGACTAAAGGGCATCGCAACCTTTAGTCCCGGTTCGTGGCTCCAACCGGGACTAAAGGTCCCATTTGAACCGGGACTAATGCTTGCACGGCGTCCTAGCCGCTCTTACCGGGACTAATGCTCACATTAGTCCAGGTTTGTAATGCAACCGAGATTGATGTTCTTTTCTGGCCGAACCAAACCCATGTTTTCTACTAGTGAAGATGGGCTTCCCCTGGCAAGGCCCTTGCCGGGACGACCAACATAGACCTGGCAAGAACCTTGATGGGGCAGCTCGCCTAACACCAGCATCGCAGCCACCCTTGAGCCTGAGAGTTCCGATACCATCGACAACGTTGGAATCAAGGCTTGGGAAGCGCCTGCATGATGACATGCACATCTTTGTAAAAGACCAAGGGCCAATGAGGCCTAGATGAGAACCAGAAGACAAGACAACGATGAGGCTCCTTGCCGAGGATGCCCAGGAGGCCCATACAAGGCGCTTGCCGAGGGCACTCACAAGGCCCCTGCAAGGCGCTTGCCGAGGGCACTCACAAGGCCCCTGCAAGACCCTTGCCGGGAATATCCACAAGACCGCGGCAAAGCCTTGCCGCACCGTCGCTGCTCCAGCTCAGCGGTCGACCGACCCAACTAAGCAGGTAGCCACGTGGCAGTACGTGGCTCCTAGGCCGACCGGTCAAGCACCTACGTGGTGGCATGCAGATCTTCATGAAGACCCTGCCACCACCCAACTCAGCAGCCTGCCAGCCTACATGGCGCTGCGTGCCTCGTTCGCCTGGACGCGTGTCGGAGCAAGGCGAGGCGGCGACGGACGGGACGGGCTTCGTTGCCGTCCCCGATAAAGCAAGGGGACACCTAAGTAGAGCATTTAATGTGTTTTGTCCTATGATGTTAGGCGATAAACTCGACTACCGTATACCTTTCCACCTCCTGTGTACCACTGTGGCAGCCCCTTTTGACTATAAAAGAAGGCCCGCGGCGTACTTTGAGAGGATTCGGACTTTTTGGACTACGCACGCACTGTAGCTAGTTCAAGAACCCAAGAACACTAAAATATACACCAAAGCAGGATTAGGGTATTACGCATCTTCACGGCCCGAACCTGGGTAAAATATCCCTGTGCTGACTACTAGACCCGCTCTTTGCACAACCCTGCGCCCGCCAACCGCAGAAGGGATCATCGTGATCCCATAGGTGTCGTTTCCACCGACATCTTTGGCGCGCTAGATAGGGGGCGCAGTTGTGAAAATCCGGCCAAGCAGTTAGTATAGCAGCTCTTCATCGCCATGGCTCCCAAGAAGAAGACGATCACGGCGATCGGTTCATCTAGAGCGGAGCGACCCGTACAATTGCGGGCGGGCGACGGCGCGGTCGCGGATGGAGGCCGAGGCGCGGCCCACCAACACCCCCATCGCTCTGGCAGCCAAAGCCTGGCGAGCGGCATCGTTCGTGCACGAGACGACGAGCCGCACGCCGCTAAATCCAAAGATAGAGCCATGCCCCCCGCAGGCGGCGCGGCGCCCTCCAAGGGCGGCGTCGTGCCACCTAAAGGTGACGCGGCGACTTCCAAGACGCACACGCCGGCGCCGCGATGCGCTCTTCCCAGGTCGTGCGCGACGAGCTGCGCCACCACGCGAGTGACCCCGGGCGCCGCCGTGGGAAGAGTCCTATGCGCCAGCCACGGGATGCACAAGACCAGCATACGCGCCGAGGCGTTGGCGAAAATGGCGCGCAGCCGCAAGACCGTGATAGAGCTCCTTCTAACGTGGTTAGAAGTCGGATTGCGTCCCGATCCACGCAGCTTTCCCTGCCACCCACGCCAGCAGAAGCTTTGGCGCGCGCGTAGTTGCTCCTCGACTTCCCTCCTGCTGCGGAAAAGCTCGACGAATGGAGAGCCACCATCCGAAGCCTCGTCGGCATCGCCAACAAGGATGAGCCGCGGCCAGCAGGGCCCTCAGGCCGGCACTCTGTCGGGCTGCCGCATGCCAGTGGTGGAGGGACCGGAGGTGCTGCAGCCACGATGCACTCTCCTCCTCCACGCCAGCTACCACGAGTGCCGGTCCATCGAGACGACGCTTGTGAGAACATTTCCATAGCGTTGTCTAACCCACGGACCCACCACGATCAATGCCAAGTTCTTCGGGAGTGAGCCCATGAAGACGCTTGAACCACCATCGAGCGACGGCGCGAAGCGCGCCAACAGTCAGATAGGCGGGCAGGGCCCGCTATGGACCACCCAGCACCGGGAGGCTCTGGTGGCCTACCTTACGAGGTGGGTTGCCTAGCCTTTACCCGTGAGCTGCGGCAGTTCCAGTGGCCCACTCACCGCACGTTCAAACCTGATGTTGGCGAGAAGTACAATGGCAAGACTCACCTGTCGGAGTTCCTCAGCATCTACACCATCACGATGCAGGCGGCCGGAGCTCGCGACGACAAGGTGCTTTCCAATTACTTCCTGTTGGCACTTAAACCCAACGTCATGTCATGGTTGATGCACTTCCCAGGGGATTCGATTTCCTCTTGGTCGGATTTGTGCCATGAGTTTGTTGGCGCCTTTACGGGAGGCCACCAAGCTCATGGCCAGGCAAGCAATTTGCATGTCATTCCCCAGAAAGAAGGCAAAAACTTGTGCAAGTACATACAGAGGTTTAGCCGGGTACAATACAACATCCCGGATGTGTTGGAAATATGCCCTAGAGGCAATAATAAATGGTTATTATTATATTTCTTTGTTCATGGTAATTGTCTATTGTTCATGCTATAATTGTATTGTCCGGAAATCGTAATACATGTGTGAATACATAGACCACAACGTGTCCCTAGTAAGCCTCTAGTTGACTAGCTCGTTGATCAACAGATAGTCATGGTTTCCTGACTATGGACATTGAATGTCATTGATAATGGGATCACATCATTAGGAGAATGATGTGATGGACAAGACCCAATCCTAAGCATAGCATAAAAGATCGTGTAGTTTTGTTTGCTAGAGCTTTTCCAATGTCAAGTATCTTTTCCTTAGACCATGAGATCGTGCAACTCCCGGATACCGTAGGAGTGCTTTGGGTATGCCAAACGTCACAACGTAACTGGGTGACTATAAAGGTGCACTACAGGTATCTCCGAAAGTGTCTGTTGGGTTGGCACGGATCGAGACTGGGATTTGTCACTCCGTGTGACGGAGAGGTATCTCTGGGCCCACTCGGTAATGCATCATCATAATGAGCTCAATGTGACTAAGGCGTTAGTCACGGGATCATGCATTGCGGTACGAGTAAAGAGACTTGCCGGTAACGAGATTGAACAAGGTATTGGGATACCGACGATTGAATCTCGGGCAAGTAACATACCGATTGACAAAGGGAATTGCATACGGGATTGATTGAATCCACGACACCGTGGTTCATCCGATGAGATCATCGTGGAACATGTGGGAGCCAACATGGGTATCCAGATCCCGCTGTTGGTTATTGACCGGAGAGGCGTCTCGGTCATGTCTGCATGTCTCCCGAACCCGTAGGGTTTACACACTTAAGGTCCGGTGACGCTAGGGTTGTAGAGATATATGTATGCGGAAACCCAAAAGTTGTTCGGAGTCCCGGATGAGATCCCGGACATCACGAGAGGTTCCGGAACTGTGCACCGTACGTGTGTTGAACGCGGTGGTGCCGTCCGTTCGGCACTCGGTCATCGGTGATTTGGATCACGGCGAGTACGACTTCGTCATCCACGTTCATTGGAACGCTTCCGCTCGCGATCTACAAGGGTATGTAGATGCACTCCTTTCCCCTCGTTGCTAGTAGACTCCATAGATGCATCTTGGTGAGCGTAGACAAATTTTAAATTATGCTACGATTCCCAACAGTGGCATCATGAGCCAGGCCTATGCGTAGTTACTATGCACGAGTAGAACACAAAGCAGTTGTGGGCGTTGAGTTTGCCAATTCTTCTTGCCGCTACTAGTCGTTTCTTGTTTCGGCGGCATTGTAGGATGAAGCGGCCCGGACCGACCTTACACGTACGCTTACGTGAGACAGGTTCCACCGACTGACATGCACTAGTTGCATAAGGTGGCTAGCGGGTGTCTGTCTCTCCTACTTTAGTCGGAACGGATTCGATGAAAAGGGTCCTTATGAAGGGTAAATAGAAATTGGTAAATCACGTTGTGGTCATACGTAGGTAAGAAATCGTTCTTGTTAGAAACCTACAAACCACGTGAAAACTTGCAACAACAATTAGAGGACGTCTAACTTGTTTTTGCAGCAAGTGCTATGTGATGTGATATGGCCAGAAGATGTGATGAATGATATATGTGATGTATGAGATTGATCATATTCTTGTAATAGGAATCACGACTTGCATGTCGATGAGTATGACAACCAGCAGGAGCCATAGGAGTTGTCTTTATTATTTTGCATGACCTGCGTGTCATTGAATAACGCCATGTAATTTACTTTACTTTGTTGCTAAACGCGTTAGCCATACAAGTAGAAGTAATCGTTGGCGTGACGACTTCATGAAGACACAATGATGGAGATCATGATGATGGAGATCATGGTGTCATGCCGGTGACGAAGATGATCATGGTGCCCCGAAGATGGAGATCAAAGGAGCATGATGATATTGGCCATATCATGTCACTATTTGATTGCATGTGATGTTTATCATGTTTTTGCATCTTATTTGCTTAGAACGACGGTAGTAAGTAAGATGATCCCTTATAATAATTTCAAGAAAGTGTTCACCCTAACTGTGCACCGTTGCGAAGGTTCATTGTTTCGAAGCACCACGTGATGATCGGGTGTGATAGATTCTAACGTTCGAATACAACGGGTGTTGACGAGCCTAGCATGTACAGACATGGCCTCGGAACACACGCAATACACTTAGGTTGACTTGACGAGCCTAGCATGTACAGACATGGCCTCGGAACACGGAGGACCGAAAGGTCGAGCATGAGTCGTATAGAAGATACGATCAACACGGAGATGTTCACCGATCTTGACTAGTCCATCTCACGTGATGATCGGACACGGCCTAGTTAAACTCGGATCATGTTTCACTTAGATGACTAGAGGGATGTCTATCTGAGTGGGGGTTCATTAAATTTTCGTTGTCCTATCGGTGGTTGATGAATTTCGCAACTCCTACCACCACTTTTCCACACTCGCTATAGTAACTTTATTACTTTTTTACCTAGAAAGCCCCTAGTTTTTATTTATGCTCTCTTTATTTTCTTGCAAACCTTTCCAACAACATCTACAAAGTACTTCTAGTTTCATACTTGTTCTAGGTAAAGCGAACATTAAGCGTGCGTAGAATTGTATCGGTGGTCGATAGAACTTGAGGGAATATTTGTTCTACCTTTAGCTCCTCGTTGGGTTCGACACTCTTACTTATCGAAAGAGGCTACAATTGATCCCCTACACTTGTGGGTTATCAGCGTGTTGCCGTAAAAGTTACCTGTGGAACCAGGGACCTTTGTGCTCCAACTCACTCAGCCATTCGTGAAACCATCGGCGAAGCAAGATAAGCGAAGGAAGTTGAGCCCCGGCAAGTACTTTCCCGCTGAGCTCCTAGGAGCCGGCGGCAAGGATGTTTCCGGAGACGCTAAGCTAACCAAGGAGCAATAGTTTCTGGCAGGGCCTCAAGCCCTTGCCTTGGAAACGACCGCTCCCGCAGCAGAAGAGATGCCTTTAGTCCTTGCCGTCGAGCCTCAGGCTCCAGCATGGGAACAACATACCATTCGATTTCTCCAAATAGGGGAGCTCCCTAAGGAGCAGGAGAAAGTAGCCCGTCGGTCTGCCATGTACCAATTCGTCGACGACGTTTTGTACAGAAGAAGACCAAATGGTGTGAAATTGAAGTGCATTCCCCGGGAGGACGGGCTGGAGCTGTTGGTAGAGATAGACGGAGGCATATGTGGCTCCCACATAGGGTCGAGAGCCCTTGCCTGCAAGGCATTCCGGCAAGGTTTCTTCTGACCCACTGCCCTCCAGGATGCAACGGCACTAGTAACCAAGTGTGAAGTGTGTCAGTTCCATTCAAACAAGCTTCATCAACCAGCCCAAGTTGTCCAAACAATCCCTCTTTCCCGGCCATTCTTGGTCTGGGGGCTCGACATACTGGGCCCCTTTCCCCGTGCTGTCGAGGCCTTTGAGTACTTGTACGTTGCGATCGACAAGTTCACAAAGTGGCCGGAGGTGGAAGCAGTGAGAAAGGTGACAACACAATCAGCCGTCAAGTTCTTCAAAGGGCTAGTCTGCCGTTTTGGTGTGCCAAATAGAGTCATCACCGACAACGGCACGCAGTTCACAAGCCGCACCTTCATGTAGTACATCCGAGACCTCGGCAGCAAGGTCTGTTTTCCTTCTGTTGCACATCCACGAAGCAACGGTCAGGCGGAGAGGGCAAATGCTAAATTATTGCGAGGCCTCTGGACAAAGACTTTTGACAGGCTGCGCAAGTGCGGAAGACGCTCGATTGATGAATTGCCGGCGGTTCTTTGGTCAATCAGAACGACACAAAATCGAGCCACCGGCCAGACACCCTTCTCCCTCGTTTAGGGGGCAAAAGCAGTTCTCCCCACAGAACTCACGTATGGCTCACCCCAAGTGTTCGCTTATGATGAGCTTGAGCAAGAGCAATTGCGGCAACATGACGCAACACTCCTTGAGGAAGATTGTCTTCGGGCGGCTGTGCGAGCAGCACGCTACCAGCAAGCCTTGCGCCATTACCATAGCCGCAAGGTTCATGCCCGAAGCTTTGAGCAAGGCAACCTTGTTCTTCGGCACGTTTAGTCAGCCAAGAATTCCAACAAGTTGACGCCGAAGTGGGAAGGCCCTTATCGGGTAATATGAGTCACCAGGCCCGGCGCAGTCCGCCGGGAGACCGAAGATGGTATTCCAGTGAGCAGCTCCTGGAACATCGAACATCTTTGCAAGTTTTACCCGTAAGGCGCGGTTGTCGGGCCCCCCGGCAGACCACCTTTTGTACAAGCCTTGCCGGCAAGGCATGTAACCCTTTGTACAAAGCCAGCCGCAGAACTTGAGCATAAATAAATGAAGCGCTGGCGCCCTAAGTTTTAGCATGCATGCTAGGTTGAGTCTCTCTCTCTTTGTTAGGGTTGATAGTGCTTAGCGGCGACTAACCCCTAGCATAGAGGTCGAGTGTACGTCTTTCTGTTCCTTTCCGTCTTTTTGGGTTCGCAGGGTGCATGGACATTTCTGCTGAGCTATTTGGAAGAAAGGAAACAGGCCGACGCTCCGACCCCAGCAAGCCAAGTTTGACGGGGGCTGCAGATCCAAGGACCCGACCATGCAAGCCAAGGTTGCCGGGGGTTATAGAATCAGAGAAGTTTTTGTTCCCCCTTTATATGCTTCCATATGAAGACTTGAACGTACGAGGCATCGCTCACTCTTATACCATCATGCCCCCTCTTTCCCGTGTCCAAAAACCTTACATTGGGCTGGAACTTGGTTGAGTGCGATGGGAAAAGTACAAGCGAAGGGCCTAATCCTACCTTGACCCTACCTCCGCCAAGGGCGTGAGCATAGTCGAGCTATAAAGTAGGGGGACGGCAAGGTCTGTTGTCGGGTGACAATGTTTATCTTTAAAATAACAAGGATTCATTCCTTGGTGCGGGCCTCGCTCACGCACAAAAGAAACCTGGCAAGCACCCTTCTCTTTATTAATACGTTGTTGACAAGTACAATTCATACGGAATGCATACCTAAGAAAGGGGATTACAAGGTTTAAACCTTACAAAAGCCCATAGGCTTAAAAACTAAAAAGAGATAAGATGCGCGTAATCCCTTTCTTGTCCCTCTCCTCAAGAAACGGAACAAGATGCTAGAAGGGCAAAAGGAGTGCCTAGGCGAGGTACGAGCAGCAGAAGACACCAAGAGAACATCCCGGCGGCCGTCTAGAAGAGGGCTGGTGATGATGGTGCCGAGAGAAGAGCCAAAAGATGAGGCAACGGGCCGGCAATACGCAACGAAAGCGTCGGTGCACGTGTACTCCGACTTGACGGCCCGCCACCCGCCTTCTTCGTCTTCTCCGGCCTTCCAACGCCAGCCGCCCAAGGAGGCGACCCCGAGAAGTTCAAGGAGCTGGCGATGCAGATGATGGTCCTGCCGGCATCGCCCATGGATGGTGTGTCCGACGCCTATTCAGACCCTTCATCCTCCCGCCCGCTACCCTCGTCGCCGCTGTCGCTGTCCTCCCTGTCACTGTCGCTCGAGGAGTAACTTTTGTCATCAGTCGAGCTCTCCGCACAGCACCCTAGCCTATGTCCCGAGGGCCCGAAGACCTTGACGGAGAGCAGGTCGCTCTCCACTAACTTGAAGCAGAGGACGTGCCCCTTCATCAAGCAGTGGGCACGTGCAAAGGTTTTCCAACCCCGACGAAGGTGCATCACACGAGGGGCGGGGAACCTCGTGTCCGCCCACATGGCGCCATTGCATCACCCCTTCATGTGAAGCCTCAACCTCGGTTGCTGGTTGATCTCCAGCACCCTCGCAAACGCTTCGAATAGATGAAGGCGGCTGCACGGCGGCTCGCGCAGTTGGAGGATGAACTGCAGCGCCGTGTCCCCGACACGGCCGCTCGACGAAGCAGGAGGAGATGACGGAGGAGATGGTGACGGAGATGATGACGACGCGGGTGTCCCCCGTCCACGCCCGCCTCTGCCTCGACCGCCTCGCCGACCGCGGCCCCGGCCGTCGCCTCTGCCTCGAGCGTGGCCTTCACCTTGGACGTCCGGCTCTTCCTTGACCGCCGCTGCTCTCTGGTGGGAGGAAGACCTGGTCGCCTCCGCAGGAGCACGGCCACGACCACGCCCTCTCCCCATGACGAGGGAAGGAAAGGGATCAGACCGAGAGAAGATGGGTGCAAGAAGACACTGTCCCTCTCCCTTTATATAGAGGGACGAGGCCAAACGAGCCTGAGCGCGACCACCCCTATCAACCAATCCAACTGCCGGAGGCACGAGGAGACAGGACCGACCCTCTGCCCCAATCAGCGGCGCCCGGCCCCCCGCCCCGGCATTAAAGCCCATGCCTTCTGTCTCCACGGCCTCCCCTCCCCGACGCATGAAGAACACGTGGCGGGCGGGCCAGGATTCAGATGGCAAGTGGAACGGCCGTTTCGCGCCCCGTGATCGTGGGGCACGGGTGCCGTAATAGTCACAACCCGAGTCCACTTAGTAAATGAGACGCACCCCTGCGGCTTCCTCTATTTTTTATGGGGAAGGCGTGGGCCGCCCCTTTACCATTTACCATGATGTAACGCACCCATGCAGCAACCGTGCCACGCACGACCCCCACTTCACGCATTCAACACGAGTCGTGGGGAAGCGCGACGGGCGAGGGAGTTACTACGGTAAAACTCGGCCCCGCGTACCCGCGCACCATTTTGGGCCTAGCCCAACAACGTGTCGCGCTTATGTGTGGCCCAGGCCCGGGGGCTCCTGTCGGTGTACCAAAGTAGGGGCCCTCTTTGTACCCTTTTACTTGTGCACCGGCAGTCAGAACCGCGCCTTTGGCCACACTTAGCAGGGCAGAGGAGGGAAGCAAAAGTACAAGACTACCAGAGCAGCGCCCCAACTAGGGGCGCAGAGGACAAGGCAACAAGATGGGCTTCCCCCGGCAAGGACCTTGCCGGGACGGCCTACATAGCCCCGGCAAGGACCTTGCCGGGGCAGCTCGCCTAACACCAGCATCGCAGCCACCCTTTAGCCTGAGAGTTCCGACACCATCGACAACGTTGGAATCAAGGCTCCGGAAGCGCTTGCATGACGACATGCAGATCTTTGTAAAAGATAAAGGGCCAATGAGGCCTAGATGAGAACCAGAAGACAAGACAACGACGAGGCTCCTTGCCGAGGATGCCCACGAGGCCCCGACAAGGCTCCTGCCAAAGATACCCACGAGGCCCGGGCAAGGCTCTTGCCGAGGGCACTCACAAGGCCCCGGCAAGACCCTTGCCGGGAATATCCACAAGACCGCGGCAAAGCCTTGCCGCCCCGTCACTTCTCCAGCTCAGCGGCCGACCGACCCAACTAAGCACGTACCCACATGGCAGTACGTGGCACCCAGGCCGACCGGTCAACCACCTACGTGGTCGCATGCAGATCTTCGTGAAGACCCTGCCACCACCCAGCTCAGCAGCCTGCTAGCCTACATGGCGCTGCGTGCCTCGTTGGCCTAGACGTGTGTCGGAGCAAGGTGAGGCGGCGATGGACGGGACGGGCTTCGTTGCCGTCCGCGATAAAGCAAGGGGACAGCTAAGTAGCGCATTTAATGCGTTTTGTCCTGTGATGTCAGACGATAAACTCGACTACCGTATACCATTCCACCTCCTGTGTACCACTGTGGCAGCCCCTTTTGACTATAAAAGGAGGCCCGTGGCGTACTCTGAGAGGATTCGGACTTTTTGGACTATGCACGCACCGTAACTAGTTCAAGGACCCAAGAACCCTCAAATATACACCAAAGCTGGACTAGGGTATTACACATCTTCGCGGCCCGAACCTGGGTAAAATCTCCTTGTGCTGACTACTAGACCCACTCTTTGCACAACCCCGCACCCGCCAACCGCAGAAGGGATCCTCGTGATCCCATAGGTGTCGTTTCCACCGACACGATTCGAAGCAGGTCGGTGTGTTGGATGTTGGCTTGAAGAAGAGGCGACATGCTGATGCCGACGGATGTCAATTTTTTTGACGCGGTCGATGCCAGTGATGAAGTAACTGCATGGCGATGATAGTGTACCCACCCTGTGTAATTCGTGGGGCGATGATATTGGTAATGATTTAGCATTTGTGATGCCGAACTCTTGGTCCCCTCAACAAGGTGATGATCCAATGAGGTTGACCTCGGCTCGATGAAGCGATGATCTATCTAGGGCAGGTCGGCAGCCCTGGAGCAACGTTGTCGGGCTGGTTTGACACCAATGCGACGGTGAAGATTACCTCGAAAAATGATTTAAAATTTGTGGGCATGTGTTTGAGAACAACACACAATACTCTAAGAAAAAAAATCCTCTAGAAAGGATGTCCAATAGCACGTTCATGCAAAAAAGTCTGAAATTGATGCACTCCTCAGACTTGACCCGGAGTTTGAACAGTCGGTTCTAGCTGAAATTTTGAGTGGTGGTCGATATAAAAATTCCGTAGCCAATGAACGGTTGGATATTCCAAAGAATGTCCTAGATTCCCGTCCAAATTCATCTAGATTCCCGTCCAGGTTCAACAGCGCTCAGGTCTATCGGAGATTCGTCCATTGGAACACAATGAAATTTTACAGGTTTCTTCTAGAATCAATTTCGCACAATTCCACCAAAGCAATCGTCAAAGAAACACTCGAGGTGGCAGGGATGACGAACACGAAACCAATGTCCAGAAAAGCAGCACGGTTGCCTGCAAACAATATTGACGTTGAGCCCCCGAGCTCCATGGATGATTCTCCCATGATAGATCGGAGTTTATGTTGGTGAAAGCTTATCATGCCTTAACTCTCGATGGAGGAGGTATGATCCGTTAACTAAGATTTGGGCACGGAAGTCGTGCCATGAAGATCTAAGTCGTTGACCGATGGTCCCATTGATCATTCTTTCGATCACATGGTGGAACTATCAATGAAAGCACCAATGTCAGTGTGAAACCAGTAGACCTCGGGTAGGGGGGGCGAGGTATGAGATATGATCAATGGGTAAAAAGAGACAAGGGACACAATGTTTTTACCCAGGTTCGGACCCTCTTTGAGGAGGTAATACCCTACATCTTGCTCTTGCTTATATTATGGGTGTATCAAAGTAGAGCGTTGATCTACGTCGAGATCGTAAGTTGTGGTCTACACCCACTACTAGGGAAAAGCCTATGCACAGAATCTTACCGGCAGCGCGCTTTAAAATAAGGCGCTGCTTCTACGTAGCAGTAGCGCGCGCAAACAAAACTCGCTGCTAAAATAAATATAGTAGTAGCGCGCCCGCTCTAAGATGCGCTACTGCTATAATTCCCATGACGCCGCCGCGAGGCTAGTTCTAGCAGCAGCGCGTTATCACGAAGAGCGCTACTACTACGGATCATAGCAGCAGCGCATTTCACCAATAAGCGCTACTGCTAAGTTTACTACAAAAATTTAGTCCCACCTCGCTCCGTGAAGAGAGTTTCTACCACCTTAAATATGTTACTTCTCAAACTTTGATAAGAACTTGGTCTTCACTGAACTCTATGTGTAAAATTTGTGGCCGCAATATGAGTCTTCACCGGTTCCTAAACCGGTGACGACTCATGTTGACAAATCAGATTGTACACCAAAAGATCGTTGATGATCTATGTATTTTTTATGTCCATTTTTACATGCTGACACATAGCAGTAGCGCGTTCTTCGTGAAATGCGCTACTGCTAGGTAGTTTAGCAGTAGCGCCTTTCTCTATAGCGCGCTACTGCTAAGCCATTCCATCTCCCACCCCCACGCTCCTCTATCCGATCCACTCACACTCACACAATCACTGGATCTCCCCCTCAACCCCCCGCGCCGGTCCTCCCCCGTCTCCCCTCCTCCCTCTACGCCGCTGTCACCTCCTTCTCCTTACTGGACTCGGTACCGGCTTCCTTCTCCGTCCTCCCTCCACTCGCCGCTGGCTGGCCCCTCCTCGCTCCGCCTTCCTCCTCCGTCCTCCTTCCACTCGCCACCGGCCGGCCCCTCCTCGCTCCGCCTTCCTCCTCCGTCCTACTATCTTCTCCCTCCTCGAGTCGCCCCTCCTTCTCCCTCCTCCCTGCTACATTTTGATTTAGTAGGCTAGTTCATATGCAACATTTTGATTTAGTTGATATGATTTAGTTGATTTAGTAGGCTAGTTGATTTAGTTGATTTAGAACATTTTTATTTAGTTGATTTATTAGGCTAGTTGATTTAGTAGGCTAGTTGGTTTAGTTGATTTAGTATGCACCATTTTATTGTTATTTTTTGGTACATGGATAGGTAGATGCTTTTGTTTTTTTGTAATAAGTTATTTTCTGGCAAAATGTAGGTGCCAATTTAGTTAAATTTGCCACTTGTTTTTTAATCAATTATCTTAGGCAATAGGGGCCAAATTAGATGAAATGTCTTGGTAGGTGGTACCCTGATTTGGTAGATATTTGTGAAAAGTTTTTTCGGCAATAGGTGCCACCGAAATGCTTTGGTAGGTGGTACCTTGTCATCTAATATGTTACTAGATCTTAGGATTATAATTCTCCATCAAATTGCTTCTCGCGGAAGAACCAAAAATATCACATGCTACTGTTTTTGTTTCCAGTGAAGTGGATCGTTAATCCTTTGCTCATATTGCTTTAGGAAAATGGCGCCACCACCACCACCACTATGTCGACTAGGCAAGTCAAGGTGCGCCAGCAGTCTTGCAACTGGCAAGCTATTCGGCATCTACTTCCAGCCGAGTTTTCATCATGCGGCAGTAAGAAATTAGATGAAATGTAACAACTATTTTATTTTTAGTGTTGGCATTACTGCATTGTGTCATTTTTCTTTTTTTACACAAATCGTCCCAGGCAATGTGAGGTTGAAATTCAACAAGCTAACAAGAGACACCGTGACATTTGAGGCTCCTGGGGGGCCGTTGACTATGGAGGTCGAGAAAGGACGCAATATGTCGCAGATTGGAGGAGATGGATGGGCCCGTTTCCTCGCCCGCATGCGTCTTACTGGTGGTGAGTTGATCAGCTTCTCCTTCAGAGCAGAAAGACCCAAGCTGGCTGTCATTTATCTCAACCTGGTGGAAGATGATGAAGATGACGAAGATGATGAAGATGACGAAGATGGTGAAGATGACGAAGATGATGAAGATGACGAAGATGATGAAGATAATGAGGACCCACTCAATGAAGATGGCGAGAACCCACTTCATGAAGCCATCGTAGCCCAAAGAATGAGGCTGAGTGAGGAGGAGGTGTGCAACCTATGGGACATAATTCCGCCACATGATGACTTTGTCGGGGTGCCATTCGTGACCCGCCTGACAAGTACCTTGGTCGATCGGCACAAATGGTATGTTATACTGACTGTAGTAATTTGATGATATATATATATATATATATATATATATATATATATATATATATATATATATATATGCTTTATTGTTATACTTACAAATGCAAATTATCCGATGATATGCTTAGTGTAGAGTCCAATGATATACTTTGTGGAATCTAGTCAATGATATGCTTTAGTGTAGAGGTTGATCGCATGCTTATTAGTGTAGAATCCAAGGAACTATTAATAGTGTAGATAATCCATATATACTTATTAGTAGAATTCATGATTAATTAGTACAAATGCATAGTACTATGTCTTTTGATAGTGTAGAAATCCAGACTTAATAGAAATATATTTGCAAGAGTATGTGCGAGGCTATTTATTAATTGATATGTTTTTCTTATTCAGAAATTGCCAAAGAACCTATCTGTGAGTTGTGGTATCGAGCCGGATGAAGAAGGCTCAGCTGGACTACGCCTTACCGCAAGGGGTTCCGTCACCACCTGTACTTACCGCATGGACACAGACGGTCGCACACACTTAAACTCGGTTGGGTGGAAGAGATTCCTCGTTGGCAAGAATCTTCCTGTTGGACAGGCCATCCTAATTACTATCAGGAACACCCACCGCCCAGGCTTGAGGATGATGATCGTCGTCGATATCATCTAGAACTACATATGTGTGTGTGGCTATATCATCTACAACTACATATGATGATTGTCGTCGATATCATGTAGAACTACAGATGATGATCGTCATCGATATCATCTAGAACTACATATGATGATCGTCGTCGATATCACCTAGTACTGCTTGAGGATGCATGTTGAGTATATATGAAATTGTTATCTAGTACTCCCTTCGTTCCAAATTACTCGTCGCTGTTTTAGTTCAATTTGAACTAAAACCAGGACGAGTAATTTGGAACCGAGGGAGTACTACCTAGTACCTATAATGCTTTATGAAATTGATATCTAGAAGTACCTAGTATCTGGAAATTGCAGTTTATTGAAGCTGAAACGGGATAGGAAGCCGGGGGAAATGATGAAAGATATAGCAGTAGCACGTTCCGGAAAAGCGTTGCTGATATAGTCAATAGTAGTAGCGCGGGTACAGACCGCACTACTACTAACAGTTAGCTGTAGCGCCTTATTGGTAGCGCGGCTGCCCGCGCTGCTGACAGCCTCAAAACCCGCGCTACTACTAGGGTTTTCCCTAGTAGTGACCCTAGGGGTAATGATTATGATGATGATGAATGTGAGATGTTGTGTATCGACTAGCCTGGCCTCGGCTTATATAATGTACCGGAGGTCTAGGATAACAAGAGTCCTAGATGGGTACATTCGTGACGAGGAGTCATTGTCTTGATCACCAAGTCTTACGGATTCTTCCTCATATATGTCATGTGCTGCCCGAAGTGGCCCATTAGTGAACCGCCACGGGGGTCTTTGGCCTGACCAACTGGTTGGGAGATGATGTGGTGAGTACCTCTAGTCTGGGACATCATCAGTAAGCGTGCCAGTTTCGATTCAGAATACAAGATCTCTCTTGCGTCCGTATATCCGCCCCTCGTCGCCGGCATGAAGAAGTTGCCAATAGAAGTAACATCAATTGCGGACGAGCTTCCGTTAGAGAGGTTACAACTGATGCCAAGTGAAGGAGTTAAGACGAGGTTTGTTTATGAGGTCGTGCGTCTATGTCAAGCACTACTGGAATCAGCGCCTTTACCGAGTGCCTAAAAAACTCGGCATGGGGCAAAATAACTCGGCAAAGGTCTGGCCGAGTGTTATACTCGGCAAAGGACTCCCGGCATACCCCCTTCTGGCAAACAGAAGTTTTTCAAGAACCATTTGTCAGACTCTCTACAACAAGTTTGTCGAGTGTTTTCATGGTGCTCGGCAAAGGTTTAACTTCATAAAAAATAACTAACGGAGAACGAAAAAGGAGGAAATCAGTCAGTTTGCCAGGTGTCAATGTTTTGCCGAGTGTTGCACTCGGTAAAACATTTTTTGTAGAACAAAAATACACCGGCGGCGGCGCCGATGGCTGGAGCTTGTCGCGCTTGCGGTAGGGCGGGCTCAAGACAACGAACGGGTCTACCGATTTTTGTCTAGACGCTCAGCGTCAGAACACACGCACATATCAGCCGGTGAGCTTCTAATCCAAAGCATATCCGCGCATCATTCCGTCCGAGCCACACGCATACATCAATACACAATAAACTGGCATGCATGCACCAACATGCCAACATAACACACGCAGATACAATGCTAGACAACATACACGCATCACACCGGCAAGCCGCATAACGAATTGAAGCCTTTGATCTCTGAGATGTCGTAGATGTCCCAGCCACTGCCATGCTCGAGGTTGAACTCGGCTAGCGCCACGAGGATCTAGCCGAAGAGCACGCTGCACAGGGCGCCACCCAAGTCGCCGGTCTTCTGCTCTTCTCCGGCGGCCAGTGGTGAATTTTGAAATGTGCTTGGTGTGAGAAGATAGAGAAGAAAGAGAGAGGAGGTGTTCGTGCCTGTGATTGAGATGTATGAGATAGGGAGAGAGAGAGGGGAAGGCGCGGTTTGATAAAGCCAGATGGAAGGCTGCGACGTGATCAATCCATGTGATTTCATGAGATTGGTCGAGAGTGTGCTTTCTTTTTGCCAATTAGTAAAAGCATGACTTTTACCGAGCGTAACACTCCGTAAATACCAAATAATATTAGAAATATTGCAAATGAACCAAAAACTTGGGAATTGCCATCAAATATTGTCTACTTTATGTGAAAATTGGAGTGGAGCCATTTTGCATCCTATTTTTTGTACTTGCTTCACAAAAGATACACATTTTTACATTTAGAAAATAGTAAATAAATTTGTTGTACAAAACAGGTAGAAAATCTATTTTGCAACATTGTTTGTAATGGTAAGATGCACCTATGTGTCAAATGTGTGCACATTACCATAAACTATGCAGTGAATATGGCCATCACCTTGGTGATTTGCACATGAAAGTCATGAATGTCCATACACGATAGCCCGTTTTTTAAGGATTCTTTTTTCAAAATTTTCATATTGAAAGTTCGGCATTTTTCCTCGCAACTAATACACATAAAAGGAGTCCATGCGAAAGGATTGCATTTTTTGAACTTTTATTATTTTATTTTAAACGGGGTCAAAATGGCTGGCATGGCTACTCATGACAAGGGGTCGAATCTCTGAAAGCTCTAACTGGTTCTTCCACATAATGACTAACATATGTACCTAAACATGTGTTTTGTTAATTTTTAGGACAGAGCTATCACACACTTAAATTTCAAATTTGAATTACTTTCAGGAAATCAACATAAAGTCATTGAAATGTGCGGAAGTAACTAGAGATCTAGAAAATTTATAGAACTTGGGAATTTTCCGGTACATACGGTCTACTTTATGTGAAAATTAGAGTGGTTCCAATTTGCATCGTGGATTTTGTACTTGTTTCACAAAAAATACCCATTTTTAACACATCGAAAATAGAAAATGATTTTATTGTATAAAAAGTTGAAAACTCTATTTGGCAACATTGTTTGCATTTCCAATATGCACCTATATATCCAAGTTCACCACATTATCATAAACTATGCAATAAATATAGTCCTCACCTTAATCGTTTGGCTTGAAACTCATGAATTTATAGACTTCATAACCTGTTTTGTGAAGGATTTTTTTTTCAAAATTGTCGTAATGTAAGTTAGGCATTTTTCCTCACAAATAGTACACATAAAATGAGTCCATGCGAAAGGATTGCAGTTTATGAACTTTTATTCATTTTCTTTCATTTTTTCAAAGGGGTCAAAATGACCGTCATGACTATTTATAGCAAGGAGTTGAACATTTCCAAACTATAAATGGTTCTTCCATATAATGAATACTTGTGTACCTAAATATGTTGTTTGCTAATTTTTAGGACATAGCTATCACACAATTCCAGTTCAAATTGAATTACTTTCTGCAAATCGGCATAAAGTCATTTAAATGTGTGAAAGTAACTATAGACCTAGAAAATCTATAACATTTGGTAGTGGTCCATCAAATATGGCCTACTTCATGTGAAAATTAGGATAGAACCATTTTGCACCCTGGTTTTTGTAATTCCCTCACAAAAAATACACATTTTGATACTTAGAAAATAGAAAATTATATTTTTTGACAAAAAGTTCAAAACTCTATTTGGCAACATTGTTTGTAACGGAAGGATTCACCTATATGCCCAAGCTCACCACATTATCATAAACTATGGAATGAATATGGTCATTGCGTAGGTCATTTGAGACCAAATTTTTCATGCGAAAAAGTGTAAATAATATGGCATCAAATGTAAAAGTTGTCAACATAAAATTATCAGTGTCATCAAAATGAACAACTTTGATTTTTGAAGCATCTTCATCTAAGGTCGTATGCAACGGCTACAGCCAAAACAATGCATTGTAGCTAAGACCCCATTTTGTCGAGTGGGACACTGGGCAAAGACCCCCTTTTTTCCGAGTTTAGCACTCGGCAACACCCTGGTTGCCGAGTTTTGTTGTTTTACCGAGCGTTTCGTTGACGATACTCGGCTAAGTACCTGTTTGCCGCGTTTTAATTTATGCCGAGTACTTCTTTGGTAGGAACTCGGCAAAGTTACTATTGCCCACTGCGTAACATATTGCACCTGACAAAGAGCCTAACACTCGGCAAAGCGAAAAATTCCAGTAGTGAATCTTTGCAAGAGCGAGTGCTTGTGTTTAGCCAATTTCTTGAACAATTGGACTAGATCATGGAACAGCCGAGGGAAGAGTTCATCTGGACTAAATGCAACGAGCTCCTGTGTATGAGTGGAAATGTCTCCGTTAAAACCCGCAACGCCTTCATGGTGGACTTCAATGATATGAGGAGCGAGGCCAAGGTGATGCTTCCGTCGACCAAGGTGTGTGGAGAAGGTATTACCCTCATTGGAGCATCGCGTGCGTTGCCCCTCGATGTTGTGTGGAACCCTTCTGTCCGAAGGCAGGCGATTGGACATGCATATCGAATTGGTCAGCAAAAGATTGTCCATATATACAATCTAATCGCAGAAGGAACACAAGAGGAGGGCAAATATGATATCCAAGCTAAGAAGGAGCAAATGTCCAAATTGTTGTTTTGAAGTGAGCCATAGCCTACGCAGTCCGTCATCAGAATTTATTTCCATTGATAGGATTTTGGAACAAATGACAGAAGATGAAAATCTGAAAGAGATTTTTGTGAATGTACTCTGATCATAGTGACAATAGAACTTATAGACCTCGGGTAAGTGGAAGCTTCTTGTCGGTGGAAACGACACCTATGGGATCACGAGGATCCCTTCTGCGGTTGGCGGGTACGGGGTTGTGCAAAGAGCGGGTCTAGTAGTCAGCACAGGGAGATTTTACCCAGGTTCGGGCTGCGAAGATGCTTAATACCCTAGTCCTGCTTTGGTGTATATTTGAGTGTTCTTGGGTTCTTGAACTAGCTCCATTGCGTGCGTAGTCCAAAAAGTCCAAATTCTCTCGCAGTACGCCGCTGGCCTCCTTTTATAGTCAAAAGGGGCTTCCACAGTGGCACACAGGAGGTGGAAAGGTATACAGTAGTCGAGTTTATCGGCTGACATCACAGGACAAAACACATTAAATGCGCTACTTAGATGTCCCCTTGCTTTATCATGGACGACAACGAAGCCGGTCCCGTCTGTCGCGGCCTTGCCTTGCTCCGACACGCGTCCAGGCCAATGAGACATGCAACGCCATGTAGGCTGGCAGGCTGCTGAGCTGGGTGGTGGCAGGGTCTTCACGAAGATCTGCATGCCACCATGTAGGTGCTTGACTGGTCGGCCTGGGAGACACGTACTACCACATGGGTATCTGCTTAGTTGGGTCGGTCGCTAATCTGGAGCAGCGATGGGGCGGCAAGGCCTCACCGCGGTCTTGTGGGTATTCCCGGGGCCTCGTGGGCATCCTCGGCAAGGAGCCTCGCCGTTGTCTTGTTTTCTGGTTCTCATCTAGGCCTCATTGGCCCTTTGTCTTTCCCAAAGATCTGCATGCCATCATGCATGCGCTTCCCGAGCCTTGATTCCAACGTTGTCGATGGTGTCGGAACTCTCAGGCTCAAGGGTGCCTGCGATGCTGGTGTTAGGTGAGTTGCCCCGGCAAGGCCCTTGCCGGGGCTATGTAGGCCGTCCCGGCAAGGGTCTTGCCGGGGGGAAGCCCATCTTGTTGCCTCGTCCCCCGCGCCCCTGTTTGGAGCGCTGCTCTGGTAGTCTTGCACTTCTTCTTCCCTCCTCTGCCCTGTTAAGTGTAGCCAAAGGCGTGGCTCTGACTGCCCGTGCACAAGTAAAGGGGTACAAAGAGGGCCCCAACTTTTGTACACGGACAGGAGCCCCCGGGCCTGGGCCACACATAAGCGCGACGCGATTTTGCGCTAGGCCCAAAACGGTGTGCGGGGCACGCGGGGCCAAGTTTTACCATAATAATTCCCTCGCCCGTCTCGCTTCCCCACGACCCGTGTCGAATGCATGACATGGGGATCGTGCGTGGGGCGGTTGCTGCACGCGTGCGTCACGTCGTGGTAAATGGTAAAGAGGCGGCCCGTGCCTTCCCCAGAAAAAATAGAGGAAGCCACAGGGGCGCGGCTCATTTACTAAGTGGACTTTGGTCGTCGCCATTATGGCACCAGCACCCCGCGATCATGGGTTGCGAAACGGCCGTTCCACTTGCCATCTGAATCCTGGCTCGCCCGTCACGTGTTCTCCATGCGTCGGGGAGGGCAGGCGGTGGACACAGAAGGCATGAGCTTTAATGCCGGGGCGGGGGGCCAGGCGCCGCTGATTGGGGCAGCGGGTCAGTCTTGTCTCCTCGTGCCTCCAGCGATTGGATTGGTTGATTGGGGCAGTCGCGCTCAGGCTCGTTCGGCCTCGTCCCTCTATATAAATGGAGAGGGACAACGTCTTCTCGCACCCATCTTCTCTCAGTCTGATCCCTTTCCTTCCCTCGTCATGATGAGAGGGCTTGGTCGTGGCCGTGGTCTTGCGGAGGCGACTAGGTCTTCCTCCCGGCAGAGAGTGGCGGCGGTCAAGGAAGAGCCGGACGTCCAAGGTGAAGGCCACGCTCGAGGCAGAGGCGCTGGCCGGGGCTGCAGTCGGCGAGCGGTCGAGGCAGAGGCGGGCGTGGACGGGGCACACCCGCGTCGTCATCATCTCCGTCGCCATCTCCTCCGCCATCCCCTCCTGCTTCATCGGGTGGCCATGTCGGGGACACGTCACTGGAGTTCATCCTGCAACTGCGTGAGCCGCCGCGCAGCCGCCTTCGTCTTCCCGAAGCGTTTGCGAGGGTGCTGGAGATCGACCAGACATCGGGGTTGAGGCTTCACATGAAGGGGTTCTGCAATGGCGCCATGTGGGCGAACACGAGGTTCCGCGCCCCTCACGTGATGCACCTTCGCCGGGGCTGGAAAACTTTCGCATGTGCCCACTGCTTGATGAAGGGGCACGTCCTCTGCTTCAAGTTAGTGGAGAGTGACCTGCTTTCCGTCAAGGTCTTCGGGCGCTCGGGACACAGGCTAGGGTGTTGTGCGGAGAGCTCGACTGATGACGAAAGCTCCTCCTCGAGCGACAGTGAAGGGGAGGACAGCGACAGCGGCGACGAGGGTAGCGGGCGGGAGGATGAAGGGTCTGACTAGGCGTCGGACACACCATCCCTGGGCGATGCCGTCAGGACCATCATCTGCATCGCCAGCTCCTTGAACTTCTCGGGGTCGCCTCCTTGGGCGGCTGGCGTTGGAAGGCCGGAGAAGACGAAGAAGGCGGGTGGCGGGCCGTCAAGTCGGAGTACACGTGCACCGACGCTTTCGTTGCGTATTGTCGGCCCGTTGCCTCATCTTTTGGCTCTTCTCTCGGCACCATCATCACCAGCCCTCTTCTGGACGGCCGCCGGGATGTTCTCTTGGTGTCTTCTGCTGCTCGTACCTCGCCTAGGCACTCCTTTTTCCCTTCTGCCATCTTGTTCCGTTTCCTAAGGAGAGGGACAAGAAAGGGATTACGGGCATCTTATCTTTTTTTAGTTTTTAAGCCTATGGGCTTTTGTAATATTTAAACCTTGTAATCCCCTTGCTTAGGTATGCATTCCGTATGAATTGTACTTGTTAACAATGTATTAATAAAGAGAAGGGTGTGTGTCGGGTTACTTTTGTGTGTGAGCGAGGCCCGCACCAGGGAATGAATCCTTGTTATTTTAAAGATACACATTGTCACTCGGCAACAGACCTTGCCGTCCTCCTGCTTTATAGCTCAACTACGCTCACGCCTTTGGCGGAGGTAGGGGCAAAGTAGGATTAGGCCCTTGGCTCCTTCTCTTCCCATTGCACTACAACCAAGTTCCGGCCCAAAGTAAGGTTTTTGGACATGGGAAAGAGGGAGTATGATGGTATAAGAGTGAGCGAAGTCTCGTACGTTCAAGTCCTCATATGGAAGCATAGAATGGGGGATGAAAAACTCATATGATTCTATAGCTCCAGGCAACCTTGGCTTGCCGTGGTCAGGTCTTTGGATCTGCAGCCCCCGACAATTATGGCTTGCCGGGGTTGTAGCGTCGGCCTATTTCCTTTCTTCCAAACAGCTCAGCAGAAATGTCCATGCACCCTGCGAACCGGAAAGGATGGGAAGGAACATAAAGACGTACACTCGACCTCTATGCTAGGGGCTAGTCGCCACTAAGCACTATCAACCCTAACAAAGAGAGAGAGAGACTCAACCTAGCATGCATACTAAAACTTAGGGCGCCAGCGCTTCATATATTTATGCGCAGGGTCTGCGCCTGGCTTTGTACAAAGGGTTACATGCCTTCCCGGCAAGGCTTGTACAAAAGGTGGTCTACCAGGGGCCCAGCACCCACGCCTTACAGGTAAAACTTGCGAAGATGTTCGATGTTCCAGGAGTTGCTCACTGGAATACCATTTTCGGTCTGCAGGCGGACTGCGCCGGGCCTGGTGACTCGTATTACCCGATAAGGGCGTTCCTACTTCGGCGTCAACTTGTTGGAATTTTTGGCCGCCTGAACGTGCCGAAGAACAAGGTCACCTTCCTCAAAGCTTCAGGCATGAACCTTGCGGCTATGGTAGCGGCGCAAGGCTTGCTGGTAGCGTGCTGCTCGCACAGCAGCCCGAAGACGATCTTCCTCAAGGAGCGTTGCATCATCTTGCCGCAATTGTTCTTGCTCAAGCTCATCATAAGCGAGCACATGGGGTGACCCGTACGTGAGTTCTATGGGGAGAACTGCTTCTGCCCCGTAAAAGAGGGAGAAGGGTGTCTAGCCGGTGGCTCAATTTGGTGTCGTTCTGATTGACGGAAGAACCACCGGCAATTCATCAATCCAGCATCTTCCGCACTTGCGCAGCCTATCAAAAGTCTTTGTCCGGAGGCCTCATAATACTTCAACATTTGCCCTCTCCGCCTGGCCGTTGCTTCATGGATGTGCAACAGAAGCAAAACAGACCTTGCTGCCGAGGTCTTGGATGTACTGCATGAAGATGCGGCTTGTGAACTGCGTGCCGTTGTCGGTGATGACTCTGTTTGGCACACCAAAACGGCAGACTAGCCCTTGGAAGAACTTGACAGCTGATCGTGCTGTCACCTTTCTCACAGCTTCCACCTCCGGCCACTTTGTGAACTTTTCGATTGCAACGTACAAGTACTCAAATCCCCGACAGCACAGGGAAAGGGGCCCAGTATGTCGAGCCCCCAGACCGAGAATGGCCAGGAAAGAGGGATTGTTTGGAGAGCTTGAGCTGGTTGATGAAGCTTCTTTGAATGGAACTGACACGCTTCACACTTGGTTACTAGTGTCGTTGCATCCTGGAGGGCAGTGGGCTAGAAGAAACCTTGCCGGAATGCCTTGCCGACAAGGGCTCTCGACCCTATGTGGGAGCCACATATGCCTCCGTGTATCTCTTCCAACAGTCCAGTCCGTCCTCCCGGGGAATGCACTTCAATTTCACACAGTTTGGTCTTTTTCTGTACGAAACATCGTCGACGAATTGGTACATGGCAGACCGACGGGCTACTTTCTTCGCTTCTTCCTGCTCCTCACAGAGCTCCCCTGTTTGGAGAAATCAAACGGTCTGTTGTGCCCATGCTGGAGCCTGAGGCTCGACGGCAAGGACTAAAGGCATCTCTTCTGCTGCGGGAGTGGTTGTTTCCATGGTAAGGGCTTGAGGCCTTGCCAGAGACTGTTGCTCCTCGGTTAGCTTAGCGTCTCCGGCAACATCCTTGCCGGTGGCTCCCGGGAGCTCGGCGGGAAAGTACTTGCCGGGGCTCAACTTCCTTCGCTTATCTTGCTTCGCCGATGGTTCCACGGACGGCTGAGTGAGTTGGAGCACAAAGGTCCCTGGTTCCACAGGTAACTTTAAGGCAGCACGCTTTGACAGGTCGTCAGTAATGCTGTTCTTTGCTCAAGGAACATGCTCTACCTGCAGTGCGTCAAAACGTTCCTCCAACTTCCTCACTTCATCTACGTAGGCCTCCATCAACGGGCTCTGATAATCTTTGTTGACTTGCTTGACGACAAGCTGTGAGTCACCTCTGACGATTAGCTTCCTTATTCCGAGGTCTGCCGCAATCCTGAGACGAGCAAGCAGCCCTTCGTACTCGGCAATATTGTTCGTTGATATCTCCCAGGGAAAGTGCATCCGGACTACATACTTGAGGTGCTCTCTGGTGGGTGCAATGAGCAGCACGCCAGCACCGGCGCCTTGCAGCGAGAAAGCCCCATCAAAGTACATAATCCAGTCGCGACTTGTTTCCTTGCTGGGGAGACTGGTCTCCTGAATCTCTTCATCGGGCATTGAGGTCCATTCTGCAATGAACTCTGCCAAGATTCTCTCTGGATTATCGAAGTACTCTCAAACTTCAAACCAAAGCTCGACAATTCCGATGCCCATTCCACAATCCTCCCGGTCGCATGTGGGTTATGCAAGATCCATTGCAACGGGAGGCGGGTGACGATGGTGATCTCGTATGCTTGGAAGTAATGACGCAGCTTCCTCGAGGCCATAAGGAGGCCGAAGAGCAATTTCTGCACACCTTAGTACCTTGATCTATCCCCCTACAAGAGGGAGCTGACAAAGTAAACTGGGTGCTGCATCATCTTCTTCTTCTGCACCACTTCATTTGCTTGCGCCGCTTCTCCTCCAGCGGCGTTAGACTCTGCTGGGCGCCCTGCCTCGCCATCCGTCAGCTCTACCGTTGCAACCACTCCCGCATCGACCTCCCTATGCGCCACTAGTGCGGCACTGACCACTTGATTTGTTGCCGCTAGATATAGCAGCAACGGCTCTTGTGGTTTAGGTGCAACTAGTATTGGCGTAGAGGAGAGGTATTTCTTCAAATCCTGCAGCGCTGCTTGAGCTTCTAGGGTCCATTCCATTGGGCCCGCCTTTTTCAGGATTTTGAAAAAAGGAAGGGCGCGCTCAGCAGATTTGGAGATGAACCTGCTCAAGGCAGCAACACAGCCAGCAAGCCGACGCACATCCTTGACTCGCCTTGGCGCCTCAATCTGCACAATTGCTTTGATCATGTCTGGGTTCGCCTCGATCCCACGTTGTGACACAAATAACCCGAGGAGCTTGCCGGATGGAACATCGAAGACACACTTCTCAGGGTTCAGCTTGAGGTTGATCTTGCACAAATTCGCAAATGTTTCTTCTAAGTCTTGTATGAGTGTTGCTCTGTCCTTGGTTTTGACCACTATGTCATCCATATAAGCCTCCATATTTCTATGTAGCTGAGGCTCAAAACCAATTTGGACAGCTCTTGCAAATGTTGAACCAGCACCTTTCAACCCGAAAGGCATTCGTACGAAACAATACGAACCACGCAGGGTGATGAACGCGGTCTTCTCTTCATCTTCTCTTGTCATGAAGATCTGGTGATATCCCGAATAGGCGTCAAGGAATGACAGCAAGTCACACCCGGCCGTGGAGTCCACAATTTGGTCGATGCATGGCAAAGGGAAAGGATCCTTTGGACAAGCTTTATTGATGTCTGTGTAATCATTACACAGCCTCCACTTCTCATTTGCCTTGCGTACCACCACCGGATTGGCCAACCACGTCAGGTGGAGCACTCCCCTGACCAAGCCTGCTGTTTCCAATTTCCTGATTTCCTCTGTGATGAAGTCTTGTCGCTCCAAAGCTTGCTTCCTGACCTTCTGCTTGACGGGTCGCGCATGAGGGCAGATAGCAAGATGGTGCTCAATCACCTCCCTGGGAACACCGGGGATGTCGTACGTCCATGCAAACACACCGACATTTGCCCGCAGGAGGGTGATGAGCGCGCTTTACTATTTGCTGTCGAGGGTGGAGCTTATGGTGAAAGCCCCTCGCGTGCCATCCTCCTTGACGGACACCTTCTTGGTCTCTGGTGGTGCAGCTCTTGACTTCTTGCTCTTGCCGGTGGAGCTCTCTGGCACGTCCTCGACGGGAGCACAGCACTTCGAAGAGGTGCACTTGCCGGAGTGGGTAAGAGAGGTCTTGCCAGTCTTCTTCCCTCCCGGGGCTTCAGCGGCAGGAGCAAGTGCCTTGCCGGCAGTTGCTGCAACTGCCTCCCGGTAGAGTTGTTCAGCGCAGATCAGCGCATCCTTCTTGTCGGATGGGACGGTGATGATGGTCATCGGCCCGGGCATCTTCAGCGTGTTATAGGTGTAATGTGATGCCGCGATGAACTTGGCTAGTGCTGGGCGGCCGAGGATCCCGTTGTAGGGCAAGGGGATCTCGGCAACATAAAAACAATCCTCTCTGTTCTATACTTTAGCTCGCCTCCAAATGTAACGGGCAGTGTGACCTTACCCTTCGGCTGACTTCTTCCCGGATTGACCCCTTGAAACGTGCCCATCTCTTCGAGGTCTCCATCAGGAATCTGCAGCCTTTTGATCACAATAGGCGAGATCAAGTTCAGACCGGCCCTGCCGTCAACTATCATTTTCGTCACCTGGAGGTTGTGTATTGTTGGTGAAACGAATAACGGGAAACACCCGACCGCGGTTGTTCGATCAGGGTGATCCTCGGTGTCGAAAATGATAGGCGTGCTGGACCACTTCAGTGACTTTTGAGCATCGAACGATGGTTCCGCCACTGTGATCTCACGCGCCACTGCTTGAGCTGGCGGTGAGAGGTGTGTAGAGAATAGCCACCGTCGACGGACATGGCCTCCGTGGCTTTCTGGAACTCATGCTCGCCGGACTCGTCCTACTCATCATGATCATCATTTTCTTACTTCTTGTCGCGGCCCCGAGCGGTCCTTTCTTGTTGATTATCTTTGCCGCGGCGACCAGGTTTGCCGCCACACTTCTTGTCGGATCCCGCAGCACCATCCTGGCCCTTCTCCTTGTCCCGCCTCTCATATTCGGCTTTCTGCTTCTTTGCGAGCTACTCGACTTGTCGGCAGTTCTGGAGGTCATGGCCCATGGTGCGGTGGATCTTGCAGTACTGCTTGTCAGAGCTCCTTGACCTTGTTCATCGCCAGCTCTTCACGCATCTTATGGTTACGTAGATTGTGATGGAACGCGCTGATGACAGCGGCGGGATGAACATCCGGGATGTTGTATTGTACAGGCTGAACCTCTGTATGTACTTGCGTAGGTTTTCGCCTTCTTTTTGGGGGATGACATGCAAATCGCTTGCCTGGCCATGAGCTTGGTGGCCTCCCGTAAAGGCGCCAACAAACTCATGGCACAAATCCGACCAAGAGGAAATGGAATCCGCTGGCAAGTGCATCAACCATGACATGACTTTGGGTTTAAGTGCCAACGAGAAGTAATTGGCAAGCACCATGTCGTCGTGAGCTCCGGCCGCCTGCATCGCGATGGTGTAGATGTTGAGGAACTCCGATGGGTGAGTCTTGCCGTTGTACTTCTTGCCGACATCAGGCTTGAACATGCGGTGAGTGGGCCACAGGAATTGCCATAGCTCACAGGTAAAGGCTGGGCAACCCATCTCGTAAGGCAGGCCACCAGAGCCTCCCGGTGCTGACTGATGGAGCGCTTCGCACCGTCGCTCGATGGTGGTACGAGCGTCTCCATGGGCTCGCTCCCGAAGAACTTGGCGTTGATCGCGGTGGGTCCGTGGGTTGGACGACGCTATGGAAATTTTAGCACAAGCGTCGTCCCGACGGACCGGCACCCGTGGTAGCTGGCATGGAGGAGGAGAGTGCACCGTGGCTGCAGCACCTCCGGTCCTTCCACCACTGGCATGCGGCGGCCCGACAGAGTGTCGTCCTGAGGGCCCCGCTGGCCGCGGCTCATCCTTGTTGGCGATGCCGACGAGGCTCCAGATGGTGGCTCTCAACTCGTCGAGCTTTTTCGCTGCAGGAGGGAAGTCCAGGAGCAACTGCGCGCGTGCCAAAGCTTCTGCTGGCGTGGGTGGCGGCGAAAGTTGCATGGACCATGACGTGCTCCGACTTCTAACCATGTTAGAAGGAGCTCTATCACAGCCTTGCGGGTGCGCGCCTTTTTCGCCAGCGCCTCGGCGTGCATGCTGGTCTTGCGCATCCCATGACTGGCGCATAGGACTCTTCCCGCGGCGGCGCCCGGGGTCACTAGCGTGGTGGCGGTGGTCGTCGCGCACGACCAGGGAAGAGCGCGTCGCGGGCGCCGGCGTATGCATCTTGGAAGTCGCCGGGTCACCTATAGGTGGCACAACGGATTGGACGTTCGCGGGCGGAGGAGAGTCATGCATGCAGATTTTTTCCACATGGGGTGGAGTGGTGGGACCGCTTGAGGGAGAAGGAGAGTCTGGCAGGCATATTGTTTCCACACATGGAGAGGAAAAGATATAGAGACGAACAGGCTTCCTGCAGGTATGGGGAACGGTGCATAATAAGTCTCATCTTGCATGCCGGGCTAGGTATAGTCTCAAGTCATTAAAAACGTACACGCCCCACACATGTTCGTATTTCAAGGTGCACTAAATTATTGCATGCGATGATTAAGGCTGGCCATAATGGTGGTATCTTAGCTGGTATCTTGCACACGGGAATAGCAAACATGCTAATGTGGCAAAGAATTAAAGAAGGGGGGGGGGGTAGAGTAACTAGTGTTCATGCATGCACTGGTAAACACGTTTTTTTCTGAAGAACTACAAAAACTATTCCACCACCTCTATCTTGCTAAGAGTAGGTAATTTTTTTTGAATCGATCCCTTTAAACTAGAAGGGAGGTAGTAGTACTCTAATAGCTAACCTTGGCCCTGTTTGGATCCTTGTGTTAGAGTTAGTTTGGGTTAGTTTGAACTCAACTAACCCAAAAAAATCTAACCCACCCAAGAGGTGCTTCATACTCATTATATCAGTATTGTAGATATTGATATTTGTAGTATAAACGGTTGACGGAAGTAAAAAGGACCAGAGGGAGTACCATGCATGCGGAGTAGGTAAAAAATTGCTCATTTATAGCCGGTCGAAGTCTCAAAGGGCGCGACCGTGCGAGGGAGGCGTGATGGTTGACGGAATTAATTGAAGTTACACACAATCTGGCATGGCATGCGAACAGGCAGAAGCTATACCGTCAGGCCTACGATATGGGTCTAGTAGACATGACATCTAGTGGGTCCCGCATAGTTCTTGAGAACTCTTTGGGGGCTTGCAGCCGTTTATCCACCGGGCAAGCCAGCAACCCCACGCCGTTCGCACGCCCTACTCGTCCCCGTCTTCTACTAGTACAGTACCTTACAATAGTTCGCTCCCAGTCGTCCCGTCCTTTCACATTACGGCAGTTCCACTAATCCTAACCCTCCTCCCAAATCCATGGCGTCCCAAATCTCCATGATCGGCGGTGAGTACAACATTAGAACCATCACCGGTGATGAGTACGACGTCATCTACACCCGTTCTTCCGCAACGATGAAAGAATGCCTTGCTCGTTCAAACGCATGTTCGAAAACTCAAATGATGAGTGGGTCGCTGGGCTAGATGTTGAGTACACCACAGTCCTGGGAAGCGAGAAGAAACTAAAGGAGGCAGAGAAGAAGAAGCCCACCATGATCCAGGTTTGCGTGCATGACTTATGCTTGGTCTACCACATATGCCATGCCGACGTTGAGTGCAAGGAATTTAAGAAGTTCCTAAAGGGCGGCCGAGTCAAATTCGTTACTATAGACTTTAGGAACGACAAGGAAATCCTGGGTCGGATTGGCCTCGTTGTAGGCCAGCCCTTCGACCTCCAAAAGGCAATCCTGGTGTCCTCCTCTCAGCCTTCAATCCTGACCCTGGCAGAATCCATGGTTCATCTTTCGTACGGTAAACTAGAGAAACCTCATCACGAGTTTCATCATGCATGGGAGTCGAAGACATTAGATGAAGATCACATCCTGTACGCAGCAATGGATGCCTACCTTTGTTTAAGTATCTACAAGGGTTGGATGAAGAAGCAGAGCCCAGTGTCCGGTTCAAGCAAAGAAGCGTCGGCGAAGAGGAAGAGGGACGAGGACGAAGTCGAGGACGTGGACTCGGACTCCGAGTAGGTGGCAGTGCCGTCGCTCATGCTGGTTCTACTGCATTGTCAAGCGGACTAGTTGCTTAGTTTATTTTCAAGGGTGTGTTGTGCTGAGGCCCCAGCAGAACTTTGTTTATGTTCTTTCTCGTTATTTGAACTCTTTAGTACGTATAGTTGTACTAGTACTATGTCTTACTACTGTTCTTCTTGCAGTTGGTACTACTGATCGTATCTTCGTGTTCCTACTGTAGTTAATATGTTCGTACTAGTAGTATAATTTGAGTTAGTCGATTTGTCAAAGAAGTTCGACGGAGTGAAGGAAGAAGACAACAGGGTGCCCATGATCTATCTTATGAGTGTTGGGTGTGGAATGCAGTTCGCTGGAAAAAAATGGATCGTGCCCGGGGTTAAACGGATGGTGGGGGTGGGGGGAGCACGGCGGTGGCAGGCGGTTCAGGGGAGGGCGTGGCGGCGGCGGCTGGCGGTTAGGCGTGTGGCGGGCTGAGAAGATGAACCGTGCATCAATTTCGGAGGTTGAAGAAGCCCTTCTAGCCATCCATGTTGCATCAAACGGCTCACAAGAGTCCACTGACCCAAATTGCTCCTTCAGATTGCAGGATCCACGTGGCATTCAAGGTCTCGAAGGTAGATTCCGCGTCCGCACCCGGTTTGCGGGCTCGACACGCGCGTGACCGGCTTCCGCCGCGACTGCCACCATGCGCGCCTCCTCCATGCGGGCAGAGATGACAATGACACGCTAGTTCCTCCTCGCCGGCGTGCTGGAGCACGCGCTCGTCCTCCTCTTCGTACGCTGCGTGCATAGACACGGCTACACTAGCTGCTCGCGTGCTTGGCAGCGCCGCGGCATCGCAAGGAGGGACTGCAGACGACGTGAGCGGGCGAGTCTTCGGCTTGGCGGCGACACGGCGGTGATGGGCGAGAAAATGTTGGCCGGAGCAGGCGGGCGCCGGCATTCGCAACGGCGGTGGCGGCATATTGATGCGTGCGCGTATGGGAGCTGAGTTTAGTTTTATATAGGGTTGGTCAAACTTAAAAGAAAACCGTACTAGTACACGTAAAAATTAGACTTAAGCAGCGCTTTTATTAGTTACCACAGCCACGATATGGAATCCTGTGCAAGCACGTGAACCGCGGCCGCGCGGTCGATCGAACGGTGTGTCACCGTGTTGCGCTCGAACGACATCCACCGAACCTTTTTGTGTGTGTGAAAACAATCCCCGAATATTACTCAACTTTTTTTTCCGGGAAAAGTTCTTGACGCTACAATATTTCCATATATTTGAATTTAGCTCCAGTTCATGTTTATTTGGATTTGGACGTTTTAGGTGCACCCTAGTTTTTTAATACTGATTTTGGGGCTGTTTGGTTCCCAGCCACTGTTTGCCAAGCCAAAATTTGGCAGCCACAGTTTAGTTGGCATGTGTTTGGTTTTTGCCACACTTTGGCTTGCCACACTTTATTGCCCCTATGGTCCACTTGTCATAGAGACAATGTTGCCACACTTGCCTAAGGTTAGGGGCTGTTTGGTTTGTGACTAACTTTGCCAAAGGTTGCCACACCTAAGGTTAGGCAAGTTTGACTAACTTAGGTGAGGGTTTGGTTCAAGCCACACTTGAACCCCACATGGCATACACACAAAAAGTGTGGCAAGATTCCCTTAGGCTTGCCAACTTGTGGCTCTCATTTTGATGAACTAAGCTTAGGCAAGGTTGGCAAAAATGTGTCGCAAAGTATGGCAATGCTAGGCCTAGAACCAAACAGCCCCTTAGTTCTTCAAAATGAGAGCCACAAGTTGGCAAGCCTAAGGGAATCTTGCCACACTTTTTGAGTGTATGTAATGTGGGACCCTAATGTGGCTTGCCTAAGGTGTGGCTTGAACCAAACACCCACCTAAGTTGGTCAAACTTGCCTAACCTTAGGTGTGGCAACCTTAGGCAAACTTAGTCTCAAACCAAACAGCCCCTGTGTGTGTGACTGAGAGAGAACGTGTGTATGTGTCCATATGTGTGTTGAGGGGGAAGGGCAATGTGGAGACGGTGTGCGTGTGATAGAGACATAGAGAGGTGTCAATGTGCAAATGATCATGCATGAGTGAGACATAGATAGATGCCGATACATTGTGTATACATGAGAGAACGGTCTTCTATTTTACTTGTGTGTGAGAGAGAGAGAGAGAGAGAGGAGCATCCGTAACACAACAACCATCTCTCTCGATTCGTCCGTCCCTCGCATGATCGCATGTAACACATGCATCAACGCGCACATTTTGACACCCTCACCCGACCCTGCCCACCTCAAGGCCCGCACATCGCTCTCTATCTCGCACGCACAATCTCTTCGTGAATACCCTGTTTAGCAAGTAGCTTTCCGTCACATACACACACATTTCTCTCCTTAGGTTTGTTTTCTCTCAATATCTGACACACACACACACACAGACACAGACAGCACACATCACACACACCCTGTCCCCCGAGCACATAATTCATCCCCATCCAAGGTTATATGGCGACCACTCTCGCTTGTGCTTTCTTCGCACCCCAGCATGCACAACACCTCAATCTTCAAACAGGGCATCGAGGAGATCGAAGATGGCGACCACACTGCGCTAGAGAATGCGGGGCCATTGGAAGCAGGATGATGTGACGACGGCTGACTGACTCCTCCCCCCACCCTCTCTCTCTCGCACAAAATTACCAATCCCTCTCTCCCCCGTAGAAATTTATCAATCCCTCAACCCACAAGATCCTTCCCCTCTCGTCCATGTTTTTCCAGCTCTCTCATCAAACATGTTGTCTCTTCTCCTTCCACGTGTACAGAATCCGGATGCACACGCATCTCACGTATGTTACATGTCTCCATCTTTCTCACAGACCTAACTTCTTCCTCTCTCTTTCTCTCTCTATCTCACTCTTTCTGTTTCGTTAGGTTTGTCTCCTACTCTTTCGTCCACATACATACAATCTTTCCTGCCCTATCTACTCCATCTTCGCAAGCTCTCTCTGCACGTTTCATTCACATATTGGGATATGTTCAAAATGTTGCTTTTATAATGGCTGATGTAGAGTTATTGTTGGTTTTGTTGCATCCTACAAAGTAATAACTATGAAATGCATTTTGATTGTCATTTGACTGGGATTATGCGAGTTTGAGCATGTTGTGAAGTACTATAGACCACATATACATCTTGGAATTCGACAATGATTGTAACTATTGAATTGTATAGAGCATTACATTCGAAGTCAATAGCCTAATATATTTATTTCACAATTTCAACAAATGATTAATTCACTACATACTAAGAAAACAAATGTGTACACCCTCCGTTTTTATTTAAGTTTGTGTATTAGCATTGGTCAAAGTCAAGTTTTGTAAACTCTCAGAAAGTTTATAACAAAAAATATTAACATATACAATAACAAATAAATACCATTAGATTCATTATTGAATGTACTTTCACATCATACATATCTGTTATGGTAAATGTTTATATTTTTCTATAAACTTGGTCAGACTTTAGGAAGTTTGACTTCGGTCAAACCTAATATGCAGAGTTTACTAGTACTACTCGCTAGTTGCTTAGCCGAATCACCCAACACGCCACACGGGGAGTTCAGTGTCACAAAATTTTGAGGTCGGTGGGAAAATCTCCCGCGGCCCTCATTCGAGCAGTGGGAAGTTACCATCATAGCCTTCGGAATAGGCCTACGGATGACGGTTGGTAGGGGGCTGATTTCGTAACTTCAGGTTCACCCTACCAAGCCAACCCCACCCCGGCACCCAGAGTAGTACACCTGAATACTCCCCATTTTCTATCCCCACCGCAAAATAGACTTCTCCACGGCACCGCAGCCTTCGTGCTCCTCCCCATCTACATGGGCCCACTCGTCCACCGCAGCGCATCTGCCTCATCGACGACCTCGTACGCCTGATAATCCCCAAGTGCAGGGAATCATCATAGCAATTTCCAAAGGTGGAAGTGATAAGTATGGAGTGTTGAACCCACAATGAACTAAAGGTAAGATCAATATTCTCTCAAGCCCTATCTGCCACTAATACGACTCTACGTACACCAAACGTTTGCTTCCAACTAGAAATGAGAAATAAAACTACTTTGTGGGTATGAAGAGGATAGCTTTGCATGATATCGGAGAGCTAACATATAAAAGTAGGTGCTGTTATCATAAAGTTAGAATATATTACTAAATATTAAAAATAGCGGGTGTGGAATAATGATGGGTCGGTGTGCGGAATTGTCCTAGGCAATTGTTAACAAGACCGATAGTCGTCATTGCAATTTAATATGAGGGAGAGGCATAAGCTAACATACTTTCTCTACTTGGATCATATGCACTTATGATTGGAACTCTAGCAAGCATCGCAACTACTAAAGATCATTAAGGTAAAACCCAACCATAGCATTAACATATCAAGTCCCCTTTATCCCATACGCAACAACCCCCTTACTCGGGTTGATGCTTTTGTCACTCAAGCAACCCACTATAAGCGAATTATGAATGTATTGCAACACCCTACAGCGGGAATCCCTCACGCTTGCGCGACATGGAGGGCACAATAGGACAGCACCAAAATAAAACATACAACTCGTACCAATCTAGATCATCAATCAACCCAAAGACAAAGGATATCTACTCAAAACATCATAGGATGGCAACACATCATTGGATCATAATATGTGGCATAAAGCACCATGTTCAAGTAGGGATTACAGCGGGGTGCGGGAGAGTGGACCGCGTAAAAGAGATGAGGATGGTGATGTTGATGAAGACGATCACCGCGGCGATGATTCCCCTCTCGATGGCACTCCGGTGCCACCAAGAGAGAGGAGGAGAGGTTCTCCCCTTGTGCTTCCTCCTCCATGGCCTTCCCCCTCTGGTCCTTGGCCTTCATGGTGATGATGGCCCCTCTGGGATCCTCCTCCATGGCCTCCGGTGATGATGGCCCCCTCCGGCAGGGTGCCGGAGAGGGCCTAGATTGATTTCTCATGGCTACAGAGGCTTGCGGCGGTGGAACTTCCGATCTAGGTTAATTTTCCGAGGTTTCTGTACTGATAGGAATTTTTGGCATCGGTCTCACGTCAAGGAGGTGCCCGAGCTGTCCACGAGGCAGGCCCACGCGCCCAGGGGGTGGGCGCGCCGCCCACCCTCGTGGGCAGCCCGGGACTCTTCTGGCCCAACTCCGATGCTCCGTGGTCTTCTTTTGGTCCATAAAAAATCATCAAAAATTGGCAAGTCAATTGGACTCCGTTTGGTATTCCTTTTATGCAAAACTGAAAAACAAGGAGAAAACAGAAACTGGCACTGGGCTCTAGGTTAATAGGTTAGTCCCAAAAATCATATAAAATAGCATATAAATGCATATAAAAAATCTAAGATGGATAATATAATAGCATGAATACTTCATAAATTATAGATACGTTGGAGACGTATCAACGCCGCACTGGAGCCGGTCCACCGTCGTCGTCGTACACGGAGCCTCTTCCCTGGCACCGTCTTCCACAGTCTCGGATCTTCTTCCCGGATGCGGACGCCAAGCGCAGAAGCACCACCGTCGTGGACAATGAACTGACTCCCGTTGCCGACCATGACTCACAGAGGCCGCCGCGACCATCCTTCTCCTCCTCGTTTGGTAATGTGTGTATTGAATCACTTAGCAGTACATGTGCAGTTCCAATTTTGTTCATACCTACCCTTCAAATTTCCTAGGTGCTATTGTTCCCGTAAAAGTAATTGGTTATAGCCTCCATTGTCCAACAGAATATCAGCTTGTAATTCTGTGTCGCTCCTGTATCGCGCTGTGCTTGGGTAGGTATTTCATCTGCAACCAATAGTGTGGCAAATGATGGATAGTTTTTTAGAACTAGCAAGATGCCCAAGCGTTGCACGCATCAAGATGCATTTGTATGAGTAGTTTATCTTGTGGGAGAAAAGGATGAATGAGGGAATGCCTTATTTGCAAATGCGGAGAGGGGTGTGGGTATCTTTTTGCAAAATTGCCACAGTTTCCTTCCTATCCGTCGGATACCAATCAGATGGCAGGAACACCATCATCACCAACTCCCTTTTTTATAAGAGTAGGGAAAAAGTAGACAAAAAATAGAGAGTAGATAAGTAGAGATAAATATTAAATATAAAATAAATATAACAGTAGATAAGAGAGTAGAGATAGCAGAGACGTCGGGAAAGGATTGCGCGCGCGGGGGGAAAAGCGGCCGGGCGTGCTCTAGTTTTGGCGCGCAGTGTCTGGCATGCTTTATAAAATCCAGCGCCCTCCCACCGCTCTGTGCCTTGCCACCGCTCTCTCCCCGCTCTGTGCCTTGCCACCGCTCTCTCCCCGCTCTTTCTCGCCTCGCCGCCGCCGCGCCACGATGCCGCCGCGTCGCCGGGAAACTTGGGGATACCGCGGCGTTCGCGCGCGCCCCTCCGGTGGCTTCTCCGCCGAGATGCAGTTACGCGGGATGCGCCTCGGACTCGGCAATTTCGACACCGCCAACGAGGCCGCCCGCGCGTACGACGCTGCGGCGTGGCGCCTCCGGTGGCCTCATAGAACATTGAACTTCCCCAACGTGCCGACAGGGGAGCGGGCACAGGAGCTCGCGCCTCTGCCGCGGCTTATCACCGACGAGGATCGTCGCGACAACCGGAGGTAGGAGCACCGTCTCGGCATCACCGAGATGGACGAGGAAGCCATGGCGCTGTGGCGCCAATGCTTCCCGCAGGACATCATCAACGAGCGCGAGTTCTATGAGCAAAGGAGGGCGGAGAGGGATACGAGGAGGGCGGAGCGAGCCACCTATCGTGAGGACAAGCTTAGGCGAAAAGAGGACGCTCAATTCAACATGAGGCTAGGAGCTGTAGGGGAACGCAGCAAAAAACAAAAAAATTCTGACCTACGCACCAGCCCAGGACCACTATGGAGACTGCATACATGGTTTGATCTTTTTCGTTACCGACTCGTAGCGCAGCGGGAAGTAGAGTCGATGACGATCGGCGGTGCAGATCCCCGCAGCTAGGATTTACAACCTCCCAACCGCGAGGATGTATACCCTCATCTACTCCTCAGACAGCCCTCCGGGAGGCGGTCGAACAGCCCCCCGGACGGTGTCGCGGACAGCCCTTCGGGAGGACCTTCGAAACTCGAACGGTCACTCGGACAGCCCTTCGGGAGGACCTTCGAAACTCGGACGGTCACACGGACAGCCCTTCGGGAGGCACTCACGAACTAAGACCGAAACTACGATCTCTCTACAGAGTTGCACACATACGGTGTCATCTATCCGGCAGGGCTTCGCCGTCCAGAACTAGTTCCTGCCGGAACCCAGACAGCCTTACGGCTCTACGAAACTCTTTTCGTGGGAGGGAGAGAAGAAGCCAGATAATGCATGGCATGTGTATGAGAGCAAGGGATGAGTGTGGAGGGCTGCCCCTCCACCTCTATTTATAGGAAATCCCAAGGGGGTAGGGTAGTTTCACAAAAAACCCAAAATGCACATGAATGAAGTCCTTCCACAAGGACCTAGGAGTGAAACCAAGGAACAAGAGGGTCCCCAAGGGGGGATACCCCATGTGGCCGGCCACACCCCCATGAGGGGCCCAAAAAATGGCTCCTATCCATCCATGTCATCCCCAAGATCTTTTGGAGCAAAGCCCCAAAAGGTGGCTTTCCATAAAGTAACCATAAAGCTGATTTTCACTATTCACGACGACATTTTTCAGCGTCTCATCGAACTGAAAATATTTATGTGGGCTAAGAACATTTCCATTACCCAGTAAAATGATTTTCAACGCGTTCCGAAACAATTCCGGTTTTAGTGATTTTCATCTGCGAAACGCATCTGAAGTGGCTCCGGCAGCTCCGGAACATTTCCGGTTTTTATCTCAGAAAATTCCAAAAAGCTTCCAGAATGATTCTGGCATCCTCCAAGAATTATCAGGCATGTGCCGAAACCAATTTGACTTAATGGTGTATCCCGAAACAACTTTTCGGTATCATCGAAACTTATCCGATGACCTCTCTCTGCGGTACGATTCCGCTGTCCGAAACTTTTTGGTGTCCGAAACTTTTTCGGTGATTTTCTCTCAGACTCCCTGTCTAGTATTCAGCAGATAGATGACCCTTAAGCGTGTGACCCTATAGGTTCGGTGAAGTATAAACATGACCCGGAACCCCTTCCGATCAATGATCAACATCGGAGCCGTGGACACCCATATTGACCCCTATACCCACACGAATAAATATTCGAGTGAAGCTCCAGTTGCCGTGTGCTATTCCTGTTGCTTCGCGATATGTTACAAATACCCGAGCTGAGACATGTTGGCATTCCCGTGGATCAACAACTTGTCCACTATGCTAGTTACCTCGTTACCGGTATTGTTCTCTTTTCTCGTTATCGTGTTCCGGCATCCCTGTGATCAAATCACAAAGTGTCTGGCCAGACGATGATGGATACCGTAACACCGAGAGGGCCCAGAGATATCTCTCCATCGTTGGAGGAGCAAATCCCAATCTTGAGCTATCAAGTTACTTGACACACTTTTCCATGAACCCGTAAGCCGCCGTAATAGCCACCCATTACGGATGACGTTTAACAAACCCCAAAGTTCATGAAGCAAGCATGAATAAACTCGATACTCTCATGGTCTAAGGAATCATGCAAACGTTAACCATCTCTGTGTTATGTACCAATAAACTTGTGACGAATGTATCTCATAGCATAACATCAATTCGGGTCGATTCAACACAAATGTCCTTCCTGACATTGTGCCCTCAAAGTTGCTTGGCATAGACATGCCCATGATTGGGAAAACATAATCATCATGCAACACTTGAGCTAGTCTTAGAGGCATGACTAGAAATACATTTTATCGTTTATTATTCCACACGTGCATATGGGTTCTCCCCAGAGCCTTTATGGATATACGGGCTCGGGAACCACAGCAGTTATAGCATGGAACATAAACATAATTATGAACAGGGAGATAATCAATAACATTTATTATTGCCTCTAGGGCATATCTCCTACAGGAGCAGCGTCGCTATGGGAATCTGACGACGATCGGTATCTTCACGCCTACAGTCAGACGTCCGAGGAGGAGTCGGACGACGAGGAGTAGTTGAATAATCTATTTTTTTATCTATCTATGCTGAGAACTATCCTCTACTCTCTATCTCTACTTCTCGATCTCAGCACTGTAAACGCTTTTTTAAAGCGCCGCGCGTTGCGATTCTGTTGGAGATGCTCTAACATGGCAGACGAGTGCTTTAATGTTGCCCACAAGATGCGCGAGTATTACTAGTAGTATATTTTTCTTGCCATGTTGAGATTTTAAAACCACGAGTGTGAACATGCAGAGGAGCAATGAAGACCAAACACGGGATATTGGGGACATCTTCAAGGAGCGTGGCAAGTTAAAAAGGAGCTGCACCGAACCTGTAAAACGAGCTTTGGTAAGTAACACCCTTTCAATTACTTTCGTTTAGCCTCGTGTTCTTCAATGTGTATATGTTGTAGTTTCTGTTTCTCTTAAGCCTCGTGTCCTTCGATGTGTCATAAGAAGATTCTTAATCGTCCTAATGCTTTCGTTTTTAGCTCAATGTAGGAAGTGGGTGTTCTCACCTTGTAGTCTGTTTTTATATTTTTTCCTTTTGAATTCACTTCTCCCAATTATGTTTATCTGGCTTCTACTAAATGGATCTGGGTTGCTCTGAGTAATTATCTAAAAAATAAGTAACTTCATGTCAGGATGAAGTTCCTGCGAGGAGGGAAGTATGGTCAACCTCGAGATCATGTTTCCAGAATGAGGCTGGATTACACACAAGGTGCCAGTTCCCTAATAATGATGGATTAGACACAAGGTGCAAATTCCCAGATGATGCTGGATTACACACAAGCTAGGTGGAGTCGTGAGCTCTTCGTGTCCTCGTGGCTCTAGTAAAGGCTGAAAGAAAGCGTGCAGCAGCCCTTGAGAATGTAGCTGATCGAGTTCCTGAAGAAGCGAAAAGAGCAATCAGATGCTCTCTTCACCCATGCCAATGAAGAGATGGAAGAAGCCAGAAATAAGCTAGCAGAGGCAGAGCAGGCTAGGCGTCTCCTGCTATCTAAAATTGTTGTCAATACAAAATTTCCTTCATAGTAGCTAGGTTCAAATGTTTATCCAGTCAGCATGCCTGTTGTGATGACCGTGCATCTACTAATGTGGCACAATTTTTTTTTTCGGGTCATGTAATAACAGCAATTACTTTCCAAACAATAACAGACGAGGCATTGGACATGGTATAGTTCACGTGCAAGCCCGACATTCCAAGTCAACTTCCACATCAAACTCATGTTCACAGATATCTCCACATTCATACATAATGTCCACAACCACGATTCACTTCAAAGCCACAAAAATGTTGAGGAGATTTATGAATAAAGAAAAGCCTCTAGTTCCTGCTACCAGTGCGAGCACAACAAGTCAAGACCATGTGTAATTAATTATATTTTGGTCACTTTTTGTGTTCTAAAATGCCGGCCGGCTTGCGGAAGCACGTGTTGCCAGCACACGCGTGGATTCAATGAAGGCCGGCGGGGCTGTCTGATGCCGGTTGCATGCGGCGAGGAGGCGTGTTCAGCCGGGCCTGCAGCGAGTGGGGCCCTCTTGGCCGGCGCGCCGGTTCAATGCCTGCGCTATGAGAGGTCGCGTCCGTGTCAGAGCAATCACTCCCTCCGGTCCTATTTTGTTTGCGTATAACAAAATCTCGTTTTCCATTCACATTTTACAAGTAAAATTCGTGGACAAACTTTGACCCAAAAACGATGGGGACTAGTAAACCAGAACGGAGGTAGTAGTTTTTTAATCAAAGAAGGGTTTCCCCCTTCCGATGTTCATTACTGAAAACCAACATCTAAATCTAAACATAGTATTTGCCCTAGAACTACCAGGTTCAACATCTCGCAACATAAACCCATACAACCATACGCCAAGGAGGTACGTAGTAGGTAGTACTATGAATTCCATTTTCGCTCCATACCAATCGTTCTAAAAACTACTCCTTCCGTCCCATAATATAAGAACGTTTTTTACATTAGTGTAGTGTTAAAAACGTTCTTATATTTTGGGACAGAGGGAGTACTTAGTACTTATAACACGCCATTGAAAATCGGAACTCTTAACCCCGCTAAATATGATATTTTAAACGTGGCTACTCGATCTATGGCAACTAGCGAGCCATCGCCTCCAAGTCGTTCACCTGTGGTCCCGACCATCAACTCATACGGATCAAATTATCACGCGAGCTGAATATTCCTACAAAGGTGCGCTCCACCATGTACCTGGTACCCGCGAATGCAGCAATCGTGCACATAGGGTTTTAGGATTTATTTGTTAACGTTGCCTTTACGTAACACTCATGTGTGCGAGACAGCGAGAGACCGACTGCGTGCGTGCGCCTCTTCTCTTCGTATATGTACTCCACCGTTTGTCTGGTGTCCACAAAATTATAATAACTACTAGCAATGTGCCAATGCATAGCCACACGATCTGAGTAGATTAATACATATTCACCGATTTGATAGAAAAAAAAGTCTAGTTTTGAATACGTATATCACTAATAAAATGTTATGTTTCACTCAAAATATATTCCTTTGGCGGTTTTGATGAGATAAGGGAGGAATGTTGTTGGTTTCAAGATTCGAGAAGTGGTATATGTCTAATTTCTACTCTTACTAGAAAGATGCCCGTGCGTTGCACGGAACATCAAGATCTTGTGGGAGAAAAGGATGAACGAGGGAATGCCTTATCTGCAAATGTGGAGAGGGGTGCGGGTAAATTGCCATAGTTTCGTTCCTATCCGTCAGATATAAATCGGACGACCTATATTGCAGGATGGCAAGCCCACCATCATCACCAACTTTGTTTTTTATCCCTACTATTATAAAAAGCATAGTCGGTGATGACCGTGTGCTTGCCATCCTGCAATATAGGCCGTCTGATCTATATCTGACAGATAGGAAGGAAACTATGGCAATTTTGCAAAAAGATACCCACACCCCTCTCCACACTTGCAAATAAGGCCTTCCCTTGTTCATCCTTTTCTCCGACAAGATAAACTACTCATGCATATAAATGCATCTTCATGTTCCGTGCAACGCATGGGCATCTTGCTAGCTGTTGCAAAAAGCTCATGTGTGTGAGAGAGAGAGGGAGAGAGGAGGAGGACGGAGTTCATGTGTGAGAAAGACACAAAGAGTGTGTGTGCGAGAGGTATGGGCTTAAAATGAGGCGATACTGTGTGGGTGCACGATCGAGAGGGCGTGTCTCAAGAAGGGAAGAGAAATCTACATAGATACAAGGAGCGAGAGAGAGACATGTATGCGATAGTGGAAGCACGAGTGTGTGGGTGTATAAACCTATCTAGAGGCTAGTCGATAAATGTTTGTGAGAGAAATACGAGACGGGGGTGCGAAAGCGAGAGTTTTGTGTGTGAGAGAGAGATGGTAGTTGGGAAGGGGAGTGGAAGCAGGAGTTGTGTGTGTGTGTGAGAGAGAGAGAGGGGGGAGTTTGTCTGATCAGTAAACAAATGAATAATGTCAGTCTGGGATGGAGACGAAAAGGAGACCGCAACAAATGTTGTGTCTACAGGAGAGAGAGAGAGAGAGAGAGAGAGAGTAATTTTAGTTGTATGATTCATATCTAGAGACATATAGGGTGTGTGAGAGAATCCCATAGAGAGAAAGACAAAGTGAAAGACGAGTGGAGACTGTGTGTGTAGCGGTGAAAAAGAAAGCTTAGGTACCTGGTGATACGAGAGAACGGTAGAGACGTGAGAGATAATGAAAACCGTGTAATGTATAATGATAGGGAGAGTGTGACCCTTCTCAAGGGAGACGTCGAGAGACCATGTTTGCGAGGATAGGAGAAACATGAAGTGAGCGTGCGGGTGAGCTGGAGAAAAGAGAGTGATAGCTACATGAAGGAGCATGCATGCGAGAGAGATGGGCATGAAAGGAGTGAACATAAAAGGGATTCAAATATTTGAATTCAAGATGATGATACATGTAATCCATACTCGAACCAAAATTGACCTATCAAACATGCATACTCATATGAATTCACACGGATCTATGTTATTTAATATGTAGATATTACTGATCCATACATTTTAGTAGAACATAATTTGGTTTAATTTTTTGAATTCAACCTTATGATTTTGAGATCATTGTATTTGTAAATCATATTATACATATAAAGGAGCAGAATTCTTTGTCGTGCTTTTGAAAGTATATATTAAAAAATGATGTATATAGAATTTTATTCCAATCGAAAATGGACCCCCCCCCCGAAAAAAATAGAATACAAATGGGATTCGAATTGAGTTGGCACGGTAAACGTGCACTCTGCAAAATTTGAACGAAGCGGGGAAAGTCGCAGTAATTGCCCGAAACGAAAATCTGCGAGATGGAAATTACTACTACCTATCCCTGCCACGCAAAGCCTATCTGCTCGATTTCTGGAGGTTTCGATAGGGGTAGGTTTGTAATTTCACTCAAACATGACATAACCGCCTCTCACCCGGATTCATACACGGTGGGCGCCAAAACACAGTGTGTCCTCGGCCGAAATCGACTCCCTCCCCGATTCATACACGGTGGGTGCCAAAAATAAACTCTCGTCGGCAAATATTTGGTGTATGCGAGATTACCGTCCTATCCCCAACCGACTAATACTGCTGTGATGTAGGAAATTTGAAACGGGGGCTAAGTTTGTAAATTTCCTCGCATTTGAGACAAGCGCGCCCTGAAGACATGGTTCCCCCCTTCCTCTCCACCTCCATTTCCCCATTCGTACTCTGTGGGCGCCAAAACACCCTCTCCACCCCAGCCTCCTCCGTCCGCCACCCCATCCACCACCGTCCTCCTCCACCATGCCGGAGCTGATACCCCGACGCCGCCGTCCATGACAAGAGATCGACCTCTCTCATCCACGGCTTCGGACCGGGATCCTTGCGTCCCGTCCTCTCGCTTCATCCCCGCCGTCGTCCACCTTGCCGGCACCGCTCCTATGACCGTCTCATCCACCGCGCCCAGCCGCCACCGTCTACCCTCCTACATCTGCTTCCATGCCGCCGACAGCCATCGCTACCGCAACACCGTCAAATTCTCAGCAGATGCCTACACGGCGCCGCACCAGAGGCGGTACTCTTTCGTATCTGCTCAGCTTATTTATCGCAGCAAGAAAATAGATCGCCACTGCTTTACTCTGATTTCTTGTCCATCACTTACTTGCTAGTTGAGAGAAAACATTGGTTGCGAAGTTGCTTTTGTCCGGTTTGCACCATCAGATCCGCCATGGCACACTCAACACTATGCTCCCAATGCTTATGGTTTTTGCCTTTTATATTCCACACTAGTTAAATCATAGTAGACTAAATTTCAAAATTGGGTTAGTCGATTTTTCGGAGCTCGCCGGAGTTCGCCGGTGCGAACGAAGGGGCTCGGGTGGGGACTTTGGTTGTTGGGGGCGGTGGTGGGGCCTCGCCGAACGAAGAAAACTCGACGCGGGTGGGGGTGGCGGAGGAACACAGGCGGTGGAGGCCGATGGTCCGGCCGGCGGCCCGTGCGGTGTTCTGTATGGGAAGAATCAGAGACGAGGAAGAAGAAGGGTTAGGAGACGTAGGATCTTCATCCAACCGCCTGAAATGGTCGACTGACCCACATGCAGACATGCCTTTATATTCAGTACCATCATCGTACCTGCTTAGCACTGCTCCTGAATCCATCAAGCTAAACAACGTGCCACTCATAATTCCAAACTTGTTGCTCAAGTACGAATCTGATATGATGCTGATATTACTAAAACAGATAACATTTAATTGGTTAGCTAATGTCCCTACTTTACTTTCGAAAAAGCACGTGCACCACATATAGAGAGACAGCAGGGAGTTGCTTTCTTAATGCGCTCTGGTTCATCATGTGTGGGCACTGCGCAACGAACATTTTATTATCCAAAATCTGCTTGCTCTTCTTTACCATGTTCCTCTTCCGTTCTTCTTTAATAAGTACTCTCTTCGTTCCTAAATACAAGTCTTTGTATAGATTCCACCATGGACTACATATGGAGCAAAATGAGTGAATCTACACTCTCTATGTGATCCATAGGGGAAATCTCTACCAAGACTTATATTTTGGAATGGAGGGAGTATGCTAGTAGTACAGTATGTTCCTTGTAGTGAATATGAGCAGGGACATTTGCAGTGTAGAAGTCTATACGGTCAGTTGGTATGGACACTTTGAACTCGTTGGGCCTCTTTGATTCGTAGCATTTTGTAAACATGGGAATATGATTTGTAGTGGCCTGCCCACTTGAATCCTATAAGAATAGCAAGGAAATGCAGGGAGCTGTGTCGCCTTTGAGAGTTACACTGATATTAACAGTACCGCACCTTCAGTTGAAGAGAGCTGGTATCCGAAGGCTTTCTAGCCGTACCGACAATACTAGCACATATATTCCAGAAAGTTCCACTTTGCTGATTTCACCCTGATGCTTACGGTTTTCCCGTTATATCTACACTATGATCTATGTAGCTGCTTTGTGTCGCACTAGCAGCAGTCCACTCTTGAAGCTAAACACCACAATGACTTACAAAATTGGCACCAAGGCATTGAGTGCCATTCTGGATGCAATGAAACTCATACGCTCACCACCTGTTGATTCTTGTTCAGAATATGATCCTAATGACTATTCTAACCTCGAGGAGTCAAAGGCAGATGGCATGTCCTGTTCACCCATCAAGGTGCCTGTTCTAATTTGGCAAGGTTTTATTGATTGCGCATATCTTGCATATGTTGTCTTGCATTTCTTCTACTTTGTTGCACCGCCATATGCTTAGTTTACTCATCATATATGTCGAGATGCCATGCCCATCCATTATGAATACATATTCCATCAGTCATCATACCATGTTTTTCCACTCAAATGTTGTTCTTGTGCATCAGACATCAAAAAGGAAGAGGGTGATTGCCGAACCTCAAAGAGCACCAGAAAAGTCCTTGAAAAACATGGTTGTGCCAGAGAAATTAGACAACACCCCACTTAAATTGGCTGTACAACCAGTGACACAAAACGTAGGACTGACTCCAGCAGACTGTACCCATACTTCACTGGCCACACCACTAGTCGCACCACACAGGACCTGCACTCTAGCAAAAGGTATGCCGATTTCAGTTGCCATAGCACCAGCCGTACCACAGAAAAATCCCACTCCAGCAAAAAGTACAGCAAGTCCACCGGCCGAAGACCTATCTGAACTGCAGAGACGGCCAATTCCTGCAGATTGGAACCCCATTCCAGTTATTCCCAATTTAAAAGACAATGCTTTCAATGTTGTTAGGGACTACGTGCATATATTCCCATCATGGGAAGATTCTAGTGAAGACAAACACCATTTTCACATCTTCCTGTCCCACTTACGTGTAAGTGCTATTATTCATGGTGATTATTTTCCTATTTTCTGCTGATTGAACACATCAATTATTTCCATTACATTGTTGTAGGCGAGGGTCAATCTGGATAGTCATGACGAGCAAAGCTTGCTTGCGCATTTCAAGGAAGCATTGCAGTAGTATCGGTGTTACCTGAGGAAATCACACTTTGATGGAAAGTCTATAAACGAATTTCTGGTGAAGTCTCCTGTGCTAAATTTAGAAGATATTGAATGGAAAAACCTTGTTATGCACTGGTCTCGTTCCGAGGATGAGGTACTGTCTATGATATCGCATGACAATTCAGAATTCTACTTTTCCGCATGTGCCTTACGGATCTTTTATGCAGGAAATCTGCTCGAAAAAGAATTCCGGTTTGAAAAGAACGACAGGATATCGCAAATATGCTGCCCGCTGCTTTGCTCCTGTTAGTACCTTTTGTCCTGTATCACGGTACTTGCATACATACTTGGTTCATTATGTGACAGCAATATGCATGATAGCTTGCTTATCAATTGTTCGCTCAAATTATCTGATCTATATGAATGATTACATTAGTGTAATATCCAATGCCAATGAAATTTTTTAGCTCTGCATTGCTCTTGTAAGTACCTGCTGTCCTTTATCAGTGTACTTATATTGACAGGTAGTTGTTCATGTACCATCACTCTGCAGCGTATTTTCCTTTGCCCTCCATTTTCTACACATAAGATCTATATTTACTCTTACCATAAGGTTGGATAACAACGATGGTACTGAAGAAGTTTAGCTCTGCATTGCTCTTGGTTGTACCTTTTGCCTGTATCACTCTACTTACATTTATAGCTACTTGGTTATGTAGCATCACTCCACATCTTATCTTAAATATTCTCCATTTTTTCTAATATTGTCACATCTATATTTACTCTTAACAAAATGTAGAATAAAGGCAATGCTTATGAAGAAGATTCTATGGTAAACTTGTTGAATTGCCCCCCCCCCCCATCAGCATGGACAAGGGCTTTATAGAGCCCGCCTTCACCAATAATGTAAATTTGTCCTTCTCAAGCCTTCAAACTTTGTTGTGTATATTTGGTTAGGCATGACTGCAACAGCTGTTTATTTTTTGTGTTTGCATCAAATTGCATGTTTAAAGTTTATTATGTACTCCAGTTCATAAACAAAAGTTTATCCTTCTCAATTTAAGTTTTCAGTTGTACAACCAAGTTCCTTCTGCATACCATGTAAATTAAACTATACAGAGCAAGTGATCTTATTTTGCCAATCTGAAATGGGATAAATTAACAGCACACTAACCATTGATACTTATGAGTTCTTGATCTATAATCCAGTGGTGTCGTGAAGCTGCCAACTCCTTCACAATGTCATTTCCTGCCATGTCTTGACCTGAACAATACCATATTGTGTTAATGCTATTTTAAACTGTGTCACTTTATTCGTCAGTAAGAAATGTGATGAATTGTCAGCACTGATACTTGTATGTGCAAAACCTGTCATCTGTCTGCTTGTCTATCTTTCAGAGTGAGGAGGATATAAGTGTCGAACAAGTGAAGTCTCACCAGCTTGCTCAGCTGCTTGCGCTGCAGCTCCCGAGCAGGGCTAACCTTTCTTGAACTCTATTGAAGTGCTGTCTGTTTTGAATATTATTTTGTCGGCGTGTTTAGTTGCACTGGTGGCGATCTTTGATGCCCAGTGTATGTAATCTGTTGTCTACTTGTGCTTTATTATCATAGTGGCGAACTTTGATGCCCAGTGGATATAATATGCCGTAATTTCTTTATTGTATAGTCTAGGTTTTTTTCTTATTCATGATGCTGCTGTTATTTTACTGTATATATATCATGTCTTCATAGTAAACCGGCCAAACCGTAAAATTATGGTACATAATCGGGCCGTCATGCAAATCACCATGTATGATCCGCATCATGGGCCCCATCATCTTGGTCCGTTAACAGGCCTAAATGTAAACTGGCCCACTGGTAGATTCTGGCAGTAAACCGCCGGCCCTATTTTCCCAAGAAAACTCAATGGTCCTTTAGGAGGCTGAAAAGTAGGTTGGGCCTGAAACGTGCCGAACAGCTCACGGGCCGGCAGCAGGCCGAAATAGACCCCGGCCCATGAATGCGCCAATCAAATCATGGGCTTATAACAAGCCAAAATTTTCTCGGTCCTTGTTTGGCCCAATCAGATTATCGGCTGCGAGCAGGCCGGATGCAAACTGGGCCGTAGTTAGGCCCAACTATATGACGGGCTTTTAACTGGCCGAAATTAATATAGGGCCGAAATGTTAAACGGGCCCTTAATAGGCCGAAACTAATATTAGGCCGAATTACTAAATGGGCCTTTAGCAAATGAGCCCTAAAGCGTAGCGTCCAGTTGACGGGCCCAATCTGATATGGGCCATATTTTAGCCCAAAGCCTCTTAAAGGGCCGGACCTGATCTGGGCCGTAATTTGGCCCAGAACATGGTAGGCTTTTAACGGGCCGGATCTCATATGTGCCATTATTAGGCCCAGAACGTGGCAGGCCATTAATGGACCGGATCAAATATGGGCCGGCATTTGGCCCAAAACATGGCAGCCAGTTAATGGGCCGGCTTACTAGGGTCCTCAAAATCTTGTGGGCCTACAGCTGGGCAGGCCCATTAATGTCGGCGAAATCACGTGGGCCTTTAGCTGGGCCGGCCCATTATGGTCCACAAAAATCTTGTGGGCCTTCACCTGGGCCAGCCCATTATAGCCCGCAAAATTCTTGGGGGCCTTTACCTGGGCCGGCCCATTATGGCCCGCAAAATCTTGTGGGCCTTTAGCTGGGCCGGCCCATTATGGTCCGCAAAATCTTGTGGGCCTTTAGTTGGGCCGGCCCATTTAAACTTTATGGGCCACTTTTGGGACGGTCCACGTTTTAACATAACATAGGCGCATCTCGCCCATTGGATGAGTGACACCTGTGCGAACACGGAGCTGACACGTGTTTCCTCCAGCCAATGATTATTTTACACGTGGAAAATCTCCATTGGTCGGGGCTGTTAACGGGTTATCGGATCCAAAACCGGACCCGATAGCTTAACGGCGTTCCGTTACGGTGGATGCCACGTGTCGGTCACCCTTGACGAAAGCACTTCTGTGACGCGCGATTTATCGTCATGGAAGTGGACACTTCCGTGATGATAATTTTGGTAATTTCATGGAACACTTCTACGACAGCACATGTATGACTATCTTGATTCTGTCATAAATCTGTCATGGATGTCTATGCATCAGAAAACGTGACCTACTGTAACAAACACGTATCATCACGGAAGTGTTTTTTTGGTAGTGCAAGGGGTACAAAGAGGGACCCTACTTTTGTACACCGACACTTCTAAGATCAGAATGTTGCAATTCCCATATTTGTTTGTGGTACTTATCCTTTTATATCATTTGTGGACAAGCACGCGTTCTATCAAATTCTGAATTTATGGATTCTTCAACAAAAAAAGTAAAATTATTTGCAAGGTATTGAAAATAGAAGTTCTAAATTGTGATCGTATATGTGGTACGCCTCCTTTGGGTGAATATTTTTGAAAATGGCAGCCCTACAATGTTTATATCTGTCTGGAAGATGGGGCAGCACCATTCAGGTGCTTCCATTGTTCATGTCATAAGGAGTGCACACACACACTCCATGCACCAGCCCATAGCTATATCTAGCCTCGCACAAGTGTGACCATATAAGGGATCAGACGCTCTCATCTTGTGTTGACATTTCTAATGTGCTCGCTTTATATTTGTTATGGTCGATCTCTGTTCATTTCCAAATTCACAAGTGTATTATTTTTCAATCAGGGATAGAACAGGCTGGATGCCTCAGACCTAAGGGGTCTGCTGGCATGTCTTGATAGTATGTATGTCATGTATACCGGTATCATATTCCATCAGTCTAATTTGTTTGTTTTTGTTCTTTTTAGAAGGCATCAATAAAATGTTTGATGTATGTCATGTGTGCTTCACACTTTCTCATCCTTCCCAAAAATATTGCTACACTTCAATCTACAATGTGCATAAAACGTGCTGAGAGCCTGACTCGAGTTGCCCGTTGTCTGTTGTCGGGAGATGGAAAATAAATACCCGAACAATGGACCCGACTCCTGCACGACAACAACCCGAAGAAAAAGTTTAGCTTTTTTTGGTCAAAATGTATCATCCACTTTTCTAAAAATGAAGTCGTGCTTTTCAAAATGTGTAAATTCCATGTACGTCTTTGAAATTTTGGCTTTGTGGATGTTGTCTTGAAGAAGAGGTGGCACGGTCAGCTAACGAGTCGAAGTAGGTCGGCATGTTGTATGTTGGCTTGAAGAAGAAGCGACACGGTCACTTGACGAGTTGAACCCCCGGGTCCAGCCAAGGTGTCAAAGCCTCCATGTCAGCTGACGATTCGAAGCAGGTCGGCGTGTTGGATGTTGGCTTGAAGAAGAGGCGACATGCTGATGCCGACACATGTCAAAAATTTTGATGCGGTCGATGCCAGGTTGATGAAGTAACTGCATGGCGATGATAGTGTACCCGCCCTGTGTAATTCGTGGGGCGATCATATTGGTGATGATTTAGCCTTCGTGATGCCGAACTCTTGGTCGCCTCACCAAGGTGATGATCCAATGAGGTTGACCTCGGCTCGATGAAGCGATGATCTATCTAGGGTAGGTCGGCAGCCCTGGAGCAACGTTGTCGTGCTGGTTTGACACCAACGCGACGGTGAAGATTACCTTGAAAAAGGATTTAAAATTTGTGGGCATGTGTTTGAGAACAACACACAATACTCTAAGAAAAAAATTCCTCGAGAAAGGATGTCCAATAGCACGTTCATGCAGAAATATCAGAAATTGATGCACTCCTCGGACTCGACCCGGAGTTTGAACTGTCGGTTCTAGCTAAAATTTTGAGGGGTGGTCGATATAAAAATTCCATAGACAATGAACGGTTGGATATTCCAAAGAATGTCCCAGCTAGACGTTGTACTCCTCGCTCTATCTCATCTAGATTCCTGTCCAGATTCGACAGCGCTCAGGTATATCAGAGATTCGTCCATTGGAACACAATGGAATTTTACAGGTTTGTTCTAGAATCAATTTCGCACAATTCCACCAAAGCAATCGTCAAAGCGACACTCGAGGTGGCAGGGACGGCGAACGCGAAACCACTGTCCAGAAAACCAGCACGGTTGCTTGAGAACAATGTTGACATTGAGCCCCCGAGCTCCATGGATGATTCTCCCATGATAGATCGGAGTTGATGTTGATGAAAGCTTATCATGCCTTAACTCTCGATGGAGGAGGTACGATCCGCTAACTAGAGATTTGGGCATGGAAGTCACGCCATGAAGATCTAAGTCGTTGACCGATGGTACCATTCATCCTTTTTTCGATCACATAGCGGAACTATCAATGAAAGCACGAATGTTGGTGTGAAACCAGTAGACCTCGGATAGGGGGGGGGCGAGCTACGAGATATGATCAATGGGTCAAAAGAGACAAGGGACACGATGTTTTTACCCAGGTTCGGACCCTCTTTGAGGAGGTAATACCCTACGTCCTGATCTTGCTTATATTATGGGTGTATCAAAGTAGAGAGTTGATCTTGCTTATATTAAGTTGTGGTCTACACCCTAGGGGTAATGATTATGATGATGATGAATGTGAGATGTTGTGTATCGACTAGCCTAGCCTCGGCTTATATAACGTACCAGAGGCCTAGGATAACAAGAGTCCTAGATGGGTACATTGGTGGAGAGGAGTCCTTCTCTTGATCATCAAGTCTTGTGGAATCTTCCTTGTATATGCCATGTGCTGCCCGAAGTGGCCCATTAGTGAACCGCCATGGGGGTCCTTGGCCCAACCCACTGGTCGGGAGATGACGTGGTGAGTACCTCTAGTCATGGACATTGTCAATAAGCACGACAGTTTCGATTCAGAATACAAGATCTCTCTTGCGTCCGTACATCCGCCCCTCGTCGCCGGCATGCAAAAGTTGTCAATAGAAGTAACATCAATTGCGGACGAGCTTCCGTTGGAGAAGTTGTAACTGATGCCAAGTGAAGGAGTTAAGACGAGGTTTCTTTATGAGGTCATGTGTCTATGTCAAGCACTACTGGAATCAGCGCCTTTACCGAGTGCCTAAAAAACTCGGCAAAGGTTTTGCCGAGTGTTGTACTCGGCAAAGGACTCCCAGCATACCCCCTTCCATCAAACAGAAGTTTTCCAAGAACCATTTGTTAGACTCTCTGCAACAAGTTTGTCGAGTGTTTTCATCGTGCTCGGCAAAGGTTTAAACTTCGTAAAACATAACTAACGGAGAACTAAATGTTAGGTTTAATCTTGTCATGTTCATGTATCAGCATAGTTTCCTTTCGTTATGCATGTAGCATGGTCTAGGAGTAGGCGAGTAGCTAGCCGCAGATGCTTCGGTTGAGTGCGCGAAGATGTCGAGATGTCGGGCTGCTGTGCGATACGGCAACACCGTGAGATGCGGCAAGGCGCGATGGAGGCTGGAAAGCGTGCATGGTGAGATGCTATTGCCGTGTGAGGCGGCGAACAGGCGAGGTACCAAAGTGCCGTGTGAAGCGGCTGCACAAGGATAAGAGCCAGCGGCCAGTAGGAGTCCAGCCGAGTGGATCAGCAAGTCTGTTCTGGCCTTGAGAAGAGGTCCTAGTATTAGATGTGGTCAAGTTTGTTAGCTGCATGTCCAGATCGTGTAGCTGTTGAGAGGACGCTGCGCATGTAGGGGACGTGGGCGTGCATGCGGTGGGTTGTTAGTGCATGGAGCAAATTAGTTGGTTAGTGGCCAAGCGTGATGGCCGGGTTAGTGGGCGTGTCCAACCCTTGGTGTATATATACCTGCATTGAGTTAATGAAAAGTGTTAAGGCCGTGAGGGCCGGAGAAAACAATGTAGCATGTGTGTTCTCACCGGGAGCAACATAGCAAAGCTGGCTTTCTCCACGGTGAAGTGTGTGTTCTTGTGTGATACAAGAGAGAGAGTTGTGGGAGTCAGCTCGAGGTAGAAGAAGAGCGGCGCCGCGAGGATGCGGCGCCAACACTAAAAAGGAGGAAAACAGTCAGTTTGCTAGGTGTCAATGTTTTGCCGAGTGTTGCACTCGGTAAAACTTTTTTGTAGAACAAAAAGACACCGGCGCCGGCGCTGATGGCTGGAGCTTGTCGCGCTTGCGGTAGGTCAGGCTCAAGACAACGGACGGCTCTACCTATTTTTGTCTAGGTGCTCAGCGCATCAGTACACACGCACATATCAGCCGGTGAGCTTCTAATCCAAAGCATATACGCCCATCATGCCAGCCGAGCCACATGCATACATCAATACACAATAAACTGGCATGCATGCATCAACATGCCAACATAGCACACGCAGGTACAATTGTAGACAACACACACGCATCACGCCGGCAAGCCGCATAACGAGTTGAAGCCTTTGATCTCCGAGATGCCGTAGATGTCCAGGCCACTGCCATGCTCGAGGTTGAACTCGGCCAGCGTCACGAGGAGCTGGCCGAAGAGCACGCTGCACAGGGCGCCGCCCACGTCGCTGGTCTTCTGCTCTTCTCCGGTGGCCAGTGGTGAACAGTGAGATGTGCTTGGTGTGAGAAGATAGAGAATAAAGAGAGAGGAGGTGTTCGTGGTTGTGATTGACATGGAGGAGATAAGGAGAGAGAGAGGGGAAGGCACGGTGAGATATAGCTAGATGGAAAGCTGCCACGTGATCCATCCATGTGATTTCCTGTGATTGGTCGAGAGTGTGCTTTCTCTTTGCCAATCAGTAAAGGCATGACTTTTACCGAGTGTAACATCTCATAAATACCAAAAAAATAGAAATATTGCAAATGAACCAAAAACTTGGGAATTGTCATCAAATATTGTCTACTTTATGTGAAAATTGGAGTGGAGCCATTTTGCATCCTATTTTTTGTACTTGCTTCACAAAAGATACACATTTTTTACATTTAGAAAATAGTAAATAATTTTGTTGTACAAAACAGGTAGAAAATCTATTTGGCAACATTGTTTGTAATGGTACGTGTCAAATGTGTGCACATTACAATAAACTATGCAGTGAATATGGCGATCACCTTGGTCATTTGACATGAAAGTCATGAATGTCCGTACACGATAGCCCATTTTGTAAAGGATTTTTTATTCAAAATTGTCATATTGAAAGTTCGGCATTTTTCCTCGCAACTAATACACATAAAAGGATTCCATGCGAAAGGATTGCATTTTGTGAACTTGTATTCTTTCATTCAAAACGGGGTCAAAATGGCCGGCATGGCTATTCATGAGAAGGGGTCGAATCTCTCAAAGCTCTAAGTGGTTCTTCCACATAATGACTAGTTGTGTACCTAAACATGTGTTTTGTTAATTTTGAGGACAGAGCTATCACACACTTAAAGTTCAAATTTGAATTACTTTCAGGAAATCAACATAAAGTCATTGAAATGTGCGGAAGTAACTAGAGATCTAGAAAATTTATAGAACTTGGGAATTGTCCAGTACATGCGGTCTACTTTATGTGAAAATTAGAGTGGTACCAATTTGCATCGTGGTTTTTGTACTTGCTTCACAAAAAATACCCATTTTTTACACATAGAAAATAGAAAATGATTTTATTGTATAAAAAGATGAAAACTCTATTTGGCAACATTGTTTGCATTGCCAATATGCACCGATATATCCAAGTTCACCACATTATCATAAACTATGCAATGAATATAGTCCTCACCTTAATTGTTTGGCTTGAAACTCATAGCCCATTTTGTGAAGGATTTTTTTTTCAAAATTGTCGTAATGTAAGTTAGGCATTTTTCCTCACAAATAGTACACATAAAATGAGTCCATGCGAAAGGATTGCAGTTTATGAACTTTTATTCATTTTCTTTCATTTTTTAAAGGGTTCAACATGACCGGCAGGACTATTTATAGCAAGGAGTTGAACATTTCCAAACTATAAGTGGTTCTTCCATTTAATGAATACTTGTGTACCTAAATATGTTGTTTGCTAATTTTTAGGACAGAGCTATCACACAATTGCAGTTCAAATTGAATTACTTTCGGGAAATCAGCATAAAGTCATTTAAATGTGTGAAAGTAACTAGAGACCTAGAAAATCTATAACACTTGGTAGTTTTCCATCAAATATGGCCTACTTCATGTGAAAATTAGGATAGAACTATTTTGCACCCAGGATTTTGTAATTGCCTCACAAAAAATACACATTTGATACTTAGAAAATTGAAAATGATATTTTCTGACAAAAAGTTCAAAACACTGTTTGGCAACATTGTTTGTAATGGAAGGATTCACCTATATGCCCAAGTTCACCACATTATCATAAACCATGGAATGAATATGGTCATTGCGTTGGTCATTTGAGACCAAATTTTTCATGGGAAAAAGTGTAAATAATATGGCCTGAAATATAAAAGTTGCCAACATAAAATTATCAGTCTCATCAAAATGAACAACTTTGATTTTTGAAGCATCTTCATCCGAGGTCGTATGCAACTGCTACAGCCAAAACAATGCATTGTAGCTAAGACCCCCTTTTGCCGAGTGGGACACTCGGCAAAGACCCCCTTTTTCCGAGTTTAGCACTCGGCAACACCCCGGTTGCCGAGTTTTGTTGTTTTACCGAACGTTTCGTTGACTATACTCGGCTAAGTACCTGTTTGCCGAGTTTTGATTTATGCCAAGTACTTCTTTGGTATGAACTTGGCAAAGATACTATTGCCGACTGCGTAACATATTGCACTCGACAAAGATCCTAGCACTCGGCAAAGACGAAAATTCCAGTAGTGAAGCTTTAAAAGAGCGAGTGCTTGTGTTTAGCCAGTTTCTTGAACCATTGGACTTGATCATGGAACAGCCGAGGAAAGAGTTCAATTGGACTAAACGCAACGAGCTCTTGTATATGAGTGGAAATGTCTCCGTTAAAACCCACAAGGCCTTGATGGTGGACTTCAATTATATGGAAAGCGAGGCCAAGGTGATGCTTGCAACAACCAAGGTGTGTGGAGAAGGTATTACCCTCTTTGGAGCATCGCGTGCGGTGCCCCTCAATGTTGTGTGGAACCCTTCTGTCCGAAGGTAGGCGATGGGACGTGCATATCGAATTGGTCAGCAAAAGATTGTCCATACATACAATCTAATCTCAGAAAGAACACAAGAGAAGGGCAAATATGCTATACAAGCTAAGAAGGAGCAAATGTCCAATTGTTGTTTTCAAGTGAGCCACAGCCGGCGGAGTGCAACCCGTCATCAGAATTTATTTCCATTGATAGGATTTTGGAACAAATGACAGAAGATGAAAATCTGAAAGAGATTTTTGTGAATGTACTCCCATCATAGTGACAATAGAACGTATAGACCACTGGTAAGTGGAAGCTTCTAAGATCAGATTATTGTAATTCCCATATTTGTTTGTGGTACTTATCCTTTTATATCATTTGTGGACAAGCACGCGTTCTATCAAATTCTGAATTTTTGGATTCTTCAACAAAAGAATTAAAACTATTTGCAAGGTATTGAAAATAGAAATTCTAAATTGTGATCGTATATGTGGTACGCCTCCTTTGGGTTAAAAATTTGAAAATGGCAGCCCTACAAATTTTGTATCTATCTGGAAGATGGGGCAGCACCATTTAGGGGCTTCCATTGTTCATGCCTTAAGGAGTGCACACACACACTCCATGCACTAGCCCATAGCTATAGCTAGCCTCGCACAAGTCTAACCCTATAAGCGATCAGGCGCTCTCATCCTGTGTTGACATTTCTAATGTTCTCGCTTTATATTTGTTATGGTGGATCTCTATTCATTTCCAAATTCACAAGTGTATTATTTTTCAATCGGGGATAGAACAGGCTGGATGCCTCAGACCTAAGGGGTCTGCTGGCATGTCTTGATAGTATGTATGTCATGTATACCGATATCATATTCCATCAGTCTATTTTGTTTGTTTTTGTTATTTTTAAAAGGCATCAATACAATGTTTGATGTATGTCATGTGTGCTTCACACTTTTTCATCCTTCCCAACAACAGCTGCTACACTTCAATCTACAATGTGCGTAGAAGGTGCTGAGAGCCTGACTCGAGTTCCCCATTGTCTATCGTCGGGAGATGGAAAAGGAATACCCAGGCAATGGACCTGGCTCCTGCATGAGAACAACCTGGAAAAAAAGTTTAGCTTTATTTTGGTCAAAATGTATCATCCACTTTTCTAAAAATGAAGTGGTGCTTTTCAAAATGTGTAAATTCCATGTACTTCTTTAAAATTCTGGCATTTTGAATGTTGTCTTGAAGAAGAGCCGGCACGGTCAGCTAATGAGTCAAAGCAGGTCGCCGTGTTGTATGTTGGCTTGAAGAAGAAGCGACACGGTCACCTGACGATTCGAAGCCCCCGGTCCAGCCGAGGTGTCAAAGCCTCCATGTAAGTTGATGATTCGAAGCAGGTCGGCGTGTTGGATGTTGGCTTGAAGAAGAGGCGACATGCTGATGCCAACGCATGTCAAAATTTGTGACGCGGTCGATGCCAGGTTGATGAAGTAACTGTGTGGCGATGATAGTGTCCCCACCCCGTGTAATTCGTGGGGCGACGATTGGTGATTATTTAGCCTTCACCATGCCGAACTCTTGGTCGGCTCACCAAGGTGATGATACAATGAGGTTGACCTCGGTTCGATGAAGCGATGATCTATCTAGCGCAAGTGGGCAGCCCTGGAGGAATGTTGTCGGGCTGGTTTGACACGAACGCGACGGTGAAGATTACCTCGAAAAAGCCTATAAAATTTGTGGCCAAGTGTTTGAGAATAACACAAAATACTCTATGAAAAAAATCCTTCAGAAAGTATGTCCAATATCGCGTAGATGCAGAAATCTCCGAAAATTGATGCACTCCTCAGACTCGACCCGGAGTTTGAACGGTCGGATCGAGCTGGAATGTTGAGAGTAGGTCGGTATAAAAATTCCGTAGCCAAAGAACGGTTGGATATTCCAAAGCATGTCCCCGCTGGACTCTATACTCCTCGCCCTAAACACATCTTGATTCCGACCAAGATTCGACAACGCTCCAGTATATCGGAGATTACCGGAGATTCGTTCATTGGAACACAATGAAATTTTAGAGGTTTGTTCTAGACTCAATTCTGCACAATTCCACCAAAGCAATTGTCAAAGCGACACTCGAGGTGGCAGGGATGACAAACACGAAACCACTATCCTGAAAAGCTGCACGGTTGCCTAAGAACAATGTTGACATTGAGACCCCCAGCTCCATGGATGATTCTCCCGTGATAGATCCTAGTTGATGTTGATGAAAGCTTATCATGCCTCAACCCTCGATGGAGGAGGTATGATCTGCTAACTAGAGATTTGGGCACCGAAGCCACGTCATGAAGATCTAAGTCGTTGACCGATGGTCCCATTTATCCTTCTTTCAGCCACACAGCGGAACTCTCAGTGAAAGCACCAATGTCGGTGTCAAAACCAATAAGCTCGGGTAGGGGGGGGGGGCAAGCTATGAGATATGATCAATGGGTAAAACCCTACGTCCTGCTCTTGCTTATATTATGGGTGTATCAAAGTAGAGAGTTGATGTACCTCGAGATCATAAGTTGTGGTCTACACCCAAGGGGGAATGATGATGATGAATGTGAGATGTTGTGTATCGACTAGCCTGGTCTCGGCTTATATAATGTACCGGAGGCCTAGGATAACAAGAGTCCTAGACGGGTACATTGGTTGTTAGGAGTCCTTATCTTGATCATCGAGTCTTGTGGAATCTTCCTCGTATATGTCATGTGCTGCCCGAAGTGGCTCATTAGTGAACCGCCACGGGGGTCCTTGGCCCAACCCACTGATCGGGAGATGATGTGGTGAGTACCCCTAGTCTAGGATATCTTCAATAAGCGCAACAGTTTCGATTCAGAATACAGGATCTCTCTTGTGTCCGTACATCCGCCCCTCGTCGCCGGCATGCAAAAGTTGCCAAAAGACGTAACATCTACTGTGGACGAGCTTCTGTTGGAGACGTTAAGACTGATGCCACGTGAAGGAGTTAAGACAAGATTCGTTTATGAGGTCGTGCCTCTATGTGAAGCACTACTGGAATCAGCGCCTTTACCGAGTGCCTCAAAAACTCGGCAAATGGCAAAAAAACTCGGCACAGGTTTTGCCGAGTGTAGTACTCGGCAAAGGACACCCAGCATACCCCCTTCCGGCAAACAGAAGTTTGCCGAGAACCATTTGTTGGACACTTGGCAACAAGTTTGTCGAGCGTTTTCATGGTGCTCGGCAAAGGTTTAAACTCCATAAAAAAGAACTAACGGAGAACAAAAAGGGAGGAAATCAGTCAGTTTGCATGGTGTCAATGTTTTGCCAAGTGTTCCACTCAGTAAAACTTTTTTGCAGAATAAAAAGACACTGGCGGCGGCGCCGATGGCTGGAGCTGGTCGCGCTTGCGGTAGGGCGAGGCTCAAGACGACGGACGGGTCTACCTATTGTTGTCTAGGTGCTCATCACATCAGTACTCTCGGTGTATAAAATTAGGGGCTCTCCTTTTGACCCCTCTATTTGTGCACGGGCAGTCAGAGCAGCACCTGTGGCCACACTTAGCAGGGCAAAGGGAGGAAGTAGAAGCACAAGAATACCAGAGCGGCGTTCCGGCCAAAAGCACGAGACGGGCAAAGCAACGCCAAGATCAGAGACACGAAGAGCAAGAGGGCGAGGTGGACTCCCCTGGCAAGACACCGTCTTGCCCGCACGTAGAGATCACCTCTGCGGCCCCGGCAAGAGCCTTGCCGGGGCAACTTGCCCAAACACCAGCAGACTACACCACCCTTGAGCCCGAGGGTCCCAACGCCATCAACCACGTTGGAACCAAGGCTCGGGAGGCACCTCCATGACGGCATCCAGATCTTTGTGAAGACAATAAGCACACAAGATCAGATGAGAACCAGAAGACGACGACCCTCGGCAAGATCCTGGCTAAGGAAATCCACAAGACCCCCGGCAAGATCATTGCCGGGGACGACCGTGATGCCATGGCAAGACCCTTGCCAAAGACACCCGCAGGGCCACAGCCAGGCCCACGTCTGCCAAGACTCCACCGCCATTCCCATGCAGCTGCCAGCCCAACCAGCTGGGCAGGCACCTGTATGGCAACATGCGGCCTCCAGGCCAACTCGGCAAGCATCTACATGGTGGCATGCAGATCTTCGTGATACACTGTATACCTTTCCACCTCCTGTGTGTCACTGTGGCGACCCCTTTTGACTATAAAAGGAGGCTCTAGGTGTACAAGAGGACGATTCAGATCTTTTGGACTACGAACGCACTACAACTAGTTCGAAAGCTCAAGACCACTCTAATATACACCAAAGCAGGACTAGGGTATTACGCATCCTTGCGGCCCGAACCTGGGTAAACAATATTTGTGCTGGCTACCAGACCCGCTCTTTGCGGCCCGAACCCAGGGATTCCATAGGTGTCGTTTCCCCGACATCTTTGGCGCGCCAGGTAGGGGTGCGCAGTTGTGAAAAACCGATCTAGTAGTTGATTTAGTAGTTCTTCATCTCCATGGCTCCCAAGAAGAAGACGATCACGGCGATCGGTTCATCGGGGGTTGAACGGACCGTACCAGTGCGGGTGAGTGGTGAGGCGGTCGCGGGAGGGAGCCATGGCGCGGCCCGCGAGCACCCACATCGCTCTGGCAGTCAAAGCGTGGCGAGCGGCGTTGTTCGTGCACGAGACGACGGGCCGCGCACCGCCAAATCCAAAGACGAAGCCGGCCCCCCCGCAGGCGGCGCAGGGCCCTCCAAGGGTGGCGTCGTGCCACCCATTGGTGGCGCGGCGACTTCCAAGGCGCCTATGCCGGCGCCCACGACGCGCTCTTCCCAGGTTGTGCGCGACGAGCAGCATCACCATGCTGGTGACCCCGGGCGCCGCCGTGGGAAGAATCCTGCGCCTCATTTGCGGGACGTAGAAGGCCAGCATGCGCGCCAAGGCGCTTGTCAGATCTCGGGTTCCGGCAAAACCCTTAAGGTTCGAACTCTGGGGTGCGCGCGAAGATCTCTCCCTCACAGATCACGCCCTCACACACTCCGCGATCTCTAAGCTAGCTCCACGAACTCGCAACACAAGGGACACAGGAATTTTACTGAATCGGGCCACCGTTGTGGTGTAATACCCTACTCCAGTGTGTGATGGTGGATTGCCTCTTGGGCAGAGGATGAACAATACAAGGGGAAGAACAGCCTCTTGAGGTGAGGTGTTCTTGTGCTTGGTCAACTTGTGTGGGTGAGGATTGCTCAAGGTGAGATCTATCCGTCCTACTGTGGTGGCTAGTCCTATTTATAGAGGCCCCGGTCCTCTTCCCAAATATTGAGCGGGAAGGGATCCCACAACGGCCAATTTGAAAGGGGACAACTAGTACAGCTTATCCTGACAAAAGTAGTCTTTACCTGCCAAAGGCGCTGGTGGTGACGTCGTCTTGGGCTCCACGGTGACCCCCGTCCTGCCGTCCTGCCGTCCTGCCAAAGTATAGAAACCTTTGCCTATTGCCTCGGAACTCCTCGCCTGCGCTTGCCTCCTTAGCACCAAAGTGGAAACAAGGACACAGAGCGCGCTGGCACCCGCCTGGCGCCCGCCTGGTCTCGATCATCATGGCTCACATCATAAGAACCTCGCGAGGTTTGCCTTGCCTTGATCTCTCCGCTCCTCGCGAGACAGCCTGGTGAGCGGCCGCTCCCGAGGAGGTCTTGCGTCGTCCGCCTCGCGAGGCTTGGCCACTCGCGAGGCTTGGCCACTCGCGAGGGTCTTGAGTGCTTGTTGGTGAAGATGGGCCGTACGGGCCCGCTCGCAGAGCCACGCCGTGGGCTGCAGGTAGGCAAGTCTGGGGACCCCCATTCACAGAACGCCAACAGTAGCCCCCAGGCCCAAGGCGCGCTCGGACTTGTCTTCGAGGCGAAGCCAAAGGGCATGTGCGGAGCGCCGCGGGCCCCCATAGCCTACGGCCTTGGTCGACGCGTGGCGGTTGATTGGACGTGGGCGTTTCCGCTTCCCCACGCTGCCTCGGCAACTGCCCGACTTGACAAGTCCCTGCGACATGCAAGGAAAAAACATCATTACCTGTGATCATGGGGGGTGCTGCTTGGACTTCTCCTGTTATAAATGGGTAGGGGGCAGAGCCCCCGTCGCCCACCTCTTCCCATTCCGCTCGCTTCTTCCCCCTTGCTCCATTGCTAGCAGCGACACCAATGGCGCCCTCGAAAAGGATCTCCGCCGTGGAGAAGGGGAATGCTCCTCGCAAGGGGCCTGGCTCTCGGGCTCCCAAGCGTGGACGCGGCCATCCCCGCAAGCACACCGCGACCCTAGCCGTAGGCCCTCGTGGCCGCGGCGGTTCCGCTTCGCGTGGTGGGGGTCGCCCCGGTCGCGGCGGCCCTGTCGATGAAGAGAGACGTGCCGTGGTCGCACGGCCTCCCCGGCCGCGCTTCGACTCGACGGAGGTGCTGACGGAGTTCGTCGTCTGGTCGGAGGACCCAGCCGGCAACTGGCATCAGCTCCCGCGCTTCTTCGTCGACGAGCTATCGGCCGCGGGTCCAGGCGGGCTCTGGCTGCAGGCGGACGGTTGCTGCAGCAGGGCTTCCTGGGTCACGGTTGAGGTCTCTGTCGCGGGCAACATAGCCCTGGCCCGCGGCTGGCAGACATTCGCCTGCGCGCACTGCCTGGGCAGGTGGTGCACCCTTCATTTCAAGTACGACGGTGATGCGACCCTCTACGTGAGGGTGTTTGGGGAAGATGGTCGCCACGCCAGATGCTGCCCCAAGGTCAACGACGGCGATGAGGTGCTCAGCCTTGGGGATAGTCGTGAGGAGGATGAGGGTGAACCCGCCCTTGGCGTCGATCATGTCTCGTCCAGCTACGGTGGCTCTTCCCCCGGCGACAGCTCCAGCAGCGGTGGTTACGACCAGCCGCCGCGTTGTCGCGCCCGCTTCGAAGGTGGCAGCGGGTCATCTCGTCGTCGCGCCCCTGTGAAGTGCGAGGAGGGGTCTGGCTGAGCTCGGGACAGCGCCAAGAGCCTGCCTTCGCGGTCCAGCACGAGGGCACGCGCCGCTTTTATCTTGTTCTTCCTTTCCTTCCTGTGTTAAGAAAGAAACCAGTATGGGGCCCCGGAGGGGCGTGCATCGAACTATGATTTCCTAGTTGTTATGCTATGCTCATCGTCCCTGTGCTATGTCGCAACACCGTTGTTTTATGTAAGGATAACTTGGCTTGACGTGCATGGAGTAGTCTCCTCTCCACCCTTCGCACGGTAGGCGTTTATAAACTGCAAAAAACTCGTTAGGAGGCTTAACATTTTCCCGAGCCTTGGTCGCAGGCACCGCTGGCCTTGACCCTTTGCTTTGTATCGTGATACCCGTGGGGCACGGATTAGGAGAGGCACGCCAGCTTGTGGACTCGAACGAGTGTGCCTTGCAAAAAGCAGAAAAAAGGTGCCTTGCGAAAAGCAGAAAAAGGGGAAAATGCTCACGAGGGCCTAAAAACGCTCATGAGGGCACCTGTCCAGCCCCCTCGCGAGAAATCCGAGAGAGAGTACAGCAAACAGAAACCAAGGCAGAAGTCGGCGGAACCATCAAGGGGCGAACCAGCAAAGAACTCCAGGAGCAAACTTCGATTAAAGAGGGGCGAGCCAACTAAGAAAAGCAAATGAAAAGCCGCGTCCGGCACCTAGTCTAGTCTTCATGTCTTCTAACCAGCGCGGAGCTAAGTGCTGCCACTTGGATGTGGGAGGGAGCCTCCGAGGCCCGAGGGTGGCACTCCCGAGACTCTGGGGCGTGTACAGCCCCACTCATTATTATGTGAGAGTGTCACGAGCGGAGACCTTCACAGGCACTGGGCCTTCTTCACAGGCGCTGGGCCTTTCCTCTTCGGTAGAACTTCCGGAGGTGCTGGATGTTCCTGGCGTTCTGGATGGGTACCCCGTCCTGTGTCTCCAGGCGCGCGGTGCCAGGCCTGGAGACATGGGCGACCTTGAACAGGCCCCCCACATAGGTGAGAGCTTGCGCAGCCCTTCCCTGGAGAGGACCCGCCTCAGGACGAGATCACCCACCTCGAGCGTCCTGGGGCGGATGTTGTGACAGTGGTACCGCCGTAGCGCCTTCTGATACCTTGCCGCCCGCAGTGCAGCTTCGCGGTGGCATTCCTCCCCCAGCACGAGGTCATCCCCCGCGTGGCGTCCCGCTGCGTTTCTTCAAACGCCAGGACCCGTGCGGAGCGATGCTTGACCTCGTGAGGGAGGACCGCTTCTGCTCCGTAGACGAGGAAGAACGTGGTCTCGCCCGTTGGCTTGGTGGCGGTGGTGCGGACGGACCACAACACGGACTGGAGCTCGTCGTGCCAGCCCCTGCCGCAGGCCTCGAGCTTCTTCTTGAAGGTCCTGGTCTTGAGGCTCCTTAGGACCTCTGCGTTGGCGCGTTCGGCCTGACCATTGCTCCTGGGGTGCGCCACCGAAGCATAGCAGATCTGCGTTCCAAGGTTAGCGCAATATGTCTTGAAGAGATTACTAGTGAACTGCTAGCCGTTATCAGTGATGATGCAGTTGGGGACCTCGAAACGGCTCACGAGACCCTTGATGAACTTGACCGCGGAGTCAGCTGGGATGGTGCGGACGGCTTCTACCTCAGCCCACTTGGTAAACTTGTTGATGGCGACGTAGAGTTAGCGGTAGCCCCCAGGCGCTCGAGGGAAAGGGCCCAAGATATCCAGCCCCCAAACCACGAACGGCCATGTGAGTGGGATGGTCTGGAGGCCCTGAGCTTGGCGTGGAAATGGCAGGCCCTGTCGGTGTCAAAACCGGCGGATCTCTAGTAGGGGGTCCCGAACTGTGCGTCTAAGGCGGATGGTAACAGGAGGCGGGGGACACAATGTTTACCCAGGTTCGGGCCCTCTCGATGTAGGTAATACCCTACTTCCTGCTTGATTGATCTTGATGATATGAGTATTACAAGAGTTGATCTACGACGAGATCGTAGAGGCTAAACCCTAGAAGCTAGCCTATGATTATGATTGTTCTTGTCCTACGGACTAAACCCTCCGGTTTATATAGACACCGGAGGGGGCTAGGGTTACACAGAGTCAGTTACAAGGGAGGAGATCTACAGATCCGAATTGCCAAGCTTGCCTTCCACGCCAAGGAGAGTCCCACCCGGACACAGGACGCGGTCTTCAATCTTCTATCTTCATAGTCCAACAGTCCGGCCAAAGTATATAGTCCGGCTGTCCAAGCACCCCCTAATCCAGGACTCCTTCAGTAGCCCCTGAACCAGGCTTCAATGACGATGAGTCCGGCACGCAGATTGTCTTCGGCATTGCAAGGTGGGTTCTTCTCCCAATTCTGAGTACCTGTCGAGTAGTGTCCGGCATCCCATGGATGTTGCACTCCTTGGCTTCTGTGCCTAATAATGGCTATCCTCCACGTGTCGAGCGAATGCGAGAAGTCGGGGCATTTTTACACTTGCCACCCTAACCATGTAAGTAAATCGTCTATTTGAAGAGACGGGGATCCTCAGATCCAGATCAGACCATCCTCCCACAGCGAGTATCCATCAGAGCGCGCCCAGAAAAGTCCATTCCATCATGGCCGGCCATTGCAGCTCCTCCTCTCGCTCCCGTGGCCCTAAGCCAAGCAATTGGAAGAAGTGTTCCGTCCCCCACAGGCAATTAGTAGAGTTACAGACCCTGGGGTTTCTCCCTCCAGCGTATATGGTCCCCGTTTGAGCCGGACTAGCCACTTACTACGGCGGGGAGCAAGCGGAGAGCCTTCCCAACCCATCCATGGGGGAGCGGGTATGCCTTGTCCATTACTTACTAAGGGGGCTTGGATTTCCCATCCATCCATTCCTCCGGGGGCTCCTGGAGTTCTACGGCCTCCAGCTGCATAACTTCACTCCCGCCTCCATATTACACATCGCTAGCTACGTCGCCCTTTGCGAGCTATTTTTGGGCTGCGAAGCTCATTTCGAGCTATGGAAGAGGCTATTCTGCCTCGTACCCCGTACACAGGAGGGGTCAATATATCAAGTGGGCGGAGCCGAGATATGGCGCTTCGCCGGGACCGGATACCTCTCCGGTACTGCGAAGAAGACATCCGAAGACTGGCCCTCGGAGTGGTTTTATATGGAGGACGTCCCCCTTCCGGACCCTATTCGGATGGGCCTTCCTGAGTTCGACAACGCCCCTTTGAAGAAACGCCGCAGCTGGCGCCCTCGGAGCCCCCAGGAGGAAGATAACGGAGAATTCCTTTACCTGATGGGCCGGATAAAAACGCTGGCCAAATCAGGGTTGACAATAATCGAGGTTATGTCAATATGTATAATGCGGGGGGTGCAGCCACTTCAATATCGGGGACAACCCATGTGGAAATTCAATGGAGAAGACGATGCCACCCGCTGCGGTTGTAAGGGACCGGACTCCGTCGCTGCGCTAGCGAAAATACTGTCCGATTTATATAAAGGAGAGGAAGAGGAGTTCATCCGCATTAAGCCACGGGATGGATTCTCCATGTACAACCCCCCAAACTGGGTGAGCTGCTACTTTTTACTCCGAACCTTCCCGCATTCTTCGTCATAAGTATTTACCTTGCTATTTCATAGCAGGAATTGCGAAAAGCTGCGAGGGAGGTCCACAGCCCGCCTCCACAACCAGAGGAGCCTGACCGGGCCCTCGACCCCAGACTCGAAGAAGATCCAGACACATTTGTGGAGCTCATCGACAGGACGTTCTATCAATTAAGCCGCGACGGTGCCTTGGTAGCCATCATAGCCGATTATCCTGGACTACTCCCTGCATCGCATGTAAGTAAAACCGGAGTCCCAACTTCCGAGAAGGATCCCTTTTTTGCACTTCACCTACCACACACATATGGTGTCTTACAGGGAAGGTCCTCGGGACGCCATGCCGAACCCGCAGTGACTCACGAACAAGGGGCACCGAAACCGGGTAGGCTTAAAAGGAAGGCGGTCAGGACTGAGATGCCGTCGCAGAGGTATGAAAAAGAACCCCGCTCCGTGGTTGTCGTCTTTTAAAATATAATAACGTCCGTGTTTCCTAGCAGGAAAAGCGCTCGCCGGACCATATCCGGAGAGCCTGTCGGCCACGCCTCCACCAGCCGGGCTCCAGAGCCGGACTTAGAGGCAGACGCTAACGTGGGGCCAACACGGATGTTCCTCCTACAGAGGATGCGGATAGGCTGTCCGCTACGAGTTCCGAAGTGGAGAGTGCCATGAATCACAGGCGTCGCAGGGCCGTACTCCGTGACGCTTGTTTCTCTCAAGAGGCGTTCGATGCCTTCAACTCAGGAGACGCATACATCCGAGCTGCTCAAAATGGTCTTGCCAGAGCCACAGACCAGTACATAAAGGATATACGGGTAAGAAAATCTAATAATTATGTATATCAGTAGCCCCTGAGACTTGAAACAGTTGGCACAACTGATTTAAGGATCGTTGTTTTCGTAGGTTCTTACGGAGAAGAATACCCAGTTGACTCTAGAGCTGGAGGAGTGCAAAGCCCAGCTACGGGTCATGGTTGCCATAATGAAGGAGTCCGAGAAGGCCCCATCTGGTAACACTTGTTTCTATCGAAAAGAATTTCATGTACCAGTTAGTATTTGGCATGCAATCAAATCTAGCAATAGATTGTGCAGATGACAACGGAGTGAATCCGGAGGTAATACGAGGGGATGAGCAACATGCTAAACGACAGCTAAAGGCTGGCGAGCGCGTGCTCCCGAAGGTTAGGCGGGAGAAAAACGATCTCCAGGATGCCAATAGCCGTTGGGCATTGAACTGAAAGATGTTCGAGCCCAGCTTCCTGACTCCGTAAAGGAGAATAAGAGGCTTCGACGCGGCATTTTTAGTAAGTGCTTGAATGAACTTTTATAGAGTTTGGCGAAGAAACCGGCTAACAGAGTTATATCTGTAGGTATGCTGACGGGTCGTCCCGCGGAGGAGATGCCCGGGTCTGCAGGTGATCTTCTACCAGAGCTCTCACAACTGCACGAACAAGTACTGCAGGTGATGCAGGGCATTGCCCAAGCCTTGTGGCCATCCGCCTCCCTGCCAGGAGGCATGGGGGAGCTTGTAGAGATGCTCCAGGGAGCGTGGCGGCGCTTCCGATTATGGAAGATATCAGCCTGCCGACAAGGTGCAAGGGAAGCCTGGGCCATGGTGAAGACGTGATATACCAAGGCTGACCCGAACCACATGTCCGAGGTCTGACCTGTGAGGTCTGATGGGTTAGAGATCCCCGTCAGTTTGGTGTATGACCAGGTGAAATTAGCCGCAAAGTATTCCCAACAGGATTGTAGGCTAGACAGCCTGTTGGATGGTATAGAAGAAGAATTTAGTCAATCTAAGTGACTGTGTACTTCAAGTGAAATATATTGTCCCTAGCCGGATTGTAAATCATTTGTCATGGCGGACCTTTTTCGCTTCGACCTCTGGACCCGACAGTCCGGAGTGTATCTGAATACCCGCTCAGTTATGTAAAAATCGGGGTACGCGTGGAAACCAGGCGTAGGGGTCATAAGTGCTTGAACAGACAAGTACCCAACTAGCTATGTTATATTACATGGATAGTAAGAAACATCTTCCAGGGAGAATAGTTCCATTAAGGGTTCCTTTCCCTGGGTACACATGCATTAATGTGCATGTCCGAACTGCGAAAAGAGACGCAGGATATAAACATCTGGGGGCATGTATTACAATAAATAAAAGTCATCTTTTGTTCACCGACCAAATATTCCCTTAAGAATGCTAGCTTTCGGCTTCACCCAGTCTGAGGTACACATCCGGCTGACCCGGCAGTAACAATCGCAGAGGTGCTCCCCTTATGCCCTAGCCGAATTAACATGAACGTAGGGCATAAACAGAAGAGCCAGGCAACCCAGCTTGGCCAAAACTTAAGTCATATCGAAGCATATAATGGCAAAGAAAAGGTACATGTGGAAAAGTAACACATGTGCGGGGGCATAAAGCCCGAAACATAATTATATTAAGCTTGTGTATAAGAAGCCCCTAGGTATAATGAGCACGCCTAGCGCGTCAAGATTGTGTAGTCAAGAAACATTTTAACCTTTTAAGGCTGTGAAGAAAAAGGGAAGAAAGAAAGAAAGAAAAGATAGATAACGGATATATAAAAAATTGACGGAGGTAAGGAGATGAACACATAGTCCGGCACTAGGCGTAGAACCTTCAGAGTCTGGCTGCGTTCCATGGGTTTGGCTCGAGTCGATTGTCCGATGCATCCCGCTGACGGTACGCTCCACCGGTCAGAACTTGGTCAATAACGAGGGGACCTTCCCATTTGGGCTTGAGCTTGTTATTTTTCTTCTCCAGTAGGCGTAGAACGAGTTTGCCAACGTTTTAAGTTTTGGCCCGTACTTCTCTGCTTTGATACCGTCGAGCCTGTTGCTGATAGAATGCGGAGCGGGCTTTTGCCACATCACGCTCCTCCTCCAGGGCATCCAAACTGTCCTGCCGATCAAGCTCGGCTTCTTTCTCTTTGTACATGCGCACTCGAGGTGAGTCATGAATTATGTCGCAGGGCAGTACCGCCTCTTCGCCGTACACCATAAAGAACAGTGTGTATCCGGTAGTGCGATTCGGCGTGGTCCGCAGCCCCCATAGTACGGAGTCGAGCTCCTCGACCCAATGCGTATTTGATTCCTGCAAGGATCACACTAATCTGGGTTTAATGCCGCTGATGATAAGACCATTTGCTCGCTCGACTTGACCGTTAGTTTGCAGGTGATAGACAGAGGCATAATCGAACTTAATGCCCATGTTGCTGCACCAAGTTTTTACCTCGTCGGCTGTAAAGTTCGAGCCATTATCGGTGATGATGATGTGGGGGACGCCGTAACGGTGTACAACCCCAGATATGAAGTCTATCACTGGTCCGGACTCGGCCGTTTTAACTGGTTTGGCTTTCTATCCATTTGGTGAATTTATCCACCATGACCAATAGGTATTTTTTCTTATGGCTTCCCCCTTTAAGGGGTCCGACCATATCAAGCCCCCAGACCGCAAAGGGCCAAGTAATGGGGATTGTTTGGAGAGCGGTAGGTGGCATATGGCTTTGGTTTGCAAAAAGCTGGCAACTGACGCAACGTTGAACGAGGTCCTGTGCGTCTGCTCGGGCCGTCGGCCACTAAAAACCTGTGCGGAAGGCCTTCCTAACAAGGGCCCGAGCTGCGGCGTGGTGGCCGCCAAGTCCAGCATGAATTTCTGCCAAAAGTTGCCGTCCTTCCTCTTCGGAGATGCACCTTTGAAGTACTCCGGTAGCACTTTTCTTATAAAGTTCTCCCTCGCGGACCTTGTAGGCTTTAGACCGCCACACAATGCAACGTGCCTCATTTGGGTCCTCAGGGAGTTCTTGCCTAGTTAGGTAGGCCAAGAAGGGTTCTGTCCACAGGGCGATGACAGCCATAATCACGTGGGTCGAACGAGTTATTTCGGTGGCAGAGCCTCCGATTACGTCAGAGTGTTCGGTATCTGATGTTGTGGCCAGGTCCGGACTGTTGTTGCCGTTCTCTCCTTCCCATACCACGGATGGCTTAAACCGCCTTTCCAAGAAGATATTAGGTGGGACAGGGTCGCGCTTAGCGCCGATGCGGGCGAGGATATCCGCCGCTTGATTGTTTTCTCGGACCACATGGTGGAATTCAAGCCCCTTGAACCGAGCTGACATTTTGAGGACGGCGTTGTGGTAAACCGCCATTTTTGGGACCTTGGCGTCAAAGTCTCCATTTATTTGAGATATTGCGAGGTTCGAATCCCCACGCACCTCTAGGAGTTGAATGCCCATGGAGACTGCCATCCGGAGACCATGCAACAGGGCCTCATATTCTGCTACATTGTTGGAGTCTGTGTATAATATTTGGAGTACGTATTGGACTGTATCTCAGGTGGGGGATGTTAGGATGACACCTGCCCCCAGACCAGCCAGCATCTTAGAGCCGTCAAAGTGCATGATCCAATTGGAGTACGCGCCGTACTCTTTAGGGGGATCGGCTTCTGTCCATTCGGCGACGAAATCAGCCAGTACTTGTGACTTAATGGCTCGCCGTGGTTTGTATGTTATGTCGAACGGGAGGAGCTCAATAGCCCATTTAGCAATCGGGCCCGTGGCATCGCGGTTATTTATTATGTCGTTGAGTGGTACTTCAGAGGCCACCGTAATTGAACACTCTTGAAAGTAGTGTCGTAATTACCGGGATGCCATGAAGACCGTGTATGCTATATTTTGATAATGTGGGTACCGTGATTTGCATGGAGTGAGGACACTGGATACATAGTATACCGGCTTTTGAAGCGGGAACTTATGTCCGTCCGTCTCTCCTTCGACGACGAGCACTGCGCTTAGAACTTGGTGTGTTGCCGCTATATATAACAGAATTGGTTCGCCGACAATTGGCACGGCCAAGATTGGGCTCCTGACCAAAACGGCTTTTATTTCCTCCAATCCGGCCGTGGCTGCATCCGTCCACTCGAAGTGTTTGGTGCGTCGGGTTGGGGAACGTAGCAGAAATTCAAAATTTTCCTACGTGTCACCAAGATCAATCTAGGAGATGCTAGCAACGAGAGGGGAGGAGTGCATCTACATACCCTTGTAGATCGCGAGTGGAAGCGTTCAAGAGAACGGGGTTAATGGAGTCGTACTCGTCGTGATCCAAATCACCGATGATCCTAGCGCCGAACGGACGGCACCTCCACGTTCAACACACGTACGGAGCCTGGACGTCTCCTCCTTCTTGATCCAGCAAGGGGGGAGGAGAAGTTGATGGAGATCCAGCAGCACGACGGCGTGGTGGTGGAAGTAGCGGGATCCCGGCAGGGCTTCGCCAAGCGCAAGCGGGGAGGAAGAGGTGTCACGGGAGGGAGGGAGGCGCCAGGGCTTGGGGTGCTGCTCCCATGCGCCTCCCCACTATATATAGTGGTGGAGGGGGCTGGTTTCTTGCCCTCCAAGTCCATTGGGGCGTTGGCAAAGGTGGGGGAAAGAAATCCCATCATTTCCCTTCCCCACCGATTGTTATCCCCCTTTTTTAGGGATCTTGATCTTATCCCTTCGGGATATGATCTTATTCCTTCTAAGGTGGGATCTTGGTGCGCCTTGACCAGGGGTGTGGGGCCTTGCCCCAACTACCCACGTTCATGTGGGCCCCCCCCCATGCAGGTGGGCCCCACTTCGGAACCTTCTAGAACCTTCCCGGTACAATACTGAAAAATCCCGAACATTTTCCGGTGGCCAAAATAGGACTTCCCATATATAAATCTTTACCTCCGGACCATTCCGGAACTCCTCGTGACGTCCGGGATCTCATCCGGGACTCCGAACAACTTTGGGTTAACCGCATACTAATATCTCTACAACTCTAGCGTCACCGAACCTTAAGTGTGTAGACCCTACGGGTTCGGGAGACATGCAGACATGACCGAGACGACTCTCCGGTCAATAACCAACAGCGGCATCTGGATACCCATGTTGGCTCCCACATGTTCCACGATGATCTCATCGGATGAACCAGGATGTCGAGGATTCAATCAATCCCGTATACAATTCCCTTTGTCAATCGGTACGTTACTTGCCCGAGATTCGATCGTCGGTATCCCAATACCTTGTTCAATCTCGTTACCGGCAAGTCACTTTACTCGTACCGTAACGCATGATCCCGTGGCTAACTCCTTAGTCACATTGAGCTCATTATGATGATGCATTACCTAGTGGGCCCAAAGATACCTCTCCGTCATACGGAGTGACAAATCCCAGTCTCGATTCGTGCCAACCCAACAGACACTTTCGGAGATACCTGTAGTGCACCTTTATAGCCACCCAGTTACGTTGTGACGTTTGGTACACCCAAAGCATTCCTACGGTATCCGGGAGTTGCACAATCTCATGGTCTAAGGAAATGATACTTGACATTAGAAAAGCTCTAGAAAACGAACTACACGATCTTGTGCTATGCTTAGGATTGGGTCTTGTCCATCACATCATTCTCCTAATGATGTGATCCCGTTATCAATGACATCCAATGTCCATGGTCAGGAAACCATAACCATATATTGATCAACGAGCTAGTCAACTAGAGGCTTACTAGGGACATGTTGTGGTCTATGTATTCACACATGTATTACGGTTTCCAGTTAATACAATTATAGCATGAACAACAGACAATTATCATGAACAAGGAAATACAATAATAACCATTTTATTATTGCCTCTAGGGCATATTTCCAACAGTCTCCCACTTGCACTAGAGTCAATAATCTAGTTCACATCACCATGTGATTAGCACTCAAAGTTCACATCGCCATGTGACTAATACCCAAGAGTTTACTAGAGTCAATAATCTAGTTCACATCACCATGTGATTAACACTCAATGAGTTCTAGGGTTTGATCATGTTATGCTTACGAGAGAGGTTTTAGTCAACGGGTCTGCAACATTCAGATCCGTGTGTCCTTTACAAATCTGTATGTCATCTTGTAGATGCAGCTACTACGCGCTACTTGGAGCTATTCCAAATAACTGCTCTACTATACGAATCTGGTTCACTACTCAGAGTCATCCGGATTAGTGTCAAAGTTTGCATCGACGTAACCCTTTACGACGAACCCCCTTTCCACCTCCATAATCGAGAAAATTCCTTAGTCCACTAGATACTAAGGATAAGTTCGACCGCTGTCATGTGATCCCTTCCTAGATCACTATTGTACCCCATGACTAACTCATGGCAAGGAACACTTCAGGTGCGGTACACAGCATAGCATATTGTAGAGCCTACGTCTAAAGCATAGGGGACGACCTTCGTCCTTTCTCTTTCTTCTGCCGTGGTCAGGTCTTGAGTTTTACTCAATACTCACACCTTGTAACACAGCCAAGAACTCCTTCTTTGCTGATCTATTTTGAACTCCTTCAAAATCTTATCACGGTATGTATTCATTTGAAAGTACTATTAAGCGTTTTTTATCTATCCTTATAGATCTTGATGCTCAATGTTCAAGTAGCTTAATCCAGGTTTTCCATTAAAAACACTTTTCAAATAACCCTGGATGCTTTCCAGAAATTCTACATCATTTCTGATCAACAATATGTTAACAACATATACTCATCAAAAATTCTATAGTGCTCCCACTCACTTCTTTGGAAATACAAGTTTCTCATGAACTTTGTATAAACCCAAAATCTTTGATCATATCATCAAAGCGTTCATTCCAACTCCGAGATGCTTACTCCAATCCTTAGAAGGATTGTTGGAGCTTTGCATACTTGTTAGCATCTTTCAGGATTGAAAAAACCTTCTGGTTGTATCACATACAACCTTTCCTCAAGAAAATCGTCGAGGAAACAATGTTTTGACATCCTATCTGCAATATTTCACAAATAATGCAGTAACTGCTAATATAATTCTAATAGACTCTTAGCATCGCTACGAGTGAGAAAGTCTCATCGCAGTCAACTCCTTGAACTTGCCAGAAAACATCTTAACGACAAGTCGAGCTTTCTTAATGGTGACACTTACCATCATTGTCTGTCTTCCCTTTAAAATCCATCTGTACCCAACAGCCTTACGACCATCAAGTAGTTCTTTCAAAGTCTATACTTTGTTTTCATACATGGATCCTCCCGGATTTTATGGCCTCGAGCCATTCGTCGGAATCCGGGCCCACCATCGCTTCTCCATAGCTCGTAGGTTCATTGTTGTCTAGCAACATGACTTCCAAGACAGGATTACGTACCACTCTAAAGTAGTACGCATCCTTGTCGTCCTATGAGGTTTGGTAGTGACTTGATCTGAAGTTTCATGATCACTATCATAAGCTTCCACTTCAATTGGTGTAGGTGCCACAGGAACAACTTCCTGTGCCCTGCTACACATTAGTTGAAGTGACGGTTCAATGACCTCATCAAGTCTCCACCATCCTCCCACTCAATTCTTTCGAGAGAAACTTTTCCTCGAGAAATGACCCGTTTCTAGAAACAATCACTTTTGCTTCCAGATCTGAAATAGGAGGTATACCCAACTGTTTTGAGTATTCTATGAAGATGCATTTATCCGCTTTGGGTTCCAGCTTATCAGCCTGAAACTTTTTCACATAAGCGTCGCAGCCCCAAACTTTTAAGAAATGACAGCTTAGGTTTCTCTAAACCATAGTTCATACGGTGTCGTCTCAACGGAATTGCGTGGTGCCCTATTTAAAGTGAATGCGGTTGTCTCTAATGCCTAACCCATAAACGATAATTGTAATTCGATAAGAGACATCATGGTATGCACCATATCCAATAGGGTGCAGTTATGATGTTCGGACACACCATCACAATATGGTGTTCCAGGCGGTATTATTCGTGAAACAATTTCCACAATTTCTTAATTGTGTGCCAAACTCGTAAATCAGATATTCATCTCTATGATCATATCACAGACATTTTATCCTCTTGTCACGACGATCTTCAACTTCACTCTGAAATTACTTGAACCTTTCAATAATTCAGACTTGTGTTTCATCAGGTAAATATTCTTGGCATCTACTCAAATCATCTGTGAAGTAAGAACATAACGATATCCACTGCGTGTGTTAGCACTCATTGGACTGCACACATCAAATGTATTACTTCCAACAAGTTGCTCTCTTGTTCCATCTTACTGAAAACGAGGCCTTTCAGTCATATTCCCCATGTGGTATGATTTGCATGTCTCAAGTGATTCAAAATCAAGTGAGTCCAAATGATCCATCTGTATGGACTTTCTTCATGCATATATACTAATAGACATGGTTCGCATGTCTCAATCTTTTAAAAAACGAATGAGTCCAAAGATCCATCAACATGGAGCTTTCTTCATGCGTTTTATACCAATATGACTCAAGTGGCAGTGCCACAAGTATGTGGTACTATCATTACTATCTTATATCTTTTGGCATCAACATGTGTATCACTACGATCGAGATTCAATAAACCATTCATTTTAGGTGCAAGACCATTGAAGGTATTATTCAAATAGACAGAGTAACCATTATTCTCCTTTAATGAATAACCGTATTGCGATAAACATAATCCAATCATGTCTATGCTCAACGCAAACACCAAATAATAATTATTCAGGTTTAACCCCAATCTCGATGGTAGAGGGAGCATGCGATGCTTGATCACATCAACCTTGGAAGCACTTCCAACACATATCGTCATCTCACCTTTAGCTAGTCTCCGTTTATTCCGCAGCTTTTATTTCGAGTTACTAACACTTAGCAACCGAACCGGTATCTAATACCCTGGTGCTACTAGGAGTACCAGTAAAGTACACATTAATATAATGTATATCCAATATACTTCTGTCGACCTTGCCAGCCTTCTCATCTACGAAGTATCTAGGGTAGTTCTGCTTCAGTGACCGTTCCCCTCATTTCAGAAGCACTTAGTCTCGGGTTTGGGTTCAACCTTGGGTTTCTTCACTAGAGCAGCAACTGATTTGCCGTTTCATGAAGTATCCCTTCTTGCCCTTGCCCTTCTAGAAACTAGTGGTTTTACTAACCATCAACAATTGATGCTCCTTCTTGATTTCTACTTTCGCGGTGTCAAACATCGCGAGTTGCTCAAGGATCATCATGTCTATCCCTGATATGTTATAGTTCATCACGAAGCTCTAATAGCTTGGTGGCAGTGACTATGAAGAACCATCACTATCTCATCTAGAAGATTAACTCCCACTCGATTCAAGTGATTGTAGTACTCAGACAATCTGAGCACATGCTCAACGATTGAGCTTTTCTCCCTTAGTTTGCAGGCTTAAGAAACTTGTCAGAGGTCTCATACCTCTTGACGTGGGCATTAGTCTGTAATCCCAATTTCAGTCTTTGGAACATCTCATATGTTCTGCGACGTTTCAAAACCGTCTTTGGTGCCACAATTTTAAACCGTTAGCATCACACACTGAACTATCACATAGTCATCAAAACGTGTATGTCAGATGTTTCGTAACATCTACAGACGACGCTCGAGGTTCAGCACACCGAGCGGTGCATTAAGGACATAAGCCTTCTGTGCAGCAATGAGGACAATCCTCAGTTTACGGACCCAGTCCGCATAATTGCTACTATCAACTTTCAACTAAATTTTCTCTAGGAACATATCTTAGTAGAACTAAAGCGTAAGCTACAACATTATTTGCAAAGACCTTTTGACTATGTTCATGATAATTAAGTTCATCTGATTATTTAATGAACTCCCACTTAGATAGACATCCCTCTAGTCATCTAAGTGATACATGATCCGAATCGACTAGGCCGTGTCCGATCATCACGTGAGACAGACTAGTCATCATCGGCGAACATCTCCATGTTGATCGTATCTACTATACGACTCATGTTCGACCTTTCGGTCTCTTGTGTTCCGAGGCCATGTCTGTACATGCTAGGCTCGTCAAGTCAACCTAAGTGTTTTGCTTGTGTTCCGAGGCCATGTCTGTACATGCTAGGCTCGTCAACACCCGTTGTATGCGAACGTTAGAATCTATCACACCCGATCATCACGTGGTGCTTCGAAACAACGAACCTTCGCAACGGTGCACAGTTAGGGGGAACACATCTCTTGAAATTTTAGTGAGGGATCATCTTATTTATGCTACCGTCATTCTAAGCAAATAAGATGTAAACATGACAAACATCACATGCAAATCATAAAGTGACATGATATGGCCAATATCATCTTGCGCCTTTGATCTCCATCTTCGAGGCGCGGCATGATCACCTTCGACACCGGCATGACACCATGATCTCCATCATCGTGTCTTCATGAAGTTGTCTCGCCAACTATTACTTCTACTACTATGCCTAACGGTTAGTAATAAAGTAAAGTAATTACATGGCGTTTTCATTGACACGCAGGTCATACAATAAATTAAGGCAACTCCTATGGCTCCTGCCGGTTGTCATACTCATCGACATGCAAGGCGTGATTCCTATTACGAGAACATGATCAATCTCATACATCACATCCTTTTGGCCATATCACATCACATAGCATACCCTGCAAAAACAAGTTAGACGTCTTCTAATTGTTGTTGCATGTTTTACGTGGCTGCTATGGGTTTCTAGCAAGAACGTTTCTTACCTACGCAAGAGCCACAACGGTGATATGCCAATTGCTCTTTACCCTTCATAAGGACACTTTTCATCGAATCTGATCCAACTAAAGTGGGAGAGACAGACACCCGCTAGCCACCTTATGCATCAAGTGCATGTCAGTCGGTGGAACCTGTCTCACGTAAGAGTACGTGTAAGGTCGGTCCGGGCCACTTCATCCCACAATGCCGCCGAATCAAGATAAGACTAGTAACGGCAAGCAAATTGAACAAATCATCGCCCACAACTACTTTGTGTTCTACTCGTGCATAGAATCTACGCATAGACCTGGCTCATGATGCCACTATTGGGGAACGTAGCAGAAATTCAAAATTTTCCTACGTGTCACCAAGATCAATCTAGGAGATGCTAGCAACGAGAGGGGAGGAGTGCATCCACATACCCTTGTAGATCGCGAGCGGAAGCGTTCAAGAGAATGGGGTTGATGGAGTCGTACTCGTCGTGATCCAAATCACCGATGATCCTAGCGCCGAACGGACGGCACCTCCGCGTTCAACACACGTACGGAGCGGGGACGTCTCCTCCTTCTTGATCCAGCAAGGGGGGAGGAGAAGTTGATGGAGATCCAGCAGCACGACGGCGTGGTGGTGGAAGTAGCGGGATCCCGGCAGGGCTTCGCCAAGCGCAAGCGGGGAGGAAGAGGTGTCACGGGAGGGAGGGAGCCGCCAGGGCTTGGGGTGCTGCTCCCATGTGCCTCCCCACTATATATAGGGGTGGAGGGGGCTGGTTTCTTGCCCTCCAAGTCCATTGGGGCGTTGGCAAAGGTGGGGGAAAGAAATCCCATCATTTCCCTTCCCCACCGATTGTTATCCCCCTTTTTTAGGGATCTTGATCTTATCCCTTCGGGATATGATCTTATTCCTTCTAAGGTGGGATCTTGGTGCGCCTTGACCAGGGGTGTGGGGCCTTGCCCCCACTACCCACGTTCATGTGGGCCCCCCCATGCAGCTGGCCCCACTTCGGAACCTTCTAGAACCTTCCCGGTACAATACTGAAAAATCCCGAACATTTTCCGGTGGCCAAAATAGGACTTCCCATATATAAATCTTTACCTCCGGACCATTCCAGAACTCCTCGTGACGTCCGGGATCTCATCCGGGACTCCAAACAACTTTCGGTTAACCGCATACTAATATCTCTACAACTGTAGCATCACCGAACCTTAAGTGTGTAGACCCTACGGGTTCGGGAGACATGCAGACATGACCGAGACGACTCTCCGGTCAATACCCAACAGCGGCATCTGGATACCCATGTTGGCTCCCACATGTTCCACGATGATCTCATCGGATGAACCACGATGTCGAGGATTCAATCAATCCCGTATACAATTCCCTTTGTCAATCGGTGCGTTACTTGCCCGAGATTCGATCGTCGGTATCCCAATACCTTGTTCAATCTCGTTACCGGCAAGTCACTTTACTCGTACCGTAACGCATGATCCCGTGGCTAACTCCTTAGTCACATTGAGCTCATTATGATGATGCATTACTGAGTGGGCCCAGAGATACCTCTCCGTCATACGGAGTGACAAATCCCAGTCTCGATTCGTGCCAACCCAACAGACACTTTCGGAGATACCTGTAGTGCACCTTTATAGCCACCCAGTTACGTTGTGACGTTTGGTACACCCAAAGCATTCCTACGGTATCTGGGAGTTGCACAATCTCATGGTCTAAGGAAATGATACTTGACATTAGAAAAGCTCTAGCAAACGAACTACACGATCTTGTGCTATGCTTAGGATTGGGTCTTGTCCATCACATCATTCTCCTAATGATGTGATCCCGTTATCAATGACATCCAATGTCCATGGTCAGCAAACCATAACCATCTATTGATCAACGAGCTAGTCAACTAGAGGCTTACTAGGGACATGTTGTGGTCTATGTATTCACACATGTATTACGGTTTCCAGTTAATACAATTATAGCATGAACAACAGACAATTATCATGAACAAGGAAATACAATAATAACCATTTTATTATTGCCTCTAGGGCATATTTGCAACACGTCGGAGAAGGCGATAAAGGGGTGGTGCCTTTTCTCCTAATCGAGAGATAAACCGGCTTAAGGCAGCCACACATCTAGTTAATTTCTTGATTTGCTTGAGGTCTGTTGGGATAGCCAACTATGACAGAGCTAGGATTTTGGCTGGATTTGCTTCAATTCCTCTACTGGAGATGATGAAGCCCAAGAGCTTTCCAGCGGGCATGCCGAAAACGCATTTTTCCGGATTGAGCTTGATGTCATATGTTCGGAGATTGTCGAACGTGAGCCTCAAGTAGTCTATTAAGGATTCGACGTGTCTGGTTTTAATGACCACATCGTCTATGTATGCCTCCACTGTTTTGTCGATTTGTGTTTCCAGGCATGTCTGAATCATGCGTTGATAGGTTGCACCGACGTTTTTGAGCCCGAAAGGCATGGTGTTAAAGCAGAAGGGGCCGTATGGAGTGATAAATGCCGTTGCGGCTTGATCGGACTCCGCCATCTTAATTTGATGGTATCCGGAGTATGCGTCAAGGAAACCAATGAGTCGTGTCATGCGGTAGCATTGATAATTTGATCGATGTGGGGGAGGGGGAAGGGATCCTTGGGGCAAGCCTTGTTAAGGTCCTTGAAATCGACACATAGGCGCCAGGATTTGTCCTCCTTTGGTACCATCACCAGGTTTGCTAGCTAGTCCAGATGTTTCATTTCTCTAATGAATCCGGCCTTGAGTAACTTGGCTAGCTCTTCTCCCATGGCTTGTCTCTTAGGCTCAGAGAAACGCCGAAGAGTCTGCTTGACCGGATTGAACCCCTTTAGAATGTTAAGGCTATGCTCGGCCAGCCTGCGTGGGATTCCTGGCATGTCTGAAGGATGCCAGGCGAAGATGTCCCAATTCTCGCGCAAGAACTCCCGCAATGTGGCGTCTACTATGGGGTTTAACTGTGCCCCGATGGATGCTGTTTTTGTAGGGTCCGTTGGGTGGACCTGGAATTTGACTATTTCTTCTGCTGGTTTAAAAGAGGTGACTTGGGTCTTTTGTCGAGTATCACGTCGTCCCTGTCCACTGTGGAGCGCAGCGCAGTTAGTTCTTCGCTACAAGGGCTTCAGATAACGCCTCGAGGGCTAGTGCGGCGGTTTTATTTTCGGCGCGGAGTGCTATGTCCGGATCACTAGCTAAAGTGATGATTCCATTGGGCCCGGGCATTTTGAGCTTCATTTACCCGTAATGGGGTATAGCTTGGAAGATCGTGAATGCCTCCCGCCCTAAAAGGGCGTGGTATCCGCTACTGAACGGTGCCACTTGGAATGGGATTTCTTCGGACCTATAATTCTCCGGGGTGCCGAATACCACATCTAGTGTGATAAATCCCGCACATCGTGCCTCCCGACTAGGCATGATTCCTCTAAAGGACGTGCTGCTTTGCTCAATGCGGCTCTTTTCTATTTCCATTTTTCGAAGAGTCTCCTCATAGATGAGGTTTAATCCGCTGCCACCGTCTATGAGCACTTTAGTAAGCCGAAAACCGTCCACAATTGGACTAAGGATCGAGGAGGCTGGTGCTCGGGTAGTTCGGAATTTAGGTTCGTCACCGGCATTGAAGGTTATAGCCGTATCGCTCCATGGATTTATTGCTGCCACGTGGCAGACTTCGGCAAGGCTGCGGAGTGCTCGCTTGCGCCTATTATTTGAAGCGAAGGTCTCGAAGACTGTTAATACTATATTGTTATTTTCCACGGGATGGTGCTCTGTTGTATTGTTGATGAGGATATCCTCGCCGCTCTTGGCCACCTGCCGGAGTATCCAACATGCTCTAAGGCTATGTGTTGGCATGGTATCCGCTGTACTGTGAATTTTGCATGGCCCATTGAGCCATCCCTCCAATACGGTTCCACGCCCTGTAGTGGGCTTTTCTTTCTTTGTAATTGGATTGGGTGACCTACGAGAGTACACCCTTTTAGTTCGGACGGGGGGTTTAGTGAGAGCCGGAGGATCCCAGAATTTTGTTTGGGTTTTCCAGGCGCTTTCCATCGCACAGTACTTCTGTACTATGGCCGCCAAGTCAGCAAAGTGTGCTATGTGACGGTGACTTATGGCGTTGAGGATTCCCTTGTCCATGCAATTTTTGCAAAAGAATGAAATTGCGTCTTCCTCGTGACAGTCCTTGACCCTGCTCATTACAAGGAGGAATCTGGCCCAATAGTGATGTACTGTCTCTTGGGGCTCTTGTCTAATGTGGGAAAGATCACTTATATCTGGGTGGGTGGGTAGATTTAGGTCCGAACCCTGACCCGATCTGAGACCCAGGGGCGGAGGAGTTTCCGAGCTTGGCAGTTCGGGCTCCGGGATGTTGCCCAATAGATCTGGCCCGCTGTCTGATTCTAGGTTCAAAGCTTGGGCCATGTCCTCCCGTAGACGGGTATCCGGCTCGGAGAGCTCGGGAGTCCGGACATAGTTTGTCCTCAAGATAGAAGAAGAATCGCTACATTGCTCCTCCACCACCGCTATCTGATGGGTGACCGGCGGAGAGTTAATCTCCCTTTGGTCGGGTTTAAGCCCGATCCGATCATAGTCCGTAGCGACTCCCAGGGCGGCGATGCGATCCAACAGCTCGTTCAAGGAAGAGAGCTCCATTCGATCCATCTGCTCGGCGAATCCCGAGCCGACTTGGAGGCTGTTTTTTATGACCCGAGAAGTCATCGTCGGCGCAGCGGCCGAACGGGCGGTCATGACGAAGCCGCCTAGTTGGAGAGTTTGGCCTACAGCTAGGGCTCCCCCAGAGGTGATGTTGTCCTTGACAAAAAGACGAGCCATCAAGCCTTATGGTGACGGCACAGTGGAACTCTCAATGAAAGCACCAATGTCGGTGTCAAAACCGATGGATCTCGGGTAGGGGGTCCCGAACTGTGCGTCTAAGGCGGATGGTAACAGGAGGCGGGGGACGCAATGTTTACACAGGTTCGGGCCCTCTCGATTGAGGTAATACCCTACTTCCTGCTTGATTGATCTTGATGATATGAGTATTACAGCAGTTGATCTACCATGAGATCATAGAGGCTAAACCCTAGAAGCTAGCCTATGATTATGATTGTTCTTGTCCTACGGACTAAACCCTCCGGTTTATATAGACACCGGAGGGGGCTAGGGTTACACAGAGTCGGTTACTAGGGAGGAGATCTACATATCCGAATTGCCAAGCTTGCCTTCCACGCCAAGGAGAGTCCCACCCGGACACGGGACGAAGTCTTCAATCTTGTATCTTCATAGTCCAACAGTCTGGCCACAGAATATAGTCCTGCTATCCGAGGACCCCCTAATCCAGAACTCCCTCAGGCCTCGCAGGACCTCGCAAACTCAGTCACGTCGTTGAATGCCATGGGCCTGTAGAATCCACTGCGAAATGCCTTGCCTACGAGGGTCCATCACGACGAGTGGTGCCCGCAGTCCCCGCCGTGTATGTCGGCCAACAGCTCTCTTCCTTGCTCCCTGGAGATGCAACGTAGGGAAACGTCATTTGGCCGCTTCCTGTATAACTCACCATCTCGGATGCAGTATGTTGTGGCTTGTCCGGCCACACGCTCCATGTCCTCCTCCTCTTCCGGCAGCGTCCCTTGCGTCAGGTATTCCTTGGATTCCTTGATCCAGCACCCCTCCCGAGGTTCGAGCGCCAAGAGCGGGCGCGCTCCCATGGTCGGGCCACAGGTCGGGGCTCCTGAAACAGGTGGCTGAGGGAGCTCCTCACGAGGCAACGCCGTTCGTGAGGGCGGTGGCGTTGCTGATGGCTTGAAGAGCCGCTCCTCAAAGACGCCAGGTTCTTGGGGAAGCCTCTTGGATGCTCTTCTGGCGATGTCGTCGGCTTCCTTGTTGGTGCCACGGGGCACATGCTATAACTCCAGACCCGAGAACTGCTTCTCCATCTTGCACACCTCCACAAGGTATGCCTCCATGTGCTCGTCCTTTGGCTCATAAACTTTGTTGGAGAAGTTGACGAGGAGCTGCGAGTCACCCTTGATGGTGAGACGCCTCACCCCCAGGGCCACCGCACCCCTGAGGCCAGCTATGAGGCCTTCGTACTCTGCTATGTTGTTGGAGACCTTCTCGCCCTGCTAGAAGCACAGCTGCGCGGCGTAGTAGAGCTTGTCATGGGCGGGTGAGATGAGCACCGCTCCAGCCCCCACGCCCTGGCGTGAGAATGCGCCATCGAAGTACATGACCTAGCCGTCCGGCGCTTCGCTTCCTAGAGATGTGGTTTGGTCCTCGCCTGCTTCGAGCTCTGGGGTGTCGGTCCATTTAGCCACAAAGTTTGCGAGCGCAGCCCCCTTGATGACCCTGGTTGTGCTGAACTCCAAGTCAAACGCTTTTAGCTCGATGTTCCATTCAGCGACTCGCCCGGCAGCATTGGGGCTACTGAGTACTCTTTCCAATGGGTAAGCCGAGACGACCTTGATGGGTTGATCCTAGAAGTAGTGGCGCAGCTTGCACGAGGCCACCAGGAGCGCGAGCAGGATCTTCTGAGGCATGGGGTATCGTGCCCTTGTATCCCGCAGCACCGTGCTGACGAAGTACACCGGGTGCTCGACGAGGGCGGGAGAGCTGACGGGAGCCCTCGGCTTTCGGGGGTTGAGGTGTCTCTTTGGGGTCTTCGGCTTCAAGGAGTTGGTGGTCTGCCGAAGCAGCCACTGCTTCTGGAGCTTCGCCTTGGCGCTGCGCTGCTCCGTCCGGCCCGGTGATTCCACTTGACGGGCCCTTGACCTGGCGCTCTTCTCTGAGGGCCACCAGAGTTGCGCTGGCGGAGTGGGGTGTGGCAGACAGGTAGAGCACCAAGGGCTCGAGGGGTCGAGACGCCACCATCACTGGCGGGCTGGTCAGGTATCTCGTGAGGTATTGAAACGCTTGGTCGGCCTCCGGAGTCCACTTGAATGGGCCCTTTTTCTTCATCAGCTTGAAGAACGGTAGGGCACGCTCTCCCAGCTTGGAGATAAAGCGGCCTAACGCAGTCATATGACCAGCAAGCTTCTGCATCTCCTTGAGGGTTTGCGGCAGGCTCATGTCTTCGATTTCCTTGACCTTTTCTGGGTTCGCCTCGATCCCCCTGTGGGATACGAGGAAACCCAGCAGCTTGCCGGAAGGGACACCAAACACGCACTTCTCCGGGTTGAGTCGCAAGTTCACCTGGCGTAGGCTCGCGAAAGTCTCCTCCAGGTCTTGGATCAAGGTTCTGGACTCCCGAGACTTCACCACAATGTCATCGACGTAGGCCTCTGCGTTTCTCCTGAGCTGCCTCCCTAAGGCAATGTGCATCAGTCGCTGAAAGGTCATGCCCGCATTGCGCAGTCCGAAAGGCATGCAGGTATAGCAGTACACCCCACACGGGGGTCCGGAAGGCGGTCTTCTCCACATCTTCTACTGCCATCTTGATCTGGTGGTAGCCCGAGAACGCATCCAAGAAGCATAGCAAATCGCACTCGGCGGTGGACTCGACGATCTGGACGATGCGTGGAAGCGGGAACGGATCTTGGGGGCAGGCTTTGTTGAGGTTGGTGAAAGTGGACACACATGTGCTCCTTTCCGCCTTTCTTCGGCACAACAACTGGGTTTGCCAGCCACTCGGGGTACCGAACCTCACGAATGGCACCCGCCGCCTCTAGATTGCAGGTTTCTTGGACGATGAAGGCCTGCTTCTCCGCGGACTATCGTCTTGCCCGCTGCTTCACAGGGCATACATTGGGGTACACCTTTAAGTGATGCTGAATCACCTCTCTCGGGACACCCACCAGCTACTTGGTTTCCCATGCGAATATCTCCTTGTTTGCTCGCAAGAACTTCAGCAACGCTTCCTCTTGGTCTAGGTCGAGGTTGGCACCTATGGTAAAGGTGACTCCTGAGGACCCCTCCTCATCGACCGGCACCTGCTTGATTTCTGCCTTGTCTTTGGTGAACAGCTGCTTTTTCTTGGTTGGTGCGGCCCCCTTGGCCTCGGAGGCGCCCGCACCGGCGGGCTGTGCCACCACGGCGGTCTTGCGGACAAGCCTGAGTGCCGCCAGGGCCTCATTGGCGTCCCCCTTGATGGTGAGGATGCCCTTGCTCCCAGGCATCTTCATGAGGTTGTAAGCCAGATGGGTTGCTGCCATGAACTGGGCCAGAGCTGGGTACCCGAGGATGGCATTGTACGGGAGGCCGATGCGGGCGATGTCGAAGTTGACCAGCTCGGTGCGGTAGTTGTCGCGCGTGCCGAAGGGGACAGGAAGGCGGATCTGTCCCAGGGAGTGGGCGGTAGTTGTCGCATGAGAAAGACTTGCTGAAGTGGAGCCGCTCGAGCGGTAGGTGAAGAAGGCTGAAGGCCTCCTTGGAGAGCACGCTGAGGCCGGCGCCGCCATCGATGAGGGTCCTGGTGACGGCCACGTTGCAGATGGTGGGCGTGCAAAGCATTGGCAGCATACCCGAGCCAGCGGTGGTGACGGGGTGGTCCTTTGAGTCGAAGGTGAGGTTGGCGTCGAGCGCGGCCCAGCCCCGCGGAGCCCTCAGGCGCTTGGAGGCGGCGCCAATCTGGCGAAGGAACGACTTGATGTGGCAATCCGAGGGTGGTGCTTGCGAGCCGCCGAGGAGGGCCGCGACCGCGTGGTGCGCCGGTACCGCACAGTATGCAGCGAAGAGACCGTGCAGCTCCACCCAAGAAGCCACCGAGGATCCGGGGAGGTTGAGCAGCCAGGCACGTGGTGCGCCAGTGAGGGCCATGGCAAGCAAGTTGGCCATGGCCTTGTCGTCGCCCCCGGCCTTAAGGGCGGCCTCCTCATACGCTAGCAAGAAATCCAACGGGTTCGCCGAGTCGTCATAGCGCAGCGGCATCTCTGGCTTGAACTTGGGCGGCCACTACACCTGCCGCAGGACGGGCCCAAGGCTCGGATCCCCCTGGCCCCGTCGTCGGCATCAATTGTCAGAGCCGAGAGCAAGACGCCTGCCATGGGGGCGAAGCGCGGTGGTGGCGGAGCGCGGATCGACGGAAGGAAAGCTATGGCGCACCCCTACCTGGCGCGCCAAATGTCGGATCTCGGGTTCCGGCAAAACCCTTAAGGTTCGAACTCTGGGGTGCACGCGAAGATCTCTCCATCACAGATCACGCCCTCACACACTTCGCAATCTCTAAGCTAGCTCCACGAACTCGCAACACAAGGGACACAAGATTTATACTGGTTTGGCCCACCGTTGTGGTGTAATACCCTACTCCAGTGTGTGGTGGTGGATTGCCTCTTGGGTGGAGGATGAACAATACAAGGGGAAGAACAGCCTCCTGAGGTGAGGTGTTCTTGTGCTTGGTCAACTTGTGTGGGTGAGGATTGCTCAAGGTGAGATCGATCCTTCCTACTGTGGTGGCTAGTCCTATTTATAGAGGCCCCGGTCCTCTTCCCAAATATTGAGCGGGAAGGGATCCCACAATGGCCAATTTGAAAGGGGACAGCTAGTATAGCTTATCCTGACAAAAGTAGTCTTCGCCTGCCAAAGGCTGGTGGTGACGCCGTCTTGACATCCACGGTGACCTCCGTCCTGCCGTCCTGCTGGTCTTGGTCTCGTTGCACCGATATGGAAACCTTTGCCTGTTGCCTCGGAAATCCTTGCCTGCGCTTGCCTCCTTAGCACCAAAGTGGAAACAAGGACACTGCGTGCGCTGGCGCCTGCCTGGCGCCCGCCTGGTCTCGATCGTCATGGCTCACGTCATAAGAACCTCGCGAGGTTTTCCTTGCCTTCATCTCTCCGCTCCTCGCGAGCCAGCCTGGTGAGGCCGCTCCCGAGGAGGTCTCGCGCCGTCCGCCTCGCGAGGCTTGGCCCCTCGCGAGGGTCTTGAGTGCTCGTTGGTGAAGATGGGCCGTACGGGCCAGCTCACAGAGCCACGCTGTGTGCCGCAAGCAGGCAAGTCTGGGGACCCCAGTTCCCAGAACGCCGACAGCACTAGCGAAAATGGCGCGCAGCCACAAGGCAGTGATAGAGAGCCTTCTAACGTTGTTAGAAGTCGGAGCGCGTCACGGTCCACGCAGGTTTCGCCGCCACCAACACCAGCAGAAGCTTTAGTGCGCGCGCAGTTGCTCTTCGACTTTCCTCCTGCTGCGGAAAAGCTCGACGAGTGGAGAGCCACCATCCGGAGCCTCGTCGGCGTTGCCAACAAAGACGTGCCGCGACCAGTGGGGCCCTTAGGCCGGCGCTCCGTCAAGCCACTGCACGCCAGTGGTGGGAGGACTGGAGGTGCTGCGGCCACGGTGCACTCTCCTCCCCCACGCCAGCCACTCTGAGTGTCGGTCCGTCGTGATTGCACATGTGATAATATTCCATAGCGTCGTCCGACCCACGGACCCACCGCGATCAGCGCCAAGTTCTTCGGGAGCGAGCCCGTGAAGACGCTCGAACCACCATCGAGCGCCGGCGCGAAGCACGCCGCTAGTCAGACAGGCGGGCGGGGCCCACTATGGACCACCCGGCACCAGAAGGCTCTGGCGGCCTACCCTACGAGGTGGGTTGCCCAGCCTTTACCCGTGAGGTGCGGCAGTTCCAGTGGCCCTCCCACCGCACGTTCAAGCCCGACGTTTGCGAGAAGTACAATGGCAAGACCCACCCGTCGGAGTTCCTCAGCATCTACACCATCGCGATGCAAGCTGCTGGAGCTCGCAACGATAAGGTGCTTGCCAATTACTTCCCGTTGGCGCTTAAACCCAATGTCATGTCATGGTTAATGCACTTGCCGGCGGATTCCATTTCTTCTTGGTCGGATTTGTGTCATGAGTTCGTTGGCGCCTTCACTAGGGGCGACCAAGCTCATGGCCACGCGAGCGATTTGCATATCATCCCCCAGAAGGAAGGTGAAACCATGCGCAAGTACATACAGAGGTTCAGCCGGGTGCACTACAACATCCCAGATGTTCACCCCGCCGTCGTGATCAGCGCATTCCATCAAAATGTGCGCAACCGCAAGATGCGCGAAGCGCTGGCGATGAACAAGGTCAAAGATGTGGCCGAACTATATGTTCTGGCCGATAGGTGTGCCCGAGCAGAGGAGGGGAGGAAGTACCCCGGGGAGGACGCTGGTGCAGAAACCAACTCCACAGACGAAGATACCACCGCCCCAACGAAGAAGCGCCGGCGCCGCAACAGGAAGCACAACGGCAAGACCGTGCTTGCCGCCGAGGGATCCGACGATACCGGCGCTGCCAAGAAGGCTACGGCAGACGACCCCGGCAAAGAAATTACCGGGTGCGCCGCTTGCCGGGCCTTGGCTGCTGCTGTCAATCCGGGAGGCTCCGACAAGCAGTACTACAAGATCCACCGCACCGAGGGCCACAACCTCCAGAACTGCCGGCAAGTTGAGCTACTTGCTGAGAAGCAAAAAGCTGAGTATGAGAGGCGTGACAAGGAGAAGGGTCAGGACGGTGCCGAGGGATCCGGCAAGAAGCGTGGCGGCCAAGGAGGTCACCGCGGCAAGGATAACCAGCAAGAGAGGCCCGCTCGGGGTCGCGACAAGAAGCAAGAAGACGATGATCATGACGAGGACGACGAGTCCGGTGAGCATGAGTTCCAAAAAGCTACGGAGGCCATGTGCGTCGACGGGGGCGGCTCGCTGCACACCTGTCAAGCCAGCTCAAGCAATGGGCGCGTGAGATCACGGCAGCAGAGCCATCACTCGACGCTCAGAAGCCACTGAAATGGTCTGCTACCTCTTGAGCACTGCATTGGTTTTCCGTTGAAGATGAAAGGGTGATGCAGTAAAGTAGCGTAAGTATTTCCCTCGGTTTTTGAGAACCAAGGTATCAATCCAGTAGGAGACCATGCGCGAGTCCCACGCACTAAAGGGGTTGTCAATCCCTTCACGGTCACTTACGAGAGTGAGATCTGATAGATATGATAAGATAATATGTTTGGTCTTTTTATGATAAAGACTAAAAGTAAAGAAAGCAAAATAAACGGCGCAAGAAATAGCTTGTTGACGGGAGATTAATATGATGGAAAATAGACCTGGGGGCCATGGATTTCACTAGTGGCTTCTCTCAAGATAGCATAAGTATTACGGTGGGTAAACGAATTACTGTCGAGCAATTGATAGAATTGAGCATAGTTATGAGAATATCTAGGTATGCTCATGTATATAGGCATCACGTCCGTGACAAGTAGACCGAAACGATTCTGCATCTACTACAATTACTCCACACATCGATCGCTATCCAGCATGCATCGAGAGTATTAAGTTCATAAGAACAGAGTAATGCTTTAAGTTAGATGACATGGTGTAGAGGGATAAACTCATGCAATATGCTATAAACCCCATCTTTTTATCCTCGATGGCAACAATACAATACGTGTCGTTTGCCTTTCTGTCACTGGGATCGAGCACCGCAAGATTGAACCCAAAGCTAAGCACTTCTCCCATTGCAAGAAAGATCAATCTAGTAGGCCAAACCAAACTAATAATTCGAAGAGACTTGCAAAGATAACCAATCATACATAAAAGAATTCAGAGGAGATTCAAATATTGTTCATAGATAATCTTGATCATAAACCCACAATTCATCGGATCTCGACAAACACACCGCAAAAGAATATTACATCGAATAGATCTCCAAGAAGATCGAGGATAACTTTGTATTGAGATCCAAAGAGAGAGAAGAAGCCATCTAGATAATAACTATGGACCCAAAGGTCTGAGGTAAATGATGACCCACAAGTATAGGGGATCTATCGTAGTCCTTTCGATAAGTAAGAGTGTCGAACCCAACGAGGAGCAGAAGGAAATGATAAGCGGTTTTCAGCAAGGTATTATCTACAAGCACTGAAATTATCAGTAATAGACAGTTTTCTGATAAAGTAATTTGTAACGGGTAACAAGTAACAAAAGTAAATAAAGTGCAGCAAGGTGGCCCAATCCTTTTTGTAGCAATGGACAAGCTTGGACAATTTCTTATATGGAGAAAAGCGCTCCCGTGGACACATGGGAATTATCGTCAAGCTAGTTTTCATCACGCTCATATGATTTGCGTTCGGTACTTTGATAATTTGATATGTGGGTGGACCGGTGCTTGGGTGCTGTCCTTACTTGGACAAACATCCCACTTATGTTTAACTCCTATTGCAAGCATCCGCAACTACAAAATAAGTATTAAGGTAAACCTAACCATAGCATGAAACATATGGATCCAAATCAGCCCCTTACAAAGCAACGCATAAACTAGGGTTTAAGCTTCTGTCACTCTAGCAACCCATCATCTACTTATTCCTTCCCAATGCCTTCCTCTAGGCCCAATTAATGGTGAAGTGTCATGTAGTCGACGTTCACATAACACCACTAGAGGAGAGACAACATACATCTCATCAAAATATCGAACAAATACCAAATTCACATGACTACTAATTGCAAGACTTCTCCCATGTCCTCAGGAACAAATGTAACTACTCAGAAAGCATATTCTTGTTCATAATCAGAGGTGTATTAATATGCATAAAGGATCTGAACATATGATCTTCCACCAAATAAACCAACTAGCATCAACTACAAGGAGTAATCAACACTACTAGCAACCTACAAGTACCAATCCCAGACTTAGAGACAAGAATTGGATACAAGAGATGAACTAGGGTTTGAGAGGAGATGGTGCTGGTGAATATGTTGATGGAGATTGGCCTCCTCCCCATGAGAGGAGCGTTGGTGATGACGATGGCAATGATTTCCCCCTCTCGGAGGGAAGTGTCCCCGGCAGAACAGCTCCGCCAGAGCCCTAGATTGGTTCCGCCAAGGTTCTGCCTCGTGGCGGCGGAGTTTCGTCCCGAAAGCTTGCTTATTATTTTTCTTCGGATGAAAGACTTCATATAGCAGAAGATGGGCACCGGAGGGCCAACAGGGGGCCCACGAGGCAGGGGCACGCCCTCCACCCTCGTGGCGAGGGTGTGGGCCCCCTTTGGTATTTCTTCCGCTCAGTATTTTTCATTATTTCCAAAAACAACTTCCGTGGAGTTTCAGGACTTTTGGAGTTGTGCAGAATAGGTCTCTAATATTTGCTCCTTTTCCAGCCCAGAATTCCAGCTGCCGGCATTCTCCCTCTTTATGTAAACCTTGTAAAATAAGAGAGAATAGGCATAAGTATTGTTACATAATGTGTAATAATATCCCATAATGCAATAAATATCGATATAAAAGCATGATGCAAAATGGACGTATCAACTCCCCCAAGCTTAGACCTCGCTTGTCCTCAAGCGGAAGCCGATAACGATAAATATGTCCACATGTTTAGAGGTAGAGGTGTTGATAAAATAAAATACGGACATGAAGGCATCATGATTATTCTCATAACAGCAACATATATGGATAATGTCATATGATCTCTTATGCTCAAGTAATAATCTATTCACAATGCAAAGTATGAGTCAGAAACTTTATTGAGAACCAACAAACTATAATCTCAGTCATTGAAGCAATTGCAATTTATCATAACATCAAAAAGAGTCTATGTCAGAGCTTTTCAGCAAGTCCACATACTCAACTATCATTTAGTCTTTCACAATTGCTAACACTCACGAAATACTTGTGGTTACGGAGTTTTAATCGCACACAGAGAAAGATAGGGGCTTATAATTTTGCCTCCCAACCTTTTACCTCGAGGGTAATGTCAACAATAATAGTTCATGCTAACTTACATCCAATTAGATATATATGTCTGGATCTTTCCAACACACTGTGCTTGCCAAAGGATAAAATATAAAAAGGAAAGGTGAAGATCACCATGACTCTTGCATAAGGTAGAAGATAGAAGTAAAAGATAGGCCCTTCGCAGAGGGAAGCAGAGGGTGTCATGCGCTTTCAGGGTTGGATGCACAAAATCTCAATGCGAAAGAACGTCACTTTATATTGCCATTTGTGATATGGACCTTTATTATGCAGTCCGTCGCTTTTATTTCTTCCACATCACAAGATCGTATAAAGCTTATTTCCTCCACACTAATCAATCATACATATTTAGAGAACAATTTTTATTGCTTTCACCGATGACAACTTACTTGAAGGATCTTACTCAATCCATAGGTACATATGGTGGACTCTCATGGAAAACTGGGTTTAAGGGTTTTTGGAAGCACAAGTAGTATCTCTAATTGGTGCGAAGAATTTGGCTAGCATGAGGGGGAAAGGCAAGCTCAACATGTTGGATGATCCATGACAATATACTTCATTTAGAATATAAGAAAACATAACCCGTTACATTGTCTTCCTTGTCCAACATCAACTCTTTAGCATGTCATATTTTAATGAGTGCTCACAATCATAAAAGATGTCCAAGATAGTATATTTATATGTGAAACCTCTCTTTCTTTATTACTTCCTATTAATTGCAACGATGACCAAAACTATGTTTGTCAACTCTCAACAATTTTTAATCATCATACTCTTCCTATGTGAAGTCATTACTCTCCACAAGATCAATATGATCTCTTTGTTTCTTTTTATTTTCTCTTTTCTTTTATTCCCTCAAGATCATAGCAAGATAATCAAGCCCTTGACTCAACACTAATCTTTATTATATAGCTCACGGACTCGATTACATAGAGGGATCATAAAGCAAAACTCAAAACTAGATCATACCAAAACTTTTATTCTACTAGATTAAGATATTACTGAAAGGATCAAACTAAGAAAAACGGTAAAGATAGAGATGTGATGGTGATACGATACCGGGGCACCTCCCCCAAGCTTGGCAGTTGCCAAGGGGAGTGCCCATAGCCATGTGATTATGTCTCCTTTGTTGGTGAGGAAGGTGGTGGAGTTGTTGATGATGTGGCCTTGTCGTCCATCTTCCAAGGCATAGGCTCACCATCATAGAAGGATGATCGTGTCTCCGGGATCCTCAAATCTGCAGCCAAACTCATCCTCTTGAATCTATATTCATACTCACAGTTTTGGTTTTGCAAGTCATAGATTTGGGCTTGGAGGTGCTCGATCTTCTCGTGAAGCTTGAAGATGGTCTCCCCAATGTTCTTGGCATCCAGCTTGTGGTTGTTGGTGAACTCCGCGATCATCATGTGGTTGGAGTTGAGTCCACGTTCCACCATCCCCTGGCACTTGAAAACTTGTTGCTCCATTGCTTCGAGCCTCGTCTCCACGCTTCCGGTCCCCTTCGGTCCCTCAACATCTCGGATGTGCAACAACCCATCACGCATCTCAATGGTTTGAGGGTGTCGCAGCACCTGCGCGAGGTAAGGGTTGATGACCTTCTCAAAGAACTTGTCCTTGGGGGCACTTGGAGACGTCATGATGATCTAGATCTGTCAGAGAAACAGCTCGAAACAAAAACAGAGGATATTTGCGTGATACAGGAGTCAAAACCTTCAGGAGATTATATAATGAATTTTTACCGGCCAAAATACATAGCTTGCAAGAAAACGGAGTTCGGAGAGCACACGAGATGCCCACGAGGCATGGGGGCGCGCCCAGGGGGGTAGGTCGCGCCCTCCACCCTCGTGTCCTTCCCGGACTGCTTCTTATTTTTCTATTTTTCTAAACTTTCCAAAATGGAGAAAAAATTGCCATTAGAACTGGTTTGGAGTCGGTTTACTTACCGTACCACATACCTATTCCTTTTCGGAATCTGAAACATCCTGGAAAGTGTCTCTTATGTATTCCTCCGGGGTTACGGTTTCAGTAACGTTGGTTTCAACATTTATAGGATTACCTGAGATATAGTGTTTGATTCTTTGATCGTTCACCACCTTCGGATTTGTGCCTTCGAAGTTGTTGATTTTTATGGCACCGGAACGATAGACCTCCTCGATAACATAAGGACCTTCCCATTTAGAGAGAAGTTTTCCTGCAAAAAATCTTAAACGAGAGTTGTATAGCAATACATAATCACCTACATTAAACTCACTCTTTTGTATTCTCTTGTCATGCCATCTTTTAATTTCTCTTTAAACAGCTTGGCATTTTTAGGCTTGGGTTCTCCATTCATCAGGTGAGCTAATGTCAAATAACCTCTTCTCACCAGCAAGTTTAAAATCATAGTTGAGCTCTTTAATGGCCCAATATGCCTTATGTTCTAGTTCGAGAGGTGCGTGACATGCTTTTCCATAAACATTTTATACGGAGACATACCCATAGGATTTTTATATGCAGTTCTATAGGCCCATAATGCATCATCAAGTTTCTTGGACCAATTCTTTCTAGATCTATTACCAGTATTTTGCAAAATTAATTTGAGCTCTCTATTGCTCAATTCTACTTGACCACTAGACTGCGGGTGATAAGGAGATGCAATTCTATGATTAACATCATACTTAGCAAGCATTTTATGGAAAAGCACCATGAATAAAATGTGAACCACCATCAGTCATTAAATATCTAGGGACTCCAAACCTCGGAAAAATAACTTCTTTAAGCATCTTAATAGAAGTGTTATGATCAGCACTACTAGTTGGAATAGCTAATACCCACTTAGTAACATAATCAACAGCAACTAAAATATGCGTATACCCATTAGAGGCAGGAAACGGTGCCATCTAATCAAAGTCCCAAACATCGAATGGTTTAATAACAAGTGAATAATTCATAGGCATTTCTTAACGTCTACTAATGTTACCAATTCTTTGACATTCATCACAAGACAGGACAAACTTACGGCCATCCTTGAAGGGAGTAGGCCAATAAAAACCGGACTGCAATACCTTATGTGCAGTTCTATCTCCAGCATGGCGTCCTCCATAAGCCTCGGAGTGACACTTGCGTAGGATCTGTTCCTGTTCATGCTCAGGTACACAACATCTAGTAACACCATCTACTCCTTCTTTATAAAGATGTGGGTCATCCCAAAAGTAATGTCTCAAATCATAAAAAACCTTTCTTTTGTTGGTATGTGAAACTAGGTGGTATGAATTTAGCAACAATGTAATTAGCATAATCAGCATACCATGGAGCAGTACGAGAAGCATTTATGACATTTAATTGTTCATCAGGAAAGCTATCATCAATAGGTAGTGGGTTATCAAGAACATTTTCTAACCTAGACAAGTTGTCTGCAACGGGGTTCTCAGCTCCCTTTCTATCAATAATATGCAAATCAAATTCTTGTAGCAAGAGAACCCATCTAATAAGGTTTAGCATCTTTCTTTTCCATAAGATATTTAATAACAGCATGATCGGTGTGAGTAGTTACTTTAGAATCAACAATATAAGGTCTGAACTTATCACAAGCAAATACAACTGCTAAGAATTCTTTTTCAGTAGTAGCATAATTTCTCTGGGCATTGTCTAGAGTTTTACTAGCATATTGAATAACATTTAATTTCTTATCAACTCTTTTCCCTAGAACAGCACCTACAGCATAATCACTAGCATCACACATGATTTGAAAGGGTAAATTCCAATCAGGTGGCTGAACAATAGGTGCAGAAATAAATGCTTTCTTAAGAATTTCAAATGCTTCTACGCAGTCATCATCGAAGGCAAAAGGTATATCTTTTTGTAATAGATTAGTCAGAGGCCGAGAAATTTTGAGAAGTCCTTAATGAATCTCCTATAAAATCCAGCGTGACCAAGGAAGCTTCTTATACCTTTGATGTCCTTGGGACATGGCATCTTTTCAATAGCATTAACTTTAGATTTATCAACTTCAATACCTCTTTCGGAAATTTTATGCCCCAAAACAATACCTTCATTAACCATAAAGTGGCACTTCTCCCAATTCAAGACAAGATTAGTTTCTTCACATCTCTGCAAAACTCGATCAAGGTCGCTCAAGCAATCATCAAAAGAGGAACCATAGACGGAGAAATCGTCCATGAAAACCTCACAAATCTTTTCACAAAAATCAGAGAATATAGCCATCATGCATCTTTGAAAGGTAGCAGGTGCATTACATAAACCGAAAGGCATACGTCTATAAGCAAAAGTACCGAAAGGGCAAGTGAAAGTGGTCTTAGCTTGATCATCAGCTGACACGGGTATTTGAGAGAAACCAGAATAACAATCTAGAAAGCAAAAATGTGTATGTTTGGATAATCTTTCTAGCATTTGATCAATAAAAGGTAAGGGGTAATGATATTTTTTAGTAGCTTTAATTAATTTGCGGAAATCAATTACCATCCTATAACCTGTAATAATTCTTTGCGGAATCAATTCATCTTTATCATTAGGAACGACAGTAATACCTCCCTTCATCGAGGTAATACAATGGACAGGACTTACCTACTGACTATCAGCAACGGGATAGATTATACCTGCCTCAAGGAGCTTCAGTATTTCCTTTCTTACCACTTCTTTCATTTTAGGATTCAGCCATCGTTGATGATCAATAATTGGTTTGGCGTCTTTCTCCATGTTTATTTTGTGTTGACATAGAGTGGGACTAATGCCCTTAAGATCATCAAGAGTATATCCAATAGCAGCACGGTGCTTCTTCAGAGTTTTCAATAATTTTTCTTCCTCCTTCTCTGAAAGGTTAGCACTGATAATAACAGGATATATCTTCTTTTCATCAAGATAAGCATATTTAAGAGTATCAGGCAATGGTTTAAGCTCAAACACGGGATCACCCTTGGGTGGAGGAGGATCCCCTAGGATTTCAACAAGCAAGTTGTGCTTCAGAATAGGTCCCTGTTTAAAGAATACTCCATCTATTTCCCTTCTTTCATTCATAAACATATCATTTTCATGGTCTAGCAAATATTGTTCTAAAGGGTCACTAGGAGGTACAACAATAGAAGCAAGACCAATAATTTCATCTTTACTAGGCAATTCCTCTTCACGGTGTTGTCTGCGAAATTTACAGAAGTTGAACTCATGAGACATATCACCTAGACCAATATTAACAACATCCTTTTCGTAGTCTATCTTAGCATTAATAGTGTTTAAGAAGGGTCTACCAAATATAATGGGAGAAAATCTATCTTGTGGAGAACCAAGAACAAGAAAATCAGCAGGATATTTCGTTTTCCCACACAAGACTTAAACATCTCTAACAATCCCAATTGGTGAAATAGTAACTCTATTGGCAAGTTTAATTTGACATCAATTTCTTCTAACTCAGTAGGTGCAATATCATGCATAATTTCTTTGTATAACTCAATAGGTATTGCACTAGCACTAGCACCCATATCACACAAGCCATGATAACAATGATCTCCTATTTTAACAGAAAAAACACGATGCCTACCACATGTCTATGTTTATCTTTAGCACAAGGTTTAGCAATTCTAGCAGTTTCATCACAGAAATAAATAACATGCCCATCAATATTATCAGCCAAGAGATCTTTAACAATAGCAATATTAGGTTCAACTTTAACTTGCTTAGGTGGTGTATAAGTTCTAATATTGCTTTTACGAACCACAGTTGAAGCTTTAGCATGATCCTTTATTCTAATAGGGAAAGGTCGTTTCTCAACATAGGCAGTAGGAACAATAGGATCATTATAAGTGATAGACTTTTCTTCAACTTTAATAGGTGCAGCTACTTTTACTTCTATGGGAGGATGATATTTAAACCACTTCTCCTTAGGGAGATCAACATGAGTAGCAAAAGATTCACAGAAAGAAGCTACTATCTCTGAGTCAAGTCCATATTTAGTGCCAAATTTACGGAAAACATCGGTATCCATAAAAGATTTGACACAATCAAACTTAGGTGTCATACCTGAGTCCTTACCTTCGTCGAGATCCCAATCTTCAGAGTTGCGTTTAATTCTTTCCAATAAATCCCATTTCAATTCAATAGTCTTCATCATAAAAGAGCCAGCACAAGAAATATCGAGCATGGTGCGATTGTTATCAGAAAGCCGAGCATAAAAAATTTGAATAATCATTTATCTTGAGAGCTCATGATTGGGGCATGAATATAACATTGACTTAAGCCTCCCCCAAGCTTGAGCGATGCTTTATCCTTCGCGAGGCCAAAAAATATATATATATAATTATGATCACGATGAACAAGATGCATAGGATAAAACTTCTGATGAAATTCCAATTTCAATCGTTTTTAGTTCCATGATCCCATATCATCACATAGCCTATACCATGTCAATGCATCTCCCTTCAAAGATAAAGGGAAAACCTTCTTCTTGATAACATCATCGGGCATACCTGCAAGCTTAAATAATCCACAAACTTCATCCACATATATTAGGTGCTCATCAGGATGTAATGTTCCATCTCCTGCAAAAGGATTAGCTAGTAGTTTTTCTATCATACCCGAAGGAATTTAAAAGTAGACATTTTAATTTTCAGTAGGTTCAGTAGGTTGAGGAGCAACTCTTTGCTCTACTGGTCGGGGTGAAGATACCCCGAACAAGCCCCTCAGAGGATTACTTTCCATAGTAACAAGTGACAGTAAATTTCAGCACACTATATAAATTTTTCCTTACCAAATTCCACCTACCAAAGGCGCTTCACTCCCCGGCAACGGAGCCAGAAAAGAGTCTTGATGACCTACAAGTATAGGGGATCTATCATAGTCCTTTCGATAAGTAAGAGTGTCGAACCCAACGAGGAGCAGAAGGAAATGATAAGCGGTTTTCAGCAAGGTATTCTCTGCAAGCACTGAAATTATTGGTAACAGATAGTTTTGTGATAAAGTAATTTGTAACGGGTAACAAGTAACAAAAGTAAATAAAGTGCAGCCAGGTGGCCCAATCCTTTTTGTAGCAAAGGACAAGCCTGGACAATTTCTTATATGGAGAAAAGCGCTCCCGAGGACACATGGGAATTATCGTCAAGCTAGTTTTCATCACGCTCATATGATTCACGTTCGGTACTTTGATAATTTGATATGTGGGTGGACCGGTGCTTGGCTGCTGTCCTTACTTGGACAAACACCCCACTTATGATTAACTCCTATTGCAAGCATCCGCAACTACAAAATAAGTATTAAGGTAAGCCTAACCATAGCATGAAACATATGGATCCAAATCAGCCCCTTACGAACCAACACATAAACTAGGGTTTAAGCTTGTGTCACTCTAGCAACCCATCATCTACTTATTACTTCCCAATTCCTTCCTCTAGGCACAAATAATGGTTAAGTGTCATATAGTCGACGTTCACATAACACCACTAGAGGAGAGACAACATACATCTCATCAAAATATCGAACAAATACCAAATTCGCTTGACTACTAATAGCAAGACGTCTCCCTTGTCATCAGGAACAAAACGTAACTACTCACAAAGCATATTCATGTTCATAATCAGAGGAGTATTAATATGCATAAAGGATCTGAACATATGATCTTCCACCAAATAAACCAACTAGCATCAACTACAAGGAGTAATCAACACTACTAGCAACCTACAGGTACCAATCCCAGACTTAGAGACAAGAATTGGATACAAGAGATGAACTAGAGTTTGAGAGGAGATGGTGCTGGTGAATATGTTGATGGAGATTGGCCTCCTCCCGATGAGAGGAGCATTGGTGATGACGATGGCGATGATTTCTCCCTCCCGGAGGGAAGTGTCCCCGGCAGAACAGCTCCGCCAGAGCCCTAGATTGGTTCCGCCAAGGTTCTGCCTCGTGGCGGCGGAGTCTCGTCCCGAAAGCTTGCTTATTATTTTTCTTCGGATGAAAGACTTCATATAGGAGAAGATGGGCACCGGAGGGCCAACAGGGGGCCCACGAGGCAGGGGCGCGCCCAGGGGGTAGGGAGCGCCCCCACACTCGTGGCCAGGGTGTGGGCCCCCTCTGGTATTTCATCCGCTCAGTATTTTTCATTATTTCCAAAAACAACTTCCGTGGAGTTTCAGGACTTTTGGAGTTGTGCAGAATAGGTCTCTAATATTTGCTCCTTTTCCAACCCAGAATTCCAGCTGCCGGCATTCTCCCTCTTTATGTAAACCTTGTAAAATAAGAGAGAATAGGCATAAGTATTGTTACATAATGTGTAATAACAGCCCATAATGTAATAAATATTGATGTAAAAGCATGATGCAAAATGGACGTATCAGTAAACTACTCACACATCATCGGAGAGGGTATGGTGTTGATGTAGAAGCCCTCCGTGATCAATGCCCCCTCTGGCGGAGCGCCGGAAAAGGCCCCAAGATGGGATCTCACGGGTACAGAAGGTTGCGGAGGTGGAAATAGGGTTTTGGCTCCGTATCTGATGTTTCCAGGGTATATGTATATATAGGAGGAAGAAGTACGTCGGTCGAGCAACGAGGGTCCCACGAGGGTGGAGGGCGCGCCTGGGGGAGGTGAGCGCGCCCCCCTGCCTCGTGCCTTCCTCGTTGATTGCTTTACGTAGACTTGAAGTCCTCTGGATCATGTTTGTTCCGAAAATCACGTTCCCGAAGGTTTCATTCCGTTTGGACTCCGTTTGATGTTCTTTTCCTTCGAAACACTGAAATAGGCAAAAAAACAACAATTTGGGCTGGGCCTCCGGTTAATAGGTTACTCCCAAAAATAATATAAAAGTGTATAATAAAGCCCATTAAACATCCAAAAAAGAATATAATATAGCATGGAACAATAAAAAATTATAGATACGTTGGAGATGTATCAAGCATCCCTGAGCTTAATTCCTGCTCGTCCTCGAGTAGGTAAATGATAAAAACAGAATTTTTGATGTGGAATGCTACTTAGCATAATTTTCAATGTAATTCTCTTATTTGTGGTATGAATATTCAGATCCGAAAGATTCAAGATAAAAGTTTAATATTGACATAAAAATAATAATACTTCAAGCATACTAACTAAGCAATTATGTCTTCTCAAAATAACATGGCCAAAGAAAGTTATCCCTACAAAATCATATAGTCTGGCTATGCTCTATCTTCACCACACAAAATATTTAAATCATGCACAACCCCGATGACAAGCCAAGAAATTGTTTCATACTTTTGGTGTTCTCAAACTTTTTCAATCTTCACGCAATACATGAGCGTGAGCCATGGACATAGCACTATATGTGGAATAGAATGGTGGTTGTGGAGAAGACAAAAAAGGAGAAGATAGTCTCACATCAACTAGGCATATCAACGGGCTATGGAGATGCCCATTAATATATATCAGTGCGAGTGAGTAGGGATTGCCATGCAACGGATGTAATAGAGCTATTAGTATATGAAAGCTCAACAAAAGAAACTAAGTGGGTGTGCATCCAACTCGCTTGCTCATGAAGACCTAGGGCCTTTTGAGGAAGCCCATCATTGGAATATACAAGCCAAGTTCTATAATGAAAAATTCCCACTAGTATATGAAAGTGATATCATATGAGACTCTCTATCATGAAGATCATGGTGCTACTTTGAAGCACAAGCGTGGAAAAATGATATTAGCATTGTCCCTTCTCTCTTTTTCTCTCATTTTTTTAATTTTTTTGGGCCTTTTCTCCTTTTTTATGGCCTCTTTTTTTCTTTTTTCGTCGGGAGTCTCATCCCGACTTGTGGGGGAATCATAGTCTCCATCATCCTTTCCTCACTTGGGACAATGCTCTAATAATGATGATCATCACACTTTTATTTACTTACAACTCAAAAATTACAACTCAATACTTAGAACAAAATATGACTCTATGTGAATGCCTCCGGCGGTGTACCGGGATATGCAATGAATCAAGAGTGACATGTATGAAAGAATCATGAATGGTGGCTTTGCCACAAATACTATGTCAACTACATGATCACACAAAGCAATTATGACAATGATGAAGTGTGTCATAGTAAACGAAACGGTGGTAAGTTGCATGGCAATATATCTCGCAATGGCTATGGAAATGCCATGGTAGGTAGGTATGGTGGCTGTTTTGAAGAAGGTATATGGTGGGTGTATTATACCGGCGAAAAGTGTGCGGTATTAGTGAGGCTAGCAATGGTGGAAGGATGAGAGTGCGTATAATCCATGGACTCAACATTAGTCATAAAGAACTCATATACTTGTTGCAAAAATCTACAAGTTATCAAAGCAAAGTATTACGCGCATGCTCCTAGGGGGATAGATTGGTAGGAAAAGACCATCGCTTGTCCTCGACCGCCACTCGTAAGGAAGACAATCAATAAATAAATCATGCTCCGAGTTCATCACATAACGGTTCACCATACGTGCATGCTACGGGAATCACAAACTTTAACACAAGTATTTCTCAAATTCATAACCACTCAACTAGCATGACTCTAATATCACCATATTCATATCTCAAAACAATTATCAAGCATCAAACTTCTCATAGTATTCAACACACTCATAAGAAAAAAAAATACCAATCTTGGATGCTTATCATATTAGGACCAATTTTTATGGTTAAAGCAAATTACCATGCTGTTTTGTAGGACTCTGAAAATAATATAAGTGAAGTATGAGAGAACAAAAGTTTCTATAAAACAAATCCACCACCGTGCTCTAAAAGATATAAGTGAAGCACTAGAGCAAAAAATATATAGCTCAAAAGATATAAGTGAAGCACATAGAGTATTCTAATAAATTCCGAATCATGTGTGTCTCTCTCAAAAGGTGTGTACAGAAAGGATGATTATAGTAAACTAAAAAGCAAAGACTCAAATCATACAAGATGCTCCAAGCAAAACACATATCATGTGGTGAATAAAAATATAGCTCCAAGTAAAGTTACCGATAGACGAAGACGAAATAGGGGATGCCTTCCGGGGCATCCCCAAGCTTTAGCTTTTTGGTGTCCTTAGATTACCTTGGGCTGCCATGGGCATCCCCAAGCTTAGGCTCTTGCCACTCCTTGTTCCATAATCCATCAAATCTTTACCCAAAACTTGAAATCTTCACAACACAAAACTCAAGAGAAAATCTCGTGAGCTCCGTTAGCAAAAGAAAACAAAACACCACTTCAAGGTACTGTATTTAACTCATTCTTTATTTATATTGGTGTTAAAACTACTGTATTCCAACATCTCTATGGTTTATAAACTATTTTACTAGCCATAGATTCATCAAAATAAGCAAACAACACACGAAAAAACAGAATCTGTCAAAAACAGAACAGTCTGTAGTAATCTGTAACTAATGCAAACTTCTGAAACTCAAAAAATTCTACCAAAATAGGACGACGTAGACAATTTGTTTATTGATCTACTGCAATTGGAATCAGTATTTTATCACGTTCTGGTGATTTTAAACAATTGTTTTCGTGAACAGAAAGTTTCTGGCATTTCAGCAAGATCAAATGACTATCATCCAAGAAGATCCTATAGGTTTAACTTGGCACAAACACTAACTAAAACATAAAAACAAATATAACCAGAGGCTAGATCAAATATTTATTCCTAAACAGAAGCAAAACGCAAAAACCTAAAATAAAATTGGGTTGCCTCCCAACAAGCGCTATTATTTAACGCCCTTAGCTAGGCATAAAAGTAAGGATAGATCTAGGTATTGCCATAATAATAGGATAGATCACGAAAACTCATTTCATATTCTCTACGTTCAGCAGCAAGTTTTCTTTGAGGCAAGAAAAAGTAATCAAAAAGGCTAAATTTAATGGGACAGAAGTCCCCAAGATCAATTTTGGGAGGTATAGGTTCCTCCTTCGGCCCTTCGTATTGCACAACCAATTCATAATTATAAGCATTCTTTTGACAGAACTTGGTGAGCCTATACTCGAGAGAATATCTTAGCTCATTATTTCGAGTAGCAAAATCATTATTAAGTTCGGAAATTCTATCAACTAGAACATTGGTAGGAACCTTTTTTCTAAGGTTTTCATTAAAAGCAACATAATCTAGAGATTGAAAACGCATTATTTCCTCTTGATCAAAGAGGATTGCCTCTATGGGAGGACGGCCAGCGTCCACCCTATAGTGCGCAAAGATTTCTTTGGCCTCTTTTATTATAAATCTGAACTCATGAGCCAAAAAGATAGTAGCGACACGTTTAACAGAAGAATGCTCAATATTATAAAATTCTAGGAAAATCCTTTGTATGCAAGGATGCATGTGCATAAATTGCCTTTCAAGTTCAACTACAAGCATGGCGATAGCGTCCACAAGACTGCTAGTTCTATGAAGAATAGAACTACCCATAGAAGGCAAAGCACCGACACAAGTAAAGAAATCTTGGATAACTCCTTTTCCAATAATATTACCACTACCGACTCGGAATTCTTTTGTATGTAAGATAGGGGGTTCGTCAGCAGGAGCATCAGAATTTTCCATGTTATTATTATTGTCCATATCGACAATAATTTCCCCAATTTCAGACATAACGGCAGAAAGTGCGAGGAGCAAAAGAAAGAGGGAGGCGAATGGAAAAAGAGAGGGCGAATAAAATGGCAAGGGTGAAGTGGGGGAGAGGAAAACGAGAGGCAAATGGAAAATAATGTAGTGCGAGGGATAAGAGTTTGTGATGGGTACTTGGTATGTCTTGACTTGTGCGTAGACTCCCCGGCAATGGCGCCAGAAATGGCTCGTTGTCGGGAGTTCAAATCTTGACTTGACTTTGCGTAAGCCTCCCCGGCAACGGCGCCAGAAATCCTTCTTGCTACCTCTTGAGCACTGCGTTGGTTTTCCCTTGAAGAGGAAAGGGTGATGCAGTAAAGTAGCGTAAGTATATCCCTCAGTTTTTGAGAACCAAGGTATCAATCCAGTAGGAGACCACGCGCGAGTCCCACGCACCTACACAAACAAATAAGAACCTCGCAACCAACGGGATAAAGGGGTTGTCAATCCCTTCACGGTCACTTACGAGAGTGAGATCTGGTAGATATGATAAGATAATATTTTTGGTATTTTTATGATAAAGACTAAAAGTAAAGAAAGCAAAATAAACGGCACAAGAAATAGCTTGTTGACGGGAGATTAATATGACGGAAAATAGACCCGGGGGCCATAGATTTCACTAGTGGCTTCTCTCAAGATAGCATAAGTATTACGGTGGGTAAACGAATTACTGTCGAGCAATTGATAGAATTGAGCATAGTTATGAGAATATCTAGGTATGATCATGTATATAGGCATCACATCCGTGACAAGTAGACCGTAACGATTCTGCATCTACTACTATTACTCCACACATCGACCGCTATCTTGCATGCATCTAGAGTATTAAGTTCATAAGAACAGAGTAATGCTTTAAGTAACAGGACATGATGTAGAGGGATAAACTCATGCAATATGATATAAACCCCATCTTTTTATCCTCGATGGCAACAATACAATACGTGGCGTTTCCCTTTCTGTCACTGGGATCGAGCACCGCAAGATTGAACCCAAAGCTAAGCACTTCTCCCATTGCAAGAAAGATCAATCTAGTAGGCCAAACCAAATAGATAATTCGAAGAGACTTGCAAAGATAACCAATCATACATCAAAGAATTCAGAGGAGATTCAAATATTGTTCATAGATAATCTTGATCATAAACCCACAATTCATCGGATCTCGACAAACACACCGCAATAGAAGATTACATCGAATAGATCTCCAAGAAGATCGAGGAGAACTTTGTATTGAGATCCAAAGAGAGAGAAGAAGCCATCTAGCTAATAACTATGGACCCGAAGGTCTGAGGTAAACTACTCACACAACATCGGAGAGGCTATGGTGTTGATGTAGAAGCCCTCCGTGATCAATGCCCCCTTCGGCGGAGCGCCGGAAAAGGCCCCAAGATGGGATCTCACGGGTACCGAAGGTTCCGGCGGTGGAAATAGGGTTTTGGCTCCGTATCTGATGTTTCCAGGGTATATGGGTATATATAGGAGGAAGAAGTACATCGGTGGAGCAACGAGGGGCCCACGAGGGTCGGGGGTGCGCCTGGGGGAGGTGGGCGCGCCCCCCTTCCTCGTTGATTGCTTTACGTAGACTCGAAATCCTCTGGATCACGTTTGTTCCGAAAATCACGTTCCCGAAGGTTTCATTCCGTTTGGACTCCGTTTGATATTCTTTTCATTCGAAACACTGAAATAGGCAAAAAAACAGCAATTTGGGCTGGGCCTCCGGTTAATAGGTTAGCCCCAAAAATAATATAAAATTGTATAATAAAGCCCATTAAACATCCAAAACAGAATATAATATAGCATGGAACAATCAAAAATTATAGATACGTTGGAGACGTATCATGGTCCGGCACGCCTATCATTTTTTACACCGAGGACAACCCTGATCGCACGAATGCGGTGGGGTGTTTGCCGTTGTTGGTTTCACCGACGATACACAACCTCAAGGTGACGAAGATGCTAGTTGACGGCGGGGCCAGTCTGAACTTGATCTCGCCCGTTGTGATCAAAAGGCTGCAGATTCCTGATGGAGACCTCGAAGAGACGGGCACGTTTCAAGGGGTCAACCCGGGAAGGAGTCAGCCGAAGGGTAAGGTCAGGCTGCCCGTGATGTTTGGAGGCGAGTTGAACTACAGGACAGAGAGGATTGTTTTTGATGTAGCTGAGACCCCCTTGCCATACAACGGGATCCTCGGCCGCCCGGCACTAGCCAAGTTCATGGCGGCGTCACATTACGCCTACAACATGTTGAATGCCTGGGCCGATGACCATCATCACCGTCCCCTCTGAGAAGAAGGATGCGCTGATCTGCACTGACCAACTCTACCGGGTGGCGGTTGCAGTGACTGCCGCCAAGGCACTTTCTCCTGCCGTCGAAGCCCCGGGAGGGAAGAAGATCGGCAAGACCTCTCGCACCCACTCCAGCAAGCGCACCTCTTCGGAGTGTTGTGCTCCCATCGAGGACGTGCCAGAGAGCTCCACCAGCAAGAGCAAGAAATCCAGTGCTGCACCGCCAGAGACCAAGAAGGTGCCCGTCAAGGAGGATGGCACGGGAGGGGCTTTCACCATAAGATCCACCCTCGACAACAAATAGGAAAGCACGCTCGTCACTTTCCTACGGGCGAATGTCGATGTGTTTGCATGGCAAGCATCCGACATCCCCGGCGTTCCCAGGGAGGTGATTGAGCACCATCTAGTTGTTTGTCGCCACACGCGGCCCGTCAAGCAGAAGTTCAGGAAGCAGGCTTTGGAACGACAGGAGTTCATCGCGGAGGAGATCAGGAAGTTAGAACCGGCAGGCTTGGTGAGGGGAGTACTTCATCCGATGTGGTTGGCCAATCCGGTGGTGGTGCGCAAGGCAAATGGAAATTGGAGGCTGTGTATTGACTACACAGATATCAATAAGGCTTGTCCGACGGACCCTTTCCCGTTGCCGCGCATTGACCAATTTGTTCACTCCACAGCCGGGTGTGACTTCTTATCGTTCCTCGACACCTACTCAGGATACCACCAGATCTTCATGACGAGAGAAGATGAAGAGAAGACATCATTCCTCACCCCATGTGGTACGTATTGTTTTTTACGAATACCTTTCGGGTTGAAGAGTGCTAGCTCAACGTTTGCAAGGGCAGTCCAAATTGGTTTTGAGCCCCAGCTACATAGAAATATGGAAGCTTATATGGACGACATAGTGTTCAAAACCAAGGACAAGGCAACGCTCATACAAGATTTAGAAGAGACATTTGCAAATTTGCGCAAGATCAACCTCAAGCTGAACCCTGAGAAGTGTGTCTTCGGTGTTCCGTCCGGCCAACTTCTTGGGTTCTTTGTGTCGCGGCACGGGATTGAGGCGAATCCAGATAAGATCAAGACCATTGAGCAGATTGAGGCGCCTAGGCGGATCAAGGACGTGTGTCGGCTCACTGGCTGCGTTGCTGCCATGAAAAGATTCATCTCCAAGTCTGCTGAGCGTGCCCTTCCCTTTTTCAAAATCTTGAAAAAGGCGGGCCGAATGGAATGGACCCCAGGGGCCGAAGCAGCACTGCATGATTTGAAGAAATACCTCTCCTCTACACCGATACTGGTTGCGCCTAAACCACAAGAGCCGTTGCTGCTATATTTGTTGGCAACAAATCAAGTGGTTAGCGCCGCGCTAGTGGCGCAGAGGGAGGTCGCCGAAGAGGCAGTGGCAACGGCAGGACTGGCGGACGGCGAGCCAGAGCTTCCCCTAGCAGGGCCTGGTGCTGGCAAGGCAAGGCCCCCGGCAGAGTCAGACGCCGGCGAGACAGGGCATGCGCAATCAAATGAAGTAGTGCAGAAGAAGAAGAAGATGATGTAGCACCCAGTTGAGTTTGTCAGCTCCCTCTTGCAGAAGTTGCTCTTCGGCCTCCTTATGGCCTCGAGGAAGCTGCGTCATTACTTCCAAGCACACGAAATCACCGTCGTCACCCGCCTCCCGCTGCACCGGATATTGCATAACCAAGACGCAACTGGGAGGATAGTGGAATGGGCCTTGGAACTATCGAGCTTTGGTTTGAAGTTTGAAAGTACTTTGACAATATAAAGTAGAGTCTTGGCGGACTTCATTGCAGAATGGACCCCGACGCCTGACGAAGAGATCAAGGAGACCACTCTCCCCGGCAAGGAAACAAGCCGCAACTGGATTATGTACTTTGACGGGGCTTTCTCGCTGCAAGGCGCCGGTGCTGGTGTGCTGCTCGTTGCACCCACCGGAGAGCACCTCAAGTATGTAATCCAGATGCACTTTCCCAGGGAGATGTCAACAAACAACACTGCTGAATACGAGGGGTTGCTTGCCGGTCTCAGGACCGCGGCAGACCTCTTGATCAAGAAGCTCATCATCAGGGGTGATTCACAGCTCGTCGTTAAGCAAGTTAACAAGGATTATCAAAGCTTGTTGATGGAGGCCTACGTAGATGAGGTGAGGAAGCTGGAGGAGCGTTTTGACGGTATACAAGCGGAGCACGTTCCCCGAGTGGAGAACGACGTCGCCGACTACCTGTCAAAGCGCGCTGCCCTCAAACTACCTCAGGAACCAGGTACTTTTGTGCTTCGGTTAACTCAACCATCCGTTGAACCATCGACAGAGCAGAACAAGCAGAGGAAATCAGGCCCCGGCAAGTACTTTCCCACCGAGCTCCCAGGAGCCGCCGGCAAGGATGTTGCCATGGACACTGAGCCTGCCATGGGACAGCGACAGCCTCCGGCAGGACGTCAAGCCCTGGCCGTAGAGACAGCCGCTCCCATGGCCGAGGAGATGCCTTTGGTCCTTGCCGTTCAGCCTCAGGCTCCGGCATGGGCGCAGCGTACCGTTCGATTTCTCCAAATAGGGGAGCTTCCTGAGGAGCAAGAAGAAGCGGAGAAAGTAGCCCGTCGGTCTGCCATGTATCAGTTCGTTGACAACGTTTTGTACAGAAAAAGGCCGAACGGTGTGAAACTGAAATGCATCCCCAGGGAGGAGGGACTGGAGCTGTTGGCAGAGATACACGGAGGCATATGTGGCTCCCACATAGGGTCGAGGGCCCTTGCCGGCAAGGCATTCCGGCAAGGTTTCTTCTGGCCCACTGTCCTCCAGGATGCAACGGCACTAGTAACCAAGTGTGAAGCGTGTGAGTTCCATTCGAAGAAGCTTCATCAACCAGCTCAAGCCCTTCAAACAATCCCTCTCTCCTGTCCATTTTTGGTCTGGGGGCTCGACATACTAGGCCCCTTCCCCCGCGCTATCGGGGGCTTTGAGTACTTCTACGTTGCAATCGACAAGTTCACAAAGTGGCCGAAGGTCCAAGCAGGGAGAAAGTTGACAGCACAGCCGGCCGTCAAGTTCTTCAAGGGGCTAGTCTGCCATTTTGGTGTGCCGAACAGAGTCATCACCGACAACGGCACGCAGTTTACGAGCCGTACCTTCATGCAGTACATCCAAGTCCTCGGCAGCAAGGTCTATTTCGCTTCCGTGGCACACCCACGGAGCAATGGCCAGGCGGAGAGGGTAAATGCCGAAGTACTGCGAGGCCTGAGGACAAAGACTTTTGACAGGCTGCACAAGAGTGGAAGGCGCTGGGTTGATGAGTTTGCCGGGGGTTCTTTGGTCGATCAGAAGGACGCCAAATCGAGCCACCGGCCAGACACCTTTCTCTCTCGTTTACGGGGCAGAAGCAGTTCTCCCCACGGAACTCACGTACGGGTCATCTCGAGTGCTCGCTTATGATGAGCTTGAGCAAGAGCAGTTGCAACAAGATAACGCAACGCTCCTTGAGGAAGATCGTCTTCGGGCAGCTATGCGAGCAGCGCGCTACCAGCAAGCCTTGCGCCGCTATCATAGCCGCAAGGTTTATGCCCGAAGCTTTGAGGAAGGTGACCTTGTTCTTCGGCACGTTCAGTCGGCCAAGAATTCCAACAAGTTGACGCCAAAGTGGGAAGGCCCTTATCGGGTAATACGAGTCACCAGGCCCAGCGCAGTCCGCCTGGAGACCGAAGATGGTATTCCAGTGAGCAACTCCTGGAACATCGAACATCTTCGCAAGTTTTACCCATAAGGCGCGGTTGCCGGGCTCCCCGGCAAACCACCTTTTGTACAAGCCTTGTCGGCAAGGCATGTAACACTTTGTACAAAGCCAGGCGCAGACCCTGAGCATAAATAAATGAAGCGCTGGCGCCCTAAATTTTAGCATGCATGTCAGGTTGAGTCTATTCCTCGGTTAGGGTTGATAGTGCTTAGCGACGACTAACCCCTAGCAGAGAGGTCGAGTGTGCATCTCTCTGTTCCTTCCCATCCTTTTTAGGTTCACAGGGTGCATGGACATTTCTGCTGAGCAGTTTGGTGGAAAGAGAACAGGCCGGCGCCCCGACCCCGGCAAGCCAAGGTTGCTGGGGGCTGTGGCTCCGAATATCCGTCCTCGGCAAGCCAAGACTACCGGGGGCTGCAACATAAGATAAGTTTTTCATTCCCCACTCTCTATTTCCGTATGAAACTTGAACGTACAAGACTTCGCTCACTCTTATACCATCATGCTCCCTCTTTCCCATGTCCAAAGAAAAACCTTACTTTGGGCCGGGACTTGGTCGTAGAGCGGTGGGAAGGGGACGGGCGAAGGGCCCAATCCTGCTTTGCCCCTACCTCCGCCATGGGCATGAGTGTAGTCGAGCTATAGAGTAGGAGGACGGCAAGGACTGTTGCCGGATTACAATGTTTATCTTAAGATAACAAGGACTCGTTCCTTGGTGTGGCCCCCGCCCACACACAAAAGAGACCTGGCAAACACCCTTCTTTTCATTCATACATTGTTAACAAGTACAATTCATACAGAACGTATGTCCGAGCGGGGGGATTACAAGGTCCAAATTCTACTAAGGCCCGAAGGCTTACAAGCTAACAAGAGATGAGATGCCCGTAATCCCTTTCTTGTCCCTCTCCTCAGGAAACGGATCAAGATGGCAGAAGGGCAAAACGCGTCCCTAGGCGAGGTACGAGCAGCAGAAGGCGCCAAGAGAACATATCGGCGGCCGCCCAGAAGATGGTTGATGATGATGGTGCCGGCAGAAGAGCCGGAAGATGAGGCAGCGGGCCGGCAATACGCGATGAAGGCATCGGCGCCCGCGTACTCCGCCTTGTCGGCCCACCACCCGCCTTCTTCGTCTTCCCCGTCCCTCCAACGCCAGCCGCCCAAGGCGGCGACACCGAGAAGTTCAAGGAGCTGGCGATGCAGATGATGGTGCTGCCGGCGTCGCCCAGGAACGGTGTGCCCGATGCCTAGTCGGACCCGTCATCCTCCCGCCCGCTACCCTCGTCGTCGCTGTCGCCGTCCTCCTCGTCACTCCTGCTTGAGGAAGAGTCTTCGTCGGAGGAGGAGCTCTCCATGCAGCACTTTAGGCGAGTTCCAAAGTCTCCAAAGACCTTGATGGAGAGCAGGCCGTTCTCCATTAATTTGAAATAGAGAACGAGGCCCGCCAATAGGCTGTGGATACGAGCGAAGGTCTTCCATCCGCGACGAAGATACAAAACGTGAGGAGCGGGAAAATCGACATCGACCCGCATGCCGCCATTCCCGCAGCCCCTCATATGCAATCTCAGAGTCCGTGGCGGGTCGAGTTCCATCTCTCGAGCAAATGGGGTAGGGAGACGAAGACGACGACGCGCTCGCCGGTGCAGCCTGATGAAGAACTCGCGGGGCTGGTCCCTGATGTGACCCTCCATCAGGGGAGGAACCGCCGGCAGGGGCGACGCTGGTGCGCCGCCCCGTCCTCCTCTTCCCCGAGCGCCGCGGCGACCTCGGCCTCGCCCCCTCCCCCTTCTCCTCGTGGACGGCTCCGCCGCCACGAGCTCTTGGGAAGGAAGGGCACGCTGTCGAGCGGAGACCCTCGTCGCCACCATCGTAGCACTAGCGCGCCCTCTCGCCATAACAGAAGAAAGAAAGAAGCCGAGGAGGAAGGAGGCAGATGGTGAAAGATTGAGGGGTGCCATCCCCCCTCCCCTTCTTATGAAGGGGCGGGGTTGGGGCTCGGCCGCCCCACTCGACCAATCCGGCCATCAGGAGCGCAGGGAATTAAGACTGACCGCTGCTCCAATCAATAGCGGCCCGGTTTTCCGCCTCGTCATTCAAGGCCCGCACCCACTGCCTACCATCTTCAAGGCATGGAGGACATGTGGTGAGCAAACAGAAATCAAGGGGATGAGTGAGGCGACCGTTTTCCACCCCGTGATCGTAGGGCACGGGCGCCTCAAAGGCCACGACCCGAGTCCATCCAGTAAATGAGCCGCGCCCCTCCTTTTCCTCTTTTTATGGGAAAGGGGCGAGCCGCCTCTTTACCACGACGTGACGCATGAGGTCAGCGACCGCCCCACGCATGGCCCCACGTCACGCACGACCCTACATGCCGCGCATTCAACGCGAATCGTGGGGAAGTGCAGCGAGCGGAGGAGTTACTGCAGTAAAACTCCGCCCCGCCTGCCCGCGCACCGTTCTGGGCCCGGCCCAACAACGCGTCGCGCTTATGTGTGACCCAAGCCCAGGGGCTCGTGTCGGTGTACAAAAGTAAGGGCTTTCCTTTTGACCCCTCTACTTGTGCACGTGCAGTAAGAGCCGCACCTGCGACCACACTTAGCAGGGCAAAGGGAGGAAGCAGAAGCACAAGAATACCAGAGCGGCGTTTCGGCCAAAAGCACGAGACGGGCAAAGCAACGCCAAGATCAGAGACACGAAGAGCAAGAGGGCGATGTGGACTCCCCCGGCAAGACCCTTACCGGGGCGACCTCCGCACCCCCGGCAAGAGCCTTGCCGGGGCAACTTGCCCAAACACCAGCAGAGTGCGCCACCCTTGAGCCCGAGGGTCCCAATGCCATCAACCACGTTGGAACCAAGGCTCGGGAGGCACCTCCATGGTGGCATGCAGATCTTTGTGAAGACCATAAGCACACAAGATCAGATGAGGACCAGAAGACGAAGACCCGCGACAAGATCCTGGCCGAGGAAATCCACAAGAGCCCCGGCAAGATCCTTGCCGGGGACGACCGCGATGCCACGGCAAGACCCTTGCCAAAGACACCCGTAGGGCCACAGCCAAGCCCACGTCTGCCAAGACTCCACCACCGTTCCCATGCAGCTGCCAGCCCAACCAGCTGGGCAGGCACCTGCGTGGCAACGTGTGGCCTCCAGGCCAACTCAGCAAGCATTTGCTTAGTGACATGGAGATCTTCGTGAAGATCCTACCACCGCGCCATCTCAGCAGCCTGCCAGCTTGCGTGGCGCTGCATGCCTCGTTGGCCTGGGCGCGTATCGGAGCGAGGCGGAGCGACGACGGACGGGAGGGGCCTCGTCGCCGTCCCCAATAAAGCAACAGGACACCTTAGGGGCACATTTAATGCGCCTTGTCCCGTAATGACAAGCGATAAGCTTGTACACTGTATACCTTTCCACCTCATGTGTGTCACTGTGGCGACCCCTTTTGACTATAAAAGGAGGCCCGAGGTGTCCAGGAGGAAGATTCGGATCTTTTGGACTACGAACGCACTATAGCTAGTTCGAAAGCTCAAGAACACTCAAATATACACCAAAGCAGGACTAGGGTATTACGCATCCTTGCGGCCCAAACCTGGGTAAACGATCTTTGTGCTGGCTACTAGACCCGCTCTTTGCACAATCCCGCGCCCGCCAACCGTAGTAGGGATCCCAATGATTTCATAGGTGTCGTTTCCCTGACAAGTACACACGCATATATCAGCCGGCGAGCTTCTAATCCAAAGCATGTACACGCATGCATCATGACGGCCGAGCCACATGCATACATCAATACACAATAAAATGGCATGCGTGCGTGAACATGCCAACATAACACACACATGTACAATGCCACACAACACGCACGCAAACCGCATAACGAGTTGAAGCCTTCGATCTCTGAGATGCCGTAGATGTTCGGGCCACTTCCATGCTCGCGGTTGAACTCCGCCAGCGTGACGAGCAGCTGGCCAAAGAGCACGCTGCACAGGGTGTCGCCCAAGTCGCCAGTCTTTTGCTCTTCTCCAGCGGCCAGTGGTAAACAGTGAGAGGTGCTTGGTGTGAGAAGATAGAGAAGAAAGAGAGAGGAGATGTTTGTTGTTGTGATTGAGAGGGAGGAGATAAGGAGAGAGTGCGAGGGGGGAAGGCGCTGTGAGATGATGCCAGATGGAAGGCTGCCACGTGATCAATCCATGTGATTTCATGAGATTGGTCGAGGGCGTGTTTTCTCTTTGGCAATCAGTATAAGCATGACTTTTACCAAGTGTAACACTCCGTAAATACCAAAAAATATTAGAAATATTGCAAATGTACCAAAAAATTGGGAATTGCCATCAAATATTGTCTACTTTATGTCAAAATTGGAGTGGAGCCATTTTGCATGCTAGTGTGTGCATATTACAATAAACTATGTAGTAAATATGGCAATCACCTTCGTCATTTGACATGATAGTCATGAATGTCCATACACGATAGCACGTTTTGTAAAGGATTTTTCTTTTCCAAATTGTCATATTGAAAGTTCAGCATTTTTCCTCGCAACTAATACACATAAAAGGAGTCCATGCGAAAGGATTGCATTTTTGAAGTTGTATTCTTTTTTTCAAAATGGGGTCAAAATGGCCGGCATGGCTATTCATGATAAGGGGTCGCATCTCTCATTGCTCTAAGTGGTTCTTCCACATAATGACTACTTATGTACCTAAACATGTGTTTTGTTAATTTTTAGGACAGAGCTATCACACACTTAAAGTTCAAATTTGAATTACTTTCAGGAAGTCAACATAAAGTCATTGAAATGTGCGGAAGTAACTAGAGATCTAGAATATTTATAGAACTTGGGAATTGTCCATTACAAACGGTCTACTTTATGTGAAAATTAGAGTGGTACCAATTTGCACCCTGGTTTTGTACTTGCTTCACAAAAAATACCCATTTTTGACACATAGGAAATAGAAAATGATTTTATTGTATAAAAAGTTGAAAACTCTATTTGGCAATATTGTTTGCAATGCCAGTACGCACCTATATATCCAAGTTCACCACATTATCATAAACTATGCAATGAATACGGTCATCACCTTAATCGTTTGGCTTGAAAGACATGAATGTCCATACTTCATAGCTCATTTTGTTAAGGATTTTTTTTCAAAATTTTCGTTAGGTAAGTTAGGCATTTTTTCTCACAAATAGTACACATAAAAGGAGTCCATGTGAAAGGATTGCAGTTTTTGAACTTTTATTCATTTTATTTATTTTTTCAAAAGGGGTCAAAATGACCGGCATTATGGCAAGGAGTTGAACATTTCCAAACAATAAGTGGTTCTTCCATATAACGATTACTTGTGTACCTAAAAATGTTGTTTGCTAATTTTTAGGACAGAGCTATCACACAATTGCATTTCAAATTGAATTACTTTCGAGAAATCAGGATAAAGTCATTTAAATGTGTGAAAGTAACCAGAGACCTACAAAATCTATAACACATGGTAGTTGTCCATCAAATATGGTCTACTTCATGTGAAAATTGGGATAGAGCCATTTTGCACCCTGGTTTTTGTAATTGCCTCACAAAAAATACACATTTTTGATACTTAGAAAATAGAAAATGATATTTTCGTACAAAAAGTTCAAAACTCTATTTGGCAACATTGTTTGCAACCTGTATGCCCAAGTTCACCACATTATCATAAAATCTGGAATGAGTATGGTCATTGCGTTGGTCATTCGACACCAAATTTTTCTGGAAAAGAGTGTAAATAATATGGCCTCAAATGTAAAACTTGTCAACATAAAATTATCAGTCTTGTCAAAATGAACAACTTTGATTTTTTAAGCATCTTCATCCGAGGTCGTATGCAACTGCTACAGCCATAACAATGTATAGGTAAGACCCCCTTTTTCCGGGTTTAGCACTTGGCAACACCCTGGCTGCCGTGTTTTGTTGTTTTACCGAGCGTTTCATTGACGATACTCGGCAAATTACTTGTTTGCCGAGTTTTGATTTCTGCCGAGTACTTCTTTGGTTGGAACTCGGCAAAGATACTATTGCTTATTGGCTAACATATTGCACTCGGCAAAGAGCCTAACACTCGGCAAACATGAAAATTCCAATATTGAAGCTTTAAAAGAGCGAGTGCATGTGTTTAGCCAGTTTCTTGAACCATTGGACTTGATCATGGAACAGCCGAGGAAAGAGTTCAACTGGACTAAACGCAACAAGCTCCTGTATATGAGTGGAAATGTCTCCGTTAAAACCCGCAAGGCCTTGATGGTGGGCTTCAATGATATGGAGAGCGAGGCCAAGGTGATGCTTGCATCGACCAAGGTGTGTGGAGAAGGTATCACCCTCTTTGGAGCATCGCGTGTGCTGATCCTCGATGTTGTGTGGAACCCCTCTGTCCAAAGGCAGGCGATTGGACGTGCATATCGAATTCGTTAGCAAAAGATTGTCCATACATACAATCTAATCGTAGAAGGAACACAAGAGAAGGGCAAATATGATATACAAGCTAAGAAGGAGCAAATGTCCAAATTGTTGTTTTCAAGTGAGCCGTAGCCTGCGGAGTGCAACCCTTCATCAGAATTTATTTCCATTGACAGGATTTTGGAACAAATGACAGAAGATGATAATCTGAAAGAGATTTTTGTGAATATACTCCCATCGTAGTGACAATAGAACTTATAGATATCTGGTAAGTGGAAGCTTCTTAGATCAGGGTGTTTCAATTTCCATATTTGTTTGTGGTACTTATCCTTTTATATCATTAGTGGACAAGCAGGCATTCTATCAAAATTCTGAATTTATGGATTATTCAACAGAAGAAGTAAAATTATAAGTAAGGTATTGAAAATAGAGATTCTAAATTGAGATCTTATATGTGGCATGCCTCCTTTGGGTGAAAAAATTGAAAATGGCAGCCCTACAGTTTTTATATCTATCTGGAAGATGGGGCAGCACCATTCAGGTGCTTCCATTGCTCTTGCCGTATGGAGTGCACACACATACTCCATGCATCAGCCCGTAGCTATAGCTAGGCTCGCACAAGTCTGACCATATAAATGATGGGGCTCTCTCATCTTGTGTTGACATTTCTAATATTCTAGCTTTATATTTGTTTTGGTCGATTTCTATTCATTTTGAAATTCACTCAAGTGTATTATTTTTTAACTGGGAGAGAACATGCTGGATGCCTCAGACCTAAGGGGTCTGCTGGCATGTCTTGATAGTATGTATGTCATGTATACCGATATCATATTCCATCAGTCCAATTTTTTTGTTTTTGTTTTTCTAGAAGCCATCAATACAATCTTTGATGTATGTCATGTCTGCTTCACAGTTTTTCATCCTTCCTACCAACATTTGTTACACTTCAATCTACAATGTGCGTACAAGGTGCTGAGAGCCTGACTCGAGTTAATCGTTGTCTATCGTCGGGAAATGCAAAATGATTACCGGACAATGGACCCGACTCCTGCACTAGAACAACCTGAGGAAAAAGTTCAGTTTTATTTTGGTCAAAATGTATCATCCACTTTTCTAAAAATGAAGTCGTGCTTTTCAAAATGTGTAAATTCCATGTACATCTTTGAAATTTTGGCTTTCTGGATGTTGTCTTAAAGAAGAGGCGGCACGGTCAGCTAACGAGTTGAAGCAGGTCGGCGCGATGTATGTTGGCTAAAAGAAGTGGCAGCACGGTCAGCTGACGAGCCGAAGCACCCGGTCCAGCCGAGGGGTCAAAGCCTCCATGTCAACTGACAAGTCGAAGCAGTTCGGCGTGTTGGATGTTGGCTTGAACAAGAGCCGACATGCTGATGCCGACGCAGGTCAAAATTTGTGACGCGGTCGTTGCCAGGTTGATGAAGTAACTGTGTGCCGATGATAGTGTGTCCGCCCCGTGTAAATCGTGGGGCGACGATATTGGTGATGAATTAGCCTTCGCCATGCCGAACTCTTGGTCGGCTCACCAAGGTGATGGTCCAATAAGGTTGACCTTGGCTCGACGAAGCGATGATCTATCTAGTGCAAGTCGGCATCCCTGGAGCAACGTTGTCGGGCTGCTTTAAACACCAACGCGACGGTGAAGATTACCTTGTAAAAGGCTTTAAAATTTGTGGGCACGTGTTGGAGAACAACACACAATACTCTAGGAAAAAATCCTCCAGAAAGTATGTCCAATATCACGTTCATGCAGAAATATCCGAAAATTGATGCACTCCTCGGACTCGACCCTGAGTTTGAATGGTCGGATCGAGCCAAAATTTTGAGGGATGGTCAATATATAAATTCCGTAGCCAAATGAACGGTTGGGTATTCCAAAGAATGTCCCAGCTGGACGCTGTACTCCTCTCCCTAAACTCATCTAGATTCACGTCCAAATTCAACAGCGCTCAGGTATATCGGAGATTTGTCCATTGGAACACAATGAAAGTTTACAGGTTTGTTCTAGACTCAATTTCGCACAATTTCACCAAAGCAATCGTCAAAGCGACACTCGAGGTGGCAGGGACAGCGAACACGAAACCACTGTCCAGAAAAGCTGCACGGTCGCCTGAGAACAATGTTGAGGTTGTGCCCCCGAGCTCCATGGATGATTCTCCCATGATATATCGGAGTTGATGTTGATGAAAGCTTATCATGCCTTAACTCTCGATGGAGGAGGTACGATCCGCTAACTAGAGATTTGGGCACGGAAGTCGCGCCATGAAGATCTAATTCGTTGACCGATGGTGCGATTGATCCTTCTTTCGATCACATAGCGGAACAATCAATGAAAGCACCAATGTCGGTGTCAAAACCAACAGACCTCGGGCAGGAGGGCGAGCTATGAGACATGATCGATGGGCAAAAAGAGACAAGGGACACGATGTTTTTACCCAGGTTCGAACCCTCTTTGAGGAGGTAATACCCTACGTCCTGCTCTTGCTTATATTATGGGTGTATCAAAGTAGAGAGTTGATATACCTCGAGATCGTAAGTTGTGGTCTACACCGTAGGGGTAATGATTATGATGATGATAAATGTGAGATGTTGTGTATCGACTAGCCTGGCCTCAGTTTATATAATGTACCGGAGGCCTAGGATAACAAGTGTCCTAGATGTGTATATTGGTGGAGAGGAATCCTTGTCTTGATCACCAAGTCTTACGAAATCTTCCTCGTATATGTCATGTGCTGCCCGAAGTGGCCCATTAGTGAACCGCCAAGGGCGTCCTTGGCCCGACCCAATGGTTGGGAGATGATGTGGTGAGTACCCCTAGTCTGGGACATCGTCAATAAGCGAACAATTCGTTTCAGAATACAAGATCTCTCTTGTGTCCGTACGGCCGCCCCTCATCGCTGGCATGGAAAATTTGCCAAAAGAAGGAACATCTATTGCGGACGAGCATCCGTTGGAGAGGTTACAACTGATGCCAAGTGAAGGAGTTAAGAGGAGGTTTGTTTATGAGGTCGTGCGTCTATGTCAAGCACTACTGGAATCAGCACCTTTATCGAGTGCTTGAAAACTCGGCAAAGGGCAGAAAAACAAGGCAAAGGACGCCCGGCATACCCCCTTTCGGCAAACAGAAGTTTGCCGAGAACCATTTGTCGGACCCTCTGCAACAAGTTTGTCGGGTGTTTTCATGGTGCTCGGCAAAGGTTTAAACTTTGTAATAAATAACTAACGGAGAAAGAAAAAGAAGGAAATCAGTCAGTTTGCCAGGTGTCAATGTTTTCGAGTGTCCCACTTGGAAAAACTTTTTTGTAGAACAAAAAGATACCGGCGGCGGCACTGATGGTTGGAGCTTGTCGCGATTGCGGTAGGGCGGGCTCAAGACAACGGACGGGTCTACCTATTGTTGTCTAGGTGCTCATCGCATCAGTGCACACGCACATATCAGCCGGTGAACTTCTAATCCAAAGCATATACGCGCATCATGCCCGCCGAGCCACATGCATACATCAATACACAATAAACTAGAATGCATGCATCAACATGCCACCATAACACACGCAGGTACAATGCTAGACAACACACACGCATCACGCCGGCAAGCCGCATAACGAGTTGAAGCCTTTGATCTCCGAGATGCCATAGATGTCCAGGCCACTGCCATGCTCGAGGTTGAACTCGGCCAGCGTCACGAGGAGCTGGCCGAAGAGCACCCTGCACAGGGCGCTGCCCAAGTCCCCAGTCTTCTGCTCTTCTCCGGGCGGCCAGTGGTGAACAGTGAGATGTGCTTGGTGTCAGACGATAGAGAAGAAAGAGAGAGGAGGTGTTCGTGGCTGTGGTTGAGATGGAGGAGATAATGAGAGAGAGAGGGAAAGGTGCGATGAGATGAAGCCCAATGGAAGGCTGCCACGTGATCAATCCACGTGATTTCGTGATATTGGTCGAGAGTGTGCTTTTACTTTGCCGATCAGTAAAAGCATGACTTTTACTGATGGCAACACTCCGTAAATACCAAAAAATATTAGAAATATTGCAAATGAACCAAAAACTTGGGAATTGCCATCAAATGTTGTCTACTTTATGTGAAAATTGGAGTGGAGCCATTTTGCATCCTATTTTTTGTACTTGCTTCACAAAAGATACAATTTTTTTCCACTTAGAAAATAGTAATTAATTTTTTTGTACAAAACAGGTAGAAAAATCTATTTGGCAACATTGTTTGTAATTGTAAGATGCACCTATGTGTCAAATGTGTGCACATTACAATAAACTGTGCAGTGAATATGGCGATCACCTTGGTCATTTGACATCAAAGTCATGAATGTCCATACACGATAACCCATTTTGTAAAGGATTTTTGAACTTGTATTCTTTTATTCAAAACGGGGTCAAAATAGCCGGCACGGCTATTCATAACAAGGAGTCCAATATCTCAAAGCTCCAAGTGGTTCTTCCACACAATGACTACTTGTGTACCTAAACATGTGTTTTGTTAATTCTTAGGACAGAGCTATCACACACTTAAAGTTCAAATTTGAATTACTTTCAGGAAATCAACATAAAGTCATTGAAATGTGCGGAAGTAACTAGAGATCTAGAAAAATTATAGAACTTGGGAATTGTCCAGTACATACGGTCTACTTTATGTGAAAATTAGAGTGGTACCAATTTGCATCGTTGTTTTTGTACTTGCTTCACAAAAAATAACCATTTTTGACACATAGAAAATAGAAAATGGGTACATTGTTTGGCAACATTGTTTGCATTGCCAATATGCACGTATATATCCAAGTTCACCACATTATCATAAACTATGCAATGAATATAGTCCTCGCCTTAATCATTTGGCTTGGAACTCATGAATTTCCATACTTCATAGCCCATTTTGTGAATGATTTTCTTTTCAAAATTGTCATAATGTAAGTTACGCATTTTTCCTCACAAATAGTACACATAAAATGAGTCTATGCGAAAGGATTGCAGTTTGTGAACTTTTATGCATTTTCTTTCATTTTTCAAAGGGGTCAAAATGACCGGCATGACTATTTATAGCAAGGAGTTGAACATTTCCAAACTATAAGTGGTTCTTCCATATAATGAATACTTGTGTACCTAAATATGTTGTTTGCTAATTTTTAGCACAGAGCTATCACACAATTTCAGTTCAAATTGAATTACTTTCGGGAAATCAGCATAAAGTAATTTAAATGTGTGAAAGTAACTAGAGACCTAGAAAATCTATAACAATTGGTAGTTGTCCACCAAATATGGCCTACTTCATGTGAAAATTAGGATAGAACGATTTTGCACCCTGGCTTTTGTAATTGCCTCACAAAAAAAACACATTTTTTATACTTAGAACATAGGAAATGATATTTTTTGACAAAAAGTTCAAAACTCTATTTGGCAACATTGTTTGTAATGGAAGGATTCACCTATATGCCCAAGTTCACCACATTATCATAAACTATGGAATGAATATGGTCATTGCGTTGGTCATTTGGGACCAAATTTTTCATGGGAAAAAGTGTAAATAATATGGCCTCAAATGTAAAAGTTTTGAACATAAAATTATCAGTCTCATCAAAATGAACAACTTTGATTCTTGAAGCATCTTCATCTGAGGTCGTATGCAACTGCTACAGCCAAAACAATGCATTGTAGCTAAGACCCCCTTTTGCCGAGTGGGACACTCGGCAAAGACCCCCTTTTTCCGAGTTTAGCACTCGGCAACAACCTGGTTGCCGAATTTTGTTGTTTTACCAAGCGTTTCGTTGACGATACTCGGCAAAGTACCTATTTGCCGAGTTTTAATTTATGCCGAGTACTTCTTTGGTAGGAACTCGGCAAAGATACTATTGTCGACTGCCTAACATATTACACTCGACAAATAGCCTAACACTAAGCAAAGAAAAAATTCCAGTAGTGAAGCTTTAAAAGAACGAGTGCTTGTGTTTAGCGAGTTTGTTGAACCATTGGACTTGATCATGGAACAGTCGAGGAAAGAGTTCAACTGGACCAAACGCGACGAGCTCCTGTATATGAGTGCAAATATCTCTGTTAAAACCTGCAAGGCCTAGATGGTGGGCTTCAATGATATGGAGAGCGAGGCCAAGGTGATGCTTGCATCGACCAAGGTGTGTGGAGAAGGTATTACCCTCTTTGGAGCATCGCGTGTGGTGCCCCTCGATGTAGTGTGCAACCCTTCTGTCCAAAGGCAGGCGATTGGATGTGCATATCGAATTGGTCAGCAAAAGATTGTCCATACATACAATCTTATCGTAGAAGGAATACAAGAGAAGGGCAAATATGATATACAAGCTAAGAAGGAGCAAATGTCCAAACTGTTGTTTTCAAGTGAGCCACAGCTTGCGGAGTGCAACCCGTCACCGGAATTTATTTCCATTGACAGAAAATGAAAATCTGAAAGAGATTTTTGTGAATGTACTCCCATCATAGTGACAATAGAACTTATAGTTCTCTGGTAAGTGGAAGCTTCTAAGATCGGAATATTGCAATTTCCATATTTTTTTGTGGTACTTATCCTTTTATATCATTTGTCGACAACACACGTTCTATCAAATTCTGAATTTATGGATTCTTCAACAAAGGAAGTAAAATTATTTGCATGGTATTGAAAATAGAAATTCTAAATTGTGATCTTATATGTGGCACGCCTCCTTTGATTGAAAAAAATTGAAAATGGCAACCCTACAATTTTTATATCTATCTGGAAGATGGGGCAGCACCATTCAGGTGCTTCCATTGTTCATGTCGTAAGGAGTGCACACACACACTCCATGCACCAGCCCATAGTTATAGCTAGCCTCGCACAAGTCTGACCAAATAAGCGATCAGGCGTTCTCATCTTGTGTTAACATTTCTTATGTTCTCGCTTTATATTTGTTATGGTCGATCTCTGTTCATTTCCAAATTCACAAGTGTATTATTTTTCAATCAGGGATAGAACAGGCTGGATGCCTCAGACCTAAGGGATCTGCTGTCGTGCCTTGATTGTATGTATGTCATGTATACCGATATCATATTCCATCAGTCTAATTTGTTTGTTTATGTTATTTTTAGAAGGCATCAATACAATGTTTGATGTATATCTTGTGTACTTCACACTTTTTCATCCTGCCCAACAACAATTGCTACACTTCAATCTACAATGTGCGTAGAAGGTGCTGAGAGCCTGACTCAAGTTGCCCATTGTCTATCATCGGGAGATGGAAAATGAATACCCGAACACTGGACATGACTCCTGCACGAGAACAACCTGAAGAAAAAGTTTAGCTTTATTTTGGTCAAAATGTATCATCCACTTTTCTAAAAATGAAGTCCTGCTTTTCAAAATGTGTAAATTCGATGTATGTCTTTGAAATTCTGGCTTTTTGGATGTTGTCTTGAAGAAGAGGCGGCACGGTCAGCTAATGAGTCGAAGCAGGTCGACGTGTTGTATGTTGGCTAGAAAAAGAAGCGGCACGGGCACCTGACGAGTCGAAGCCCCCGGTGCAGCCGAGGTGCCAAAGTCTCCACGTCAGCTAAGATTCAAAGGAGGTCGTCGTGCTGGATGTTGCCTTGAAGAAGAGGCGACAGGCTGATGCCGACAAACAAAATTTGTGATGCGGTCGATGCCAGGTTGATGAAGTAACTGCGTGGCGATGATAGTGTACCCGTCCCGTGTAATTCGTGGGTCGACGATATTGGTGATGATTTAGCCTTTGCCATGCCGAACTCTTGGTCGACCCACCAAGGTGATGATCCAATGAGGTTGGCCTCGGCTCGACGAAGCGATGATCTATCTAGCGCAAGTCGGCAGCCCTAGAGGAATGTTGTCGGGCTGGTTTGACACCAACGCGACGGTGAAGATTACCTCGAAAAAGCCTATAAAATTTGTATGTGTTTGAGAATAACACACAATACTCCATGAAAAAATCCTCCAGAAAGTATGTCCAATATCGCGTTGATGCAGAAATATACGAAATTGATGCACTCCTTGGACTCGACCCGGAGTTTGAACGGTCGGATCGAGCTGAAATTTTGAGAGTTGGTCGTTATAAAAATTTCGTTGCCAATGAACGGTTGGATATTCCAAAGCATGTCCCCGTTGGACGCCTCGCCCTAAACTCATCTAGATTCCGACCAAGATTCGACAGTGCTCCAGTATATCGGAGATTACCGGAGATTCGTCCATTCGAACACAATGAAAGTTTAAGGTTTGTTCAAGACTCAATTACGCACAATTACACCAAAGCAATTGTCAAAGCGACACTCGAGGTGGCAGGGATGGCGAACACGAAACCACTGTCCAGAAAAGCTGCACGGTCGCCTGAGAACAATGTTGACATTGAGGCCCCGAGCTCCATGGATGATTCTCCCGTGATAGATCATAGTTGATGTTGATGAAAGCTTAACATGCCTCCACTCTCGATGGACGAGGTATGATCCGCTAACTAGGGATTCGGGCACCGAAGTCGCGCCATGGAGATCTAACACTAGTGCAGAACCGGCCTTTATCACCGGTCCGTAAGGGCCTTTAGTGCCGGTTCTGCAACCGGCACTATGGAGTGGAGACTAAAGGCCCCCCCTTTAGTACCGGTTTGGCACGAACTGGCGCTAACGTGCCACCACGTGGCACGAGCCAGGCCCGGGTGCGTGTAGGACATTGGTAAATGTTTGGGTGTGTTTCTGTTTTAATTTTTATTTTCCTTTAGTTTTGTGTTTTCAATTTAATTTAGTGATTGTTTTACATTATAATGAGTTGTTAAATCATTAGGTGAAAGTACCGCAGATTAGTTTCGACTGGATGATGCGGTTTCTTTCATAAATGATATAATAACTCATCATCATCATCATCATCATATTAATATAAAAAATCTTGCATCATATCATCACCAACAACAGTATATACTAGCTAGCAAAGATATCATCGAGTTCAACATGGTCATGATATTATAAGCGTTCATAACACCACAAAAGCAAATCACTCTTTGAGATTAAGTTCAGGACGAAGAACACAGACACGCATGAGAGGACAACAAGTACTAAGAGCATGATAACTAGCTAAATCACTCCTGCTGCTCTCTCTCAGGTAAAATAGCATAGAACATGTATAGCTCTCCTGATTCATCATATTGGAGCATGCAGATGAACCTGTCTCCTAATCGTGGGCTGCGCTTCTGATTGCTGCCCCCTAGTACTTCTTTGCGATCGTTAACAATTTTGCTCCAATCTTTCACTATTAAGCATTCATCGCTTTCAGAAATCCTGAATGCACTCATGTGCACTGTAGGATATCTTGGCCGTAAGCTAACAATTGACATGCGACCTTTAGTCTTGATCCACTGAGGCACAACTGTCATCAGGAGTCCCGGTTGAAGAACATCGTATAGTAATTAATATACTTAGCAATGAAAGTTTAGCTTGAAAAATAATGTATGCAAAAGATGCACTGAGGACTAATAGTAAAAATCTTACCATCTTTCCTAAATACATGTGACCGTAGTTCAATACGATCACTATTGGTCGCACATTTTGAGTACTAAGATTTTCAAATTCAGGAAAATGATTTCTCTTAACAGCATCAAGATCCTCAAGCCATGAAACATAATGACTTATCTCCTCGCAGTTTAGTTCAGCTCCGGGACAGTAGTAGGTCCTGTCTACCAAGCGCCGGACATGTATGCTTGAATGGAAATAAACTGTCAATAGAAATTAGTTGTCATCTATTTTTGAATAAACAAAATCAAAGACATAAATATGGTTGAGAAACTCATATAATGGTAGAACTGGAGGCGTCTGCACATCGACCCAGATGTCACTATTACCTTCAATATCATCTTCCGGACGAATATTCAAAGGTGATAACCATATCAGGCTCAAATGCAAAAGCCTTGCATAGTGCTTGCCAAGTTTTGCATTCAAAATAGGTGTACGTGTCTGCATTGTATAATTTGACGTTGAAAGTATAACCAGCATGCTCGGTCTTTAGGTAAACTCTCTTTACCTCCATAGTTTTCATAGCACTAAAACCTATCTTATCCAAGACAAAAATTCTTGCATGGCAGGGGATGCGCTAGTAGAGTAGTGAAAATTTAAAATTATAAGTTGAAGCAAATGAAGCATATATAAGTCATGCTTAACTACGAAAAAAGACTTGTCGTTGTGACTTACTGTATCCATTTCGAAGGTCTCATCTAGCTTGATGCTGAAGCGCCTATCATCAACAAGGAAATTTCTGTCGCACAGGGCGCGCTGGTCTTCATAGAATTCACACTTAATGAAATCTTTTTCTTCATCAGACGACATTTCCTATGTTCATATAGGTGAAACATTAAACACTTACTAGTTCTATTAATTCAACTAATTCAACTACTTCTATTAGTTCAACTAGTTCTATTAATTCAACTAATTCAACTAAGCATTTAACAAAAATAAACGTGTTCTATTAATTTTCTTACTAAAATAAAGTAGCTAGTTCCATATAGTAATATTTTAATTAGATCATCAAATCTCAGATATCTAAATTTTCTTACTAAAAATAAACTAGTTCTATTAATTCAACTAATTCAACTAAGAATTTACTAAAAATAAACTAGTTCTATTAATTTTCTTACTAAAATATATAAAGTAGCTATATATATAGTAATATTTTAGTTAGATCATCAAATCTCATATACCTAAATTTTCTTACTAAAAATAAACTAGTTCTACTAATTCAACTAGTTCAACTAAGCATTTACTAAAAATAAACTAGTTATGTTAATTCAACTAGTTTAAATAATCTCATATACCTAAATTTTCTTACTAAAAATAAACTTGTTTTATTAATTTTCATACTAAAAATAAACTAGTTATATTAATTCCACTAGTTCAAATCTCATATATATATACCTAATTAATATCTAGCTAATTCATCTAAAATTGACATTAATATTTAACATCTTTTCCATATAATTCATCTAACATTAACATTCTAACATTCTTATCTACGTAATTTATCTAACATTAATCTAAACAACAGAAAACAGAAAATAAGTAAAAACAATGTGTGTGTGTGTGTGTGTGTGTGTGTATGTGTGTGTGTACGAGCGGGGGCGGCGGCATACGGGCGGCGGCGCGAGACGACGATGCGACGGGGACGGCGCGACGACGAGCGGCAGGCCGCGGGCGACGACGTGATCGAGACGGCGACGGGCGGCGGGGGCGACGGCGGTGACGGCGACGACGGGCGGTGAGGGCGACGGCGGTGACGGCGACGATGGGCGGCAGGGGCGACGGTGCGCGGCGGGGGCGGCGATGTCGCGCGAAGTAGTTGGAGAAGAAGTGGTGGTCCATGAAACTGAATTTTTCGTAAGTGTCATATATATAGGAGGGGCGTTTAGTACCGGCTGGAGCCACCAACCGGTACTAAAGGCCAATTTTCGCTAGGCCAAGGGGCGGGAAACTGCCCCTCTAGTACCGGTTCGTGGCTCCAACCGGTACTAAAGGGGGGCCTTTAGTACCGGTTGGAGCCATGACCCGGTACTAAAGGTGTGCGCTGGCACAGGAGCGGTGCGGGCAAGTTTAGTCCCACCTCGCTAGTCGAGGGGCGCCCGCACCAGTTTAAAAGCCCCGGCGCGGCTGCTGTCTCGAACTCCTCTCCATAGCAGGCTTCTGCGCCTAACTTCGGCGCGCTGCCCGTTGAGCTTCTAGCCCTTTTGGGCCTGTATTTGCAAACCCTAGGATTGGCAGGCCCAGCGGGCAGCGCCCCAACAATTTTTTATATAATTTTCTTCTATTTATTTCCGAGTAATTTTTTTGTTGTATTTAGTTTCTTTGTGAATATAAAAAAATAGGCTGGAGTTCAAATAAGTTTAAAAAACATTGAAGTGCTCGTGTAACAGATGAGCTCTCGTCCGAAACCCTGATACTACAAAAGAGATTGTCCAGTTTGTGCACGAGGTGCGTCCAGTTTTCGCCGTGACCCTCTCTACTCTTTTGCACATGCTATGCGGGCGAAATGATGATACCATGCCAAGTGCCAACATTTTCAGAGTTCATTTTGTAGTGATTTTCAATTTCACCGTCATTTAGCTCCCTAAACAAATCGGTAAATGACTGAAAAACAGCAAATGATGTCAGAACGTGTTGGAAATTGATGATGTCGCTTTGAATGATGCATACTGAACGCAAAAATAGGTTGGAGTTCAAATAAGTTTAAAAAACATTGAAGTGCCCGTGTAACAGATGAGTTCTCGTCCGAAACCCTGATACTCCGAAATAGATTGTCCAGTTTGTACATGAGGTGCGTCCAGTTTTCGCCGTGACCCTCTCTACTCTTTTGCACATGCTATGCGGGCGAAATGATGATACCATGCCAAGTTCCAACATTTTCAGAGTTCATTTTGTAGTGATTTTCAATTTCACCGTCATTTAGCTCTCTAAACAAATCGGTAAATGACTGAAAAATAGCAAATGATGTCAAAACGTGTTGGAAATTGATGACGTCGCTTTGAATGATGCATACTGAATGCAAAAATAGGCTGGAGTTCAAATGACGGAAAAACAGCAAATGATGTCAGAACGTGTTGGAAATTGATGACGTCGCTTTGAATGGTGTACACGGAACGCAAAAAAGTCTGGAGTTGTAATAAGTTTAAAAAAATGAAGTGCCCATGTAACAGATGAGTGCTCGTCAGAAACCCTGATACTTCGAAAGAGATTGTCCAGTTTGTACACGAAGTGCATCCAGTTTTTGCCGTAACACAATAAGTCCGGAGTTATAATAAGTTATTAAAGATAAAAAAGAGGCACAATGCTCGTTAATTAGCTTCAAGCCTTTCGGAATAGTGCAAACTGCACTGCACATAGCTCCGTGCAGTCTACACTATTCCTCAAGGCTTAAAGCTAAGCAACGTGCAGATGAGCATTGCGCCTCTCCTTCATCGTCTCTGCACTCAGGGCTTATAAACCGCTCCTAGTGCCCCTCTCTTCGCGAGGTGGGACTAAAAAACAGCTTACTAAGAAACTATAGTACCGGTTCATGGCACGAACCGGTACTAAAGGTGCCCATGGGGCCACAGCCTGACCACAGCCTGACGCAGCATCATTAGTACCGGTTGGTGACACGAACCGGTACAAAAGGTTGCTCACGAACCGGTACTAATGATCTCCGCCCGCCTAGCCGTTGGAACCGGCACTAATGGACACATTAGTGCCGGCTCAAAATCAAACCTGCACTAATGTGCTTCACATTTGACCCTTTTTCTACTAGTGTAAGTCGCTGACCGATGGTGCCATTTATCCTTGTTTCGACCACACAGCGGAACTCTCAATGAAAGCACCAATGTCGGTGTCAAAACCAGTGAGCTCCGGTAGGGGGGCGCGAGCTATGAGATATGATCGATGGGTAATAAGAGAGAAGGGACACGGTGTTTTTACCCAGGCTCGGGCCCTCATTGAGGAGGTAAAACCCTACGTCCTGCTCTTGCTTATATTATTGGTGTATCAAAGTAGAGAGTTGATGTACCTCTAGCTTGTAAGTTCTGGTCTACACCCTAGGGGTAATGATGATGATGATGAATGTGAGATGTTGTGTATCGACTAGCCTGGTCTCGGCTTATATAATGTACCGGAGGCCTAGGATAACAAGAGTCCTAGACGGGTACATTGGTGGAGAGGAGTCCTTATCTTGATCACCAAGTCTTGTAGAATCTTCCCCGTATATGTCATGTGCTGCCTGAACTGGCTCATTAGTAAACCGCCACGCGTGTCCTTGGCTCGACCCACTATTCGGGAGATGATGTGGTGAGTACCCCTAGTTTAGGACATCGTCAACAAGCGCAACAGTTTCGATTCAGAATACAATATCTCTCTTGTGTCCGTACATCCGCCCCTTGTCACTAGCATGGAAAAGTTGCCAAAAGAAGTAGCATCTACTGTGGAGAGCTTCCGTTGGAAAGGTTACGATTGATGCAACATGAAGGAGTTAAGACGAGATTCGTTTATGAGGTCCTGCGTCTATGTGAAGCACTACTAGAATCAGCGCCTTTACCGAGTGCCTCAAAAACATGGTCAAGGGAAAAAACTCGGTAAAGGTTTTGCCTAGTGTAGTACTCGGCAAAGGACACCCAGCATACCCCCTTCCGGCAAACAGAAGTTTGCCAAGAACCATTTGTCGGACACTCAGCAGCAAGTTTGTCGAGCGTTTTCATGGTGCTCGGCAAAGGTATAACTCCATAAAAAAGAACTAACGGACAACAAAAAAGGAGGAAATCAATCAGTTTGCCAGGTGTCATTGTTTTGCCGAGTGTTGTAAAACTTTTTTGCATAACAAAAAGACACCGGCGGTGGCGCTGATGGCTAGAGCTGGTCGCGCTTGCGGCAGGGCGGTGCTCAAGACGACGGACGGGTCTACCTATTGTTGTCTAGGTGCTCATCGCATCAGTACACACGCACATATCACCGGCGAGCTTCTAATCCAAAGCATGTACGCGCATCATGCTGGCCGAGCCACATGCATACATCAATACACAATAAACTGGCATGCATGCATCAACATGCCAACATAACACACGTAGGTACAATGCTAGACAACACACACGCATCACGCCGGCAAGCCGCATAACGAGTTGAAGCCTTTGATCTCCGAGATGCCATAGATGTCCAGGCCACTGCCATGCTCGAGGTTGAACTCGGCCAGCGTCACGAGGAGCTGGCCGAAGAGCACGCTTTACAGGGCGCCGCCCAAGTCGCCGGTCTTCTGCTCTTCTCCGGCGGCCAGTGGTGAACAGTGAGATGAGCTTGGTGTGAGAAGATAGAGAACAAAGAGAGATGCGGTGTTTCTGGCTGTGATTGAGATGGAGGAGATAAGGAGAGAGAGAGAGAGGAAGGCGCGGTGAGATATAGCCAGATGAAAGGCTGCCACGTGATTAATCCATGTGATTTCCTGAGATTGGTCAAGAGTGTGCTTTCTCTTTGCCAATCAGTAAAAGCTTGACTTTCACCGAGTGTAACAACTCGTAAATACCAAAAAATATTAGAAATATTGCAAATGAACCAAAAACATGGGAATTGCCATCAAATATTGTCTACTTTATGTGAAAATTGGAGTGGAGCCATTTTGCATTCTATTTTTTGTACTTGCTTCACAAAAGATACACATTTATTACATTTAGAAAATACTAAATAATTTTGTTGTACAAAACAGGTAGAAAATCTATTTGGCAACATTGTTTGTAATGGTAAGATGCACCTCCGTGTCAAATGTGTGCAAATTATAATAAATTATACAGTGAATATGGCGATCACCTTGGTCATTTGACATGAAAGTCATGAATGTCCATACACGATAGCCCATTTTGTAAAGGATTTTTTTTTTCAAAATTGTCATATTGAAAGTTTGGCATATTTGCTCGCAACTAATACACATAAAAGGATTCCATGCGAAAGGATTGCATTTTTTGAACTTGTATTCTTTTATTTCAAACGGGGTCAAAATGGCCGGCGTGGCTATTCATGAGAAGGGGTCGAATCTCTCAAAGCCTAAGTGGCTCTTCCACATAATGACTACTTGTGTACCTAAACATGTGTTTTGTTAATTTTGAGGACAGATCTATCACACACTTAAAGTTCAAATTTGAATTACTTTCACGAAATCAACATAAAGTCATTGAAATGTGCGGAAGTAACTAGAGATCTAGAAAATTTATAGAACTTGGGAATTGTCCATTACATACGGTCTACTTTATGTGAAAATTAGAGTGGTACCAATTCGCATCGTGGTTTTTGTACTTGCTTCACAAAAAATACCCATTATTGACACATAGAAAATAAAAAATGATTATATTGTATAAAAAGTTGAAAACTCTATTTGGCAACATTGTATCCAAGTTCACCACATTATCATAAACTACATTAGTCCTCACCTTAATTGTTTGGCTAGAAACTCATGAATTTCCATACTTAATAGCCCATTTTGTGAAGAATTTTTCGCAAAATTGTCGTAATGTAAGTTAGGCATTTTTCCTCACAAATAGTACACATAAAATGAGTCCATGCGAAAGGATTGCAGTTTATGAACTTTTATTCATTTTCTTTCATTTTTTCAAAGGGTTCAAAATGACCGGCATGACTATTTATGGCAAGGAGTGGAACATTTCCAAACTATAAGTGGTTCTTCCACATAATGAATACTTGTGTACCTAAATATGTTGTTTGCTAATTTTTAGGACAGAGCTATTACTCAATTGCAGTTCAAATTGAATTACTATCGGGAAATCGGCATAAAGTCATTTAAATGTGTGAAAGTAACTAGAGACCTAGAAAATCTATAACACTTGGTAGTTGTTCGTCAAATATGGCGTACTTCATGTGAAAATTAGGACAGAACCATTTGGCACCCTGGTTTTTGTAATTGCCTCACAAAAAATACACATTTTTGATACTTCGAAAATAGAGAATGGTATTTTTTGACAAAAAGTACAAAACTCTGTTTGGCAACATTGTTTGTAATGGAAGGATTCACCTATATGCCCAAGTTCACCACATTATCATAAACTATGGCATGAATATGGTCATTGCGTTGGTCATTTGAGACCAAATTTTTCATGGGAAAAGTGTAAATAATATGGCCTCAAATGTAAAAGTTATCAACATAAAATTACCATTCTCATCAAAATGAACAACTTTGATTTTTGAAGCATCTTCATCCGAGGTCGTATGCAACTGCTACAGCAAAAACAATGCATTGTAGCTAACACCCCCTTTTGCCGAGTGGGACACTTGGCAAAGACCCCCTTTTTCCGAGTTTAGCACTCGGCAACACCACAGTTGACGAGTTTTGTTCTTTTACCGAGCGTTTCGTTGACGATACTCGGCTAAGTACCTATTTGCTGAGTTTCGATTTATGCCGAGAACTTCTTTGGTAGGAACTCGGCAAAGATACTATTGCCGACTGCGTAACATATTGCACTCGACAAGGAGCCTAACACTCGGCAAAGACGAAAATTCCAGTACTGAAGCTTTAAAAGAGCGAGTGCTCGTGTTTAGCCAGTTTCTTGAACCATTGGACTTGATCATGGAACAGCCGAGGAAAGAGTTCAATTGGACTAAACGCAACGAGCTCCTGTATATGAGTGGAAATGTCTCCATTAAAACCTGCAAGGCCTTGATGGTGGACTTCAATGATATGGAGAGCGGGGCCAAGGTGATGCTTGCATCGACCAAGGTGTGTGGAGAAGGTATTACCCTCTTTAGAGCATCGCGTGCGGTGCCTCTCGATGTTGTGTGGAACCCTTCTGTCCAAAGGCAGGCGATTGGACGTGCATATCGAATTGGTTAGCAAAAGATTGTCCATACATATAATCTAATCACACAAGGAACACAAGAGAAGGGGAAAATATGATATACAAGCTAAGAAGGAGAAAATGTCCAAATTGTTGTTTTCAAGTGAGCCACATCCTGTGGAGTGCAACCTGTCATCAGAATTTATTTCCATTGATAGGATTTTGAAACAAATGACAGAAGATGAAAATCTCAAAGAGATTTTTGTGAATGTACTCCCATCATAGTGACAATAGAACTTATAGACCTCTGTTAAGTGGAAGCTTCTAAGATCAGAATGTTGCAATTCCCATATTTTTTTGTGGTACTTATGCTTTTATATCATTTGTGGACAAGCACGCGTTCTATCAAATTCTGAATTTATGGATTCTTCAACAAAGAATTAAAATTATTTGCAAGGTATTGAAAGTAGAAATTCTAAATTGTGATCGTATATGTGGTACGCCTCCTTTGGGTGAAAAGTTTGAAAATGGAAGCCCTACAATTTTTATATCTATCTGGAAGACGGGGCAGCACCATTCATGGGCGTCCATCGTTCATGCCGTAAGGAGTACACACACACACTCCATGCACCAGCCCATAGCTATAGCTAGCCTCACACAAGTTTGACCATATAAGCGATCAGGCACTCTCATCTTGTGTTGACATTTCTAATGTTCTCGCTTTATATTTGTTATGGTCGATCTATGTTCATTTCCAAATTCACAAGTGTATTATTTTTAATCAGGGATAGAACAGTCTGGATGCCTCAGACCTAAGGGGTCAACTGGCATGTCTTGATAGTATGTATGTCATGTATACCGATATCATATTCCATCAGTCTAATTTGTTTGTTTTAGTTATTTTTAGAAGGCATCAATACAATGTTTGATGTATGTCATGTGTGCTTCACACTTTTTCATACTTCCCAACAACAATTGCTACACTTCAATCTACAATGTGCGCAGAAGGTGCTGAGAGCCTGAATCGAGTTGCCCGTTGTCTATCGCCGGGAGATGGAAAATGAATACCCAGACATGGACCTGGCTCTTGCACGAGAACAACTTGAAGAAAAAGTTTAGCTTTATTTTGGTCAAAATGTATCATCCACTTTTCGAAAAATGAAGTCGTGCTTTTCAAAAAGTATAAATTCCATGTACTTATTAGAAATTTTGGCTGTTTGGATGTTGTCTTGAAGAAGAGGCGGCACTGTCAGCTAACGAGTCGAAGCAGGTCGGCGTGTTGTACTTTGGCTTGAAGAAGAAGCGACACGGTCACTTGACGAGTGGAAGCCCCCGGTCCAGCCGAGGTGTCAAAGCCTCCATTAAGCTGACGATTCGAAGCAGGTCAGCGTGTTGGATGTTGGATTCAAGAAGAGGCGACATGCTGATGCCGACGCATGTCAAAATTTGTGACGCGGTCGATGCCAGGTTGATGAAGTAACTGTGTGGCCATGATAGTGTCCCCACCCCGTGTAATTCATGGGGCGATGATTCCTGATTATTTACCCTTCACCATGTCGAACTCTTGGTCGGCTCACCAAGGTGATGATCCAATGAGGTTGACCTCGGCTCGACGAACCGTGGATCTATCTAGCGCAAGTCGGCAGCCCTGGAGGAATGTTGTTGGTCTGGTTTGACACGAACGCGACGGTGAAGATTACCTCGAAAAAGCCTATAAAATTTATGGCCACGTGTTTGATAATAACACACAATACTCTATGAAAAAAATCCTTCAGAAAGTATGTCCAATATCGCGTTGATGCAATATCCGAAAATTGATGCACTCCTCAGACTCGACCCAGAGTTTGAACGGTCGGATCGAGCTGGAATTTTGAGAGTTGGTCGGTATAAAAATTCCGTAGCCAAAGAACGGTTGGATATTCCAAAGCATGTCCCCGCTGGACTCTGTACTCCTCGCCCTAAACACATCTAGATTCTGAGATAGATTCGACAGCGCTCCAGTATATTGGAGATTACCGGAGATTCGTCCATTGGAACACAATGAAATTATAGAGGTTTGTTCTAGATTCAATTCCGCACAATTCTACCAAAGCAATTGTCAAAGCAACACTGGAGGTGGCAGGGATGGCAAACACGAAACGATTGTCCAGAAAAGCTGCACGGTTGCCTGAGAACAATGTTGACATTGAGACCCCGACCTCCATGGATGATGATCCCGTGATAGATCGTACTTGATGTTGATGAAAGCTTATCATGCCTCAACACTCGACGGAGGAGGTATGATCTGCTAACTAGAGATTCGGGCACCGAATTCGCGCCATGAAGATCTAAGTCGTTGACCGATGGTCCCATTTATCCTTCTTTCGACCACACCGTGGAACTCTCAATGAAAGCACCAATGTCGGTGTCAAAACCAGTAAGCTCGGGTAGGGGGGCTGAGCTATGAGATATGATCGATGGGTAAAACCCTACGTCCTGCTCTTGCTTATAGTATGGGTGTATCAAAGTAGAGAGTTGATGTACCTCTAGATCGTAAGTTGTGGTCTACACCCTAGGGGTAATGATGATGATGATGAATGTCTGATGTTGTGTATCGACTAGCCTGGTCTCGGCTTATATAATGTACCGGAGGCCTAGAATAACAAGAGTCCTAGACGGGTACATTGGTGGAGAGGAGTCCTTATCATGATCACCAAGTCTTGTGGAATCTTCCCGGTATATGTCATCTGCTCCCCGAAGTGGCTCGTTAGTGAACCGCCACGGGGGTCCTTGGCCCGACCCACTATTCAGGAGATGATGTGGTGAGTACCCCTAGTCTAGGACATCGTCAATAAGTGCAACAGTTTCGATTCAGAAGACAAGATCTCTCTTGTGTCCGTACATCCGCCCCTCGTCACTAGCATGGAAAAGTTGCCAAAAGAAGTAACATCTACTGTGGACGAGCTTCCGTTGGAGAGGTTACCACTGATGCAACGTGAAGGAGTTAAAACGAGATTCGTTTATGAGGTCTTGCGTCTATGTGAAGCACTACTGGAATGAGCACCTTTACCGAGTGCCTCAAAAACTCGGCAAATGGTAAAAAACTCGGCAAAGGTTTTGCCGAGTGTAGTACTCGGCAAAGGACACCCAGCATACCCCCTTCCGGCAAACAGAAGTTTGCCGAGAACCATTTGTCGGACACTCGGCACTAAGTTTGTCGCGCGTTTTCATGGTGCTCAGCAAAGGTTTAAACTCCATAAAAAAAAGAACTAACGGAGAAAAAAAGGAGAAAATAAGTCAGTTTGCATGGTGTCAATGTCTTGCCGAGTGTTCCACTCGGTAAAACTTTTTTGTAGAACGAAAAGACACCGGCGACAGCGCCGATGGCTGGAGCTGGTCGCGCTTGCGGTTGGGCGGGGCTCAAGATGACGGACGGGTCTACCTATTGTTGTCTAGGTGCTCATCGCATCAGTACACACGCATATATCAGCCGGCGAGCTCCTAATCCAAAGCATGTACGCGCATCATGACGGCCGAGCCACATGCATACATCAATACACAATAAACCGTCATGCATGCATCAACATGCCAACATAACACACGCACGTACAATGCCAGACAACACACATGCATCACGCCGACAAACCACATAACGAGTTGAAGCCTTCGATCTCTGAGATGCCGTAGATGTTCGGGCCACTTCCATGCTCGAGGTTGAACTCCGCCAGCGTGACGAGCAGCTGGCCGAAGAGCACGCTACACAGGGTGTCGCCCAAGTCGCTGGTCTTCTACTCTTCTCGAGCGGCCAGTGGTGACCAGTGAGAGGTGCTTGGTGTGAGAACATAGAGAAGAAAGAGAGAGGAGATGTTTGTGGCTGTGATTGAGAGGGAGGAGATAAGGAGAGAGAGAGAGAGGGCGAAGGCGTTGTGAGATGAAGCCAGATGGAAGGCTGCCACGTGTCAATCCATGTGATTTCGTGAGATTGGTCGAGTGTGCTTATTCTTTGGCAATCAGTATAAGCAAGACTTTTACCGAGTGTAACAATCCGTAAATACCAAAAAATATTAGAAATATTGCAAATGTACCAAAAAATTGGGAATTGCCATCAACTATTGTCTACTTTATGTGAAAATTGGAGTGGAGCCATTTTGCATGCTAATGTGTGCATATTACAATAAACTATGTAGTAAATAAGGCAATCACCTTCGTTAGTTGACACGATAGTCATGGATGTCCATACACGATAGCACGTTTTGTAAAGGATTCTTTTTCCAAATTGTCGTACTGAAAGTTCGGCATTTTTCTTTGCAACTAATACACATAAAAGGAGTCCATGCGAAAGGGTTGCATTTTTAACTTGTATTCTTTTTTTCAAAATAGGGTCAAAATGGCCAGCATGGCTATTCATGACAAGGGGTCGTATCTCTCATTGCTCAAAGTGGTTCTTCCACATAATGACTAGTTGTGTACTTAAACATGTGTTTTGTTAATTTTTATGACAGAGCTATCACACACTTAAAGTTCAAATTTGAATTACTTTTAGGAAGTCAACATAAAGTCATTGAAATGTGCGGAAGTAACTAGAGATCTAGAAAATTTATAGAACTTGGGAATTGTCCATTACAGACGGTCTACTTTATGTGAAAACTGGAGTGGTACCTATTTGCACCTTGGTTTTGTACTTGCTTCGCAAAAAATAACCAATTTTGACACATAGGAAATAGAAAATGATTTTATTGTATAAAAAGTTGAAAACTCAATTTGGCAATATTGTTTGCAATGCCAGTATGCACCTATATATCCAAGTTCACCACATTATCATAAACTATGCAATGAATATGGTCATCACCTTAATCGTTTGGCTTGAAAGACATGAATGTCCATACTTCATAGCTCATTTTGTGAAGGAATTTTTTTCAAAATTTTCGTAAGGTAAGTTAGGCATTTTTCCTCAAAAATAGTATACATAAAAGGAGTCCATGCGAAAGGATTGCAGTTTTTCAACTTTTATTCATTTTATTTATTTTTTCAAAAGGGGTCAAAATGACTGGCATTGTGGCAAGGAGTTGAACATTTCCAAACAATAAGTGGTTCTTCCATATAATGATTACTTGTGTACCTAAAAATGTTGTTTGCTAATTTTTAGGACAGAGCTATCACACAATTGCAGTTCAAATTGAATTACTTTCGGGAAATCAGCATAAAGTCATTTAAATGTGTGAAAGTAACTAGAGACCTAGAAAATCTATAACACTTGGTAGTTGTCCATCAAATATGGTCTACTTCATGTGGAAATTGGGATAGAGCCATTTTGCACCCTGGTTTTTGTAATTGCCTCACAAAAATACACATTTTTGATACTTAGAAAATTCAAAATTATATTTTTGTACAAAAAGTTCAAAACCCTATTTGGCAACATTGTTTGCAACCTATATGCCCAAGTTCACCACATTATCATAAAGTCTGGAATGAATATGCTCATTGCGTTGTTCATTTGAGACAAAAATTATATGGCCTCAAATGTAAAACTTATCAACATAAAATTATCAGTCTCGTAAAAATGAACAACTTTGATTTTTGAAGAATCTTCTTCCGAGGTCGTATGCAACTGCTACAGCCAAAACAATGCATTGTAGGTAAGACCCCCTTTTTCCGAGTTGAGCACTTGGCAACACCCTGGTTGCCGTGTTTTGTTGTTTTACCGAGTGTTTCATTGACGATACTTGGCAAATTACCTATTTGCCGAGTTTTTAATTTCTGCCGAGTACTTCTTTGGTAGGAACTCGGCAAAGATACTATTGCTTACTGCCTAACATATTGCACTCGGCAAAGAGCCTAACACTCGGCAAAGATAAAAATTCTAGTAGTGAAGCTTTAAAAGAGCGAGTGCTTGTGTTTAGCCAGTTTCTTGAACCATTGGACTTGATCATGGAACAACCGAGGAAAGAGTTCAACTGGACTAAACTCAACGAGCTCATGTATATGAGTGGAAATTTCTCTGTTAAAGCCCGCAAGGCCTTGATGGTGGACTACAATGATATGGAGAGCGAGGCCAAAGTGATGCTTGCATCGACCAAGGTGTGTGGAGAAGGTATCACCCTCTTTGGAGCATCGCGTGTGGTGATCCTCGATGTTGTGTGGAACCCTTCTGACCAAAGGCAGGCGATTGGACGTGCATATCGAATTGGTCAGCAAAAGGTTGTCCATACATACAATCTAATCGCAGAAGGAACACAAGAGAAGGGCAAATATGATATACAAGCTAAGAAGGAGCAAATGTCCAAATTGTTGTTTTCAAGTGAGCCACAGCCTGCGGAGTGCAACCCTTCATCAGAATTTATTTCCATTGACAGGATTTTGGAACAAATGACAGAAGATGAAAATCTGAAAGAGATTTTTGTGAATATACTCCCATCGTAGTGACAATAGAACTTATAGATATATGGTAAGTGGAAGCTTCTAAGATCAGGGTGTTTCAGTTTCCATATTTGTTTGTGGTACTTATCCTTTTATATCACTATTGGACAAGTAGGCTTTCTATCAAATTCTGAATTTATGGATTCTTCAACAAAATTAGTAAAATTATTTGTAAGGTATTGAAAATAGAAATTCTAAATTGAGATCGTATATGTGGTACGCCTCCTTTGGGTGAAAAAATTGAAAATGACAGCCCTACAATTTTTATATCTATCTTGAAGATGGGGCAGCACCATTCAGGTGCTTCCATTGCTCTTGCCGTATGGAGTGCACACACACACTCCATGCACCAGCCCATCGCTATAGCTAGGCTCGCACAAGTCTGACCATATAAATGATCGAGCTCTCTCATCTTGTGTTGACATTTCTAATATTCTAGCTTTATATTTGTTATGGTCAAACTCTGTTCATTTCCAAATTCACACAAGTGTATTATTTTTCAATCTGGGATAGAACAGGCTGGATGCCTCAGACCTAAGGGGTCTGCTGGCATGTCTTGATAGTATGTATGTCATGTATACCGATATCATATTCCATCAGTCCAATTTGTTTGTTTTTGTTTTTTTAGAAGGCATTAATACAATCTTTGATGTATGTCATGTGTGCTTCACACTTTTTCATCCTTCCTAACAACATTTGCTACACTTCAATCTACAATGTGCGTACAAGGTGCTGAGAGCCTGACTCGAGTTACCCGTTGTCTATCGTCGGGAAAGCGAAAATGATTACCCGGACAATGGACCCGACTCCTGCACGAGAACAACCTGAAGAAAAAGTTCAGCTTTATTTTGGTCAAAATGTATCATCCATTTTTCTAAAAAGGAAGTCGTGCTTGTCAAAATGTGTAAATTCCATGTACATCTTTGAAATTTTGGCTTTCTGGATGTTGTCTTGAAGAAGAGGCGGCACAGTCAGCTAACGAGTTGAAGGAGGTCGGCATGTTGTACTTTGGCTAAAAGAAGTGGCGGCACGGTCAGCTGACGAGTCGAAGCCCCCGGTACAGCCGAGGTGTCAAAGCCTCCATCTCAGCTGACGAGTCGAAGCAGGTCGGCGTGTTAGATGTTGGCTTGAAGAAGAGGCGACATGCTGATCCCGACGCAGGTCCAAATTTGTGACGCGGTCGATGCCAGGTTGATGAAGTAACTGCAAGGCGATGAGAGTTCGCCCACCCCGTGTAATTCATGGGGCGACGATATTGGTGATGATTTAGCCTTCGCCATGCCGAACTCTTGGTCGGCTCACCAAGGTGATGGTCCAATAAGGTTGACATCGGCTCGACGAAGCGATGATCTATTTAGTGCAAGTCGGCAGCCCTGGAGCAACGTTGTCGGGCTGGTTTGACACCAACGCGACGGTGAAGATTACCTTGAAAAAGGCTTTAAAATTTGTGGGCACTAGGTAAGAACAACACACACTACTCTAGGAAAAAAATCCTCCAGAAAGTATGTCCAATATCGCGTTCATGCAGAAATATCCGAAAATTGATGCACTCCTCGGACTCGACCCAGAGTTTGAGCGGTCGGATCGAGCTGAAATTTTGAGGGATGGTCAATATAAAAATTCCATAGCCAATGACCGGTTGGGTATTCCAAAGAATGTCCCGGCTGGACGTTGTACTCCTCGCCCTAAACTCATCTAGATTCATGTCCAGATTCGACAGCGCTCTGGTATATCGGAGATTCGTCCGTTGGAACACAATGAGATTTTACAGGTTTGTTCTAGACTCAATTTCTCACAATTCCACCAAATCAATCGTCAAAGCGATACTCGAGGTGGCAGGGACGGCGAACACGAAACCACTGTCCAGAAAAGCTGCACGGTTGCCTGAGAACAATGCTGACGTTGAGCCCCCGAGCTCCATGGATGATTCTCCCATGATAGATCGGAGTTGATGTTGATGAAAGCTTATCATGCCTTAACTCTCGATGGAGGAGGTACGATCCGCTAACTAGAGATTTGGGCACGGAAGTCGCGCCATGAAGATCTATGTCGCTGACCGATGGTCCCATTGGTCCTTCTTTCGATCACATAGCAAAACTATCAATGAAAGCACCAAAGTCGGTGTCAAAACCAATAGACCTCGGGTAGGGGGGCGAGCTATGGGATATGATCGATGGTAAAAAGAGACAAGGGACATGATGTTTTTACATAGGTTGGGACCCTCTTTGAGGACGTAATACCCTACGTCCTGCTCTTGCTTATATTATGGGTGTATCAAAGTAGAGAGTTGATCTACCTCGAGATCGTAAGTTGTGGTCTACACCCTAGGGGTAATGATTATGATGATGATGAATGTGAGATGTTGTGTATCGACTAGCATGGCCTCGGCTTATATAATGTACCGGAGGCCTACGATAACAAGTGTCCTAGATGGGTATATTGTTGGAGAGGAGTCCTTGTCTTGATCACCAAGTCTTACGAGATCTTCCTCGTATATGTCATGTGCTGCCCGAAGTGGCCCATTAGTGAACCGCCATGGGGGTCCTTGGCCTGACCCACCGGTCGGGAGAGGATGTGGTGAGTACCCCTAGTCTGGGACATCGTCAATAAGCGAATAGTTTCGATTCAGAATACAAGATCTGTCTTGCGTCCGTACAGCCGCCACTCGTCGCTGGCATGGAAAAGTTGCCAAAAGAAGGAACATCTATTGCGGACGAGCTTCCGTTGGAGAGGTTACAACTGATGCCAAGTGAAGGAGTTAAGACAAGGTTTGTTTATGAGGTCGTGCATCTATGTCAAGCACTACTGGAATCAGCGCCTTTACCGAGTGCCTAGAAAACTCGGCAAAGGGCAAAAAAACACGGCAAAGGACCCCCGGCATACCCCCTTCCGGCAAACAGAAGTTTGCTGAGAACCATTTGCCCGACTCTCTGCAACAAGTTTGTTGAGTGTTTTCATGGTGCTCGGCAAAGGTTTAAACTTCGTAAAAAATAACTAACGGAGAATGAAAAAGTACGAAATCAGTCAGTTTGCCAGGTGTCAATGTTTTGCCAAGTGTTGCACTCGGTAAAACTTTTTTGTAGAACAAAAAGACACCGGCGGCGGCGCTGATGGCTGTAGCTTGTCGCGCTTGCGGTAGGGCGGGCTCAAGACAACAGACGGGTCTACCTATTGTTGTCTAGGTGCTCATCGCATCAGTACACACGCACATATCAGCCGGCGGACTTCTAATCCAAAGCATATACGCGCATCATGCCCGCCCAGCCACATGCATACATCAATACACAATCTTGGGACTCGCTGCTGAGGCCCAAATCGGCTGGGGTATGGGATTCAAGGACTTCAGACTCTTTAACCAAGCAATGTTAGCTCGGCAAGCATGGCGTATTTTAGTCAACCCGGAATGTCTTTGTACGCACGTCTTGAAGGCAAGGTATTTCCCTAATGGACGATTAGAAGATACTGTTTTCACTAGCAACGCGTCGCAAACTTGGCAAGCCATTGTGCAAGGGTTGGAATTGCTGAGGAAAGGCTTAGTCTGGCGCATCGGTAACGGGCAGTCGGTCCGAATTTGGCGGGACTCCTGGATACCACACCCTGTTGGTCGGCCACCAATTACCCAACAGGGAAGGTGCCATCTCCGGCGAGTCTCAGAGCTCCTATACGAGTATGGTGCATGGCGCGGAACCCTACTTCAACAGTACTTTTTGCCCGTTGATGTTCAGGAGATACTAAAGATTAAAGCGTCCCCTCGGCTGAGGGCAGATTTCCTTGCATGGGGTGCAGAATGTACTGGTATCTTCACCGTACGTAGCGCGTACCGGCTGGCGCTTGAGGACAAGCTTCGTCCCTCTTCAGTCGCAGCGAGCAGGGCACCGGACGGGCGACGTGCCGTCTGGGCATTATTATGGAGGTGCCCTGCTCCTCCTAAGGTGCGTGTGTTTGCATGGCGTTTGGCTACTAATTCCCTTGCCACATGGTCTAATAAATTCAGTCGACACATGGAGGTTACTGATATATGCCCATTATGTGGTCTCGAGCGCGAGGACACTTTTCATGTGTTTTGCAGGTGCCCTCGGGCGGTGCATTTGTGGCGGACTATGGCGGAGGTGTGGAGTATACCGGACATCGAGTCAGTCTATAACACCGGCCCGGAGTGGCTCCTGAACCTAATTGCAGAAAGTAATGAAGGGGACCGGCTGCGCCTGATTATGCTGCTGTGGAGATGTTGGCATGTGCGCAACGAGATCACTCATGACAAACCGGCGCCGCCTATGGAGGTATCTCGTCGCTTTTTGCAGAGCTACGTAACCTCACTGCTCGGGATCCAGCAGTATCCGCGAGAAGATTGGGACAAAGGGAAGATGACCATCCAACAAGAAGGTGCAGAACAGCCTATATCGCATGTGGGAGGTGTGCCACGAACAGCCCACAAATGGAGTCCCCCACCCGCCAACTGGACGAAGCTGAATGTCGACGGCTCCTTTTCCCATGATGACGGGAGGGCCGGGACGGGAATGGTGCTCCGTGACCAGGAAGGGGCCATTATTTTCTCCGCGTGTCGCTCGCTATGGTCTTGTCCGGACCCTCTACATGCCGAGCTAGCTGGGTGCATGGAGGGCATAGCTTTGGCCCTCCAATGGATGGAGCTGCCGTTTATCGTCGAGTGCGATAGTCTGCAGGCAGTGCAACTGATCAATGCCTCAGGACAAGACCGGTCGCAGTATGCCATGGTGGTCTCGGAAGCGAAGCATCTTATGAGTGAAAGGGAGTGTCATGTTATTCATATTTCTCGAGAGCAGAATAATGTAAGCCATACGTTGGCGAACTTTGGAAGGACGGAAGACCGTACTGTGGTCTGGCTCCGCTCCGGCCCGGACAATATCCCTAGCTTGTGTAGGGAGGACATTCTTAGCTCTTGAGTAATACAAATCCCTTTTACCCCGAAAAAAAAATACACAATAAACTGGCATGCATGCATCAACATGCCAACATAACACACGCAGGTACAATGCTAGACAACACACACGCATCACGCCGGCGAGCCGGATAACGTGTTGAAGCCTTTGATCTCTGAGATGCCGTAGATGTCTAGGCCACTGCCATACTCGAGGTTGAACTCGGCCAGCGTCACGAGGAGCTGGCCGAAGAGCACGCTGCACAGGGCGCCGCCCAAGTCGCCGGTCTTTTGCTCTTCTCCGGCGGCCAGTGGTGAACAGTGAGATGTGCTTGGTGTGAGACGATAGAGAAGAAAGAGAGAGGAGGTGTTCGTGGCTGTGATTGAGATGGAGGAGATAAGGAGAGAGAGAGGGGGGAAGGTGCGGTGAGATAAAGCCCAATGGAAGGCTGCCACGTGATCAATCCATATGATTTCGTGAGATTGGTCGAGAGTGTGCTTTCTCTTTGCCAATCAATAAAAACATGACTTTTACCGAGGGTAACACTCCGTAAATACCAAAAAATATTAGAAATATTGCAAATGAACCAAAAACTTGAGAATTGCCATCAAATATTGTCTACTTTATGTGAAAATTGGAGTGGAGCCATTTTGCATCCTATTTTTTGTACTTGCCTCACAAAAGATACGATTCTTTTACATTTGAAAATAGTAATTAATTTTGTTGTACAGAACAGGTAGAAAATCTATTTGGCAACATTGTTTGTAATGGTAAGATGCACCTATGTGGCAAATGTGTGCACATTACAATAAACTATGCAGTGAATATGGCGATCACGTTGGTCATTTGACATGAAAGTCATCATGAATGTCCATACACGATAGCCCATTTTGTAAAGGTTTTTTTTTTAAATTGTCATATTGAATGTTCGGCATTTTTTCACGCAACTAATACACATAAAAGGGGTCCATGCGAAAGGATTGCATTTTTGAACTTGTATTCTTTTATCCAAAACGGGGTGAAAATGGTCGGCATGGCTATTTATAACAAGGGGTCCAATCTCTCAAAGCTCTAAGTGGTTCTTCCACACAATGACTACTTGTGTACCTAAACATGTTTTTTTTTTCATTTTTAGGATAGAGCTATCACACACTTAAAGTTCAAATTTGAATTACTTTCAGGAAATCAACATAAAGTCATTGAAATGTGCGGAAGTAACTAAAGATCTAGAAAATTTATAGAACTTGGGAATTGTCCAGTACATACGGTCTACTTTATGTGAAAATTAGAGTGGTACCAATTTGCATCGTGGTTTTTGTACTTGCTTCACAAAAAATACCCATTTTTGACACATAGAAAATAGAAAATGATTTTATTGTATAAAAAGTTGAAAACTCTATTTGGCAACATTGTTTGCATTGCCAATATGCACCTATATATCCAAGTTCACCACATTATCATAAACTATGCAATGAATATAGTCCTCACCTTAATCATTTGGCTTGAAACTCATGAATTTCCATACTTCATAGCCCATTTTGTGAAGGATTTGTTTTTCAAAATTGTCGTAATGTAAGTTAGGCATTTTTCCTCACAAATAGTACACATAAAATGAGTCCATGCGAAAGGATTGCAGTTTATAAACTTTTATGCATTTTCTTTCATTTTTTCAAAGGGGTCAAAATGACTGGCATGACTATTTATAGCAAGGAGTTGAACATTTCTAAACTATAAGTGGTTCTTCCATATAATGAATACTTGTGTACCTAAATATGTTGTTTGCTAATTTTTAGGACAGAGCTATCACACAATTTCAGTTCAAATTGAATTACTTTCGGGAAATTGGCATAAAGTCATTTAAATGTGTGAAAGTAACTAGATACCTAGAAAATCTATAACACTTGGTAGTTGTCCATCAAATATGGCCTACTTCATGTGAAAATTAGGATAGAACCATTTTGCGCCCTGGTTTTTGTAATCGCCTCACAAAAATACACATTTTTGATACTTAGAAAATAGGAAATGTTATTTTTGTCAAAAAGTTCAAAACTCTATTTGGCAACGTTGTTTCTAATGGAAGGATTCACCTATATGCCCAAGTTCACCACATTATCATAATCTATGGAATGAATATGGTCATTGCATTGGTCATTTGGGACCAAATTTTTATGGGAAAAAGTTTAAATAATATGGCCTCAAATTTAAAAGTTTTCGACATAAAATTATCAGTCTCATCAAAATGAACAACTTTGATTTTTGAAGCATCTTCATCTGAGGTCGTATGCAACTGCTACAGCCAAAACAATGCATTGTAGCTAAGACCCCCTTTTGCGGAGTGGGACACTCGGCAAAGACCCCCTTTTCTGAATTTAGCACTCGGCAACACCCTGGTTGCCGAGTTTTGTTGTTTTACCAAGCGTTTCGTTGGTGATACTCGGCAAAGTACCTATTTGCCGAGTTTTAATTTATGTCGAGTACGTCTTTGGTAGGAACTCGGCAAACATACTATTGCCGACTGCCTAACATACTGCACTCGACAAATAGCCTAACACTAAGCAAAGACGAAAATTCCAGTAGTGAAGCTTTGAAAGAGCGAGTGCTTGTGTTTAACCAGTTTCTTGAACCATTGGACTTGATCATGGAACAGCTGAGGAAAGAGTTCAACTGGACTAAACGCGACGAGCTCCTGTATATGAGTGGAAATGTCTCCGTTAAAACCCGCAAGGCCTTGATGGTGGGCTTCAATGATATGGAGAGCGAGTCCAAGGTCATGCTTGCATCGACCAAGGTGTGTGGAGAAGGTATTACCCTCATTGGAGCATCGCGTGTGGTGCCCCTCGATGTTGTGTGGAACCCTTCTGTCCAAAGGCAGGCGATTGGATATGCATATCGAATTGGTCAGCAAAAGATTGTCTATACATACAATCTAATCGCAGAAGGAATACAAGAGAAGGGCAAATATGATATACATGCTAAGAGGGAGCAACTGTCCAAATTGTTGTTTTCAAGTGGGCCACAGCTTGCGGATTGCAACCCGTCACCGGAATTTATTTCCATTGACAGGATTTTGGAACAAACGACAGAAGATGACAATCTGAAAGAGACTTTTGTGAATGTACTCCTCTCATAGTGACAATAGAACTTATAGATCTCTGGTAAGTGGAAGCTTCTGAGCTCAGAATATTGCAATTTCCATATTTGTTTGTGGTACTTATCCTTTTATATCATTTGTGGACAAGCACACGTTCTATCAAATTCTGAATTTATGGATTCTTCAACAAAAGAAGTAAAATTATTTGCAAGGTATTGAAAATAGACATTCTAAATTCTGATCGTATATGTGGTACGCCTCCTTTGGGTGGAAAAAATTGAAAATGGCAGCCCTACAATTTTTATATCTATCTGGAAGATGGGGCTGCACCATTTAGGTGCTTCCATTGTTCATGCTGTAAGGAGTGCACACACACACTCCATGCACCATCCCATAGTTATAGCTAACCTCGTACAAGTCTGACCAAATAAGCGATCAGGCGCTCTCAAGTCTTGTGTTGACATTTCTTATGTTCTCGCTTTATATTTGTTATGGTCGATCTCTGTTCATTTCCAAATTCACAAGTGTATTATTTTTCAATCAGGGATAGAACAGGCTGGATGCCTCAGACCTAAGGAATCTGCTGGCATGCCTTGGGAGTATGTATGTCATGTATACCGATATCATATTCCATCAGTCTAATTTGTTTGTTTTTGTTATTTTTAGAAGGCATCAATACAATGTTTGATGTATGTCATGTGTGCTTCACACTTTTTCATCCTTCCCAACAACAATTGCTACACTTCAATCTACAATGTGCGTAGAAGGTGCTGAGAGCCTGACTCGAGTTGCCCATTGTGTATCATCAGGAGATGGAAAATGAATACCCGGACAATGGACATGACTCTGCATGAGAACAACCTGAACAAAAAGTTTAGCTTTATTTTGGTCAAAATGTATCATCCACTTTTCTAAAAATGAAGTCCTGCTTTTCAAAATGTGTAAATTCCATGTACGTCTTTGAAATTCTGGCTTTTTGGATGTTGTCTTAAAGATAAGGTGGCACGGTCAGCTAACGAGTCAAAGCAGGTCGACGTGTTGTATGTTGGCTAGAAGAAGAATCGGCACGGGCACCTGACGAGTCGAAGCCCTGGTCCAGCCGAGGTGTCAAAGTCTCCACGTCAGCTGACGATTCAAAGCAGGTTGTCGTGTTGTTGGCTTGAAGAAGAGACGACATGCTAATGCCGACAAACAAAATTTGTGACGCGGTCGATGCCAGGTTGATGAAGTAACTATGTGGCGATGATAGCGTACCCGCCCCTTGTAATTCGTGGGGCGACGATATTGGTGATGATTTAGCCTTCGCCATGCCGAACTCTTGGTCGGCTCACCAAGGTGGTGATCAAATGAGGTTGGCCTCGGCTCGACGAAGCGATGATCTATCTAGCGCAAGTCGGCGGCCCTCGAGGAATGTTGTCGGGCTGGTTTGACACCAACGCGACGGTGAAGATTACCTCGAAAAAGCCTATAAAAACTCTATGAAAAAAATCCTTCGGAAAGTATGTCCAATATTGCGTTGATGCAGAAATATCCAAAAATTGATGCACTCCTCAGACTGGACCCGGAGTTTGAACGGTCGGATCAAGCTGAAATTTTGAGAAATGGTCGGTATAAAAATTTCGTAGCCATTGAACGGTTGGATATTCCAAAGCATGTCCCCGCTGGACGCTGTACTCCTCGCCCTAAACTCATCTAGATTCCGACCAAGATTCGACAGTGCTCCAGTATATTGGAGATTCGTCCATTCTAACACAATGAAATTTTAGAGGTTTGTTCTAGACTCAATTCTGCACAATTACACGAAAGAAATTGTCAAAGCGACACTTGAGGTGGCAGGGATGGCGAACACGAAACCACTGTCCAGAAAAGCTGCACGATTGACTGAGAACAATGTTGACATTGAGGCGCCGAGCTCCATGGATGATTCTCCCGTGATAGATCGTAGTTGATGTTGATGAGAGCTTAACACGCCTCAACTCTTGATGGGGGAGGTATGATCCGCTAACTAGAGATTCGGGCACCGAAGTCGCGCCATGAAGATCTAAGTCATTGAACGATGGTCCCATTTATCCTTGTTTCGACCACACAGCGGAACTCTCAATGAAAGCACCAATGTCGGTGTCAAAACCAGTGAGCTCTGGTAGGGGGCCCGAGCTATGAGATATGATCGGTGGGTAAAAAGAGAGAAGGGACACGATGTTTTTACCCAGGCTCGGGCCCTCTTTGAAGAGATAAAACCCTACGTCCTTCTCTTGCTTATTTTATGGGTGTATCAAAGTAGAGAGTTGATATACCTCTAGATCGTAAGTTGTTGTCTACACCCTAGGGGTAATGATGATGATGAATGTGAGATGTTGTATCGACTAGCCTGGTCTCGGCTTATATAATGTACCAGAGGCCTAGGATAACAAGAGTCCTAGACGGGTACATTGGCGAAGAGGAGTCCTTATCTTGATCACCAAGTCTTGTGCAATCTTCCCCGTATATGTCATGTGCTGCCCGAAGTGGCTCATTAGTGAACCGCCACGGGGGTCCTTGGACCGACCCACTGGTCGGAAGATGGTGTGGTGAGTACCCCTAATCTATGACATCGTCAATAAGCGCAACAGTTTCGATTCACAATACAAGATCTCTCTTGTGTCCGTACATCCGCCCCTCGTCGCTAGCATGGAAAAGTTGCCAAAAGAAGTAACATCTACTGTGGACGAGCTTCCGTTGGAGAGGTTACGATTGATGCAACGTGAAGGAGTTAAGACGAGATTCGTTTATGAGGTCTTGCGTCTATGTGAAGCACTACTGGAATCAGCGCCTTTACCGAGTGCCTCAAAAACTCGGTAAAGGAAAAAAAACTCGGCAAAGGTTTTGCCAAGTGTAGTACTCGGCAAAGGACACCCAGCATACCCCCTTCCGGCAAACAAAAGTTCGCCGAGAACCATTTGTCGGACACTCGACAGCAAGTTTGTAGAGCGTTTTCATGATGCTCGGCAAAGATATAACTCCATAAAAAAGAACTAAAGGACAACAAAAAAAGGAGGAAATCAGTCAGCTTGCCAGGTGTCAATGTTTTGCCGAGTGTTGCGCTCGGTAAATCTTTTTTGCAAAACAAAAAGACACCGGCGGTGGCACTGATGGCTGGAGCTGGTCGCGCTTGCGGTAGGGTGGGGCTCAAGACGACGGACGGGTCTACCTATTCTTTTCTAGGTGCTCATCGCATCAGTACACACGCACATCATGCTGGCCGAGCCACAGGCATACATCAATACACATTAAACTGGCATGCATGCATCAACATGCCAACATAACACACGCACGTACAATGCCAGACAACACACACGCATCACGCCAGCAAACCGCATAACGAGTTGAAGCCTTCGATCTCCGAGATGCCGTAGATGTTCGGGCCACTGCCATGCTCGAGGTTGAACTCGGCCAGCGTGACGAGGAGCTGGCCGAAGAGCACGCTACACATGGTGCCGCCCAAGTCGCCGGTCGTCTGCTCTTCTCCAGCGGCCAGTGGTGAACAGTAAGAGGTGCTTGGTGTGAGAAGATAGAGAAGAAAGAGAGAGGAGATGTTTGTGGCTGTGATTGAGAGGGAGGAGATAAGGAGAGAGAGAGAGGGGGGAAGGCGCTGTGAGATAAAGCCAGATGGAAGGCTGCCACGTGATCAATCCATGTGATTTCGTGAGATTGGTCAAGAGTGTGCTTTCTCTCTGGCAATCAGTAGAAGCATGACCTCAAAATACCAAAAAATTGGGAATTGCCATCAAATATTTTCTACTTTATGTGAAAATTGGAGTGGAGCCATTTTGCATCTTTTTTTGTACTTGCTTCACAAAAGATACACATTTTACATTTAGAAAATAGTAAATAATTTGGTTGTACAAAACAGGTAGAAAATCTATTTGGCAACATTGTTTGTATAGGTAAGATGTACCTGTGTGTCTAATGTGTGCAAATTACAATAAACTATGTAGTGAATATGGCGATCACCTTGGTCATTTGACATGAAAGTCATGAATGGCCATACACGATCGCACGTTTTGTAAAGATTTTTTTTTTTCAAATTGTCATATTGAATGTTCAGCATTTTCCTCGCAACTAATACACATAAAAGGAGTCCATGCGAAAGAACTGCATTTTTTTTAACTTGTATTCTTTTTTTCAAAACAGTTTCAAAAAATGGCCGGCATGGCTATTCTTGACAAGGGGTCGCATCTATCAAAGCACTAAGTGGTTCTTCCACATAATAACTACTTGTGTACCTAAACATGTGTTTTGTTAATTTTTAGGACAAAGGTATCACACACTTAAATTTCAAATTTGAATTACTTTCGGAAAATCAACATAAAGTCATTGAAATGTGCGGAAATAACTAGAAATCAACATAAATTGTCCATTACAGACGGTCTACTTTATGTGAAAATTAGAGTGGTACAAATTTGCACCCTGATTTTGTACATGCTTCACAAAAAATACTCATTTTTGACACATAGGAAATAGAAAATGAATTTATTGTATAGAAAGTTGAAAACTCTATTTGGCAACATTGTTTGCAATGCCAATATGCACCTATATATCAAAGTTCATCACATTATCATAAACTGTGCAATGAATATGGTCATCACCTTAATCGTTTGGCTTGAAAGTCATGAATGTCCATACTTCATAGCTCATTTAGTGAAGGATTTTTTTCAAAATTGTTGTAATGTAAGGTAGGCATTTTTTCTCACAAATAGTACACATAAAAGGATTCCATGCGAAAGGATTGCAGTTTTTGAACTTTTATTCATTTTCTTTATTTTTTTCAAAAGGGGTCAAAATGACCGGCATTATGGCAAGGAGTTGAACATTTCCAAACTATAAGTGGTTCTTCCATATAATGACTACGTGTGTCCCTAAAAATGTTGTTTGCTAAATTTTAGGACAAAGCTATCACACCCGGCAAGACACCCTTTGCCCTGGTATACGGGGCAGAAGCAGTTCTCCCCACGGAACTCACCTACGGGTCACCTCGAGTGCTCGCTTATGACGAGCTTGAGCAAGAGCAATTGCGGCAAGACGACGCTACGCTCCTTGAGGAAGATCGTCTTCGAGTAGCAGTGAGAGCAGCACGCTATCAGCAAACCTTGCGCCGCTATCATAGCCGCAAGGTTCATGCCCGAAGCTTTGAGGAAGGCGACCTTGTTCTTCGGCGCGTTCAATCGGCCAAGAATTCCAACCAGTTGACGCCGAAGTGGGAAGGCCCTTATCGGGTAATACAAGTCACCAGGCCTGGCGCAGTCTGCCTGGAGACCGAAGATGCTATTCCAGTGAGCAACTCCTGGAACATTGAACATCTTCACAAGTTTTACCCATAAGGCGCGGTTGCCGGGCCTCCCGGCAAACCACCTTTTGTACAAGCCTTGCCGGCAAGGCATGTAACCCTCTGTACAAAGCCAGGCGCAGACCCTGAGGATAAATAAATGAAGCGCTGGCGCCCTAAGTTTTAGCATGCATGCTAGGTTAAGTCTCTCCCTCGGTTAGGGTTGATAGTGCTTAGCGGAAACTAACCCCTAGCATACAGGTCGAGTGTGCGTCTCTCTGTCCCTTTCCGTCCTCTTTAGTTCGTAGGGTACATGGACGTTTCTGCTGAGCTGTTTGGAAGAAAGAGAACAAGCCGGCACTCCGGCCCCGGCAAGCCAAGGCTGCCGGGGGCTGCAGATTCAGATAAGTCTTCTATCCCCTATTGTGCATTACCGTATGAAGTTGGGATGTATGAAACCTCATTTTATTCCTAGGTCGCCGTGCTCCCCCTTTCTTCCTATACCCAAGGACTATTCCCTGGGTCGGAACTAGGTCGTAGTCGCGGTGACGAGGAAATAAACGAGGGGCCTAACTCTACTTCGCCCCTGCCTCCGCCAAGACCGTGAGAATGGTCGAATGAAGTAAGGGGACGGCAACGCCTGCTGCCAGGCGAAAATGTTTATCTTAAAAATAACAAGGATTCACTCCTTGTCATGGGCCCCGCTCACGCACAAAGAACTCGGCAAGCACCCTTTTCCATTAAAAACATCCCATACAGGTACAGTTCATACGGAATGAAAAACATGAGCAAGGGGATTACAAGTTTTAAGTTTAACAAATGCCCGCAGGCTTACAAACTGAAAAGAGGTAAGGTGCTCGTAATCCCTTTCTTGTCCCTCTCCTCAGAAGGTGGAACGAGACAGCAGGAGGGCAAAAAGAGTGCCTAGGCGAGGTACGAGCAGCAGAAGACGTCGGGAGAGGAGCAGGAAGATGAGGCAGCGGGCCGACAATACGCGACGAAGGCGTCGGTGCCTGCGTACTCCGAGTTGACGGCCCGTCACCCGCCTTCTTCGTCTTCTCCGGCCCTCCTACGCCAGCCGCCCAAGGAGGCGACGGGGAACGCGCCAATGGAGAGCTTGACTAGGAAGGCCCTCGGCAGGGCGCGAGGCCGAGGGAGGGGCGACGCGGTCAGTCGGAGTCGGGGTCGGCACCCCCCCCCCCCGCACGACGCCCTTGTCGTCGCTGTGGCTGTCCTCCTCGTCACTCCTGCTTGAGGAGGAGTCTTCATCATCTGAGGAGCTCTCCACGCAGCACTTCAGGCGAGTTCCAAGGTCCCCGAAGACCTTGACGGAGAGCAGGCCGTTCTCCATTAACTTGAAGTAGAGAACGAGCCCCGCCGTCAGGCTGTGGATACGAGCAAAAGTCTTCCATCCGCGACGAAGGTACATGACATGAGGAGCGGGGAAGTCGATGTCGACCCGCGTACCGCCGTTCCCGCAACCCCTCATATGAAACCTGAGGGTCTGTGGCGGGTCGAGCTCCATCTCCCGAGCGAACGGGGTAGGGACACGAAGACGACGACGCGGTGGCCGGCGCAGCCTGATGAAGAACTCACGGGGGCTGGTCCCCGACTTGACCCTCCATTGGGGGAGGCATCGCTGGCGGGGGCAAGGTCGGCGCGCCGCCCCATCCCCCTCTTTCCCGAGCGCCGTGGTGACCTCGGCCTCGCCCCCTCCACCTTCCTCTCGTGGCCGGCTCCGCCACCGCAAGCTCTTGGGAAGGAGGGACGCGCTGTCGAGCGGAGACCCTCGCCGCCACCGTCGAAGGGCAGGCGCCCCCTCTCGCCATGGCAGATGGAAGGAAGGAGACGAGGTGGAAGGATATGGATGATGAGAGAATGTGGGATGTCATCCCCCTCCCCCGTCTTATAAAGGGGCGGGGTCGCGGCTCGGCCGCCCCACCCAGCCAATCCGGCCGCCGGGGGCGCATGGAATCAAGACCGACCCGCTGCTCCAATCAGCGATGGCTCGGTTTCCCGCCTCCACCGCCTGGCACCTTGGGCATGGGGGAGACGTGGCGAGCAAGCGGAGATCGAGGGGACGGGTGAGGCGACCGTTCTCCACCACGTGATCGTGGGGCGCGGACGCCTTGAAGACCACGACCAAAGTCCACTCAGTTAATGAGCCACGCCTCTGCGTTTTCCTCTTTTTATGGGGAAGGCGCGAGCCACCTCTTTACTGTGATGTGACGCATGAGGGCAGCAGCCGCCCCACGCATGCCCCCCATGTCATGCCTGACCCTCCATGATGCGCATTCAACGCGGGTCGTGGGGAAGCACAAGCGAGCGAAGAAATTACTGTCGTAAAATCCCGCCCCGCCTGCCCGCGCGCCGTTCTGGGCCCGGCCCAACAACGCGTTGCGCTTATGTGTGGCGCAAGCCCGGGGGCTCCTGTCGGTGTACAAAAGTAGGGGCTCTCATTTTTACCCCTTTACTTGTGCACGGGCAGTCAGAACCACGCCCACGGCCACACTAAGTAGGGCAGAGGAGGGAAGCCGAAGGCACAAGACAACCAGAGCAACGCCAAGACCAGAGACACAAAGAGCAAAAGGGCGAGGTAGGGCTCCCCCGGCAAGACCCTTGCCGGGGCGGCCTCCGCGGCCCCAGCAAGAGCCTTGCCGGGGCAACTTGCCCGATGCCAGCGGAGCGCGCCACCCTTGGGCCAAGGGCTCCAACGCCATCAACCACATTGGGACCAAGGCTCGGGAGGCACCTCCGTGGTGGCATGCAGATCTTTGTGAAGATCAGAAGCATACAAGACCAGATGATGACCAGAAGACGACGATCCTCGGCGGGATCCTAGCCGAGAAAATCCACGAGACCCCTGGCAAGATCCTTGCTGGGGACGACCGCGATGGCACGGCAAGGCCCTTGCCCAAGACACCTGCGAGGCCACAATCAGGCCCGCGTCCGCCAAGACTCCACCGTCGTTCCCATACAGCTGCCAGCCCAACCAGCTGGGCAGGCACCTGCGTGGCAACGTGCGGCTTCCAAACCAGCTCAGCAAGCACCTGCGTGGTGGTAGATCTTCGTGAAGACCCTACCACCACGCCATCTCAACAGCCTGCCAGCCTACATGGCGCTGCATGGGTCGCTGGCCTGGACGCGCGTCGGAGCGAGGCGTAGCGGCGACGGACGGGATGGGCCTCGTTGCCATCCCCGATAAAGCAACGGGACACCTAAGGGAGCGCATTTAATGCGTCTTGTGCCGTAATGACAAGCGATAAGCTTGCCTACTGTACACCTTTCCACCTCCCGTGTGCCACTGTGGCAACCCCTTTTGTCTATAAAAGGAGGCCCACGGCGTCCAGGAGAAGGATTCAGATCTTTTGAGCTGGACACGCACCGTAGGTAGCTCAAGAACACTCAAATACATACACCAAAGCAGGACTAGGGTATTACGCATCCACGCGGCCCGAACCTGGGCAAACGATCCTTGTGCTGACTGCCAGACCCGCTCTTTGCACAACCTCGCGCCCGCCAACCATAGAAGGGATTCTAGTGATCCCATAGGTGTCGTTTCCCTCACACCTGCGCCGGTAACTTCATCATCACCGTCGCCACGCCGTCGTGCTGACGGAACTCGCCCTCGGCCTCAACTGGATCAAGAGTACGAGGGTCGTCATCGAGCTGAACGTGTGCTGAACACGGAGGTGTCGTACGTTCGGTGCTAGGATCGGTCGGATCGTGAAGACGTATGACTACATCAACTGCGTTGATAAAACGCTTCCGCTTTCGGTCTACGAGGGTACGTGGACACACTCTCCCGCTCGTTGCTATGCATCACCTAAATGGATCTTGCGTGTGCGTAGAATTTTTTTTGAAGTTACTGCATTCCCCAACAGTAGATAGATGGCTTCTTCTCTCTCTTTGATTCTCAATACCATGTTCTCCTCGATGTTTTTGGAGATCTATCCGTTGTAATCTTCTTTTGCGGTGTGTTTGCCGAGATCCGATGAATTGTGGATTTATGATCAGCTTATCTATGAATATTATTTGAATCTTCTCTCATTTCTTTTATGCATGATTAGGTATCTTTGAAATTCTCTTCGAACTATCGGTTTGGTTTGGCCAACTAGTTTGGTTTTTCTTGCAATGGGAGAAGTTCTTAGCTTTGGGTTCAATCTTGCGGTGTCCTCACCCAGTGACAAAGTAGGGGTAGCGAGGCACGTATTGTACTGTTGCCATCGAGGATAAAAAGATGGGGTTTACATCATATTGCTTGAGCGTATTCCTCTACATCATGTCATCTTACTTAATGTGTTACTCTGTTCTTCATGAACTTAGTACTCTAGATGCAGGCAGGAGTCAGTCGATGTGTGGAGTAATAGTAGTAGATGCAGGCAGGAGTCGGTCTACTTGACACGGACGTGATGCCTATATTTCATAATCATTGCCTTAGATATCGTCATAACTTTGCGCTTTTCTATCAATTGCTCGACAGTAATTTGTTCACCCACTGTATTATTTGCTATCTTCAGAGAAGCCTCTAGTGAAATCTATGGCCCCGGGGTCTATTTTCTATCATATAAGTTTCCATATCTACTATTTTGCAATCTTTTACTTTCCGATCTATAAACCAAAAATATTTACTTTATATTTTTGTTTAGTTTTATCTATCTCTATCAGATCTCACTTTGCAAGTGACCGCGAAGGTATTGACAACCCCTTTATCGCATTGGGTGCAAGTTGTTTGATTGTTTGTGCAGGTATTGGTGATTTGTGCGTTGTCTCCTACTGGATTGATACCTTGGTTCTCAAACTGAGGGAAATACTTATCTCTATTTTGCTGCATCACCCTTTCCTCTTCAAAGGAAAAACCAATGCAAGATCAAGAAGTAGCACTCGCGGAGGCGAATATTTGAGTTACGAGTTTGGCCTTCATTTAAAACAATGTGGAATTGTTTCACAACTCACGCCACCTGGAACACCACCGCGTAATGGTGTGTCTGAATGTTGTAACCATACTTTACTAGATATGGTGCATTATATGATGTCTCTTACCGATTTACCACTATCATTTTGGGGTTATGCATTAGAGATAGTTGCATTCACGTTAAATAGGGCACCGTCTAAATCCGTTGAGACGACACCGTATGAACTGTGGTTGGCAAGAAACCTAAGCTGTCGTTTCTTAAAGTTTGGGGATGCGACGCTTATGTCAAAAGGCTTCAGCCTGATAAGCTCGAACCTAAACCGGAGAAGTGTGTCTTCATAGGATACCCTAAAGAAACTATTGGGTACACCTTCTACCACAGATCCGAAGGCAAGATGTTTGTTTCTAAGAATGGATCCTTTCTAGAGAAGTAGTTATCTCGAAAGAAGTGGGTGGGAGGAAATAGAACTTGATGAGGTAATTGTACCTTCTCTCGAATTGGAAAGTAGCACATCAGAGAAATCCGTTCCCGTGATGCCTACACTAATTAGAGAGGAAGCTAATGATGAGGATCATGAAACTTCGGATCAAGTTACTACGTACTAGACCTCGTAGGTTGAACAAAGCACGTTCCGCACCAGAGTGGTATGTTAATCTTGTCCTGGAAGTCATGTTATTAGACCATGGCGAACCTATGAACTATGAAGAAGCTATGTTGAGCCCAGATTCTGATAAATGGCTTGAGGCCATGAAATCTGAGATAGGATCCATGTATGAGAACAAAGTATGGACTTTGGTGGACTTGCTCGATAATCGGTAAGCCATAGAAAATAAATGGATCTTCAAGAAGAAGACTGACGCTGATGGTAATGTTACTGTCTACAAAGCTTGAATTGTTGCAAAAGGTTTTCGACAAGTTCAAGGAGTTGACTACGATGAGACTTTCTCACCCGTAGTGATGCTTAAGTCTGTCCGAATCATGTTAGCAATTGCCTCATTTTATGATTATGAAATCTGGCAAATGGACGTCAAAACTGCATTCCTTAATGGATTTTCTTAAAAGAAGAGTTGTATATGATGCAACCAGAAGGTTTTGTCGATCCTAAAGGTGCTACAAAGTGTGCAAACTCAAGCGATCCATCTATGGACTGGTGCAAGCATATCGGAGTTGAAATATATGCTTTGATGAGGTGATCAAAACATATGTTTTATACAGACTTATAGTGAAGCCTGTATTTACAAGAAAGTGAGTGGGAGTGTAACATCCCAAATTTTCAATTTGGAATGTTATACATAGGTCATTCATGCACATCATATTTTATCGCATTTATTTGCACGATTCTCGAAATTCTAAGCAACTGAAGGACCCACGGAGAGAGTTGGGGATTTCACGTTTTTCATATTTGAATTTTCTCAAATATCGAAACAAGGATCATTTTGGTTTTAATTATTTTCTCTCCGAAAATGTTTCCAATATAAAAATAAATGAGAGGAGATAATATGACTTCTCCAAAATAAAAGAAATATTGGAGGAAAATATTAAAATCAAATAAATATTTTATTTGGATTTTATTGCTATTTTATTTGAATTAGAAAAAAATATGCATTTTTTAAAATTTCATTTTAGGGCCGAGAAAATGCTCACTTTGTTCTAAATATTCTATTTAGACGATGAAAATTTGTTTTGGTATTTTTAGATTTTTATTTTATTTTCTAGGATTTTTCCGGCGGAATCTGTTTTAAAAAAAATCTTTGCGGACCGATCTGGGCCGAAGCCCAGTCGGCCCGGCACCGCAGCCGCCTCCCCGCGCGCGCGCCCTGTGCCCGAGCCGGACTTCGCCGGAGTCCGGGACACCGCCGTCGCCCGGTTGCCCCTGCCCCAAGCCGAGTCGCCCCCTCCCCTTTATAACTTGCCCCGCCGCCGCCCTCACCCCGCCTCGCCTCGCCCCGCTCCCCATCGCAGCACGCAGCAGCCGCCGCCGCCACCAGCGCTGCACCGCCCCCGTCGCCCCGCAGCCAACTCACCTCACCAAAGTCGCCGCTGCCGTTCGCCGGATCCAACGCCCGGTTTTTTCGGTTTAGGTAAAAAACCAATCGGTTTTTTAAGAAACCCTAGATGTGTTTTTTATTTTGTTCGGTTCGGTTTTGTCGGTTCGGTTATTTAACGGACATTCGTCCGTTCGTTCGTTTTAACGAACGCTGTTCGTCAGTTAGCGCAGACAGCGAACGTTCGTTCGTTAGCCTGTTCGTCTTGTTTTTTCTAGGGTTTTTCCGTGATTATTTTCGATCACGATTTCTGCCCTGATCTTTGTTTTACTTTATCTTTTCGCTCGTTTATCCAAATCAGGTGAAATAAGCGCCTAGACCTTCATCTCGAAGCCCTCTTTCTGTTGAACCAACTTGAACAAGATTTTGGAACTGTAAATTTGACTTTAGTCCAGATTAGTAAACGGATCTTGTTTCTTTCGTAGTTTGAGTTTCGTTTCTCCGTTTGATTTGATTCTTTTTGCAAACCGGAGTTCTTTAGTTGAACTTTCTGGTTATACCTTCTTATTTGAGTTTAGCCGTACATCTTCCCTTGAGTGCTTATGTATGCTATTGTTTGTTTGCGATAGAATTCCCGGAGTGTGAAGCGTGCTACTACGAGTCTCTAGGATTTGCAAATCGTCAGCAACGCAAGTAACGCATTGATCATTGCTACCTCTTGAGCACTGCGTTGGTTTTCCCTTGAAGTGGAAAGAGTGATCCAGTAAAGTAGCGTAAGTATTTCCCTAAGTTTTTGAGAACCAACGTATCAATCCAGTAGGAGATCACGCACGAGTCCCTCGTACCTACACAAACAAATAAGAATCTCGCAACCAACGCGATAAAGGGGTTGTCAATCCCTCAGCGGTCACTTACGAGAGTGAGATCTGATAGATATGATAAGATAATTTTTTTGGTATTTTTATGACAAAGATGCAAAGTAAGATAAAAGGAAAAGGCAATAACTAACTGTTGGAAGATAAATATGATGGAAAATAGACCCGGGGGCCATAGGTTTCACTAGTGGCTTCTCTCGAGAGCATAAGTATTACGGCGGGTGAACAAATTACTGTTGAGCAATTGATAGAATTGACCATAGTTATGAGAATGTCTAGGTATGATCATGTATATAGGCATCACGTCCGCGACAAGTAGACCGACTCCTGCCTGCATCTACTACTATTACTCCACACATCGACCGCTATCCAGCATGCATCTAGAGTATTAAGTTCAAAAGAACAGAGTAACGCTTTAAGCAAGATGACATGATGTAGAGGGATAAACTCATGCAATATGAAATAAACCCCATCTTGTTATCCTTGATGGCAACAATACAATACGTGCCTTGCTGCCCCTGCTGTCACTGGGAAAGGACACCGCAAGATTGAACCCAAAGCTAAGCACTTCTCCCATTGCAAGAAAGATCAATCTAGTAGGCCAAACCAAACTGATAATTAGAAGAGACTTGCAAAGATAACCAATCATACATAAAAGAATTCAGAGAAGATTCAAATATTGTTCATAGATAAATTTGATCATAAACCCACAATTCATCGGTCTCAACAAACACACCGCAAAAGAAGATTACATCGAATAGATCTCCGCGAGAATCGTGGAGAACTTTGTATTGAGATCCAAAGAGAGAGAAGAAGCCATCTAGCTAATAACTATGGACCCGAAGGTCTGAGGTAAACTACTCACACATCATCGGAGAGGCTATGGTGTTGATGTAGAAGCCCTCCATGATCAATGCCCCATCCGGCGGAGCGCCGGAAAAGGCCCCAAGATGGGATCTCACGGGTACAGAAGGTTGCGGCGGTGGAATTAGGTTTTTGGCTCCGTATCGGGTAGTTTGGGGGTATGTAGGTATATATAGGAGGAAGAAGTACGTCGGTGGAGCAACGTGGGCCCCACGAGGGTGGAGGGCGCATCCAGGGGGTAGGCGCGCCCCCTACCTCGTGCCCTCCTGGTTGCTTTCTTGAGGTAGGGTCCAAGTCCTCTGGATCACGTTTGTTTCGAAAATCACGTTCCCGAAGGTTTCATTCCGTTTGGACTCCGTTTGATATTCTTTTTCTGCGAAACACTGAAATAGGCAAAAAACAGCAATTCTGGGCTGGGCCTCCGGTTAATAGGTTAGTCCCAAAAATAATATAAAATTGTATAATAAAGCCCATTAACATCCAACACAGAATATAATATAGCATGGAACAATAAAAAATTATAGATACATTGGAGACGTAGCAATCATACTCTTTTCATACCCAGTTTTTATGCATTAGTTACAATCCTCCAACACTGCATGATTAGGATGTGATTAACTTGTGGGTATTGGGAAGTAGATGATGAGGTAGAACCTATTACCTGTTTTATTATCAAACCCTTGGGAGTTACTTCTACGTTATGCTTATACTGCCATGCTATGCTCGTAGACGTGGTTTGGGTGAGTGAATCCATGACAGATGTGAGATTGTTAATTAATGGTTAACTTAAGGTGGATACTTGAATACACATCTGGGTGGATTGTTGGTTTGGGCACCTAGAGAATCCAGTGTTGCCCTAGGATATCCCGGAGTACCCGTGTGATCATCCTACGCTCCGCCACCTAGGCTCAAAGGGATCATAAGATTATTCATGCTAGAAACTTCCGTGTGCAGCCACAAGCTATTATGGGCTCTAGCATAGTTAAGTAGGTTGCATGACCTCTTTCAGTGGTAGGCTAGCAGATGTAGAGGGAAAGTAGGTGTAACTGTCTACCCAGAGTAAAGAGTAAATGTTTCTGAAAGACTGTGTCTCGTTCATCCGTTTCTCAAACATCATGTAGTGCGAGAAATCCAACGGAGGAGATCGAGTCATGTGGGGAAAAGTGCGCAAACCTCTGCAGAGTGTATAAACTAATCATGGTTAGTCGTGTCCCCGGTTATGGACATCTTGAGTATCTGGTACTTGAATTATTGATTTGATCTCATCACTCGAAATTAATTTGTTGGGTTGTAAATGATTACTTTAATTGGGCTTGAGTTGGAGGAACCTTCTCAATGATGTTTCAACCACCAAGATAGTTAAATTAAAATCTATTCCTTTTTTGTAGGGAAAAATTGGCTTTTCGCAAAACATTATAACCATAGAGCCTCCACCAGCCATATTTGCATGTAGTGTTAGCATTTATCTGTTTATTGCTCTAATGTGTTATATTGCCAACATATTCCATGTGCTGACCCGTTTTGGGCTGCAACATATCATGTTGCAGACTTTTCAGACGAAGAGTGAGGTGCGCTAGGTCGTTTGTCATGCACTCAGCTATGCCATTGGAGTTGACGGACTCACTTTATCTTCCAAGCCTTCTGCTGTTATCTTATTTAGATGGCCTTAAGCCATATTTATTGTAATAAGTTCTCTTTTGGAGACATTCGATGTAATAAGTGTGTGATTGCTACTCTGTTATAAGTCCTTCAACTACTGTGTGTGTCAGCATTACCGATCCAGGGATGACACTGAAGCACAGAGATTTGACCGTCTGAGGTTGGGTCGCTACAAGATGGTATCAGAGCACACGCTGAATGTAGGACACGACCACTAAAATGAGCCATAGGTCAGTCTTCTCTACTCATTTGTGACTCCTCTTTAGGATGGCGGACTCAAGGAACAAGTTTGCACAACCGGATGAAGACACACCCTTTGGACGACACTTGAAGGAAGTCACTAGGTACCTAAACATCGGAATACCAACCTTCACCGAGACCTAGACCGCCACTTTACCAGAAGAGGAGCGCTGGATGATTCGAGTTCAAGTTCTAGGATGGACATTCACGCCAGTTACTGAGCCCATAGAATTTTCCTTTGATGCACCAACCTGGAGTTTAGGAAAGAGCATGGCGGCCCATATCGCCATGGGACGCATCGGTGAAGTCTACAACAAGGATCTCAAAGACACTATCTACCAGATATGTGGGCACCGAGATGAGCAATGGGAGATGATCAGCACCATGAGAGACCGGTCCATTGCAGCTTTCATCCAGGAGTTAAACCAGCACATCCATCGACAGGAGAACCAGATGTGCGCAAGCATGCTAGATTTGAAGAAGGCGATGACCAGGAACATGGAGCTAGAAGAGGAACTAAAGTCTACTCGCGATGGATATGAGGAAGAAATCGCAATACTTGTGGAGAAGAACGACGACCTGACAAGGAAGGTAGGAATATTTATGGGAGACCCCACGCCAAGAGGACAAGACGACGAACCCAAGGAAATTCGTTCTGAAGACTACATCATCATCGACGACACCGACTCCGACCCTGATGGTAGTGATGATGATTATGAAGACGAAGCTGGAGCAGATATCATGGAGCCTTCCACCGATCAATATTTCTAGATGCCCACCATATGATTAATAGTTTTCCCCCATGTATATAGTAGTAGTCCGAGCACTTTTGTAACGATAGTTCTAGACCGATTGTATGCCCTTGCTTGAATTGATTTGGTGTGATATGATTGTGTTTGTCTCATGTGCATATGGGTAGTGCTTTCTCACTAGACCTCATTTCTATTCTAATCTCTCCCCTCTAAACCCATCAGATGCCTCCGAGACGTGACACCGGATTTGTCTTCCCACCGGAGATCACTCAGTTGATCCAACAGCAGAATGCCTTGATGCAGATATTAGTCAGAATCAAGGCAACAACAACAACAACAACCTGCCGCCACCACCACCAGTTGACAACTTAGCCCGTTTTCTGAGGTTGCAGCCGCCGGTGTTTTCTAGTAGCACCGAGCCAATAGTTGCCGATGACTGGCTACGCAAGATTGGAAGGGAATTGACCACCGCGGGTTGCACAGATGCTGAGAAGGTGCGATTTGCCGGACATCAATTGGATGGACCAGCAGATTCATGGTGGGAGAATTACATGACCACTTTCCCTATAGCCAATATCACTTGGGATCAGTTTCAGCAAGCATTCCGCACAACCCATGTCTCAACTGGAGCTATGAGCATGAAGAAGCTCGAGTTTCGCAACTTGCGCCAGGGAAATCGTATTGTGGCTCAGTACGTAGATGCCTTTAGTAAGCTATCTCGCTATGCCCCAGATGATGTGGCCACAGATGCCGCGAAGCAGGGGAATTTTATGGAAGGGCTGAATGATGAGATGAGCATGCAGTTGATGGTGGCAAAATTTAACAACTACCAGGAGTTGGTAGACAAGGCTCTTATGATTGAAGGGAAGCAGCAGCAGATTGAGAGCCGCAAGAGGAAGTATGGACAAGGAAAGTACAATTCTCGAGCTCAACAGAAGCCCCGTTTTACCTCGAACTCGGGAGGATTTACCCATAACCATGGAGGCCATACCCACAATGGAGGAAGTTCGCATAACCATAGTGGCCCCAAGAATGGGAACGGGAATGGAGCAGGCAGCAATCAGAACCGCTCTAATCCAGCCACACCCGCCAAGAAGGACCTAAGTCACATTACTTCTTTCAAGTGCGGGAAGACTGGACACTATGCCACTGAGTGCCCATGAAGCGAAGAACGGAAATGGCAATGGAAGCTCTGGGAAGAAGCCCAACCCTTTCAACAGGGGACAAGTGAACCATGTGAACGTGGAGGAGGTTGAAGAGCAGTCTGATGCAGTTGTCGGTAAGTTTTTGGTTAAGTCATTTACTGCCATTGTTCTTTTTTATACTGGTGCATCGCATTCATATATTTCAAGGGGATTCATGGATAAATATAAGTTGCCCACTAAAGTACATAGGAAACCTATGTTAGTAAGCTCACCAGGAGCGGAGTATATGGCAAGTCAAGGATGTTTTCAGATGCCATTGACCATTGGAAGCCATGTTTTCCCCTCAGACCTGATAATTTTGGAGTCACAAGGATTGGATGTGATACTAGGAATGGATTGGCTATCGATGTATGGGGGAAACATCGATTGCGCCAATAAGTCAATTTTACTTACCACCCCAGAAGGAAAAAGGATCAAATATGTATCCAGGCATGCGCCTAGGAGGACTCAAGTAAATTCTCTCTCAGGAGTTGTTCAGGAGGAAGTGCCTGTAGTGAAGGATTACCCAGACGTATTTCCAGAGGAGCTACCAGGCATGCCGCCAGATAGAGACATCGATTTGTCGATAGAGTTGTTGCCAGGCACCAGACCGATATCGAAGAGACCGTACCGGATGCCCGCAAATGATCTGGAAGAGATCGAGAAACATATTAAGGAGTTATTGGAAAAAGGTTACATTCGACGAAGTTCATCACCATGGGAAGCCCCAATGCTCTTGGTTGAGAAGAAGGATGGATCTTTAAGAATGGTTGTTGATTATCGTGCTTTGAATGAGGTGACAATCAAGAACAAGTACCCACTGCCGATGATCAATGATTTTTTTGACCAGTTGCAAGGAGCTAATGTATTTTCCAAGATTGATCTGCGATCAGGATACCACCAGCTGAAGATTCGAGAAAAAGGATATACCAAAAACAGCTTGCACCACGAGGTACGGGTTATATGAGTATACGGTTATGTCATTTGGATTGACTAATTCCCCCTACCTATTTTATGAGCATGATGAACAAGGTATTCATGGAGTTCTTGGATAAGTTTGTCGTGGTGTTGCTACCTCTTGAGCACTGCGTTGGTTTTCCCTTGAAGAGGAAAGGGTGATGTAGTAAAGCAGCGTAAGTATTTCCCTCAGTTTTTGAGAACCAAGGTATCAATCCAGTAGGAGGCCACGCACGAGTCCCTCGCACCTACACAAACAAATAAATCCTCGCAACCAACGCAATAAAGGGGCTGTCAATCCCTTCATGGTCACTTACGAGAGTGAGATCTGATAGATACGATAAGATAATATTTTTTGTATTTTTATAATAAAGATGCAAAGTAAAATAAAAGGCAATGAAAATAGCTAAGTGTTGGAAGATTAAAATGATGGAAAATAGACCCGGGGGCCAAAGCTTTCACTAGTGGCTTCTCTCGAGAGCATAAGTATTATGGTGGGTGAACAAATTACTATTGAGCAATTGATACAATTGAGCATAGTTATGAGAATATCTAGGTATGATCATGTATATAGGCATCTCGTCCGCGACAAGTAGACCGACTCCTGCCTGCATCTACTACTACTACTCAACACATCGACCGCTATCCAGCATGCATCTAGAGTATTAAGTTCAAAAGAACAGAGTAACGCTTTAAGTAAGATGACATGATGTAGAGGGATAAACTCATGCAATATGATATAAACACTACTGGAATCAGCTAATTTGCCATCTGCCAGATCTTTGCCGTCCGCTAGCTGACGGCAAAGAAGCTCTTTGCCATCAGCTACACATAAACAGACGGCAAAGAAAAGGCTGACGGCAAAGAAGCTCTTTGCCATCTGCCAGCTCTTTGCCGTCTGCCAGCGGACGGCAAAGAGTGTGGTGGCCCCCACCCCCCGCTCCTTTGAAAAAATCCTAACGGCCCACCTCTTTGCCGTCCGCTAGCGGACGGCAAAGAGGCAGAAAGGCGGACGGCAAAGGCTGGCGGACGGCAAAGAGGGCACTTGCCTAACGGCAGGTACCCCCCGCCCGTTACTCACTTCGTCCTCGCCTCGCCCTTCTCCTCCCACCCCCGCCGCCGTCGCCGCCCCGTCGCCCCCGCCGCCCCGTCGCCCCGCCGCCCCGGCGCCCCGCCGCCCCACGGCCCCGTCGCCCCCCCGCCCCGGCCCCCCGCCGCCCCGCGCCTCAGCGCTGCCCCCGCGCCCCACCGCCGCCACGGCCCCCCCGCCGCCCCGCGCCCCCCGCCGCCTCCTCCACTGCCCCGCCCCGGCCCACCGCCCCCCATCCCCCCCGCCGCCCGGGCCCCCCGCCGGCCGGGCCCCCGCCGCCCCGCCTCCTCCCCCGCCCCGCCCCGGCCCCCCGCCGGCCGGGCCCCCGCCGCCCCGCCTCCTCCACCGCCCCGCCCCGGCCCTCCGTCGCCGGCCCCGCCCCGGCCCTCCGTCGCCGGCCCCCGCCCCGGCCCTCCCCCACAGTGAGCCCCTCCTCCCTTTTTTCTGTTTTTTTATTTTTTTTTCTGTTTTTTTGTTTTTTTTCTGTTTAAGTTTAGGTTTAATTAGTTTAAATAGTTTAGTTTTAATTAGTTTAGGTTTTTAGTTTAGGTTAGTTTAGGTTTAGGTTAAGTAGAAGGGGGAAGAAGAAGAAGAAGAAGAAGAAGAGGAGGAGGAGGAGGAGGAGGAGGAGGAGGAGAAGAAGAAGAAGAAGAAGAAGAAGAAGAAGAAGAAGAAGAAGAAGAAGAAGAAGAAGAAGAAGAAGAAGAAGAAGAAGAAGAAGAAGAAGAAGAAGAAGAAGAAGAGGAGGAGGAGGAGGAGGAGGAGGAGAAAGAAGAAGAAGAAGAAGAAGAAGAAGAAGAAGAAGAAGAAGAGGAGGAGGAGGAGGAGGAGGAGGAGGAGGAGAAGAAGAAGAAGAAGAAGAGGAGGAGGAGGAGGAGGAGGAGAAAGACCGACCCCGAGAACCCGACCCCCGACACGACACCCCCGACCCCGACCCCGAGAACCCGACCCCGACCCCGACCCCGACACCCCGACCCCGAGCCTGACCCGACACCCCCGACCCCGACACCGACACGGCACCCCGACCCCGACCCGGCACCCCGACCCCCGACACCGACACGACACCCCGACCCCCGACACGACACCCCCGACACCCCGACCCCGAGACCCCGACCCCGACCCCGACCCCGACACCCCGACCCCGAGCCTGACCCGACACCCCGACCCCGACACCGACACGGCACCCCGACCCCGACCCGGCACCCCGACCCGACACCCCGACCCCGAGACCCCGACCCCGACACGGCACCCCGAGACCGACACGACACCCCGACCCCGACAGGGCACCCTGAGACCGACACGACACCCCGACCCCCGACACGACACCCCCGACACCCCGACCCCGAGACCCCGACCCCGACCCCGACCTCGACCCGACCCCGACACCCCGACCCCGAGCCTGACCCGACACCCCGACCCCGACACCGACACGGCACCCCGACCCCGACCCGGCACCCCGACCCGACACCCCGACCCCGAGACCCCGACCCCGAAAAGGTGTTCTTTGGCCTTCCAGAAGCCGACGGGGTCATATATTTGTGAATTATTAGTTAGGTCATATATCTTTCGATTTTGTTATGAAAAACATCATATATAATTGTGTTGATCGGGTAGTTTTAAATGTGCAGTTGTTTCATCGCTGCGAGGTTTGGTGTTCGACGACCTCGCCGTGCGTTTGACGAGCTCTGCCCCTTCGTTCGTGGGTGAGCACAAATGACATGTCCTCCTCCCCCATTAATTATTTGATCTATTCCGATGAAACTTGATAGCTAGATATATATGTGTCTTGAATCATCAGTATGCGTAACCAATATGTGTCTCCCGTTCGAAAGCGTCATAGTTATAAATATGCATGCATTTGCATATTTATAACCTTGATTCTTTCAAATTGTCCAACGCTATCCATGGACAGCCCGAGTATGTTTAGATTGGGTTCGTTTTCCCATATGCTTTGCTCCGGATCCGACGCATAAATTTCGTCAGTGCCTCCCCTGTTGTTCTCCGGGTACACATCCTCTTTGTTTATTGCAGAGACGTGTATCAGCAGAACAGCGGGGAGGTGCTGCCGAAATTTTGCGTAGGATCGGGGGCATAGCATGGGAAAATGAACCCAATCTAAACATACTCGGGTGGGATTAGGACCTATCATTACCTATTAGAGTGTAGGTTGCATGGACGTAATAAAATTGACAAAGTAGATCAACTGATGAATACATACATGGTGAATTATATATATATATATTTGTTGTGTGTCTAGTAGCTCTGAAAGTCAAGATGAGTGATCGTGCGTGGATGTACACCGGTCACACTGGTCAGAACAAATGGAGCACTAAATGGTTCACAAAAACCAAGGGGTTTGTGCGAGCCGCATTTGCAAATGGCCAGAGGAAAACCTGGTGCCCCTGTTTACGGTGCGGCAATTGGGAAAAGAGGACAGAGGCTGAAATGGGCAAACACCTGTAGAAGAGTGGTTTTACGCCCGATTATATGGTGTGGACATTTCATGGTGAGTCTGCCCAACGTGACCGAGCTGAGGTGGATCGTCGTCGCACCGACGAGCATGGTACCGGTATGGAAAACATGGTGCAAGACTTTGATGATGCTCGGGATTCGGACGAGGAGATGGAGGAATCTGCAAAGGCCTTCAATGAAATGTTGGAGTCTTCAAAACGTCCGCTCCATGAGCACACTGAGCTTTGTCAGTTGGATGCCATCTCACAAGTAATGGCTCTGAAGGCTCAGTTCAACTTGGGCAGAGAATGCTACGATGCAATGATGACAGTATTTGGACGCTTTCTACCCAAAGGCCATGTAATGCCTGCAAACCTGTACCAGTCGGACAAAATCCTCCGTGCACTGAAGATGCCCTATGATAAGATACATGCCTGTGAGAAAGGATGTGTCTTGTTTAGGCTTGACTATGCGGACTTGAACTGTTGTCCCATTTGCAAGTCTTCCAGGTATGTTGTGGTAGACAACGGTATGGGTGAGAAGACACAGACCAAAATCCCCGTTAGTGTTCTTCGGTATATGCCAATCGTACCAAGACTTCAACGTCTTTTCATGGTCGAAGAGACGGCCAGACAGATGACACGGCACAAAACGGGCAAAAGAACCGAACTAGATGCAGATGGGAATCTGATGATTGTACACACATCGGATGGTGTTGCGTGGAAAAAGTTTGATGAATTACATGGTGACAAAGCGGCAGATCCGAGGCATCCTCGAGTCGGCATCAGCACGGATGGGTTCAGTGTGTTTGGTATGACGGCAGCCCAATACAGTTGTTGGCCCGTATTTGTCTTTCCACTCAATCTCCCCCCGGACAGATTATGCAAAGAAAGAACATTTTCCTGACGTTGATAATTCCAGGGCCCAACTATCCGGGGAAAAATATGAATGTGTACATGCAACCGCTTAAGGACGAATTGCAAGAAGCCTGGGATAATGGGTTCAAGACATACAATGCCTATAGCAAACGGAACTTCATAATGCGTGTCTGGTACATGTACTCGACGCATGACTTGCCGGCGTATGCGCTATTCGTTGGCTGGTGTGTGCATGGAAGGTTCCCGTGCCCCACATGCAAGGGAGCTCTTGAGTTTCGTTGGCTTCAGGCCGGTCGCAAGTTTTCTTGCTTCGACATGCATAGAGAGTTCCTGAATCCTCGCCATAAGTTCAGGAAAGACAAGAAGAACTTCATCAGAGGTAGAGTTGTCAAAAACTCTGCACCACATGCATTGACAGGCCAACAGACCCTGGATCAGTTAAACGCTCTCGAGCCAGATCCCGAGCGTCCAGGGTACTTCAAGGGGTATAATTCTAAGCACGCCTGGACTCACAAAACATGCTTATGGGATCTGCCTTACTTCAAAGACCTCCTTTGCCCACACAACATCGACGTGATGCACACTGAGAAGAATATCGCCGAGGCACTTTTTGGTACATTGTTCGGCATAGATGGGAAGTCAAAGGATAATACTAAGGCTAGAGTCGATCTGGAGGCGCTATGTGATAGGCCGTTACAAAACATGAAAGAACCGAAAGGAAAGCAGAACTGGACGAAGCCAAAGGCATGGTTCAATCTTGGAAGGCCGGCTATGAGGGGAATTATCTTGTGGGTGAAAATGCAGTTGATGTTCCCCGATGGGTATGCAGCGAATCTACAAAGGGGAGCCAGTCTTGATAAATTGAAGATATTTGGTCTCAAGAGTCATGATTGGCACATATGGATTGAGCGGGTAATGCCGGTGATGTTGCGTGGCTTCATCCCTGAGGATGAATGGCTAGTACTGGCAGAACTCAGCTATTTCTTCCGTGTTCTTTGTGCGAAAGAACTATCGCCTAGCGTGCTAGAAGAAATGGAAGAGTTGGCGCCGGAGTTGATCTGCAAGTTAGAGAAGATCTTTCCACCGGGCTTCTTTAATCCAATGCAACATTTGATTTTGCATCTCCTGACCGAGGCAAGATTGGGGGGGCCCGTGCAAAATCGTTGGTGCTACCCAACTGAGAGGATGCAGAAGACGCTTCGACAAAAATGTAAAAATAAACGTAGAATTGAAGCATCGATGGCTGAGGCATTCATCACTGAGGAGGCGGCAAACTTCGTGACAGCACACTACGAAGCCAAAAATCGTCATTTGCATAATCCGAAGCCTCGGTACAATGCTGACGACCCTAAAAAGGGTGGATCCAACCTCAGCCTATTCAAAGGGAATCTCGCACCAGCCAGTGTTTCAAATCCAGTATCTTTGGATAACGAACAATGGCGGACCATTTCGTTGTATATCTTCAACAACCTGATAGAAGTGCGGCCGTACATCGAGTAAGTTCTCGGTACATAGTTTCGCAACTTCTATTTCCTTTGAACTGCTCTTATTCCTGGATATTTCATACAGTCGATACGTCGCCTTATTCTCGTATGGAGCGGTGATCCAAAAGGATTCTGTCGAAGAGTATGAGCTTCTCGCAAAGCAAGGTGGCGGCTATCCCGGTTTCATCTCTTGGTTCAAACAAACGGTAATTTCTATTAGACTTGTAGGCTAATTTGTAGGCGGCTATCCCGGTTTCATTCGCTAATTTGTGCGTAATGCAACAATCCTTTCATATTAAACTTGTAGGCTAATTCAAAGTCTATGGACGCCGAATTGAGACAAGTCGCTAATGGTTTTGACTATAAGGTCCGTTCATTTGACAAATACGACATCAACGGGTATCGCTTTCGTACCTATGGCAAAGAGCTATCTATGGCCGACCGAAAGTCTACAAATTGTTGTGTATCTGCTATCGGCGAAGGAGGTACCGAGTATTATGGGAGAGTTGAAGCAATTTATGAACTTCTATTCTATGGTGAAAACCCACCGAATGTCGTAGTCTTCAAATGTTATTGGTTTCAGCCGAAGGAGACTAGAAGAACTCATGAACATATAGGGCTAGTTGAAATCAACCAAAGCACCCATTTAGATGTTCCTGATGTCTATATTACGGCTCAACAGGCGACCCAAGTATTCTATCTACCGTGGGCCTGCCAAACTAATCCAAATCTGAAAGGTTGGGATGTCGTTTATGAAGTGCCGCCACGTGCTAGACTATCTCCCCCAAAGGAAGAGGATTATGAACCTCACATTAACCCAGACACATATGAAGGAGAATTCTTCCAAGAGACACGTCTTTCCAAAAGGCGTTTCAAGAACCGCTATACTTCACCCCAAAACATTGAAGTAGACAGTGACAGTGAATCCGACATCACCCCAGAGGAGGAACAAGAAGAGCCGGAACAAGAAGAGGTTACTGCTGCGGATGACCTGTCATTGCTTGACCGATTACGTCAAGGTGGCCTTGCACATGTTGATGCCACTGAACCCTATGAGCCCGTCATTGATTATAGTGATGATGATGATTATGCATTTATTGATGATACTGATCGAGATTATTAGTAGTGTCAGGTATTAAATTTTTTAATGTTGTACTTGATGATGATACACTTAAGTGATACACATATTATTATTCATGTCGGTCTTTTTTTTATGTTGTACTAATTTCGTTTACTGTTTGTCATGGCAGGTGTTGAAAGATGGTGGGCGCTGGTCGGGAGCGCGCCAAGGCCCCTTCTTCCTCGGCGCGTGGTCTGAGGTCTTCGATTCCAGACGTACCTCTTCGCCGAGCGTTGCTGGACAGTATGTCCACACCGCCGGGCCCTTCTTCGTCCACCGCGGTGCCCAGCAGGGGACGAGGTAGGAAGAGAGGAGGTGGGGCACGTGGTCGCGGGAGAGGAGGTAGGGTGACTGCTAGGGAGCCTTCCTCGCCGCCACCCCCAGCTGTTTCACCCGAGCACGTGACTGCTAGGGCGGACTCGTCCGAGGAGGAGGCTACACGGACTCCGGTCCACGAGCCTCCGGTCCACGGGTCTTGGGCCCACGAGCCTCGGGTCGACTGGCCTTCGGCCCACGAGACCCCGGAGGAGCACACGTCCGGATGGGGTACCTGGCCGGATCAGCCCGAGGAGCCGAGTGGCCATGCTGATGATGGCGGGGAGCCGACTGATCTTGAGGAGGAGGGTGGCACCGTCTACCAGCGTGGTGCTACACGGCTCCCGTCCGTGCCGGCGACCCGCGAGCAGAGGTGGTTGATCTTCCCTGATGGGGAGAGGTACGTAAGTGCATTTAATATTTTTGTACCTTCTGCATTCACGTTTCTTCAAATAACTAATGCGTTGGCCTTGTCATGCTGCAGGGGTTGGGACCACCATCATAGTGTCCGCCGGCCCAACTCCGTCCTTGGAGTTCTTTGCCGGCAAAACTTCCCAGGGTTTGTCACGTTGCCTGGTGAGGGTCGGCTTCCAGAGCTTGGGTTGAGCTGGGAGCACTACGTGGCTGCCCCGGCCCCGCCGGATGTCATTATCGACGGTGTCGTGTGCGACACGAGGGCAGACATGGTGATCAGGACGTTCTGGGTAATTTCTCCTTTACACATTTCAAAATCTTCAACTAGCTAGTTATTAATTGTACTAATCAATATTGTCTCATTTGATTGCAGACATTCTACAGGTGTGAGGAGGGATACGAGGAGGAGTGCGCAAATGTTATCCAGAACGTCTGCAAGCGCCTACTCCAGAACTTACGGCACGAGGCTCGGGTGCAGGCTGTTCGAGACTACTACGCCTTGCGTGGTATCAAGAAGACCAAGCCGGCGTGCCGCGATAAGTTCCTGAGTAAGGAGCAGTACATGAAGGTAATTCTTAAGGCCTTCTACTTAAGTTCCTTCATTTAGTAATTCTTAGCCGTAGCGCTCAAGTTTCTATTTGCTAACTTAGGCGCCTCCGAGATGGTGTGCGGATCGGATGGATTGTTGGGAGGTGTTGGTCGATGAGTGGTGCTCACAAGAATGGCTAGCCCTCCACAACCAGGCCAAGGACAAACGTGCCCAAATGGAAGGTGTGCCACACCATCAAGGCAGCTCCAACTTATATCAGTTCGGGCGCAACTGGGTATGTGGTTTGCTTCATGATTCATGCAATTCATTCATCATGCTAGCTTGAGCCCTTTAATTACTAATTTTCATTGTTTCTCTCTTTCAGGCACGCCACAATAAGGCGGATAAGGTGCCAGAGGTGTACGACCTGTATGCCATGGCCCACACTGGCTCTTACAAGAAAGTCAAGGCTTTCTCTCAGTCTGACCTCGATGATGCAAACAACTTCACCAACATCTCCTCCCACAACAAGCTCGTGAGATATAGAGATGAGGGGAAGGCGAGGAAAGGGGAGGACTTTAACCCGAGCCAGGGTCCCATTGATCCAGAGCTGGTGATGATATCTGGTGGCGGGAGGTCCCATGGCTCCATAGCCATTGGAGATGGACTTATCCGTTGTCCTAGCACTCTCCCGGAGATCAAGGCGCGCCAGTCGAGCTCCGCTCCTGAGATAAGGCCTCATGAACGGCCAGTGCAACTCGCCATCAAGGTTAGTGATACGTACTCAGCTATCTTTCTCCATTACATTGTGTGCGCTTCCATCAATGATTACAAATGGTCATGTGAGTGGTGTTGCAGGCTGCTATACAGAGTGAGAGAGATAGAACGGAGAAACTTCTGGCGGAGGCGGCGGAGAGGCAGCGGGAGTTGGAGGAGAGGACGACAAAGATGATGGAGGAGGAGAGGGCACGGAATGACATGCAGGCAAGGGCCATGTACGAGCTCCTTGTGGTAAGTTTCTTCTGCAGATTAGCCAAAACATTCATGTAGTGTTTGTCTCATTACTAACTAGTATGACTGAGTCGTCAAAACCAAATGTGCAGTCTGTGTGCGAGAAGACCGGTCAGACCGCTCCGCCGATGCCAGTGATTGCTCCTGGGACCACGGTGAGTTTAATTTGAATGGACATTACTTGCTAGTCTTAACATTTGAGTGTCATAATGCTAACGAGACATTGGAAATGATCTTTGGTGCAGCTTAACTCCAGAAACGCATCGCATGATCCTTCTCCAGCTACCGGCACTAGCCAGCCCGCTCCTACACCTCCCTGATCACGGTAAGTTTCTCTAGTGTTTTGCTTAACAAATGCATAAAGACCTAGACTTAGCTTTATTTCCTCCAATATGCTTACCATAATGACCTAGAGTTAGCTTCTTTTCCTCCAAAATGACTTAATAAGCTTACTGACCTCATAAACCATCCATTTTACCTAAGTTAGCTCTAAAACGATATGTACTTAGCTTACTTATGTCAAAAATTGCATAATTAGCTCATAAACGACCCATTTCACCTAGGTTAACTCATAAACGACCCATTTCACCTAGGTTAGCTCATAAACGACCCATTTCACCTAGGTTAGCTCATAAACGACCCATTTCACCTAAGTTAGCTCAAAAAGATCCATTTTAACTAAATTAGCTCATAAATGATCCATTTCACCTAAGTTAGCTAAAAAACGATCCATTTCAACTAAATTATCTCAAAAATGATCCATTTCAACAAAGTTAGCTAAAAAACGATCCATTTCAACTAAGTTAGCTCAAAAACGATCCATTTGACCTAAGTGAGCTAAAAAACGATCCATTTCACCTTAGTTACCTCAAAAACGATCCATTTCAACTAAGTTAGCTCAAAAACGATCCATTTCAACTAGGTTAGCTCCAAAATGACCCATTTCACCTTACTTAGCTCAAAAACGATGCCCTTCACCTTAGTTAGCTCATAAACGACCCATTTCAACTAAGTTAGCTCATAAATGATCCATTTCAACTAAGTTAGCTCATAAACAACCCATTTCAACTTAGTTAGCTCATATATGATCCATTTCACCTAAGTTAGCTCATAAATGACATATACTTCTTGTTCTAGTCTTCTTCTTGTTCTAGTCACCTATTTCTAACTTTCTTATTTACCATTTTGCAGATTTCATTCACTTGATGGAAGCTAGCTTGCTATGATGGAGTGCTTGCTTTTCCTTTGATGAAACTTTGCATTGTATCTAGCTTGCTATCTTCATGACACTTTGGATTGTAATATATATATGGATGGAACAATGTGTATGGATGGAACTTCCTTATGTATGAACAATGTGTATGGATGAAACTGATGTGATATGTGATATGAAACTTATGTGCTAGATATGTGTTGGATATGTGCTGGATATGAAACTTATATATGTGATATGTGCTGCAAATTGTGGGATTTAATAAAAAACAGAAAAAACAGACAATATGCAGGCTCTTTGCCGTCTGCCACCGACGGCAAAGAGCCTTTGCCGTCTGCCGCGGACGGCAAAGAAGCCACATGGCAGCCAACTGTGCTTCCTGGGAGCTGACCCATTTGGTCAGTTTGCCTACAGTGGCAGACGGCAAAGACTTTGCCGTCCGTGGCAGACGGCAAAGAACCTGCACTTTGCCATCAGTGGCAGACGGCAAAGAACCTGCCATCTAGTGACGTGTAGATGACATCATAAGGCGGACGGCAAAGACCAAAGGCTCTTTGCCGTCTGCGGCGGACGGCAAAGGTCTGCCGTTAGCCACTTAACGGACTGACAGCGCAAATATTGCCGTCTGCCCTCTTTGCCGTCCGCCGCGGACGGCAAAGAGCCTTTGCCGTCCGCCGCCAGGAAGCAGAGGGCAAAGCAGCTGTTTACCGTAGCCTTCTTTGCCGGAGCCTTTTGCCGTCCGCGGCTGACGGCAATGGTCTTTGCCGTCCGCCTTTCGAGCCTTTGCCGTCCGCCATGGCAGACGGCAAAGTAGCTGTTTCCTGTAGTGAAACCCCATCTTGTTATCCTCGATGGCAACAATACAATACGTGCCTTGCTACCCCTATTGTCACTAGGAAAGGACACCGCAAGATTGAACCCAAAGCTAAGCACTTCTCCCATTGCAAGAAAGATCAATCTAGTAGGCCAAACCAAACTGATAATTCGAAGAGACTTGGAAAGATAACTAATCATACATAAAAGAATTCAGAGAAGATTCAAATATTGTTCATAGATAAACTTGATCATAAACCCACAATTCATCGGTCTCAACAAACACACCGCAAAAGAAGATTACATCGAATAGATCTCCACAAGAGAGGGGGAGAACATTGTATTGAGATCCAAAAAGAGAGAAGAAGCCATCTAGCTAATAACTATGGACCCGAAGGTCTGAGGTAAACTACTCACACATCATCGGAGAGGCTATAGTGTTGATGTAGAAGCCCTCCGTGATCGATGACCCCTCCGGCGGAGCTCCGAAAAAGGCCCCAAGATGGGATCTCTTGGGTACAGAAGGTTGCGGCGGTGGAATTAGGTTTTTGGCTCTGTATCTGGTAGTTTGGGGGTACGTAGGTATATATAGGAGGAAGAAGTACGTCGGTAGCGCAACGTGGAGCCCATGAGGGTGGAGGGCGCGCCCAGGGGGGTAGGCGCGCCCCCTACCTCGTGCCTTCCTAGTTGATGTCTTGACATAGGGTCCAAGTCCTCTGGATCACGTTCGTTCCAAAAATCACGTTCCCGAAGGTTTCATTCCGTTTGGACTCCGTTTGACATTCTTTTTCTGCGAAACTCTGAAATAGGCAAAAAAACAACAATTCTGGGCTGGGCCTCCGGTTAATAGGTTAGTTCCAAAATAATATAAAAGTGTATAATAAAGCCCAATAATGTCCAAAACAGAATATAATATAGCATGGAAGAATAAAAAATTATAGATACGTTGGAGACGTATCAGGTGTTCATTGATGATATTTTGGTGTACTCGAGGAATGAAGAAGAACACAAAGAGCATTTGTGATTGGTTCTCGAGAAGCTCAGAGAACATCAGTTGTATGCCGAATTCAGCAAATGTGAGTTTTGGTTGAAGGAAGTTGGATTTCTTAGACATGTTATATCAGGAGAAGGTATAGCAGTGGAGCCTACCAAGGTTTATTCAGTCACTGAGTGGTTGGCACCCACCTCAGTTCGAGAAATCCACAGTTTTCTTGGACTCGCGGGATACTATCGAAGATTCATTGAGAATTTTTCTAAGATTGCGAAGCCTATGACGGCGTTGTTGAAGAAGGACACCAAGTTCCATTGGACTGACACTACAAGAAATATGTCAACTAGTGACCTTCTGGCAGTGACCCTGGAAGAATTGGTCATAGATCTATGACCATTTGAGACCAATTGGTCAAAAATTGTTCGGGGGGCTCCAAACCCTAAACCATTGCGACCATTTTGGTCAGAAAGGTCGTAATTTCCTTACACGAAATGGTCATAAAGCAAACAACGCTAGTCTGCTGCCTTATTTCTAGTTGTTAACGACCAATATAGATGGTCATAGCCTTGTAAATTGTGGTGGGTTGCGATGACTAGGCGCCATCTCATCAGTTTTGCCTATGTGTCATGTCCATGTGTAAATTTTTGCCCTAGGTTGTGAAGCAACCTATATTTCTGTTATTCTAAAAATTCCCAAAAAAATCTCATAAATTGTTTGGATCATATCTTCATCAAATATGTCAAAAACCTTCCTTGCCTAGTTCAAAAATAATTCAACAATATTCATTTTCCTATTTTGTTCAGAGTAGCACTTTGTGAAGGAAGTACCACTTTGGCACGTCCAAACAGTATCCATTTTCTACAGCGCTTTCCTATGCCCAAATAACCAACCTCCACCAAATGCCAGCTCAATCCATTCATTATTTTGAGCCCAGCTTCAACATTTGTATTTATGTCCAGTGTGGTACTTTGCAAAGCAAGTACCACCTAGGCTCCTCCTTTTGAGCTGAAAATTTGTGAAGACGGTCTTCTTAGTAACTGACCATCCTTAGCCAAAACTCACGCCCATTAGCCATGTACATTTCCCGTACCGCTAATCAAACACTTGGCTACTAATTCATGTTTGAGCATCGATCGGTCTCCTCGTGAGAATCTTATGTTGTAATTTTCTTCCTAACACCTACCTGGGGAGTGCCCAACCCACTAGACATGCGTAGGCCACCCAGAACACATGGCAACGCCACGGTCACGCGGTGACCACGCGGCGGGCATGCGAGTTTACGCGCTCTAGAGTTGGGGCCCTCGGCCACCGCCCAAACCTCGACATATCGCTACGAAACCATGTATTTATGATTAAATAGGTACTTATGTAACTAGAAATGATTTTTGGAAAAAAATAAATAGCAAACTATGAGGCAGCTGCAGTTCAAATTTGACCCGCTTCTAGCTGAATAGGCGGAAATTTGTCTTTTTCACGAGAGGTGGATCAAAACTTTTTACACCCAACAATTTTGTCAATTGTGCATTAACTATGTCCTAGTATTTTATAAAATTGATTTGGTCCAATTTTGCAACAATTATTTGGGAGGTCCTTCACAATAAACCTCCTTTTGGGCACTCGAAAAATGGAAAATGGTTTTTTGTCCAAAGAAAATGAAAACTTCCTTAGCCAACAATGTTTGCCATTCCAATATACACCCGTGTGCACAATATGAGATCATTTGAACAAACTATGCCATGAATATGGCCATCAGATTGATCATTTGGCTTGAAAGCCACGAATCTTCACACATGATAGCTCATTTCTTAGAACACTTTTTTAAAAGAATTGATGTATTACAAGTTTATTATTTTTCCTGGTAACTTGGCCACATATAATGACACAATGCGAAGGTTTCCCAATTATTTGATTTTTTTAATTTTTTATGCCCGTTTCAAAATGCGGTCAAAATGGCAGGAATGACCGTTCCTAGCTAGTGGTTGAATCTTGGAATTTTTTGGTGTTTCTCTGATTAAATGGATACTTATGTACGTAGAAATGATTTTTGGAAAAAATAAAGAGCAAACTATAAGGCCGCTACAGTTCAAATTTGACCCGCTTCCAACTAAATCGGCGGAAATTTGTCTTTTTCACGAGAGATGGATCAAAACTTTTTAGACCCAACCATTTGGTCAATTGCGCATTAAATATGGCCTAGTATTTTAGAAAAATGATTTGGTCCAATTTTGCAACAATTATTTGGGAGGTCCTTCACAAAAAAAACCTCCTTTTGGGCACTCAAAAAATGGAAAATGGTTTTTTCGTCCAAAGAAAATGTAAACTTCCTTAGGCAACGTTGTTTTCCATTCCAATATGCACCCTTGTGCACAATATAAGATCATTTGAACAAACTATGCCATGAATGTGGACATAAGATTGATCATTTGGCTTGAAAGCCATTGATCTCCACACGTGATAGCTCGTTTTTAAGAACACTTTTTTTAAAATAATTGTCGTATTACAAGTTTGTTATTTTTCCTAGAACTTGGCCACATATAATGACACAATGCGAAGGTTTCCCAATTATTTGATTTTTGTTGAATTTTTTATGCCCGTTTCAAAATGCGGTCAAAACGGCGGGAATGACCGTTCCTTGCTAGTGGTTGAATCTTGGAATTTTTTGGTGTTTCTCTGATTAAATAGATACTTATGTACCTAGAAATGATTTTTGGAAAATATAAAGAGCAAACTATAAGGCAGCTACAGTTCAAATTTGACCCGCTTCCAACTGAATCGGCGGAAATTTGTCTTTTTCACGAGAGGTGGATCAAAACTTTTTACACCCAACCATTTGGTCGATTGCACATTAAATATGGCCTAGTATTTTAGAAAAATGATTTGGTCCAATTTTGCAACAATTATTTGGGAGGTCCTTCACAAAAAAACCTCCTTTTGGGCACTCAAAAAATGGAAAATGGTTTTTTCGTCCAAAGAAAATGGAAACTTCCTTAGGCAATATTGTTTGCCATTCCAATATGCACCCTTGTGCACAATATGAGATCATTTGAACGAACTATGCCATGAATGTGGCCATAAGATTGATCATTTGGCTTGAAAGCCATTGATCTCCACACGTGATACCTCGTTTCTGAGAACACTTTTTCAAAATAATTGTCGTATTACAAGTTTATTATTTTTCCTGGGAACTTGGCCACATATAATGACACAATGCGAAGGCTTTCCAATTTTTTGAATTTTTTTGAATATTTTAAGCCCGTTTCAAAATGCGGTCAAAATGGTGGGAATGAACGTTCCTAGCTAGTGGTTGAATCTTGGATTTTTTTGGTGTTTCTCTGATTAAATAGATACTTATGTACCTAGAAATGATTTTTGAAAAAAAATAAAGAGCAAACTATAAGGCAGCTACAGTTCAAATTTGACCCGCTTCCAACTGAATCGGCGAAAATTTGTGTTTTTCACGAGAGGTGAATCAAAACTTTTTACATCCAACCATTTGGTCAATTGTGCATTAAATATGGCCTAGTATTTTAGAAAAATTATTTGGTCCAATTTTGCAACAATTATTTGGTAGGTTCTTCACAAAAAAACCTCCTTTTGGGCACTCGAAAAATGGAAAATGATTTTTGTGTGCAATGGAAACGAAGACCACAAAATCAACATTGATTGAAATTTTAAGATACACATATGTGCAATATTGGGTCATTTAAACATACAACATGAGGCCAATATGTTGAGTGTTTACCCGAAATAAGAGGGTAAAAATATGAAAGAAACAAAAAAACACAATTACATAAGCTGGATTCTGATTGGTGGAACCATCTATGACACGGATCGATGACATGGCACACATCCTACCATCCATTGCTAGCCTAACCCACCACACGTCCATCCATCCATCCATAACCCACGGCACCCACTCCTCGTCCTCGCGAACCCTACCCAGCCACTCGTCGCCTCCTCCCCTTCCAGATCGCCGCCGCCACCACCTTCCCCACCCCTTCCCCGCACCCGCAGCGGCTCCCACCCTCCCCTCACCCGCGCACGCCGCCGTTGGCTCCTCCACCTCCAGGCGACGCCGAGCCCGCAGTCTCCCTCCCCAAGATCGCGCCGGAGCCCGCGGTCCTCCTCCACCTACAGCTCGTCTCCTCTCCGGTCGCGCCGCCGACCTGTTCGTGGTCGGGCTTCGGCGAGCTGAGCAGCAGAGCACCGACGGCTCCTCCTCTCCCCCTGCAGCCGCCTGCCGCGCCAACCTCCCTCCCTCCCTCCTCGCTAACGAAACTCTAGCCAGCAGCCATGGCTAGGGTTTGTGCAGTTTCTCCCCATCTGATCTGGCGAGTCTCCCTCCTCCTCCCCCGCTCCCTGAACCTTAGCCACTCCAAACCCCTGACCCCTTCTTGTCTCGTCTCTGCAGGTAGACCACGCCGGCAAGCGACCAGGACGATGCCCGGAGAGGAGAGGAGGGCCTTCTCCTCAGCGTGTAGCCGCCGACCTTGTCCTGCTCGAGGAGGAGGAGCAGGAGGGGCGGACCCAGCCACCACAGTCGCCGCCGTCAAGGGCTTCTTCCACCTAGACCTCTAAATCCACGGCGCCGTCGTCCAGCCACCCAAGGTGAAGGTGCCCCCAACTCCCCTCCGCCCCCTCTCCCCTCCTTATTTCATTCGATCTAGCAGCCATGGATTTGGGTTCCTCAAGGCTGCCTAATTACTCTACCATGTGTTCCTACTACTAGCTCTAGTCGTCGATGCTGGGTAGCTCTCTGTTTTCTCTGTTTTTATGTAATCCTAGATAGAACCATACAACTGTGGATGACAAACACTGCAATTTAATCTAAAATTGTCATCATGATCCTAGCAAATACTCCTCAAATTACTGTAAATTGTTGGACGATTAGGGGCTAGTGTAGATGCAAAATAAGGTTGCACTTTTAGAGGAGATAAGACACTGATGTTGGATGCTTGGTAGTTGTCTTGTGTTGTCTGCATGTCGGTACTAGCAGTATGTCTGTGAGCACCATGCTGGTGTTAGTCGCAATGATCAGCTTCAATAGCATGACCAGTACCTGAACATGATGCATATTTATTAACAAAAATTGGTAATGCATTTTGCTCATACCAGGGTGCTTGATTTAGTCTGTTGTGAATGCTAATAGACCATGATAACTTGTATATTGGACCTTCTCCCTCTCTCTGTTTGACTCGCTCAATCTCTCTCTATCTTTCTACAGGCGCCGCCGGATTAGAACTATACGGCTTAGCGGGTGGCCCTATTTTGCCGTCGGGAGAGGAGCTCTCGTCACTGACCCCTCTTCTCCACTACACGTGTTCAACAGAACCTGTTTTAGTTTGTCATACATAATTGACTATGCTTATGTTGGTTGTTATTGAGTGTATAATTCATTAGATTAATTATTTGTTTTGAAGTATAACTGAAACTTCATATATGTCTTTACATTCATTGAAAGCATATAATCAATATCCGGCCTGATGATTTATGTACTATTATCTCAAATAAAAAAGCATATAACAGCAGCAGTAGCACAAATTTAACTGAATTTAATTAAAATTTCCAGAATCTCTTCTTGATCTGTAATGTTTTAGTGCAACAAAGTCATACCGAGTGAGGTCCATGTGGTGCTCTGAGATGCTCTTGATGGTTTGTTGTCAAGACTGATATCCCCTGTATGTCATGATGCTGCTAGCTTGTTTCAGTCCAGTATCTCTTCTTGATAGTCTTGTTAACATAATTCAGTCCAGTAACTCTAATTAATTAACTGAATTTATTTCTTTAATTAAATTACATTGAAACCTTTCCTTTAATTATAATTAAAGAAGGGTTTCAGTTTAATTAAAATTAATGGAAACCTTTTCGGTTAATCCTGTTGTTTACTATTTTTGCATGCTTGCAGGAATGTGTCAAATACTTGTTATGTACATGTAGTGGCACGGGAGTCAAGATTTACTAGTGCTTGCCTTCTTGTGTTATCTGGACACATTGGTTAATCTACTTTTCTTGTGATTTCCCAATTCAATATCTAAGAAATGAATCTATAGACTTTAATGAATTCAATGTATGATCCTGATGAGAATTATATGATATCTACCTGTTTTTATCCTTGACCAATATCAATTGTGGTAGCTCTTAAGTGACACATACTTTTTCTCGCTCCGAGTTCCTAAGCATGGTATTATAGTTTTGTTAGCTAGAACATGCAATCTTTGAATTTGCTGAACATTAGTAGCTAACTAAGTTGTGCCCCATTGATGTCTCAATTGTTACATTGCATCTAAAAAAGTTAGCCTCAACTAACTGTGAAATTTAGAATGTTCAAATTCAGATCTTAAGTTCTCAAACTGGACCGGACTTATATATACACAAATCAGTACTGAAGTAGGTCTGTATGGGTCTGTATGATCTCCTGTTAGTAAAATTACAGCATAAATAACTTCCCATGTAGTTCTGCTATTTTTAGTTTGGGTTGAAGTGATTGGTAGGCCTAGTGGTTGTGCGATTCTATGATCCTATCCTGTAAAATTTATATGCACACCTCATATGAATCTGTGATCATATCCAGTGAAATTTATATGCATGTTCCACTCCACTGTCTACACATTTACTTTCTAATACATAATTCTACACTTCTGTTATGCTTCTCACTTTGTTTGTATGAGGCGGCCAGGCTGCCTATTTTGTAGCAGTCTGCTTCCATAGTGTTTGTATGGAGTTGAGATAATTGTGTTTTCCTCGGCAGTAGGTCAGCAGACACCGCTCCTGCTATATATGCTAAGCTGCCGCCAGTGTTTGTGCGATGTGGCCGGCTTAGAGCATCATCTCCAATAGCTGCTGCCTGTTGATGTGCTTGTTGTGGTGTCATGTGCTTCTCCTGAATCTGTTGTACGCTTAGCTTATTAAACGTGCAGTTTTTTTAGTATTTTGGTTGGTCTGATGGTGTTTCTTTTTTTTGGCTCAAGTGCTTAACTTATGAGCTTATGTTGAAGTGTGCTGATTTTGCACTATTGAAATTGATAGGAGATACTATGGATGCAAGATTCATTGTTTGTTCTTGCTCACTATGTGCTTAACTGATGATGATTGTTGTTGTTAGAAATTATGATTGCTTGTGTCATAATTTTTTTCTTCTGTAATGATGATATGAAATATCACGCGGGTCCTTATTGGTGCTACTGCTGTTGCTGTGGTTGTCGGAGCTGTTGCTGCCGCATCTGGCGGAGCTGTAGTCCGAGAAGGTCAAGGATAAGATCATCCTCGATGGGAACGACATTGAGCTTGTCTCCCGCTCTGCCGCCCTCATGAACTAGGTGAATCAAACAGGACCCAAAACCTGTCTTTGTTCATGTGCATGTTGTGCTGCTTGAATAATTTGGTTGATGAGATGCAAATGATATTGTATCATGTTTGCTTATGCTCTTTGCGGAAACTAGTATGCTAGATGTTCTTAGAAATCATTGCAATGCATGTCTTCAGTGTTGGATGTCGAGTGTTCTTTCTTTGCGATGCATATATGGTTGCTTGTGCTATTCAACATGATGCAAATAGGGCTACTTCTGCCGTTGTGCTGTTGTTTGTGGTTTGTCCAGTTTTGGCCTATATAGTTGCTTCTTTCTCTTCATGTATTATTATGTGCTCCGTAATGATTTGGTTTTTGCTTCAATATAATCTGCTTCTACATTCTGTTCCTGTGTAATCTGATCTGCAATGATTCAGTTTTTGGTTCCATACAATTAATCTGCTTCTATGCTATGTTCTTGTGCAATTTTCCTGCTGTTCTTGCTGTTCTATGCGTTCGCCTTCCAAGGACAACATATATGTGCTTTTCTTACTTGTTTTTCTTTATTTAAGCTGGTAGCTTTTTATGTTCACTCTTTTTCAGGAGCTTCGGGCCTAATTTTTTGCCTTTATGTTCACCCTTTTACAGGAGCTCCAGGCCTAATCTTTTTGAGTGTGAAGCCGTGAAGCCAAGTGCGAAGCAGCGAAGCCGTACTTAGGAAGAGTTTTTTGGTTCTCTAGTAGACTATAAATTGTAATTTTGTAACGGATTGTAAAAGCTACTGTAGTGTTATTTGATGAATTATATTTGATGAATTATGTATGTTAAAAAGATGTGAAATGGAAACTTGACCAGGTGGACCAATTTATGTCCCACTTATGAATATAATCTGAGAAAATTTGAAATTCTTGACATGTGGGACCAATGTATGGCATTATGAGTAGTGGGACCCATCTGATTAGTGGGACCAGCTCTAAAATATAATGATATAAAAATAGAAAATCAATTGATTGTAAGAAGGCCACGGTCCAACAATAAAAAAGGCTGCAATATCGGGCTTGGCCCATGAACCTGATAAAAAAGACAAAAAACACAAATAGGCTGAATTATTGGGCTCGGCCCATGTAAAACACCTAATCGGACCGGGCTGAATCTTGTCAGTGACCTTTTCAATTGGTCGCAATTTTGCCACGTCAGATTGCCACGTCGGATCCGACGTGGCCTGGGCAGACAACCAGTGACCAAAACAAAAGGTCATGGGTTCAACGACCTTCTGAGAGAAGGTCGTTAATTTTAGTTTACGACCGCCAGCTTTTGACCTTCTGTTTTTGGTCACAAAAGGTCGCAAATGAAAAACTATGACCTTTCAGCGGCCAATAGTGAGGGTCACAAGTTGACATATTTCTTGTAGTGTGAAGAATGTGAAGCAAGTTTTCAGGAGTTGAAGAAACATTTGGTTTCAGCCCAAGTGCTGATTCTGCCAGATATACGTAAGGATTCCCAAGTGTGTTGCGATGCATCTCGTTTAGGACTTGGAGGAGTACTTATGCAAGACGGAAGAGTTGTTTCATATGCCTCACGTCAGCTTCGACCCCATGAGTTGAATTATGCTACGCATGATTTGGAGTTAGCAGCTGTAGTGCATGCACTCAAGACCTGGAGACATTTTCTTATTGGAAACCGTTGTGATGTGTACACGGATCATAAGAGTTTGAAGTACATTTTCACGCAGAAGGAGCTGAACCTCAGGCAGAGGAGATGGTTGGAGCTCGTAAAGGATTATGATATGAAGTTGCACTATCATCTAGGCAAGGCCAGTGTCATAGCAGACACTTTGAGCCGGAAGAGTTATGCCAATACGCTCGTGAGCGGAGGATTTCCAAAGGAGTTAGCCGAGGATCTCAGGGAGCTTCGTTTGGAGATAGTCCCTAGAGGTTTTGTTCCAGCGTTGGAGGTTCAGTCAACGTTATTGGGAAAGATTCGAGAAGCTCAGAAGGATGACAAAGAAGTTGCCGAGATAAAGGAGAAGATGTGTGAAGGAAAAGCCAAAGGTTTTCGTGAGGATGAGCACGACACCCTGTGGTTTGAGGACCGTGTCTATGTGCCCAATAATGCCGAGATCAGGAAGTTGATACTACAGGAAGCTGATGACTCGCCATACTCGATACACCTCGGAAACACCAAGATGTATTTGGATTTGAAGGAGCATTTCTGGTGGCCTGGAATGAAGAAGGATATTGCCGAGTATGTAGCCGTATGTGATGTATGTCAGAGAGTGAAGGCGGAACATCAGAAGCCAGTAGGATTACTGCAGCCTATGCCGATACCCGAATGGAAGGGAAAACTCAATTCATCACAACAAGATGGAGAGGGAAAACATCATATGATCAAACTATATTAACAAAGCCTACAATACATCAAGATCGTGACATCTCAAGAACACGAGAGAGAGATTAAACACATAGCTACTGGTACAAACCCTCAGCCCCAAGGGTGGGCTACTCTTTCCTCATCGTGGTGGCTGCCGGGCTGATGAATATGGCCACCGGTGATGATTCCCCCCTCCGGCAGTGTGCCGGAACGGGGTCTAGATTGGTTTTCGGTGGCTACAGAGGCCTGCGGTGGCAGAACTTTTGATCTAGGTTAACCCCGAGGGTTTTTGGAATATTTGGGAATTTATAGGGTAAAGAGGGGGTGCGGGAGGCCACCGCAGTAGGCACAACCCGCCTGGGTGCGCCTGGGCCCCCAGGCACGCCCCGGTGGGTTGTGCCCCCCTCAGGGCACCCCCTGGTGCTTATCCGGCCCACTGGATGTCTTCTGGTCCATAAAAATTCCACAAAAAGTTTCACGGTGTTTGGACTCTGTTTGATATTGATTTCCTACGATGTAAAAAACAAGCAAACAACAGCAACTAGCACTTGGCACTGGGTGTTGGGGAACGTAGCAGAAATTCAAAATTTTCTATGCAACACCAAGATCAATCTATGGAGTAATCTAGCAACGAAGGGAAGGGGAGTGAATCTACATACCCTTGTAGATCGCGATGCGGAAGCGTTGCAAGAACGCGGATGAGGGAGTCGTACTCGTAGCGATTCAGATCGCGGTTGATTCCGATCTAAGCACCGAAAGAACGGTGCCTCCGCGTTCAACACACGTGCAGCCCGGTGACGTCTCCCACGCCTTGATCCAGCAAGGAGAGAGGGAGAGGTTGGGGAAGACTCCATCCAGCAGCAACACGACGGCATGGTGCTGGTGGAGGAGCGTGGCAATCCCGCAGGGCTTCGCCAAGCACCGCGGGAGAGGAGGAGGAAGAAGAGGGGTAGGGCTGCGCCAAAAAGGAGACGTTCTCATATCTGTATGGCAGCCCAAACCTCAAGTATATATAGGGGGGAAGGGGGCTGCGCCCCCTTTAGGGTTTCCACCCCCAAGAGGAGGCGGCCAGCCCTAGATCCCATCAAGGGGGGGCGGCCAAGGGGAGGAGAGGGGGGGCGCCCCACTAGATGGGCCCTAAGGCCCATCTGGACCTAGGGTTTGCCCGCTCCCACTCTCCCATGCGCCTTGGGCCTTGGTGGGGGGGCGCACCAGCCCACCTGGGGCTGGTCCCCTCCCACACTTGGCCCACTCAGCCTTCTGGGGCTGGTGGCCCCACTTGGTGGACCCCCGGGACCCTCCCGGTGGTCCCGGTACATTACCGATTTCACCCGAAACATTTCCGGTGACCAAAACAGGACTTCCCATATATAAATCTTTACCTCCGGACCATTCCGGAACTCCTCGTGACATCCGGGATCTCATCCGGGACTCCGAACAACATTCGGTAACCACGTACATACTTTCCCTATAACCCTAGCGTCATCGAACCTTAAGCGTGTAGACCCTACGGGTTCGGGAACCATGCAGACATGACCGAGACGTTCTCCGGTCAATAACCAACAGCGGGATCTGGATACCCATGTTGGCTCCCACATGTTCCACGATGATCTCATCGGATGAACCACGATGTCGGGGATTCAATCAATCCCGTATACAATTCCCTTTGTCCAGCGGTATGTTACTTGCCCGAGATTCGATCGTCGGTATCCCTATACCTTGTTCAATCTCGTTACCGGCAAGTCTCTTTACTCGTTCCGTAACTCACATCATCCCGTGATCAACTCCTTGGTCACACTGTGCACATTATGATGATGTCCTACCGAGTGGGCCCAGAGATACCTCTCCGTTTACACGGAGTGACAAATCCCAGTCTCGATTCGTGCCAACCCAACAGACACTTTCGGAGATACCCGTAGTGCACCTTTATAGCCACCCAGTTACGTTGTGACGTTTGGCACACCCAAAGCATTCCTACGGTATCCGGGAGTTGCACAATCTCATGGTCTAAGGAAGTGATACTTGATATTAGAAAAGCTCTGAGCAAACGAACTACACGATCTTGTGTTAGGCTTAGGATTGGGTCTTGTCCATCACATCATTCTCCTAATGATGTGATCCCGTTATCAACGACATCCAATGTCCATGGTCAGGAAACCGTAACCATCTATTGATCAATGAGCTAGTCAACTAGAGGCTTACTAGGGACATGGTGTTGTCTATGTATCCACACATGTATCTGAGTTTCCTTTCAATACAATTCTAGCATGGATAATAAACGATTATCATGAACAAGGAAATATAATAATAACCTATTTATTATTGCCTCTAGGGCATATTTCCAACAGTCTCCCACTTGCACTAGAGTCAATAATCTAGTTCACATCACCATGTGATTAACACTGACAGGTCACATCACCATGTGACCAACACCCAAGAGTTTACTAGAGTCAACAATCTAGTTCACATCTCTATGTGATTAACACTCAATGGATTCTGGTTTGATCATGTTATGCTTGTGAGAGAGGTTATTAGTCAACGGGTCTGAACCTTTCAGATTCGTGTGTGCTTTACGAATATCTATGTCATCTTTGTGGATGCTACCACGCGCTATTTGGAGCCATTTCAAATAATTGCTCTACTATACGAATCCGGTTTTTCTCCTCAGAGTCATCCGGATTAGTGTCAAAGTTCGCATCGACGTAACCCTTTACGACGAACTCCTTTTCACCTCCATAATCGAGAAAATTCCTTAGTCGACTAGATACTAAGGATAAGTTCGACCGCTGTCATGTGATCCATTCCCGGATCACTATTGTACCCCTTGACCAACTCATGGCAAGGCACACTTCATGTGCGGTACACAACATAGCATACTGTAGAGCCTACGTCTAAAGCATAGGGGACGACCTTCGTCCTTTCTCTCTCTTCTGCTGTGGTCAGGTCTTGAGTCTTACTCAATACTCACACCTTGTAACACAGCCAAGAACTCCTTCTTTGCTGATCTATTTTGAACTCTTTCAAAATCATGTCAAGGTGTGCGTTCTTTGAAAGTATCATCAGGCGTCTTGATCTATCTCTATAGATCTTGATGCCCATTATGTAAGCAGCTTTATCCAGGTCTTCCTTTGAAAAACTCCTTTCAAACAACCCTTTATGCTTTCCAGAAATTTTACATCATTTCGGATCAACAATATGTCATTCACATATACTTATCAGAAATGTTGTAGCGCTCCCACTCACTTTATTGTAAATACAAGTTTCTAATAAACTTTGTATAAACCCAAAATCTTTGATCATCTCATCAAAGCGTACATTCCAACTCTGAGATGCTTACTCCAGTCCTTAGAAGGATCGCTGGAGCTAGCATACCTTTTAGCATCCTTAGGATCGACAAAACCTTTCTGATTGTATCACATACAACCTTTCCTTTATGAAAACTGGTAAGGAAACTTGTTTTGACATCCATCTGCCAGATTGCAGCTAATGCTAACATGATTCCGATGGACTTAAGCATCGCTACTGATGGGAAAATCTCATCGTAGTCAACTCCTTGAACTTGTGGAAATACTCTTTGCCACAAGTCGAGCTTCAAAGACGGTAACATTACCGTCTACGTCCGTCTTCTTCTCAAAGATCCATTTATCTCGGATTTCATGGCTTCTAACCATTTGTCGGAATATGGGCCCACCATCGCTTCTCCATAGCTCGTAGGTTCAGTATTGTCCAACAACATGATATCCCAGACAGGATCACGTACCACTCTGAAGTAGCACGCATCCTCGTCGTCCTACGAGGTTTGGTGGTGACTTGATCCGAAGTTTCATGATCACTATCATAAGCTTCCACTTCAATTGGTATAGGTGCCACAGGAACAACTTCCTGTGCCCTACTACACACTAGTTGAAGTGACGGTTCAATAACCTTATCAAGTCTCCACCATCCTCCCACTCAATTCTTTCGAGAGAAACTTTTCCTCGAGAAAGGACTCGTTTCTAGAAGCAATTACTTTTGCTTCCAGATCTGAAATAGGAGGTATACCCAACTGTTTTTGGGTATTCTATGAAGATGCATTTATCCGTTTTGGGTTCGAGCTTATCAGCCTGAAACTTTTCCACATAAGCATCGCAGCCCCAAACTTTTAAGAAACGACAACTTAGGTTTCTCTAAACGGTGTCGTCTCAACGGAATTGCGTGGTGCCCCTTTTAAAGTGAATGTGGTTGTCTCTAATGCCTAACCCATAAACGATAGTGGTAATTCGATAAGAAACATCATGGTATGCACCATATCCAATAGGGTGCAGTTATGATGTTCGGACACACCATCACACTATGGTGTTCCAGGCGGTATTAATTGTGAAACACTTTCCACAATGTCTTAATTGTGTGCCAAACTCGTAACTCAGATACTCATCTCTATGATCATATCACAGACATTTTATCCTCTTGTCACGACGATCTTCAACTTCACTCTGAAATTACTTGAACCTTTCAATAATTCAGAATTGTGTTCCATCAAGTAAATACACTCAGCATCTACTCAAATCATCTGTGAAGTTAGAACTTAAGGATATCCACTGCATGCCTCAGCACTCATTGGACTGCACACATCAAAATGTATTACATCCAACAAGTTGCTCTCTTGTTCCATCTTACTGAAAACGAGGCTTTTCAGTCATCTTGCCCATGTGGTATGATTTGCATGTCTCAAGTGATTCAAAATCAAGTGAGTCCAAACGATCCATCTGCATGGAGTTTCTTCATGCATATATACCAATAGACATGGTTCGCATGTCTCAATCTTTTCAAAAACGAGCGAGTCCAAAGATCCATCTACATGGAGCTTCTTCATGCGTTTTATACCAATATGACTCAAGTTGCAGTGCCACAAGTATGTGGTACTATCATTACTATTTTATATCTTTTTGGCACGAACATGTGTATCACTACGATTGAGATTCATTTTAGGTGCAAGACCATTGAAGGTATTATTCAAATAAACAGAGTAACCATTATTCTCCTTAAATGAATAACCGTATTGTGATAAACATAATCCAATCATGCTCAACGCAAACACCAAATCTCGATGGTAGAGGGAGCATGCGATGCTTGATCACATCAACCTTGGAACCACTTCCAACACATATCGTCATCTCACCTTTAGCTAGTCTCCATTTATTCCGCAGCTTTTATTTCGAGTTACTAACACTTAGCAACCGAACCGGTATCTAATACCCTGGTGCTGCTAGGAGTACTAGTAAAGTACACATTCATATAACGTATATCCAATATACTTCTGTCGACCTTGTCTGCCTTCTCATCTACCAAGTATCTAGGGTAGTTCCGCTTCAGTCACCATTCCCCTTATTACAGAAGCACTTAGTCTCGGGTTTGGGTTCAACCTTGGGTTTCTTCACTAGAGCAGCAACTGATTTGCCGTTTAATGAAGTATCCCTTCTTGCCCTTGCCCTTCTAGAAACTAGTGGTTTTACTAACCATCAACAATTGATGCTCCTTCTTGATTTCTACTCTTGCGGTGTCAAATATCGCGAATAGCTCAAGGATCATCATAACTATCCCTGATACTTTATAGTTCATCACGAAGCTCTACTAGCTTGGTGGCAGTGACTATGGAGAACTATCACTATCTCATCTGGGAGATTAACTCCCACTCGATTCAAGCGATTGTGGTACTCAGACAATCTGAGCACATGCTCAATGATTAAGCTTTTCTCCCTTAGTTTGCAGGCTTAAGAAACTTGTCACAGGTCTCATACCTCTTGACGTGGGCACTAGTCTGAGATCCCAATTTCAGTCTTCGGAACATCTCATATGTTCTGCGACGTTTCAAAAAACGTCTCTTGTGCCACAATTCTAAACCGTTAGCATTACGCACTAAACTATCACGTAGTCATCAAAAACGTGTATGTCAGATGTTTCGCAACATCTACAGACGACGCTGAGGTTCAGCACACTGAGCGGTGCATTAAGGACATAAGCCTTCTGTGCAGCAATGAGGACAATCCTCAGTTTACGGACCCAGTCCGCACAATTGCTAGTACCAACTCTCAACTAAATTTTCTCTAGGAACATATCTTAAACAGTAGAACTAAAGCGCAAGATATGACATAATTTGCAAAGACTTTTTGACTATGTTCATGATAATGAAGTTCATCTGATTATTGAACTCCCACTCAGATAGACATCCCTCTAGTCATCTAAGTGATACATGATCCAAGTCAAACTAGGCCGTGTCCGATCATCACGTGAGACGGACTAGTCATCATCGGTGAACATCTCCATGTTGATCGTATCTACTATACGACTCATGTTCGATCTTTCGATCTCTTGTGTTCCGAGGCCATGTCTGTACATGCTAGGCTCGTCAAGTCAACCTAAGTGTTTTGCATGTGTTCCGAGGCCATGTCTGTACATGCTAGGCTCGTCAACACCCGTTGTATTCGAACGTTAGAATCTATCACACCCGATCATCACGTGGTGCTTCGAAACAACGAACCTTCGCAACGGTGCACAGTTAGGGGGAACACTTCTCTTGAAATTTTAGTGAGGGATCATCTTACTTACTACCGTCGTTCTAAGCAAATAAGATGCATAACATGATAAACATCACATGCAATCAAATAGTGACATGATATGGCCAATATCATCTTGCTCCTTTGATCTCCATCTTCGGGGCACCATGATCATCTTTGTCACCGGCATGACACCATGATCTCCATCATCATGATCTCCATCATTGTGTCTTCATGAAGTTGTCACGCCAACGATTACTTCTACTTCTATGGCTAACGCGCTTAGCAATAAAGTAAAGTAATTTACATGGCGTTATTCAATGACACGCAGGTCATACAAAAAATAAAGACAACTCCTATGGCTCCTGCCGGTTGTCATACTCATCGACATGCAAGTCGTGATCCCTATTACAAGAATATGATCAATCTCATACATCACATATATCATTCATCATATCTTCTGGCCATATCACATCACATAGCACATGCTGCAAAAACAAGTTAGACGTCCTCTAATTGTTGTTGCAAGTTTTTACGTGGCTTGTATAGGTTTCTAGCAAGAACGTTTCTTACCTACGTAAAACCACAACGTGATATGCCAATTTCTATTTACCCTTCATAAGGACCCTTTTCATCGAATCCGTTCCGACTAGAGTGGGAGAGACAGACACCCGCTAGCCACCTTATGCAACTAGTGCATGTCAGTCGGTGGAACCTGTCTCACGTAAGCGTACGTGTAAGGTCGGTCCGGGCCGCTTCATCCCACAATGCCGCCGAAACAAGATAAGACTAGTAGCGGCAAGAAGAATTGGCAACATCAACGCCCACAACTACTTTGTGTTCTACTCGTGCATAGAAACTACGCATAGACCTAGCTCATGATGCCACTGTTGGGGAACGTAGCAGAAATTCAAAATTTTCTACGCAACACCAAGATCAATCTATGGAGTAATCTAGCAACGAAGGGAAGGGGAGTGAATCTACATACCCTTGTAGATCGCGATGCGGAAGCGTTGCAAGAACGCGGATGAGGGAGTCGTACTCGTAGCGATTCAGATCGCGGTTGATTCCGATCTAAGCACCGAAAGAACGGTGCCTCCGCGTTCAACACACGTGCAGCCCGGTGACGTCTCCCACGCCTTGATCCAGCAAGGAGAGAGGGAGAGGTTGGGGAAGACTCCATCCAGCAGCAACACGACGGCATGGTGGTGGTGGAGGAGCGTGGCAATCCCGCAGGGCTTCGCCAAGCACCGCGGGAGAGGAGGAGGAAGAAGAGGGGTAGGGCTGCGCCAAAAAGGAGACGTTCTCATATCTGTATGGCAGCCCAAACCTCAAGTATATATAGGGGGGAAGGGGGCTGCGCCCCCTTTAGGGTTTCCACCCCCAAGAGGAGGCGGCCAGCCCTAGATCCCATCAAGGGGGGGCGGCCAAGGGGAGGAGAGGGGGGGCGCCCCACTAGATGGGCTCTAAGGCCCATCTGGACCTAGGGTTTGCCCCCTCCCACTCTCCCATGCGCCTTGGGCCTTGGTGGGGGGGCTCACCAGCCCACCTGGGGCTGGTCCCCTCCCACACTTGGCCCACGCAGCCTTCTGGGGCTGGTGGCCCCACTTGGTGGACCCCCGGGACCCTCCCGGTGGTCCCGGTACATTACCGATTTCACCCGAAACATTTCCGGTGACCAAAACAGGACTTCCCATATATAAATCTTTACCTCCGGACCATTCCGGAACTCCTCGTGACATCCGGGATCTCATCCGGGACTCCGAACAACATTCGGTAACCACGTACATACTTTCCCTATAACCCTAGCGTCATCGAACCTTAAGCGTGTAGACCCTACGGGTTCGGGAACCATGCAGACATGACCGAGACGTTCTCCGGTCAATAACCAACAGCGGGATCTGGATACCCATGTTGGCTCCCACATGTTCCACGATGATCTCATCGGATGAACCACGATGTCGGGGATTCAATCAATCCCGTATACAATTCCCTTTGTCCAGCGGTATGTTACTTGCCCGAGATTCGATCGTCGGTATCCCTATACCTTGTTCAATCTCGTTACCGGCAAGTCTCTTTACTCGTTCCGTAACTCACATCATCCCGTGATCAACTCCTTGGTCACACTGTGCACATTATGATGATGTCCTACCGAGTGGGCCCAGAGATACCTCTCCGTTTACACGGAGTGACAAATCCCAGTCTCGATTCGTGCCAACCCAACAGACACTTTCGGAGATACCCGTAGTGCACCTTTATAGCCACCCAGTTACGTTGTGACGTTTGGCACACCCAAAGCATTCCTACGGTATCCGGGAGTTGCACAATCTCATGGTCTAAGGAAGTGATACTTGATATTAGAAAAGCTCTGAGCAAACGAACTACACGATCTTGTGCTAGGCTTAGGATTGGGTCTTGTCCATCACATCATTCTCCTAATGATGTGATCCCGTTATCAACGACATCCAATGTCCATGGTCAGGAAACCGTAACCATCTATTGATCAATGAGCTAGTCAACTAGAGGCTTACTAGGGACATGGTGTTGTCTATGTATCCACACATGTATCTGAGTTTCCTTTCAATACAATTCTAGCATGGATAATAAACGATTATCATGAACAAGGAAATATAATAATAACCTATTTATTATTGCCTCTAGGGCATATTTCCAACACTGGGTCAATAGGTTAGTCCCAAAAAATGATATAAAGTTGCTATAAAATGATTGTAAAACATCCCAGAGTGATAATATAACAGCATGAATACTTCATAAGTTATAGATACGGTGGAGACGTATCAGCATCCCCAAGCTTAATTCCTACTCGTCCTCGAGTAGGTAAATGATAAAAGAATTAAATTATCAAGTGTGAATGCTAGCAAAGTGCACAAGTTTGATCAATGACAATTTCAATCACTTTTCCTAGCATCATAACATCAATTCTTTCTTATAAAACTTCCCATGATAAAGCAGCAACCAATTCACATGTTAAGGTTCAAAAAATGAATTCTCTTGAAACAAAACAACCTATGTTCTCAGTCAGCAAGCAATTGCAATTCAACTTATTCAACAAAGTTTAAGTAAGAGCTCAACATACTCAACCATCATATAGTCTTCTATGATTGCTAACACTCACCGCATACACATGAGCAAAACATTTCAACCAGACACATAGAAAGATAGGGGCTTATAATTTTGCCTCCCAACGTATTCACCACAAGGGTGATGTCAACAATAATAACTCATGCTACCCATATCCAACTGGATATATGTGCCTAGATCTTTCCTCACCACATGATGCTTGCCAAAGGAGAAAAATAAAAAGGAATAGAGAGAAAGACTTTGACTCTTGCATGAAAGTAAACACATAAAAGTAAAAGATAGGCCCTTCGCAGAGGGAAGCAGAGGTTGCCATGCGCTTTTTGTTTGTATGCTCAACCCCTTAGTGCAAAAGAACGTCACGTTATATTGCCCCTTATGATAGCAACCTTTATTATGCAGTCCGTCGCTTTTATTACTTTGCCATCACAAGTTCATACAACGCTCAATTTTCTCTTACACTAAATGATCTAACACTTTTAGAAGCATTTTTTATTGCCTTATTGCATCGATGACAACTTACTTGAAGGATCTCACTCAATCCTTAGGTAGGTATGGTGGGCTCTTGAAAATAAGATTTGGGTTTAAGGGTTTTTGGATGCACAAGTAGTATCTCTACTTGGTGCGGAATTTTTCGCTAGCAAAGGTTGGGGGTCAAGCACCACATGTTGAAGGATCTATGACAATATAACTTCTATTTGAATATGAACAAACATAAACCATTACGTTGTCTTCCTTGTCCGACGTCAACAATTTTGGCATATAATATTTTGATGGGGGATCACAATCACAAATGGTTTCCAAGATAGTGCATTTGCATGTGAAAGTTCTCTTCCTTCTACTATTCATTCATGAATTTCTTGTATGACCAATATTGTGATTGTAAACTTCAAAAGATTTCACTTTCTAAACCCAATGTGAAGCTAACACTAGGCATGATATGAACATATAATTTCAACTTCATGATATTCATTTCATTCAACAATTTACTCATAGGATATAAGTGCAGCACAAGAGTAAATGACAAACTACTCAAAAAAGATATAAGTGAAGATCAAACGAGTAGGTAAGTAAATGGGTAGCTATTTGGGGACTATCTCTTATTTAAAAAACTTTTAGATCTAAGTATTTTATCAAAACAGCAAGCAAAAAAACAAAATGACATTCCAAGAATAGCACAACCCATGTGAGGAAGCAAAAACTTAGGCTCAACCGATACTAACCGATGATTGTTGATGAAGAAAGGTGGGATGCCTACCGGGGCATCCCCAAGCTTAGATGCTTGAGACTTCTTGAAATATTATCTTGGGATGCCTTGGGCATCCCAAAGCTTAAGCTTTCTGTTGGGGAACGTAGTAATTTCAAAAAAAATCCTACGCACACCCAGGATCATGGTGATGCATAGCAACGAGAGGGGAGAGTGTTGTCCATGTACCCTCGTAGACCGAAAGCGGAAGCGTTAGCACAACGTGGTTGATGTAGTCGTCCGTCTTCACGATCCGACCGATCAAGTACTGAACGTACGGCACCTCTGAGTTCAGCACACGTTCAGCTCGATGACGTCCCTCGAACTCCGATCCAGCCGAGCTTTGAGGGAGAGTTCCGTCAGCAAGACAGCGTGGTGACGATGATGATGTTCTACCGACGCAGGGCTTCGCCTAAGCATCACTACGATATTATCAAGGTGGACTATGGTGGAGGGGGGGGCACCGCACACGGCTAAGAGATCCAAGGGATCAGTTGTTGTGTCTAGAGGTGCCCCCTTGCCCTCGTATATAAAGGAGCAAGGGGGGAGAGGCGGCCGGCCAGGAGGAGGCGTGCTAGGGAGGAGTCCTACTCCCACTGGGAGTAGGACTCCCTCCTTTCCTAGTTGGAGTAGGAGAAGGGGGAAGGAGGAGGAAGAGAGGAAGGAAAGGGGGCGCCGCCCCACCCCCTCCTTGTCCAATTCGGACTGGAGGGGGAGGGGGCGCGCGGCCTGCCCTGGCCGCCCCTCCTCTTCTCCACTGAGGCCCATCTTGGCCCATTAAACCCCCGGGGGGTTTCCGGTAACCCCCGGTACTCCGGTAAAATCCCGATTTCACCCGGAACACTTTCGATATCCAAATATAGGCTTCCAATATATCAATCTTTATGTATCGACCATTTCGAGACTCCTCGTCATGTCCGTGATCACATCCGGGACTCTGAACTATCTTCGGTACATCAAAACATGTAAACTCATAATATAGCCGTCATCGAACTTTAAGCGTGCGGACCCTACGGGTTCGAGAACTATGTAGACATGACCGAGACATGTCTCCGGTCAATAACCAATAGCGGAACCTGGATGCTCATATTGGCTCCTACATATTCTACGAAGATCTTTATCGGTCAAACCGCGTAACAACATACGTTGTTCCCTTTGTTATCGGTATGTTACTTGTTGCCTGAGATTCGATCTTCGGTATCTTAATACCTAGTTCAATCTCGTTACCGGCAAGCCTCTTTACTCGTTCCGTGATACATCATCCCGCAACTAACTCATTAGTTGCAATGCTTGCAAGGCTTATAGTGATGTGCATTACCGAGTGGGCCCAGAGATACCTCTCCGACAATCGGAGTGACAAATCCTAATCTCGAAATACGCCAACCCAGCAAGTACCTTTGGAGACACCTGTAGAGCACCTTTATAATCACCCAGTTACGTTGTGACGTTTGGTAGCACACAAAGTGTTCCTCCGGTAAACGGGACTTGCATAATCTCAGTCATAGGAACATGTATAAGTCATGAAGAAAGCAATAGCAGAATACTAACGATCGAGTGCTAAGCTAACGGAATGGGTCAAGTCAATCACATCATTCTCCTAATGATGTGATCCCGTTAATCAAATGACAACTCATGTAAATGGCTAGGAAACATAACCATCTTTGATCAACGAGCTAGTCAAGTAGAGGCATACAAGTGACACTCTGTTTGTCTATGTATTCACACAAGTATTATGTTTCCGGTTAATACAATTCTAGCATGAATAATAAACATTTATCATGATATAAGGAAATAAATAATAACTTTTATTGCCTCTAGGGCATATTTCCTTCAGTCTCCCACTTGCACTAGAGTCAATAATCTAGATTACACAGTAATGATTCTAACACCCATGGAGCCTTGGTGCTGATCATGTTTTGCTCGTGGAAGAGGCTTAGTCAACGGGTCTGCAACATTCAGATCTGTATGTATCTTGCAAATTTCTATGTCTCCCACCTGGACTTGATCCCGGATGGAGTTGAAGCGTCCCTCGATGTGCTTGGCTCTCTTGTGAAATCTGGATTCCTTTGCCAAGGCAATTGCACCAGTATTGTCACAAAAGATTTTCATTGGACCCGATGCACTAGGTATGACACCTAGATCGGATATGAACTCCTTCATCCAGACTCCTTCATTTGCGGCTTCCGAAGCAGCTATGTACTCCGCTTCACATGTAGATCCCGCCACAACGCTTTGTTTAGAACTGCACCAACTTACAGCTCCACCTTTCAATGTAAATACGTATCCGGTTTGCGATTTAGAATCGTCCAAATCAGTGTCAAAGCTTGCATCGACGTAACCATTTACGACTAGCTCTTTGTCACCTCCATAAACGAGAAAAATATCCTTAGTCCTTTTCAGGTATTTCAGGATGTTCTTGACCGCTGTCCAGTGATCCACTCCTGGATTACTTTGGTACCTCCCTGCTATACTTATAGCAAGGCACACATCAGGTCTGGTACACAGCATTGCATACATGATAGAGCCTATGGCTGAAGCATAGGGAACATCTTTCATCTTCTCTCTATCTTCTGTAGTGGTCGGGCATTGAGTCTTACTCAACTTCACACCTTGTAACACAGGCAAAACCCTTTCTTTGCTTGATCCATTTTGAACTTCTTCAAAACTTTGTCAAGGTATGTGCTTTGTGAAAATCCAATTAAGCGTCTTGATCTATCTATATAGATCTTGATGCCCAATATATAAGCAGCTTCACCGAGGTCCTTCATTGAAAAACTCTTATTTAAGTATCCCTTTATGCTATCCAGAAATTATATATCATTTCCAATCAGCAATATGTCATCCACATAAAATATCAGAAATGCTATAGAGCTCCCAATCACTTTCTTGTAAATACAGGCTTCTCCAAAAGTCTGTATAAAACCATATGCTTTAATCACACTATCAAAGCGTTTATTCCAACTCCGAGAGGCTTGCACACTTTGTCAGCTCCCTTTGGATCAGCAAAATCTTCCGGTTGCATCATATACAACTCTTCTTCCAGAAATCCATTCAGGAATGCAGTTTTGACATCCATTTGCCAAATTTCATAATCATAAAATGCGGCAATTGCTAACATGATTCGGACAGACTTAAGCATCGCTACGGGTGAGAAAGTCTCATCGTAGTCAATCCCTTGAACTTGTCAAAAACCTTTTGCAGCAAGTCGAGCTTTATAGACAGTAACATTACTGTCAGCGTCAGTCTTCTTCTTGAAGATCCATTTATTCTCAATGGCTTGCCGATCATCGGGCAAGTCAACCAAAGTCCACACTTTGTCCTCATACATGGATCCCATCTCAGATTTCATGGCCTCAAGCCATTTTGCGGAATCTGGGCTCACCATCGCTTCTTCATAGTTCGTAGGTTCGTCATGGTCTAGTAACATAACCTCCAGAACAGGATTACCGTACCACTTTGGTGCGGATCTTACTCTGGTTGACCTACGAGGTTCAGTAACAACTTGATCTGAAGTTTCATGATCATCATCATTAACTTCCTCACTAATTGGTGTAGGTGTCACAGGAACCAGTTTCTGTGATGAACTACTTTCCAATAAGGGAGCAGGTACAGTTACCTCATCAAGTTCTACTTTCCTCCCACTCACTTCTTTCGAGAGAAACTCCTTCTCTAGAAAGGATCCAAATTTAGCAACAAAAGTCTTGCCTTCAGATCTGTGACAGAAGGTGTACCCAACAGTTTCCTTTGGGTATCCTATGAAGACACATTTCTACGATTTGGGTTCGAGCTTATCAGGTTGAAGCTTTTTCACATAAGCATCGCAGCCCCAAACTTTAAGAAACGACAACTTTGGTTTCTTGCCAAACCACAGTTCATAAGGCGTCGTCTCAACGGATTTTGATGGTGCCCTATTTAACGTGAATGCAGCCGTCTCTAAAGCATAACCCCAAAAAGAAGCGGTAAATCAGTAAGAGACATCATAGATCGCACCATATCTAGTAAAGTACACTTACGACGTTCGGACACACCATTACGTTGTGGTGTTCCGGGTGGCGTGAGTTGTGAAACTATTCCGCATTGTTTCAAATGAAGACCAAACTCGTAACTCAAATATTCTCCTCCACGATCAGCTCGTAGAAACTTTATTTTCTTGTTACGATGATTTTCAACTTCACTCTCAAATTCTTTGAACTTTTCAAATGTTTCATACTTATGTTTCATTAAGTAGATATACCCATATCTGCTTAAATCATGTGTGAAGGTGAGAAAATAACGATACCTGCCGCGAGCCTCAACAATCATCGGACCACATACATCTATATGTATGATTTCCAACAAATCTGTTGCTCGCTCCATAGTTCCGGAGAACGGCGTTTTAGTCATCTTGCCCATGAGGCATGCTTCGCAAGTACCAAGTGATTCATAATCAAGTGGTTCCAAAAGTCCATCAGTATGGAGTTTCTTCATGCGCTTTACACCAATATGACCTAAACGGCAGTGCCACAAATAAGTTGCACTGTCATTATCAACTCTGCATCTTTTGGCTTCAATATTATGAATATGTGTATCACTACTATCAAGATTCAACAAAAATATACCACTCTTCAAGGGTGCATGACCATAAAAGATATTATTCATATAAATAGAACAACCATTATTCTCTGATTTAAATGAATAACCGTCTCGCATCAAACAAGATCCAGATATAATGTTCATGCTCAACGCTGGCACCAAATAACAATTATTCAGGTCTAAAACTAATCCCGAAGGTAGATGTAGAGGTAGCGTGCCGACCGCGATCACATCGATTTTGGAACCATTTCCCACGCGCATCGTCACCTCGTCCTTAGCCAATCTTCACTTAATCTGTAGTCCCTGTTTCGAGTTGCAAATATTAGCAACAAAACCAGTATCAAATACCCAGGTGCTACTGCGAGCATTAGTAAGGTACACATCAATAACATGTATATCACATATACCTTTGTTCACCTTGCCATCCTTCTTATCCGCCAAATACTTGGGGCAGTTCCGCTTCCAGTGACCAGTCTATTTGCAGTAGAAGCACTCAGTCTCAGGCTTAGGTCCAGACTTGGGTTTCTTCTCCTGAGCAGCAACTTGTTTGCTGTTCTTCTTGAAGTTCCCCTTCCTCTTCCCTTTGCCCTTTTTCTTGAAACTGGTGGTCTTGTTGACCATCAACACTTGATGCTCCTTCTTGATTTCTACCTCCGCGGCCTTTAGCATTGTGAAGAGCTCGGGAATTGTCTTATCCATCCCTTGCATGTTATAGTTCATCACGAAGCTCTTGTAGCTTGGTGGCAGTGATTGAAGAATTCTGTCAATGACGCTATCATCCAGAAGATTAACTCCCAATTGAATCAAGTGATTGTTATATCCAGACATTCTGAGTATATGCTCACTGACAGAACTATTCTCCTCCATCTTACAGCTGTAGAACTTATAGGAGACTTCATATCTCTCAATCCAGGCATTTGCTTGAAATATTAACTTCAACTCCTGAAACATCTCATATGCTCCATGACGTTCAAAATGTTGTTGAAGTCCTGGTTCTAAGCCGTAAAGCATGGCACACTGAACTATCGAGTAGTCATCAGCTTTGCTCTGCCAGACGTTCATAACATCTGGTGTTGCTCCTGCAGTAGGTCTGGCACCTAGCGGTGCTTCCAGGACGTAATTCTTCTGTGCAGCAATGAGGATAATACTCAAGTTATGGACCCAGTCCGTGTAATTGCTACCATCATCTTTCCACTTTGCTTTCTCAAGGAACGCATTAAAATTCAACGGAACAACAGCACAGGCCATCTATCTACAATCAACATAGACAAGCAAAATACTATCAGGTACTAAGTTCATGATAAATTTAAGTTCAATTAATCATATTACTTAAGAACTCCCACTTAGATAGACATCCCTCTAATCCTCCAAGTGATCACGTGATCCAAATCAACTAAACCATGTCCGATCATCACGTGAGATGGAGTAGTTTCAATGGTGAACATCACTATGTTGATCATATCTACTATATGATTCACGCTCGACCTTTCGGTCTCAGTGTTCCGAGGCCATATCTGCATATGCTAGGCTCGTCAAGTTTAACCTGAGTATTCCGCGTGTGCAACTGTTTTGCACCCGTTGTATTTGAACGTAGAGCCTATCACACTCGATCATCATGTGGTGTCTCAGCACGAAGAACTTTCGCAACGGTGCATACTCAGGGAGAACACTTGTACCTTGATAATTTAGTGAGCGATCATCTTATAATGCTACCGTCAATCAAAGTAAGATAAGATGCATAAAAGATAAACATCACATGCAATCAATATAAGTGATATGATATGGCCATCATCATCTTGTGCTTGGGATCTCCATCTCCGAAGCACCGTCATGATCACCATCATCACTGGCGCGACACCTTGATCTTCATCGTAGCATCGTTGTCGTCTCGCCAACTTATGCTTCTACGACTATCGCTACCGCTTAGTGATAAAGTAAAGCATTATAGGGCGTTTGCATTGCATACAATAAAGCGAGAACCATATGGTCCTGCCAGTTGCCGATAACTCGGTTACAAAACATGATCATCTCATACAATAAAATATAACATCATGCCTTGACCATATCACATCACAACATGCCCTGCAAAAAGAAGTTAGACGTCCTCTACTTTGTTGTTGCAAGTTTTACGTGGCTGCTACGGGCTGAGCAAGAACCACTCTTACCTATGCATCAAAACCACAACGATAGTTTGTCAAGTTAGTGTTGTTTTAACCTTCTCAAGGACCGGGCATAGCCACACTCGGTTCAACTAATGTTGGAGAAACTGACACCCGCCAGCCACCTGTGTGCAATGCACGTCGGTAGAACTAGCCTCGCGTAAGCGTACGCGTAATGTCGGTCCGGGCCGCTTCATCCAACAATACCGCCGAACCAAAGTATGACATGCTGGTAAGCACTATGACTTATATCGCCCACAACTCACTTGTGTTCTACTCGTGCATATAACATCTACGCATAAAACCAGTCTCGGATGCTACTGTTGGGGAACGTAGTAATTTCAAAAAAAATCCTATGCACACACAGGATCATGGTGATGCCTACCAACGAGAGGGGAGAGTGTTGTCCACGTACCACCGTAGACCGAAAGCGGAAGCGTTAGCACAACATGGTTGATGTAGTCGTACGTCTTCACGATCCGACCGATCAAGTACCGAACGTACGGCACCTCCGAGTTCAGCACACGTCCAGCTCGATGACGTCCCTCGAACTCCGATCCGGCCCAGCTTTGAGGGAGAGTTCCGTCAGCACGACGGCGTGGTGACGATGATGATGTTCTACCGACGCAGGGCTTCGCCTAAGCATTGCTACGATATTATCGAGGCGGACTATGGTGGAGGGGGGCACCGCACATGGCTAAGAGATCCAAGGGATCAATTGTTGTGTCTAGAGGTGCTCCCCTGCCCCCGTATATAAAGGAGAAAGGGGGGAGAGGCGGCCGGCTAGGAGGAGGCGCGCTAGGGAGGAGTCCTACTCCCACCGGGAGTAGGACTCCCTCCTTTCCTAGTTCGAGTAGGAGAAGGGGGAAGGAGGAGGGAGAGAGGAAGGAAAGGGGGGCGCCACCCCCCCTTGTCCAATTCGGACTAGAGGGGGAGGGGGCACGCGGCCTGCCCTGGCCGCCCCTCCTCTTCTCCACTAAGGCCCATCTTGGCTCATTAAACCCCCCGGGGGGGGGGTTCCGGTAACCCCCGGTACTCCGGTAAAATCCCGATTTCACCCGGAACACTTCCGATATCCAAATATAGGCTTCCAATATATCAATCTTTATGTCTCGACCATTTCGAGACTCCTCGTCATGTCCGCGATCACATCCGAGACTCCGAACTATCTTCGGTACATCAAAACACATAAACTCATAATATAACCGTCATCAAACTTTAAGTGTGCGGACCCTACGGGTTCGAGAACTATGTAGACATGACCGAGACATGTCTCCGGTCAATAACCAATAGCAGAACTTGGATGCTCATATTGGCTCCTACATATTCTACGAAGATTTTTATCGGTCAAACCGCATAACAACATACGTTGTTCCCTTTGTTATCGGTATGTTACTTGCCCGAGATTCGATCGTCGGTATCTTAATACCTAGTTCAATCTCGTTCCCGGCAAGTCTCTTTACTCGTTCCGTAATACATCATCCCGCAACTAACTCATTAGTTGCAATGCTTGCAAGGCTTATAGTGATGTGCATTACCGAGTGGGCCCTGAGATACCTCTCCGACAATCAGAGTGACAAATCCTAATCTCAAAATACGCCAACCCAACAAGTACCTTCGGAGACACCTGTAGAGCACCTTTATAATCACCCAGTTACGTTGTGACGTTTGGTAGCACACAAAGTGTTCCTCCGGTAAACGGGAGTTGCATAATCTCATAGTCATAGGAACATGTATAAGTCATGAAGAAAGCAATAGCAGAATACTAAACGATCGAGTGCTAAGCTAACGGAATGGGTCAAGTCAATCACATCATTCTCCTAATGATGTGATTCCGTTAATCAAATGACAACTCATGTCAATGCCTAGGAAACATAACCATCTTTGATCAACGAGCTAGTCAAGTAGAGGCATACTAGTGACACTCTGTTTGTCTATGTATTCACACAAGTATTATCTTTCCGGTTAATACAATTCTAGCATGAATAATAAACATTTATCATGATATAAGGAAATAAATAATAACTTTATTATTGCCTCTAGGGCATATTTCCTTCACTTTCGTGTCTCCTTACTTCCTTCTATATCACAGTTTCCCTAAATCTTAAAAACTTCATCCACACAAAACTCAACAAGAACTCGTGAGATAAGTTAGTATAAACCAATGCAAAAACCTTATCATTATCTACTGTAGAAAATCACTGAAATTATTATTCAACATTGCATACTAAATGCCTCTGCATATTTAATACTCCTATCCTCAAATAGAATCATTAAACAAGCAAACAATGCAAACATAACAGCAATCTGCCAAAACAGTACACTTTGTAAAGAATGCAAGAGTATCAATACTTCTTTAACTCCAAAAATTATAACAATTTAACAGACCGTAGAGAATTTATCAGAGCTTATTTTGAAAAAGTTTCAACACTTTAGCACATTCTGACTTTTCTAGGGAATTTTTGCAACAGCGATAAACTTTCTGTTTTGAAACAGCAACATGTAGACTTGCAAAATAAGCATGGTGAAGGCTATCCTTGACATTTTTATTGAAAAGAAAGATGCAAAACATTATTCTAAATAACAGCAAGCAAATACTAACAAAATAAATTGACGCTCCAGGAAAAACACATATCATGTGACGAATAAAAATATAGCTCCAAGTGAGGTTACCGATAATGTTGGAGACGAAAGAGGGGATGCCTTCCGGGGCATCCCCAAGCTTAGTTTCTTCGATCTTCCTTGAATATTACCTTGGGGTGCCTTGGGAATCCCCAAGCTTAGGGTCATGTCACTCCTTATTCTCCTCATATCGATATCTCACCCAAAACTTGAAAACTTCAATCACACAAAACTTAATGGAACTTCGTGAGATAGGTTAGTATTTAAAGAGCAAAACCACTCACTTTTGGTACTGCCAAAGACAATATTCATAATTGTTCTCACACAATGCCTACTCTACCTTATCATTTTCACAATTTATATTGAGCAATATAAGCCATAGAAACTAGAAAGCAAGCAAACTATGCCTTGAAAACAGAATCTGTCAAAAATAGAACAGTCTGTAGTAATCTGTACTTCCAACCATACTTCTGCTACTTCAAAAATTCTGAAAAAATAGGAAAACATAGGGAATTTATATACCCATCAACTGTAAAAATTCAGAATTTTTCCATGTTCCAGTAAAATATAAGAATTTTTGCACTGGACACAACAGTTTCTGTTTTTGCACAGAATCAAGTCAACTATCATCCACACTATCCCAAAGGCTTTACTTGGCACTTTATTGCAACAAAACCAATAAAACATGATTACTACAGTAGCATAATCATGTGAACACACAAAAATAGTGGGTAAAAGTGTTGGGTTGTCTCCCAACAAGCGCTTTTCTTTAATGCCTTTTAGCTATGCATCATGATTTCATTGATGGTCGCATAAAAGATAAGAATTGAAACACAAAGAGAGCATCATGAATCACATGGAAATCACATTTAAGTCTAACTCACTTCCTATGAATAGGGATTTTGTGAGCAAACAACTTATGGGAACAAGAATCAACTAGCATAGTAAGGCAAAACAAGCATAACTTCAAAACTTTCAACACATAGAGAGTAAACTTGATATTATATATTGCAACTCCTACAAGCATAAGTTCCTCCCTCATAATAATTTTTAGTAGCATCATGAAGAAATTCAACAATATAACCATCACATAAAGCATTCTTTTCATGGTCCACAAGCATAGAAAACTTATTACTCTCCACATAGGCAAATTTCTTCTCACCAATAGTAGAGGGAGCAAACTCAACAAAATAACTATCATGAGAGTGAAAATTAAAATCATGATGACAAGTTTCATGGTTATCATTATTCTTTACAGCATACATGTCATCACCATAATCATCATAGATAGCAACTTCATTATCATAGTTAATTGAAGCCTCATCCAAAATGGTTGATTCATCACTAAATAAAGTCATGACCTCTCCAAATCCACTTTCATCATTATAATCATCATAAATAGGAGGCATGCAATCATTATAACAAATTTGCACATCAAATCTTGGGGGACTATAAATATCATCTTCATCAAACATAGCATCCACAAGCTTATGGCTTTGCATATCCTTAGCATCATGGATATTCGAAGAATTCATACTAACAACATTGCAATCATGCTCATCATTTATACCAAAAATCCTATTGAATTCTTGTTCTATCAATTGAGCATAATTTTCCTTTCCATCATTTTCATGAAATACACTATAAAGATGAATAATATGATGCAACCACAATTCCATTTTTTGTAGTTTTCTTTTACGAACCAAACTAGTGATAAAACAAGAAACTAAAAGATTCAATTGCAAGATCTACAGATATACCTTCATGCACTCACATCCCCGGCAACGGCGCCAGAAAAGAGCTTGATGTCTACTACGCAACTTTATTCTTGTAGACACGTGTTGGGCCTCCAAGCGCAGAGTTTTGTAGGACAATAGCAGTTTTCCCTCAAGTGGATGACCTAAGGTTTATCAATCCGTGGGAGGCATGGGATGAAGATGGTCTCTCTCAAATGAACCTGCAACCAAATAATAAAAAGTCACTTGTGTCCCAAAACACCAAATACAATGGTAATTTGTATAGGCGCACTAGTTCGGCGAAGAGATGGCGATGCAAGTGTAGTAATGATGGTAGATATTGATTTTTGTAATTGGAACAATAAAAAACAGCAAGGTAGCAATTGATAAATTGGAGCACAAACGGTATTGCAATGCTTGAAAATGAGGCCTGGGGTCCATACTTTCGCTAGTGCAATCTCTCAACAATGCTAATATAATTGGATCACATAACCATCCCTCAACGTGCGATGAAGAATCACTCCAAAGTTCCTATCTAGCGGAGAACATAAGAATAAATTGTTTGTAGGGTACGAAACCACCTTAAAGCTATTCTTTCCGATCGATCTAACCAAGAGTTCGTACTAAAATAACACCAAAGCAAATTCAGATTCGTAATACTCAATCCAACACAAGGAACCTCAAAGAGTGCCCCAAGATTTCTCTCGGAGAAACAAAGACAAGAACGTGCATCAACCCCTATGCATAGATCACCCCAATGTCACCTCAGGAATCCGCGAGTTGAGTGCCAAAACACATACCAAGTGCATCAATATCATACCCCATTGTCACCACGAGTATTCATATGCAACACATATATCAAGTGTTCTCAAATCCATAAAAGCATTCAATCCGATAAAACGAAATCGCAAAGGGAAAACTCAATTCATCACAACAAGATAGAGAGGGGAAAACACCATATGATCCGACTATAACAATTGTATTTGTTTCTCATGTATTTAGTATAGCCAAATTTGATTTATTTCTCACATGGTATGCAATAACAGAATGCAGCCACAACAATTGAACATCGCATTTCAGAATTGAACCAAGCAGTTAACTAAACACCACAACAAATGAACCAAACGTTAACTGAGCACCACATTACACAATATAACATACTCCTAATAGAAGATCAGACAGTTAACCAAACCAAGCATGCTTAACAACTTGGAAATATAGCAATTGTATTTGTTTCTCATGTATTTAGTACAGCCAAATTCGATTTATTTCTCACATGGTACAAACCCTTAGCCTCGTGGGTGGACTACTCCCTCCTCATCATGGTGACCGCCGGGATGATGAAGGTGGCTACCGGTGATTATTCCCCCTCTGGCAGGGTGCCGGAACGGGGTCTAGATTTGTTTTCGGTGGCTACAGAGGCCTGCGGTGACGGAACTTCTGATCTTTGTTAACCCCGAGGGTTTTTGGAATATTTGGGAATTTATAGGGTAAAGAGGGGTGCGGAAGGCCACCGAGGTGGGCACAACCCACCTGGGCGCTTGGGCCCCCAGGCGCGCCCTGGTGGGTTGTGCCCCCCCTCAGGGCACACCCCAGGTGCTTCTCTGGCCCACTGGATGTCTTTTGGTCCATAAAAAATCCACAAAAAGTTTCATGGTGTTTGGACTCCGTTTGATATTGATTTCCTGCGATGTAAAAAACAAGCAACAAACAGCAACTAGCACTGGGCACTGGGTCAATAGGTTAGTCCCAAAAAATGATATAAAGTTGCTACAAATGATTGTAAAACATCCAAGAATGATAATATAACAGCATGAATACTTGATAAATTATAGATACGTTGGAGACATATCACATACCTTGGCAAAGTTTTGAAGAAGTTCAAAATAGATTAGTCAAAGAATGAGTTCTTGCCTTTGTTGCAAGGTGTGAAGTTGAGTAAGACTCAAAAACCCAACCACGGCAGAAGATAGAGAGAGAATGAAAGTCATTCCCTATGCCTCAGCCATAGGTTCTATAAAGTATGCCATGCTGTGTACCAGATCTATTGTGTACCTTGCCATGAGTTTGGCAAGGGGGTACAATAGTGATCCAGGAGTAGATCACTGGACAATAGTCAAAATTATCCTTAGTTACCTAAGAGGACTAAGGAAATATTTCTCGGTTATGGATGTGATAAAGAGTTCATCGTAAAGAGTTACGTCGATGCAAGCTTTGACGCCGATCCAGATGACTCTGAGTCTCAATGTGGATACATATTAAAAGTGGGAGCAATTAGCTAGAGTATCTCCATGCAGAGCATTCACTGGTACGCGTCGGTGCTATACAAACGGTTTTTAACCCCTTTCCGCGACGGCGTTCGGAACCGTCACCTAGTGAGTGACTGCGATAGGGGGGTCCTTCCCACACGACCCAGAAACCATCGGGGATATGCCCTCCTGGCACACATGCTCGGCAAAATGAGGTCGTGTGCGACCGGCGAGTGACCAAATACGGTTATACATATAGTAGTGCTAAAAAATACAATTATACAGGCGAAATCGTTTCCGATCGTAAGTACATCCCACACAGTCAGTCCCCGCTAAACGTTTCCGTTCGTATATACATCCCACACAGTCACTCCAAGGAAAACGTTTGCGCAAGGTGGCGTAATGCAAACAGTTTTCAAGAGAATGTCGTGTGTGATTTTCATTGATCCAACACGGTTTATTCCTAGAAACTGTGTGTGTTGCCTGAGGTCATCGCCCACGGTGTTTTCTCAATAACCGTTTGCAATAGGGAAACCCAATTAGCAGGCTAATTGCCCTATTATTAATAATCCATTTACTAATCTAATTGACATTCATATTAAGCACATAATATATTTCATTTCCTTATTAAGGAAGCATGATTTCATAATTTAAATACATCCGAGTACAACATGATATAGCTCCCGCACTCAGCTACCCCATTACACAATTGCACCAGCACCAAGTTTCACATGCAACATCTAGAACCTTTCGAAATTAGCATCATAGACGGTATATAGACAGATGCATCTCATCTGGAAAACTGTTGAAGCGGAAGGCGAATATTGAGCCTTCATTCATGTTGAAGGTCTTTGTAACTTTAGGGCAGTACCTCTGGATGATGGACCGTCCACCCTTCGACCTCTTCAGCAACACTTCAATATTGAACCGTGGATGTTGTATGAAAACTTTCCTCACCTCCTGACCATGGAGGTGGTTTGAGAGGTAACCATCAGTGAACCCTGAAAACAAGGATGTGCATAAATATCTTCTCTATATTGGAAATGGGGCAAAGGAATAAAAAAGGCAAGGTATAACAGTTAGTACCATCTTCTAAACCTCAGTGCTTCCCATTGTTTCCCTACAACACATATAAGGTAGTTAGTCATCAGGTTAAGTAAGGGTTCGCATGCTATCAGTAAAATATGTTGATGATAAATAAGCACATTGCAGATTCATCAGATTAATTCAAGCCACATAGAAAACCCATTTATCCAAACCAAGCATGATTAAGAATTAGGAAATATAGCACTTGTATATATTTCTCATGTATTAAGTGCAGCGAAATTCGATTTATTCCTCACATGGTATACAATAACAGAATGCAACCACAACAATTGAACATCGCATTGCAGAATTGAACCAAGCAGTTAACTAAACACCACAACAAATGAACCAAACGTTAACTGAGCACCACATTGCACAATATAACATACTCCTAATAGAAGATCAAACAGTTAACCAAACCAAGCATGCTTAACAACTTGGAAATATAACAATTGTATTTGTTTCTCATGTATTTAGTACAACCAAATTTGATTTATTTCTCACATGGTATACAATAACAGAATGCAGCCACAACAATTGAACATCGCATTGCAGAATTGAACCAAGCAGTTAACTAAACACCGCAACAAATGAACCAAACGTTAACTGAGCACCACATTACACAATATAACATACTCCTAATGGAAGATCAGCCTGTTAACCAAACCAAGCATGCTTGACAACTTGGAAATATAGTAATTGTATTTGTTTGTCATGTATTCAGTACAGCCAAATTCGATTTATTTCTCACAAGGTATACAATAACAGAATGCACCCACAATAATTGAACATCGCATTGCAGAATTGAACCAACCAGTTCACTAAACACCACAACAAATGAACCAAACGTTAACTGAGCACCACATTGCAGAATATAATATACTCGTAATAGAAGATCAGACAGTTAACCAAACCAAGCATGCTTGACAACTTGGAAAATTGCACCCTGAAAAATTGAACATCACATTTGCAGAATTGAACCAAACAGTTAACTGAACACCACATTGCACGACATATAGAACATATACTCTAGAGCAGAAGATTGCACGGTAAAAGTAGATAGCACAATCCACTAGAATTTGTTAAGGAAAGGCAGTAGCTAGCAAACTGAACATGGGTCCTTATAGTGAGCTAATAAGACAAGCTACTCCTCATTGTCGGAGATATCGATGACGATTGGCTCCTTGGACATGGAAGAGGGCACGGCCTCCGCATCGTGGGTGCCCTCGTCGTAGTGGTGAGTTGCCTGAGCCGCTCCGGGCACCAACCTGTTCGCTCTCAAGATGAGGTAAGCATGTGCACGCTGAGAAAACACCTCGTAGTCTTCGTCGAAGGCACCCACGGTGGCCTCAAGAAAATTCCACGAACTATCGTTTAAATAAACCAACCGCGTCACGACGTCGGCACGCGAGGCGTCGACGGTGGCCTCGACGGCGAGTTGCTCCTCCAAGATCTGGGGATCGGCACGAATGGCAGCAATCGCGACCTCATCCGCACGTGCAGCCGCGATTTGCTTCTCCGCTGTCAAATGCTCCTTGAGATCCTGGCTATATTGCGTGCACCATGGCTTAGGGTGGCGCTTATTTGGTGGAGGGGTCGGTGATTTGGGTGGACGGTGTCACGCTCGCGCCGGCAGTTGGGGCATGTGGGATGTGGAAGGAGGAGGAGGATGGGGGTCGGGTGTGGATTACCTGCCTGGATAGGCGAGGCCGAGTAGCGTGAAGAAGGGTCGCCAGCGAGGAGGCGGCGCTGCAAGCAAGGAGTGAAGGTTTGAACTTCGAAAGGAAGGCGGAAACTGGGGAAATGTGGCTTTTGGTAAGGGGGGAGGTAGATATTTCCACGGAAGCCCAAAATTTGGAATCACTTCAGCGAAAAAACTGGCGCGCAAACTGTCATCGAACATGGTCCCTTATTCAAAGCGGGCTGTGGACTGTAGCCGGCGCACCTTCTCGCGTAAGCCGTATGCGTACTATACTCCGATAGTGCTCCAAATATTTTGTGCTGCATCTCACACGGTTGGTTATAATAAACTGTGTGGGATCTACTTGATTTTTCGTCTTGATTTGAATTACATAATGGGGCACAGTGGCAATTGACGGTGTTTGAATTGCTAGACCTTTTATCTACAGTGAACATGCAACTATATGTGTGTCGTAAAAGAATTGGAATAATTTAGGGTTCGTTTGGACATTTTTATGCATCAACTGAGTTTTCAATGCATTTATGTGCATAATTCAAATTTGAACTACATGCACGTGCTCCAGTGCATATAAATTGGTTGAAAAATCAAATCTTTGTCCTTGGGTGCATGCTTACGTCCCATGCAAGAAATGGGAATGACTGTCAAACACCATGCCACCGTCACTCGACCACAAACATTGAGATGCCTGGTTTTAAATTCTAGTAAATTCAATACTCGTCTGGAATTCATGAAACTTGGCATGCTATCAGGGAGTGGCATCAACATGCCGTGGTAAATTTTTTGTCCCATTTGGGGCAGGTTTGGGTATATGCTTCTCACAACAACCATGATGATTTCGGTAGGGAACGTCCCACCTTTGGGGATGAAATGATATCCATTACCTCTTATTGCTTTCCAAATTTTTCTCGTGTCAACATAGAACAATAAGAGTGTTGTGTCAATTTCTGTGATTTTTCGGGGTTCGTTTGGACTTTTTTTGCATTGACTGAGTTTTCAATGCATTTATGTGCATAATTCAAATTTGAACTACATGCACATGCTCCAGTGCATATAAATTGGTTGAAAAATCAAATTTTTGTCCTTGGGTGCATGCTTAGGTCCCATGCAAGAAATGGAAATGAATGTCAAACACCCTGGCACCGTCACTCGGCCGCAAACATTGAGATGCCTGGTTTTTAAATTCTAGTAAATCCAAAACTCGTCTGAAATTCATGAAACTTGGCATGCTATCATGGAGCGGCATCAACATGCCATGGTAAATTTTTTGTCCCATTTGGGGCAAGTTTGCGTATATGCTTCTCACAAACTAGAGCTTCTCACAACAAGCATGGTTGTTTCGGTAGGGAACGTCCCACCTTTGGGGACGAAATGATATCCATTGCCTCTTATTGCTTTGAAAAAATTTCTCGTGTCAACATAGAACAACAAAAGTGTTGTGTCAATTTTTGTGATTTTTCGGGGTTCGTTTGGACATTTTTATGCATTAACTAAGTTTTCAATGCATTTATGTGCATAATTCATATTTGAACTACATGCACATGCTCCAGTGCATATAAATTGGTTGAAAAATCAAATCTTTGTCCTTGGGTGCATGCTTAGGTCCCATGCAACAAATGGGAATGAATGTCAAACATCCTGCCACCGTCACTCGGCCGCAAACATTGAGATACCTGGTTTCTACATTCTAGTAAATCCAAAACTCGTCTGAAATTCATGAAACTTGGCATGCTATCATGGAGCGGCATCAACCTGTCGTGGTAAATTTTTTGTCCCATTTGGGGCAGGTTTGGGTATATGCTTCTCACAAACCAGAGCTTCTCACAACAAGCATGATGGTTTCATTAGGCAACGTCCCACCTTTGGGGACGAAACGATATCCATTGTCTCTTATTGGTTTCAAGATTTTCTCATGTCAACATAGAACAAAAGGAGTGTTGTGTCAATTTTTGTGATTTTTTGGGGTTCGTTTGGACATTTTTATGCATTAACTGAGTTTTCAATTCATTTATGTGCATAATTCAAATTTGAACTACATGCACATGCTCCAATGCATATAAATTGGTTGAAAAATAAAATCTTTGTCCTTGGGTGCATGCTTAGGTCCAATGCAAGAAATGGGAATGAATTTCAAACACCAGGGCACTATTGATTGCCGGAAAAACGTTGAGATACTTTGTTTTTAAATTCTAGTAAATCCAAAACTCATCTGCAATTCATGAAACTTTGCATGCTATCATGGAATGGCACCCGACATGTTGTGTTATTTTTCGTGTGCATTTTGAGAGAAGGCGAACTCGAATAACAGCCAACAAAGGCATTTTGAAAAAATAGCTGCCACTTTAATATCTCAAACATTTGTATAATTCAAACCGTGTGCGTTCTGTTAACCATTCACGTGACGCCACGTGTCTTGGTTTTTAATGGCTATAGGTTTTAATGGCTCTTGATCGCATACGTTTTAGATAGAACACCCATATGCAAAGTGAGAGCAGGATTTGTGTATCTCTTGAACGCAAATGGTTCTTTTGGATGACCCGTGTGCAACCAGTTACAAACAATTTGGTAAGATTTGCATCTGTCATATTGGGTATGTTGCCATTTGTCAAACTGGAAAGATTGACATTTGTTGATCTAGTAACATTGCCATTTGTCAACCTTGTAACACAGCGATTTGTCAAAATATGAAGCTAAAAATCATTAGCAGTATCTAATTTTTGCAACTAAAATTCAGTAATTAAGCATAGATGGAGGCGAGGAGGTGTGTTCAGCCGGGCGTGCAGCGGGCGGCGCAGTACTATTCATTTTGACAGCGGGCAGTGTAGTTCCCGACACGTCTTTAATGCAGACGAGGGAGAGGGTAGCGGTTCCCAAAATGTTGAATGGCCAATGATGCATCCTCCTTCAATTAGCATCGTGTGAATGCATGAGGGAAGTAATCGGAGGAGGATCGGGAAAAGAGGCAGCACGATGTGAATGCAACGCAGTTTGCACTCATATAAAGGTGCCCCTCCATTCCAATGCATCTACCACATCGTATGCACCTAAGCATTTGCCTAAGCACCTATAGTAATAAGCACAAAAGTGCTCACTCCAGACCCATGGCAGCGATGCGCGCGAGCGGCCAGCAGCTGTGCCAGATGGTCCACGACGCCGGCCTGCAGCATGGCACCGAGGATCGTCTCCAGACGGTGTTCGCGGCCGGCTGGTGGATGGCCACCGTCGACGGCAGCTACGACTCTCGGTACGACCAGATGATCGTTGCCACCACCAACAAGTTCACCGTCGTCAAGAAGCTCGCGGATGACATCGCCGTACTCCTCCAGCCCGCGCGCCCCGACTCCTCATTGCCTGCCACCCTAATCGGCCTCCATGGTTGGAACCTCTTTCAAGCACTGGTGGCCCTGCGACTGCCGACCGACGCCATGAAGAATGTCCACCTGGAGGTTGCGCTCGCCGCGAGGCGCCTCGCCCTGCAAGAATTCATCGACCTAAACATCCACGTGTACGAACGAATCGTGTACATAGATATCTACAAGGCCAGTGAGGACGCTACGACATTGGCCTTCTTCAACCGGCTGGAAGCCTTGGATGCCTTTGCTGAGAAGCACCTTGACCTCGCAACAAAAGCCACCGCTCCTTAGCCACCGGTCGGTGGCCCGGCGAACTGAGTTGAGGAGGAGGAGGTCGTACGTTGATGGATGCATCTTCCTTCTTGCCTCCTGTAAGCACCACTGCGATCGCATCATCGTGGCCTTAATTCTTAGGGATTTTTACATATGTGCCCCTGGTTCCTTAGCTCTACTCATTCATCCCCGCGCTCTTAACTTTTGCTCAATTTTCCCCACTCCCTTGCCAGAAACCCTCATAACTGGGCACAACGGACGTTCCCGTCGGGTCAAAGGCTTGACCGTTAACTCTGACTAGTGTGGCCACGCTGGACTGTGCTACGTTGGGTGGTGTGGCTGTTTGATCATTGTGCCATGGTTTCGTTGGGCCGTCCCTTGCATTAAACGTCTGCGCGCGCCGCCAGGACAGAAGCCTGCTATGCATGCACCCAGCAAACCCTGCCTGCATGCGTCGATCGAGCCTGCATGCGTCGATGCCACGATCCCATGATGCGCCGACCGAGCCTGCATGCGCTGACCGAGCCTGCATGCGCCGATGCGTCCGCCACGATGCACTGACCGAGCAGCTTTCTTGCACGCCAGCCGCCACGGATGCAGCGATGGTCACTGCCGCTGGTTTCTCTCTTCTAGCTAGGTGGCTATATATTTGTGGCTTGTGTAAAAAAAGAGCCACTCCCTTGCTTAGTTGTACTCATTCATCCCTACTAACAAAGCTTGCTTGCATGCACTAGCTAGGTGGTTACTAACAAGGGAACCCTACTAACAAGCCGAGCTCTCTAAGAAAATAATCAACAAATATGCAGTCCCAATATGTAGATAGGGCCAAAAAGCCCATGGCATGATCACATAGCTCAAACTAGGAAGAACTTAATAATAGAATAGATAGAAAACTTAATAATAGAATTTAAGAAAGGAGCCAACAAGCCCATAGCAACTCCAACATAGTTCAATTACAACTTAACATAACATAGACTAAAAAAAGATAGAGGTTTATAACCCTAGCCGCCGCCTTCTCCACCTCGCTCCTCCTCCGGGCGCCCTTTTCACTGCTCCTCCGGGGCGTTGTCGATGGGGTACGGAAGAGTGTGCATGCACGTCGCGGTGGGGAAGATGTTGTTGTACTCCGTGAACCTGTTGTGGGTGGTGAAAGCGATGAACTCGGAGCCACACCAAAGCACCCGGCCGAGGAGGTAGAAGGCGTCGAAAGTGTTGGTGAAGTGGGCAAGGAGAGCAACCACCACCCGGTTTTGGATGACCTCGACGCAGAACATCGTTGGAGATCCCCTCAGGAGGTGGTGGTAGCCAGACGCGAGGAAGAACTCGGTGAAGTTCCTTGCGGTCCTCAGTCTTGATATCGCCCACACACGTACTATGCGATCAACGTACACGCCGGTAGGGTAGAGCCTCTCCGGCATGGTGGGTGGGAAACGGTAGGTTGGTCCGGTGTACTGTATGGCTGAGGGATGTGCAGAAGACGCAGAAGGGGTCGAAGAGCAAGAAGGGCAGATGGATGAGGGATGGCAGAGGCAGAGCGTGGCTTAAATAGCCGTAGTGCTACGTGTTATTTGGCCGTAGCAATAACGGGGTCAAATGTGAAGTTAGTAGCCCGTTTTCAAACCCACCGCAGCATCGGGAGTGTACACGCGTGGGAAACGGTGGTTTGAAAAGAAGAAGAAAAAGAAGCTAATTGCACGCGTTGGAATCCGTGGTCAAACCCTATATTATATGAACAAAAAGAGACAATTTTTGAAGAGCTTGTGGCCATTTTGAATGATAAAAATAAATTTGGCCCTTAAAAATTTGGTCATTTTGCATGATAAAAAGAGATAGAGGGCTTGTGGCCATTATACAAATGCAAAATGACCCATTTTTTGATAGTTTGTGGCCATTTTGCATGATAAAAATAAATTTAGGCCTTATAAATTTGGTCATTTTACATTTGTATAGAACAAAAAGAACGATGCAAAAAACAGAGCAATGATGCAAAAATACAGAGCCAGCACGTTGACAAAAAATAGAGCAAACGATGCAAAAAAAACGACGCTATTCGATGGCCCAGAGCTTGGTTTCCTTTTGGGCCCAATAACAACGTTTTTTTCATGGAGTCAGTGGTGGGCGAGCAGCCGAGCACAACCAATAGGATCGCCTCTCGCGGATCGCCGCACGATCCAACAATGCGGAGCCGTCCTTGTGATCCAACGGCGCGGAGCCTGCACACAGCCAGCCCACCTAGTTCCTTCTAGAAGGCCAAATCTGAGGGTTGTCGCTTGGCGCGAGGGTATGATCGGACGGTTGACGTTGGGAGCTAGGGTTAGGCGAAACCCCGTGGGGTTTAGAGGGGTTTTGAGCTGGTCAACGGGGTTTCGAAGGCTTTGACTGAGCATAACTAATTTAAAAAAAATCGAAAAAATATGAAACCTTCGTCGTTCATCGTTTTATAAGACAAACTAACGAGGAAAAATGCTAAACTTGGTCTATGGTCATTTTCATGAAAAAAAACCCTAGATGGCATGATCGAGGTCAAATGAGCACCATTAATTTTCAAAAAATCAAAAAATATATAAAACCTGCGCACAATGTTGTCTTATATGACATGTTACCAACCAAAAATCATAAACTTGCTCTATGGTCATTCTTATGAGAAAACCTTCACACATATGAGCTATCATGTACATGATTTCATAGAGTTCAAGGAGAGGAGGTGGTGTTACCTTCTGTTGTTCAAAAATTTATAAAAAAATCACTAAAGCTTTATTTTAAAGTGAATAAGAAGGGTCTGAAGTTAGTTTTCCATTTTCATATTTCAAAACATGTTTTTAATAGTTTTTATATTAAAGCATATGTTTCCAAAAGAAAATGTAAAAATATGAAGATTAATTCAAAAAATAGTGAGACTTTGAATCTACACTATGGAAAGTGAATATGTGTTAATAAAAAAACATTTGGCTCATTTAGAGTAGGTTCAAAAAAACTTGATTACAAATGGGTTGTTTACCCTAGCCTGGGAGCTCATTTGGAGCACATTTTCTCAAATTCAAATTTATTTGACCTCCTCTAAATCACTTCAAATTTTGCACACATGATCTCCTACGCAAACATAGGTAGTTTGCCAAGGTTTTACTTGTTTTTGCATTTTCTTGAATTTGTACTGTCCAGGTTTGCCAAGGTTTACATGATCTCATTTGGAGCATGCATTTGATTTCCTACAAAACATGTGTGATCATTGCAGCACCTAAGATCATAGTCCGTTTGGGTCGGCGCAGGCAAAAGTGGTGGCCCAACGCGTCGACCCAAACCCAAATCACGTCCGCTTCGCGTCCGCGCCGACGCATTTGCGGCCCAAATTTGTGCCCCAAATGCGTCGGCGCGGACATAGAACGGACGCCACACGCGCCTTCTCACTGTCCGCCGCGTCCCCACCTGGCGGCCGCCCACTCATGGTCAGCTTAATTTATGACCACGGGCCCACGCGTCAGTAACGGCGGTTGCCCTTTTTTAAGCCGACCATGCGGCGGGGCCATCCTCATCCAAACTCGCCATCCCCATCTAGGCAAGCTCGCTCCCCAGTCGCCGGCAAACCCTAGCAAAAACCCTAGCCCACCCTAGCCAAATGGGGGCTCTTCTCCGGCGCCGGCAGTAGCAAGTCCAAGGGCAAAGCCCCCGCCGTCCCTTTCCCCTCTGAGTTCGTACCGCCTCCGCCAGCGCCGGCTCGCCGACAGAGGGTGCGAGTGAGCGTGCCAGTGCACCAGGCGGAGTGGCACTGGCAGCACCGCGTCCCTCTGCCGTACTGATACGTCTCCAACGTATCTTTAATTTATGAAGTATTCATGCTATTATATTATCTGTTTTGGATGTTTATAGGCTTTACTAAACACTTTTATATTATTTTTGGGACTAACCTATTAACCCAGAGCCCAGTGCCAGTTTCTGCTTTTTCCCTTGTTTCAGTGTTTCGCAGAAAAGGAATATCAAACGGAGTCCAAATGGAATGAAACCTTCAGGAGAGTTATTTTTGGAACGGAAGCAATCCAGGGGACTTGGAGTACACGTCAGGGAATCAATGAGGAGAGCACGACAGGGGGGCGCGCCTACCCCCCCCCCCCCAGGCGCGCCCTCCACCCTCGTGGGCCCCTCGTGGCTCCCCTGACCGACTTCTTTCGCCTATATATATCCATATACCCTAAAAACATCGAGGAGAAGAATAGATCGGGAGTTCCGCCGCCGCAAGCCTCTGTAGCCACCAAAAACCAATCGGGAGCCTGTTCCGGCACCCTGCTGGAGGGGGGACCCTCACCGGTGGCCATCTTCATCATCCCGGCGCTCTCCATGACGAGGAGGGAGTAGTTCACCCTCGGGGCTGAGGGTATGTACCAGTAGGTATGTGTTTGATCTCCCTCTCTCTTGTTCTTGAGGTGATACGATCTTGATGTATCGCGAGCTTTGCTATTATAGTTGGATCTTATGATGTTTCTCCCCCTCTACTCTCTTGTAATGGATTGAGTTTTCCCTTTGAAGTTATCTTATCGGATTGAGTCTTTAAGGATTTGAGAGCACTTGATGTATGTCTTGCATGTGCTTATCTGTGGTGACAATAGGATATCACGTGATCCACTTGATCTATATTTTGGTGATCAACTTGCGGGTTCCGCCCATGAACCTATGCATAAGGGTTGGCACATGTTTACGTCTTGACTCTCCGATAGAACTTTGGGGCACTCTTTGAAGTTCTATTTGTTGGTTGAATAGATGAATCTGAGATTGTGTGATGTCTATCGAATAATCATACCCACGGATACTTGAGGTGACAATGGAGTATCTAGGTGACATTAGGGTTTTGGTTGATTTGTGTCTTAAGGTGTTATTCTAGTACGAACTCTATGATAGATTGAACGGAAAAATAGCTTCGTGTTATTTTACTACGGACTCTTGAATAGATTGAGCAGAAAGAATAACTTTGAGGCGGTTTCGTACCCTACCATAATCTCTTTCTTTGTTCTCCGCTATTAGTGACTTTGGAGTGACTCTTTGTTGCATGTTGAGGGATATTTATATGATACAATTATGTTATTATTGTTCAGAGAACTTGCACTAGTGAAAGTATGAACCGTAGGCCTTGTTTCAACGCATTGCAATACCGTTTGTGCTCACTTTTATCATTAGTTACTTGTTGTTTTTATATTTTCAGATTACAAAAACCTATATCTACCATCCATATTGCACTTGTATCACCATCTCTTCGCCGAACTAGTGCACCTATACAATTTACCATTGTATTGGGTGTGTTGGGGACACAAGAGACTCTTTGTTATTTGGTTGCAGGGTTGTTTGAGAGAGACCATCTTCATCCTACGCCTCCCACGGATTGATAAACCTTAGGTCATCCACTTGAGGGAAATTTTGTACTGTCCTACAAACCTCTGCACTTGGAGGCCCAACAACGTCTACAAGAAGAAGGTTGTGCAGTAGACATCACGTACCCCGATGTCACCCTGCCGCATGACTGGCATCTGGATCCAGAGTGGATCCTAGTGCCGGCGGCGCCGCAGTCGACTAGGGCGCACGCGGAGGAGGTGTGGCACCGGCGGGCAATGCTGACGCCGAAGCAGCGCACTGATGCCACCTACGCCACGGACTCGCCTAACTAGGCGAGGTGGTTCGCCTTCGAGCACGAGGAGGTGAGGCGACGCGCCGTGCGGGAGGTCAACCGCAGCGTGCCGCCACCCCCGCTCGTCGGCCGGGGTGGAGGCGTGGCACCAGGCGGGAGGTGTGGCACCAGGCGGCGGAGGCCGCCTACTAGGCGGCCCTTGCGGCGGTCTACCGCGAGAGCGAGGAGGACGAGCGGCGCAGGGTGGAGGCGGTGGAGGAAGAGGAGGCTCGCTACGAGGCGGCCATGGCGCAGGCCCTCGCCCTCTCCGCGGCCGGCGATGGTGTCATGCCGCCGGTGGCCCCGCCGTCCCCTCCCCAACGGCTCGTCAAGGCCGACCCGGAGCCGCAGCCGGAGCCCGAGCCGCAGCTGGAGCCCATCGCGCGCTTCTCCTAGACGGGAGTGGTGCGCGAGTGGGTGTCCGCGCCACCGGTTTGGATGGGGGCGACCCCAGAGCAGGAGGCGGCGTACCTTGAAATGTGGCGCTAGCGACGGCTCGCCGAGGAGCGCCATCGTGGCGAGTATGAGGAGATGCTTGAGCGCGACCTCGAGGAGGAGGCGTGCAAGGCTGAGGAGGAGGCGCGCCAAGCCGCGGCTGCACAGGCGGCTGCATAGCCCCCTGCGCCGGCACTGCCCCCGCCGGAACAGCTTCCATCGGCCTACATCGCCGCCTCCTGGAACACGGCGTTCCCCTGGGCCGGCCCTTCGCCGACGCTCATCGACCTCGCCCACCCTGAGGACGACGACGACGACGATGCCTAGGGCGCGCTGGGCAGCGCGCCGCCTCGTAGTTAGGTTGTTTTTAATTTCTTTTAAAGCTAATGTGGACGCATGGACTCTCGCCGGCCTTCCTGGCCTGCTTTAATCTTTAATTAAGTTGTTTTTATTTTAAATATGCATGCACAGTTTTTTTTGTCGGCGCCGTCAAAATGGGTCGGGCGAGCGTTGGGCGCACGAGCCGACCCAAACGCGGAAGCGGACGTCCGTGTCCGTCTGGCCGACCCGAATGGACAAAAAGCGGACGAAATCGCCGTCCGTTTGGGTCGGCCCGTTGGAGTTGCTCACCATAGATTCAGGATAGACAAATATACCACATGCAAATTTAAGGACAGGCAAATATGATGGGACACCAAGGGGATTTGGGGAAAATGGTAGGGGCGATGGAGGTGGATGCCCTCTTTATATGATGGGACGTTTCGGGCATGTCCATGGACACGTGCTACCCCACGACCGCGGTCTTGCATGCACCCACGTATACGCGGCCCCACTCGTCAGCTAATGGTCAAAGGCATTGACCCGACGGCAACGTTCGTTATAACCAGTTATGAGGGTTTCGGGCAAGGGAGTGGGGAAAAGTGAGCAAAAGTTAACAGAGTGGGGATGAATGAGTAGAGCTAAGGAACCAGGGGCACAGAAATAAAAATCCCTAATTCTTATTGTGCTATTGCATTCTCATTCCAGTCAATACAGACATGTGCGATCCATTTGCTTAATTATATGCATCACTGTAATTAGTACTCCATCCGTCAATTTATAAGTTGTGCTGCCAATGTTTGGGGCCGAAGCATGATCACACACGTTCGTGTGCATGCGGTTGCGCCGGGCGCGGCGCGATGATGCAGTTACCCGGTGCAAAAACTGCCATGCGGGGGATGTGGCATTGACCATTGGGCGGCAACAGTCGGTCATCCGGGTGCCCAATAAAGGATGCAAAGAGGGATCCTACAGCAGCAAGGACCAGCTTCCCTACCGATAGCTCATCTAACGAAACTCCCAAGTTAAGTGTGCTGAGGCTGGAGTAGTCATCAGATGGGTGACCGGATGGGAAGTGGCCTCGATGTTAAATTAACTCATGTGATGGGTCACTCTAAATATTTAATTGCGTTGAATGTATATAGTGCTCCATCCTATTAGTTGAATTAACCTCGAGGTCCTTGTTTTGTAATTTTTGACATTTTTTTGTTTTTTGTACACATGTTGATTGGCTTGAAGAAGGTCTATGTCGTTACATTTTGATAATTTTTGTTTCTTGAACACATGTTGATTGGCTTGAATGAAGGTCTATCCCGTTACTTTACGACATGTTTCCAAAACATGGACCTCGAGGTTAATTCAACTAATAGGACGGACCACTATATACATTCAGCGCAATTAAATGTTTTTCCAAAAAAGTGATATGATTTCTATGAACCTTATAAGTCATGTATGTCAAATTAACCTCAGTGTACTTGTTCTTGAATTAACCTCCAGGCCTTTTTGCCGCGTATCACACACATCTTGTTAAGTTGAACCGTTTATGTTCTCTTCCCTAATCAAAAACAGCTCATTCGACTGAACTGTATGCAGTATATCACACACACCTTGATCTGGCTGACCATTTATGTTGCTTTCCCTAATAGCAAACAGTTCATCGGAGCGAACTGTATGTCGTATATCGCACTGCCCATTTTTGTTGTTGTCTAATCGCAAACAGTTCATCTGGATCAACTGTATGCCCTGCACCGCACACGCAACTAAAATTTGAACCATGTTTGATGGCTCCACCATCGCAAACAGTTCGTCTAGATCAACCATATGCCCTGCATCGCACATGCAACTAAAATCTGAACCGTGTTTGATGGCTCTGCCATCGCAAACATTTTGCACCTTTTTGACGGTTTTTTACACCACCGTTTGCGATTATTGCATCACACACAGTTTCATCGAAGGGTCTCTGATCGTAGTGTCACGTTAGCAGCATCCTGCAGTAGTGATTGTAGACATAGAAATTTGCAAAATACATACAGATCTGAATGTGACAGACCCGTTGACTAAACTTCTCTCACAAGCAAAACATGATCACACCTTAGTACTCTTTAGGTGTTAATCACATAGCGATGTGAACTAGATTATTGACTCTAGTAAACTCTTTGGGTATTGGTCACATTGTCGGTGTCAAAACCGGCCAATCTCAGGTAGGGGATCCCGATCTGTGCGTCTGCGGATCGAAGGTAACAAGAGATGTGGGACACGATGTTTACCTAGGTTCGGGCCCTTGATGGAGGTAATACCCTACTTCCTGCTTGATCGACTTCGATGAGTATAGGGGTTACAAGAGTTGATCTACCTCGAGATCATAATGACTAAACCCTAGATGTCCAGCCAGTATGAGTTCTGATAGCCTCTACGAACTAAACCCTTCAGTTTATATATAAACCGGAGGGGTCTAGGGTAGTACAGACTTGGTTTACAGAAGAAGGAAACTATACATCCGGACTCTAATCTTGACAACTACGCAAAGGAGAGTCCCATCCGGAAACGGGGAAAGGTCTTCTGCCTTGTATCCTCACGGCCCATCAGTCTGGCCCATGTTACATTGCCCCGACACCCGAGAACCCCTTAATCTAGGACTCCCTCAGTAGCCCCTGAACCAGTCTTCAATGACGACGTGTTCGGCGCGCAGGCTGTCTTCGGCATTGCAAGGCGGGTTCCTCCTCTGATTACTTCAAAGCAATCTTCTAAATAAGAGAAATGTATCCGGCTCTGTATACGAGTCACAACCCTCAACCATGAAGGCAAAAATACTCAATTAAAACAAGGTCTGTCAACTGACAACCCTTTCGGTGAAATGTCACGTCTGGGCTCTTTATCATTTCGAATCGTTTTTTGGACTCCCGCTTTGCGTTTCGAGGCGCGGCCTCTACTGACACATCTTTTCAAAATAGATATCGTGTCCGCTTATTGTGGGATCCTCATCAATACGGGTTTGCGTAATCCAACCGTGCCATTCGCACGACCCCTTGGGAACAGGCGAGTTTTAAGGCTTGAGGGAGAGGCGCTTGACATTCACGGCCTATAAAAGTGGATAAAAATCCATCTTTTTACCCCATGCCTTCTTCCTTCCTGTGCTTTCCCATCCTCGAGCTCCAGCGCCCAAGCTTCAATCTTTCCCATCGCCACCAATCTCTCCAGCCATGTCTGGATCCGGCTCACAGGGCAAGTGGGTGGTCGCCTCCGTCATGGAGAAGGACGTCAAGGAGCTCTGGGAGGCGGGGTACCTGACTGAGGATGTCGCGCACAGGCTCCCTGCCAAGAAGCAAGTCATCCCCACTTCGGAGCCCGGCAAAAGGGTTGTGTTCATCCCCCACTTCCTCCGCGGGATAGGGTTTCCCCTCCACCCCTTTGTCTGAGGCCTCATGTTCTATTACGGGCTAGATTTCCATGATCTAGCCCCAAATTCTTTCCTCCACATCTCGGCGTTTATCGTCATGTGCGAGGCGCTACTCCGCCTCCCCCCACACTTCGGACTCTGGCTGAATGTCTTCAATGTGAAGTCGAAGGTGGTCGACGGGCAGCATGCGGACTGCGGTGGCGCCATGGTGAGCAAACTCCCCAACACCACTTGGCCTAAAGGGGCTTTCGTGGAGACCATCAAGGTATGGCAACAAGAGTGGTTCTACATCACCAAACCCCGTGGCACTAGATGGGCGGCCACTCCTGAGTTCAGATCCGGGCCCCCTATGTGGCTCGCATCGTGGACCAACAAGGGTCTGGACTGGGGGTCGACCGACGAAGTGATGATGCTGCAAAAGCGCATCAAAAATATGATAGGCAAGAACACCAGTCTCACTGGCATTATTCAGGTGATGCTCTTCCGCCGGATACTCCCCTGCCAACGCCGGCCTCTCCATATTTGCGAGTTCAATCCGGAAGGTCCCCGGACACTACAGCGCTTCTTCGGCACAACGCACGAAGAGATCTGGAAGCTGCTCTTCAAGGCCCAAAAGACGTGGCCGAAGAAGACCGAAGACATCGGCCTCGATAGCACGAATCCGGCCACGCCAGTAAGTATTTTATTTCTGAACATAATTTCAGTTCATAAATCAAAGGGTGTACTGAGATTTCCATTCCTCATTTAGGGCTGGATAGCGAAGGCGGAGCGGATCAAGAGTCCGGCTCCGCTACCTGAAAACCCATCCACTCCTCTACTAACGAGGATGCTGGTCCTGGCGCCGTATCAGGCGCCGGAGAAGAAGGCCAAGAAGAAGAGCAAGGAGGCCAAGGCTGGCCTCCGCCGCAAAGGTACTTCGGACGCAGTGTCCGGAGAGACTGATGCTCTCTCCTCCCACGAGGGAGATGAAGACGCAGAGGAGAAGGAGGTGGAAAGTGGTTCTCCCCTCAAGGGGAGAAGAAAGAAAAGGGGAGCCTCCGCAGACCTGGAGGAGGGGGCGTCCAAGAGGGAGAAGATAACCCTCTCGAACGATTTGGACATGGACGTTATCGGTGTCAAAACCAGCAGATCTTGGGTAGGGGGTCCCGAACTGTGCGTCTAAGGGTTGAAGGTAACAGGAGGTAGGGGACACGATGTTTACCCAGGTTCGGGCCCTCTTAATGGAGGTAATACCCTACTTCCTGCTTGATTGACTTTGATGAGTATAGGGGTTACAAGACTTGATCTACCTCGAGATCATAATGGCTAAACCCTTGATGTCTAGCCTGTATGATTATGATTGCCTCTACGGACTAAACCATCCAGTTTATATAGACACCGGAGAGGCCTAGGGTTGTACAGAGTCGGTTTACAGAGAAAGGAATCTTCATATCCGAACGCCAAGCTTGCCATCCACGCGAAGGAGAGTCCCATCCGGACACGGGGGAAAGCCTTCTATCTTGTATCTTCACGACCCACTAGTCCGGCCCACGTCACATAGCCCGGAGGCCCGGGGACCCCCTAATCCAGGACTCCCTCAATAGCCCCTGAACCTGGCTTCAATGACAATGTGTCCGGCACGCAGATTGTCTTCAGCATTACAAGGCGGGTTCCTCCTCCGAATACTCCAAAGTAGTCTTCCGAACACAAGAATTGTATCTGGCTCTGTCGAACAGCTGCCACCCACAACCGCAAGGGCATAATACTTAATCAAAAAACATGGCACGTCTTTACTCACAGTTTTACTAGTAAGACGTTACGTCTGGCCACTTCAATATTTTGAATCGTTTTTCGACCTTCCATTTCGCGTTTCGAGACGCAACCTCCGATGACACGTCTTGTCAAAGCAGAGATCATGTCCCCTTATTACGGGACTCTCATCAATGAGGGCTTTGGGTAATCCAACCATGCAACCCGCACGACCCCTTGGGAATAGGCAAATTTTAAGGCTTGTGTGGGGTCTCTTGATATTCATTACCTTTATAAACGGATAAGGACCCATCTTTGTACCCCATGCCTTCTTCCCCCTCTGCCCTTCCGTCCTTGAGCTCCAGTGCCCAAGTCTAAATCTTTCTCCATTGCCACCACGTACTCCGGCCATGTTTGGATCCGGTTCTCAAGGCAAGTAGGTGGCCTCTTCCGTGACGAAGAAGGATACCCAGGGACTCCGGGAGGCGAGGTACTTGACCGCGGAAATCGCACACAGGCTCCCGGCCAAGGGGCAAGTCATCCCCACTCCAGAGTCCAGCGAGAGGGTCGTGTTCATACCTCACTTCCTCCGCGGGTTAGGGTTCCCCCTTCACCCCTTTGTTCACGGCCTCATGTCGTACTACAGGCTAGATTTTCATGATCTAGCCCCGAACTCCTTCCTCCACATCTCGGCGTTCGTTGTCATGTGCGAGGCATTTCTCCGCATCCCCCACACTTCGGTCTATGGCTCAAGATCTTCAACGTGAAGCCGAAGGTGGTCGACGGGGAGCACGCGGATTGCGGCGGCGCCATGGTGAGCAAGCTTCCCCGTGCTACCTGGCCTCAAGGGGCCTTTGTGGATACCGTCAAGACATGGCAGCAGGAGTGGTTCTACATCACCGAACCCCGCGGCACCAAGTGGGCGGCCACTCCTGCATTCAGATCCGAACCCCCGCTGCGGCTCGCGTCATGGACCAAAAAGGGTCTAGACTGGGGATCATCCGATGTGGTGTTGATGCTGCAAAAGCACATCAAAAGTATCATAGAGAAGAACATCCGCCTCACTAACGTGATCCAGGTGATCACTACAAAAAAATACACTTCCGTGATGATACGTGTTTGTCACAGTAGGTCACGTTTTCTGTCATGCATGTACATCCATGAAGATTTTATGACAGAATCAAGATAGTCATACCTGTGCTGTCGTAGAAGTGTTCCATGACATTACCAAAATTATCATCACGGAAGTGTCCACTTCCATGACGAAAAATCACGCGTCACAGAAGTGCTTTCGTCAAGGGTGACCGACACATGGCATCCACCGTAACGGAACACCGTTAAGCTACCGGGTCAGGTTTTGGATCCGATAACCCGTTAACAGCCCGGACCAATTGCGATTTTCCACGTGTAAAATCATCATTGGCTGGAGGAAACATGTGTCAGCTCCCCGTTGGCACCGGTGTCACTCATCCAATGGGCGAGATGCGCTTATGAAATGTTGACACATGGACCGGCCCAAAAGTGGCCCATAAAGTTTAAATGGGCCGGCCCAACTAAAGGCCCACAAGATTTTGCGGTCCATAATGGGCCGGCCCAGCAAAAGGCCCACGATATTTTGCGGACCATAATGGGCCGGCCCACCTAAAGGCCCACAAGATTTTGCGGGCCATAATGGGTCGGCCCAGCTAAAGACCCGCGAGATTTTGCGGACCATAATGGGCCGGCCCAGCTAAAGGCCCACGAGATTTTGTGGACCATAATGGGCCGGCCCAGCTAAAGGCCCATGAGATTTCGCCGACCATGATGGGCCGGCCCAGCTGAAGGCCCAAAAGATTTTGATGACACTAGTAGGCCGACCCATTAATAGGCTGCCATGTTTTGGGCCAAATGGCGGCCCATATTTGATCCGGTCCATTAATAGTCTGCCATGTTCCGGGCCTAATAAAGGCCCATATGAGATCCGGCCCATTAAAATCCTACCACATTCTGGGCCAAATTACGGCCCAGATCAGGTCCGACCCTTTGAGAGGCTTTGGGCTAAATTATGGACCATATCAGATTCGGCTGGTCAACTGGACGCTATGCTTTTGGGCCCACTTAATAAAGGCCCATTTAGTAATTCGGCCTGATATTAGTTTCGGCGTGTTAAATGCCCGTTTAATATTGCGGCCCTATATATATTTCGGCATGTTAAAAGCCCGTCATATAGTTGGGCCTAACTACGGCCCCGTTTGCACCCGCCTGCTCATAGACGATAATCTGATTGGGCCAAACAAGGACCGAGACAATTTTGGCCTGTTATAAGCCCATGATTTTATTGGCACAATCATGGGCCGGGGTCTATTTCGGCCTGCTACCAGCCCGTGAGCTGTTCGGCACGTTTCAGGCCCAATCTACTTTTCAGCCTCCTAAAAGCCCATTGAGTTTTCTTGGGAAAATAGGGCCGGCGGTTTACTCGGCCTATTAAAGGCCCGAATATACTAGTGGGCCAGTTTAAATTTAGGCCTGTTAAGAGACCAAGATGACGGGGCCCATGATGCGGATCATACATAGTGATTTGCATGACGGCCCGATTATGTACAGTAATTTTACGGTTTGGCCGGTTTACTGCGAAGACAGGATATATATACAGTAAAATAACTGCAACATCGTGAATAAGAAAAAAACATAGACTATATAATAAAGAAATTACGGCATATTACATCCACTGGGCATCAAAGTTCGCCACTATGATAATAAAGCACAAGCAGACAGCAGATTACATACACTGGGCATCAAAGATCGCCACCAGTGCAATTAAACACGCCGACAAAATAATATACAAAACCAACAGCACTTCAATAGAGTTCAAGATAGGTTAGCCCTGCTCGGGAGCTGCAGCACAAGCAGCTGAGCAAGCTGATGAGACTGCACTTGTTTGACACTTATATCCTCCTCACTCTGAAAGATAAACAAGCAGACAGATGACAGGTTTTGCACATATAAGTATCAGTGCTGACAATTCATCACATTTCTTACTGACGAATAAAGTGACACAGTTTAAAATAACATTAACACAATATGGTATTCTTCGGGTCAAGACATGGCAGGAAATGACATTGTGAAGGAATTGGCAGCTTCACGACACCACTGGATTACAGATCAAGAACTCATAAGTATCAATGGTTATTGTGCTATCAATTTATCCCATTTCAGATTGGCAAAATAAGATCACTTGCTCTGTATAGTTTAATTTACATGGTATGTAGAAGGAACTTGGTTGTACAACTGAAAACTTAAATTGAGAAGGACAAACTTTTGTTTATGAATTACTCCCTCCGTCCCATAATATAAGAACGTTTTTTTACACTACACTAATGTCAAAAACGTTCTTATATTATAGGACGGAGGGGGTACATAATAAACTTTAAACATGCAATTTTATGCAAACACCAAAAATAAACAGTTGTCGCAGTCATGCCTAACCAAATATACACAACAAAGTTAGAAGGCTTGAGAAGGACAAACTTACATTATTGGTGAAGGCAGGCTCTATAAAGCCCTTGTCCATGCTGATGGGGGGGGGCAATTCAAGAAGTTTACCACAGAATCTTCATCATAAGCATTGCCTTTATTCTACATTTTGTTAAGAGTAAATATAGATGTGACAATATAAGAAAAAATGGAGAATATTTAAGATAAGATGAAGAGTGATGCTACATAACCAAGTAGCTATAAATGTAAGTACAGCGATACAGGCAAAAGGTACAGCCAAGAGCAATGCAGAGCTAAACTTTTGCAGTACCATCGGTGTTATCCAACCTTATGGTAAGAGTAAATATAGATCTTATGTGTAGAAAATGGATGGCAAAGGAAAATAAGTTGTAGAGTGATGGTACATGAACAACTACCTGTCAATATAAGTACACTGATAAAGGACAGCAGGTATTTACAAGAACAATGCAGAGCTAAAAAATTTCATTGGCATTGGATATATTCTACACTAATGTAACCATTCATACATATCAGATAATTTGGAGCAAACAATTGATAAGCAAGCTATCATGCATACTGCTGTCACATAATGGACCAGGTATGTATGCAAGTACAGTGATACAGGACAACAGGTACTAACAAGATCAAAGCAGCGGGCAGCATATTTGTGATATCCTGTCGTTCTTTTCAAACCGGAATTCTTTTTCGAGCTGATTTCCTGCAGAAAAGATCTGTAAGGCACATGCCGAAGAGTAGAAGTTCAAATTGTCATGCATATCATAGACAGTACCTCATCCTCGGAACGAGACCAGTGCATAACAAGGTTTTTCCATTCAATGTCTTCTAAATTTAGCACAGGAAACTTCACCAGAAATTCGTTTATAGACTTGCCATCAAAGTGTGATTTCCTCAGGTAACACCGATACTGCTGCAATGCTTCCTTGAAAAGCGCAAGCAAGCTTTGCTCGTCATGACTATCCAGATTGACCCTCACCTACTTACAACAATGGAATGTAAATGATTGATGTGTTCAATCAGCAGAAAATGGGAAAATAATCACCATGAATAAAAGCACTTACAGGTAAGTGGGACAGGAAGATGTGAAAATGGTGTTTGTCTTCACTATAATCTTCCCATGATGGGAATATATGCACGTAGTCCCTAACAACATTGAAAGCATTGTCTTTTAAACTGGGAATAACTGGAATGGGGTTCCAATCTGCAGGAATTGGTCGTCTCTGCAGTTGGGATAGGTCTTCAGCCTGTGGACTTGCTGTACTTTTTGCTGGAGTGGGATTTTTCTGTGGTACGACTGGTGCTATGGCAACTGAAAGCGGCATACCTTTTGCTGGAGTGCATGTCCTGTGTGGTGGGGCTAGTGGTGTGGCCAGTGAAGTATGGGTACAGTCTGCTGGAGTCGGTCCTACGTTTTGTGTCACTAGTTGTACAGCCAATATAAGTGGGGTGCTATCTGATTTCTCCAGCACAACCACGTTTTTCAAGGACTTTGCTGGTGCTCCTTTAGGTTCGGCAATCACCCTCTTCCTTTTTGATGTCTGATGCACAAGAACAACATTTGAGTGGAAAAACATGGTATGATGAGAGATGGAATATGTATTGATAATGGATGGGCATGGCATCTCGACATATATGATGAGTAAACTAAGCAGATGGCGGTGCAACAAAGTAGAAGAAATGCAAGACAACATATGCAAGATAGGCGCAATCAATAAAACCTTGCCAAATTAGAACAGGCACCTTGATGGGTGAACAGGACAGGCCATCTGCCTTTGACTCCTTGAGGTTAGAATAGTCATTAGGATCATATTTTGAACAAGAATCAACAGGTGGGGAGCGTATGAGTTTCATTGCATCCAGAATGGCACTCAATGCCTTGGTGCCAATTTTGTAAGTCATTGTAGTGTTTAGCTTCAAGAGTGGACTGCTACTAGTGCGACACAAAGCAGCTACACAGATCATAGTGTAGATATAACGGGAAAACCGTAAGCATCAGAGTAAAATCAGCAAAGTGGAACTTGCTGGAATATATGTGCTAGTATTGTCGGTACGGCTAGAAAGGCTTCGGATACCAGCTCTCTTCAACTGAAGGTGCGGTACTGTTAATATCAGTGTAAATCTCAAAGGCGACACAGCTCCCCGCATTTCCTTGCTATTCTAATAGGATTCAAGTGGGCAGGCCACTACAAATCCTATTCCCATGTTTACAAAATCCTACGAATCAAAGAGGCCCGAAGAGTTCAAAGTCTCCATGACAACCAACCGTATAGACCTCTACACTACAAATGTCCCTGCTCATCTTCACAACAAGGAACATATTGTACTACTATCATACTCCCTCCGTTCCAAAATATAAGTCTTGGTGGAGATTTCCACTATGGATCACATACAGATGTATCCAGATACATTTTAGAGTGTAGATTCACTCATTTTGCCCCATATGTAGTCCATGGTGGAATCTATACAAAGACTTGTATTTAGGAACAGAGAGAGTACTTATTAAAGAAGAACGAAAGAGGAACATGCTAAAGAAGAGCAAGCAGATTTTGGATAATAAAATGTTCGTTGCACAGTGCCCACACATGATGAACCAGAGCGCATTAAGAAAGCAACTCCCTGCTGTCTCTCTATATGTGGTGCACGTGCTTTTTGAAAGTAAAGTAGGAACATTAGCTGACCAATTAAATGTTATCTATTTTAGTAATATCAGCATCATATCAGATTTGTACTTGAGCAACAAGTTTGGAATTATGAGTGGCACGTTGTTAAGCTTGATGGATTCAGGAGCACTGCTAAGCAGGTACGATGATGATAGTGAATATAAAGTCATGTCTGCATGCAAGTCGCGTGACTTTTGTCATTTGGGTCAGTTGACCATTTCAGGCGGTTGGATGAAGATCCTATGTCTCCTAACCCTTCTTCTTCCTCGTCTCTGATTCTTCCCATACAGAACACCGCACAGGCCGCCGGCCAGACCACCGGCCCCCACCGCCTGTGTTCCTCTGCCACCCCCACCCCCCACCTGCGTCGAGTTTTCTTCGTTTGGCGAGGCCCCACCACCCCCCCCCCACAACCACCGTCCCCACTCGAGCCCCTTGGTTCGCACCGGCGAACTCCGGCGAGCTTTGAAAAATCGACTGACCCAATTTTGAAATTTAGTCTACTGTGATTTAACTAGTGTGGAATATAAAAGGGGAAAACCATAAGCATTGGGAGTATAGTATGAATCCGGGTGAGAGGCGGTTATGTCACGTTTGAGTGAAATTACAAACCTACCCCTATCGCAACCTATAGAAATCGAGCAGATAGGCTTTGCGTGGCAGGGATAGGCAGTAGTAATTTCCATCTCGCGGATTTTGGTTTCGGGCGGTTACTGCGACTTTCCCCGCTTCGTTCAAATTTTGCAGAGTGCATGTTTACCGTGCCAACTCAATTCGAATCATGTTTGTATTCTATTTTTTTGGGCGGGATCCATTTTCGATTGGAATAAAATTCTATATACATCATTTTTTATATATAGTTTCAAAAGCACAACACCCTTTATACATAAATATGGTTTACAAATGGCATGATCTCAGATTCATAAGGTTGTATCCATCAATTTGGATTTTCAAATATTTGAAACCACTTTATGTTGAAATCCAATGTATGCATTCCTCGCTAACTGTCTCCAATTAATGTGTGTTTCATGCGGGGGTTTTTTTACTTCTCAAACATGTATAATGTGTTTCACACACACTTCATATAGTGTAATCCCGTTTAGACATTGATTGCATATAAACCATGCATTGTTTCTAATTAAAGAATCTATGGATCACCAATATTGATAAACTATATAACACTACACGTGTCCCCAAATTCAAATGAATATGCATGTTTGATACACCAATTTGCGTTATGATATTATCGATGTCATGATCTCCAAATTAAATATGTGAATCCCATTTAATCCAGATATTCGTCTCATATAACTATCACTCATGCTTATATAGGACTATCTCTCTAGACCTATACGCGTTCATCATCTCTCGGGTATCTCTCGTGCTACCTGTATGTCGACAATGATCTTTTATCTTCGTAACACACTGACGGTACTCTCTCCCTCGACCTTCATCACTCTATCTCTCTCTAAGTATATCTCGCTCCCTGCTATGTATCTCTAACTATGATTCTCCATGTGGAATCTCTTTCTCTCACACAAACACAAAACTTTGTCTCCCGGGGTCTCGTTTCTCTCTACTATTCCCCTGTGTGCCACTCGCACACCCCTCATATAGAGATGTCTTTCGCTCCTTAGGTATGATAACCTACGACTCTTCCTCTTAAATATCTCTTTCTCACACACAAACACAAACTCTGTCTCCCGGGGTCTCATATTTCTCCACTGTTCTCTTGTATGTCGCTCGCACACACTCTCTCTCCCTAGAGATATCTCGCGTTCCCTCATATGTCTCTCTAGCTGTCACTCTTGTTGTGAAATATCTTTCTCTCTCGCAGACACAAAACTTCGTCTCTCGGGATCTCATTTCTCTTTGATATTTGTTTGTATGTGAGTCACATGCACCCTTTCTTCATCTCTCTCACACCCACACACATAACTCAGCCTTCAGATCCACTCAACTCCTATCTCTAACGCACACTAGCTAGCATCATTATCTTTCTATTTATCTGTTTCTCCATCAACCTTCTTTCATTTATAGGTTGATCTCTTTTGCACAATCGTTGTGCCTCACTCCCTCTGCTCGCCATAGATGCATGCTCCAGCCCACGCCACTATCTCTTAAAGACAAAAACACATGCTCAATTGTCGGGCCTTCTTCCCTGCATTCTCACATGCATGCATATTGTCATACCGATCCGTCTCTCCCATGTCGTTGATCTTATGACTTATGTCTTCTTTCTTTTATCTCGATCATGCGCGTGCACACACACACACATCCCATGTATACATGTATACCTCTCACACATGCACGTTCAAGGTCTCTATGTCTCCATACGTAGTTAATTACCCTCAACCCTAACGCCACATCGAATCGTTCTCCTCTTGTGTGCACATAACTTCCGCCTGGATGGGTAAAACACACACTCACACTTAACAATCTCCTTCTAGCTACCCCCCCCCCCTCTCACTCTTCCCCTATATCCCCGAAACCAATAAGACCATCCCTTTGTTTAATTCCCGCCTACATGCACCATCGATATATACTAGTCTTCCTCGGTGTCTCTCGAACAAACTCGTTCTCTCGATGTCGACTCCTCTCACGCGCACACACCTTCTCTTCCCTCTCTACCTCCCTATGATGAAGCCATGCACACTTAAATTACATCCGCCACCGAGAACCCTGTCGGTGTCAAAACCGGCGGATCTCGGGTAGGGGGTCCCGGACTGTGCATCTAAGGCGGATGGTAACAGGAGGCGGGGGACACAATGTTTACCCAGGTTCGGGCAGAGTATTACAAGAGTTGATCTACCACGAGATCATAGAGGCTAAACCCTAGGAGCTAGCCTATGGTATGATTGTTGTTCTCCTACGGACTAAACCCTCCGGTTTATATAGACACCGGAGGGGGCTAGGGTTACACAGAGTCGGTTACAAGGGAGGAGATCTACATATCCGTATTGCCAAGCTTGCCTTCCACGCCAAGGAAAGTACCATCCGGACACGGGACGAGGTCTTCAATCTTGTACCTTCATAGTCCAACAGTCCGGCCAAAGGATATAGTCCGGCTGTCTGAGGACCCCCTAATCCAGGACTCCCTCAGTGGCCCCTGAACCAGGCTTCAATGATGATGAGTCCGGCGCGCAGATTGTCTTCGGCATTGCAAGGCGGGTTCCTCCGAATACTCCATAGAAGATTTTGAACACAAGGATAGTGTCCGGCTCTGCAAAACAAATTCCACATACCACCGTAGAGAGAATAATATTTCCACAAATCTAATCTGCCGACAGCTTTTCATAATGTGACGTAATGCCGTGGACTAGTCATGACGAACCGTTTTTCTGAGCCTGCCATTGCACGTGTTGCGAGGCAGTTTTTATTGGCACGTCCTGTCGAAGCAGAGATCGTGTCCCTTTTTTCACGGGATTCTCATCAATACGGGTGTGGGTAACCCCATTGAGCCTGTTGGTATATATGACTCCTTGATTTTAGGCAAGTCCCAAACGGCCACGCGGAGGACCCTTGATATTCATCCCCTTTATAAAGAGGCCTAGGCATGTCCCCTTCTTCTCGCGCTCAATCGAATCCTTCCCCCACCTCGAGTTCCAACACCCAAGGCTCAGGTTAGGCACTTCGGACCTACAATCATGTCCGAATCTAACCTTCTAGGTCGGTGGATGCCCTCCTCCGTCACAGAGGAGGACATCAAGAAGCTAAGAGAAGCTAGGTATTTGACCGGCGAAATCTCGCACAGGCTGCCTGCTCGAGGGCAGGTCATTCCCACTCCCGAACCTGGCGAGAGTGTTGTATTTGTCTCCCACTTCCTCCGAGGGCTAGGTTTCAGTCTAGATCCCTTTGTCAGAGGGCTCATGTTCTACTACGGGCTCGATTTCCATGATCTGGCTCCGGATTCCATCCTTCACATCTCGTCGTTCATCGTCGTGTGTGAAGCCTTCCTCCGCATTACCCCACACTTCGGCTTATGGCTCAAGACCTTCAATGTGAAGCCGAAGGTGATTGAGGGGTGACACGCAGAGTGCGGAGGTGTCGTAATAAGCAAAGGCGCTGATGTTCCATGGCCAAAGGGTTCCTTCCCAGAGGTGTCCAGTTTATGGCAACGGGAGTGGTTTTATATCACAGCTCCCCGGGGTACTAAGTGGGTAGCCACCCCTGCCTTCCGCTCGGGCCCCCCGCCACAACTAGCGTCATGGATCAACAAGGGGCTGGACTGGGGGCCAGTAAATGATGTGCCGACATTGCAGAGCCGCATCCGAGATCTCCTCGAGAGAGATGTCGGCCTTGTTAAGGTAATGCAAGTTATGCTAGTTCATCGAGCCCTGCCCTGCAAACGTCGACCTCTCCGTATGTGGGAGTTCAACCCGGAAGGACCGCGAACTATTCAGCACTTCTTCGGTGTGACGCTCGAAGAGATGTACAGATCGTTCTTCGGATCACAAATAGAATGTCCGGACACCTCCGAGGATGCGGGTCTGAACTGCAATCGTCTAGACACTCAAGTAAGTAATTTCGCGGCCGAACATGTTGTCTTTTAGTTTATCACAACATCATTCTAAAAAGTCGCCTTTTAACCAGGACTGGATAAAAAAGGCGAAGATGATCAGGTGTCCGGCCCCCCTTCCCGAGGGCTCACCGGATCCTGTACTAGCCAGGATGCTTGAGCTTGCGCCTTATCAAGCGCCATCAGGGGGAGGTAAAGGGAGGAACAAAGAAGCCAAGAGTGAGCCTCACTTACTATTCATCCAAACCGGGGGAATTAGTGCCTCCGCGAAGGAGGATAATCGGGGGGAAGAATCTAAAATTCCCTCTCCCTAGGGAAGGAAGAGGACCGCCTCTGAAGACTTGGAAGTAATGGTTTCCAAGCGAGGGAAGAATCCTTTGTCGGAGGGTCCTATCCCGGAGGGCATCCTTACCGCATAGTACCCGCAAGGAGACCAGCCCTCTACCGAGCTGTAAGTAAATGAAAGTACTTTATAGTAAACATATCCTGCTTTATTTCAGAGAACGATAACCGAGGCATGTATCTTGTAGTTCGGATCGTAGCCCTTCTCGACAGAGTTTGTCTTCGGGGGATCTTCTTCCGGAGATGATGAAGAGCGAAACACCCCCTCGTGCCTCCCCGCCTTGTGAAGCGGGCGACCCTGAGGTGTCGTCACGGAGGATTTCTCCTGATCCGCCCAGGCCAGAAGGTAAACCTTCAGCCAACCGAAGTCCGGGGTATTCGGCTCCTAAGGAGAGCAACAGAAAGAGTCCGGAACCATCCAGTGTGCGATCAGACGCACTAATGAATCTTCTGGAGCAAACGGCTATCTCAGAAATGCATCGTGCGCCAGTGGGCACGGTGGTTGAGAGGATTTCATCCGCCGAAAGCGGGTTGCATGAAGCTTTTATGAGTCTACTGAAAGGCTTTGAGGTACGTGAAGTAATATATATTTTTTGGACGATACCGCACATGCTAGGTGTGGCCTATGCAGATAGTAGCCCCTGAGACTCTGGTTGCTGTCAAAAAAGACGGCGAATAGAGGATCATAGTCCCAAGTAATAACCGTGCTGCTTTCATGTGCAGGTGGCTGCGGGTCCGGTGCCTAGCCGGACTGGTGAGTTTGCCGAACTAAAGCGGCAACTTGATGCGGCAGATGCCAACATCGTGCTTGTAAACAAGCGGCTTGACGAGGCACAGGGTACGTATTCACCTAGGATCAATACATATTAAGAGGAGCATCATACTAGTATTCGTAATGTGCTGTGACTTCAGATGGAGCTGTAACCGTCGAGACCCTTCGGGCAGAACTTGCCCGAGCCAAGGAACAAGCCAGGAAGAGTGATGCGGCCGCCCTAAAGGCAGTCGAAGAGCTAAGAGCCGAACAGGCTGCCCATTGCCAGAGTGAAGAGAAAATAGCCAAGATGGCTATTGAGCTGAAAGATGCCGCCGGCCGGTATGAGCTTCTTGAAAAGGAAAGTCAAGCGAAGGAGGCGGAACTGAAGGAGGCCATGGAAGCGGCCAAGGAAACCCGCTCGCAAATCAGAATGGTGAAGGAAGAACTCCGTCAAGCCGGAGATATTGCGGCTGGGAAGCCCTTTTCGTTGCGGACGAGGTTTGGAGACCCGAAGTATGCCCCTCTGGATAAATTATGGAGTTCTGCACACGCGTACTTGGATTTAGCGGCGAGTGCCGCTGATGCGACAAAGTTTTTCAAAGATTAGAAGGATCATGTAGTGGAAAGGTTGTTCTGGTCACACTTCCGCACTCCGACGCGTCCGCTACTGTTAAATGAACAAATGGCCGAGTGGGCCGAGCTCCATAGGTTGTCCGGACTTGCTATGAGGTCCGTCGTGGATCACCTTTGGCCGGAGGGACCGAGGCCGAATAGTTATTTTGGCCTAGTGCAACAATTCCTTGGTGCTGTCCCGCATGTCGACGCTGTGAAGAGGTCGACGTGCATAGAGGGTGCGCGGATGGCTCTTACCCATGTCAAGACATACTGGGCAGAGATGGAGGCCACCACTATTGCATCCCAGAGTTCGGCGGTAGGCCGGGTATCGGCCGAGCACTATTTTGAGGAAGTCTTAGAAGGCGCTCGTGTAATAGAGGCTCAGTGCTCGAAGCGTATCATGTTCTAGTGACATGTATCTCAATTGTAAGAACAATGCTTATTAAATTATAAAGGCTGTGTTTATACTTTTGCCTGAAAGTATTATGATGCCTCCTGTGCGGCTGTTTATGTATATATGTATATAACTTGAAAGTTTGCAGTCGTCGGCTTCAGCCCCCACTCATATAATGCGGGGGTGTTCGCAAAAAAACGCGTATTCACACTTGATACAACGTCTTGGTCCATTAAGGAGGTGATAGCGCAGCGAACGAGGCAATCAGACTATATTGCTTTAACACTTTCACTTAGCCATAGGAGTTTGACGGTGGGACTACTATATAGCCCCTGGTACCTCCGCGCTCATCCGAATACGTGGCGCGTAGATACATGACCGGGAAACGTCCCTTCGTTAATGCGGAGGAATCCCGAAGATTCCGCTAAGTCATCGAGTGGTTGACCAGTCTCGCGCTTTATCATGACAGTCAGTTTTCGGCTTTCTCTACTGAGGTGCTCATCCGGATGAACCAGGGCACAATCGCAGTAGTTCTCCCAGTGCCACCTTAGCCGATAGAGCGGAACATAAGGTAGCAAAACACAGGAGCCGGGCAAACCCAACATTTGACCAAAGACATGATTCGGAGCTGATGCATATAAGGCCAAACTCGCGACGCCGAACACTCCCTAAGGTATTCGGTCTTTACAACATATGCCGGGCTGAATAACGCCATTGATGATGATCCCTGAGTGTCCAGGTACGTGCATCGTTCTGACGTGGCGAAATGCCAATAACGTCAGCATCGCTCTCGGTTATGCTGAGTATCCGGAGGATGTGAAGCAACAAGAGACAGTAAAAAAAGGTTTACGCAGGGTCTTAATCTAAAAAGAAGCCTTTGAGCGGGGCCCTGCTGCACGTCTGCGCATGTGTCTCCGTTGTGCCGTATCCTGGAAGGGTGTAGCACAATTACCATCTGTAAAAGAGAAGAACTTAGGTGAAAGTTGTCATGCGAAAAAGTTGGTTATTCTCAATAAACCGTTATAAATCAAGATAAGTAAGGTCGAGCCGAACTGTAGTCCTTTTACATGCGGGAAGCCCCTGCTACCGCCTATGAGGGTAAATCCATCGAACCAATCTTAGGTATATCTAAGCTGTTATAGCTAGTGATGTGCCGGACTCATCTAGCCGTGTCCGCGGTCTTGACGACCGATCATTTATTCTGGTTGGAGAGGCCGTTTAGTGTTCGGCTGCTAAAAGCTGCCGCACGTTCTTCCGCACATAAGGAACGCTCGATACTTCCGCTAATTGTGATGATGCCACATGCACCGGGCATCTTAAGCTTAAGAGAAGCGTAATGCGGTATTGCATTAAAATGAGCAAAATCTGCTCTTCCGAGTAGTGCTTGATAGCCACTTCGGAATGGAGCAATGTTGAAGGTTAACTTTTCGCTTCAGAAGTTGTCGGGAGAACCGAATACAACCTCTAGTACTAGAGAGCCCGTGCAGCGGGCCTCTGGGCCTGGTATTACTCCCTTAAAGGTAGTATTACTGTGGCCGATTCTTGTCGGGTCTATCCCCATTTTGCGGACTGTGTCTTGATATATCAGATTAAGACTACTGCCGTCGTCCATAAGGCTCGTGTGAGATGGTATCCGTTTATTATTGGGTCTAACATCAGGGCAGCCAATCCTCCGTGTCGGATACTTGTCAGGTGATCCCTGCGATCAAAAGTGATCGGGCAGGCCGACCAGGGGTTGAACTTAGGGGTGACGGGCTCTACGGCGCGTGCGTCTCGGAGTGCATGTTGCTTCTCCTCTTCGTCATGTGAATCTGGTTCACTGTTTTAACCTCTGGTGGGAATTTTTTCTGTCCCCCAGTGCTTTGCTGGCGAGGCTCGTCCTCGTCTTTGCTTGGTGTCTCCCTCCCCTTGTGTTCAACATTTAGCTTACCGGCCTGCTTGAAGACCCAGCATTCTCTGTGCGTGTGATTTGCAGGTTTATCGGGGGTGCCATGAATCTGACATAATTTGTCTAGAATCTTGTTTAGGCTGGACGGTCCATCTCTGCTGCCTTTGAAAGGCTTTTTCCGCTGACCCGGTCGAGAGCCCCTGAATTCGGCGTTTACCGCCGTGTTGTCTGGGCTGTCTTCGTTATTTCGACGCTTGCTTTTACTGAGTCGTGGTTTTCCATTGGCATCCCTAACTTCGGATGTGCCTGGGTCGCTGGTGCTACTACGGGCTAGCCAGCTATCTCCGCCCACGCAAAAGCGGGTCATGAGGCTTGTCAGAGCTACCATTGTTCTCGGTTTTTCTTGGCCGAGGTGTCTGGCGAGCCATTCGTCTCGGACGCTGTGTTTGAAAGCTGCTAAGGCTTCGGCATCCGGGCAGTCGACGATTTGGTTCTAGTGAGAAATCTGTTCCAGAGGTTTCGGGCTGACTCTCCGGGCTGTTGAATTATGTGACTTAAATCGTCTGCATCCGGAGGTCGGACATAGGTCCCTTGAAAATTAGCCCTAAAAGCATCCTCAAGCTCCTCCCAACTTCCAATTGAGTTTTCGGGGAGGCTCTTCAGCCAGTGCCGAGCTGGTCCTTTCAGCTTGAGGGGCAAGTACTTGATGGCGTGGAGATCGTCTCCGCGAGCCATATGGATATGGAGGATAAAGTCCTCAATCCAGACCCCAGGGTCTGTGGTTCCGTCGTACACCTCTATGTTCATGGGTTTGAATCCTTCCAGAAATTCGTGGTCCAGCACCTCATCGGTGAAACATAGGGGGTGTGCGGCACCCCTCTATTTGGATGTGTCATGGCGTTCTGACGGTTGTAATGTTTGGTTTTGGTTGTGCGCTGGAGCGCGTTTCTTTGATCCGTAGATGGATCTGGTCACGCCGGTCTTCTGATGCAAGTCCTCACGTGAATCGTGTGCTGACTTATGTGCGGCCTTGTTAGCCGCTCTATCGCGGCCACGAGGTGGTTGATCCGACCGGTCAGCCGTTTTGTTTTTCGGTTGTGTGGGCTCTAAGGCCTCATCATCAAATTCAAGCAACAACTTGCTCTTTGGATAGCTCTTTGTGTGGTAACTACCACCATACTTTTCTTCAGTGTCGAGCTCTTTGTTCCATCTACTGTTGAGCGTCTTCTGCGCGGCCTTAAGCCTTTGCTTCTGCTTCTTCAGACTCCTTGCGGTGGCAATAAGCCTTCTGCGGAGGTTCTCTTGTTCCAAGTGCCTTTCCGGGATGATGTGTGCATCCTCGTCCGGACTGTTTTCCTCTCCGGAGGGAGGTTGATGAGCTTTATCCTCGGCGTCGCCGTGTTCGGACAGCGAAGCCGCCGAATACGAAGATCTGTCCGGGGAGGAAAACCTCACCCTGGATCGCATGGTTGCCGATGATCGAAGGAGCCATCAAGCCTTATGGTGACGGCACAGTGGAACTCTCAACGAAAGCACCAATGTCGGTGTCAAAACCGGCGGATCTCGGGTAGGGGGTCCCGAACTGTGCGTCTAAGGCGGATGGTAACAGGAGGCGGGGGACACAATGTTTGCCCAGGTTCGGGCCCTCTCGATGGAGGTAATACCCTACTTCCTGCTTGATTGATCTTGATGATATGAGTATTACAAGAGTTGATCTACCACGAGATCGTAGAGGCTAAACCCTAGGAGCTAGCCTATGGTATGATTGTTGTTGTCCTACGGACTAAACCCTCCGGTTTATATAGACACCGGAGGGGGCTAGGGTTACACAAAGTCGGTTACAAGGGAGGAGATCTACATATCCGTATTGCCAAGCTTGCCTTCCACACCAAGGAAAGTCCCATCCGGACACGGGACGAAGTCTTCAATCTTGTATCTTCATAGTCCAACAGTCCGGCCAAAGGATATAGTCCCGGCTGTCCGAGGACCCCCTAATCCAGGACTCCCTCAGACCCCGTGACACACACACACACCCACACACACACACACACACACATGCACGCACTCACCCACCCACACACACACACACACTAAGACTCCATCTCACACACACATGCTCTAGGCGGAGCATTTGTTCCTACCACCCTTCATCCAACCTTACCCGTATGATAAACAATCACCTTAATTTACTTGTATAACATGGAGAAATTCCACTTTACTTTAGTAGTTAGCAAACTTATCATCTGTACCCTTATAGAAAACCGAGTTGGCAATGATGGTGTGCCTGCCATCTTGTAATATAGACTGCCTGATCTATATCTGACGGATAGAAAGCAAACTATGATAATTTTACAAAAGATACCCACACCTCTCTCCACATCCTTATCTCCCACAACCTCATTGTTGAGCAATTAAAAATATCTGGAACAATCTAGCATGGTGGCCACTGTCGCCTGCCGGCGCCGTCCATCCTCATGCCTCCACCCATTCCGACCACCAGTCACCACCACGCTCCACTCCTCCTCACCTTATATCTCATCTTTCATTTTTTCGATGACATTCTCGAGATACCAGTTTTCCGATAAAAATCTTGAAATATCATTAGTTTTTACACATGGGATTACTCCTGCATGGGTAAATCACAACAGGTGTTTTGGAAAAAAATGCATATTGATGTTCCGTGCAATGCACGAGCATCTTGCTTGTAATTATATAACGCAAATCACGAGCAGGAAGTGACATTTTTTATACAACCACGTTAACATGGCCACGTAAATCACTAGCTAAAGTAAATACCATTATACTTATATCCCGATGCAAAAGGTTGAGTACATGTCCAAAGAGTAGAGTCGCACACACGCACTCTGTCTCTCAGAATCTCTCTCTCTCACACACACACACACACACACAAGTTACGTGACGCCCACTTAAGCAGACACGTACGTTACAATTTGTGCACCCGTGGGTACACCTGATGCTGCGCATTTATTTAAGCGGGACGGCGAACCCAAACAGCAGCTGCATTCATTCCCCTCCTGCCGCCTCTTCTCTGGTCATCGTCGCCCCGTAGCCATGGCCCGGCCGAAGATAACAACATACGCCATACTCCCGCCGGAGCGGTGCTTTAATCTGGAAATTTTAGTGGTCATGCATGCATCTTTTTGTGCTAGCACTCCTATATAAGGGTTGACCGGTCGCTTCCCGCGGACGTGCGCGGGCGGAGGAAGAGGAAGGAGAAGGGAAGCGGGCTGTGGAGTAATGTTTTTTACCACAATTTCTTAGGAAACTGAGTGCAATAATTGAGTAGTTTTGCAAACTACTCCCTCCTTTCCGGTTTATAAGGCTTATCTCAAAATTTTAGTTTTTCCATTTTATAAGGCTCAATTTGGTTCTTCCCCATCACATATTCAGATTCCAAGGTGCATTAAATCATTACATGCAAGTATTAAGAGAAAATTGACCAATGCATGTACTTTATGCATGCACTGCAATTAATGCATTGGTAAACATAATTTTTTGAGGAAAACAAGAGCATTAATTGGGTGCTTTTGCAAACTACAAAAAGTATTCCACCACTCACCATCTACCTTGGTTGGTGAGATTTTTGAATTGAGCCCTATAAACCGGAAAGGAGGGAGTACCAGTACTACACCTGAAACGGTTCAAAACCTATACTCCCTTGCCAGCGCGCGCTGCCCGCGTGAAATGGTGAGCGTCACCCTGGAGCGTCAGTGCCGCATTAATGCCCGGCCAGAGCGGAGGCGACCTCTCACTGGTGCCGGCTTTGAAGCGGCGCGACGGCCGAGAGAGCACCTCTTCCCGGTGCACGCGACTGCTCCGCGTCGAGGCTGGCCATAGGCCCTATTTGGATCCATGGGTTAGAGTTAGTTTGAGCTAGTTGGGGCTCAAATAGCCCTAAAGTATCCAAGCATGAGGGTTTAAATTGGAGCAAGTTGCACCGAACCCACCAAAAAAACTATCCCACCCAAGAGCTGCTAACTGGAGATAGTTCTCATTGGGACCACTGAAAAATAACTTTTCTCTCTCCATTAAGTGCATGTATTGTCAATCTAACCCTGTCACCCAAACACCTCTTTGGCTACAGTTAGTTCAGGGTTAGTCATGAGTTAGTCTAACCTCTAGCTAAGTTAGAGTATCCAAACAGGAGCAGCATAGGACATGCAAGTTGCTCAAAGCATACAGTCAAATTCGTACGTAAAAGGATTTTTTACTTTTTGAAAACGGAACGTGAAAGGAATTTTTTTTAGAATGCTCTTGGCATGTCGCTAACATGTGATGAGTTAACCGACCTCAATAGACGGCAAAAACGCCAGCCCGCCGCACTTTGAGAGAGACGAGGAGGGAGAAGCGATACGGGCTGCTAGATTACTAGAGATAGGTGTCGCACGGAAGCCAAGAAATATGGTGATAGCATGGGTTAGCCATATACTAGTATGATGTAACTACACTGGGCTGTCGTGTTTCGTACTCTTCCAGTCCACTGTGGAGATGATTGGTTGATTTTATATCGCTGAATAATATAAAATATTATGAGTGCAGACGCTCCACCACAAGGTTCCTTGCTCCTTCTCGGTCGTCGGGAATCTATTTTCTTCCACTCTATTTTTTTTACGTGAGCTTTGTTCATCCTTTTGCCAACACGCGAGACATCTAGCATCAAGGTGCACGTGTCATGCAAGGATCGTTCCATCTATATGAAGAACACGTGGGACTGGAACTACGAGACGGACATGTACCCACTAGTGGACGTGCGAACCTGTGTAATCTAGTGCAGTAAGTGAAGTAGAAAGGCACAAATAGTATGAACATGCGTGGCATATAGGCATTTGTCTCTTACTACCACTAAATGTTGTACGTGCAATGCCCGGTGATGTTATGGAGTACGTGACTAAGTACTCTACTACTACTACATTAATTGGAGGCACATATTAGGTTTTATATTTGTTTACGTGTTTGCCCCGAGACCTTCCAACTAGACATGTCTTTATCTCCGGGTCGCACTTTGTATCGTTCATACCACTAGTACAGTAGTACGACTACGTGTGGTCTCCGACCTAGAAGTGGAGACACTCTACCACGTTGTTCATGTCCCACTCCTTTCGCTGACGTGTGGGACATCCAGCACGTGTCATGTGTTTGGCACTCCTTCGTCGTAAGAGTTGAAACGCTAGCATTCATCAGAAATAAAAAATAAATATAAATCACCAGTGATACTATACCACGCGGTTTCCTTGCTCCTCGATATTGGAAAGAATACTTCCGCTCGCCGACATGTGGGACGTCGACCATCCTGGTCCACATGCCATGCCCACAAAACTCCAAGGGAGAGTTACCCCGGTCGTCGCGCCGCAGTAATTACTAATGAGCCGTCAAATCACAGACCCAACCTTACCCACTGTGAAGTTGCTCGGACGAAGGAACCATCATGACTTCGTTGAATTCCGCTTCTTGAAGAAAACTACTGTACCAGCAGTACTGCTAGCTACAGTAGTTACTCCAGCAGTGACCTCCTTTGGTTCATAGGATAGGAATTTTATAGGAATGTGAAAATCATAGGAAGTGAGATGACATGCATCTCAATTCCTATAGAGAAAGAGATGCCATTTGATGCATAGAATAGGAATTTTTCCATTGAGTCTAGGCTAATGTACTGGTAATTTGCTCTAAAAGCTACAGTAGTAACTAGTAGTACTGGTACATGCCCGTAATTAATTAAACAAATGTACGGGCGGCACAGACACACACACACATTAACTACTAGTACTACTACTTCTCACATGCTGGCCAGAAGCCGTCGTTCTCCTGCCCGGCTTTGTCGGCGACACCCCACCGTGCTTGGATCTCCGCCGACCTCTCCGCAGTAGCGCGTGCGTCCTCTTCTTTCTTGCGGCGGCGGGCCTCTCTTTTCTTGAGTGCTTTCTGATTTTTCCGCTCCCTCTGTGCGGCTTTGGCCGCCTCTTGCTCTACCGCCCATTCGGCCTTGGCAGCTTCAAATTCCGCCCACATAGGTGTGAGGTCGCGAGCGTCGATGAACTCGGCACGGCAGGATGCCACCGCTTCCCTACCATTCTGTGTGCGGTCATGGGCGGCGAGGAACTCGGCGCGGCGGGATGTCATTGCTTCCTTACCGGTTAGTGTGCGGCACGGTGGCATGAACGACGCTTGGTGACAGCTCTGGGGTGGAGTGGCCGGACAACCATAAAGTGCATTGGTTTGTCAAGAGCTCAAGGACAGAAGACGAAGGAAATTTGGATTTCCCTTCAATCCTGGTCATTTATTACAGAGTAAAATGCATTAGCGGTCATTGAACTTGTCTTGATAGCTCACTTTGATCATTGTATACGAGATATGGTGATTATACGGTCACTGGCCCAGCATATAGCTCCGTATTTGTTTGGTTGACCAGTCAAACAGTCCGCATGCGCCTCATCAACTCGTGTTCTTTATCTATCTATCTATGCGGGCCTACCTGTCAGTGGAGAAAGAAATAAATACCAAAATTATGCGTATGTGACATTATTGTTTAGACGTTTGCTGGAGGCCTCCACGAACACCGAGCATGTATTCACCTGGCTCAACACCAACGGTCATACTCGTGACTCGGCGCCTTGCTCATGTATATCGTCCATCACAACGACAATCTATAAAACAGCCTAGCTAGAGAGGGTACTATGGTGCGGAGTATGTACTATCGTGAGCAACCAATCATAGTGCCACTGCACACGAGTGTGTGTCTGATCGATTCGACCATTATTCGTAAGTCATGCATGGTTGTGTGGTGTCTAATGGTGGTCGTCGAAGGCTAGCTGGCGACAAGAGCGGTTGCATGGACACCTGGTTGTCAATACGTGTCGCATACACTTCAAAGGCTCGTCATCCATGAGTTCACATTTTACCACCACGCCAGCGTCTGACCGCCCTGGCCTACTAAAACCACTTCCGTCTCTAGCGCGCACTTCCCGCCTGAAACGATCACCGTCTCTCCAGAACGTCAATGCCGCATTCACCAGCCTTAACTACAGGTGCAGTTGGTGTGTCACTTACATGCGGGCCAGATGCCCGTTGGGCCCACATGTTAGTGATACAACGCACCTGTGGTTAAGTCACTGAAGCAGCGTCCGCATTCACGCTCGACGCGACCTCTCACTAGCGCCGGCATTGCAGCAGCGCGACGGTCGAGAGAGCGCCACCCGCGCGGCATCCCGGTGCAAGCGACTGTTCCGCGTTAATGACACCATGGCTATCCTTCCGTCCGCCGCCCACATTAATGACACGCGGCTGCCGACGAACCTACTCCGGCGCTATCCGTCCATCCGCCTACCGCGGCTCATTGCCATTCGCCCGCTATATTAACTTGAGCCCCAGCTCCCAGCCATAGCCAAAGACCCACACTCATTCTCCTCCGCTCCCTTCCTTTTGTCGGCACCACTACAACCATGGCCTCCTGGCACTCCAAAGCTCTCTTGGACGTACTGTCACAGGAGCAGACGAAGGACATCGGCGGCCCCGCTCCAGGCGCGCTCCAAAGCTCTCTTGGATGTACTGTCGCAGGAGCAGACGAAGGAGATTGCCGGCTCCCCCCGGCCGCCCTCCACTGCCACGACCACGAAGTCGGCGCGCGTGTGCGGGCGTAGCCGGCAGCGAGGAAGAGTAGTACACGGTAGATCGCCGCCGCTCTGTTCCCAGGAAGGCCACCGCTCCTCCACTCAGTCGACGCCAAGCTTGGTAGGATAAACATTGGCGGCCGATTAGCCGCTTGACGGCGATGTGGAGGCGGAAATCTTCATAACCTTGTGCTCCGGAGGAGGAGGTTATCGAGGCGGATGAGGAGGAGGCAAAGGCAATAGCCGGCTTTCTCAAGTTCATGGCCAGACATGGTGGTCGGGCGCCGGTGATCGTTTAGATTAGGTTTACAGTAGGTTTTAGTATGGTTTGTGCGAAATATGTAATGAATTTCGTCCAGTTTATAGGAGAAGTTTTTGAAATGTAATGAATTTCATCCGGTTAATTTGAAATTTGCATTGTTTGCACGAATTTCGTCCGGTTAGTTCATATTGTTGTCGAAAGGTATGCGAGCAGCATTGGATGGCATCCATCAGTGTCCTCGGACAGATGCCGGTGTAAATTTGAGGGCCAGCACTGGAGATGCCCTAAGTATCATGCTATAATCGCTAACAGTGCTCCATTATTTTGCAGGGAACAGTTGTCCCTCGATCAAAATCAGATTCGCCGTGTTTCGCACTCCTCCCACGTAAGAGTGTAGACTCTTGCTTACATAAAAATGGAGCAAGTGGACGGCACTGTAGCATGTCATATCACCCAAACTAGCCCGCCTAGCACGCGGGAAAGCACCGCCCTCGTCATTTTGTTCTGGATTTCTATGATCGATCGCACGAAAATGTTACGCTTTGCAAGTTCAAAAGGAAAAGGCGGCACACTTACGATTCGTACGCGTTGCACCCCCGATAGTCCGGCTCGCACGCCGCTCCCCAGAGGGGACACGCGTTGTCTCGCATTTTCACTAACATGTGGGACTGCAATTGAATAAACCGTCGATAGCCGAAATCTAATCGCTCGGCGGGTGTCAGCTGAGAAGAGAGAGATGGGGGAGGGAGAAGAGATCGCACGCCCGCCGCACACTGACTCCAAGAAATATATGTGGTGATAATGTGAGGTGGGCCATGGGGGAGTCCGAAGTAAGTGAAGTAGAAAGGCACAAATGGTATGAACATGCGTGGCATATAGGGTGTGTTTGGTTGCGTTCTCCTCTCAGCATAGTTGTTCCCTCTTCATGCATGCTCAACTCAACACCCCTCTTCATGCATGCTCTCTTCATGCATGCTTCTAGTGTATTTGTGCTAAACTGGTGTGGACTCATGCACCCTCCATACACTCTACCAAACACCCAAAAGTGGGTCGAGAAGGGAACTCTTGGGCGGCATTTGTCTCTTACTACGTACTCCCTCCGTTCCAAATTACTCGTCGTGGTTTTAGTTTAAATTTGAACTAAAACCACGATGAGTAATTTGGAACGGAGGGAGTACCACTAAATGTTGTATGTGCAATGCACAGTGATGTTATGGAGTACGTGCCTAAGTACTCTACTACTACTATATTAGTTGGAGGCACATATTAGCTTTTATATTTGTTTACGTATATGCCCCGAGACCTTCCAACTAGACGTGTCTTTCTCTCCAGGTCGCACTTTGTATCGTTCATACCACTAGTACTACTACGTGTGGTCTCCGACCCAGAAGTGGAAGAAGTGGAGACGCTCTACCACGCTGTTTTTTTGCGCTGGGCTCTACCACGCTGTTCATGTCCCACTCCTTTCGCTAACGTGTGGGACATCCAGCACGTGCCGTGTTTGGCACTCTTCGTCGTAAGAGTTGAAACGCTAGCATTCATCAGAAATAAAAAATAAATATAAATCAGCAGTGATACTTTTTTTTGAAAAAATTATCCTGGTCTACCCCGGTCGTATCGCAGGCTAGACCTTTCCCACTGTAAGTTGGTCGGATGAAGGAACCATCATGACTTTGTTGAATTCCGCTTCTTCAAGAAAACTTACTGTACCTGCAATACTGCTACCACACGCGAAGACTGGACGGCACTGTACCACGTCATATCACGGAAACCCACTAGGCCATCCTAAAAAAACACTAGGCCAAACTAGCCTGCCTATAGGTCATCTATTTTGGAACGGAGGGAGTACGTCTCTGTACTGTTATGATTTTCTGTTGTACGTCTCTGTACTTTTGGTACGATTTTCCTACCCTATGAACCAAATGAGGCCTGAATGTAGTTGTGTCGACTAAGCCTACAATTTTAGGAGCTTGGGCTATTGGCCGATCGACGATGGATAAGTATAAGCGTACCACGAGCTCATCAGCCCCAACGTTTCTCTTCGGTGAGTGTTTTGCAAGTACTATAGCTCGCACAGTAGCTAGCCTACTAACACCAAGAATCATCAAACAAGCCCTGCTGATATGATAAACAGTTCAAACTTACATCTAAGCATGCCATATATTACATCAAAAGCTGGTGAGGATACATATGTTTCCATAACTCGGAGAGGGTTCGCATGATTCACTATCAAACAAAAGTAGCAAGTACCGCCCACACAAGACAGTGCACTAGCCCTAAGATGGTTTGATAACACGCATCGTTCTGGTAATTAAACACAGGTCAATGCAAACTACCCTGAAGGATTAGTGTGACCAATTATTTCTTGTCATCGATCTCTCGGGAAATTACCAGAGCACGGACAGCGGCATGGGAATCGATCTTTGGGGCGATGTCCACAGGACTGACCGCGACATCGGAATCGATCTCTGGGGCGATGTCCACAGGACTGACCGCGACATCGGAATCGATCTCTGGGGCGATGTCCACAGGATGGACAGCGGCATCGGAATCGATCTCCGGGGCGATGCCAACAGGACGGACCGCGACATCGAAAACGATCTCTATGGCGTTGTCCACAGGACGGGCCGCGACATCGGAATCATCAAGGATGTCCACCGACATCTGCACAACCCTAACATATTAGCAAGCACATTGCAAATAATCAAAAACCACAACTATGGTAATAAGCCATTGTTTTTACCTTGTGCAGCTCACCGGGGGATCCCATCCCTCCGGGGGCCATCTCCTCGTCCTCGATGGGGGCCATCACCTTGCCAGGGGAATACTGCTTCTCAACGGCAACTATCTCCTTAAACTCAGCCTTGAGCCTCGCATAGGTGGCCATCAGAGTTTCTCGGGTAGGCACGGTGGGGCCCTTGCTGTTCTTCCAACTTTCTTTGAGGAGTTCATCCGCCAACGTCATCAACTCTTTGGCCAGTGCGTGTTTCTTGGAGTTCTTCGTGTCCATGGCTTGGCCCGCCAACATGGTCATGGTCGGTGCTCGCTTCCTAGAGATCACTGTCTCCAGTGGGTTGTCCACCGGAAACTCTTTGCCTTGTGCTCCAGGATCCATCAATGAACTGACAAACAAAAAGCAATCGAAAGGAAACCACAATCGCAATGAAAACGGGAAAAGAATAGGCTGTCAGAATCGGTCGATGCTTCGCAAAAAGAAGATTCTTGGAATGAAAATATAGCAGCATCACTAATTCGCCCACCTTTCCTTCGTCGGTACAGAAGAAAAATGGCAGAAGTGAGTAGCCTGGAGTGAGGTTTTCTTCAAGAAAGGGGAGAAAGGGCTTCAACGAGCGTTCCAGTGAAATGATGGTTGCTTCGTCTAGTCCAACTTCGAGGCCACTTTACCACTGCTGGTAAAGGTGTGGGTTTTGTGATATGACGGGTCATGACGACCACACCGGGGTGACCGGTGAGTTTTGACAGTAGCACCTCGCTGTGATTTGGTGGATGGCACGTGGGCCCGGATGCTTTGATGTCCCGCATGTAGATAGAGCAGCTAGTCATATAGGAGTGCTCAATATTGTGCACCGCGACCAAGGCGGAGAGGAAAATGAGAGAACTACGTAATTAATGCATGATTTTAATTAGGGTAGTTTTGTAAAGTACGAGATACATTCCTCCAATCGCAAAATGTCTTGGTTGATGAGATTTGAGATTTGAACGCTATAAACCGGAAGGGAGGGAGTACTGCATGCGGTGTAGTCTAGTCACTTGTTGAAATCTCTAGAAAGGCAAATACTCCTTTCCGGTTTACAGGGCTATACTAGCAAGTACTAGTACTACAATAGTGGGCTCAAATAGTAATTTTGTCTTATGCAAGAGCCTGGCTATATGCATGTACGTAGGGCCCATCGGATTTGGTGGCTGACTTGTGGGCCTACTAAGCGGACATGTACGTAGGACTTTGTCAACTTAATCAACAAATGATTCTAGCAGCTGGACCGTTGGATGTTAATCCAACAGCCGTGCTCCTTCTTCAACCTCTATTCTTGCTCCTGTCTCCCGTGGGCGGCACCGCGGCTGTGCTGCCGCACACCCGAACCAGTCAAGTTTCCCACTCCTCTCCATCTGCGACTCCACTGCCCGTCTTCCCCATCTCTGGTCGTTCCAGTCTGGGGCCTCGCCGTCGTCCACCGGCCTTGGTGCGCTCGGCACGGTGTGGTCAATGTGGTCAACAAACGAGAGTCATCGGAAGATGACTGTACGTGAGAGGCTGACAGTGGGGACGCACCACGCCCATGGACACATGCATGCAACGGAATGCGGCATGGTCAACGTGGTCAAGGAATGACTTTTGAAAGTGCGTTATATCGACTAGAGGGGGGTGAATAGGCGATTTTTATGAATTCTTCACTGAGGAATTTGTGGGTGAGGAAATTCCTTAGCGAAGAACTACTTGCAGCGGAATAAGTACTCAAAAGTATGCATAGCAGAACACAAGCATAGTCATCATGATGAAATGAAAACAAGCACAGAGTACAGAAAGTGTAAACACAGGATGAAGACAAACAGACTGAAGAAATTGAACTGAGGAAATTGAGCAAGTCTTCAGTCAAAGTCTTCAAACACAGATAAGAACAAGTGCACAACACAGGAATGAGGAAATGAAAGAGTTGAGGAAATGGAACCAGTTGGCTTGGTGAAGACAATGATTTGGTAGACCAGTTCCAATTGCTGTCTCAGTTGTACGTCTGGTTGGAGCGGCTAGGTATTTAAACCTGAGGACACCCAGTCCCCGACACACGGTCCTCACCGTATTCTCCTTGAACTAACGTCACACAGACCTCGTCCAATCACTCGTGGTAAGTCTTCAGGTGACTTCCAAACCTTCACAAACTCGGTCACTCGGCGATCCACAATTTCCTCTTGGATGCTCTAGACCATGACGCCTAACCGTCTGGAAGAAGCACAGTCTTCAAAGGTAACAAGCGTCGGATCCACACAGGATCAATCTCTTCAGTGATGCTCAATCACTTTGCGTTTGTAGGTGTTTGGGGTTGGGGTTTTCCTCACATGATGATTTTCGCTCAAAGTCCTCGGAGGATGGGATGCTCTCGACTGACAAGTGTCAATTTCTCTCGGAGCAGCCAACCAGCTAGTGGTTGTAGGGGGCGGCTATTTATAGCCTAGGGAGCAGCCCGCATGATAAGACATAAATTCCCTTCAATGATATGACCATTAGGTGGGTAGATATTTTGGGACATCTGGCGCATAGCACAGCAACGGTCGGAAATTTGAGTGTCAAATTCCTCAGGGCTATCATGTTCCTCACTGTGTAGGCAATCCGCACTGGCGAATTCCTAACTCCTCAGTCAGAACAAATTCCTCAGAGACCAGAAGAACTTCGTCTCTGTCACTGAAGAATATGACTAAACTGTATGAGATTTCCAATGGCTTCACTCGAAGGGATTGGTAGGTGTAGGATTTTGAGTTGAGCATCAAATGGAAATTTTTCCTTAGTATTTCCTCGACCCCCTTTAACAGTATGGTGTTTCCTATGACTCAAGAAAGATAAAATGAAACAACGAAAACAAAAGTCTTCACGCTTCATGTTCCTCAAATGAATACCAAGTCTTCAAGGTCACACCAATTTCTTCACTTTCAAAGTCTTCGGTAAGTCTTCAGAAATCCAAAGTCTTCAGTCGATAACTTCATTTTTAGGGGTCGACTTTCTCTGTAAATATCAAACTCCTCATAGACTTATAGACCTGTGTACACTCATAAACACATCAGTCCCTTAACCTATAAGTCTTCAATACACCAAAATCACTAAGGGGCACTAGATGCACTTACAATCTCCCCCTTTTTGGTGATTGATGGCAATATAGGTTAAGTTTTCAACAGGGATAAACATATGAAGTGTAAATACTGATATTGAGGAATTTGATTGCAAGATATGGAAGAACTCCCCCTGAAGATGTGCATAGTGAGGAATTTGCTTTTGAAGCAATGCACACTTGAAGAATTGAATCATGGAGATCTCCCCCTATATCTTGTAATTCATACACGCATTTGACATATAATATGAAGAATTTGAAATGCATGTTGAAATATGGTGACTGATGTAATTCAGCATGCGTGCAATAATATTAACGAGGAATAAGCATGCAGAAAAAAACAGCAAAAGTATCAGGCCACCATAGAGTTTAAGTTTACAACTCGATCCAACAAAGTCATCAGAAGAACGAGAGTTGTAACTTTAAAAAAGCCCATATAAGATAGACCCGCTTGAAGACTAACTCAAATTTCTCCCCCTTTGTCATCAAATGACCAAAAGGGTCGAAAATGAGGACTAACGCCCCTGAAGAATATCAAGGTGATGAAGGAGCGTCAGCGTTGTTGGGGTCGTTTGTTGATGTAGGGCCAGCCGCAGTGTCATCCAAATCTTCATGTTCATCAGTGTCACGTGATGAAGAATAGGAGTTGGCCACCAAGGAGGGAACCTTGACCTTCTTGTACTTCTTCGGAGGAGGTGCACCCCAGTCAAGATCTTCCTTGAGACCCATTTTCTTCAGATCTTCTTCACTATAGACTTGAGACAGAACAGCCCAGGTGCGGTTGAGGGTTTCATGAAGGTAGTAGTGGTTTTTCTTCACTGCATTGTGTGTAGCAGTCATGTTGTGAAGAATTGAACCAAACTGACGCTTGACCCATTTATGATTGCGATCAACCTTCTGGTGAAGACTAAGGAGAAGATCACGGTCAGTCATCACCCTAGGTGCTGTGCCTTGAGGATTTTGCTTGGGTGCGTTTGCGGCAGAGTCATCATTGGTGGAGTAGGATGCAGCCTTGCGAAATTGTCCATCCAATGGACGAATGCCTTCATCAATTACAGCAGTAGACTTGCCCTTTTCATCAGCTGAGGAAAATTTCTGTTTGAGGACTTCGATCGGGGGCAAGTAGCTGCAATGGTTCAGTGTATCAGCTTTATAGTTGAGTGAAGACCTTGTCCTGATGAATCTCATAATCCAAGGTGCATAAGGCTTCAGCTCAAATGGTGACATAGCGACATTGGCCAGAGTCCTCATGAAGAAATCATGGAAGTTGACGGGAACGCCATGAATGATATTGAAAAGCAGATTCTTCATGATGCCAACGACTTCTTCTTGATTTGAGTCGTGGCCCTTGATAGGACTCAATGTCTTCGTCAGTATTTGATAGACAGTCCGAGGCACATACAGCAATTCCTTCACAAGGAATTTTGTTGTTGGGGCCTGACCTGGCTTCAAAGGCTTCATCAGCACTTGCATGTAGTGATCGGTAAGCTCAGGTTCATTGTAGATGCAACAAGCACCTTCAAGGGGCGGACTGAGTGGTAAGGCATGAAGTAATTCAGTAGCTGGTGCCATGTAGTGAGTGTTTTCAGACATCCAGTCCAGCACCCATGAATTCACATCTTCAGAATTTCCGGTGATGTGCAGTGTTGCATAAAATTGAAGAATTAGTTCTTCATTCCAATCACATATGTCAGTGCAGAAGTTTAACAATCCAGCGTCGTGAAGAACACTGAGGACTGGCTCGAAGCACGGCAGAGATTCCATATCCACGTGAGGAATGTGCTCATGATCGAAGACTTTGTCTTTGTTGAACAGCACTGAGGAATAGAAATTTGCCTGGCTGGCAGTCCAGAAACGCCTCTTCCTTATGCGAGCAGATTCATAAGGGTTGTAATCAGTGAAGAATACATGCTCGCCAAATAAGGCATCAGTCTTGAATTTTTGCTTCCTGGAGAATGGATCCTTTGGCTTGGGCAGAGGAGTGTCAGTGAGTTGCATCACAACCTCAGGAATCGCAATCTCAGGTTCTTCAGGCTGAGGAATTTCTGGTTCCTCTTCAGTGGTAGCCTGGTTCTTGAATTCTTCATTCATTTTCTTCAGCACTAGCGGCTGGAATGTCTTCATGAGCTTCATCAGATCCCATTTGAACTGTAGTGACTGGGGACTGAGGAATTTTCTGCAGTGGAGTGAAGAGTGGAGGATTGGGGTGCTGACTTTCCCAAAAGTCATCATTCATCACTGGTGTGGTACAGCCAATGTCCACATCTTCATCTTCAATTTCTTCAACGACAGCCTCTTCAGCAGTGAACTGAGGCATAGGCGAGGAAACAACTGGTGTTGAAGGGATTTCATCCACTTCAATTTCTTCATCCATCTGCTCTGACGTAGCAGCAGAAGGAGTTTCTTCATCAGATCCGCTAGGGATCACATATTCTTCATCAAAAGGAACAAGGTCCTTTGATGGCATGGTTGAGATTGGAACAGCATCAATTGGATTTGCAAATGAACTGGTCAAAGGCTTCATCTTCTTTGGAGCTGAAGAATCTAAAGTAGCTGATGCTTTCCTTTTCTTCACATCTGCACGCTCTGCAGCCTTGGTCTTCTTCACATCTGATGCAGATGGAAGGATTGGAGTTGGAATAGGTGCAGAAGGAGCTGAGGAATGTGGTTGATTTTCTTCAGGCACAACTGATGCAGTTGCCCTGACCTCTTCATTTTCTTCAGGCGCACCACTAGTGGGTGCCCTGGCAATTTCATTAGCGGCTGGAATGCAGTCATCGGCCCTGGAACTCACATTGTCTTCAGCAGCCTGATTGTCATCAGCGGTGCTGGCATGTTCTTCAGTTTGCTGAGCAGATGCTTCAGCCGGAGTGACTTCAATATGCACACGGGCAGCGGCACTTGAAGTGAGTGCCTTCGTCAGATTGACGAACCTGACCTTGGCTCCTTTCCAATCAGCATAGTAAGCATTGAAATCATCGCTGAGGACTTTGATTTCAGACTGGAGCTTTACAAGTTCATCAGTTGTCATAGAGACAACGTTGTTCTTCAGGAACTTCTCCTTCCTATACTGTGCTTTCTTGAGCTGCCTGGCCTTCTCATATTTTCATTTTTCTTCACTGAAGAAATGGGTCAGCATGTGACTTTGGCCAGGTGTCAACTTGAAATCAGGCATAGGAGTGTTTGGGTCCTTGTGCCAGAGATCAATATAGTCGAGGATCAACTTAGGATCCAAAAGCAGTGGCACATTTGTGCCCTTGGCTCTAGCGGCCCTGACTTGCCTGTCTCTGATGATTTCAGCAAGTTCTTCATCATCAGCTTAGTCTTCTTCAGACGGCACTTGGAAGGTGACCTGCTTCTTCTGAGGACTTGGGCGAGTGCCTCGTCCAGTAGTGGTCTTTGTCTTCAGCAGTGAGGGTCATGTTGAAGAGTTTGGTGCAGCTGAGGAACTAGCTGAAGCTCCTGAGGCAATAGAGATGCCTGTAGTCCTTTGGCACGTGGCGAGATGGACAGGTGCTGAGGATTTTGTCGAAGCAGCTGAGGACCTTGGAGGAGCAGGAGCGGCTTGAGGAATTGGCCGTGAGGGCTTAGCTGAGGAAATTGGCCGTGAGGGCATTGAAGAAGAGGCACTTGGCTTGTGCGCAAACTTCTTTGCCATGGATTTCTTCGGCCTTACAGAGGCCTCAGCAGCAGCAGCAGTGGAATCTTCGTTGAATTTCTTCACTGCATCTTTTGCCTGTTTGGCCAACTTGGCCTGGTGCTTGGCCCATTCTTCAGGAAATTCCTCACTGCGCTTGATGCTAGTGGGATCTGCCTCTTGGCCAGGTGCCAATGGAGGTCTTGAGCATCGAGGAGTAACAGCGAATTTCTTCATGTATTTTGGAGTCACATGCCTGTACTCCCTCCACTCTTTTGCCCATCTCCTTTCTATCCTCTGAATGTGCACCTTGCACTGATTCTTATCTTCCTCAGGGGGTGTGCAGTACCCAGCATAAATGTCCTCAGGTATTTCAAAAGCAGTATTGACCTCAGGCCTCTTTCCTCCTTTCTGTGGCTTCTTTTCATTAGCCATTTTATTCGGTTGAGGAATTTGAACAATTGAACTCTCTGAAGAAGTATGCAACTTTTCTTCAAGGAACACTGCAAATGAGTTAAGTTGATGAGAACCTAGTGATTCAGCAGCGGACATGAGTACCTGTGAACAGAGTATAGTTGCGAGGAATTTGGAGAGGTCATATGCGTTCTCAGAAGGTTTTTCAAAAAGAACAAGCTTGAGGAATTTGACCAGATGAGTCTTGAAGAATTTCACTAAGCATTCTTTGTCTTAGGTTCCAGAGTTGTATAGATCGAAGATCCACACAATTGAAGAATCTTGAAGAAAAATTATTGCTTAGAGAAACGAATCAAGAATAGATGACATGTGAGTGTTTAGTGTGTGAGGATTTGAAGAAAAACACCTTTGAAGATTTTGTAGTAAACATTTGAATCAAAGAGGGCAGTAAAAGTAACTTTTAATTACCCTGGACGAAGAACACGACGAACTGGGATGTGGAGAAGTGAAGCTCGTCTGTGCAGATCTTCCACGCCCTAACTCGGCGGAGGAAGACGGCTACGGCGGCGGCGGAGTGAAGATTTCCGCGGCCGGCGTGAGTACGGCGGCGACGAGGTCGAGGCAGTGAAGCTCTTCCTCACCGGCGACGATGATGTAGCGGCGGCGCTAGGGTTTGAGAAGCTCGAGCGGGAGAGAGGTCGAGCGGAGTAAAGGAAGTGAGGAAGGAGAGAGGGGGTATTTATAGCCATGGTGAAAAATGGTTCGCCCGAAGAAATTGGACAAACGTGCCCCTGACCCCTCTCATCCGCTTGACATGTGTCACCCACGTACTGAGAAGTGGAGATCATGTTAGATCGTGGGTGAATAGATAAGTATATCGTGGGAAGCGGGAACGGTTTGAGCGGCAAAGCCGAAAATTTGGATAAGATAAGTTAAAAGTTCCATTCGCAAATTCTTCAGCTGACACGGACATAGTGAAGATTTTGAACGAGTTTCAAATAGAACGCACATGAAGAATTTGTGAATAGATTGGGTTGAGTATAGCATAGAGGGGGAAGGGTCCGATCACATTCACTTAGCAGAAAAACCAACTTGAAGAATTAGCCATAAGTGAATGCTGTAGAGGACATAAACTTATATATATAGCCAATGAAGACAAACGATGGAAACAGTGAAGATTTTGCAAAGTTGAAGAACATGAACAACTAAGGAATTTCAAAAACTGAGGAAAAACTCAAATTGAAGACTTTCAACTTTTGTGGTGGCGTGACCCACCGTATAAGAATGATGATTTCAGACACCGCGTACAATTGTCGTAGGGTTCTGAGAATCAAATTGTTCATTAATTTCTTCACACTTAGAGTGTTATTCTTCATTGATTGAAGAAAAATGTTTCTTCATGTGTTGCACATCTAAGTCATCAATTTTGCATAAGTGTTAGGATGAGTGTCCTCTTCAAAGAACATTCGAAGATTCTAACATATTTAGCTCACACCGCAACTTGCTAAATCTCCTCTCATCCAAGGGCTTTGTGAAGATATCAGCTAGCTGTTCTTCAGTCTTCACATGCTCAATAGAAATGTCGCCCTTCAACACATGATCGCGAAGAAAATGATGACGAATCTGAATGTGCTTTGTCTTCGAGTGCTGAATTGGGTTGTGAGCAATCTTGATGGCACTCTCATTGTCACAGAAGAGAGGCACATTCTTCACGTTGACGTCGTAGTCCTTGAGAGTTTGCTTCATCCACGGCAATGGAGCACAGCAAGACCTAGCAGCAATGTACTCAGCTTCAACAGTAGACAGTGATACGCAGTTCTGCTTCTTCGAGGACCAACAGACGAAAGATCGTCCGAGGAAATGACATGTACCAGATGTTGACTTGCGATCCACACGATCACCAGCATAGTCAGAGTCAGAATATCCAACGAGATCAAAAGCCGAGCCCTTGGGGTACCATAATCCTAGTGTTGGTGTGTGAGCTAGATATCGAAGAATATGTTTCACAGCCTTATGGTGTGATTCCTTCGGTGTAGCTTGAAATCGGGCACACATGCAAACACTAAGCATAATATCTGGCCTAGATGCACATAAGTACAATAAAGAACCAATCATGGAGCGGTATACCTTTTGATCAAAGTCAATACCATTTTCATCAGTGCACAGATGGCCATTTGTGGGCATCGGAATTTTGACGCCTTTGCAATCTTGCATGCCGAATTTCCTCAGTACATCCTTGAGGTATTTCTCCTGAGATATGAATATGCCATTGCGCTGTTGACGAATTTGAAGACCTAAGAAGAATTTCAACTCTCCCATCATAGACATTTGATATTCTTCACTCATCATATAGGCAAATTCATCACTATAATGTTGGTCAGTACAGCCAAAGATGATATCATCAACATATATTTGGCATACAAACAATTCATCATCATATGATTTAGTGAAAAGAGTAGGGTCAAGTGAACCGGGTTTGAAGCCTTTCTTCATGAGGAATTCCTTCAAAGTATCATACCACGCCCGAGGGGCCTGCTTGAGGCCATAGAGGGCCTTATTTAGTCTGAAGACTTTGTCAGGATGCTTAGGATCTTCAAAACCTGGGGGTTGAGCAACATATACTTCTTCCTCAAGCTTACCATTGAGGATGCAATTTTCACATCCATTTGATATAAAGTGATATCATGATGGTTAGCATAAGCAAGTATTATGCGAATAGCTTCAAGTCTAGCAACAGGTGCAAAAGTTTCATCGAAATCAATTCCTTCAACCTGTGTGTTGCCTTGAGTTACAAGCCGTGCCTTATTCCTCACCACAAGGCCATTTTCATCTTGCTTGTTGCGGTAGATCCACTTTGTGCCAATGATATTGTGTTTGCGAGGATCTGGATGATTGACCAGTTCCCAAACGTTGTTGAGCTCGAACTGATGTAATTCTTCTTGCATGGCCTGAATCCACTCAGGCTCCAGAAATGCTTCATCTACCTTAGTGGGCTCTGAGATAGAGACAAAAGCATAGTGCCCACAAAAGTTAGATAAATGTGAAGCTTTTGAGCATGTGAGAGGACCTGGTGCTTCAATGTCATCGATGATCTTCTCAACTTGCACTTCTTTTGCAACGCGAGGATGAGTAGGTTGTCATCGAGGAATTTGATCAGCATTTTCTTCAGCAATTTCTTCAGGTGCATTAGCTCGACATTCTTCACGTTCTGGAATGAATTCTTCAGCAGATTCTTCGGTAGGAATGACATCCTCAGTAGCCTTGAACTTGATAGTTTCCTTAGGTGCTGGTTCATCTATCACAGAGGGTAGGTGCTCTCTTTGCGAGCCATTAGTTTCATCGAACCGCACATCTACAGTTTCAACAACTTTGTGAAGAACGGTGTTGAAGACTCTGTAGGTGTGCGAGTCCTTTCCGTAACCAAGCATAAAACCTTCATGTGCTTTCGGTGCAAATTTAGCATTGTGATGAGGATCTCTAATCCAACATTTAGCACCAAAGACTTTGAAATAACTCACATTGGGTTTCTTGTTAGTGAGGAGTTCATAGGCAGTCTTCTTGAAGAATTTGTGAAGATATACCATGTTGATGATGTGGCACGTAGTATAAATTGCCTCAATCCAGAAGTGACGAGGCGTCTTGTACTCATCAAGCATAGTGCGAGCCATCTCAACAAGAGTTCTGTTCTTGTGCTCCACGACGCCATGACGCCATATTGCTGAGGAGTATAAGGAGCAGATAACTCATGAGTAATACCAAGTTCATCAAGATAGTCATCAAGACCAGAATTCTTGAACTCGGTTCCATTGTCACTTCTGATGTGCTTGATCTTCACACCAAAGTTGGTTGAAGCCCTCGAGGAAAATCGTTTGAAGACTTCCTGCACTTCATGTTTGTAAGTAACAATGTGTACCCATGTGTAACGAGAGTAATCATCAACAATAACAAGCCCATAGAGAGATGCGTCATTTGTGACGGCTGAGTAATGGTTAGGACCAAAGAGGTCCATGTGAAGCAATTCGAATGGTCGAGTAGTGGTCATGATAGTCTTCGCTGGATGCTTAGCCTTGGTCATCTTTCCAGCTTCACAAGCTCCACACAAGTGATCCTTAAGGAATTTGACATTCTCAATGCCAATGACATGCTTCTCCATTGCAAGCGTGTGCAAATTCCTCATGCCTGCATGACCAAGTCGTCGATGCCATAGCCAACCTTCTGAAGCTTTTGCGAGTAGGCAAACGGCCGGTTGCGGTCCTGTAGAGAAATCAACAATATACAAGTCTCCTCTCCTAAAGCCTTCGAAGACTTTGCAATTGTCAGCTTCCATAACCACAACACAACGATACTTGCCAAAGACAACTACCATATCAAGATCACAAAGCATTGAGACAGACATGAGGTTGTATCCTAAGGACTCGACAAGCATGACTTTGTCCATGTGTCAATCCTTTGTGATCGCAACCTTACCTAGACCCAATACCTGACTTTTGCCTTTGTCAGCGAAGATGATATGCTTCAGATGCGATGGTGATAAGGGAGCATCAATCAATAGATTCTTGTCACCAGTCATGTGATTTGTACATCCACTATCAAGGACCCACTCAGTGGCTTTGGGTTGATCATCCTGCAGATGAATTAGTGCAGCTTACGAACTTCATATACTTCATCAGTGAAGAATATGACATCACAATTCATCAGATCAATTTCATCAAGCAATAGAACAGATAAAGCAGTATCAGGACGTGAGAAATGAAAGTTCATTTCTTCATGATTAGCCTGCATCCTTTCAGGCACTCTTCAGGTCTCCAGCAAATTCTTCAGACGTTCAAGCACATCTGGAGACCTGACCCTGCAGAAGAGATTAGTTCTTTTTGTTCACCACCCACATCTGAAGGGGTGGCAAAGACTTCATCACTCTGCAAGCTCCATATGAGAAAGGTGGCATAGAAGCCAATCCATTTCGTTTCACATAAGAGAAGTTAGGGTAAGCATATGAATAAGCAGAGAAATTCTTCGAGGACTTATGAACATAATGATTAGAAGAATAATGCTCATATTCATAGCCCTTGGCTCTTCCCTGCGAAACAGAGTTGTTAGCACGATGATGTTCATATGAGGACTTTGACGCTTTTGAGGAATATGATCCATGTGAGGAATTTGGTCCGTATGAGGACTTGGATCCATATGAAGAATTTGGTCCATATGAAGAATTTGATCTGGGATTCCTATTCTTCATAGGTGGTGTCGTGAGGATATTCACCTGAAGACTTTCAAGGCACCTTTTGGGAACCCAGATTTTCTTCATAGGGGAACCGTTCCTGCAGTTAGTGCCAACATATCTAGCAAATACTTCACCATTCTGAGTTTTAAACAGTTTGTAGTTGGAGTCAAATGACTCATCAGAAGAATGAGAAGATTCACATGTAAAGCCAGATAAATTAGATGGATCAACTGGAGGTCCCTTTGCAGCAACCCATGAGGTTTTGGTGTACTGCTCAGGCTTCCAATATGTACCATCAACATTGAGTTTCCTCTCAAAGGCAATACCCTCTTTCCTAGGGTTCCTGTTGAGGATCTTCTTTTTAAGCACATCACAAAGAGTTTGATGCCCTTTGAGGCTTTTGTACATGCCTGTCATGTACAATTCCTTCAGCCCTGCATCGTTAGTGATACTAGCAATGTCCTCAGATGAGGAATTAATGATAGCAGAGACAGTTGAGGAATTTGTAGCATTAGAAGCATTTGAACATTCAGGTGAAGAATTAGCAGATTCACGTTCAATGCATTTCAAACATGGAGGAACAAATTCTTCCTGGGCAGCGCTGATTTGTTGAGCAAGTAATGTATCGCGCTCCTTTGAAGATCTTCATAACTCACTCTTAGCTTCTCAAGATCTTGCTTTCTTTGAAGAAATTCATAAGAAAGCTTCTCATGATCAGATAAGAGAGTGTTATGTTGATCTTGAAGGGTGTCATACTTAGTATGAAGTCTCTGAAGACTTTCAGCCAAAGCTTTTGACTGATCCATTTCTTCACCCAACATATCATCGCTCTTACTAAGCATGTTTTGAACCTTTTCCAAAGCTCTTTGTTGTTTAGCGGCAAGGGAAACAAGTTTGACATAACTGAGTCCTAATTCATCCTCAGATTCAACATCACTAGATTCAGACAGATAGCATTCAGTTACCTTTTCACCATCTGCCATAAGGCATGGTGAGGAGGATGATGATTCTGGTTCGAATGTCATTGATTTGAGAGATTCCTTGAAGTCCTCAAACCAAGGATCATGATGGGTTCGATGACCTTCATAGACATCAGAGAGACGGTCCCAGATAAGCTTCCCATGATCGAGATGCATGACATTCCTGGACTGATTTTGAGACAGAGAGGAGCAGATGACGCCCTTCGCCGTGAGGTTGAGAAGAGTGTACTTGCGAATGTCATCAGCTTCCGCCGTCTTGCACAGATCGGTAATACCAATCTCAGTGACGGTCCACAGTTCGCTGTTCATCGCCATGAGGCGCTTCATCATCACAGCATAGTCATCATGATGAAATGAAAACAAGCACAGAGTACAGAAAGAGTAAACACATGATAACACAGGATGAAGACAAACAGACTGAAGAAATTGAACTAAGGAAATTGAGAAAGTCTTCAGTCAAAGTCTTCAAACACGGATGAACAAGTGCACAACACAGGAATGAGGAAATGAAAGAGTTGAGGAAATGGAACCAGTTGGCTTGGTGAAGACAATGATTTGGTAGACCAGTTCCAACTGCTGTCTCAGTTGTACGTCTGGTTGGAGCAGCTAGGTATTTAAACCTGAGGACACACAGCCCTCACCGTATTCTCCTTGAACTAAGGTCACACAGACCTCGTCCAATCACTCGTGGTAAGTCTTCAGGTGACTTCCAAACCTTCACAAACTCGGTCACTCGGCGATCCACAATTTCCTCTTAGATGCTCTTGACCATGACGCCTAACCATCTGGAAGAAGCACAGTCTTCAAAGGTAACAAGCGTCGGATCCACACAGGATCAATCTCTTCAGTGATGCTCAATCACTTTGGGTTTGTAGGGGTTTGGGGCTGGGGTTTTCCTCACATGATGATTTTCGCTCAAAGTCCTCGGAGGATGGGATGCTCTCGAATGACAAGTGTCAGTTTCTCTCGGAGCAGCCAACCAGCTAGTGGTTGTAGGGGGCGGCTATTTATAGCCTAGGGAGCAGCCCACATGATAAGACATAAATGCCCTTCAATGATATGACCGTTAGGTGGGTAGATATTTTGGGACATCTGGCGCATAGCACAGCAACGGTCGGAAATTTGAGTGTCAAATTCCTCAGGGCTATCATGTTCCTCACTGTGTAGGCAATCCGCACTGGCGAATTCCTAACTCCTCAGTCAGAACAAATTCCTCAGAGACCAGAAGAACTTCGTCTCTGTCACTGAAGAATATGACTAAACTGTATGAGATTTCCAATGGCTTCACTCGAAGGGATTGGTAGGTGTAGGATTTTGAGTTGAGCATCACATGGAAATTTTTCCTTAGTATTTCCTCGACCCCCTTTAACAGTATGGTGTTTCCTATGACTCAAGAAAGAGAAAATGAAACAACGAAAACAAAAGTCTTCACGCTTCATGCTCCTCAAATGAATACCAAGTCTTCAAGGTCACACCAATTTCTTCACTTTCAAAGTCTTCAGAAAGTCTTCAGAAATCCAAAGTCTTCAGTCAAAGAACTTCATTTTTATGGGTCGACTTTCTCTGTAAATATCAAACTCCTCATAGACTTATAGACCTGTGTACACTCATAAACACATCAGTCCCTTAACCTATATGTCTTCGATACACCAAAATCACTAAGGGGCACTAGATGCACTTACAACTTCCATCGAAAGTTTACTATACGTGGAGAGGCTGACAGCTGGGTCCATGGCCGTAGCAAGGAGGTGCCTCCTTATTACGCGGAAAATAATGATTCCTCCACCTGATAGCAGGGACCCACCGGGCGGGCCACCGTATTTTGTGAAAAAAACATTTCCCCCTGACTGCTGGGACCCACCGGACGGGCCACCGTACTTCGCGAAAAAGATGTTCCCCCTGCTGTCAGCTCGGACCCACCGGAAGTGCCTCCTTATTACGTAGAAAAAATGAATACTCCCCCTGCTAGCTGGGACCCACCTTGGTGGGAGGCTAACTTGTGGGCCTACTAAGTTGATGGGGACGGAGGGCTTTGTCAACTTTGTCAATATGAACGATTGTAGCTCCGGTGACAGTACGATGTCCATCCAACGGCCGTAGTGCTTCTTCAACCTCTGGTCTTCTTGCTCCAGCCGCCCAAACCAGCGCTGGTCGTGCCGCGTGCTCCTGCCTCCCGTGGCCGGCTATGATGCCGCGGAGGCCTCACCGCCCCCTACTACTCCCATCGCTGGCCAGGCCATCCCTCTACTCACCCACACCCCCTGTTATTCTGCAACGACGGTAGCCTCACACCGCAGCCGAACCAGTGAACCCTCATACTCCTCTCGCGTGGGCATCCATTGTCGCGTCTTCCCCGGCTCCGCGTTGTCCCCTTCCTAGGACTCGCCGTCGTCCACCGCCCTAGTGCTCTCGGTGCGGCGTGGTCAACGTGGTCAAGGAACGACTTCCATCGGAAGAGTACTGTACGTTGATAGGCTGACAGCTGGGTCCACGGCAGCCGCAAGGAATTGGCTCCTTATTATGCACAAAATAATTATTCCTCCACCTGAAAGCAGGGACCCACCGGGCGGGCCACCGTATTTGGCGAAAAAACGTTTCCCCTGACTGCTGGGACCCACCGAACGGGCCACCGTATTTCGCAAAAAAACGTTCCCCCCGCTGTCAGCTTAGACCCACCGGAAGTGCCTCCTTAATACGCACAAAAAATGAATACTCCCCTGCTAGTTGGGACCCACCTTGGTGGGAGGCTGACTTGTGGACCTACTAAGTTGACGGGGACAGGGTGCTTTGTCAACTTAGTCAATATGAACGTTCTAGCTCCAGTGACCGTACGATGTCCATCCAACGGCCGTAGTGCTTCTTCAACCTCTGGTCTTCTTGCTCCAGCTGCCCAAAGCAGCGCCGGTCGTGCCGCGTGCTCCTGCCTCCCGTGGCCGGCTGTGATGTCGCGGAGGCCTCACCGCCCCCTACTATTCCCACCGCTGGCCAGGCCCTGCGGCGACCGCAGCCTCACACTGCACCCGAACCAGTGAACCCGCGTACTCCTCTCCGCGCGGGCTTCCACTGCCGCGTCTTCCCGGCTCCGCGTCGTCCCCTTCCTAGGCCTCGCCGTCGTCCACTGCCCTGGTGCTCTCGGGGCGGCGTGGTCAACGTGGTCAAGGAACGACTTCCATCGGAAGAGTACTGTACGTGGAGAGGCTGACAGCTGGGTCCACGGCGGCTGCAAGGAAGTGCCTCCTTATTACGCGCAAAATAATTATTCCTCCACCTGACAGTAGGGACCCACCGGACGGGCCACCGTATTTCGTGAAAAAAACGTTCCCCCCTGACTGCTGGGACCCACCAGCTACATCTTCGCACGCAAGGAAGTGCGTCCGGGCAAAAACAAACGATTCGCCCCCCTGACTGCTGGGACCCACTAGCTACATCTTCGCACGGAAGGAAGTGCCTGGCAGTCGGGACCCACCTGGTCGAAGCGTACGTAGCATTGTCATTCTGGTCGCGAACGTGTACGTACATACTGGTCAATGTAGAGGCGCGCACGTGTCGTAGTACAGGCGCGCACGTAGCATGTACACGTACGTACAGCGGCCAGTGTGCAAGAAAGAAAATACGGCCACATATGTACATACGGGCGGGGTCTCGAACACCTACTCGCGCATACGTACGGCCAGGGCTTGTGTACATGGCTGGGTCGGAATGGAGAAACTGCGTCGTCGTCGTGTTCATGGGGAGGCAACGGAATGCGTCGTGTTCATCGGGAGGCAACGGAACGCGTGGGAGCCAACCGGCTTGGACTGAACAGCCGATGGAAATGAGGCCTGGCGTACTGCAGAACGGAGGAAACGGCCTTGTGTTCGACCGGCCACGGTCGAAACGGGATCCTGTTCATCGGGAGGGGTCTGGCGTACCGCAAAACGGAGGAAACGGACTTGTGTTGGACCTCCTGCGGTCGAAATGGGGTCCTGTTGATCTGGAGGGGTGTGGCGTACCGCAAAACGGAGGAAACAGACTTGTGTTGGAGCGCTACGGTCGAAACGGGGGTCCTATTCATCGGGAGGGTGTGGCGTACTGCAAAACGGGACTCCACGGGATACTGTTCATCTCCACCGTCGACCCCCTCCAGCCTCCATGGGCTACTGTTCATCCACCGTCGACCTCCTCCAGCCTCCACCTACCACTGTTCATCCACGGGCTCCTGTTCATCCAGCCTCCACCACGCGCTACTCCATCGGCTACTGTTCAACCAGCCCTCTCCACGGGCTCCTGTTCAACCACCCCTCCACGGGCTACTGTTCATCCAGCCCTCCACCGTCTACTGTTCATCCAGCCCTTCACGGGGTGGTCCTGTTCATCCAGCCCTCCACGGGGTCCTGTTCATCCAGCCCCAACCGGCTCGATCGATCGGGGTCCTGTTCATCCAGAGGCAACACCACGGGGTCCTGTTCATCCACCCCCATCGGGACTGTTCATCCAAACCCCCCCAGCAACGCTCACTATTCATCCAATCGATCGGCTTCAGTTAGCAGCAGTAGCGAAGGAATCGCTCGATCGGGTTCAGTTAACAGCCATCGATCGATCACTCGGGTTCAGTAATGCTTAGCCTGTAGTGCAATCGCTCGGGTTCAGTAGGCGAACGCCTCGCCTTGTATCAGTTAGAGCCCAATGCCTCACACCCACGCGCGTGCGCGTACAAGAGAAACGCGCAAACCTCCGTGCATCGCTCGGCCCCGACCACCCACCATAACCGGGAACACCCCGATATTTTCCTAGCCCTCGCTTCTACCACGGTTTTTCCGTCATGGACGGCCCAAAGAATGTCATGCAGCTGCGTCTCCGGCCCGCCCAGGACGAAAAGCCCATTTTCTGTCATGATTTTTTGTCATAGAAGTAGGAGCCCACTACATCTATGATGATACCGGGCTTTGTCACAATTATAGTCATAGAACTGTCATAAGCATGACAGAAAAAATTTCGTTTGGCCCAAAATGTCATGGATGTGTCTTTTTTTGTAGTGGATCCTCGTCCGTCGCACCCTTCCCTGCCAGCGACGGCCTCCCCGTTTGTGGGAGTTTAATCTGGAAGGGTCGCAAACTCTGCAACAATTCTTAGGCACGACGCACAAAGAGATCTGGAAACTGCTCTTTAAATCTCAAAAGTCGTGGCCAGAGACATCCGAGAACGTCGGCCTTGACTGCAACCATCCAGCCACCCCAGTAATGGTTAAGTTTCTGCCTATAGCTTGGTTCATTAATCCAAGGGGATACACAAATAATTTCACCCTTTAATCAGGTCTGGATAAAGAAGGAGGAGCGGATCAGGTGTCCGGCCCCCCTCCCCGAAGACTTAGCCGATCCTCTCCTAATGAGGATGTTGGTTCCGGTGCCGTACCAGCCGCCGGTGAAGAAGGACAAGAAGAAGAACAAGGAGGCCGAAAGTGGCCTCCACCATGAAGGCACTTCGGACGCTATGTTCGGAGGGACCAAGGCTCCCTCCTCTCACGTGGGAGACGAAGACGAGGAGGAGGAGGAAGAAGATAACCCTCCTCTCAAAGGGAAAAAGAGGGGGGCCTCCGCAGATCCGGATGCGGGGGCGTCCAAGAGGGGAAAGTTATCCCTTTCGTATGATTCGGATTCGGACGCCGAAGCTATCCCCAAGCCCCGCTTGCGGGCCAAGCCCCTTGCCGAATCGTAAGTACCTAAGGATGCTTTTCATACATCCAATCCTTTATGAATTGTGAGAATAATATTAAACCATGTGTTTCAGTCCGGCCCGCGATCTCCCTCAACAATCCTCCTCGTCGGGGGATTTGCCGCCGGAGATGATGGAGAGCGAGACGCCTCCGCAAGCTTCCTCGCCCCTAGGGCGGATGACCTTGAGGTGTCATACCAGAGGATTTCTCTGGATCGCCAAGAGGTGCGGGGGACCATCAAGACGGCGCCAGAGGGTAACACCTCGGCTATCAAGGGTACGGGGGCACGACCCCCATGGGGACCGGCGATGGGGGCCTTGGATTGTCCGGCCCCCAGCCAAACACTGCTCCGGTGACGGATCCGGAGTCAAGTGAGCGGCCCCCTTCAAGGGAGGGAGGAGCACCTATTCCTACGGCGACCTCCATGAATCCGAAGGCGCCAAACACTCTGATGGACGTACTGCAAAGTGCATCCGTCTTGGAGGAGCACCGTACCTTGATGGGTATGGTGGTTGAGAAGATTCAATCCGCTAAAAGCGGGTTGAATCACGCCTTCACGAGCCTACTAACAGGCTTCGAGGTATGCGATGTAATGTCTTCAGCCACTTCCATATGAAAAATATGCCTGTATATAGATAGTAGCCCCTGAGACTCTGGTCCGCCCATGAAGAAGGGCGAACAGAGGATCTATAGATATCTTCAGGAAGTAACATACTTATTTGATTGGAAAAACAGGCTTCACTATTAGCGGTGACCGCCCAGGCCGCGGAGGTTTCTGAACTAAAGCAGAAACTGAAGCTGGCTGATGAGGACATTGTCCTTATTAACAAGCGACTCGACGAGGCGCAAGGTATGTTTCGGCCATCCCGTTTGCACCTATATGAATGTGAGCACACTAGGTTGAAACTTAGACGCTGTTATGTGCATAAATGCAGATGGCGCTGCCGAGGTCGAGACCCTCAGGGGCGAACTTGCCGGGGCCAAGGAGCAGACAAGGGTGAGCAATGAGGCCGCTGATAAAGCGGCTACAGATTTGAAGGCCGAACAGGCCACCCGGCGCCAGTTCAAGGAGCGAATATCTGCAATAGAGCAAGAGCTCAAGGACGCCGCCCACAAGTGCAAGTCGAGAATAAAGCCAAGGCAACCGAACTCGACAAGGCCCTTCAGGAAGCCAAAGAGGCGTGGTCCGAGTCTAGAGCGGCTCGCGAGGAGATCCGACAGGCTAGACAGATAGCGGCTGGTAAGCCCTTTCTTTTACAGACTAAGTTTGGAGGTCAGAGATATGCCTTTGCTTAATCGACTGTGGAGTTCTCCAGACGCTTTTGCGGATCTTCCGAAGAGTGTCGCCGACGCCGCGCAGGTCTTCCGGGCTTAGGAGGGACATGCGACGGAGAAGCTGTTCTGGTCACAGTTCGTGCCGCAGGAGCGCCCGGCGCTGCTAAACGACCAAATGGCGCAGTGGACGAGCTGCATAAGATGTCCGGAGCGGCCATGAAGGATGTCATAGTTCGGCTATGGCCCGCCGAACCCATTCCGAGCAGCTATTTCAGCCTGGTGCGGCGACTCGTCGATGCACTGCCCCGAATCGACGCAATCAAGCGATCAATGTGCATAGAAGGTGCACGGATGGCCTTCGCCCGCGTCAAGATGCACTGGGTGAAGATGAAGGCCACCGTTATTGCAGATGAGGGCCCTCCAGGAGGCAAGGACCACCACACGCCAGAGCGCTACTTAGAAGACGTCCTAGAGGGCGCCCGCTTGATAGAGGGTCAATGCTCAAAGGACGTTATGTTCAAATGAATGTACCCGAACTGCCCGGACGTTTTTAATGATATATTAAGGCTTTGTGATATATTTGTGCCATTGTCCGAAAGTTCTTTCCTCCTGTGCGGCCGTTTTGTATTCCTGAGAGTTTTCCAGTCGTCGGCTTCAGCCCCCACGTAGATACTGCAGGGGTGTTCGGAATAGCACATGATCACACTTGACCCAACATCTTGGTCCATAAAGGACGCGTCAGTGTGGCGAACTAGGCAATCGGATTATGTGGCTTTACCAATCTCACTTAGCCATAGGAGTTTGACGATGGGGCTATAAGATAACCCTTGGTATGTACGCAGCTATCCGGATGCGGATGCGTTACGCATATGACCGGAAAAATAGTCCTTCGTGTAATACGGAAAAAATCGCTAAAGAATTTAGTAAGTCGCTGACTGGCTAACCAGCTCTCGCTGCATCGTGACAGTCAGTTTTTGGCTTTCTCTACTGAGGTGCTTGACCGGATGAACCAGAAACACAATCGCAGTAGTTCTCCCTTTACTACCCTAGCCGAACAAACGGAACGTAAGGTAGCAAACACAGGAGCCGGGCAACCCAACTATTGACCAAAGACAAGATTTGGAGCTGATGCATATAATGCCAAGTTCGAGACGCCGAAGTGTGCTATAAAGCTATTCGGGCTTTTGTTTGGCAACACATATGTGGCCACATAGAGCCCCTGGCAATTTGTGTCGAGGTGTGCGAGTGAAACAACTGAGGAGATGGAATACAGTTTATGAATAAGGTCGATACCGAAAAAATTGTCTTCCCTAGAATCTGATTGATACGTCAAAATGTGATCTTACAGAGGGCGCCATAATCGCCAAGGCCATTTTACATGCCAGGGGTCTAAGAATAAGGGGGAAAGCTCTATACAGGTCCTTGAATAAAGTTTTAGTCTACAAAATCCTTTGGACCTCCTGTCGCACGTCTGCGCCGCTTTCACTTTGGAGAGAGAGATTCCTTGAGAGGAATGGTCTTCGGCTATTTGTATGAAACCGGGCTCGAAGAGAGTCCTTGTAAGTCTGTAGGATGAATAGGTTTTAATTCACCTGTGGTAAAAGAGAAAAAATAATTGAAAAAAAGGGAAGGCCATATAGGGTCGAACCGTACTATAGGCCTGTCCGTATTGTGCCTCCGCTGATGCCCAAGGTATTTTGAGTGCATAATTATGCACGTGCGGTACGAATTTCACGGATGTGTGTGGCGATCGACGGAGGCGAACTGCTAGTCTAGCTCTAGAATTGCCGAGCTGGTAGCATGCGGAACTGACCGGACTTGTTTAACAAAGTCCGGTGGCTTGGCGACCAATGAGGTGTGCGGCTTAATAGGGCCGCTCTGTAGTTTGACCGCGAGGGCCGCGTTATGCTCCTCAGTACAGAGGGATCGTTATGTGTTTCTGTTGACTGTTATGACGCCGCATGGTCCAGGCATCTTGAGCTTTAGATACGCGTAGTGCGGGACCACATTAAAATGGGCAAAAGCAGTTCGTCCAAGTAGTGCGTGATGCCACTGCAGAAGGGGACAATATTGAAGATCAAGTCTTCACTTCGGAAGTTGTCTGGCGAACCGAAGACGACTTCCAATGTTATTGAGCCCGTACAGCGGGCCTCTACACCAGGTATTACTCCTTTAAAGGTAGTTTTAGTGGGCTTGATTCTTGACGGATCAATGCCCATTTTGCGGACGTTGTCTTGATAAAGCAGGTTGAGACTGCTGCCGCCATCCATAATTAAGGACTCGCGTAAGGTGGAATCCGTCGATGATTGGATCAAGGACCAGAGCTGCCGAACCTCCATGAAGGATACTGGTTGGGTGGTCCTTTCGATCGAAGGTGATCGGACAAGCCGACCATGGGTTGAATTTTAGGGCGACCGGCTTTATGGCGTAGACGTCCCGTAATGTGCGCTTGCGCTCCCGCTTGGGGATATGTGTGACATATATCATGTGCACGGCTTTTACCTCGGGGGGAAATTTCTTCTGTCCCCCTATGCTCAGTTGACGAGGCTCTTTGTCGTCCTCGCTGGGCGGCCCTTTCCCCTTGTGTTCGGCATTGAGCTTGACGGCCTGTTTAAAGACCCAACAGTTTTTGTTGGTATGATTGGCAGGCTTATCGAGGGTGCCGTGAATCTGGCAAGGCCGATCAAGTATTCTGTCCAAACTGGATGGACCATCTCTGTTTCCTTTGAATGGCTTCTTCTGTTGACCGGATTTAGAGCCACCGAATCCGGCGTTGACCGCCGTGTCTTTGGTACTTTCATTATTGATTCTACGCTTATGCTTGTTGCGTCGTGGCTTGCCATTGCCGTCCCTGGCTTCGGAGGTGCCGGGGTCGCTTGTGCTATTGCTTCTACGGGCTAACCAGCTGTCTTCTCCCGCGCAATAGCGGGTCATGAGTGCGGTAAGGGCTGCCATGGACTTCGGATTTTCTTGGCCGAGGTGTCTCGCGAGCCATTCATCGTGGACGCTGTGTTTAAAGGCCGTGAGGGCGTCGGCGTCCGGACAATCTACAATTTGGTTCTTTTTGATTAAGAACCTGGTCCAGAGTTTCCGGGCTGACTCTCCGGGTTGCTGGACTATGTGACTGAGGTCATCGGTGTCTGGGGGCCGTACGTAGGTACCTTGGAAGTTGTCTCTAAAGGCATCTTCCAAATCTTCCCAGCTGCCAATAGAGTTTTCTGGGAGGTTGTTTAACCAGTGTCGTGCTGGTCCCTTAAGTTTTAGAGGGAGATATTTGATGGCATGTAGATCGTCGCCGCGAGCCTTGTGAATGTGGAGAAGAAAATCTTCAATCCAGACTGCGGGATCCGTCGTACCATCGTATGACTCAATGTTCACAGGTTTAAACCCTTCTGGGAACTGGTGCTCCATTACCTCATCGGTGAAGCATAGGGGGTGTGCGGCGCCTCTGTATCGGGCCACGTCACGACGCAGTTCGGATGAAGTCCGTGTGCGGTTTTTGGCCCGGGTGAGGTTATGCTTGTCGCTCCGGGCTTGATAGCCGTCTTCTCGCGCTGGGGCACGCCCCCATAATCCGTAGATTGATCTGGTCTGACCGGCTCTATTTTCCACGTCTTGTCGTAGGTCGTAGGTGTATCCTAGAGCCGCTGTTTCTCTGCCTCTATGAAGAGGTGGTGCGGGCTGGTGTTCGGCTTGAGTTGCCGCTCTATCCCGGCCATGTGGTGGTCGGTCGGGTCTGTCAGGAGCAACACACATTGGCAGTGTGGGCTCCAAGGCCTCGTCGTCGAATTGGGGTAGCAGCTTGCGCTTCGGGTAACTCTTAGTTGGGCGTTCAAGGCCATATTCCTCAGCTGCCAGGACATTAGTCCATCTGTCATTGAGTAAATCCTACTCATCTTGAAGCTGCTGCTGCTTCTTTTTCAGGCTTCTTGCAGTGGTGATTAGTCGGCGCTTAAAGCGCTCTTGTTCGAGGGGTTCCTCCGGCACGATGAAATCTTCGTCGCCGAGGCTCACATCCTCTTCGGAGATCGGTAGGTAGTTACTGTCCTTCGAGCCCTCGTTCTTGACAGGATTGTCGGGGTTAACTTGCCCATCCTCCCAATCATCCTGTTCGGATGTTGGCTCGACAGGGGCTTCGGGGTCCTCGGCGTTCTCTGGAGTATTATTGTCTCCGGTGCCGGTATTGCTGTCTTTGTCGCGATGCGATTTTGAGCGGCGCCGCTGACGTTGACGCTTCGGGGCTGCTTCAGCAGGCTTGTCCTCAACCGGATCCTTCTCGCCATCGCCGTCGTCCTCTTTGGGTGTGTCTACCATGTACACATCATATGTGGAAGTGGTCGTCCAGCATCCGGTGAATAGTGGGTTTTGGCCTTGCTCATCTCCGGCATCTCGTCCATACCGTCGATGTCTTCAGAGGCATAGTCGAGCATGTCGGTTAAATCCTCGAAAGTGGCTATGAAGTGGGTGGTGGGTGGGACGTAAAATTCCCTGCTCTTAGCCCCTAGCGTGGGTTGGGCGTAGTTCAGCAGTGACTCATCTGCAATGGCGAGGGATTGCATTAGGTCCAGGGCCTCGCTTAAAGGCGAGGGTTGGACGGGGAGACAGGGACTTTTGGCGCTAAGTGAGGAAAAAGCCTCTGGGCCGCGCCCGCTTGCCGCAGACTTCGAGAGTCCGAAGTTAGGATCCGGGGACGAGTACGGCCCTTCGGTGGCGAGGGGAGTCCACCTAGGCTCCAGGCCTGCCAATGACATAGTCCTATCTGGATCTGTTGTAGTGAGCTCCGTAATCATGGAGAGTCCGGTGGGTTCCGCACTCCCATCTTTGGACCCAGCAGTTTGCTCCGGATCTAAGGCCAGAGCGGCGGTCGGTGTCGCGAACCCCTTGAAGATCAAGTCTCCTCGGATATCAGCGACGTAGTTCAAATTTCCAAAACTGATTTGATGACCAGGGGCGTAGCTGTCGATCTGCTCCAAGTGGCCAATCGAGTTGGCCTGTAGTGCGAAGCCGCCGAATACGAAAATTTGGCTGGGGAGAAAAGCCTCTTTCAAGGCGGTCTTGTTGTAGACGATCGATGGAGCCATCGAGCCTTCTAACGACGGCACAGTGGTACTCTCAATGAAAACACCAATGTCGGTGTCAAAACTGGCAGATCTCGGGTAGGGGGTCCCGAACTGTGCGTCTAAGGGTCGAAGGTAACAGGAGGCAGGGGACACGATGTTTACCCAGGTTCGGGCCCTCTTAATGGAGGTAATACCCTATTTCCTGCTTGATTGACTTTGATGAGTATAGGGATTACAAGAGTTGATCTACCTCGAGATCGTAATGGCTAAACCCTAGATGTCTAGCATGTATGATTATGATTGCCTCTACGGACTAAACCCTCCGGTTTATATAGACACCAGAGGGGCCTAGGGTTGTACAGAGTTGGTTTACAGAGAAAGGAATCTTCATATCTGAACGCCAAGCTTGCCATCCACGTGAAGGAGAGTCCCATCCGGACACGGGGGAAAGCCTTCTATCTTGTATCTTCACGGCCCACCAGTCCGGCCCACGTCACATAGCCCAGATGCCCGGGGACCCCCTAATCCAGGACTCCCTCAGACGCCGAACACACCCCCAAGAGGTGCCTCAGGGAAAAGCCCCTGGCCGAATCGTAAGTGTCGAAAAGGATACCTTGCAGATATCAAGTCTGTTATGATTGTAATATAACATATCATGTCGTGTGTTTCAGTCCGGCCCGTGACCTCCCCCAACCATCGCTATCTGAGGGGAACTCTCTGGCGCCAGGGATGGCGGAGAGCAAGACACCTCCGCAAGCCTCTCCACCGACCAACGCAGATGACACCGAGGTGTTGTCCCGAAGGACCTCTCCGCACCATGATACATCTCCAATGTATCTACTTTTCCTCATGCTTTTCCTCTTGTTTTGGACTCTAATTTGCATGATTTGAATGAAACTAACCCCGGACTGACGATGTTTTCAGCAGAACTACCATGGTGTTGTTTTTGCGCAGAAATAAAAGTTATCGGAATAAAACGAAACTTTACGAGGATTTTTTATTGAATAAAAGAGAATTCCTGGAGCCAAGACCTACTGAAGAGGGGCCACTAGGTGGGCACAACCCACCAGGGCGTGCCCCCCTCTCCTGGCGCGCCCAGGTGGGTTGTACCCAACTGGTGGCCCCGCGGATGATCCCCCTGATACTATAAAATCACATATTTCCAGAAAAAAATCAGGGAGAAAGAATTATCGCGTTCCACGAGACGGAGCCGCCACCAAGCCCTGTTCTTCCTCGGGAGGGCAGATCTGGAGTCCGTTTGGGGCTCCGGAGAGGGGGATCTTTGTTCTTCGTCATCACCAACCCATCTCCATTAACAATTCCATAATGCTCCCCACCGGGAGTGAGTAATTCCTTCGTAGGCTCGCTGGTCGGTGAGGAGTTGGATGAGATTCATCATGTAATCGAGTTAGTTTTGTTAGGGCTTGATCCCTAGTATCCACTATGTTCTTAGATTTATGTTGCTATGACTTTTCTATGCTTAATGCTTGTCACTTTGGGTCCGGGTGCCATGAACTCAGATCTGAACCGTTTATGAATTCATCATTATATCCATGTTTTAGATCCGATCTTGCAAGTTATAGTCACCTACTACGTGTTATGATCCGGCAATCCCGGAGTGACAACAACCGGGCCCACTCCCGGTGATGACCGTAGTTTGAGGAGTTCATGTATTCACTATGTGTTAATGCTTTGTTCTGGTTCTCTATTAAAAGGAGGCCTTAATATCCCTTAGTTTCCAATATGGACCCCGCTGCCACGGGAGGGTAGGACAAAAGATGTCATGCAAGTTCTTTTAATAAAGCACGTATGACTATTTACGGAATACATGCCTACATTATATCGATGAACTGGAGCTAGTGCCGTATCACCCTAGGTTATAACTGTCACATGATGAATATCATCCAACAAGTCACTGATCCAATGCCTACGAATTTATCTTATATTGTTTCTATTAAGTTACTATTGCTATCATCACTGTTACACTTGCTACAAAAATACTGCTATCACTGTTACTGTTACCGTTACTGTCGTCACTACTATCAAAACTATCAAACTACCGTGCTACTGACTTGCTGCAGATAATTAATCTCCAGGTGTGGTTGAATTGACAACTCAGCTGCTAATACCTTCAAATATTCTTTCGCTCCCCTTGTGTCGAATCTATAAATTTGGGTTGAATACTCTACCCTCAAAAACTATTGTGATCCCCTATACTTGTGGGTTATCAAGACCTTTTTCTGGCGCCGTTGCCGGGGAGCATAGCAATATTTGTTGAGTCACTTGGGATTATTATCAATTTATCACTATGAAGAATCTGAAGGATGCTAAGACTAAGGTATTTCCCTCAAAGACGAGGGGAGGTAAGGAACTGCCATCCAGTTTTGCTTTAGATTCACCTTTTGTTATAAGTAAACTTGCAATACCACCACATGCTATCAATTCTAATATGTCGCAAGTTATTGATGATGCTACTTTTGCTATGGATAATGCTTATGATGACGCTAGTACCTTGCTTGATAATGATGATGTGTCACTTGGTGAATTTCTTGATGAACAAATTGCTAGAGTAATACAACATGATGTTGTTGAATTTGATGGTGAGCTTGAAACTGAAACTCCTGAAACACCTGCTAGAACTAGCCTTCCTAGATATGAATTGCCTAAGCTACTGGAAGGTTATGTTATGAATGAGGAGACAACTAGAGATATTCTTGCTTGTAAGGATAGAGATGATCTAGAGAAATTACTATGCAAGTATAAAGAAAAATCTCTGAATGCTAGAATGAAGTATGATCCTAAGTTTGCTACTTCACCTATCTTTATTGATGACAAGGATTATGAATTCTCTGTCAACCCAGAGTTAATTACTTTGGTTGAATCTGATCCTTTCCATGGTTAGAAACTGAAACTGTTGTGGCACATCTTACTAAGTTGAATGATATAGCCACCCTTTTTACTCATGATGAGAAAACCCACTATTACTCTATTCTCAAATTATTTCCTTTCTCATTAAAGGGTGATGCTAAAGCTTGGTACAATACTCTTACTCCTGGTTGTGTGCGTAGTCCCCAGGATATGATTTATTACTTCTCTGAAAAATATTTTCCTGCTCATAAGAAAAAAGTTGCCTTACAGGAAATATTTAACTTTGTGCAAACTAAAGAAGAGAGTCTCCCACAAGCTTGGGGGAGGCTTTGCCAGTTACTTAATGCTTTGCCTGATCACCCTCTTAAGAAAAATGAAATACTTGATATCTTCTATAATGGACTAACCGATGCTTCTAGGGACTTCCAAGATAGTTGTGCTGGTTGTGTTTTCAGGGAACGAACTATTGCTCAAGCTGAAGAATTATTGCATAATATATTGAAAAATTATGATGATTGGGCTCTTCCTGAACCACCGGCTAAACCCACTCCAAAGAAGAGGGGTATATTATATCTCAGCCCTGAAGATATGCAAGAGGCAAAGAAATCTATGAAGGAAAAGGGTATTAAAGCTGAGGATGTTAAAAATTTACCTCCTATTGAAGAAATACATGGGCTTAATACACCACCGCTTCCTAAGGTGGTAGAGGTAAATTCTTTAATGAAGTTCAATGAAAATGATAATCCTCACAATATGCATCCAAGTCAATGCCTTTATGAGTTTGAAAACTACATTAGAAAACAAGATCACTTCAATGCAAATGTTATGAAACAATTGAAATATAATTCTGATATGATTGCTCGCTTGAGTGACTTGTCTTTTAGAATTTCAAATGATGTAAGAGGTGTTGGAAAACATGCTTAAATGGTACAAACCCAGCTAGAACAAGTTGCTAAATCACAAAGAGAATTGCTTGATGAAATGAATAATAATATGCATGATTTTGATGTTAGAGTTGCAACTATAGGAGGTAAAATGACTCAGGAACCACTTTATCCTAAGGGACACCAAAAAGAAACAACACTACTGCACCTAGTCCTTCTAAAAAGAAAAAGAAAAAGAAAAATGATAGGACTTTGCATGCTTCTAGTGAACCTGAAATAGAAAAACCTCCTGATAATGAAAATGAAACTTCTATCTCTGATGTTGAAACTCACTCTGGTAATGAACATCCACCTAATGATAATGAAAAAGATAATGTTGATGTTCATGAAGATGCTCAACCAAATGAAAAAGAACCAGATAATGATGTTGAGATAGAACCACTTGTTGATCTTGATAACCCACAAACTAAGAATAAAAGATATGATAAAAGAGACTTCATTGCTAGAAAAGACGGTAAAGAAAGAGAACCGTGTGTTCAAAAACCTATGCCTTTTCCACCCAAGTCAACTAAAAAGAATGATGATGAAGAATTTGAACGCTTTGCTGAAATGCTGAGGCCAGTCTTTTTGCGTACTCGCTTGACTGATATCCTGAAAATGCTTGCTTATGCAAAGTATATGAAAGACATCATCACTAATAAGAGAAAAGTACCGAAAGCTAAAATCTCCACTATGCTTGCTAATTATACTTTCAAAGATGGAGTACCTAAAAAACTAGGAGATCCGGGAATACCAACTATACCTTGCTCCATCAAAAAGAATTATGTTAAAACTGCTTTGTGTGATTTAGGAGTTGGTGTTTGTGTTATGCCTTTCTCTTTATATAAAAGACTTGACTTGAATAAACTCACACCTACTGAAATATCTTTGCAAATGGCTGACAAGTCAACTGCCATACCTATCGGTATTTGTGAGGATATGCCCGTTGTTGTTGCTAATGTTAATATTTTGACTGACTTTGTTATACTTGAGATGCCTGAGGACGACAACATGTCGATTATCCTTGGTAGACCCTTCTTGAATACTGTAGGGGCTGTTATTGATTGCAATAAAAGCAAGGTCACTTTTCATATTAATGGTAATGAGCATACGGTGCACTTTCCGAAGAAACAATTCCAAGTGAATGGTATTAATGTTATTGAAAAATCTCCGACAATCACTATTGGAAGTTTTCAAGTACCTCTACCTACTGTCAAGAAGAAATATGAAATGCTTATTGTTGGGGACATCATATGCCCATTGAGGTAACTTAGTGATTTACGAAAGTTCTTCGGTTTCATGCTAATCGAAAGTGGTTGTTAATAAGACCTGATCAACCTTATCAATGAATCATTTTTCAGCGGTATGAAGTTGATGAATTCAGTAAGCACTACCTTCTGTCCTTACTTTTTGTTTTATGTTTTTATTAGTTAAATAAAATAAAATGCCATGTTTTGTCTATTTTCTGAATTTCCCGTGCAATAAAAAATGACCCAAATATAAAAGTTCTCAGAATGCTCTGAAAATTTTACACGATTTTTTCTGAATATTTCTGAAGTTTTGGTGCAAATAATACCAGAGGGAGGTGCACCAGGTGGGCACAACCCACCTGGGCGCGCCAGGACCCCCAGGCGCGCCCTGGTGGGTTGTGGTCCCCATGTGGGCCCCCTCACTTATCTCTTTAGCCCACATCATCACTTACCTCTAGAAAAAAATATCCATTGCTCTCTCTCCCGTGTTCTTTCCCTCAAACCCGTGGATTTCGATCTCTTTGCTCGAAGCTCCGTTTCCGAAACTGTTTCGGGGGATTGTTGCTTGGTATGTGACTCCACCGTTTGTCCAATTAGTTTTTGTTTTAGTGGTTTATACTTTGAATAATTAGCTACTCTTGGTGCTGCAGTAGATGAACTTGCATGTTGAATTCTTAGTGTTCTAAGTAGTTTGAATGCTTGATATGGCCTCTATGTATCCCTATGAGTAGTTGCTATCAATTTTGTGAAGTTTTGTTGAGAAAATTTTGTGGACTAAGAATTCAAATTTTTGTTCATAGGAAAATTGTGCGCGGACATTATGAACTTGTTTCGAAGGAGTTCTTCGAGGAGAAGATCCTCGGGGGCATCTTCTAGTGACAGTTTCGCCCGCCGGTCTTATGTTGAACCAAGTGAAAGTTCCACATGAAGTGCCACTACCAAAACATGCTTATGGCCTTGCGATGAGTATATGATGTGACTGGGCATTAAGGAGGAATTTGAGCAATATGTTCACAATGCCGGTCTCGGTCCCTACATTTCAGATAAGTGTGAACAACGCCACATTCTCACTGAGACGTTTGTCAAAGGATTTAAATTTTTCCCTCGTGAGTCTAGGGTGTCTTTTAAGCTTTATGATAATCCATTTACTATTTCATTGGAAAATTTTGCCCACCATTGCAAAACTTCCATTTTGGGGTTCGCTTGACGAACCACCAAAGGATGAGTTCGAATCTTTCTTAATTAGTCTTTGCAACGGTGAGAGGAGGGGAGTGACTCAAGGTAGAATAAAGAGTATACATTTTCCCGCAATTCAGTACTTTGCATTATTCAACGGGAAATGTATTGTAGGCAAACAAGACTGTAGTACACTTTGTGCTCCAGACTTGAGCCTCATTTGCACTGCCCTCACCGGTGAAAGGAACTATAACCTTGGGGCGATTGTTGCACGCATACTTCAGCACAATGCTAATAGTGGCTGGTTCTATGGTGGAATTTATGCCACACGTCTAGCATGAGGGCTGGGTGTTTCACCTTTGCCCTTTGATCCTATCCTACCCACGCAGTATTTAGATTTTGATACTTTAAAAGAGCATAAAATCCTTAAAGGAAAGATTCAGGACTTCACTTATAATCTGTTGTTTAACCAAACATCTGTTGTGGACACATATTTGCCTGCGCCTGCTCTTTTTGACTATCACAACAGGGGAAGATATTTTGTTCTTGAGAGTGAGGCTCGAGCTCACAACGCAGCAGTGAAGGCAGCACAGCAGGCTGAGGCCTCCGCATCGAGAGCCTCCATGAGCTACCACGCCAACTACTATCCAGACTACTGATCAGCGACCAAGTTAGGCCAAAAGCCTAAGCTTGGGGCAATACGTATTCTCACCGACATGATATTCATATTCACGCATATCATTCTATTTGTCAGTGTTCACACTTTTTCATTGTATCATCCATGCTTAGATTTATTTTCTTGCTTTCTTCTTGTGTGTTTGAAAACTTTAGAAAAACCAAAATAATTAGTTGTAGTACTTTACTTTCTATGCATGCTTAGTAGTAGAACTAAAAAGAAACCCCAAAAAGATTTCCTGGTTCTTCTTTTGCTTGTTGGGAGCTTTCCCGTGTAAATAGTTTTTCTCGTTTTTGCTTTTCCCTTTTTATTTGCTTGCTCAAGAAAACCAAAAACTCCAAAAATATTTTAGTATGTTGCTTGAAATTTCTTTTCTTTTTATTCGAGTCTTACCGAGGAGAAGACCATGATGAAAATGTTGAGTGGCTCTCATATGAATAACTGTTGAACTAATAAAGAGCACATTTTACCTTGTCTTCTCCTGTTAAATAAAATGTTTGCATATTCCAGCTTAGTCCACGACACTCTTGCACTATTATTATTTTCATATCATTCGGTCGTGCAAGTGAAAGGCAATAATGACGATATTCGATGAACTGGCCGTGGCAGAGAGAAACTGGTATGAACTCGACTTGTTCTGTTTGTGTAAATATGTTTAACCTAGTATCCATGCTTCAGCCCATTATGATTAAACATGTTTGCAATGACAATTAGAGATTATAGTTTCTCATGCCATGCATAAGTAGCTGGGAGTTGATAATGATTTATCTTGGATATCAACATAGCGTTAAAATGATTGTGATGTAGTATGATGATATGGTATCCTCCTCTGAATGTTCGAGTGGCCTGACTTGGCACATGTTCATGCATGTAGTTGAATCAAAACCAACATAGCCTCTATGATATTTATGTTCATGGTGTTCATATCCTACTCATGCTAGTGTCCAATCTTACTTATGCGTAATGTGTGGTTATAATCGTTGTTGCTCTCTAGCTAGCCGCTTCCCAATCTAATTGCTAGCCTTCACCTGTACTAAGTGGGAACTCTGCTTGTACATCAAAAAACCTTGAAACCAAAGTTATTCCAGATGAGTCCACCATACCTACCTATATACGGTATTACCCTGCCGTCCTAAGTAAATTTGCATGTGCCACCTCTAAAAAACTTCTAAAAATTATCCTTTTTGTGTGCTTGGATCATTCATGGAATGACATGAGGTGGTCGATATCTTCCATGCTAAGCGGGTTATTCTCAGGTCAGTGTTTATTCACTCGTCATCGCACGAGAAAATGGGCGCTAATAGGGATGCCCAGTCCCAAACTGCAAACATGAAAAAGAGTTCATCTCTGAAATAATCAAACAAAAACTCCCAATGGAGTCAAAACCTTTACTTTTATCGCTTGGGAACTGCCACTAGCGCGCTTAGCATGGAAGATGTTGATAACTGATGGTCGTGAAGTAAATGAGAAGGGTGCATGTCTCAAAATATCATTTATCTCTGTTTTAAAACTTGAGCTCTAGCACCTCTGCAATTCACTGCTTCCCTCAGCGAAGGGACTTTCTATTTACTTTTATGTTGTTTCATCACCGTCTAAAACAAGCGCTAGAAACTGAGAGAGCACAACTGTCATGATTTATGCATTGTGTGTAGCTAATGTTGGGTGCATCATGACTGGATCTTTTCTACCATGAATTACAATGTCTAGTCGCTGCTTGAACTTTGGAGGTGCTCTCTATTTATGTTTTGCGGTCTCAGAAAGGGCTAGCGAGATACCACTATTACCATATTATATCATGGTTGTTTTGACAACGTGTTGCTGTTTGAGATATCTTATTATTGCTCGCTAGCTGATTATGTCATTGATATGAGTTAATATAATCTTTAAGTGTTATTGTTGACATGGTTAGTAATAATGCTGGTTGAAAACCTGGGTGCTGTTTAAGCCTATTTATGCAAACAAGAGCAAAAGAGTTCGTAAAAGTTTTTCTTTCTCACTTTCAGCTTATCAACTGAATTGCTTGAGGACAAGCAAAGGTTTAAGCTTGGGGGAGTTGATACGTCTCCAACATATCTACTTTTCCTCACACTTTTCCTCTTGTTTTGGAATCTAATTTGCATGATTTGAATGAAACTAACCCCGTACTGACACTGTTTTCAGCAGAACTACCATGGTGAATGAAACGTTTGGGGCTCCGGAGAGGGGGATCTTCATTCCATGATGTTCCCCACCGGGAGTGAGTAATTCCTTTGTAGGCTCGCTGGTCGGTGAGGAGTTGGATGAGATTCATCATGTAATTGAGTTAGTTTTGTTAGGGCTTGATCCCTAGTATCCACTATGTTCTTAGATTTATGTTGCTATGCTTTGCTATGCTTAATGCTTGTCACTTTGGGCCCGGGTGCCATGAACTCAGATCTGAATTGTTTATGAATTCATCATTATATCCATGTTTTAGATCCGATCTTGCAAATTATAGTCACCTACTACGTGTTATGATCCGGCAACCCCGGAGTGACAACAACCAGGCCCACTCCCGGTGATGACCGTAGTTTGAGGAGTTCATGTATTCACTATGTGTTAATGCTTTGTTCAGGTTCTCTATTAAAAGGAGGCCTTAATTTCCCTTAGTTTCCAATATAGACCCCTCTGCCACGGGAGGGTAGGACAAAAGATGTAATGCAAGTTCTTTTAATAAAGCACGTATGACTATTTACGGAATACATGCCTACATTATATCGATGAACTGGAGCTAGTGCCGTATCGCCCTAGGTTATAACTGTCACATGATGAATATCATCCAACAAGTCACTGATCCAATGCCTACGAATTTATCTTATATTGTTTCTGTTAAGTTACTATTGCTATCATCACTGTTACACTTGCTACAAAAATACTGCTATCACTGTTACCGTTACTGCCGTCACTACTATCAAAACTATCAAACTACTGTGCTACTGATTACTTGCTGCATATAATTAATCTCCAGGTGTGGTTAAATTGACAACACAGCTGCTAATTCCTTCAAATATTATTTGGCTCCCCTTGTGTCGAATCTATAAATTTGGGTTGAATACTCTACCCTCGAAAACTGTTGCGATCCCCTATACTTGTGGGTTATTGATACGTCTCCAACGTATCTATAATTTTTTATTGTTCCATGCTATTATATTATCTATTTTGGATGTTTAATGGGATTTAATATACCTTTTTATATTATTTTTGGGACTAACCTATTAACCGAAGGCCCAGTGCAAATTGATGTTTTTTTTGCCTATTTCAGTGTTTCTCAGAAAAGGAATATCAAACGGAATCCAAACAGAATGAAACCTTCGCGAGGATCTTTTTTGGAACAAACGCACTCCAGGAGACATGGAGTGGAGGTCAAGGGAGCGACGAAACCACTTTTCCACCACCGCAACCTTCTGTACCCGTGAGATCCCATCTTGGGGCCTTTTCCGGCGATCTGCCGGAGGGGGATTCGATCACGGAGGGCTTCTACATCAACACCATAGCCTCTCCGATGATGTGTGAGTAGTTTACCATAGACCTTCGGGTCCATATTTATTAGCTAGATGGCTTCTTCTCTCTTTGGATCTCAATACAAAGTTCTCCTCGATCTTCTTGGAGATCTATTCGATGTAATACTCTTTTGCGGTGTGTTTGCCGAGATCCGATGAATTGTGGGTTTATGAACTTGATTATCTATGAATATTATTTGATTCTTCTCTGAATTCTTATATGCATGATTTGATATCTTTGCAAGTCTCTTCGAATTATCGGTTTAGTTTGGCCTACTAGATAGATCTTTTTTGCAATGGGAGAAGTGCTTAGCTTTGGGTTCAATCTTGCGGTGTCCTTTCCCAGTGATAGTAGGGGCAGCAAGGCACGTATTGTATTCTTGCCATCGAGGATAAAAAGATGGGGTTTATATCATATTGCTTGAGTTTATCCCTCTACATCATGTCATCTTGCCTAATGCATTACTCTGTTCTTATGAACTTCATACTCAAGATGCATGCTGGATAGCGGTCGATGTGTGGAGTAATAGTAGTAGATGCAGAATCGTTTCGGTCTACTTGACACGGACGTGATGCCTATATTCATGATCATTGCCTTAGATATCATCATAACTATGCACTTTTCTATCAATTGCTCGGTACTAATTTGTTCACCCACTGTAATATATGCTATCTTCAGAGAAGCCACTAGTGAAACCTATGGCCCCCGGCTCTACTTTACATCATATAAGTTTCCAATCTACAAATCTAGTTTACTATTTATTTTGCAATCTTTATTTTCCAATCTATACAACAAAAATACCTACAATATTTATATTATTATCTTTATTAGATCTCACTTTTGCAAGTGGCCGTGAAGGGATTGACAGCCCCTTTATCACGTTGGTTGCAAGGTTCTTGATTGTTTGTGCAGGTACTAGGCGATTTGCGGGTAGTCTCCTACTGGATTGATACCTTGGTTCTTAAAAACTGAGGGAAATACTTACGCTACTTTGCTGCATCACCCTTTCCTCTTCAAGGGAAAACCAACGCATGCTCAAGAGGTAGCAAGAAGGATTTATGGCGCCGTTGCCGGGGAGATCTACGCTCAAGTCAAGACATACCAAGTACCCATCACAAACTCTTACCCCTCGCATTACATTATTTGCCATTCGCCTCTCGTTTTCCTCTCCCCCACTTCACCTTTGCCTTTTCTTCGCCTTCTTCCCGTATGTATTTTTGTTTGTGTTTCCATGTGCCTTCTATTTGCTTGCATCTTTGCTTGCTAAAAATCTATTGATATGGATCCACTTAAAGTGTTCTACTTGGATCATCTTCGATCCTTATGCGCTCGTGCTGAAACCCCAACTAGCCTAGTTGATGGGAAATCTTTAGATGAGCATGCTCATTTTGTGCGTCATCGTTTGTCTGAAAAAGGGAGACTCTTATGGGATCAAATAAACAGATTGCTGTGTTATGCTTGGAATCTTTGTGAAATTTATGATTTTACTTGTTGCTCTAAGAACCCTAAAAAACACCTCCCCTACCTATGTGAGTTTAATGATAATGAAATCTTATCTTGTTATGCAAAGGGTGTTTATAGTTACTACGATATCGAAAAAATTGAAGAATTTGTTGCTTTTAAGGGTGCTTATGAAGTTGCTTCTTTGATTGAAAAGTATGATATTACTCTCTACGAATCTAATAATTTTGACATACTTAAATATTGCTATGAAGACTATGCTCATAATGTCTATGTCAAAGAATTTATTGAAAGAATGACCGTTGCTTCTGAAGAAAATAATGATATGCATTAATCTATAGATAATTATGATTCCGATGATTTGATTGAAATAACCCTTGATGAACATGATGCTTGCTATTCTTGTGGCCATGATGCCAATATTTATGAAGATGAATTTGCTGTAGTTCCTTATGTTAAACATGAGATCGTTGCTATTGCACCCATACTTGATTGTTCCTTCGATGAAAAGCATGATTGCAATGATGTTATTATAAATTCTTTTAATGTCAATTGTGTTAATGATATGCAAAACCTCAAGCTTGGGGATCCTAGTTTTGCTATGTCTACTACTTGTTGCAATGATCATGATTGGGGTGATTCTTCTTATGATCTTGAAAATTTATTTAAGCCCCATGATGAATATGAGATTGATTATAATGTTTGCAATAATATTGAAAGTGGGTTTGGAAGAGTGTCAACTTTAGATCCCACATATTTGGAGAATGTTCAATCTTATGAAGTTTTTGATAAAAGTGGGTTTGGAGAGGTCACGACTTTAGTTAATGTTAATCCCACTATTTCGGAAGAGTGTCAACTTTGCATACATGTGGATCGTGTTAAGAATATGTTTTGTGATAGCTATATTGTTGAATTTGCTTATGATCCTACATGTAATTATTATGAGAGAGGAAAATATGGTTGTAGAAATTTTTTATCTTACTAAATTACCTCTCGTCATGTTGAGATTGCTATCGTCTCTTTCTTCTTCCTTGCATATGCTAATTTTTGCTTGCTATGATAATTTTTTTGCTTATAAAATGCCTATGCATAGGAAGTATGTTAGACTTAAGTGTGTTTGTAACATGTTTTATGATGCTCTCTTTGTGCTTCAATTCTTATCTTTCGTGTGAGCATTGTTGAAATCTTATGCCTAGCTAGGGGCGTTAAACGATAGAGCTTGTTGGGAGGCAACCCAATTTTATTTTTGTTCCTTGCTTTTTGTTCCTGTTTAGTAATAAATAATTCATCTAGCCTCTGTTTAGATGTGGTTTTATGTTTTAATTAGTGTTTGTGCCAAGTAGAACCTTTGGGAAGACTTGGGTGAAGTCTTTGCGATCTTGCTGTAAAAAACAGAAACTTTAGCGCTCACGAGATTAGCTGCCATTTTTTACTGGAGAGTGCTTTTAGGTTGATTATTTTTGCAGATGATTAATAGACAAATTCCTCACGTCCACCAATTTATTTCAGAATTTTTGGAGTTCCAGAAGTATTCGAACAAATCAGATTGCTACAGACTGTTCTATTTTTGACAGATTCTGCTTTTCGTGTGTTGTTTGCTTATTTTGATGAATCTATGGCTAGTATCGGGGGGTCTGCCGAATACACAGTTGCCTCTGGGTCTTCGACAAAGAGCTCCATGGTAGGAGAGGGTCCGGTGGGTTTTAAGATCCCATCTTTGGATGAGGTGGCCTGCTTTGGATCTATGGCCAGGGCAGGGATGATAGTTGGACTTTGAGCGGGGCCTAATGACGGATCCGATGGGTTTCCCTCTTGGAGATGGGGAATAGTGGTCGAGGCTCTGAACCCTTTGAAGATCAAGTCTCCGCAGATATCGGCGACGTAATTTAGGCTCCCGAATCTGATCTGATGACCAGGGGCGTAGCTGTTGATTTGTTCAAGGCGGCCAATTGAGTTGGCGCGCAGAGCGAAGCCGCCGAATACAAAAAGTTGACCGGGGAGGATGGTTTCCCCGGAAACAGCATCGTTGTTGATGATCAATGAGCCATCGAACCTTCTAGCGATGACACAGCGGAACTCTCAGTGAAAGCACCAATGTTGGTGTCAAAACCGGCCGATCTCGGGTAGGGGATCTTGAACTATGCGTCGGAGGATCGAAGGTAACAGGAGACGGGGGACACGATGTTTACCCAGGTTCGGGCCCTCTTGATGGAGGTAATACCCTACTTCATTCTTGATTAACTTTGATGAGTATAGGGGTTACAAGAGTTGATCTACCTCGAGATCGTAATGGCTAAACCCTAGATGTCTAGCCTGTATGAATTCTGATAGCCTCTATGGACTAAACCCTCCAGTTTATATAGACACCGGAGGGGTCTAGGGTTGTACAGAGTTGGTTTACAGAAGAAGGAAACTATACATCCGGACGCTAATCTTGCCATCCACGCAAAGGATAGTCCCATCCGGACACGGGGAAAGGTCTTCTACCTTGTATCTTCACGGCCCATCAGTCCGGCCCATGTTACATAGCCCGGACACCCGAGGACCCCTTAATCCAGGACTCCCTCACACATAGCGATGTGAACTATGGGCGTTAATCACATGGCGATGTGAACTAGATTATTGACTCTAGTGCAAGTGGGAGACTGAAGGAAATATGCCCTAGAGGCAATAATAAAGTTGTTATTTTATTTCCTTATTCATGATAAAGGTTTATTATTCATGCTAGAATTGTATTGATCAGGAAACTTAAATACATGTGTGAATACATAAACAAAATATCGTGTCCCTAGTAAGCCTCTAGTAGACTATCTCGTTGATCAAAGATAGTTAAGGTTTCCTAACCATGGACGTGTGTTGTTATTTGATAACTGGATCACATAATTAGGAGATTGATGTAATGGACAAGACCCATCTGTTAGCTTAGCATATTGATCATTCAGTTTATTGCTATTGCTTTCTTAATGTCAAATACATATTCCTTTGACTATGAGATTATGCAACTCCCAGATACCAGAGGAATACCTTGTGTGCTATCAAATGTTATAGCATAACTAGGTGATCGTAAAGATGCTCTACAGGTATCTCCGAAGGTGTTTGTTGAGTTGGCATAGATCGAGGTTAGGATTTGTCACTCCGAGTATCGGAGAGGTATCTCTGGGCCCTCTCGATAATACACATCATAAGAAGCTTTGCAAGCATAGTGACTAAGAAGTTAGTTGCAAGATGATGTATTACGGAACGGTAAAGAGACTTGCCGGTAACGATATTGAACTAGGTATGAAGATACCGATGATCAAATCTCGGGCAAGTAACATACCGGCGGACAAAGGGAATTAAGTATGTTGTCATAACGGTTCAACCGATAAAGATCTTCGTGGAATATGTAGGAACCAATATGGGCATCCAGGTTCCGCTATTGGTTATTGACCGGAGAGGTGTCTCGGTCATGTCTACATAGTTCACGAACCCGTAGGGTCTGCACGCTTAATGTTCGTTGATGATATAGTGTTATATAAGTTATATGAGTTGGTGATCGAATGTTGTTCGGAGTCCTGGATGAGATCACGAACATGACGAGGAGTCTCGAAATGGTCGGGAGGTAAAGATTGATATATAGGACGATGGTATTCGGACACCGGAATAGTTTCGGATTGCACCGGGTAGTCATCAGGTCACCGAAAGGGGTTCTGGACACCCCCGATAAGTGTATGGGCATAATGGGCCAAAGGAGGGGACAGACCAGCCCACTAGGGGGCTGGTGCGCCCCTCTACATGGCTGGCCGGCACTAGGGGAAGGAAAGGGGGTGGCCCCTCATGCCTTTCCCTCCTCGTGGGAGAAAGGAAAGGGGGGTGCCTCCTCCTCCTGCCTTCCTCCCGCACTCATATATGGAAGGGGGCGCGGCTTGGGGAAGTCCCCAAGTAGGATTCGGCCCTACTTGGGGTGCACCTTGGCCTCTCCCCTCCCCCCCCCCACCTATATATATGTGGGAGGGGGCGCCTAGCACAAGCACAACATTGTCTTAGCCGTGTGCGGCGCCCCCCTCCATCGTTTACACCCCCGGTCATATTTTCGTAGTGCTTAGGCGAAGCCCTACGGAGATAGCTTTACCATCACCGTCGCCACGCCGTCGTGCTGCCAGAACTCATCTACTACCTCGCCGTCTTGCTGGATCAAGAAGGTGGAGGACGTCACCGAGCTGAACGTGTGCTGAACGCGGAGGTGTCGTACGTTCGGTACTTGATCGGTTGGAGCGAAGAAGTTCGACTACATCAACCGCGTTACTAAACGCTTTCTCTTACGGTCTATGAGGGTACGTGGACACACTCTCCCCTCTCGTTGCTATGCATCTCCATGGATAGATCTTGCGTGTGCGTAATTTTTTTTGTTTTCCATGCAACGTTTCCCAACACCGTGCTCCTGTGCGTGGCAGCCCGAGCCCCTGGCCATGGCACGTCTAGCGGCGGCCCTTGCTCCTGGGCGCGTCTGGCGGCGGCCTTGCTCCTGAGCGCTGCTGGTGCGTGATACGTCTCCAACGTATCTATAATTTTTTATTGTTCCATGCTGTTATATTATCATTCTTGGATGTTTTACAACCATTTTATAATCATTTTATATCATTTTTTGATACTAACCTATTGACATAGTGCCCAGTGCCAGTTGTTGTTTTCTACTTGTTTTTACATCGTAGGAAATCAATATCAAATGGAGTCCAAATGTAACGAAACTTTTGGTGGAATTTTTATAGACCAGAAGACACCCAATGGGCCGGAGAAGCAACTGGGGGGTGCACCGAGGGGGGGCACAACCCACCAAGGCGCGCCTGGGCCCCCAGGCATGCCCAGGTGGGTTGTGCCCACCTCGGTGGCCTCCCGCACCGCCTCTTTGCTCTATAAATACCCCAATATTCCAGAAACCCTATGGGAGTTGACGAAAATCAATTCCAGCCGCCGCAAGTTCCAGAACCACCAGATCCAATCTAGACACCATCATGGAGGGGTTCATCATCCTCATTTGTGCCTCTCCGATGATGCGTGAGTAGTTCATTGTAGACCTACGGGTTCGTAGTTAGTAGCTAGATGGCTTTCTCTCTCTGTCTTTTGATTCTCAATACAATGGTCTCTTGGAGATCTATTTGATGTAACTCTTTTTGCAGTGTGTTTGTTGGGATCCGGTTAACTTTGAGTTTATGATCAGATCTATGTTTTTATCCACGAAAGTTATTTTAGTCTTTTGATCTCTTATATGCATGATTGCTTACAGCCTCATATTTCTTCTCCGATATTTGGGTTTTGTTTGGCCCACTTGATCTATTTATCTTGCAATGGCAAGAGGTGCTTTGTGATGGGTTTGATCTTACGGTGCTTGATCCCAGTGGTAGAAGGGGAACTGACACATATGTATCGTTGCTATTAAGGATAACAAGATGGGGTCTATTTCTACATAAATAGATCTTGTCTGCATCATGTCATCGTTCTTATTGCATTACTCCGTTTTTCCATGAACTTAATACACTAGATGCATGTTGGATAGCGGTCGATGTGTGGAGTAATAGTAGTAGATGCAGGCAGGAGTCGGTCTACTAATCTTGGACACGATGCCTATATAATGATCATTGCCTGGATATCGTCATGATTATTTGAAGTTCTATCAATTGCCCAACAGTAATTCGTTTACCCACCGTTTGCTATTTTTCTCGAGAGAAGCCACTAGTGAAATCTACAGCCCCGGGTCTCTTCTTTATTATATTTGCCTTCGCGATCTATTTTTATTTGCTTTTATTTTTCAGATCTATTAAACCAAAAATACAAAAATACCTTGCTGCAATTTTTATCTATTTATTTTGTCTCACGTTCTCGCGAGATCTATTTATCCAATCTACTATAATTTTATCTATCTTTTTACCCGTGAGGGATTGACAACCCCTCTCTTACGTCGGGTTGCAAGTATTTGTTCTTTGTGTGCAGGAGCTGTTTACGTGGTGTTGCATGGTTCTCCTACTGTTTCGATAACCTTGGTCTCATCACTAAGGGAAATACCTACCGTTGTTGTGTTGCATCATCCCTTCCTCTTTGGGGAAATACCGACGTAGTTCAAGCAAACTTCAAAAGGAATTTTTGGCGCCGTTGCCGGGGAGACATCATCAACATCTACCAGGTTCCTAATCACAAATCTCATCTCCTTGCAATTTACATTATTTGCCATTTGCCTCTCGTTTTCCTCTCCCCCACTTCACAAATATTTGCCTTTTTATTCGCCCTCTTTTTCATTCGCCTTTTTCTCATCGGATCTCTTGTTTGCTATCTCTACTTGTGTTACCATGTGCCTTCTATTTGTTGGCATCTTTGCTTGCTAATAATCTATTGATATGGATCCTCATCCACTTGCTAATCTTTTCAATCCAATTATGATGAACCAATTGCTAGTGAATTGAGTTCACTAGATTATCTTTATGAAGTTTTGCGTAAGATCTATGAATCTGAAAATTGTGATGAAGTGTTAAACGAAGAAATTTATAAAGTGATTCATGATAGCTCCTTGAATGAAAAGCATGATTGCAATGATGTTATTATAAATTCTGTTAATGTAAATTGTGTTAATTATATGCAAAACCCCAAGCTTGGGGATGCTAATATTGATAGGTCCACTACTTATTGTAATGATCATGATTGGGGTGATTCTTCTTATGATCTTCAAAATTTATTTAAGCCTCATGATGAATATAATAGTGATAATAATGTTTGAAATAATATTGAAAGTGGGTTTGGAAGAGCGTCAACTCTAGGTGAAAATAATCCCACATATTTGGAGAGTGTTCAATCTTATGGAATTTTTGACAAAAGTGGGTTCGGAGAGGTCATGACTTTATTTTATGATAATCCCACTATTTTGGAAGAGTGTCAACTTTGCATGCATGTGGATTATGAAGAGAATATTTTACGTGATAGTTATATTTGTTGAATTTGAATATGATCCCACATGTAATTATTATGAGAGAGGGAAATATGGTTGTAGAAATTTTTATGTTACTAAATTACCTCTCGTTATGTTGAGATTGCTATTGTTTCTTTCTTCTTCCTTGCATATGCTAGTTTTTGCTTGCCTTGATAATTTGTTTGCTTATAAAATTCCTATGCATAGGAAGTAAATGTTATACTTAAATATGTTTGTCACATATTTTATGACGCTCTCTTCGCGTTTCAATTATTATCTTTCATGTGAGCATCAATAAAATCTTATGCCTAGCTAGGGGCATAAAATGATAGCACTTCTGGGGAGGCAACCCAATGAATAAAATTAAATTTTGTCTTTTGCTTTCTGTTTTTTAGTGTTTGCACAATTATTCTACTATTATGATTGTGTGTTTTTTGTTTTAATTAGTGTTTGTGCCAAGCAAAGCCTTTGTGGTCATGTTGGGTGATAGTTGATTTGATCTTGCTGAAAAACAGAAACTTTTGCGCTGACGAAAATAATTCTCATTTTTAACAGAAGCGTGATAAAATACCAATTCTTTTTGCAGAAGATTAATATACAAATTGCTAACGTGGTCCTAATTTTTTTCAGAATTTTTGGAGTTACAGAAGTATTCGAAATATCCACATTGCTACAGACTGTTCTGTTTTTTACAGATTCTGTTTTCTTTGCGTTGTGTGCTTGTTTTAATGATTCTATGGTTTTCTTTGAAGAGTTTTTGCCATAGAAAAGTTGGAATACAGTATATATAATGCAAGAATAAAATATGAATGGGTTTGCAACCGTACTTATAGTAGTGATTTGCTTTCTTATACTAACGGATCTCACGAAGGTTTTATTGAGTTTTGTGTGATTGAAGTTTTCAAGTTTTGGGTGATATTACGATGGATGAAGGAATAAGGAGTAAGAAGAGCCTAAGCTTGGGGATGCCCATGGCATTCCAAGCTATTATCCAAAGAGAAGCAAGCAACAAAGCTTGGGGATGCCCGAGTGGCATCCCCTCTTTCTTCTAACGACCATCGGTATTTTACTTGGATCTATATTTTTATTCGTCACATATTATGAGTTTTGCTTGGAGCGTCTTGTATGATATGAGTCTTTGCTTGTTTTGCTTTTTGTTTTTAAGTCATGAATCCTTGCTGGACACACCTATTTGAGAGAGCCAAAATTATGGTATGACTTGTTAGAATTGCTCTCTATGCTTCACTTAAATCTTTATGAGCTATGGAATTGCTCTCAAGATTCACTTAGACTTATTTGAGAGTTAGTAATTTTTTTTAAGAAATTCTCTCTTGCTTCACTTAAATTATTTTGAGAGAAAGAAATATGATGCTCATGATCTTCACTTATATTTGTTTGAGCTTATTAAAAGCAACATATGAAATCTAGTCCCAAAGTGATAGATATCCAAGGAGGATATAATAAAAACTTTCATGAAGTTCATTGGACAAAATAAACTTGATTCTTTGTAATAGTTTTGAGATATGACGATATGATATGTGAGTCATGTTGATGAGTAATTATGCTTTAGTAAGAATATTGGTGTTAAGGTTTGTGATTCCCTATGCAAGCACGAAAGTCAATAGTTATGCAATGAAATTATATCCTACTTGTGGTGCATTATTCGGTGTTAGTTATGCTTAATGCTCGCTTATGAGATTTTTCGTTTCTTGGTTGGATGCTTCTCAATCTTTTGCTAGCCTTCATTTGCACTAAGTATGATCACTACTTGTGCATCCAAAATCCTTTAAACCAGTTTTTGCCATATGAGTCCACCATACCTACCTATATGCGGTATTCTTTTGCCGTTCTAAGCAAATTTGTATGTGCCATCTCTAATTTTCAAAATAAACTTCTCTTTTGCTGTGCTCGTACCGCTCATGAAACGGTAGGGGGTGGCTAATATATTTCCATGCAAGATGTGTTATTCTCAAGATGAGTGTTTATTCACTTGTCATTGCATGAGAATACGACAAAGGTATTAGGGACGCCCAGTCCCGAAATGAAAAATGAATTTACTTTACGTTGTCAAATAATAAATTCCTTGGAGAGTGTTGGTATGGAAGGCACCCGTGGATACGGCGCCACGGAAAGTGAAAGTATGGTTAAAAAAGGAATAAACTTTATTTTCTGTTTGGGAACCGCCTATGATATATCTAGCATGGAAAGTATTGGGAACTACTCGGTCGTTTTCGTTGACAAGAAAAGCATGCCTCCCAAAATGTTTTTATCTCTATCTTTTTCGCTTTGAGCTCTGGCGCCTCAACAAATCCATACTTCCCTCTGCGAAGGGCCTTTTTTTACTTTATGCAATTTTTATTTTTATTTGAGTCTCCATCTTCTCTTATAAAGCACCAACTAAGGGGCACTATGATCGTACTTGAGCATTGGGTGTAGCTAATATGCGAGTGTGTTTCATGAATGGATCAATGATTGAGCATAATGGGCTAGGGGTAACTTGCTTTAGCATTGATATTTTTAAAGATATTGTTGCTTGTTGATATTCTTGAGTATTAAAGTCCTCATGTCAAAACTATACTATTGCTTTGAACCATATAAAAGTCCAAATGTCCATGCTACAAAGAAAAGAATATGTGATGAACATGTTAGGCAGCATTCCACATCAAAATTTCTGTTTTTATCATTTACCTACTAGAGGATGAGCAAGAATTAAGCTTGGGGATGCTGATACGTCTCCAATGTATCTATAATTTTTTATTGTTCCATGTTGTTATATTATCATTCTTGTATGTTTTACAACAATTTTATAATCATTTTATATCATTTTTTGGTACTAACCTATTGACATAGTGCCCAGTGCCAGTTGTTGTTTTCTACTTGTTTTTTACATCGTAGGAAATCAATAAGTCCAAATGCAACGGAACTTTTTGTGGAATTTTTATGGACCAGAAGACACCCAATGGGCCGGAGAAGCAACTGGGGGGTGCCCCGAGGGGGGCACAACCCACCACGGTGCGCCTGGGCCCTTAGGCGTGCCCAGGTGGGTTGTGCCCACCTCGGTGGCCTCCCGCACCGCCTCTTTGCTCTATAAATACCCCAATATTCCAGAAACCCTAGGGGAGTTGACGAAAATAAATTCCAGCCGCCGCAAGTTCCAGAACCACCAGATCCAATCTAGACACCATCACGGAGGGGTTCATCATCCTCATTTGTGCCTCTCCGATGATGCGTGAGTAGTTCATTGTAGACCTACGGGTCCGTAGTTAGTAGCTAGATGGCTTCCTCTCTCTCTCTTTTGATTCTCAATACAATGGTCTCTTGGAGATCTATTTGATGTAACTCTTTTTGCGGTGTGTTTGTTGGGATCCGATTAACTATGAGTTTATGATCAGATCTATGTTTTTATCCATGAAAGTTATTTGAGTATTTTGATCTCTTATATGCATGATTGCTTATAGCCTCGTATTTCTTCTCCCATATTTGGGTTTTGTTCGGCCAACTTGATCTATTTATCTTGCAATGGGAAGAGGTGCTTTGTGATGGGTTCGATCTTACGGTGCTTGATCCCAGTGACAGAAGGGGAGCCGACACGTACGTATCGTTGCTATTAAGGATAACAAGATGGGGTCTATTTCTACATAAATAGATCTTGTCTACATCATGTCATCATTCTTATTGCATTACTCCGTTTTTCCATGAATTTAATACACTAGATGCATGCTGGATAGCGGTCGATGTGTGGAGTAATAGTAGTAGATGCAGGCAGGAGTCGGTCTACTAATCTTGGACGTGATGCCTATATAATGATCATTGCCTGGATATCGTCATGATTATTTGAAGTTCTATCAATTGCCCAATAGTAATTTGTTTACCCACCGTTTACTATTTATCTCGAGAGAAGCCACTAGTGAAATCTACGGCCCCGGGGGCTCTTCTTTATTCTATTTGCCTTCGCGATCTATTTTTATTTGCTTTTATTTTCAGATCTATTAAACCAAAAATACAAAAATACCTTGCTGCAATTTTTATCTATTTATTTTATCTCGCATTCCCACGAGATCTATTTATCCAATCTACTACAATTTTATCTATCTTTTTACCCGTGAGGGATTGATAACCCCTCTCTTACGTTGGGTTGCAAGTATTTCTTCTTTGTGTGCAGGAGTTGTTTACGTGGTGTTGCGTGGTTCTCTTACTGGTTCAATAACCTTGGTCTCATCACTAAGGGAAATACCTACCGTTGCTGTGCTGCATCATCCCTTCCTCCTTGGGGAAATTCCGACGTAGTTCAAGCAAACATCAGTGTGCTCCTGGCCATGGCACATGGGTGGCAGTGGCCCGTGCACCTGCGCTACGGCTGCTCCTCCACGCGGCATTCATTCCCGCCATTGACCTTGCCTTGGCGTGCGATGGATGGTGGAGGTGGCCGTCGGTGGGTGGTGGTTGTCGGCAGGGGGAGGAAGACGAAAGAGGCAGGAGGAGAGAAGAGAAGATAAGAGGAAGAAGAGACAACTTACAAGTGGGTCCCACATGTAAGTTAACGGTTAAACATATGGATTGTTTAGGAGTGGGCCCGACCTATCATAAAACTGTTTAAATCGCTAGCAACGAGTGTTTTGGGGTTTTTTTAAAGCCAACCCTGACTTGGTAGTTATCAGTGAAAAAAAGGTAGTTTTTTGGAACCCTAACCCAAATTGTAGTAGCTTTATACTATTTACTCCATTTATGCAGTTCATTTCACACACCACACTCCATTTACTTTCTTCCTTCCTTCTCTAGTGACTTCCACTGACACAACTTTCTATCTTCATGCAGAAATGCCGCGAACAACAATCTTGCCAGCACCATCGGATCATCTGAACCGAGAAGTAGGGATTTTTCAATTTTACATTTTGCGTGTAGAATGCATTACATGTATAGGTTTGGTGCTTTGTGTTCATGAGAATTTTTTGATTGGCATCATTTGCAGTGGTTGTGGTCATCCAGGACGCACTCAAGACTACAAGTTGAGCAGTAGTGGCAACCTTAACTTCTGTAAGAATAAACTGGACATTTTTTCCCTTCTGAAGCTGTTGGCAGTAGCTATAGCTCCAGCCTAAACTACTGAAAATCTTTGTTCAGTTAACAGTCCGGGGCTTACCTCCATTTCTTTCTTCCTTTTTTTGGGGGAGGGCTTATGTCCATTTCAATCAAGAAAAAGGGAAGAAAATGAGAAAATCGTGGTTGAGTCCATTGTAATCAGTAGCAACTTTGAATAATGGATCTTTTTGTGCACCTTTACCGCATATCCAGTGTTATTCATTTAATTTTCTTTCAAAAAAATATCTTCATATTTCAATAACTAGAAGACCTTGCCACATATGTCTCGGTAACCCATTCCATGTGGCTTCCCTTGTTGTATGCGAAAGGGAGATGGCCCTCGATGTTCTTGATGGCTTGAAAGCTATTTGTGAAGTTGCTTATTCCAGACAGTTATGATTGCAAGGCATCTGGGATAACCGATGGCTTTTACTTGAATCATCTTGGATACATAATTGTTATATACTGATGCAAGTTAGGTGGGGCCTTTTTTGCCTCAAACTTGCATAGATATCACCACACATGATTCACATAATTCACATCCAAACGTATGCAAAATGACATTCATTCTCATTTTATCATCACAAATAATGATGACAATATTTACAAAATCAATTTCCTATTGTTAAGCGGTGGTTGCGAGCTTGTGGTGGCGCACCTAGAGCTCACCCTATGACATGAAAGAAGAGTTCGAGAGAAGAAGTTGAGGGAATGAGGGAGGCCCTCTAAGATGGGTTTTCAACCGGGGTACAATTCAGTGGCATTATTGAGTAAATTGCGTCCAGTAGCATTGGCTAGTAAATTTCGTTCAGTGGCGTCGGTGAACAAGAATGAAAGGTATATACAGTAAAGAGTGAAAAAAATAGTCAGTGTGAATTATACTAAGGAACATAGCTATATCGAGAACAGGCCACTTATTGACAAACACACTCTTCATAGGATATTTATTAGATAATACAAACTGTTTATACCTGGACATTTATATACAGAAAAACTACACATGATCACAATATGTACATCTAATTAATGGCATAAGTTATTACATAGTTAAAAGGTGATATAGTCATGGTCATCTACTTCTTGCATTGATTATATTTAAACAAATTTTTGTTCAGCGAAATCTCATAGAATATCGATGACAAATGGTGTTCTACCATACTACTTATGTATTTGTAACGATGGAAAATCTGACATGTACAATAGTGAGCTTTGAATTTTATTATTACATGTGAATAATATTGTTATGTACATTAAAAATATTAGTAAAAATTGTAATTGCTTTCCTGCATGAGGCGAAAGCAAAATTGTTGTATAATAATGTAACCTTTTTACTTATTTGTAGATCATCAAGTTAACAATCTTAATTGTGTTCTCCAATGAAACCTCTTGTGTTTTTATTCATTTGCCATAAACTACTTATATTTTCATGCATGTCATTTTCAACTAACCGAGGTAGCAGTCGGAGGTGGCCACCTCTGATGCTTATAGGAGAAGGGATGGAGTAAGTGCATGGGGCTTACTAGCGGCGAGTGTCCACCCGCAGCGACCCGAACTAAGGAGTGCACACACACACTCCATGCACCAGCCCACAACTATAGCTATGCTCGCACAAGTCTGACCATATAAACGATCAGGCGCTCTCATCTTGTGTTGACATTTCAAATATTCTAGCTTAGTATTTGTTATGGTCGATCTCTGTTCATTTCCACAAATGTACTATTTTTCAACCGGAGATGGAACAGGCTGGGTGCCTCAGACCTAAAGGGTCTGCTGACAAGTCTTTTTTTTTTGAGAAATCTGCTGGCAAGTCTTGATAGTATGTATGTATTCCGATAGCATTTTCCATCAATCCAATCTTTTTGTTTGGTTTTTTAGAAGGCATCAGTACAATCTTTAATGTATGTCATGTGTGCTTCACACTTTTTCTTCCTTCCCAACAACAATTGCTACACTTCAATCTACGACAAGCGTAGAAGGTGACGTGAGCCTGACTGTGAGTTGTCCATTATCTATCGTCAGGAGATGGAATATGATTGCTCGAACAACGGACCCGACTCTTCCACGAGAACAACCTGAAGAAAAAGTCCAACTTTATTTCGATCAAAATGTGTCATCTAGTTTTCTAAAAATGGAGTCGTGGTTTCAAAAATGTGTAAATTTCATATAAGTCTTTGAAATTTTGGCCATATTCCCATATCACACTCTTTTTCCACTCCATATGTACTCTTTTTATACCACCAATCCCTTTTGAGGCATCTTCTCCACGTATTTCTTATTCTTTCTTGGAATGACTTGGTCTTGTCCTTGCGGATAAGCTTGCCTCCATTGTCTTTCCTCTTCTCATAAGGACACTCCACTACGAAGTGACTCACATCCCCACAATTATGACTAGTCCTCACTCGTTGACCCCTAGGTTTGGAGCCACTTTAATTTTTCCTTGAGTAGTTGGACTTGGAGTTCCTCTTGTTACCCCAAAATTGCATTGACGCATTAGCCATGTGCTCGTGATAAGCATATTTGGTGTCTTTGGTGCAACTCTCCTCTTCTTCTTCTTCTTCTTCTTCTTCTTCTTCTTCTTCTTCTTCTTCTTCTTCTTCTTGGACCGCCTTGGCCTTCAAGGTAAGGTTGGACTTCTTCATCCCACAAACACGAGCAAGTGCGTTGTCGGCGGTATTGTTCAAGATGCTCATGGCAATGAATTCATCCAACACGTCATTGGAGGACAAGGAGTGAAAGTCTGGTCTTTGGCGAATCACGGAAGACATGCTTTTGTTGTAGGCATGATCGCCTTAAGAAACTTGCGCTTGACCTAATTGTCATCCGTGTCCTTGCTCCTATGGTCTCGGAGAGAAACCGCAACCTCCGGCATAGATCACAAGGATCTTTATCTTCATTCATGACAAACTCATTGTCTTCATCAAGGATGACTTCAAAGTTGGAGCGTTGAATGCTCGAGCTTCCCCTATATATAGAGTTGATACGCTCTCATGCATCTTTGGCAAGCACGAAAGGGAGAATGTGTGGAAGCTCTTCGGTGGGCAAGGAATCTTGGAGAATGAACACGGCACACACATTGATTTTCTTCTCCACCTCCTCTCTTGGTGTCAAGTTTCTTGGATCATAAGGATGATAATCTTCTTCATTGATCCTCCAAAGTTGCCTAGAGGAGCTGCTGATATCATACTTAATTCAAAAAATCCAATAAGTGAAGTTAATCAAATCAAGCTTAGGAGGAGGTCCATGATGCGAGATATGAGTCGAGGGAACCAAGGCGTAGGAGGGGCGACAGTGGCATGGATGACCGAAACATTTTTCCCTTGGGAAGGATTGACCCAAGTCACTAGTCGCATCCTTGGCAGAGTTTACATTGGCACCCGAGGAGGAGGCACCAAGTACCTTCTTGTGAACAGTGGTTGTTGTAGGCAAGCCCACTTGGAATTCCTTCAACTAGTTTTTTACCTCGTCCAACATTGATGTTTTAAGTGCGTTCGTGGACACATTCAAAACACCTCTAGTGATAATGGTGTTATCCACGAAGGGGCAACCACTTGTCATTGTCGTTGGCCATACTCTTTAGGCGGTAAAACCCTTAATAAAGAGGCGAGGCTATGATACCAATTGAAATTATCAGTATGATCGACTAGAGGGGGTGATTAGGCAACTAACACTTTTTTAATCTCTCATATTTAACTTTGAAAATTCCCCTCCTCTTCTTTATCTTGAACGAGATTGCATTCTTTAGGGGCTTTGTCACATCAATCTTCACCCGAACTATAAAGAAATTACCTTCAAAGTCTTGAGATTTTGGCTCTCATAGATGGACTCACCCCACTGTCACTGAGAGAGCCTTAATAAACGAGAAGTTGTCCGGTAAATCATTGATTTGAATCCATAAGTCTACCTTATTCAGTAGTATAGTTGATGGTTTTGTGAAGCCATCACAGGGAGCAATAACCACAATTTTTCCTTTGAAGGTCCAACGACGTTCAAAGGATTTTTTTCCCTTTGAAGGGCCAATGACGTTCTTCCATGACATATGTTCCTAGGCCCTGTTTGTTTGGGCTTTTGTTTCTGCTTTTGCAGCATTTTCACTTTGGCCAAAAAGCCATAAAAGCCCCTAAATAGGTGCTTTTGGGGCTTTTTAGGCTTTTGATGAATCAATATAACAATATTTAGCTCCAAAAGCCTTAAAAGCTCCAAAAGCACCTATTTAGGAGTTTTTATGGTTTTTTGGCCAAAGTGAAAAAGCTGCAAAAGTAGAAGCAAAAGCCCAAACAAACAGGGCCTAGTCTCGGAGGCACGAGAATTGCTGGGTGTAGAGACTATCGTCGAGCGACCGGAACGTGACCTCCTGGGCCAAATCCCATGCAACCCCCATGTTCGTGAAAAACCAATACTAGCTATAGGGCTTTGCCCATGTGGACGTGTGCTATAGCCATCCAGTGCGTTTCTTCTTCAAGCATATCGTCTTCCTCCATCATGACATCCTGCAAGTCCTCTTCATTGATCCAAGTTCCTTCATCATCGCCTCAACATCGCTGAAGGCAAAGCCCGAGTCCGACGCCGGTGACTCCATTAGATCTCTTGCCCGAAAACTTCAATTTCACGGACGGTGGTTCCTTAGACAGCTCTCCTCGGATCACGCAGTCCGAGATCGAAGATCCCGGAGACAGGCGGCCAGGAGAGGGAATAGGGGAGGAGAATTCTCAATGGTGGTGACAGGCGCCGCTGAGAGGATCTAAAACCCTAACGAGAGGGGAAACCCTATAGTTTGTATAGGTTCTTTTTAGCCTTGTATCAAGTTGAACAAGCTACCTTTTTTTTAGTCTATATCCAGGCCTCAAATCTAGTATAAACAGCCGAATGGGCCTATGGCGCCACATGGGCTTGCAGACTGCTAGAGCCGACGGAAGAATGAAGGAGAAGCGGCGAGCCGAACGCTTCATCAGCTCCGGCTTTTTCCTGGGAAACCCTTGAACCCTTTCTCCCCGCCGTCTCCTCCTCACCCCACCCCACCTCCCCACGCGAGCGGCGGCGATGGCCAAGAAGCTCGGCAAGAAGGCCCGCAAGTTCGCCCACAAGCACCTCCAGGGCGGCGCCAAGCGCAGCCGCAAGCTCCGCTCCCAGTTCAACCGCCGCACCCGCAAAGGCCCGTGCTTTCCTCCGCCGCCGCCGCCGCCCCCTCTGCTAAAAGTGTTTGTTTGGGTTCCGCCGGGTGCTGATTCGAGCTTCTCCCTTTTGTTTTCTCATCAGATGGGAAGGGCCGGGAGGACGACAACCGCCTGAACGGCGACGGCGGCAGCGAGGAGACCCGCCGCAACGACCCCACCATGTATTTTCATCATATCCTCCACTGCTCGTGCTCTATTATTTACATAACTTTGGTGGGAGCGCAGCTCACGTGCTGTTTCAGGCAGGGGGTGGGGGAGCATTGAGTGATTTTGCTGCAATGTTACTTACAGACATTTGACTAAACCTTGCTTGCAAATTTGGATATGTTAGATACCCAAATTATTAAGTGATTTTGCTTCGAGGGAGCATTGAGTGATTTTGCTGCAATGTTACGTACCTTTGTGGTGGGTGCGCGTTAGGGCGGTTGAGCTCATGTGCTGTTTGAGGCAGGGGGGGAGGGGGTGGGGGGGGGCACATTTAGTAATTTTGCTGCAATGTTACCTACAGCCATTTGACTAAACCTTGCTTGCAAATTTGGATATGTTGCGGATGTGGATTTCATCTTGTGTCTCTATTTACCGTAAAAATTCATTCATGATAATACTGTTTGGTAATGCATTGGTTTTTAGGTCTTTCTTTCTTTTATTTATTGAACTAAGCTCAATATGCTTTTCCTTTAGGAACATGAACGATGATGTAGCTACTTTGGCCAACTGCTTAGAGTTTCCAGAAGATGAGAATGAATTAGATGGGGATCTATCTGACAGTGATGGCTATCTTTCAGAGGTATGTTCGTTTGCCATTCTTCTATCGAGTCTCTTATTCATCTTCGACAAGCAATATACATTTAGGAATAGTGACACCTACTATAGCTTTCATACTCGTTCCGTATTTTAATGTGATGATTCTGTTCATGAGCTCCAACATACACAAATTTACCATCATCCGCAGTTCATGCACTGCCCACAACTCCTGAGCTTTCCTTTTGTCTTACAGTTCTGGGTACAGGGCTTCTACTTCTGTACAGAACTTTTTCAAGCATTTTATTTGGGGGTTCTTTTCTTTTTTGATATGTCAAATTGGCAAGTAGCTCTAGATTTTTGTTGTTGATTTCTTCTACACTATTGGGTTGGCAATATTTTCATAATCTGACTGAGGTGCTTAGATCAGTTTTAAAACCACTGAATAATATCCAAGGATGATTGTATAGTGTCTGTTGGCAATATGTGCACAAGTTTGTACTTTATATGGTTATTATGTTAGTGTGTAATTGCTCTGCAAGTAACATTTGCACATCAGAAACTGCCCATTATTTGTTTTTTCAAAATCAGTTGTGTGATTGTATCTACTATTTGTAGTGCTATTGCTTAGTGGCCCTTATAAACCGATTATTGATGCTTCAAATGCAGGATCCTGAGTGTATGTACTACTCTGACAGTGATGATGATAATGTTCTGAAAGGTAAATTGTATTGTTGTTAACGCATATTGAATTTTGTGGTGTGATAGTTTCTAAGCATCAGAATATTTCTTGCAGAGTGTATTGTACAAGATGATCTTGACGAACAGAACAATGAGATGCGTTTGGCTGTGGAAAAGCAAAAGAGAAAGTTGAAGAAGTTGTTGGATAAGGTGAATAGCTGAAAATTGCCTTTAGGTCTTGCCGTCTTACTTGCTGGATATATATTGCTTGGTTTGGTTGCAGGTCTGTAGTTATGTCATGTGTGGAATCACCTCTCTTATAATCTGGTCTCATGATATAATCGTTGTAGATCGGTTTTTGATTAGTGCGAGCTTTCTAGATTTTTAGATTAATGTGTGAATTTCTATCCCTCGAAGCAAACATGAAACCTTGAACCACACAAGTTGTTATAGATATATAGGTTACTATTAGCTATGCTTCTGAATGTTGATCTCATCTAGGAGCAAATGATGTTAGACTTTATATTATCTGTCTTTTCTGGAATTCTTTGGCTGCATTGTGCCTCCTAGGTGATTTCTATCAGGATTGAGAGTGTTTGTTATATTTGTAGGACCCTAAGTTCGCAAACTTCCTTGAGAAATGGCAATTGGAATTGGTGAACTTTGAAAGTAAAGAAGTAAGTTTTACCTATTATTTCTGCTTTATGTACTGCAATTCATGTACATCCTTTTTACTATGTACTTCTCGTGCCATAAATGATCTCATAAAATAGGTTTTCTTTTGCTATTATTCTGTTCCAATCTTCAATAGGATTCAGATGAACAAGATGAGATGGATTCTGTGGACAATGGGGTCGATTCTGGTGATAAAGATCCTCCTAGTGATAAGATCCTTACAAGCAAGACAATAAGTGAATGGTGTCAACTAGTCTTAGATGAACCTAAAGCACCTGCTCTGCGTAATCTACTAAATGCTTTCCGGGATGCATGTCAATTTGGTCTGAATTCAAATAGCCTTTCCATGCAGAGACTTCAAAGTACCGAAGTATTTTATCAGATAATATCATTTGTTCTTTCTAAGACAGACAACATTTTCCGTGCTCTCTTAGAAATTTCTGATGATGACAAGGGGAAACTTATGAATCAGAGAAATGGAAAGAAATGGCAAGATATTGAGCCGCTCATAAAATCTTACTTGCGGAATTCTCTTGATCTGATTAGTCAACTTACTGATAACCAAATACTTACCTATGTCTTGACTCGGCTTAGAACATCTGCGGTATATTTTTCTGCGTATCCCTCAACATCAAGGAGGCTTCTCAAGGTATGTTCCTTGGCGATGTTGCTTGTTGATATTAAATTTAGTTTTGTATGTTATTTTGTTCTTCTGGAGGAGGTTCATGTTTGAAACCTGTTCTGGTCAATAATATTAGATCGGTTGAGGACTACTGGCCTTTCTGGTATTTTTTTCCCCTGTAAAATGGCTGTTTAAAAAAATCCGTGTAGAAGAACACTTGCACGACTTCTTTATTAAGGAAGAATGTGAACAAGAGGAAAAGTCGGTTGTTATTTGGGTTGGGCCATATTCTGTGAACACTGTATTTGTAGGGAATCGATCTGCCTTCCTTATTGTTTTGAACCTGTCATATATTTATGGTACTGTAAGGAATGTTTCAAACACCTTGAAGCAGTCGTTATCAATCTGTTTGGCTTTCAGTTTTTTTGAATAGCTGTACTGTGGTATTTTAGTGTTGCCATTTTGGATCAGTACACATCCACCTAAGCTTAGACCCTTGATGCATTGTCACAGTGCTAATGTCTTAATTATTTTAAATTCTTCTGCCCTTCAACCATTCTATGACTGCTTCGCGATAGTCTTGCAATATTTTTCTGGTGTAGAATGCCTGACCTTTTAATTTCTAATACTAGCTTATCATATACTGTATATACTCTGCAGATGTTAGTTCGCTTGTGGGCAAGTGGTGATCAGAACTTGTCCCTGTCTTCATTTCTTATGATTCGAGAAGTGGCTTCACTCTTACCTGACTGTCTGGATTTCTGCTTAACTAAAACATATAATGCATACCTTTCCAGTTCCAAGATTGTGGACAACAGAAATATAGAAAATATTGATTTCATTCTGAACTGTCTGGTGGAACTTTATTCTCTGGATATTCAGAAAGCAGGTGAAAGGGCAGTAATTTCTGTGGGACAGTTGAGTGCTATTCTTAGGCAGGCGTCTAAAACAAAGGGAAAGGTACACATTAATGCTTATATCTGTAGTTGTGCTTGCACTTGGTTTAGCTCGAGTGTTCCTACCGTATCATGCAGACAGATCCTTTGGACCTGCTTGGATTTGGAGATATTCTTGTTTCCCATATCCAAACAAGGCTTTAAGGTGTATGTGCACACCAGTTACAGTCAAATACATTTCGTTTAAATAGACTGGCCTTCTTATTTTTTCTAATTATCCGTTACATTTGCTAAAAAAACATTGCTAAGAAGAGATCCTGGCACATATGTTCTAACTGTTTGATTCCTTATCGTACAGTGATGGTTAATTCACGAACGGCACCAACTTGCTAATTTGTTATTGCCATAACTTGACATATTTCATAGAATTTTCTTTGTATTGCTGTATTTGACCAACATATACGTGCTGCGAGAATACAATAAAAAATATTCTTATTAATATACTTGTCTTTTTCACACATCCAAAAGAAAGCAGAATGGTTATTTTCATGTCCACATGGATTCTTTTCCTTGTGGTGGTTTTTATTTGTTCTTTTGACATCACATGGATATTGATATGCTTCTATGTTTGTGGTTGCAGGAAGATCTTTTGAAGATAGATAACTGGCAGTATATAAACTGCATAAACCTATGGGTTAGGTTTATTTGTGTTAATTACAAGGATTGCCACAACCTCCATCTATTATTTTCTTCAGTTGTTCAGATAATAAGGGGAGTGGCTCATTTATTGCCAGGCATGCGATACTTGCCACTGAGACTGAAGCTTGCACAGATGCTAAATGAGCTTTCGAATTGCAGTCAGATGTTCTTTCCAGTTCCATCGTTGATATTTGGGTCCCTAGAATTTAGGGAGACCCCTCAGAAAGAACAAACAGAAAAGGGGAAGACCCACTTTTCATCAATACTGAAGGTACGGCATTTCACGTATTGCTCATTATATGAGGAATTTTGTGTTCTTTCATGTCTGTCTCAAAGTCACGAAAATATGAATATTGTACCAGGCATCTGAGAAGTATATAACTCTTTGCCCCCCCCCCCCCCCCCCCCCCCCATTCCATATGACTAAATGCTCACTAAAAGAAAACAACCATCCATGCAGTTTCAAGTAATCAACCCCTGATGGTCTGTAAAATGTTTTTGTAAATCCTTCTGGATTGCTCATTTTCTAACTTGTTTAATTACTGCGTAGGTTTATGCTCAGTTATTAATTATGTACTTCAGTTTCATCTTCTTAAATATTATCTTTGTGTGTGTGCCTGTGTGGCTCCTGTTTGGTTTCATCTCTAGCCTGCACCCTGCTTTCTTCGGATTAAAAGTTCGTTCTTGCAGATGTTTCATCTTCCGAAGATAGTTTAAATTAACGCTGTTTTCTGTGTGTTAGGTGCCAAGGAACATGCTGAAATCAAGAGATTTTCAAGAGCAGTGCGTTCTTTCAGCAATCGAGGTTCTATCGGCACATTTTTTCCAGTGGAGCTATCATGTTTCTTTTCCAGAAGTAGCCACCATTCCGCTCATCCTCTTGAAAAGATTGCAAGAGCAGACAACGATTGAGTCCCTCCGCCGTCCTCTTAAACGAATGATAGACCAGGTACTTCAGTCAAAACACGTATTCCGGTTATTTCTAAATCCGTCAGCATCCCTGTAAAGATCAATTCAGCATTGTCACTCTACAACGAGGCTTTTACAGTGTAATTATTGCAAGTTTTGATCATTGGTGAACGTCCGACAGATTCCATATAAGCTTTAAGTTTTTATGTTCTTCCAATTTCGTGCGAAGCAGGATCACGGCACTTCATTCTTTTGCTTACCTTGCAGTGTTCCGTTTGACATCCTTTTGAATGCTGAAACTGCAGGTGAGCGAGAACAGGGATTTTGTGCAAAGGAAGAGGGAGGTGGTCTCTTTCTCACCAAATGATGCGTCGTCAGTCGAGAGCTTTCTCCAGGTTGGATTCCCCCCTCGCCATGATATAAATTCCCATATTTCGTAGACCATGTTTATGATCGCAGACCTGACTGGCTCTCCCTTGAAACGCAGGAGGAGGAGATGAATGGAGGCGCTTCCTTCACGCAGTTCTACGCATCAGTGGCAAAGAGTCGTCAATCGAGAGGTACCTTTGTTTGTTTGATGAACAGCGCCGTCATCTTCTTCCGATCTACAAGTTTGATGGCTTCTAATATCTGGAACATTTGGCACGCTGTTTGTTCGCAGGGAGAAAATTGGTGTAGAGGGCGATGCTAGGGTGTGATAGTTGTTGATTGGCTAGAGGAGTATCACGTGGACGACGAACTGAGGAACGACTCGAATGTGCACACAGTGGTATCGATGACCGACGTCGGAGTTTCTGGTTTTTTCTTGCTGTTTGTCGGTGTAGCTCTCGAGTTTGTCGAAACTTCTACCGGTCGAGTAGATTTGGAGTGTGAAACAAAGGAGCTTTGTGGCGCTGGAATTCTGCAGCTGTTTGTTATGAGTATATTGTTCGAGCTCATTTATGTTACCCAAAATTTAACATTGACCATATATTTACCCTTGTCTAATGTAATATTCTTGGGAAATATTAAGTAGCAGACGTTCCCTGTGAAGGAACTGCCAGTGAACTACCTATCAGCCATTGGATTAAAAACACGAATGTCAAAGCAGTCAAAGGTGCCACGTCAGAAAAGCAAACACGTTCGCTGGGAACGTGTGAACTGGCGAACGACTCGTCTACAACAGCGGGTGCCTCCTCCCCATTTCGCATCCCAAATCTGAACCACTGGACAGTCTTAACTGAAGTTGTGGTTTCAGAGCCTGACATTGCCCCCTTCTAAAGATTCGACGAGTCCTGGTCGTGGTCTTGAAGAAAGCCGGAAAGGTGTGCTTAATAAAGTTTGCATCTTCCCATTTAGCATCTTCTAAAGGCAAGTTTTCCCACTACTTGTTTTGCAACTTTAGAGCCCCTCTGAATCCAAAGGCTGCTATGCTAATCTGTAAGGAGCCATTTTCAAATATACCATATCTCCCACTTCAAAGACTCTCCACTCTTTTAGTATCTGCATAACGTTCCATTCCGTTCTGGGCTTGCTGGCTGTTAGACTGTGGACTCGGTCTCCTCCCACCTGCCCACGATCGAGGACACGATTGGCTCCACGACTTCTGTATCGTTGCGCTAGGCAACCTATATGTACCCCCTTCTCCTGTACTCGAGTATCAAGCAAAGCATTGTATCGAACTTTCATGGTATCAGAGACCAGTTCCGCTCCTCTCCCTCCATGATCGCCATGACCAACCCTGGAGGGCAAACCACTCTTCCCTCCTCCTCCGGCGGCCCGCCAACTGACACTCTTCCCGGCGGCCTGCCAATGCCTCCTCTCCCCGCCGTCCCGCCTCCACCCCCACTTCCCGGCGGCCAGGCCAACCTTCCCCTCACCCTCGCCCCTCCTCCACTTTCCTTCAGCGAGACGATCACCGACATCACACCCTTCATCCCCATCGTCTTAGATCTCCACAGCCACAATTATTACCATTGGCGCCACTTGTTCGAGATCCACCTTGGGCGCTGTTCTCTTTTCCATTACATCACCGGCGATGCGCCCCCGTCTCCCCACGACCCGCGGTGGCTCAAGGACGATCTCGCCATCATCCAGTGGCTGTACACGCGCATCTCCACCGAGCTCTTCAACTTGGTGGTCACCGACGACGCGTCTGCTCGCGACATTTGGACTGAGCTTCGCCGGTTGTTTCAAGACAACCGCGACGCCCGCGTCTCCGCCCTCAACACCGAGTTTCGCACGATCACCCAGGGCGATCGCCCCGTCGGCGTCTTCTGTCAGCGCATCAAAGCCATTGGCGACGAACTCCGTGAGCTCGGAGAGGTGGTTGCAGACCGCTCCCTTCTTCACGCCCTCATGGGCGGGCTCGACGACCGGTTCGCCCAGCAGGCGACCCTGATTCCGCTCCTGCGGCCACTGCCTACTCTTGCCGAGGCGCGTTCCATGCTCCAGATGGAGGAGCAGAACCGGGCGCGTAAGGCGATCATTCCGCGCCTCTTCCACGCCGCGGCCTGCTCTACTCCACCACCGGCGGCCGCGGCGACGTCCTCGCCGTCTCCTGCCGTTCAGCCACCTCCCGGATGGCGCCCCAGCCCCAACTACAAGGGCAAGAACCCAGTGTACTGTCCCCCAAAGGCAGGCTCGGCTTCTTCTTCATCCTCGGCTGCGCCTGCTTCCACCACGTCGGCGCCGCCTGCCGCGCCGCCAGCTCCGACTTCCTCCGCCTGGCGCCCTGCTCAAGACCCGTGGACCGGCCTGGTGCAGGCGTGGCCCATGCCCTGGTCTGCGCCCTCTCCTTATGGTGCTCCTCCGGCCTACAGCGGTGGCTGGGCGCCCGGTCTTCGCCCTCCTACCGGCGCCCCAGGTCTCCTCGGCTCGCGTCCTCCACCGCACGCTTATGCTGCGTACGCACCGCTGTACCAGGCAGCGGCGGCGCCGACTGCGCCGCCCATGTACCCCTACGGCTTCCCCACGCCATCGCCCTGGGAGCACGGCACCGCGGGCGCGTCTTCATCAACTCAGCCATCGCCTGCGCCTGCTTCCACCTCGACCGCGCCGGCTTGGGATCAGGCCGCCTTCATCGCCGCCATGAACTCTCTCACCACCCAGGACGCAGGTAACGACTGGATCTTCGACTCTAGAGCTTCTTGCCACATGTCTGCATCTAGTGCTTCTCTTTCTGCTCTTCATCCTTCGATTTTAGTTCCCTCCATCACTCTTGGCGACGGCTCTTCTGTTCCTGTCACCGGCGTCGGTACTTCCTTCCTCTCTCCCTCTCGCTCGCCTCTTCTTCTTCGCGAAGTTCTTGTTGCTCCTGCTCTCATCAAGAACCTCATTTCCGTTCGTCATTTTACTATTGACAACCAAGTTTCAGTTGAATTTGACCCTTATGGATTGTCTGTGAAGGATCTTCGAACCAAGATGGAGCTGGCCCGGTTCGATAGCTTGGGGGATCTGTACACTGTCCACGACGCTACTACTCCCACTCCCCATGCTATGCTCGCCTCCATCACCTTGTGGCACCGCCGGCTTGGACATCCCAACAGCACGACCACGACTACCCTCCTCAACGAATTTCAGCTTCCTCATGCTCGAGACTCGCATGATGCCTCTCTCTGTCACGCCTGTCAGCTGGGCCAGCTTGTTAGGCTCCCCTTTAGTGCTTCTACAACTAGTAGTTCTTTTCCTTTTGAGCTTGTGCATTGTGACTTATGGACGTCACCTACCCCCAGTGTATCCGGTTTCAAGTATTACCTAGTCGTCCTAGATGATTACTCTCATTTTATCTGGACTTTTCCTCTCCGCGCCAAATCAGATGTTCATAGCGTGTTTGTCAATTTTCAGCACTACGTGTACACTCACTTCTCTCTCCCCATCCGTTTCTTGCAATGTGACAACGGGCGCGAATTCGACAACACTCGCAACCGTGATTTCTTCCTTCACCATGGCATCCTCCTCCGCTTCTCTTGCCCCTACGCCTGGCCTTAGAATGGCAAAGCCGAGCGATCTCTTCGAACCATTAACGACATTCTCCGCACGCTTCTTCTCCAAGCATCTATGCCTGCTCAATATTGGGTCGAAGCTCTTCGGCATGCCACGTTCCTTCTCAATATTCGGCCAACCAAAACATGCCCTCGCTTCTCTCCCTATGACTCTCTTTTCTTATCTTCCCCCAACTATCACGACATTCGAGTCTTCGGTTGTTTATGTTATCCCAACATGTCGGCCACCTCTTCTCACAAACTAGCCCCGCGTTCGCTCTCGTGCGTTCTCCTCGGGTTTTCCGACTCCCACAAAGGCTACCGCTGCCTTAATATTCCCTCAGGGCGCGTCATTATTTCTCGCCACGTTATTTTTGACGAAAACACTTTCCCCTTCGCCACCCACCATCCGCCCAACACATTAGCTCCGCTCTCCACCCGCACGTCCTCCTCCACACGCTCAACCGCACACGACGTGCATGGCCTGCATGGCCTGGACCCCACCCCACCGCTACATGCTGCCCACCCATACTCCAGCGAATCCCTTGATTCGGTCGCCCACCAATCTAGTCCGCTGCATGCTGCCAACCCCGCGGATCTCTTGGATCCCGTTCCCACCCATGCACCCACTCCCGGCCCCGTGGATCTCTTGGATCCCGTTCCCACCCACTCCCCCGCTGCCGGACCCGCGAATCTCTTGGATCCCGTACCCACCCACTCACCTGCTGCCGGCCCCGCGGCTCTCTCGGAGACCGCGCCTACCACCCCCCATGCACCTCCACGTCCCGCGCCCTGTATAACTACTCCGCCGCACCAAATCCACAACTCTGCCTCGCCGCTTTCTTTCCCCCCCGACTCGTCGCCTGTCCCTCCTCCGCTGCCTCCTCGCGCCGTTCCCGTTCCCATCCCACATAACGATCACTCCATGTGTACTCGCAGCAAAGCTAGTTTTGGCCGGCCCATCGATCGTCTCAATCTCACTGCCTCTGCTTCTCCTATCTCTCCCATCCCCTCCTCCTACAAAGCTGCTCTTCTGGACCCGAATTGGTTTCAGGCCATGAAGGACGAGTACGACGCTCTTCGCCACAACCAAACCTGGACTCTCATCCCTCGTCCTCCCGGAGCCAACGTCGTCTCGGGTAAATGGGTGTTCCGTCACAAATTCCATTCTGACGGGTCTCTAGCTCGTTATAAAGCTCGCTGGGTCTGTCGCGGGGATTCACAGCAACCAGGCATCGACTTTGACGAAACCTTCTCCCCGGTGGTAAAGCCCAGCACTATTCGCGTCGTCCTCAGTCTAGCTGTTTCTTCCTCATGGCCAATCCACCAACTCGACGTCAAAAACGCTTTTCTGCATGGTTCTCTCAATGAGACTGTCTACTGTTGCCAGCCTCTCGGTTTTTCTGACTCCTCCTTTCCCGACCACGTTTGCCATCTTCAAAAATCTCTATATGGCCTAAAACAAGCGCCGCGGGCTTGGTTCCAGCGTTTTGCTTCTTTCATCCAATGCATCGGCTTCGTTCCTTCCCGCTCTGACTCCTCTCTCTTCATCTTCCACTCCTCCACGCACACTGCTTATTTGCTCTTATACGTTGACGACATCGTTCTCACAGCTTCTTCCGACTCTTTCCTTTCCCACATCATCTCTTCTCTCCGCGCCGAGTTCTGCATGACCGACCTTGGCTCGCTTTATCACTTCCTGGGCGTCGCCGTCTCCCGATCATCACAGGGCCTCTTCCTCTCGCAACGTCAGTACGCCATCGACTTGCTCTCCAAAGCCGGCATGCTCGAATGCCATCCTACTCGTACACCTGCCGAGACCGGCGCCAAACTGTCCTCTGCTGGCGACCCCCTTCCTGATCCAACTCTCTTCCGTAGTATCACCGGCGCGCTCCAATACATTACTCTCACCCGCCCTGACATCTCCTACGCTGTTCAGCAAGCTTGCTTACACATGCATGACCCCCGTCTCCCTCATATGAACCACGTCCGGCGCATTCTTCCCTATCTCAAGGGCACTCTTGATTATGGTCTCACCATTGCTCCTTCCTCCCCTCCCTCTCTCACCGCATACTCCGATGCAGACTAGGCCGGGTGTCCGGATACTCGTCGTTCCACGTCGGGATACTGTGTTTACTTGGGTGATAACTTGATTTCATGGTCTTCGAAGCGGCAACTAACTGTTTCCAGGTCGTCCGCGGAGGCTGAGTATCGCTCTGTTGCGCATGCCATTGCTGAGACAGTTTGGCTTCGCCAACTACTTACTGAGCTTCACCGTCCAGTCCATCAAGCCACAATTGTGTATTGCGATAATGTATCGGCTATGTATATGTCATGTAATCCTGTCCAGCACTGTAGAACCAAGCATATCGAGATAGACATACACTCTGTAAGAGAGAAGGTAGCCTTAGGTGAGGTCCGTGTTCTCCATGGACCAACCTCGGCGCAGTTTGCAGACATCTTCACCAAGGGGCTCCCGTCTGCCACCTTCTTCGACATTCGCTCCAGTCTCAACGTCGTCGATGCCGCCGCTGACACTGCGGGGGGGGGGGGGGGGGGGGGGGGGGGGAGGAGGGTGTTAGACTGTGGACTCGGTCTCCTCCCACCTGCCCACGATCAAGGACACGATTGGCTCCACGACTTCTGTATCGTTGCGCTAGGCAACCTATATGTAACCCCCTTCTCCTGTACTCGAGTATCAAGCAAAGCATTGTATCAAACTTTCACTGGCAAATTTTATTTCAATTGTTCCAATATTTGTTGTTTGGCAGACAAGAAATTATGAGCCTCTTCTTCAGGTCTAGGAATTGCCAGTTCGGAGATCAATGGGGGAGGAAAACCATAATGTACCTGGAAAGGAGACGTTTTTACAGCAGTGTCATAACTAGTATTGTACCAGTACTCAGCTAGACATAGCCATGAACACCATTTCTTAGGCTCATCAGTTGCCATGCACCTTAGATAAGTTTTCACACACTGATTTACCCTCTCAGTTTAGACATCAGTTTGAGGATGGTTTCTGTACTATACCTTAACTCACTTTTCAGAGCAGAAAATACATCTCTCCACAGTTTGCTTGTGACAATTTTTTCTCTATCTGAGATAATTAATTTAGGAGGACCATGTGTGCATAGCTCGCCAGCGGTGGCTGGCACGATCGGGTCTTGGTGAATGTGCCACCGTTGTGTGGCTACATGGAGGGTCCATGTGTCCTAATGTATTCTTGCCTCTGTAACTCTATGATCATGAAATAATACTCTTTTTACCACCGAAAAAAAACACGACCATTGATGTTTGTCTCGTGTTCAGGCATTCCTGTGAGTGGATAATTGTCAAGAAGAGAACCCGAGCCTGATCCATGTGTATGGCGCCAGTCGAGCTGACAATGGCGGGGAATCTCTCTTTCCTCCCCCGGCCGGCTGGTCCTGTTACTAGTTGTTCGAGCACAGCAACAAACGCAACCAGGACCAGTGGCGGATCCAGGAAGTGAACTTAGCCAGGGCAAAACATTAGAGGTATAATTTTTTTTATTGACAAATGCATGTCCGATGAACAAAATCTCATAATACTCAAATATGAAGCTAGATGCAATCAAAAATTTACATAACTAATGATTCAGAACAGTTCTCTACAACCGAACCTCTCAAACCAGCCTCATATGCCCGGGCGGACCGCCCGGTCACTGTCTGGTCACGATTTTTTTGACCCTGACGGCCCCCTCAAACGCCCGGGCTGAGTGGCATCCCCAATATCCAGCCTAAATATAGGGTGGATATGGGGCGCCCGGGCGTGCCCGGGCACGCCCGCCACGTCGGTCTGACGGCGTGGCCCCACACAGACTCATCGGAAAACCCGGCGGTCCGACGGGCGCCTCGACTGTCGCCCCGGTGTGACCGCCACGTGGCGCCGCTCCGGCTCACCGCCCGAGGCCGTAGCCGGCTATTTAAGCCGGCTGGCGCCCCAGCCCTAGCACATCCGCCGCTTCCCTCCCTCCGCCGCCACACGAGCCCGTTAGCCATGCCCCCACGCCGCCGCTACTACACGATCCAGCACCGTCTCTTCCTCCTTGAGCAGGTCCGGATCCGTAGGGAAGCGAGGCTACCTCTGAAACCGAAGGAGGATTACGAGGAGGTTGAGGAGGAGGTGTCGGGGGGGGGGGGGGGGTGACAAAGAGGAGGAGGAGAAGGAGCCGGTGGAGGAGGAGCAGGAGCCGGCGGAGGAAGAGGAGGCGTCGCTGCTGGATGTGGGGGAGAAGGCGGCGCCGATGATGGAGGACGTGGGCGTGTGGCCGAAGCAGCACGCCATCCTGAACTCCATCCGCTTGGAGTCGGCTGCGGAGGCCAGGTGTCGCCGTCGGCAACAGATGAAGGCGGTGCAGGCAGCTCCGGCTCTGGCCATCGCCGCCAACGACGAAATTTGAATAGTAAAAATGTAGTATGTAGCTGTATGTAGAGAAGGAAATATGAGGCGTACCCGGTCAGTGCCCGCGGACGCGCCCGGGCGCGTCCGCGGGCGTTTGAGGGACTAAATTTGCCAAGTCCAACTGTAGATACTCTAACCACCAAAAATCACAAAATCTAACATGAACGTCACAACTGGGTGTGCTTCGGCGCTGGCTGGCTGGCTCGATGCGGGGATTTCCGGGGGCTAACTATTGAAGCTACGGGCTGCAATTGGGCTAGGGTGTGACCGTGCAGTGCAGTGTAAATGCACACATGTATCAACCCATGTACAAACGAATCGTATTTTTGCGTATACGGGATTTCGGCTAGCCGGGGTGGCCAACCGTAGTCGCCCCTACCGTGGCGCCGCCACTGACCAGGACGACACCAGTCGGGCTAGTTGGCCATGGCCGCAATCAGGGGCGGAGCCATGAATTTTTGTGAATGGGTATGAACTAACTGTCGTACGAGTGTCGTTGGTTGTTAAAAGAATCAAATTTAATCTCGCCCAAAGAGAAATCCTTCACAACTTGATCCAAGCCCGGGGCCAATGCCCCCCCCCCCCCCTCTTCCCGTGAATATTTTTGAAATAAGGATCAAATTTAAAAATCTTTTTTTTTTAAATGGAGGAACATTTTTTCAAATTCAAGAAATTTTTTTGAAATACATGAAGAATTGTTTTAATTCAGGATCATTTTCCACATTCATGAGCTTTACTTTCAATTCGTGATTATTTTCTGAAATAATTAATATTTTTTAAAAATCAGGAACATTGTTTCAAATTTGTAAACATGTTTTGAATTATGGAACATTTATCAAATGTGGTATTCATGAATATTTTTCAAAGTTGAAAAAAAATGGGATGCCCCGTTCCACAGTTCGGCCGGTAAAAAACCAGTCGCACGGGGGAGCGGTGGTGCGCGATTGCTCGATTTCCCCCGCGCAACAAGGGGAATAGGAGCTCCTGCGGAAATCCTATTGCCCGGCGTAGGTCGATAGTGGTATACCAAATTCAAAATTTTCATAAATTCAAATATTTTCTTCGAATTCAAAAAGTGGTCATCATATTCAAAAATGTTTATGAAATCCAAAAAAGTTCATCATGTTCAAAAAATATTCATCAAACTCAAAAAACATGTTCGTCCATTTCGGAAACTTTTCATAAAAAAAGTTTTTTATTCAATTCAAAATGTATTCATCAATTTCAAAAAATGACCATAAAAATTCAAATTTGGTGCATGAAAATACAAAAATGTCCATAAAATTCAAAAAAAACTCATTTCTTCATTAAATAATTAGTTGTTTGCATTTGGGAACATTTTTAGAAATTTAACAGATTTTTTTTGGAATCTCAAACTTTTTCCAAGTAGTAAAAAACAAAAAAATATATGAAAAAAAGGATAGCCCTGCCCTGCACCAAGGCTGCCCAAGTTCCGAGCGATGGGGTGTGCGTTACCTCGTTTTCCATCGCACGGGGTCCGGGATTAGGAGGTCCCGAGCTCCGGGCCCATTTGTATACGCGAGAGCTATGTCTCGCTTATAGCTTGTCTCGCGTCTACAGTGACGGGCCTACTCATTAGCGCACTTAAAAGAATAGAGTAGAGAAAAAGGGACGGAATGAGATTCATATTATACTACTAGGACTGGAACAACTAAAGGAGAAGGCTCGGATTTCCACATGCTTTTTGTTTCTTTTTTAATTTTTTTTCTTTTCTTGTTTCACCGGGTTTTTTTCTTCTCTTTCTCTGTTTTTACTGAGTTTTTTATTTTCTTTCTTTTTCATTGTTTTCTTCAGTTTTCTTTGTTTCTTTCTCAGGTTTTAATAACTTTTCTCTTTTCTTTCCTTTCTCTTTATTTTTCTTCGGCATTGTTTGTTTCTTTCTCATTTTTCGTCTGTTTTCCTTTTGTTTCGCCTTGGGTTTTCATTGTTTTTCTATACACACTTTTGGTATATATCTAATACAATTTTCTATTACATGTTTAACATTTTTAAATACAAGGTAACAATTTTTGAATGCCTGGTCAACATTTTTTGTACTAGTAAGCTGGTACGTGCATAGCACGTGCAAAGTTTTAATTCATGTGTTTCGATGACAAATCAAGGAATCAGCCGTCTTGTTTTGTGTGTATGTAAAGCTCTTGTGATAATTATTGTAGTGGGATAATTTCATGAACCAGTACTACAATGGGGTTCCGATGCGGTTAATTTATTTAGCAATGAAAAAAAAGATCTCTCGTAGTTACATTTGTCCTAGAATTTTTTATGTAATCTTAAAAAAAAAAGTTGGATCCTGGCCTTTGCATCATTAATTACTACACACACAAAATATTTAGAATTTTTGTAACACATGGTCAACATATTTTATATAGACATTTAGAATTTTTCAAATGATTAATTAACATTTTGAAATATTTGTTCAACATTTTTTCAAATGTTTGATTAATATTTTCATATACATGATCAATGTTTTCATCATTTTTTAATACATGGTAAATAAAATTATACGCATTTGACATTTTCACATGTTTAATTTAAACATTTTTCCAAAATCAAGATTAACATTTTTAAAAAATATTGAGTAACATTTTTATGTATATGATCAATATTTTCATTATATTTTAGTACACGTTCCACATTTATATATATACACATTTAACATTTTTCATATGATTGATTAATATTTTTCAAATACTTAATTAACATTTTTTAAATCTTTGTTCAACTTTTTTTTTCAAATGTTTGATTAACATTTTTTAATACACAACTAAAAAACTTCATACGCATTGCATTTTTTGTATACGTGATAAAAAATTTCTGTTTACACATTTAAGTTTTTCCAAATGTTTGGTTAATATTTTTCTAATGTTTTATCCAGAGTGTTGCCATGGTCTCACTATAAGCGAGAGGGCGCCCATCTGTATCATCGTTTATTGTGACCTGTAACTCGAGGTCGCCTACATCGCCCAATAAATGTAGTTGCATCGTTCTCTTCACTTAGATGGCTCGTTTGTCTTGATTTTGTCCTTTTTCTTTTATAAAGTTATTTATATTTATAAATAAATAAAAATAAAAATATTTACGCCATGTTAATATTTTCTGAAATGCTAAAAATATGTTCGTGCAACTTTAATAAAATTATGATTAACAAAAAAGTATGTGACAATTCAAAAAATGTTCACGCCCTTCAAACAAATGTACGTATAATTTTAAAAAATGTTATAAAAGAAACTGTTCTTGTAATTGAAAAGAAATGTTTCTTACCATTCAAAAAATATATTAAATTTTGAAAGTGTTCATACATTACAAATAAAATGTTTGTGACACTTAAAAAATATTTATACAATTTAAAATATATAACACAAACATTTATTTAATAAATATTCAGAAAATTTATTTAAAAAATATTAGTCATGTATTTAAAATGTAAATGTTTATAAAGATGTGGTAGATGTATACGAAAATGCACAATGTGTATGATAAAAATAGACATAAAATCATCTATTTGAAAAAATGGTTATATTGTATTTAAAAATTATTAATCATATATAAAAAATAGTCCCAGTGTATATGCATATACAAAATGTAGACATGTATTAAAAAACCGAAGAAAAGAAAGTAAGAAACAAAGAAAATCGAGTAGGAGAAAGAAACAAAAATGGGAAGAAAACCGAAGAAAAGACAGAATAAAAACGAAAGAAAACAAAAAATGAAGGTAAACTTTGCTTTGGGTCATAGTTTTAACTAATCCGTCGTTTAACTGTCAGTACAAAAGATAGCAGATAGATCAAGCAAACAAGGAAGGGGATCTTTGCCGTGTCTCGTCTAATCAAGATACCTACATGTATCCGATTCATTTGCTTTCCTTTCACAGGACTATTTCACTTATATTTTTGCTGTGAGTGAGCATCAAGACTTAATTTGATTAACTAATCATCCTACTGCCTTTTTGTTTTTGAAAAGACCTGCAGTTAAGCGACGACATAGTCAATGCACCGACATATGTTTCAACTGCACAGAATTAATATCTGAAGAGACAGGTTGTTTGAGATTTTCTTTTCTTACAAATTGCTTCGATGTTACTCCCTCCGTTCTGAAATATAAGATGTTCAAACTTTTCTCTGAATTACATGTATATAGACATGTTTTAGTATGTTTGTTTACTCATTTTAGTCTGTATGTATGCAGTCCATATTGAAATATCCAAAAACTCTTATAGTTTGGAAAGGAGGGAGTATTATTTTGACCAATGCCCACAGTACTATGCTTAGTTTTACAAACTGACTTGCTACCGTGGAGCAAACAAACATGACTTGCCGTCCCTCCCATGCAATGCACATGCATTAGCCAATAATGTGAGCAAATTTGCAAAACACAGTAAATGTATGACAAAAAATAGATTAAAAAATAGCCATAATAATAAACCATTAATAATTCATTTATAGCAATATATCTTGATGTGTAATCCATCTATGTCAAACATTCAACCAGGCAGAACTACAATGTCTCCGAGACCGAGAGTACAGCATATCGATGAATCATGTTCACTGTTGTAATGCACTATCCAACATCTTCACCTTTTTTCCATTGCCGAAACCCGTCATTTTCAACTTTCGGATTTGGGAAATCTGGATCCTAAGTATGTCTTTCTTCTAGCCCCCCAAAAAAAGAGTATGTCTTGTCTCGTCTTGAGACTAAATCATCAGGCCATGCATCTCCAGTTCTCCGCTGCAGCAATTTCATAAAGGTTAACGTCAGCCAAAACCACCTAAGAAGTTCCCGCAAAAACTAGAGAACGTAGAAGTCCTATCCTGGTGCCATACATACCTTGTTCTATGTATGTGCAGTTGCTACATGTCCTAGTTTTCCCAGATTCAGGCAGAGCATACTACACTCGATCCTTGCTACAAAAGGCAACACCACAAAAAAAGGTCATGTCATGATTCACATAACAAAGACAACAAGAGGCATATATGCACAATAAAGGCGGAAGCAATTATATCTTTAACACTCACCTGGCAAGCCTTGACGTCCTGGCATCCACACAGGAGCATGCCGTTGAGCAGATCGGTGGCTTGGAACGCGCCCCCTCCCTCGCTTCTCTGAATTTAGTTCATTTCACAAAATATGCGCAAACATCACTGAATTTGCGTAACAACATAGTTCATAGGTTTTACTGTTTTAGAAGTCTTCATGTTATTTTTTTTGAGATTAATATCCACAGTTGTCATCTCGTGGAACACACAAGTATTTGACCCTAAAGATTTATATATACATATAACTAATATACCTTGTAGTAGTCAACTGCGATGAAATTAGCCCATCGATTTCCGGCTGCGCTGTAGCATGTACTAGCCATGTCAGTGAGGCCCTTGTTGTGCTGCAAACATGCAGTCAGCTTCACAGGGACAGACGGAAAGTAGTTCATGAGGACCAGTGACTTGGTCTTGTCGTTGAGCGGCGCGGACTCTGCACGGTTCGAGCATTCGCCAGCATCCATTCCATCGTCACCATCTTCAACACAGTGAAATCGATCAATTTCAGAGCAACGATACTTGAGATAGTGAGGAACTGCAGCATAATGTTTCGTGCGAAAGAAGTAGTGTCTCACAATTGTTCTCAACCATGAAATTCCACTGGTATGCGATTCCTTCTGTGACTTGCTTCGATCTGGCAGAGGTGAACACAAGGAGACGCTGGTTGCTTGTGACCATATCACTGACAAGAGGCCAGTCCTGACCATTCTGCGGCATTTTCGAAACCGGAAACCAGTACTTTTGCAAACCAGAGGCATTGAACACGTTCGTCAGGCCATTTGGCGCGTTAACATAGTCTTCCAGGATCAACGTAACGATTTCAGATGGGTTGGCAGAAAGAAATGCCTCAATTTCCTTGAATGTGTCCAGTGCTGGTTCCTACAATCAAGTAATAATTTACAGACACCATTCTGGAACTCTATATGGAGATGAGGGAGGCAGGCATATTCAGTAGTATGTACTCACAAATGCAGTAAAATCGTTGCATTTGCCTCCACTGGAATGGCACAACCATACATCTCCTTTGAAGTCATATGTGTCAAGCATTAGCGCGCGGACACCATTCTGTAGAACATTGGGATTGTGAAGAGAATTAATGCTCGTAAGGTAGGATATGTAGAACAACAGAAGAATCTTATCAGATGACGCAGAAGCTACATTCAACTGATCGGTGACTGTATCCTCCTGGTTGTCGAAGGTGATGCGTGGAATTCCGGTGTGCGACGGTTCCCCAACAATCGCGAATGAATTGTGTGTCGTGAGATAGGCATACTTGTTGAATGGCAACGAGTTATTCTGAAGAACAAACCAGAAGCAAAGCAAATTCAGGTTAAAACATTAGGACTATGAAGAGAAGCTATTTTCATCATGATTTTCTTGGGTACTGAGTCTAAACAAGTCCTATAATCCTAACTGGGTATTTTGAGAAGTACTCCCTCCGTCCCATAATGTAGTGTCAAAAAAACGTCTTAGATTATGGGACGGAGTAGTATTACACTTACTGGATTTTGAGAGAAAATTAGGCCATAAAGCCCTGTCATATCTTACTGAGATCTCTATGCATGTTGAGAATGTGATGCCAATATACAGCTGTCAGGGTTACATAATAAATATAATTATGGAAGTATCCTAATAAAATCCCTCGTTTTGTCAGAATGGACTGAACAAGAGAATCTTTGCTGTCAGGTGAACTACAATCTGCCCATCTCATTAACCGCATTCTGTTTGTTTCAGAAACAGATCTGGTCAATCAAGAATTTGTGGAAAGAGGAATACAGGAACTCAAAATTTGTTCTTGTTCCTTCTCTGACACAGGAAAAAAAAGAAGAAGAGACAAACAACTGGAAGAATTAAGCAAGCTCTTACAACAAGTTGGAAGGGGTTGGTGGCGGCGGAGCGGACGCAGTGGGAGCCGGCGAGCTCCGGCTCGCAGTCGAAGCACCACTGCCCCGCGCCGCAGTCCGCACTCGTCGAGCACTTGTCGCCTATCTGAATTCAAATCGAACCCAAAGCTCAATTTTAGCAGATATCATGGTGACCTGATGAGGGGTAGATTAATTTCATCACAGTTCTTGCTGGAATCTTACATTGGCAGTTGCAGCACCCAAGAGGCCAGCCATGACTAGAACCAGTGCAGCTGCCGCTGCCGTAAAGGTGCCCCCCATCTGAAAGCTATAGAGAAACAGGGGAAGAGGAACAGAAAAGGATAACACCAACAAACCGAACAATCAATTATTGGCTAGAGAGATAGAGATATAGAGCTGGAGTTGTTGGGGGGAAGAGGTGAGGGGTGGTTGTTAGCATTGTCATACTACATATATATACTAGATCTACTTGACCTTGTCTATTCCTCGCAGCAGCAATATATCCTGTATTTAGTACGAAGAAGACCGTGCACGTTTGGCAAATCCAATAGGATAAGATTGCAGTATTGAATTACTTCTAAACAATGGCATGCCAAAGAAAGCAACTTATTACTCCCACACAAAAAAACAAAGCAACTAATTAAGAGACGGCATGCCATTGTTTAGCAGTATGTTATTTCTCGTTTGGGCGAGAATTTTAAATGATAGAGAGGACCCGGAAGGCCGGAACCGGAAAAGAAATGTGTGTGGGTTGCTGACCTGGTGTGCCAAGGAAACCGACCGTGTTGTTCTTGTGTTCTTGCTCGGAGGCCAGGCGATTTTTCAAGTTTGAAGAAGCGAGCAACCGGGTGGGTGTTACTTCCAAGGTGATTGGTTTGTTTCTTGGGTGGCCAAGACTTTCTTATTCCTCAGGCTGTTGTTTGTACTATGCTGATGATGATGCGGTCGGGACATGGGAGCGGCCGTCAGGCTAATTAACAGGTCGGCGCTCATAGACATAAATGAATATTGTAGCAGACGGCAACATACTAACATGTCAAATTTGGGGTATCCATGGCATATATTTATATACTTTTTGGTGGCCTGAAATGTGTACTACCTACCACCTTAACACACGATAGCGATGGCCAACCACGATTTTGTTCACTAGTGAGATGTGATCAGTAGCCAAAGATGTGATAACGACGGCCACATATGTGATCACTAGCTAAAATTTTCACTTGCAAACAACTTACAGTAAGTCGTAAATAATTTACCGCTGAAGTTGAATACAAGGGCAATTTCACCACTCTGTGAAATGGAGCCTGGAACAGTTGCAGTTATATTATTCCCCTATCTGGAATGAAGATACAGTTCCAGTTGCGTCTGTAAAATGATCGAATAAGGAACTCGAAATCTGAGAGAAAGAGGGGGAAATTCAATCAAATCGAAGCGCACCTGTAGCAGAGATGCAAGCTCCAGTTCCTCAAGAGCTCACCTGCAACAGCAACATGGTTGTACATGGCGCCGTCGCCGGAGATGGGCGCCGTTCCCCACACGGCCAGTCCGGCAGGAACAGCGCGGCGGACTGCGTTCGGGCAGCATCCGGTGTGGCCGCGGGAGATTCGAAGAAGCCGCCTTTGCCCTCGTGCTGTGGCAGCCGGCGGCGGGGAAGAAAGCAGAGCTCGCGGCGGCCGGCGTCCAGCCCCTTGCGTTTGGGCTGGCTTTGGGCTCTCGCTCACAGGCCGGACACTTGCTGCAGGCTAAAGCGAAAAACCATCTTCCTCAGGCATCGACCCGCCTGAGCTATATCTCGCCTAGTGCGAGATAGAACACCGTCTCGCCTCTAGCACTTTCACTAGATCGCCGGCCCAATAAGGTGTGGACGGTGCAGTTACTTGTAGAGATTTAAATGAAGGATCTTTTGGTGCTGTTTGCACAAACTCAGAGGGCATGTTTTTGGGAGCCTCATGCATGAAGTATAGCGGGATGATCGATCCCGCCACTCTGGAGGGGTTGGCATGCCGTGAAGCCCTAGCGCTGGCAGCAGATCTCCAGTTGACTAGAGTGGTGATTGCATCTGACTGCCAAGCTGTAGTTCGAGATATTCAGGACCAAACGGGAGGAATGTATGCACCGATAGTTAGGGAGATCAATGAGACAGCTACATATTTTCAGCAGTGCTCCTTCATATTTGAAGGACGAGATTCAAATGCAGAGGCACACAGCCTAGCTAAACATGCTTTTGGTCTGGGGCCGGGCTCTATTTGTGCCTTATAAACCCGCTAGACATCGATTGTATTCCTATGAACATTGATTGAATAAAGCAAGCGTGTTTAGATTAAAAAAACTTAATCACTAAAAAAAAGAGCAACTAACTGAAGGGGTCACTTTTGATAGCCTAGGAGCATGCCAAGCGATGCTTCCAGTCATCGCCACATGGCGCATGTTGGGCGCTCCATCTGGATTTCATTTTTTTAAATAATTCTGCAGGCGTTTTTGGGTTTTTAGATGTTTTTTTTTGTTTATTCAGATTTTTATTTTTCGCATGGTTTTCCCAAGGATTTGGAGAAAAAATTACACAATTTTGTTTCCGCAGAATTTTTTTGTGCTTTCGTGAAAAGTACAAATATGCTTTCGCGAGAAGCAGAACTATACTTCTCGGAGAGAAAAAAAAGTGCTTCCATGAGAAGCACATATTTGCTTCTCGTGGGGTCAAAGATATGTTTCCGCGAGATGCACAGATCTACTTTCACGAGAAACAATGTTATGCTTCTCAAAAAAATGTGCTTTCACGAGAAGCACACATGCTTTCTCATGGAGGCACATGTTTGCTTCTATGAGAAACACAGTTGTGCTTCTTGGAAAGGAAAAATGGTGGGCTTCCACAAGATGAACAAATTTGCTTCTCATGAAGGCACAGATTTGCTTCCGCGAGAAGCACAATTGTGCTTCTTGGAAGAAAAGTATGCTTCCAAAGGAAGCACATATTTGCTACAAGAAGCACCACAAACGTGCTTAAAGGCTTTGTGTTTTTTTCTTTTTCATCAGATTTTTTTGCATTTGTTTTTTTCCTAGTTTTTTTGTCAAAAAGGTTCTTTAAAACATATTAACATGGGATCTAATTTCTAATATATCGACGTGAGAAATCTAAAGGTGAAAATGGTTCAAAATTTGAACGCATGATTCAAGAGATAAAATGTTTTGAGTAAAAGAATACAAAAAAACGAAAACCTCAAGTACATGGAAAGTTTAAGTCAAGATATAAATGATTTTTTTCCCTTTTAGATTTTACATGGAAAGTTTAACTCAAGTACCATGTCTAAAATTTCGATGACAAAACGATAACTGAAACATGGGAAATTTTTACTATATGTACAATGGCAAAATTATTTTTGTCATATCATGGCCAAATTATTTTTTACATGAATAACAATTTTCTTTATAGATTTACCATGGAAAGTTTAACTAGAGTACCATGTCTTAATTGCCATGTTTTCAGACATCTCTAAATTTGCAATGACAAAAGATCATTAACACATATCATCTTTTCTGCATTTTGCAACATTTTATAGATGTGACGTCTAAACCATCACGTGTTTCCATGTTCACATGGAAAAATGCAGACATTATGAATTTGCCATCGGTTTTATCGAACTTACCATACGCGGAAAACATTTTGTCATATGGGTATTAAAAAATTTGCCATCAAATTTCATATTTTATATAACATGACAATTTTAAATTTCAGCCAGCATTTTTTTCCCATGTGTGATGTACAAAATTATATTTTTACATATATGGGAAATTTCTTATATAAAGCATGGTGATTTTAATTAACATACCATGGCAAATTTTAATGTACATCTGCCATGGCAATTTTAGTCGTAATTTGTGCAATTTCACATACATGGCAACTTTCTTACACAAAGCATGACATTTTTATTTAAAATGCCATGGCAAATTTCAATAAACGTCTACCATTTATATTTTTTGTTCATAATTTGTGTTATTTTTTAATTTTTACATACATGGAAAATTTATTTTTATAAAGCATGATATTTTAACTTAAAATACCATGGCAAATTTAAATATCTATCTGCCATGGCAATTTTTGGTCATTTTTTCTTTGTTCTTGTACTATTTCAATCTAGTTACTCGCGCTCGCTGGCCTATGTCGCTCCTCCCCGGCAGAAAAGATGAAGGGAATGAAAGTTAGTACATGCATGGAGCCGAGCGCTCACCGGCCGCCGATCGAAAATCCTAAACCTACGAAAGGCTACGTAGCTGTTACGTAGACTTTCATCTAATCTATACATGCCCCCCTGATTTTCAGGTGGGGTGGGCCTAATCCTCTCCTTTAATCCAATCAAATAGTCCCATGTCAGATCAATTCGTAACCTTATGTAAACCATTACGTGGATGTAGCATTGCTCGCCGCCGATCAACTGGCTGGATCGGGTTTTAGCTAGTCGTCAGTCGAGCTGGTTACGTCAGGGAATCTCTTTTCTCCGGCCGGAGAAGATCACATAAACCCTGACCCGACGGTACGGCGTCGGGTTTTAGCTATGGCTGGGAAAACCCTTTGCAGCCGCGGGTTATCTATAAAAGGAGATTTTGCCGTGCCGGAGCCGGGCACCACCGTTCATGGACATTCAAGCTAGCAGTCAAGAAGTGGAACTATATTCATCTCTCCCCTTTTAGCTCTAGTCAAGTAGGGGGCGTACTAGTGTAGCTGCCATGGATCTTGACCTGACCACCGACGAAGGGGTGCGTATATATGCTACCTCCGCCGGGGGCAGCAGGAGCGCGAGTCGGTGAATGCGGAGCGGAGCATCCACACGTTGTCACCAGAGGGAGTTAATTGCATAAAACCACCACATTCCGGGCTTCTTCTGCAGAAAATCACCTGGTCCCTAATCATTTGCAAAAATCACTGCACATTCAGTAAACTTTTTTGCAAAAGGCACTGATCAGATGACTTAGCCCGTTTAATCACTTTATGACAAGTGGGGCCGGAATGTAATGAACTGATTTGGCAACAAATTGACATATACCTCCCTCGATCTTAAAAAGAAAAGCAATCAAGCCCCTCCCCTTCCCCCATCTCCTTCCTCTCGTGTAGCAACAGGTGGGCACACCGGCCGGCGAGTCGTGTGACGGTGCAGGAGATGTCCCCGCACGCGCCGGTCGTCTTCGCGACCGCGAGGGCCAGCGGCGCCCTGTTGCCACGAGCCTCCGCATGCTCTCGAGCCGCGCCACCTGGTCCTCTAGGCTCTAGCGCGCGCCACAGCGTCAGGCGGCCATCGGAGCTAGGTCTGCGGCGGCGGTGAGCTCCTGGGTCCACGAAGAGGAGGCGGCAGGGTGGTGGCCCACCTCTCCTCTGCTACCTTGGAGCCAGCAGCACGCTCCTGGGCGTCCCCGACAGATGGCTGAGGCGCGGCCACGACAGGGCCTGGGCGCGCCGCCTGCCTTCAAGGCCGCGAGCGGCAGCAGCATTCGCGCTGCTTTCGGCAGATGGCAGGGCCACGACGGAGCGAGCGTGCGTCGGATCCGCCACCTGCATGTCTAGCCCCTCGCTCAGCTCCGACGTCCTGACGGCTTCGATGAAGAGCTTGGCGGCCATAGCAGGTTCGGTCAAGAGCTCGGCGGCCCTGGATGGCTTTGGTGAAGAGCTCGCGACCCAGAGGAAGCGTTGGTGGAGAGGCATGCTGCCGGAGAACGCCCCGCGGCCGCGAGTATGGAGGCGCTCCTCCCGCCACTTCTTCGTTGCACGAGTAAGAAGACGGGCACGGCAACGCTGGCAGTGGTCTCCGGCGATGGGAGGGGTGTATCCGACAGCGGAGGAGCGGCCGGCCGGACAGCAGCGCGCCGGCGGTCAAGGGCTTTGGGGTATTTGGACTGCTCGAGGTTATCCACAACGGGAGGGCCTAATTGCGTTTTTCTTTTAGATGTAGGGGTATGTGTGTTAATATGTTGCCAAATCAGCTCCTTACATTCCGGCCCCACTTGTTAGAAAGTGATTAAACGGGCTAAATCACCTAATCAGTGATTTTTGCAAAAAGTTTACTCAATGCGTGATGATTTTTACAAATGATTAAGAACCAGATGGTTTTCTGCAGAAAAAGCCCGAAATGTGGTGGTTTTATGCAATTAACTCCACCAGAGGAGATCGAGGAGCACCTTATCTCCAAGCACCCATCAACGCTTCCGTCCTTCTTCTTCGTCGCCGGGCCGCCGTTGGTGCTGCCCAAAAAGACGCCACACGGCAAATGGGTTAAGCTGCGGAAGCAGCACGTCATGGTGCGTGCGGCTGGGCCCGTGAACTCTCGTCCCAGCTACATGGGCATGAAAATGGCGCACGAGTTCTAGTCGGAGGCGAGGAAGAAGAAGAAGGAGGAGGTCTGTTTGAACTTGGTCCAGTACCAGAACATGCGGGAAGAAGCTAGCGCTTGGGCTTGCTATATATCCAGGTACCACCGCATCTGGACGATTAGAAGGGACATGATGCCGGTAGAGCTAGATTTTGCTATGTTTGTTTACACGAAGGGCATTGTTACTCCCATCTCAACTGCTTTTACAGTTATTAGGATTAACAGATTTCTTAGGGAATGCAGTGCACGTAACTTAACATGCTCGGTCCGCTCGCCACGTGCTCTGAGCCGTCGCGTAGCTCTGCCCGCTCACTCGCTTCTCGCGTCCTCTGTAGACTCGAGAGCGCGTCCCATCCGATAGATCGCGCGTCGCCGGTCGCGGCTTCACCCAAGGGGGGAGCGCGGCCACAAACATCCTAGACGTCCCCGCCGCCGCGCCATCGTTAACGACAAGCACGTCCCAGCATGTTGGGAGCAGCAGCATGCCGCCAATCACCCGTGGCAGAGGCATTTTCACCATGGCTACACCGGTTGGGTTGGGGTCAGTCGGCGCGATGCAGCCGCATGTCCATGTCCGGTCGGCCAGCACGAACGTGCCGTTCCGGAGCGCGAGGTGGTACGAGCGCCTGGGCGTGCGTCTGATACTCGGGGCGTGGCGGGAGGAGGACAGGTAGTTCCGTGGCACGTCTCCGGAGATAGTTGGAAGGACGGACGCGTAGCACTAGCGGGGTGCGGTTCTAGGGGTCAACGACAAGACATGGTGCTGCCGGGAAGGAGGTGAAGAGAGCTTGTTCTCTACGTTCGCCTCCGTGTTCTCGTCCGACAACGGGAAGAAGGTCGGCGGCGGTGGGCCGTTAACGCCAGTCGTGCAAGAAAAACTCAAAGTTTGCCGCTGCGCGCCGAGGATGAGCGCCCGGCCTGTTAAAATACGACGGGCAAATCAACGTGACGGAGAACGAAAACAAGCAAGTTACATGAGATTTAACATGAAAAGCCCCTCCAACACAAAGGAGAAAAAACCACGGGCGCTACCCAACAAATCTTCACTATATCGGGGAAGGTTATAAACGCTGGGGATTTACAACCGATCAACTCATCCCGTGCGGCGGCTTACAAAGGATGAATACAGGTGACCTACGTCAATACTGATCGGTACTGCCGGGGGGGGGGGGGGGGGGGGGGGGCTAACTTGATTTTTAACACGTATGTACAGTGCCATATCCAAAGATCCTGCGAAGCCACCGCTTCTAATATGACAGTGCACGCTTTGACATGCCCCTTATACTGGCCCTGCCAAGCAAATGGACAGTTCTTCCACTCTCAGTGCATACAATCTATACTGCCAAGCATGCCTGGAAAGCCTCTAGCTGCGTTGGTCGCCAACAATCTCTCTGTATCAGCGGCAGTTGGCTGCCTCAAGTACTCCGGGCCAAACACCTCGATCACAGCCTGGCAGAACTTGTACATTGACATCAGACATGTTGTCTCACTCATACGCACATACTCATCTACCTGATCGCCTGGAATTCCATATGCAAGCATGCGGATGGCCGCGGTGCATTTCTGGTAAGAGGAGAATCCAAGCTTGCCAAGGGCATCCGTCTTACACTCAAAGTATGGGTCATGAGCAACCACTCCCTCTCGGATACGATTGAACACATGCCTTGCCATTCGAAAACGGCGACGGAATTTATCCGGCTTGAAGAGCGGGGTGTTGGCAAAGTAATCGGCATAGAGCAGGGCGTGACCTCTCTCCCTGTTGCGGTTCAGGTTGGGAGCACGGCCAGGGAGTGACCCCCTGTATCGAGGAAGCTGTCGTTGAATGTGGTCGTGAACGACCAGTGCAGCTACCACAAGATCTTCATCATCCGACGACGAATCGTCCGATGAACAAATGAAGTAGTGGAAGAAAAACCCATCTCCATTGTCCATACCTTTGTGGGCAAACTGTCGAACACCTTGCGGTCGTGGTGGAAAAGAGGACGCGATGATCACCTCGACGCAGCAGGGGTGGTTGGCGGCCGGCTACTGGCCGCTCTGGAGCTCTCGTCGGAAGCTGCCGCAGCCGCCGTGGTACGTCGTCAGCGGTCGTATCCCCTCTGCCACCGGCTACGACGGCGACGGCCAAACCTCCTCCGATCGACGGCCAAAACTACGACGAAAGCGCGGGCGTGTTGGCAGCCATGTCGAGACGTGGTTTGGTATGGACGGTCGTGGCCTGCACAGTGAGGAGGCAGCCGGAGAATAGCTGCGGCGCCGGCGGGGTGGGGGGGAGAGGGGGTGGAGGCGTTGGAAGCGAAGGGACTGCTAGTGTCCCCGGCAGGCGGGCCACGGGAGGACAAGGGCGTGCGGCGAGCCCGTCCGCGCGATGTCCGTTTCACCCCAAACTCGGCGCAAGTTTGAGTCGGGGATGGGTCAAAAACGGACGAAATCTGGACATTTGTTCGTTTGGGGCCGCGCTATTCGTTCGTTCTACCTCAAACGGACGCACCCAGACATGATGGGGTCGCGCGGTGAAGTTGGCCTAAGGGGGGAGAAGGCGGCACTAGCTCTTCCTCTGCGACTCCATAGACACCGCAGCACCCCTAGGTTCCCAGCTCGCTGATGGAGTATATTACTATCTACTAGATCGGCAGCGCGCCTTGGCGCGAGGGTGCCGGTCCCAACAATGTGCCCAAGCAAGTAATGGTGAAGTTAGTAGAAAGCCAGGCTTAGCGTACGTATTCAATCAGGGTAACAAAATAAAAGAAAGAAGAAACATTCACATCTAATCGGAGCAAGACATCATCGATGGACACTAAAACTACAGTACAACACATCTCCACATCTCCATGGTCACCAGAACGATAGTACAACACATTCGGAGGATGCAATGTTCATATAGGATGCAATGTTCATATACAGGGTAAATTAAGGAATGCAATGTTCATATGAGTACAAAAGGATGGATGGACATGCCAAAGGGGAGGTGCTCACAAAAGAAGAGGGAGATCACACGATAGTTTACACTGTACATCACAGGAGCTGGTGGCACCACATATGATCAGGTACTTGCCAGAGTTAGAATAGGCGATCTATGACGTCCATCAATGATAAACGTCCTTCAGTATTCATAAGGGTCATGTTTGTTGATTTATCCACGGCACTGGTAAAAAGGAAAGCCATGTGTTATCACATTATGAAGCTGATCTAAGTAAGAGCTCATGTATCTCACATCATACAAGTAACCTTTGGCACTTGTTTATCATGTCAAATGCCTCATTGAGCCCGAGTCTCAGATAACCAAAAGTCTTTCTGCGTTCTGCTAAGCCTGGCATAGTTTAGATCCTTCGCTACAATGTTTCTGGCATTTTCCATGTACCTAATGGCCTCCAAAGCGGCCGAATCTTCTGGCACCGCCTCGTTGGAGGACTGAACACCAGTAATCTGCATACGTGGTGGACAGGTGTCGTTGTCTTGAACAGTAGTGTCAAAGAGAACGATGACACTCACCGTGTTCTCATTGAGCTCGGGTCTCAGATGGCCTCGTGAAGCCCAAGATGCTCTAACAGGAGATCAAGCATCATTCTAATTGGGATCCTTACTATGCTTGTCTCGGCCTGTGTCATAGGAAATTTCAGAATAGTTATATGATTTTCCATAGTACTAAAGTTGACAGCAGATGGTTTTATACCACAAAAACAAAGGCCTGGGTAACTAAAGGACATCAACCTTTGTTGTGCAAGAGTTTTATTAGACTCTTACTGTCTTGTTCGACAACCGAGACATAGTAATTGATAAAAAAATCAAATGGTACCACGAATTATAAGATATAAACCAGCAGAAAATCTAAAGGCTAATAATCAGACAAAGTCACACACACGAGCAGATCGCTTCATATTGTACAAAGAATAATGGCCTAGGAAACCATATCAACAATCCATTGAGTTTGCTACAAAAAAAAAATCCCAAGGACAACCTGTACGCACTCACACGCAAGTGTCAATTCTGGTGTTTCCAACTTGAAAGTTAGGCTAACCAAAATAAGAGGCCAAGCAGTCCTGGATAATCATAGTGAGAAGTCTAATTAAACAATGTTAAGTGGAAGAGAGGCAAGGTGACCAATTAAACAGTGCGCCAGGAATGCCAGAAAAAGACGATTGCATCCGCACGTCCGTTGTAGTTCCTGTAGTGCTTGTATTTTGCATCAGGCAGACCAACGTTACCAAGAGTGGCACTAAGCATAGCCTTTGGCCTGACCAACTCGTCAGTTAATGAGACGCCAAACGATTAGATATGTACATATATTTGGAAAGAGAATATGCCAGACCAGGCTCAGAAATAAGAATGACACGATCAGTAAAAAAACAATGATGGCACAAGTTAATCTATGAACATGTGGTATTTAGATCGTTTAATAGATTCATTAGGTGAGTATTCGTACTAAACAAAAATCAATACCACAACTAAATCATAGTTAATAGTTCTAGAGTAGTCTCTCTGAAAAGAGCGTTCTGCTGGACCATGAGACTCACAACAATAGAACTGCAGCTACTACTGATAACCGAGCAACATTTTTAAACACGGCCCAAAGAACAGTAAGATTCACTCACATGACCCCTAGATCGATACTACAGAAGTACGGAATTTATAAGCGACCGACTGCTCGTGTTTACCTTGTTCATTGGTTGCACCGTGGACTGGATTTTCCCTGTTCCTGTCGCCGACGCGGTGGAGAAGAGTTCCCTCCATGCACTGATTGATATTGAGTCGTCAGTTGCTTTCAAATCACAAAGAACTACATCAAACAAAGATGAATTTAGTTAAAGGATGCATGTCTTTCATACAATAAAATGCATTGCTGCAAAATAATGTCCCGAAAGCTTTAATTCATGTACAGGTAGCCAATTGAGCTATTTCTTTTTAGTTCAATAGAATCACTAAATTTTATGATAAACAAAGGGATTAGTTTTGTCCATCAATAAACATATGGGTAGGGGTGCAGCAAGCTCTATATGCAGTATGTTACTATTCAACATAAGATAAGTCATGCTAATTTAGGATATAATCACGTGTAGTAGCCTTGACAAATTAACCTATCGGAGCTAGATATATGCACTAAAAAGGCCAGATTACCTAGACACAATCAAAAGTATCATATACTGTTATAGATCTGCATACAACTTACTGTCTTATCAACACTATCATACATAAAATTAACCAATAGAATGAGGCTCGGAGCTAGTGGCAGGAGCAAGGCATTCAATTGGTGAACGGAGAAGGAAGGGGGTTCCATCCATTAACAAAGCTACACTAACCTTCTTAATCACAACAACATCTGAAGGAGGATTGTAGAGAGGAACCTGTAGGTCAAGCTAGAGCCTGCAGGGTAGGAGGCTCACCTTGTTGATGTCGCCTGTAGGTTGGCGTTGATTGGGGAGGCAGTAGTTGCAAGATCGGAGGAGGAGGCCGAAGCAAGCTCGTGTCGGGGGGGGGGGGGGGGGGATCATCCAACGGCACTTGCTACCAGTTATGCGCTCGTCTAACTGATACGTCTCCAACGTATCTATAATTTTTGATTGCTCCATGCTATATTATCTATTGTTTTGGACCATATTGGGCTTTATTTTCCACTTTTATATTAATTTTGGGACTAACCTATTAACCGGAGGCCCAGCCCAGATTTGCTGTTTTTTGCCTATTTCAGTGTTTCGAAGAAACGGAATATCAAACGGAGTCCAAACGGAATGAAACCTTCGGAAACGTGATTTTCTCACCGAATATGACCCAGGAGACTTGAACCCTACGTCAAGAAAGCCACGAGGTGGGCACGAGGTAGGGGGGCGCGCCCACCCCCCTAGGGCGCGCCCCCACCCTCGTGGGCCCCACGAAGCTCCACCGACGTACTTTTTCCTCCCATATATACCCATATACCCTAAAAACTTCAAAGAACAGAATAGATCGGGAGTTCCGCCATCGCAAGTCTCTGTAGCCACCAAAAGTCAATCGGGACCCTATTCCGGCACCCTGCCGGAGGGGGGATCCCTCACCAATGTCCATCTTCATCATCCCGGCGCTCTCCATGACGAGGAGGGAGTAGTTCACCCTCGGGGCTGAGGGTATGTACCAGTAGCTATGTGTTTGATCTCTCTCTCTCGTGTTCTTGATTTGGCACGATCTTGATGTATCGCGAGCTTTGCTATTATAGTTGGATCTTATGTTGCTTCTCCCCCTCTACTCTCTTGTAATGGATTGAGTTTTCCCTTTGAAGTAATCTTATCGGATTGAGTCTTTAATGATTTGAGAACACTTGATGTATGTCTTGTCGTGCGTATCTGTGGTGACAATGGGATATCGCGTGATTCACTTGATGTATGTTTTGGTGATCAACTTGTGGGTTCCGCCCATGAACCTATGCATAGGGGTTGGCACATGTTTTCGTCTTGATTCTCCGATAGAAACTTTGGGGCACTCTTTGAGGTTCTATGTGTTGGTTGAATAGATGAATCTGAGATTGTGTGATGCATATCGTATAATCATACCCATGGATACTTGAGGTGACATTGGAGTATCTAGGTGACATTAGGGTTTTGGTTGATTTGTGTCTTAAGGTGTTATTCTAGTACAAACTCTAGGGATGTTTGTGACACTTATAGAAATAGCCCAACGGATTGATTGGAAAGAATAACTGTGAGGTGGTTTCGTACCCTACCATAATCTCTTTGTTTGTTCTCCGCTATTAGTGACTTTTGAGTGACTCTTTATTGCATGTTGAGGGATAGTTATATGATCCAATTATGTTATTATTGTTGAGAGAACTTGCACTAGTGAAAGTATGAACCCTAGGCCTTATTTCCTAGCATTGCAATACCATTTACGCTCACTTTTATCATTAGTTACCTTGCTGTTTTTATATTTTCAGATTACAAAAACCTATATCTACCATCCATATTGCACTTGTATCACCATCTCTTCGCCGAACTAGTGCACCTATACAATTTACCATTGTATTGGGTGGGTTGGGGACACAAGAGACTCTTTGTTATTTGGTTGCAGGGTTGTTTGAGAGAGACCATCTTCATCCTACGCCTCCCACGGATTGATAAACCTTAGGTCATCCACTTGAGGGAAATTTGCTACTGTCCTACAAACCTCTGCACTTGGAGGCCCAACAACATCTACAAGAAGAAGGTTGCGTAGTAGACATCAAGCTCTTTTCTAACGTCGTTGCCGGGGAGGTGAGTGCTTGAAGGTATATCTTTAGATCTTGCAATCGAATCTCTTTGTTTCTTGTTTTAGCACTAGTTTAGTTTATAAAAGAAAACTACAAAAAAATGGAATTGAGTTTGTCTCATACGCTTCATCTTTTTAATATCTTTCGTGACTATGATGGAAAGAAAAATTGTGCCAAAGTGCTAGAAGAAGAATTACATAGAATGCTTGGCATAAAATATGTGAATGATGAGCATGATTGAAATGTTTTTAGTATGAACTCCTTGAATATCCATGGTACTAATGATGATCGCTCTAGTTATGATGAAAATGTCTCCTATAAACATGTCAATTTTTGTGGAGTGCATTGGGTTTGCAAGTATACACCAAATAGGGAAGATAGATATTGCAAGAGGCATAAGTATTTAGAAACTAAATTGTTGCAAGAAAGTCTTGATGATTGCGCTGAAACATTCAATATTTATCGCGCCCCTTGTGAACTTTGCAATGAACATGGTCATTTAAAGCTCCATAGCTATTTGTTTCATGATCAAGTCGTGTCCAAATATTGTGATAATTTGATTACCCTTGAGCATCATAAAGAGCTTAGCCTTCTTTTGGGGTATGAAGAAATGAAATGTATAACCGAGGGTATTCCAAAATTTAATCTTGATAGATTTCTTGATTTTGATCTAGAGAAGATTTATATGTATTGTGCGGTGAATTGTATTGAAAATCCTTATATTGCCAATTACATAAAGAAAAGAAAACAAATAGAAGATGAAGAGAATATTAACGAAAGGGAAGAGACTTCCCAATATCCTCCTATTATTTCTTATGATGAATCAGGTAACGAGGAAGAGCCTTCTATTCAACCAATCTCATCAATAAGGAGCTCCAAAAAGAGAATTGAACCCACACATGAGGTGAAGAAGAAGAAAAAAAGGAAGAGAGGTAAAAAGGTATCCCTCCCAAATAATGTTGCTCCTATTATTGTTGTGCCTCATGAAAATGAATCAAAAATAATTGTGGAAGATGATGCACTTGATGATGATCTCGTTATACCTATTGCTTGTTGTGATGATTATGATTGGGAAGATAATGATACTTCTTATGATCTTGAAAATCTTTTTGGCACTTGCTTGGAAGAATATGATAATTGCTATACTATTGGTGCTATCCATACTATTAATGATGAGAGTGATTATGCTTATGATATGAAAAAGCCCAAGCTTGGGGATGCTATGTTTGATGAAGATGATGTTTTTGAGAATATATTTGCTGCAATTAATGTTTGTCCCAAGTTTGGGGATGCTATGTTTAATAATGATGATATTTTTAGCCTCCCAAGTTTTGATATGCAAAGTTGTTATGATGATAGCATGCCTTCTACTTATGATGATTATATTTATGAAAGTGGGTTTGGAAGAGTGTCAACTTTAGGAAGTAATGATCCCACTATTTTGGAGGATGTTGAATCTTATAATATTTATGAAAGTGGATTTGGATAGGTCATGACTTTATTTAGTGATGTATCAACTATCTTGGAAGAGGTTTCAATCGATTATGATGAGAACAAAGTTGCTACTTATGATGATTATTGTGATGAAACTTATGCTATAAAAAGTAGTGATGATTATATTTATAAAACTTGTCATGATTATGATTCCCCTTTTTCTGAACATTACTCTTTTAATGTGGAAACAATTTATAGTATTCAAGTCTCTTATGATACTCTCACTATTCCGAATGAGAAGAATTGTGCTTATGTGGAGAGTAGTAAAATTTATATGCTTGTAGATCATGAAAAGAATGCTTTAGGTGCTGGTTATATTGTTGAATTCATTGATGATGCTACTGAAAATTATTATGAGAGAGGATCATATGCTTCTACATATTGCAATAATATCAAGTTTCCTCTCTATGTGTTGAAAATCTTGAAGCTATGCTTGTTTTGCTTTCCTATGCTAGTTGTTTCATGTTCCCATAAGTTATTTGCTCACAAAATCCCTATGCATAGGAAGTGGGTTAGACTTAAATGTGCTAGTCATATTCTTCATGATGCTCTCTTTATGTTTCAATTCTTATCTTCTATGTGAGCATCATTGAAATCATCATGCCTAGCTAGGGGCGTTAAACGTTAGCGCTTGTTGGGAGGCAACCCAATTTTATTTTAGTTTCTTGATTTTTGGTTCTGTTTAGTAATAAATAATCCATCTAGCCTCTGGTTATATGTGGTTTTGTGTTTCAATTAGTTTTTGTGCCAAGTAGAACCTTTGGGAAGACTTGGGTGAAGTCTTTATGATCATGCTGTAAAAAACAGAAACTTTAGCGCTCATGAGATTAGCTAAAACTTTTTACTGGAAAGTGATATTTAGTTGATTCTTTTTGCATATGATTACTAGACAAATTCCTCAGGTCCACCAATTTATTTTAGAATTTTTGGAGTTTCAGAAGTATACGTTTGATACAGATTACTACAGACTGTTCTGTTTTTGACAGATTATGTTTTCATTGTGTTGCTCGCTTATTTTGATGAATCTATGGCTAGTAAAATAGTTTATAAACCATAGAGAAGTTGGAATACAGTAGGTTTAACACCAATATAAATAAATAATGAGTTCATTACAGTACCTTGAAGTGGTGTTTTGTTTCTTTCGCTAACAGAGCTTACGAGTTTTCTGTTAAGTTTTGTGTTGTGAGGTTTTCAAGTTTTGGGTAAAGATTCGATGGACTATGGAATAAGGAGTGGCAAGAGCCTAAGCTTGGGAATGCCCAAGGCACCCCAAGGTAATATTCAAGGACAACCAAGAGCCTAAGCTTGGGTATGCCCCGGATGGCATTCCCTCTTTCGTCTTCGTTCATCGGTAACTTTACTTGGAGCTATATTTTTATTCACCACATGATATGTGTTTTGCTTGGAGCGTCATTTTATTTTCTTTAGCTTTTCTTGCTGTTTGAATAAAATACCAAGATCTGAAATTCTTAAATGTTAGAGAGTCTTCACATAGTTGCATAATTATTCGACTACTCATTGATCTTCACTTATATCTTTCGGAGTAGTTTGTCATTTGCTCTAGTGCTTCACTTATATCTTTTAGAGCACGGTGGTGGATTTGTTTTATAGAAACTATTGATCTCTCATGCTTCACTTATATTATTTTGAGAGTCTTAAATAGCATGGTAATTTGCTTAATCCTAATATGCTAGGTATTCAAGACTAGTAAAAACTTTCTTATGAGTGTGTTGAATACTAAGAGAAGTTTGATGCTTGATGATTGTTTTGAGATATGGAGGTAATAATATTAAAGTCGTGCTAGTTGAGTAGTTGTGAATTTGAGAAATACTTGTGTTGGAGTTTGCAAGTCCCGTAGCATGCACGTATGGTAAACGTTATGTAACAAATTTGAAACATGAGGTGTTCTTTGATTGTCCTCCTTATGAGTGGCGGTCGGGGACGAGCGATAGTCTTTTCCTACCAATCTATCCCCCTAGGAGCATGCGCGTAGTGCTTTGGTTATTGATGGCTTGTAGATTTTTGCAATAAGTATATGAGTTCTTTATGACTAATGTTGAGTCCATGGATTGTACGCACTCTCACGCTTCCATCATTGCTAGCCTCTTCGGTGCCGTGCATTGCCCTTTCTCACATTGAGAGTTGGTGCAAACTTCGCCGGTGCATCCAAACCCCATGATATGATACGCTCTTTCACACACAAACCTCCTTATATCTTCTTCAAAACAGCCACCATACCTACCTATTATGGCATTTCCATAGCCATTCCGAGATATATTGCCATGCAACTTTCCACCGTTCCGTTTATCATGACACATTCATCATTGTCATATTGCTTAGCATGATCATGTAGTTGACATAGTATTTGTGGCAAAACCACCGTTCATAATTCTTTCATACATGTCACTCTTGATTCATTGCATATCCCGGTACAACGCCGGAGGCATTCATATAGAGTCATACTTTGTTCTAGTATCGAGTTGTAATCATTGAGTTGTAAATAAATAGAAGTGTGATGATCATCATTTTCTAGAGCATTGTCCCAAGTGAGGAATATAAAAAAAAGGCCATAAAAAAAAGAAGGCCCAAAAAAAAGAGAAAGGCCATATAAAAAAAGAGAAGGCCCAAAAAAAAGAGAAAAAGAGAGAAAGGACAATGTTACTATCCTTTTACCACACTTGTGCTTCAAAGTAGCACCATAATCTTCATGATAGAGAGTCTCTTGTTTTGTCACTTTCATATACTAGTGGGAACTTTTCATTATAAAACTTGGCTTGTATATTCCAACGATGGGCTTCCTCAAATGCCCTAGGTCTTCGTGAGCAAGCAAGTTGGATGCACACCCACTTAGTTTCTTTTGTTGAGCTTTCATACATTTATAGCTCTAGTGCATCCGTTGCATGGCAATCCCTACTCCTTGCATTAACATCAATCGATGGGCATCTCCATAGCCTATTGATTAGTCTCGTTGATGTGAGACTTTCTCCTTTTTTGTTTTCTCCACATAACCCCCATCATCATATTCTATTCCACCCATAGTGCTATATCCATGGCTCACGCTCATGTATTGCGTGAAGGTTTATAAAGTTTGAAATTACTAAAGTATGAAACAATTGCTTGGCTTGTCAACGGGGTTGTGCATAATGAGAGCATTCTTGTGTGACAAAAATGGAGCATGACTAAACTATATGATTTTGTAGGGATAAACTTTCTTTGGCCATGTTATTTTGAGAAGACATAATTGCTTAGTTAGTACGCTTGAAGTATTATTATTTTTATGTCAATATGAACTTTTGTCTTGAATCTTTCGGATCTGAATATTCATACCACAATTAAGAAGAATTACAATGAAATTATGCCAACTAGCATTCCACATCAAAAATTCTTTTTTATCATTTACCTACTCGAGGACGAGCAGGAATTAAGCTTGGGGATGCCTGATACGTCTCCAACGTATCTATAATTTTTGATTGCTCCATGCTATATTATCTACTGTTTTGGACCATATTGGGCTTTATTTTCCACTTTTATATTACTTTTGGGACTAACCTATTAACCGGAGGCCCAGCCCAGATTTGCTGTTTTTTGCCTATTTCAGTGTTTCGAAGAAACGGAATATCAAACGGAGTCCAAACGGAATGAAACCTTCGGAAACGTGATTTTCTCACCGAATATGACTCAGGAGACTTGGACCCTACGTCAAGAAAGCCACAAGGTGGGCACGAGGTAGGAGGGCGCTCCCACCCCCCTAGGGCGCGCCCCTCACCCTCGTGGGCCCCACGAAGCTCCACCGACGTACTTTTTCCTCCCATATATACTCATATACCCTAAAAACTTCAGAGAACAGAATAGATCGGGAGTTCCGCCGCCGCAAGTCTCTGTAGCCACCAAAAGTCAATCGGGACCCTGTTCCGGCACCCTGCCGGAGGGGGGATCGCTCACCAGTGTCCATCTTCATCATCCCGGCGCTCTCCATGACGAGGAGGGAGTAGTTCACCCTCGGGGCTGAGGGTATGTACCAGTAGCTATGTGTTTGATCTCTCTCTCTCTCGTGTTCTTGATTTGGCATGATCTTGATGTATCGCGAGCTTTGCTATTATAGTTGGATCTTATGTTGCTTCTCCCCCTCTACTCTCTTGTAATGGATTGAGTTTTTCCTTTGAAGTAATCTTATCGGATTGAGTCTTTAATGATTTGAGAACACTTGATGTATGTCTTGCCGTGCGTATCTGTGGTGACAATGGGATATCGCGTGATTCACTTGATGTATGTTTTGGTGATCAACTTGCGGGTTCCGCCCATGAACCTATGCATAGGGGTTGGCACACGTTTTTGTCTTGATTCTCCGGTAGAAACTTTGGGGCACTCTTTGAGGTTCTATGTGTTGGTTGAATAGATGAATCTGAGATTGTGTGATGCATATCGTATAATCATACCCACGGATACTTGAGGTGACATTGGAGTATCTAGGTGACATTAGGGTTTTGGTTGATTTGTGTCTTAAGGTGTTATTCTAGTACGAACTCTAGGGCTGTTTGTGACACTTATAGGAATAGCCCAACGGATTGATTGGAAAGAATAACTTTGAGGTGGTTTCGTACCCTACCATAATCTCTTCGTTTGTTCTCCGCTATTAGTGACTTTGGAGTGACTCTTTGTTGCATGTTGAGGGATAGTTATATGATCCAATTATGTTATTATTGTTGAGAGAACTTGCACTAGTGAAAGTATGAACCCTAGGCCTTGTTTCCTAGCATTGCAATACCGTTTACGCTCACTTTTATCATTAGTTACCTTGCTGTTTTTATATTTTCAGATTACAAAAACCTATATCTACCATCCATATTGCACTAGTGCACCTATACAATTTACCATTGTATTGGATGGGTTGGGGACACAAGAGACTCTTTGTTATTTGGTTGCAGGGTTGTTTGAGAGAGACCATCTTCATCCTACGCCTCCCACGGATTGATAAACCTTAGGTCATCCACTTGAGGGAAATTTGCTACTGTCCTACAAACCTCTGCACTTGGAGGCCCAACAACGTCTACAAGAAGAAGGTTGCATAATAGACATCACTAACTAACATGCATCTCTATGGTAAATGACCTAAATATAAACATTTGTTACAGCCTGTTATGGTCAGCGATCTAAATCTAAACATATGTGACTGTTGTATATCAATTTACTTGATCAGTTTTCACATGAATACTCAACCATGATCTTAAAATTATTATAGTAGGAGTTTGAATATTCGGTAGAATTTGTACTGAAATTTAGAGCATAGTGCATCTTTGCAAACCGACATCTCCTCCCAAAGTGAATAGATGAGAGGGAAGCCACATATATTATTCAAAATAAAAATGAGTCAAGGCTCAATCCAGACATACCTTGCAATCAGTTGAAGCTTTCTTTCCCTTCTATGCATTGATTTGAGCCTAAGAACCTAATAAATCATCTAGTGGGAAAATAATCAGCATCCACATATTCTCTGTCAGGTTTCATGGTGAATACTAAACCCCCGTTTTTGTTAGACGATCAAATCATAGATCAACATCACATTAATATACAAACAAATGGCTGAAAAGAAGATCCCCGAGAACATGACATCTATGCAGGGGCATTTACATGAATTGAGTATAGATGCGAGATAGTTAACCACTGTCATTTTCCAAACCTATAACTTCCTCTCAGTAAGTATTTCTCCATATTAGTAATACAACACCAAGAAAATGAGTAAGCAAACCATCATTTGCTCTCCTAATTTTGTAGGAAAGGATAGAGGTTAAGTTCAGGAACCAGAAATGGGAACAAGAAACACTTAAATGCAACGCCATCTCCTTGAGGTTGCCACTATCAAATCTTGAGTTTCAGATGAATGAAACACTGCTTAGCTAAGTATTCAAAAGGAAAGAACAAAAAAATTGTTAGGTGGAGAAAAATCAAAGTACCACTTGATCTATTTTCAGATGAATGAAACACTGCTTGGCTAAGCATCATACACACAAGATTAGCGATGCTAGCTAGATGCACAAATCCACGACCTACCTAATCATGTGTACGAACTCTGCTTCTGACCAAAAAGAAGAAATGAAAAAATAACATGGACACCTGATAAAGAAAGTAGTGAATCACATGTTGTAAATAAATACAAAATAAATTAGCTCTTTTGTATCCATATGTTCTATTTTCAAAATAGATCCTTATATTAGAACTGATTTCATTTACATTTTAAGCAAATGTTGATGGTGGGGTTAATACTGCCATGACAGATGCATGGTATAGGCTGCATAATGGCAAGTAAGATAGCATGTCCCTATAAATTCAACCACTCGAGCCAAACAATTTGTATCCGAGTCACAAATTGCTACTACAGTAACAGAGCAAAATAGAGCACTCTTAAATGACAAAGAATGAACATTGCTAGACTTGTACAGAGTATACAAACACACAAAATAATCCACGTATCAGCGATGAATGGACAGAATTGGGAAAGAAAGTCAATGCATTGTTTAGTGAGCAAGTAGAAAAAAAATAAAGAAAATAGTTCATGACTGAAAATTTAGTTGTTCTGACGCCATACTAAAGAGTGCATCTTGGAGACGCGTCGCTGTTGTGCAAGTATGGCCATGACAACACAATAGACATAGCTGAAAGAGCAACACAAAACATTTCTGTTTATAAATTCATTGGTTCATATCTGATGGATTAACAACATGGTGCTGAAAAAGCAAGTTTTTTTTTTTTGAGAAATTAGTCATGCCAATATTCTTCCACATCGCAGATTGAAGCTATAAAACAAGAGCAACAAAAGTAGCTGCCATCATGGCAAAGCATTCACCAGCATCAAAAGTCGGTGCTCCCCACTGGAATGGGTATGGTACAGTTATCCTGCAAAATTTAAAGCAATGATACGCTCAATAGCTGAATTCCCCAGTGTAAATTGCAGAAACCATTCATAATATCAATATAGTTATTATGTGATTGTCTTAAAATTTTACCAGGGAACACCCCCAACAAGTACAAATCGATCAGTGCGGCAGTGGAATTGGATTTTTGGAGAAGCATTCTTATACGCCCCGCCAACCATCAGGAAGAACGCGTAAAGCCAAATAACGGCGACGGACATTATTACGGGGAACTGCTCGAAGGCAGTCCCCAGCAAAGGCACCAAATGAGATATGTAATGCAGAAAAAAAGGCAACAATCATAACCCTTCAGAAATTGCAAGTAAAGGTCACACATCAGCTATGTATGACTAATCATGCATGTAGTGCTACCAGCAGTATGATCTCCTGAAGACCGATTTCGATACATTTCGCGACCTACATAGCAAATCCATATTATTATGTTATTGTTAACCCCCCCCCCCCCCCCCCCCCCCTGCTGTCAACTACAGATAGACATAATTCAGAAGTGCAAATTTGCGTATACACAAGATAAAAAAGTCTTACACTTGGTAATCCAAGCTCGTAGAGCCCAAATCCTACGAGTGCGATGAGCGGCACGGCCAACAGCGGGCTCAGCAGTCTGCAGCATCACAGGAGACAAATTAGCCGAAACTGGCAACAAGGCTAAGTAGCACACTGATGAGATGGGGACCTGAACCCCTCGTCCGTGGGGACTGGCGAGAGGATACAGAAGAAAGAAGAAGCAGAGACGAACCTGATGACGATGCGCCAGTGACCGCTGAAGCCCATGACGATCTGGAGCGTGGATGCGACGATGAGCGTGCCCTGCATGCCCCGCATGGGGCGGAGGAACTTCTCGTGCGGGTCATGAAGGAGGGGTCTCTACGGTGGAGGGCCTGGTCGAGCCACTGGAACCCGACGACGGCGCGTTCCACCTGGCCTCCTCGTCACTCCTCCGACGAAGGGCGAGCGCGAGTCGACGGCTCGAGTGGAGGGAGACGGGCATGAAAGACGGATGTGGCGGGCTGAGGTCGGCAAGGAGGAGGACGCCGACAACCATGGAGGCCCCCATCGACGCTTTGGCCGGTGGTGTCTCCTCCCGGCAATGGCGAGGGGCGAGCTCGACGGGGAGAGCAGCACCGACGGCGATCTCAGCGAGGAGGGAGGGGAGAGGAGGACGGGTGGATGGGTGCCGACGGCATGGTTCGAGGCGGTGGGTGGCGGCGATCTCCTCGTCCACCGCTGCCTGTTGCCCCTCCACAACTTGAGGGCCGGTGGTGAGGGACGAGCTCGACGGGGAGAGCGGCGGCGGTGGCAAGCTCGGCGCAACACAGAGCAGTAGTGGCCGCGTTGCTTCTCGGAGGGCGGCGGCGCGAGGGGAGGCAACGAAGAGAAGGGGACGGGGCGGCGGCGTCAACGCGAGGGAGAGATGCAGCCCTAGCTGTCTCACCGATTGGGGGAGCAACCAATGGTGAGAAGCCACTTGGCACAGGATTAGGTGAAATCTCACAAATGCCTTCGGCGGGTCACGGGAATATCAGGCGGTGGTAGTAGATCTTTTCGTCTGGAGGGCACTGACGATCCGCACGCGCCACGCTCGCAGTCACAGTCGCTGACCGGCACGCGCCAGGGGTCGACCCCACACGTCAGTGAGGTAAGACAGTAATTCCGGAGTAAACAAAACCAGTAAGAAAAACAGGATGGAAGCTACTATTCATTGTAGCAGTGATCCGGCTTGAGCCAACGGCCCAGATCTCTCCCGAGCGAAATCGTACGGTTAAGAACGCATTAGACAATAGATCCGACGGCCAGGAATTAAGAGCGATGAGGAGGCTGGGTGGTTCCCAAAATACCTATTCCTGGATCTACTATGTTAAGGTCGATGCGTTGCCTAGCTAGACACCATGTTTGGTGCTGCAGCTTCTTATTTTTCTTATCTTTGGTGCATTGGCAATGTTGCCTTTTGTCTCCGTTGCAAGTATTGTGGTAGCTGGCCGTAGGCTTCAGAGCAACTCCAATGAGCTGAGCCATTTTGTCCGTTGTCATCCGTTTGGATCGGCGCGGACATAAAAGGTGGCCCAACGCACCGACCTAAACGGACGCGTGTTCGCTTTTCGTCCGCGGACGACCCATTCTCGGTCCATTTTTTAGTCGGATTTGCGTCGGTGTAGACACGAGACGGACGCGCGTGCGCTCGCCCTCTCCCCTCTCCGGGCCCGTTGGTTGGTGGCACATTGCCCTCTCCCCATCCAACAGCGCACCCTCCGACCCTCGCCCGCCTCCTTCGTCGCCGACGCCGCCGGCCAGTTCAACATAGATAGTATAAAGATAGTACCAAGAATCAACTGTTAAAAGAAAAGATGAACTACTGGCCGGAGTGGCTGGATAGTATAAGGATACATAGATAGTTCATAGAACACACTGTTAAAAGAAAAGATCAACTACTCGTCGTTTTCCGACTCCGACTCGGTAATGTTCTCCTCCGACGTCTGAATGTAGGCGTCAGCATACCGCTCGTCCTCAGAGTCTCAGAACGACGCTTCTCCTAGCTTCATGTTCAATTGAGCGGCCTGCTTCCGCGCACGCTTGTCCTCCCGATAGGCAGCTCGCTCCGTCCTCCTCGCCTCCCTCTCCGTCCTCTGTTGCTTGTAAAACTGACGCTCGTTGACGATGTCCTGTGAGAAGCGTTCGCGCCACACCGCCATGGCTTCCTCGTCCATCTCGGCTATGGCGAGTCGACGCTGCCTCCTCCGGTTGTCACGACGATCCTCGTCAGTGAAAAGCCACGGGAGAGGCACAAGATCCTGTGCTCGCTGGCTCGTCGACACGTCGGGAAAATTCATCTCCCGACGAGGCCGCCAGAGGCGCCACGCCGCCTCCTCTGCGGTGTCGAAGGTGCCGAGACTGAGGCGTTTTTCGCCAAACCAGATTTCGGAGGAGAAGGCGCCGGAGCGGCGCTCACGGACTCCGTGAAAATCCAAAGCGCCCAGGCGGCGCATCGACATGGTGGCGCAGAGGCGGTGAGGCGAGTGAGAGGCGGCGAAGCGAGTGGGCGGCGGACAGATGGAGGGAACGCCTTCTTAATAATGCGCGCCGGACGCGGCGCGCCAAAACCAGCACGCGCGAGGCCGATTCCCCCCCCCCCCCCCCCCCCCCCGCGATCCTTTCCCACGCGCTGGAGCGCCAAAACCAGAGCGATGACATGGCCGCTGGCATGATCTATGGCCATGGGTCTTTTTCTAAAAATTGCGCGCGGACATGAAATGGGTTGGCACGTTGGGCGCCCTGCCGACCCAAATCTAAAAGAGGCCGGACGCCGGGTGGGCGGCCGACCCAAACGAACAAAAAGCGGACGAAATCGTCATCCATTTGGGTCGCCCCATTGGAGTTGCTCTTATCTAGCTTTGGTAGTTCTAAAATGGAACCATGTCGATGTGAGTTTATATGTCTCCTCTGACGCTTCTATTTTTGTGTTCCCCTCTCACGTGCTCGGTCCGTGCCTCCGGCCCACACCACATGAAATTCCCCTCTTTTCAATCCTGTGCCGTGTCCAAAAAGACGGACCGCAGTTGCCCGACCAAATCGTAAGAGAGAAGAAGATCGCATATCCAAACGCCTCGATCCCGGCCAGTGGCAGAGACAGGAGCCCTGACCCCCCTAACAATATGGATTAGTGCTAATTTGTTGATGAACAGTGTAAAAATTAATGATTATCTACTGTTAAAGCCTATTTTTTATTGGCTTGGCCCTCCCCAGCCTGTTTTAACAGCCTTCAGCTTCAGTGATACAAATTTTTTGGCTCCGCCACTGATCCCGTCCGGCATTCTATGGATCTTGGATCACCGCAAGGCCTATGGTTTTTTACTTCTTTTTTCTTTTCTCTTTCTTTCTTTTGATCAAGTACAGTTTATCGCGCGAGTGGTCTGGCTTAGTTAATTGCCATACAAGTGGAAGTAGTAGGCAAGCACCGCTGGCTTTGTGCCTTTTGAACGAAGCACAACTTCATGTGCTTTTTTTGCTATTCGCTCTATCAGTTCGCTTGCTCCTGTATCTGACTACATCATTTAGGTTTGTAACGAAAAGAGGTAGCACCGCAGGTCCTACAACTTGTACTAGATGTGATGGTTTAGTCCTAAATTTTGTAAAAATGGAGTGCTCCATCCGTCCTCATAAGTCCTCATTGTGTGAGTGAGTATTCGATATGCTGACTTCACTGTGAACATGTCGGTTTTTTCGAAGTTGCATCCCCATAAGTCCTCATTGCCACAACGATGATGGCAAGCTGGAGTTGCAGGTCACAATAAACGATATACAGATGCTTGGGAGCTATATCTCGCTTGATGCGAGTGCTTCTTCCGTCTCGCTTGAAGCTTTGTCCTCGCACACTACCTACTAGGCCTGCACATTTCGTCATTTTTTTCATTCGCTGGGTTTAGTTCGTGGTTTTCTTCTGTGTTTGTGTGTGGGTTTCTTCTCCGGTTTTGGTGTGATTATTTTTGTTTTTGCTTTGTTTTGTATTTTCTTCAGGTTTTTCATTTCTTCACCGGTTTTCTCGTTTTCTTTTTCTTTCTATTTTTGGTTTTCTTGTTTTTTTGTTTTCTCCTTTTTTGCGCTGTTTTTCTTCAGCTTTTTGTTTCTTTTTTCTCTTCGGTTTTCTTTCATTTCTTTCCTTGTTTTTTCTATTCTTCGTTATTGTTTTATTTCTTTCTTAGTTTTTATGATTTTTCTTTGTTGTCATCGGATTTGTTTTTTCTTCTTCGTTTTCTCATGGTTTTCTTTGGGTTTTTCGTTTTTCTTTGTATTTGAGGTGTTTCTGTCTTCGAATTTTATTGTTTTATCTTTGTTTTTATCCACAACACATGTCTAGATTTTTCATTAAAATTTGTATATTTTAGTTATGCACCATGAACTTTTTTTTACAAATTTAACATTTTCAAATACATGGTTAACGTTTTCAAAAATAATGTATGATGACTACTTTTTCATAAACATTGTACATTTTTGGTATATGCCAGGAACATTTTTTAATACATGATTGAATTTTTTGAAATATATGGTTAACATTTTTATACACAACCAACATTTTTAGAAATTCATGTTTTATGTTAAAATTTTGTAATACATGTTCTAAATTTTTTGTAGACATTACGAACTTATTTTGTACATTTACATAATTGATTTAAAAATAATAGATAATTACTCGTGCCTTGCAACGGGATTATAAATATTGTAGTAGATTAGCCCAATACTGCATGTCTATTATTACATTTATGTGCTAAAATGTTAGAGAATTTTGTATGAAAGTGCCATGATTACTTGCCATATCATTATTAAGCACATATTTGGTAAGAATTTTTAAACTTATCAAAGAAAATACTTTCTTTATTTTGGTAAGCTAATAAAACCGGGACAACTAATTCCATTTTAAGAAAAATCGATGGGATTAAAAAATCAAAGTGAGGAAGGGAAGAAGGTGGGCATATATAAGTGGGATGGGCCAAGGAGAGAGGTGACATGACAACCTTATGTTCTATTTAACTAGTAGAGATAGAGATAGAGATTTATATTTGATGTCTACTCTTTTCATAGAGATTTATATTTGGTATACAAAACATTTTTATGCATATTTAAGATATTTGAAATATATGATTAATATTTTCTGAAACACGACCAACATTTTTTTAAATTCTGTTTTATGTTAAAAAAATACACGTACCACATTTTTGGTATACATCAGGAATATTTTTTTTGTGCACGCACACTTAACATTTTTGAAATAGATGATTAACATTTTGTAAGAACATATACTTTTGGATGTTTACTCTTTTACATACACATTATACATTTCTGGTATACATCAGGAACAATTCTTATATATACATCGGAACATTTTCTGTACACATTTATCATCTTTGCAAATGTATGATTAACGTTTGTCATAATGTATGTAAATAAAGTATAAACAAAAGTAAAGAAAAATTTAAAACGAAAAAAAACGTGGGAAAAGCAGAAAAAAACGAGGCAGTGGACTCCCGCTTCAGGCCAGATGGCCCACACACACACGCGCGCGCGCGAGACTCGGGCAGGCCCAGGTGCGGGGCAGGGCTCCCCTGCTTTTTTATTTCTCTTGTTGCTTTTTTGCTACTTTTAAAAAGTTTGCGATTTACAAACAATTCCAAAAATGTCCAGGATTTTAGAAAGAAATAAAGCATTTTGTATTTCCGTGAAAAAATTCGAATTTTTTATGAACAGTTTTTTGAATTTTGATGAACAGTTTTTTGGGTTTTGATGAACATTTTCTGAATTTGGTAAATAAATTTTGAAACCAGTAACATTTTTTGAAATGCATGATTATTTTTAAAATTGGATATATATTTATTGAATTGATGAATGTTTTTCAATATGATGACATTTTTTGAAATTCATGATCATTTTTTAATATGATGTGCAATTTTTGAATACAATGAAAAAAATGAACTCAGTGTACATTTTTTTGAATTCAATGAAAAGTTTCTAAATTTGGTGAAAAAAATCATGATTTTTTTGCTAATTTGAATAATGTTCATAAAAAGCCAAAAGGCAAAATAATAAGTAAAATTTAAAATAAAAATAAAAACATTTAAAGAAAAAACATGAATAAAGTGAAAAGGAAAACGAATAAAACAATAAAAATAAATAAAACGGTCTAAACCTTCCTAAAAGTGAACTCTGCGCTTCTTGGGCCGGTCGAAATCACGTACCGAGAGGCGGCGCGCGCATGCATGAGGGGTGGGGGGTGGGGGGTGGGGGGTGCTCGCTTGGTCATCAGTCGACCTACGAGGGGAATAGGCTTCCCGCGGGAGGTCCTATTCCCCGCGTGCCGCGGGGAAACCGAGCAATCTCGCACCCCCGCTCCCTTGTGCGAGCACTTTGGGCTGACCCAAGTATAGGATCGGGGCATCCCCTGTTTTTCGTTTATATAAACTTTGAAAAATATTCATGAATCCCAAATTCTACAGCCAGAAACGGAAAGGCAATTTGCTTGAGTGTCTTATCTCAACTCCAACCTTCATTGTTTATTTTGGCGCGGCAACCAAGCTCGTGCTGAAATCACCTTTTTTTATTTGAACAAGGTCTCACCGACAACCCATTGGGCGAAGATGTTCCCATGGGTAAGTTTAAGAAATCTAGAACCTCGTGTTCTCAAGATTTGTAGTACTAGCTAATAACAATATTGACTTGAAAAGTTAATTTCTTCAATGTAATTTCAGGTCATGGATCTGGATTCTCTCCTGGATTATTTCTAAAAGACTTAAGCAACCGGCTCAACAGCCCTGGTTGTGAAGAACAATGTAAGGAACTCTGAAATCTTGTGTTTTTCTAGACATTAATTTTGTATTAGTGGTAGTAACAAGTGGGGAGGTAGTGTTTTAGCTTGCTAATTACTCCTAGATTCGTTTTCAACATGTACGTATAATGCCACCCTGGGAAGCAATGTAATTTCAATATTGACCTGATCACCTGAATAATTAATTTCTTCACTGTAACTTCAGGTGATTGGTCAGAATGTAATTTCAGCTGATTTCCTTGCATTGTTCTTCAGAATAGTTTTCCAAATAATCACAAGGGAAATTAATTATTCTAAGTTTGGGAGACAAAAGCTAAAACAGTTTGAATGAATATGTTAGTTACAGACATGGAAACTTAATCGGTACATCAATATTGAATCAAGTTACAGGCACAAAAGCTTGGCCCTGTGTTATTATGTCGATGCAGAAAACCGGCAGATTACTGCATAGGGTTAGTCATGCGATTCTGTAGCAGTTTATTATGAGTATATTGTTTGAGCTCATTTATCGTACCTCGAAAGTAAGATAGACCCATCTATTTGCCTGATATAGTAGTTAAGAAGTCATGGAATATGCAAGGGGTAATCTGGACTATTTTGACATGAAGAAAAAGAGCCGGAAATTTTATAATCCTGAGCAGATGCCATTTGCCGTAATTCACCAAATTTAGAATTCTGCAAGGGCTAAATACATGACACTGTACAAAGAACCAGTGTTTCTCTGCCATTTGCAGTCCCTCCCATGCAATGCACACACAGTAGCCAATAATGTGGGCAAATTTACGGGCCACAGTAAATGTATGAAAGAAATGACCATAATGACAAACCATTAATAATTAACATATAGCAACAGCATTTGATGTGAAAATGTATGAAAGAAATAACCATAATGCCAAATATTCCACCAGGCACAACTACAACGTCTCCGAGAGCACAGCATGTTGACGAATCACGTTCACATTTCTAATGCACTATCCAACATCTTCACCATTTTTCCGTTGCAGAAACCAGTCATTTTCAACTTTCAGTTTCGGAAAATCTGAATCCTAAGTAAATATTTCCCCTACCCAGAAAGAAAAAAGAGTATGTCTTGTCTCATCTTGAGACTAAATCATCGCACCATGCATCTCCAGTTCTCCGCTGCAGCAGTTTTATAAGGGTTCAAGTCAGCCAAAAAAAAAAAGGACCCGGAAAACCCTAAGAAGCTCCCCTGATACTTTTCATTTGTTTGCCAGAAAGTTAAAGTCCTATCCTGTCATACCTTGTTCTATGTATGTGCAGTTGCTACATGTCCTAGCTGTCCTGGATTCAGGTAGAGCATACTACGCTAGATCCTCGCTACAAAAGGCCACACGACAAAAAAAGGTTAATCCATGCCATGATTCAGACAACAAAGATACCAAGAGACATAGATGCACAGCAAAGGAGGAAGAAATTATATCTTGCACACTCACCTGGCAAGCCTTGACGTCCTGGCATCCACACAGGAGCATGCCGTTGAGCAGATCGGTGGCTTGGAACGCGCCCCCTCCCTCGCTTCTCTGAATTTAGTTCATTTCAGAAACATGGACAAACATCAATGATTTTGTGTAACAACATAGCCTTGTTGTACTCGACCAGAACTTGATATACTGGATAGTAAATATACACTCCACTGCATCGAGAGTTAATAGGTTTTAGAAGTGTTTAGGTTATTTGAGATTAATATCTGCAGTTGTCATCTTGTGGAACATACAAGTACTTGACCCTGAAGTTTTATGTATATACATATAAATATATATTGATTTCTGTATTCAGTACCTTGTAGTAATCAACTGCGATGAAATTAGCCCATCGGTTTCCAGCTGAGCCGTAGCATGTGTTAGACATGCCAGTGAGGCCCCTGGAGTGCTGCAAACACGCAGTCGGCTTCATTGGGACAGATGGGAAGTAGTTCATGAGGACCAGTGACTTGGTCTTGTCGTTGAGCGGCGCGGACTCTGCACGGTTTGAGCATTTGCCAGCATCCATTCCATCGTCGCCATCTTCAACACAGTGAAATCAATCAGTTTATAGCAACAATAGTTACGATAATTAGGAACTGCAGCAGAATGTTTCGTATGGAGGAACTAGTGTCTCACAATTATTCTCAACCATGAAATTCCACTGGTATGCGATTCCTTCTGTGACTTGCTTCGATCTGGCAGAGGTGAACACAAGGAGGCGCTGGTTGCTTGTGACCATTTCGCTGACAAGAGGCCACTCCTGACCATCCTTTGGCATATTCGACACCGGAAACCAGTACTTTTGCAGACCAGAGGCCTTGAACACGTTCGTCAGGCCATTTGGCGCGTGAACATAGTCTTCCAGGATCAACGTAACAATTTCAGATGGATTGGCAGAAAGAAACGCCTCAATTTCCTTGAATGTGTCCAATGCCGGTTCCTACAATCAAGTAATAATATTTATAGACTGTACTCTGAAACTCTATGTGGATATGAGGGAGGAAGGCATATTCAGTATGTACTCACAAATGCAGTAAAATCGTTGCATTTGCCTCCACTGGAATGGCACAACCATACACTTCCTTTGAAGTCATATGTGTCGAGCATTAGCGCGCGAACACCATTCTGTAGAGCAATGCAATTGCGATGAGAAGTGATGTTCATAAGATAAGACATGTAGAACAAGAGAAGAGTCTTATCAGATGACACAGAAGCTACCTTTAACTGATCGGTGACTGTATCCTCCTGGTTGTCGAAGGTGATGCGTGGAATTCCGGTGTGCGACGGTTCCCCAACAATCGCGAATGAATTGTGCGTCGTGAGGTAGGCGTACTTATTGAATGGCAACGAGTTATTCTGAAGACCAAACCAGAAGCAAAGCAAATTCACAATGAAACATTAGGGCCATGAAAAAAAAAACTGTTTTCATCATGATTTTCTTGGCTACTGAGTCCAAACAAGTCCTATACTCCTAATTGGGTATTTTGAGAAGTATCAAACTTATCGGATTTTTTGTTGGCACGGACTGAACAAGATTATGGGAGAAAAATATGCCATAACGCCCTGCCATATCTTACTGAAATCTCTATGCATGTAGAGAATGTGACCCCAATATACAAGCAACATTAGATAAACATGATTATGGAAATATCCTAATAAAATCCATCATTTTGTCGGCATGGACTGAACAAGAGAATGTTTGCTGCTGAGCGATACAATCTGCCCATGACATAAACAGCATTCTGTTTGTTTCAGAAATAGATCTGGCCAACCAAGAATTTGTGGAAAGAGGAATAAAGGAACTCAAAATCATCAACAAACATAATCATTTGTTCTTATTCCTTCTATGACACAGGACAGGAAAAAAAAGAGAAGAATCAAACAACTGGAAGAATTAAGCGGACTCTTACAACGAGTTGGAAGGGGTTGGTGGCGGCTGAGCGGACGCAGTGGGAGCCGGCGAGCTTCGGCTCGCAGTCGAAGCACCACTGCCCGGCACCGCAGCCAACACTCGTCGTCGTCGAACACTCGTCGCCTACCTGAATTCAGATGCAACCCAAAGCTCAATTTTAGCAGGGAATCATTATGGCGAATCTGATCACAGTCCTTGCTGGAATCTTACACTGGCAGCTGCAGCTCCCAAGAGGCCAGCCATGACTAGAACCAGTGCTGCTGCTGCTGCCCCCATCTGAAAGGTATAGAGAAAGAGGAGAAGAGGAACAGAAACAGATAACGCCAACCAACCGAACAATCAATTATTGGCAAGAGAGATAGAGATATAGATATAGAGCTGGAGTTGTTGGGGGGTGGTTGCAGACTTGTAGTGCATTAATGTTCATACTATACTTATATATACTAGATCTACTTGACCTTGTCCCATATTTAGTATACGAATAAGACCGTGCGCGTTTGGCAAATCCAATAAGATAAGAGTGCAGTATTGAACTACTACTTGTAAAGAATGGCATGCCAAAGAAAGCAGCAGGTTACTCTCTCACAAAGAAAGCAACATTAATTAGTCCTTAATTAATTGTGTAGCAGCAACAAACTAACATGTCAAATTTGGAATATCCATGCCACATTTTGTTCTTTTGGTGGCCTAATATGTGCACTACCTACCATCCTTAACAGAGGATAGCGATGACCAGCCACGATTTTGTTCACTAGTGAGATGTGAGATGTGGTCACTAGCTAAAGATGTGAAAACGACGGCCACAGATGTGATCACTAGCTACAATTTTCACCTGCAAACAACTTGCACTAAGTAACCGTGGAAGTTGAATACAAGTGCAATTTCACCATGGATGTATCTAAAACTAAAATATGTCTATGTACATCCATTTATCAGACGAGTATAAATTCTACAGTACTACTCGCCTATCTCGTATGAATAATTGAAGATACAGTTCCGCCGGATTGAGGATGAAGCTCAAGATCTCAAAAGGGGGGAGGGGGGATAAACCAATCCAATCCAAGCGCACCTGTAGCTGAGATGCAGGCTCCAGTTTCTCAAGACCTTGCACTGGCACTCATGCAGCAGCAACAACAGCAGGGTTGCAGGTCCAGCTCCGCCGGAAATGGGCCAGTCCAGCAGGGACGGCGCGGTCAGGCAGCAACCGAGAGATTCGAAGAAGCGGCGGCGGCGGCTCTCCGGTCGCGTTGTGGCAGTCGGCGGCGGGGAAGAAAGGAGCCCGCAGCGGCCGGCGGCGGGTCTCCTCGCGTTTTTGGGCTGGATTTCTGCGATCGCTAAATGGGCCGGCACAATATGGGTTTCTGAGAAGCGGTTCAGAAAGCTTCCATAATCGGCCTTAGAAGCTTTTAAGCGTTATATACTAAAATAAAAAGCTTTTATGCGGGTTTTTTCTCTTTTATTATTTCCTTCTTTTGTGTTTCTTCACGGTTTTCATTGGTATTTTATTTTTCTAACACATGTCTACTTTTTTCAATTCTTATTGTAAAAAATTTGTATACACATCAAACATTTTCAATACATGTTAAGCTTTTTTTCAAATACATGTTTTGAATATTTTTTAATACATGTTAAACATTCAACATGTTGTATTTTATAAAAATTGTGCAAAACAAAATTAAATTAAGTGATGTTTTTACAATCTACAATTTTATTAAATGTTACAAACATTTTTGTAATATGGGAGCATTTTTATATTGTATAATAGTTCTTAATAACATTGGAAAGCACACAATCATTTTTTAAATAGTACTAATGTTTTGTAAAAGTTGCACAAACAAATATTTTACACTGCATTAATATATTTTTAATGCATTATGAACACTTTTTAAAAAATTAGATAAATTATTTTAAAAGAATTATGTATCCAGACTATTTTCAAATTTTAAAAATGAAGAGAAAAGAAAAAACAGACAAAACCCAACCAATGAAAGAAACAATGAAAATGGGGCATGTCTAATACAACGGTCCCTTCGAGTTATGTGCTCACTATGCTAGCCCCTGATCAATAGATAGCACACACAATACATGATGTAATATTATCGTAGATCCGGAAGTTTAAATGTTACATACTTGCGTAGCTCAAGACTAGTTTACAAAAGAAAATACAACGAAAAAGCAAAAAAAAATCTACGTGAAGTCCATCAAGACCATCGACAAAAGTTGAGTATAGACCGCAACCCTACATCACATTATTTACTCGTCGTATAAAAATCTGCAATATGATAAGCTGCAACCATAAAGGTCAATACTTTGAATATATTGGCAAGTCACACCCAATATGTTAATGCAGACCTAACATCTATGTGCAAGGATATGATACAATGAATGGCTTATGGTTTTGTTTTCACCTACTTCTATTTACTAGTCAAGTCTTGTTACATTCCAGTTAACCTCTTGCTAAATTGCACTACTAGATATCCCATTTTAGCCGAGGGTCCAATTATCGTCGAATATTTAAGTTCACTATGGGATACTCTTATAACCGACGGTACACCGTCGGCCATCTCCCGTCGGCTATGCTTCGTCGGCCATTACACTAATAACCGACAGTACCGTCATATTATATCTTTGCCCACGATAAGAAGCCGACAGTGAGCCGTCAGATATGTAGTTTCCTACACCTGGCTCCAAGTAGTAGCTGACGGTTCATGGTCAGGTGTTTATCATCCGACGGTTATTGTTTACTGCTGGTTTTCTTAATAGCCAATGGTATATACAACCTGTCGGGGTTACGTAGAACTGAGAGGAGAGCCAAACCATCGGTTAATGTGATTACCGATGGTGCATACTACACCCCTTCGGGGATTCCTTTAGTTGAGAGGTTAGCCCACACCTTCAATTTAGAAAGTCGCTGACAGTCTAAGTGCTTGTATGCATATTTTGTACCCAAGATGTTTGTTGCACCATGGGCCATTAGTCAACCCTCACTGAATTAATTTCACTAAGAGGTGTTGTACCACAGGGAAGTACTACATATAACACAATATTTCATAATTACACAACCACACATGACCAAAAACATATATTATATCCATGATAATCTAAGTATTACAAACCTAATGAGTTGCATATGAATTACATTTACCATAACAATCCATCTAGGAAGTGTTGAATGCAGAACAAAATAGTGACAAAGTGGTCCAGACATTTTACATACGCTAAATTGTCAACAAACTTCGGTGCTTTACTTTATCATAATGCTTATCACCAAAGCTATCATCTCCCTGGTTGCCATAATGTCATCCTCATCATCATCATCATCATCATCAATGTCATGATCATTCTCACAGTTCAGACCGCTTCTAATATTGCTTCACACTCCTTCAGAAATGACAAGACTAGATGTAAGAGAGATGAAAAACAATGCAATGTACTTGAAATTTAGTTGAGCTACAAGCAACAAACTTTTTCTTAGGGAAGCTACAAAGAACAAATTTAATTGTTCTAGAAGCATCTATATGCATGGAGATATATAGCTAATCACGTCTTACGGTTGGAACTAGAAACTCAGTGTACGTGGACAATTACTAGTGTCTAGAAAAGAAATATTGAGTGCGGCGTTTCGGTGTCCAGGCTCATCTGCACTCGGTCAGAAAAAAATCACAAAAAGTTCCAAAAAAATTCAAAAAGATCCAAAAAAATTGTATGGTTGAAAATTTATTGTCTTTTTTTGCCGAGAACTGCTTAGATGTCTAAATAATCTGAAAATTGAAGCGGACCTCACGCACAAATTATCTACCGCACAAAAAAAATGGATTTTTTTGAATTTTTCTAGTATTTGCTTTAATCTTTCGTCAGTGCGGGTGCGGCTGAGCCTGGGCTCAGAAGTGGAATATTGAGAAATATCTCTTCTCCGCTGGTGAAAGCAGTGCGACCTGTATACAATCGAAGGTACGCGGCAGCCCACAAAAAACGGCAACCGACGTAACAAAAACGTGGCAGATGAATAGAATCATGGTCAAAGCGGCAATCAAAAATCTCAGAAAAATAGAACCCTTACAGACCTAGAGTCTTTAGTATGTTGACAAGCATTGAAAGAAGAAAAGTTAAAAAAGGGAGTTCGAAAAGAAGACCAAGAATCGTCGCTTGTGTATTTCTTCTTCTGGGCGCATGAAGATCAAAATCGAACCAACTCAAACCAAAGCTCATAACAAAATAACACATACAAATCTACAATGGTATGATTTCTCAGAAAAAAATCAACCGAGTACCATGTAAAACCATGCAAGATCATAAAATCCACAAACACTACCGTAAGAATCACAGGATAGTTCAAAGAATCAACATGACATCAGCTTAAGCAATCACGGATAACTCAAGCTTGGAACAGAATTGGAAGATGAAACATGTTAAGACAAAGAAGAGACTAATGAATTCTGTTGTGCTACCGTCTTTTTCTTCAAAATGGAAGGGGAATACAATGTTCATACTACTTGGCTAGGCAAATAGGGAGTATATATGATAGCTACACAAAATAAGTCGAATGCTAATTCAGATATTCATAAGGACACAGTAGACAACTAACAGACACTGATTGGACTGCGTGTACAAGTAACTTCATGGACATTTGGTGATTTACAGCGTTGCAAAAACATCACTAACATAAGGTTTTGACAACAGGAGTAGTCACCTTAACCACACTAGTACATCATACATATAAGACCTATGATTTTCTTCAGCCTTCAAAGTAGGATTATGAAAGGTTACACTGCGACGAAGTAAACACACCACTCGGCCCTTGCAATGCCCGGTCCCAAATCCAGATAAGACTCTTCGGCACACTTGGACCAAAACACCCTGAAAAACAGAGCAGTTCCGAAACAGTCAGTGCATCGGATTTTAGCAATACTTTTTAGTAGTACAGTAAACCAGTAAAAAATGTACTCCCTCTGTGAAGTAATGTAAGATCGTTTAGATCACTAAAGTAGTAGTGATCTAAACGATCTTATATTACTTTTACAAGAGTTAGTATTTCTTAAAGATTGCCCCCTTCAGGAATGAACAGGCCTGCAAATACAAAAAAATGCAGCTTCAATAAAAAAGGATAGACGCAAGAAGTAACACCAGGTAATTAACTAAATGTGAACTATAATTGTTCAAAAAAAATGTGAGCTCTAATTCAAATATCACCCGTGTTCAAGCTTCACATGCATTCCAATGCATGTGTATGACGAATACGTGAACATGTACATCCTGCCTGCCAATGTAGCATATCAGATCCTTGCTTTTATAGAGAGCCACAAAAACACACCACACCAAAAAAAAGCAAAAAAGGAAGGTGACAAGACAGATTAAAAACCACTTGCTACTGCTTGAATGCTAAAATGACATGTGGTCACACTAGCTGATTGTATCGTAAGTGTTATAACAGAATACTGATTAATGTTTAAAGAACTGCATATATATTTTCAATAGCCATTGCACATATTAACAATTAAGAAATAAGAGATACTCACGTTGATTGATCACACGAACATGGTTACCTCTGGACGGCTGAAGATGTCGTTGTTTCCAAGATCGCCTAGGGAAGGATAAGAAGCCACAAGTGCATCCTGTGCGCCAATATACAGCGAGTTGTAGATCTTCCAGTATACTTCACGTACTTTCCTTGCTGGATGGAAGAGGCCTTGAAGGCAATAATTCAGAACCACGGCTGCGCCTAGAGCAACTCGCATCCCCTCGATAGCTTCCATGACGGCATTTATGAGATGGGGAGATGTCTCAAATATGTTGGGCCAGACATAGTTGAGCAAATGGACAAGAGCATCCTCACAACCCAAGCCTGCAACTCCTAGAGCCATATGCTTGATAGCAGACGCAGCAGTCTGCCTGTGAACCAGATCCCTGTCCATCAGTGCATCTTCAAGCAAGGGAGCGACTGCATATATGTAATCTTTGCCCATCTCACCAATATACTCAAAGAGGAAAGAGAGAGATTTCAAAACACCATTCTGGACATTGAGCTCCGGAACCCGGTACTCATTCATGAGGGCAGGCAAAACTGTGAACGGCGAGCAAGTTTCAGCAACAATAGCAATTGCTACAGTCGTGCAAACACGGTTCTGTCGCTCCTGCACCTTCAGGTTATTCAACAGAGTGGCCAACACGTCCTGAGGCCCGATTGCCTTGGCAATATAACCAAATGTGTTCACAGTGGCTCTTCTGATACCCTTCTTGTGAGCCTTCAACATTTCCAGCAGCTCAAAACAAATCCTCATCCACTCCCGAGCTGGTACAAATTCTGCTCCGCGATCAGCTATCCTACCAACTAGATCAATGCAGTTCTCTTGGACTTTCTCATGCCTATTTTTCAAGATGGGGGTCAAACGAGGAAGAAGATCCTTGATTGGAGGCGTCATCTTAGTCATGCCAATAACATTAACAATAGCCTTCAACGCTCCAAGAATTGAACCCAGCACCTCAGGATACTCCTCCCCCAAGTACTCATATAGCACAACACCCAGGTGACCCATAAGCTGTTCCTCCTGGCACTGCTTCATCACAATAGCTATCCTTGAGATCAGATCAGCAGCTTGCTGCCTAACTTTTGCACTCTTGTTGTTCAACCGCCACTTGATGGTACCACATATCTGCGGAAGGTAAGGCTTGACCCTCTGGCCAAGCGCATTCACAACAGCTCCAAAGCCATTAAGCATGACATTTGCATCATCACTTGTCTGCTCCTGGAAAGCATACAGGATGCCATCAATAAGCAGCTCCTCCAGACGAGGATCAATATCCGAGGTACCCAAGTTAGCCACCACCTTCTCAATTGTTTCCATCACCATTCTCCTGTAAGGCTCACTTTCATCTTTCAGATCCTCAACAATCTTCCCGACGATATCAGTAACTCCCACCTTGTTTGCCATCTCTACTGTTGTTTCCACAAGTTGCTTATAGTTCCTACGATCTAGAGCCATTCTCCTAACCCAGAAGTGTTTGAAGAACGCTGAAAGGACTCTGTGACTCCGGATACAATCAGGATCTAAACACTGTGTGCTGATGACACACTGACTCCGGATATAATCAGCCTGTACACCCTCTGTACTGACACACTGCTTCACAACCTTCAGGACAATCTTCTTCATCTCTTCATCTGGGGACTTGAACTCTCTGATTAAGACTGGCATCACACCCTTCGTGTAGAAACTGGCATACTCAGCATCCATAAGAGGGATGATGAAACCAATAGCCTTCAAGAAGGCAGCAAGGACCTTTCCACTGTGACATCTGGTACCCTTCCAGAGAGGTCTCAACACACTATCAAAACTTTCTATACCATAGGGCGCAGCAGCTTCAGCAAGTGCAGCAAGAGAGAGAGCAGTGATTGTCCGCACTTTCTGGTTCTCATCAGTTAGACCATGCTCCATGATCTCAACTAGGTTCTTAAGGTGAGGCAGAACAGCACAGCCCATGAGAATAGCAATCTGCTGAACAATCTTGATACCAGTGTGTCGAGCTTGCCAGGACTTCTTACTCTGACAAACAGCCTTCAAAAATGGGAGGAGGGCGGGGATACCCAAAGCAGAAGCCACCACACTGAATGCCCTAGCAGTTGTATTCCTCACATACTCGTCAATGTTATCAATATCCGGTCTCATGGCGGCAATCATAGTAGCAAGACCAGCAGCTTTGCTAAGATTTGAGATAATCTCCCTGCCCTCAGCACGAGCGTAGTAATCCTCATCAATCAAAAGTGGCTCGATAACTACAAGAATCTTGTGCACAAATGGACGGACCAGCTCATCCAGCTTATACAGCACCCTGTCAATAACCTTCACCAGGAGATGCCGCTCCTGGTCCTCAAGCGTTGGCTGCATGAGCAATGGCAGGATTCCATTGAACAGCGGGCCAGCACCAAATTCACGTGCTTTGTCCGTGAGCTGCCGAAGTGACGTCTTTCGCTGTGGGGGCGTGCCGTTCTTCACCTTGAGCAGGAGTTTCATGATTTTTCTCTCCTTCTGCTCCTCTGGCGTCAGCTGCTCCTCGTCATCCTCATTCAGCAACTTCCCAAAGAACTGTATATCCTCTGGCTTCATGAGTGGCAACCCAGGACCCAAGTCCTTGGGCACATCAAATTGCTGCCCACGATTCTCCTCGGGAATAGCATACAATGGTGTGCTCAGAGGCGTTGGTGTAGCAAGCAGCTTCCTTGCAGGTGTGCATATGGGCTGGTACGATGCTGGAGGTTCAAGAATCTTGTATCCCTGCGGCGGGAACATGGCGTCAAGCTCCTCGTCAGTGAGAGGCCTGTTTCGCTCCTCAATGTCCCGCTCCATCCGCAGGAGATGGTAATACTCCGGAGTCATCTGGACAGCAGCAAGGTGGCCAGGTGTCGGCGTGGCAAGGTTCTCTGCTCCAAATGGTGTCGCTGCCGTGCCACTGGGTGTTGCATTCCCCATACTAACCGGAGTCTCATCCCACCTCGATCTCTGCTTCTTGGGCGTTGGCGTGGCAAGCCCACCAGGCAGCAGCTTAGGAGTAGCATCCCATGCCCCAGAAGGGGTGGCTCCTGCTCCTGGGGTAATGCCACCAGCTGCCGGAGTTGCATCTCCATCAGCCATCCTCCCTGGAGTCGGAGTCTCATCCCACCTGTTCCTCCTCACAGAGGGCGTCGCGTCTCCGGCACGCCCAGGGGTGGCGTCCCAGCGCCCAATTCCAGGAGTTGCATCAGGGGCATCCCAATCTGAGTCTGTCTTGGCCTTCTTCTCGGCCCCAGCAGCAGCTGCAGCATCACCCTCCTGCGACTGATCCCACCTATTGCGCCGTTTTGTCAATGCGGCTGACGGTGGCTGAGGCGCGGCCTTCTTCTCCTTGGCTCTCTCCTCCTCCTCCTTCTTCTTCTTAGCGATCTCCCGCAGCGTGCGCTCCTTCTCTTGCAGCACGCTGGCCTCGCGCATGGCGTCGCCGTAGGTCCGGACGGAGGGGGCCGGGGTTGCCTCCCCCGCGGCGAACGCGTCGTGGCGCTCGGGCGAGAGGCCGCGGTCGAGGCGGCGCCGGCGGTAGTCGTCCTCGCGGTCGATGATGCGCCGGGGCTTGTTGGCGGGGGCCCCGTCGTCGTCGCCGCCGTCGGCCGAGCGGGGGATGTCGGCGGCCGCGGCGACGGCGTGGCCCGTGTAGGAGGCGAGGCGGCGCGCGGCGGGGTTGGGGGCGTCCTCGGGCGCGTCGTCGTCGTCCTCGGAGGCCGGGATGGAGGTGTCGTAGCCGGCGAAGCCGCCGCCCCCGCCGTAGAGGTCCTTGTCGAAGGTGACGGAGGAGACGGCCATGGGCGCGCCCGCCGCCAGGGCCTCCTCCAGCCTCTGGCGCTCCTCCTGCGCGCGCGCGAGCTCCGCGTCGATCCCGTCCATGGCCGCGGCCGCGTCGCGTGCTAGGGTTTCGCGGGGGGCAGCGATGGGAATTAGGCGAGATTTTGGGGAGTTTGGGTTTCGGATCAGGCAAATCCCACCTCTCTTGGATTATATATAAAACGAACCGACTTGGAAACTGGGGACGCAACGAACCGACTTAAATCAAACATCAAATTTCAAATTCAAAACTAAATCTTTATCTTTATCTATCTATCCCTATCCCTAATCCCTCCCTAATCTATCCCTAATAATAATATAATAATAACAATAATCTTTCTCTTATATATATGTGTATATTATATATATATATATAATTTTTTTAATATATATATATATATTATTATTTATTATATATATATATATATATAATAATAAAGCACGGATTGACTTTGTCGGGTTCACCGTCACAATACGTTTTCTTCTCATGTCATAATACGTTTTTACGATTTGCAAAGACAAAATCATAATATAAACGAGGTGGTACTAATTTGGGGTCCGCATGTCCTTCTGTTGGTACGTCATGTGTGTTTCTTCGTGCGTTGAACGGCTGGACCTTCGTCCCGCCTGGCCCTTTCCGCGAAAAATACGTGCCCGATCCGGACTTCACGTTTCGTTCGTGGGCTGGGCTGACTCACGGAGGAAGCAGTTCTGTAAAAAGAAATACACCAGCACGGGCTCTCCTCCTCGATGCCTACGACATCGGCGCCGGTGCCACCACCTCGCGCGGCCGCGCGGCCGGTATTCTTCCCCGGCCGTTTCCCGAGCCACCACGCGCCTCCTCCCCTGCCGCTCCGCCGCCATGCCGAGACGGCATACTGGGACCAGCGGATTAATGCCACCGCCCACTCCGGCCTCCACCACACCAGCCGGAACCATTGCTCGTGGGCGCGCAGGGATGGAGAACCCTGACGGCCACGCGGAAGCTGCGCGGGGGCAGGTCTGGGCAGCGACCACTACTGCAGAACCGGGCTTTAGCGCCGGTTCGTAAGGGCCTTTAGTGCCGGTTCTACAACCGGCACTAAAGAGTGGAGACTAAAGCCCCCCCCTTTACTACCGATTCGGCACGAACCGGCGCTAACGTGCCACCACGTGGCACGAGCCAGGCCCGGGTGCGTGTAGGACATTAGTACCGGTTGGTAACACCAACCGGTACTAAATGTTTGGGGGTGTTTTGGTTTTATTTTTTATGTTTCCTTTAATTTTGTGTTTTCGATTTAATTTAGTGATTGTTTTACATTATAATGAGTTGTTAAATCATTTGGTGAAAGTACCGCAGATTAGTTTCGACTGGATGCATGTGGATCCTAGCTAAGTGATCAAGTATATGCCATATGCATATACTTGATCAAAGTGATCAAAAGTATATGCATATGGCATATACTTGATCACTTAGCTAGGATCCATCCAGCTGAAACTAATATGCGGTTTCTTTCATAAATGATATAATAACTCATCATCATCATATTAATATAAAAACTCTTGCATCATATCATCACCAACAACAGTATACTAGCTAGCTAAAAATCATCATAGTCGTCATTACCACTATTTAATCATCATAATCATTATCACTATCTAATCACTACCAACACTAGCTTAAAGAAGAAACATTCACTTGTACCAGAAGCAAAGATATCATCGAGTTCAACATGGTCATGATATTATAAGCGTTCATAACACCACAAAAGCAAATCACTCTTTGAGATTAAGTTCAGGACGAAGAACACAGACATGAGAGGACAAGTACTAAGAGCATGAACTAGCTAAATCACTCCTGCTGCTCTCTCTCAGGTAAAATAGTATAGAACATGTATAGCTCTCCTGATTCATCATACTGGAGCATGCAGATGAATCTGTCTCCTAATCGTAGGTTGCGCTTCTCATTGCTGCCCCCTAGTACTTCTCTGGGATCGTTAACAATTTTGCTCCAATCTTTCACTATTAAGTATTCATCGCTTTTAGAAATCCTGAATGCACTCATGTGCAATGTAGGATATCTTGGCCGTAAGCTAACCATTGACATGCGACCTTTAGTCTCGATCCACTGAGGCACAACTGTCATCGGGAGTCCCTGTTGAAGAACATCGTATAGTCATTAATATACTTAGCAATGAAAGTTTAGCTTCAAAAATAATGTATGCAAAAGATGCACTGAGGACAAATAGTAAAATTTTTATCATCTTTCCATTATAGATGTGACCGTAGTTCAATACGATCACTATTGGTCGCACGTTTTGAGTACTAACATTTCTAAGTGCAGGAAGAAAATTTGTCTTGACAGTATGAAGATCCTCAAGCCATGAAACATAATGACTTATCTCCTCGCAGTTTAGTTCAGCCCCGGGACAGTAGTAGGTCCTGTCTACCAAGCGTCGGACATGTTTGCTTGAACCGAAATAAGCTGACAATAGAAATTAGTTGTCAACTATTTTTGAATAAACAATATCAAAGACATAAATATGGTTGAGAAACTCACATAATGGTAGAACTGGAGGCGTCTGCACATCGACCCAGATGTCTCTATTACCTTCAATATCATCTTCCGGACGAATATCAAAGGTGATAACCATATCAGGCTCAAATGCATAAGCCTTGCATAGTCCTTGCCAAGTTTTGCATTCAAAATAGGTGTATGTGTCTGCATTGTATAATTTGACGTTGAAAGTATAACCATGCTCGGTCTTCAGGTAAACTCTCTTTACCTCCATAGTTTCCACATCACTGAAACCTATCTTATCCAAGACAAAAATTCTTGCATGGCAGGGGATGCGCCAGTAGAATAGTGAAAATGTAAAATTATAAGTTGAAGCAAATGAAGCATATATATAAGTCATGCTTAATTACGAAAAAAGACTTGTCGTTGTGACTTACTGTATCCACTTTGAAGGTTTCATCCAGCTTGATGCTGAAGCGCCTATCATCAACAAGAAAATTTCTGTCGCACAGGCCGCGCTGGTCTTTACAGTATTCGCACTTAATGAAATCTTTTTCGTCGTCAGACGACATTTCCTATGTTCATATAGGTGAAACATTAAACATTTATTAGTTCTATTAATTCAACTAATTCAACTACTTTTACTAATTCAACTAGTTGTATTAATTCAACTAAGCATTTACTAAAAATAAACTAGTTCTATTAATTTTCTTACTAAAATAAAGTAGCTAGTTCTATATAGTAATATTTTAATTAGATCATCAAATCTCATATACCTAAATTTTCTTACTAAAATAAACTAGTTCTATTAATTCAACTAATAATTTACTAAAAATAAACCAATTCTATTAATTTTCTTACTAAAATAAAGTAGCTAATTCTATATAGTAATATTTTCATTAGATCATCAAATCTCAGATACCTAAATTTTCTTACTAAAAATAAACTAGTTCTATTAATTCAACTAATTAATTCAACTAAGAATTTACTAAAAATAAACTAGTTCTATTAATTTTCTTGCTAAAATATATAAAGTAGCTATATATAGTAATATTTTAATTAGATCATCAAATCTCATATACCTAAATTTTCTTACTAAAAATAAACTAGTTCTATTAATTCAACTAGTTCAACTAAGCATTTACTAAAAATGAACTAGTTATATTAATTTTTTTTACTAAAAATAAACTAGTTATATTAATTCAACTAGTCCATGCATATACCTAATTCATGTAACATTAACATTCTAACATTTTTATCTACGTAATTCATCTAATTCGATCATCTAATTAACAATTTGACATGCATTAATCTAAACAACAGAAGACAGAAAATAAGTAAAAAAAATGTGTGTGTGTGTCTCTCTCTGTGTGTGTGTATGTGTGTGTGTGTGTGTGTATTGTGTACGTACGAGCAGGGGGCGGCGGCGTACGGGCGGCCGCGCGAGACGGCGACGCGACAGGGACGACGCGACGGGCGGCGGGCCGGGGGCGACGGCGCGACGGGCGGCGCGCGACGGGGGCGGCCTGCGACGACGGCGCGACGGGGCGCGCAACGACGGGGGCGGGCTGGGGCGGCGACGACGTCGACGGGGATGGGGCTGGGACGCGACGGGGCGGGGGCGTCGACGGGCTGGGGCGGTGACGTGGGCGGGCGACGCGGGCGCGGCGCAGGGACGGGCACGACGAAGCCGAACAGGAACTAACTAAATTTTTTCGTAAGTGCTGTATATATAGAAGAGGCCTTTAGTACCGGTTGGAGCCACCAACCGGTACTAAAGGCCTATTTTGGCCAGGCCAAGCGGCGGGAAGAGCAGGTCTTTAGAACAGGTTGGTGGCTCCAACCGGTACTAAAGACCCCCCTTTAGTACCGGTTGGAGTCACCACCCGGTACTAAAGGGTGTGCGCTGCCAGGCCACGGGTGAAAAGTTTAGTCCCACCTCGCCGGGCGAAGGGCAGCTGCACTGGTTTATAAACCCAGCCGCGGCTGCTCCTTCGAACTCCTCTATATAGCAGGCTTCTGGGCCTAACTATTGTGCGCTGCCCTGTGAGCCCGCTGGCCCTTCTGGGCCTTAATTTGCACACCCGAGGTCTGACAGGCCCACTGGGCAGCACCCCAACAAATTTTTATATAGTTTTTTTTTCTTTTCTGCATTATTTATTTTCTTCTATTTATTTTTGAGTAATTTTTTATATAGTTTTTTTCTGCTTTATTTATTTTCTTCTATTTATTTCCGAATAGTTTTTTGCTACATTTAGTTTCTTTTTGAATATTTTTGCTTTAGGTACAAAAAATTACAAACTTTCTGTTAGTGCCAGTAGTTTTCAAATTTCAACATTTTCAGAGTTCATTTTGTAGTGCCCGTGTATACTGAACGCAAAAAAAGTCTGGAGTTCAAATAAGTTAAAAAAATGAAGTGCCCGTGTAACACATGAGTTCTCGTCCGAAACCCAGATACTTCGAAAGATATTGTCCAGTTTGTACACGAAGTGCGTCCAGTTTTTGCCGTAACCCTCCCTACTCTCTTGCACATGCTATGTGGGTGAAATGATGTTACCATGCCAAGTTTCAACATTTTCAGAGTTCATTTTGTAGTGATTTTCAATTTCACGGTCATTTAGCTCTCTAAACAAATCGGTGAATGGATGAAAAATAGCAAATGATGTCAGAACGTGTTGGAAATTGACGACGTCGCTTTGAATGCTGCATACTGAACGCATAAAAGTCTGGAGTTCAAATAAGTTTAAAAAAATGAAGTGCCCGTGTAACACATGAGTTCTCGTCCGAAACCCTGATACTCCGAAAGATATTGTCTAGTTTGTACGCGAAGTGCGTCCAATTTTTGCCGTAACCCTCTCTACTCTCTTGCACATGCTATGTGGGTGAAATGATGATACCATGCCAAGTTTCAACATTTTCAGAGTTCATTTTGTAGTGATTTTCAATTTCACGGTCATTTAGCTCTCTAAACAAATCGGTGAATGAATGAAAAACAGCAAATGATGTCAGAATGTGTTGGAAATTGATGACGTTGCTTTGAATGCTGCATACTGAACGCAAAAAAAGTCTGGAGTTCAAATAAGTTTAAAAAAAATAAAGTGCCCGTGTAACACATGAGTTCTTGTCTGAAACCCTGATACTCCGAAAGAGATTGTCCAGTTTGTACACGAAGTGCGTCCAGTTTTTGCCGTAACCCTCTCTACTCTCTTACACATGCTATGTGGGTGAAGTGATGATATCATGCCAAGTTTCAACATTTTCAGAGTTCATTTTGTAGCGATTTTCAATTTCACGGTCATTTAGCTCTCTAAACAACTCGGTAAATAAATGAAAAACAATAAATGATGTCAGAACGTGTTGAAAATTGATGACGTCACTTTGAATGCTGCATACTGCACGCAAAAAAATGTTTAAAAAACATTGATTATACATGTGAGGGCGTAAACATGTAAAAATATACATAAAAAATACATTGATTATCAATGATCTTTTTGTGTACAATCTGAATTGTCAATATGAGTTCTGAACGGTTTAGAAACCGGTGAAGACTCGTATTGCGACCACAAATTCTACACATAGAGTTCAATAAAGACCAAGTGCTTGTGATAGTTTGAAAAGTAACATATTTAAGGTGGTAAAAACCCTTCTAGGGGAGCGAGGTGGGACTAAAAACAGCCTGCCACAACCTCTTTACTACCGGTTCATACCACAAACCGGTAATAAAGGGGCTGGCCGGGCTCCAGCCTCTTTAGTACCGGTTCGTGGCATGAACCGATACTAAAGGTTCGTTCCGAACCGGTACTAAAGATCTCCTCCCGCCTAGCCGTTGGAACCGGCACTAATGGACACATTAGTGCTGGCTCAAATTCAAACCGAGACTAATGTGTCTCACATTTGACCCTTTTTCTACTAGTGGACCCGTCCAGGCTCCCCCACCGTCGCCCTTGGACGCCGTGGAGGCGGGCCTGGGCAGCGACCCGGCCGAGGTTCTCCCACCGCCACCCCCGCATCTCCCGGGGGGTGCCCCTTACGACAGGGCGCGGACAGCCAGCGGATCCGCGTACGGGACCTCCGGCAAGGCAGCGGGCTACCAGGCCGCGGGGGCCACGGAGGACGGCGCCGCCGCCGTCGAGATGGCCGATCCCATGGTCCCCTAGCAGTCGTATGAGGATGGTAATGTTGCTGAGGCAGAAGCCTTCTCTATCTGGTTTCGTTGCCTACCTGCTACTTTGTTGCTAATAGGTTGTTACTTTCAGTGGAAGAGGCTAGGTTATGGGATGTTACCTTGGATTGCTTAGACGTCGATGCTTGGACCACACTTATTGAAGAGACAGAGAGGATTGCTGAGGTGAAATTGAAATTGTTGCCTTACCATACAGTGCATTGTTCTCCTTTTTGCAACTTGCTGTATGGATGTGTCATAATTTTCAGCAGCTTATCCTCTTTTTGTGCCCACATGTGTTACATATTCCTGTGGTCATATGCAATCGATCTGTATCTTGTGGACCACAAAGTTATGCCAATCTTTGTTATGCATGGATGGTCACTCGCTCCCTTGTTTTTGTTTAGCACATTTTCTTTCTACATTTCTCTGTCTTGTAGGATCCCAGTATATTTTCTTTTTGACTTCATGCGCCTTGTTCCCTGTAGTAGTTTCATCATTGTCATACTGTAGTCTTGTCAATCTGTCCTTATTCGTGTTTTAATGGACAACACTAGATATAAATTTGTTCTGATTGGTTAATAAATTAAAATGGATTTTTAATGATAAACAAATTTATGCTAATGGCATATTTTTGTGTATTCCTGATCAGAGCGACATATTAAAAATACAGAAAGTGTATGATGCATTCCGTGCGGAGTTCCCTCTGTGCTTTGGCTATTGGAAGAAATATGCAGATCATGAAGGCCGTCTAGATGGTGTCAATAAAGTTTTTGAGGTGTATGAACGGGCAGTTCTTGCAGTTACTTATCCAGTGGACATATGGTGTAATTATTGTCAGTTTGCGATCTCAACATACAATGACCCAGATGTCATCAGAAGGTAGCAATTGAATACCCAAACTATTCTGATGAAGTTTTTAACTTCTTTTTATGTCTTGAATTTTGTTAACTACTGCATTTTAGGCTGTATATATATATACATGAATACATGACGAGAAGTGATTTTACAATACTTAGTACCTGAACATGAATGCTTGATGAAATGCTTTATAATATAGCACTGTATTTTCGCAGTCGTTGTGATAGTGTAGGCCATGGAGATGTTGCATATATTCAAATTTTGGCTTAGGCAGTGTGTTCTTAGACTCCGTGCATGTCGGTTAGTTGTAATTACTAATCTCTCTCCATGAAGTACATAATCTGTTTGACCTTTTTCCTTTTGTAGCAGCTATAATCTGTACTCCCTTCATCTGGGTTTGTAGGGCTTGCACAGGCTTTTAGGTCTCAACATGCTATATGCCACCGAAAGTATGTCTAGAAACTTCATTCGAATACAAATCCAGTGATATGCTTTTGCTGGTATATACATATGTTTCGTTAGTCAAATTGTCGAGTTCGTAAAATATCCGCTCATGCCCTATAAACCTGGATAGAGGGAGTATAAGTATTTTCATAGCCAATATTAGTCATTTAGCGCGTTAACTAAGTGGCCAATTTGGAGATCACATGTTTGTGCTATACAAAGTACTGAAGTCTAGATCTTTCAAGAAAAATACAGTCCTCCTTCGTTGCAAATGTAGCTTTCACTGTTTGACCGCACAAGCCATCATTCATTTAGTGTTCCTGGAACTATCTAATGTTTCTTTTTCTGGGGATTGATTGTTTCATTCTTTCATCAGCAACTAAAACCACTGTTTTTTTTCCACAGACTGTTTAATCTGGGTTTGGCATATGTTGGAACAGATTATGGTTCCAATACTTTGTGGGATGAGTACATCAAGAATGAAGAATCACTTCAAGCATGGAGTCATCTAGCTGTGGTATACACAAGAATACTAGAGCACCCTATAAAACAGCTTGACCGGTACTTTAATTGGTGAGTCATTGACATTATTTATGCATTTAAGTACTTAAGTATGTTTTCTTGTCAGTTGCCACTTCTACTTGTATTATGACTTATCTACTATGTCATCCTAAAATAGTATAGTGTGCAGGCATCCCAAAATTTCGCTCCAGATGACTCATTTATTCCACTGAAAAACACTCGCTCTAAACAACATCACCATGAAATTGTTTGATCTGGCAAGTGTTGTGTGTTGTGTCGGCTCTGATTCAGTTGCAATTGAGTTTGTGTTGTTATCGCGGAAGAATATTGTTCTCACTTATGGTGACTAGATTAGTGAAATTATGATCAATGACTAGCAATTTATGCTAACTGACTGCTTACTTTGGGGAGTGTGGATGACTGCCATTTTCTATGTGCTTACTCTATGTAATCACTATAGAGTTTTTTTGCTTTCAACCAATACAAGGCTATGTGGAGAAAGTATGTAGAAATTCAAATGGAATTCCTGACACTATGTAAGTTTGGTTTCCCAAGTAATTGAAGAAATGCTCCAAGAATAAGGCCACCATCAATATATTTGTTCTTTTATGGGCAAAAGAGTCTGCACGTGCAATATCACTTTTTATTTGTTGAGAAGTTTCTTACCTTTGTGTTGGTCAATTATTTTTACGTAGATTTTGATAATATATTTTTAGCTAAGATGCATTAGATCATTGTAGTATAGTCGAATGGGATGTTCTAGATGAACATTTGTGTACTATTTGTGGCGAACATATCTCCAATTGTATTATTGGAAATTAAGGAAAACTTTGGCGTTTGCTACGTAGCCAAACACTAAAGAGGAATGTGGGGACACGCGCATGACTCACCCTCCCTCTAGGAAACAAGTCCACAACATTACAAGTCAAAAAGCGAGCGGGAGTATCGGGGCGTTATATGAACTTGATGCATGAGTAGATCGATGTACAGACTAGGTGCAGGACTAGCTCACAGAGGGCGACCATCATATCTAGCTTGACGCAATTATTATTTGAAGTTATAAACATTTTCTTGAGCTTTTCAATGAAAAGTGTGTCATGTGGTGGTTGACCTCATCACGTTGGAATTGATTGCGTTCCAACATGCTTTGATCAGGTAAACAGCACAAGCATCGTTGTAAGAGCTTAATGAAGGATAAGTGGCATCACGGGCGGGCTATCATGTTGACATAGATGTCATGTTAAAAATATAAGACATGGACGAAAGAAGCCTCATTGGGTTAGAGAGAGTTTTCTTTCTCCCGTTGCAACGCACGGGCATTTGTGCTATATAAAGTTAAGACACTTAGGCCCTGCTTGAATTGGGTGTAAGTTTTTAAACATGTAATTATTTTACAGGTGTAAATTACAAGTCACTTCTTGATTCCAGCCTGAAATTAAAACGACGGGAGGACGTCTGTACCCTAAAACCGGTCAGAAACGAGCTAAAACGCTAATCCAAGCAAGGTATAATAATTAAAAGTGAGTGAAATATTAGAAAGAAATATTTCTTAAGGGAGAAGATATTTGAAGCTCAGCGGTGCTTGCTGTCCATGAAGATATTCCTCAAATCTGGATGCCATGAGTGAGATGGTGGAGAGACGGAGGGATGAAGAATAAAGAGAGTGCGACAACGGTGCATCTCGCTCGCGTCCTGTTTCGCCCAGCACGACTGCTGGGAAGGGGGAGCACTACCCTCCGTTGTATCATCTATCTCGCAGTTCTGCGTACCCTAATCCTGATCCCCATCGAGTCCCGACGATAATGTCCAGGGAAGTGGTCTTGTTGGCGTGGAGGGTGTGCTCCTACTGCTGGCGGCAACGTGTCAACAAAGAGTGGCAAGCATTGTAAATACTTTACTTTCCGGCTATCATATTTTTAAAGTGAGAAAGCATAAATATGAATCAATGTTAATAGGGATTGCAAGATATAGGAATTAATATATGATCTATTTGAAACTGTTACAAGTATGCAAATGATGCACAATTACTTTTGCATCGAAGGAGTAGCCGATGATCTACCGGATCGACAAATGTTTAGATATTTTAATTATTTGTACACGAGGTTGTTAAATAACGACAACTTATTACACATAATTAAATTTTTTTAGAGAGAGTTGAAGAAGTAGGTTATATTGGTAGAGAAAAAGATAACAAGCTTTTGGAATACAATTGGATCTTCATAAAATGGATCCTTACGAGTCTTGCAACCAATTTAGTTGGAAAATCTTATTATTCACCGTGACAGGTAAACTCTTGAATATCACATGAACACTCAGATTTATTTTATACCCGTTGCAACGCACGGGCATTTTTGCTAGTCTCTCGCTAATAATAAAGTACGGAATGACTTTGTCAGGTTCACTGTCACAATACACTTTCTTCTCATGTCATAATACGCTTTTATGTTTTGTATAGACAAAATCATAATATAAACGAGGTGGTACTAATTTGGGGTAATCGAGCAAAATTACCGCAGTTGCCGTGAAACGGCTGTGAAACCGAAATCACTAATTAAGGAGTACTCGTTGCAAAGAACACTCCATCTTCCCAGGTCACGACAAGTGGCGCACATGCAGCGCGCCACTTGTCGCAACTAGGAGTTTTCCCTTTTTTCGTAGATTCGTTTATTCAAAATGTTTTATCTCTTAAACCGTACGTCCAAATCTCAAACCGTTTTCACCATTGGATTCCTTGCGTCGAGATCTTCAAAACTAGATCCCATGTTGATAGGTTTTGACGAACTTTTTTTCACGAAAAAACCGAACGAAAAAAACCGGATGAAAAAACCAAATTGGGAGCACGGTTTTTTTCCCTTTCCGAAAGAGGCACGCCCGTGCCTCTCGCGAAATCACAACCGTGCCTCTCGTGAAAGCAAAACCGTGACTCTCGCGGAAAGAAAAAAAACAAAAACGCGTTTTTTTTCTTTCCGAAAGAGGCACGCCCGCGACTCTCGCAAAACACAACCATGTCTCTGGCAAAAGCAAAACCGTGACTCTCGCGAAAGAAAAAAAAACAGAAAACGCGTATTTTTTTCCCTTTCCGAGAGGCACAGGCGTGACTCTCGCAAAAGCACAACCGTGTCTCTCGCGGAAGCAAAACCGTGACTCTCGCGAAAGGAAAAAAAAACAGAAAACGCGTTTTGTTTTTCCCTTTCCGAGAGGCACGGCCGTGACTCTCACAAAAGCACAACCGTGCCTCTCGCGGAAGTAGAACCGAAATAGAAAACGCGTTTTTTTTTCGTTTCCGAATGGCACGGTCGTGACTCTCGCTAGAGCACAACCGTGCCTCTCGCGGAAGAAAAAACGTGACTTTTCACGAAAGAAAAAAAAGTAAAAGCGTTTTTTCACGCAAATTTTTTTTGGTCGAAACGCTAAGGAAGACCGGGGGAAAACCAAAACGTCAAAAAAAACCGAGAAAAAACCATTTTAAAAACCGAAAACGCGTGCGAAAAAATAAAAATAACAAAATCTGAAGGGAGCGTCCAGAGCACGACACGTGGCGAATGGCTGAGAGCGCGCCAAGTGGCGCTGATCGTTGCGAGGCTCCCGGAGGAGCGCTCTTAACTAGTTGCTCCCCTGTGAAACGGCTCATCACGTCGCACACCTGGGCCTCAGCTAGCGCCTTCGCTTCCCTATCCCATAAGGACCCGCTTGGAGAGATTTTTTCCAAAAAGGTTCGACATGCGTCTCCCTCCCCCACAGGAGAACGCGAGACGACCAGAAGCTAGGGTTCTCTCCGCCGCCGCGCACAAACCCTCCGGTCCGGCAACCCTCGCGTCCCTCTCCTATCCCCAGTTGCCGTTGTAGTCCCCTGCCACCGGTACGGCGCGCGAGGGCGAGAGCCACGCGAAGCGCCAGGCCGGCGAAGGCGCGGGGGAGGAGGAAAAAGAGGAAGCGAGAGGGCGGCCGCGGCGGAAGGAGATGACCATCTGATGTCTCGGTGGGGTAGCCCAACCCACCACTCCTCCTGCGGCGACGACGGCAGAGAGCAGAAGACAATCTGACAACGCTGCCGCAGATGATGAAATTGGAGAAGCGGTCTTGGTGATAAGGCCGGTGGACTGAGGAACTACGGATGTGGTGGCGGAGGACGTAGAGACTACTCAGCCTTGGTCCAGAATTTTGGCAGATCACTCAGAGACGGGTGCATTCCTATCTCGTCCTTCTCGATTGAACTATTTGTCTGTCATCCCCTTCTCCGATTGAAGTACATCATGCTAGATACCACAGAGGTTAGTTGGTCTAACTATATTTACTAGCTATTTTAATCATGTTACAGAAGCCTCGCTGAACTCCCTTGGTGTTGGTTCTTCTTGAAGTAAAGAATTTACGTCTAGACTTGGCATAATTCAGTTCCTGGATGAAAAAAAGTTGCATGTCCTTTGAGTCTGAAAACCATACTGGGCCTTGGAGCATGATGCGGAAAATTGCAGGTATTTCCTGCACTTCCTGCACATGAAGGCGGATGATTTTTTTTGGATGCCACTATCGTCAGACACATCGTGTTTATCAGTGAGTAACTGGTACAAAGTTCAGATTATCAGTTTCCATTCGTGCTGATGGATGGATAGCTTCGTTGCAGTCGTCGGGAGAAATATCACCAATGGTAGGTAGGCTGAGGCGGACGCTAATACCAAGCGGTCAATGTAGGAAACCAACCCCGCCTCGTGCCATTCCCCATCTTTGTATTTGTGTTAGGCCCAACTCAAGGTAGAGGAGTAAGAGGAGGCCAGAAAGAATGAAGCTAGAAGGCAGAAGGCATTTGATCTGAAGGCATGGTTCAGTAAGTTGGACGAGCTGCTAACAAACTATTCTAAATTTCTACTTGAAAAAATGCATCAGATCGCAGAGTATGTTGGCGATGCTAACAAACTATTGAACAACTTTTTTCTTATTAGATCTTGGTTGTTGACATTGGTGGTGTTCTCTTTTGGTTCAGCAGAAAGTTGTTGAAGTGAAAGATGAAGAGGAATTTGTGGAGGAGCTGAAGACATGACGTGGAAGAAAGAAGAAAGCAAACCCTAAACATTATAATGATGTGAGTTCAGATTTCATATGTTGTCTTCCCTGCTTCATGAATATGATAGTGTGGTTGGCTTCCAGATTATGCATAGGCCTTTATTTGTCATATACTATCAATGCACTGTAGTTTGATGTGTAGTCTGTATTAACTGCTGAACTGACATTCCTTGCATAATTATAGGGAGACTGTTTGATATCTTGTTGTTTCAAGAAATTCTGATTAAGCGCTCAACCCGTGACCGAGTACTGCCCTGCCTAGACACACGTCCAGGATGCGGAAGATGCGGCGCTTGCTGGAAAGCTGGTCAAGTAGGCCCCCACTTTGTGTTTTAGCAGATTGATCCTGCACATCACACTAACTGCTAGAAATAAGTGGACTCAGAACAATTTGCAATCATCAGTTGGATATTTGATGACTACAATATATGATGTTTTCTATATTGAGTTTGTATATTCGATCTCACCACTGTTTAGCTTCCTTCTGAGATCCAATTTATATTTTTCAGTTTTCACACTAGAGTGATTATTTATATGTATTACTGTAGAGACACGGGAATCTAGATTGTTCTTTCCCATGAACCCTAAACTTCAGTTAAATGTATTCTCTGTAATTAAAACATCGTTGTCTTTTTCCTGGATTGTACTAATTTTCAGGTTTCGGTGTCTGAATCTTCAATACAAAACAGAGTCTGAAAGTATATGCCATTTAGAGGAGTAATTCCGCCAACATAAACTTTTTCTTTTGTCCCTCAAATATTCCAGTTTTCTTCTACAGTTGAATGTGTTGTTGGTAGCTTTCCTTCATAGAGTTTTGATAGCAACTACCAGAATATACCGTTATAAAATCCATAACTATTTATAGCCACAATAGTAAATTCCACCAAGAGCTCAGGCGAGCAGACTATCACCGGGTCACATATCCTCATATTTTCATTGGATATTTCTCTCAATTTAACTAAGAAGAAAACATACATCTGCTGAGTATTTCAATTGTGTAAAATAATAAGATTAGTGGGAAGCTTAGAAATTCTGCTTCTGTTGCCTTTGTGCATTCATGTCATTTTGACACTTTCATCATGGATAATTTGTGCCCATCTGTTTGGTGAAATAATGTGTTTTGATGTACAAGTGACTAAAAATGGTTAATGCTTTTTGCTTGAGCAATGAGAAGTCAAGAAGCTTACCGACAAGGATCAAAAGAAAACATCAGTCATGCCTAATTGTGAAGAAGAGTAAGCCAATAGAGCTATTTGGGTTGTATAAGAAGAATACCGACCAGTGCAGGTTGAGGCTAGACAATTGTTGCTTAACTGGGTTCAAGTTAGCTCAATTGTTCTGACAAGCTTTTGTTGTTTTCCTCTGGTGTTTATTCTTGAGACATTTTATATAAATATAAATAGCATACAAGCAATCCCATTGATGAGATAGTTCACTTGGTAAACAATGCAATGTAAGGACATATTTGAGGTTCTAGATAATTTTTTAGGGTCATATATTGTATGTTGTCAGTGAGATGCAACTAGATGGGAAAGATAAGCTTTGCATGGAAATGCCATTACTTTGCACATGCCTCTTAATTTAACGCATGAGCAATCATTTTGTGTAAATAATTAAATATACATTTCGTCAGTATTCAAAATTGTCATTAAAATTCCATTCAACGCATGATACGTCTCCAACGTATCAATAATTTTTGATTGTTTCATGCTATTATATTATCTGTTATGGATGTTTAATGGGCTTTACTATGCACTTTTATACTATTTTTGGGACTAACCTATTAACCCAGAGCCCAGTGTCAGTTCCTGTTTTTTCCCTTGTTTCAGTGTTTCACAGAAAAAGAATATCAAACGGAGTCCAAACGGAATGAAACCTTCGGGAGAGTTATTTTTGGAACGGAAGCAATCCAGGAGACTTGGAGTGTACGTAAGGGAAGCAACGAGGAAGCCACGAGGCAGGGGCGCGCCCACCCCCGGGGCGCGCCCTCCACCCTCGTGGGCCCCTCGTGGCTCCCCTGACCGACTTCTTTCGCCTATATATATCCATATACCCTAAAAACTTCGGGGAACATAATAGATCGGGAGTTCCGCCGCCGCAAGCCTCTGTAGCCACCAAAAACCAATCGGGACCCTGTTCCGGCACCCTGCCGGAGGGGGGATCCCTCGCCGGTGGCCATCTTCATCATCCCAGCGATCTCCATGACGAGGAGGGAGTAGTTCACCCTCGGGGCTGAGGGTATGTACCAGTAGCTATGTGTTTGATCTCTCTCTCTCTCGTGTTCTTGATTCGACACGATCTTGATGTATCACGAGCTTTGCTATTATAGTTGGATCTTATGATGTTTCTCCCCCTGTACTCTCTTGTAATGGATTGAGTTTTCCCTTTGAAGTTATCTTATCGGATTGAGTCTTTAAGGATTTGAGAACACTTGATGTATGTCTTGTGTGGGATACCCGTGGTGACAATGGGGTATTCTATTGATCCACTTGATGTATGTTTTGGTGATCAACTTGCGGGTTCCGTGACCTTGGGAATCTATGCATAGGGGTTGGCACACGTTTTCATCTTGACTCTCTGGGAGAAACTTTGGGGCACTCTTTGAAGTTCTATGTGTTGGTTGAATAGATGAATCTGAGATTGTGTGATGCATATCGCATAATCATGCCCAGGGATACTTGAGGTGACATTGGAGTATCTAGGTGACATTAGGGTTTTGATTGATTTGTGTCTTAAGGTGTTATTCTAGTAGGAACTCTTGAATAGATCGATCCGAAAGAATAACTTTGAGGTGGTTTTGTACCCTACCATAATCTCTTCGTTAGTTTTCCGCTATTAGTGACTTTGGAGTGACTCTTTATTGCATGATGAGGGATTGTTATATGATCAAACTATGTTATTATTGTTGAGAGAACTTGCACTAGTGAAAGTATGAACCCTAGGCCTTATTTCCTAGCATTGCAATACCGTTTATGCTCACCTTTACCACTTGTTACCTTGCTGTTTTTATATTTTCAGATTATAGATACTCATATCTATCATCCATATTGCACTTGTATCACCATCTCTTCGCCGAACTAGTGCACCTATACAATTTACCATTGTATTGGGTGTGTTGGGGACACAAGAGACTCTTTGTTATTTGGTTGCAGGGTTGCTTGAGAGAGACCATCTTCATCCTACGCCTCCCACGGATTGATAAACCTTAGGTCATCCACTTGAGGGAAATTTGCTACTGTCCTACAAACCTCTGCACTTGGAGGCCCAACAACGTCTACAAGAAGAAGGTTGTGTAGTAGATATCAAGCTCTTTTCTGGCGCCGTTGTCGGGGAGGTGAGTGCTTGAAGGTATATCTTTAGATCTTGCAATCGAATCTTTTTGTTTCTTGTTTTATCACTAGTTTAGTTTATAAAAGAAAACTACAAAAAAATTTGGAATTGAGGGTAACTCCTATGCTTCATCTTTTTAATATCTTTCATGGAAATAAGGATTCTGATAATTGTGCTCAATTGCTAGAGGAAGAATGCATTAAAATGTTTGGCACTAAATCTTTGAATGATGAGCATGATTGCAATGTTGTTAGTATGAATTCTTTGAATACCCATGATGCTAATGATATGCAAAGCCACAAGCTTGGGGATGCTATGTTTGAAGAAGATATGTTTAGTCCCCCACGTTTTGATGAGAAAATTTATTATGATGAAAGCATGCCTCCTATTTATGATGATTATTGTGATGACACGTATGCTATAAAGAATAAAGATAACCATGAAACTTTTCATCATGATTTTAATTTTCAATTGGATTATGCTTCACATGATAGTTATTTTGTTGAGTTTGCTCCCACTACTATTGATGAGAATAAATTTGCTTATGTGGAGAGTAGTAAAATATATATGCTTGTGCATCATGAAAATAATGCTTTATGTGCTGGTTATATTGTTGAATTCATTCATGATGCTACTGAAAATTATTATGAGGGAGGAATATATGCTTGTAGGAATTGCAATAATATCAAGTTTCCTCTCTATGTGCTTAACGTTTTGAAGTTATGCTTGTTTTGCCTTCCTATGCTAGTTGATTATTGTTCCCATAAGTTGTTTGCTCACAAAATCCCTATGCATAGGAAGTGGGTTAGACTTAAATGTGCTAGTCATATTCTTCATGATGCTCTCTTTATGTTTCAATTCTTATCTTTTATGTGAGCATCATTGAAATCATCATGCCTAGCTAGGGGCGTTAAACGTTAGCGCTTGTTGGGAGGCAACCCAATTTTATTTTAGTTTCTTGCTTTTTGCTTCTGTTTAGTAATAAATAATTTGTTTAGTCTCTGGTTATATGTGTTTTTATATTTTTAATTAGTGTTTGTGCCAAGTAGAACCGTTGGGAAGACATGGGTAAAGTTTATATGATCATGCTGTAAAAAACAGAAACTTTAGCGCTCACGAGAATAGCTGCCATTTTTTATCAGAGAGTGATTTTTAGTTGATTCTTTTTGCACCTGATCACTAGACAAATTCCTCACGTCCACAAATTTATTTCAGAATTTTTGGAGTTCCAGAAGTATACGTTTGATACAGATTACTACAGACTGTTCTGTTTTTGACATATTCTGTTTTCTATGTGTTGTTTGCTTATTTTGATGAATCTATGAGTAGTATCGGAGGGTATGAATCATAGAGAAGTTGTAATACATTAGATATTACACCAATATGAATTTAGAATGAGTTCACAACAGTACCTAAGTGGTGATTTATTTTCTTATACTAACGGAGCTTACGAGTTTTCTGTTGAGTTTTGTGTTGTGAAGTTTTCAAGTTTCGGGTAAAGATTCGATGGACTATGGAATAAGGAGTGGAAAGAGACTAAGCTTGGGGATGCCCAAGGCACCCCAAGGTAATATTCAAGGACAACCAAGAACCTAAGCTTGGGGATGCCCCGGATGGCGTCCCCTCTTTCGTCTTCGTCTATCGGTAACTTCACTTGGAGCTATATTTTTATTCACCACATGATATGTGTTTTGCTTGGAGCGTTATTTCCTTTTATTTTGTTTTGCTTGCTGTTTGAATAAAATATCAAGATCTGAAATTATTAAATGGGAGAGTCTTCAAATAGCCAAATAATTATTCAACTACTCATTGATCTTCACTTATATCTTTTGAGCTAGTTAAAATTTGCTCTAGTGCTTCACTTATATCTTTTAGAGCATGGTGGTGGTTTTATTTTGTAGAAATTATTGATCTCTCATGCTTCACTTATATTATTTTGAGAGTCTTAAACAACATGGTAATTTGCTTTAATTGTGAAATTAGTCCCAATATGATAGTCATCCAAGATGGGTGTAATAAAAACTTCCACATAAAGTGCATTGAATACTATGAGAAGTTTGATACTTGATGATTGTTTTGAGATATGAAGATAGTCATATTAAAGTTGTGCTAGTTGAGTAATTATGGAATTGAGAAATACTTGTGTTAGAGTTTGTAAGTCCCGTAGCATGCATGTATGGTGACCGTTGTGTAACAAATTTGAAGCATGAGATGTTATTTGAGTGTCTTCCTTATGAGTGGTGGTCGGGGATGAGCGATGGTCTTTTCCTACCAATCTATCCCTCTAGGAGCATACGCGTAATACTTTGTTTTTGATGACTTGTAGATTTTTGTAATAAGTATGTGAGTTCTTTATGACTAATGTTGAGTCCATGGATTATACGCACACTCACCCTTACATCATTGCTAGCCTCTTCGGTACCGTGCATTGCCCTTTCTCACCTTGAGAGTTGGTGCAAACTTCGCCGGTGCATCCAAACCCCGTGATACGATACGCTCTATCACACATAAACCTCCTTATATCTTCCTCAAGAAAGCCACCATACCTACCTATCATGGCATTTCCATAGCCATTCCGAGATATATTGCCATGCAACTTACCACCGTTTGTTTAGTATGACACGTTTCGTCATTGTCATATTGCTATGCATGATCATGTAGTTGACATCGTATTTGTGGCAAAGCCACCATTCATAATTCTTTCATACATGTCACTCTTGATTCATTGCATCCCGGTACACCGTCGGAGGCATTCATATAGAGTCATATCTTGTTCTAGTATCGAGTTGTAATCATTGAGTTGTAAATAGTTAGAAGTGTGATCATCATCATTAATAGAGCATTGTCCCAAAAAAAAGGCCAAATAAAAAAAAGGCCCAAAAAAAAGAAAGGCAAAAAAAGGGCCCAAAAAAAAAAGGGACAATGCTACTATCCTTTTTCCACACTTGTGCTTCAAAGTAGCACCATGTTCTTTATAGTAGAAAGTCTTTTGTTTTGTCACTTTCATATACTACTGGGAATTTTCATTATAGAACTTGGCTTGTATATTCCAACAATGGGCTTCCTCAAATGCCCTAGGTCTTCATGAGTAAGCAAGTTGGATGCACACCCACTTAGTTTCTTTTGTTGGGCTTTCATACATTTATAGCTCTAGTGCATCCGTTGCATGGCAATCCCTACTCCTCGCATTAACACACTAGTAGAAAAAGGGCCATTTGTCCCGGTTCGTAAGGGCCTTTTGTCCTGGTTTAGGAACCGGGACTAAAAGGTCGTTACTAATGCCCTAGGCCTTTAGTCCCGGTTCTTACACGAACCGGGACAGATGGGCATCCACGTGGCCGCTGCGGCCAGCCCAGGCAGGAGGGCCTTTGGTCCCGGTTGGTGACACCAACCGGGACCAAAAGGCATCCACGCGTCAGCATTTCAGGGGCTGGGGTTTTTGTTTTTTTGAGGGGGGGGGGGTTAGGGGGTTTTGGGGGTTAATTTAGGTGTTTCATATATTGTGTTAGCTAGCTAATTAATAGAGAGAAGTGTCCTCTCTTATCTCCGTGCTTGGTCGATGCTACGTACTATACGTATAGAGAGGACTCGACACGCTAGCTAGTAAGCAAATGAAGGAAACAGAAGATCATCCATACATTTAGAGAGGACTTAGATTGAACTGAGGCAACATGTGGTGCATGTCGAAAGTAATACTAATCCTAACTTGATCAAGTTTGGATTGTTCTACTTTCGACATGCACCACATGCATGTTGCCTTCACTTCACTTCAATCCATGCTCATTTCACCCACATATATATAATAACTCTTCATGCTTGCATCATGCATAATCATAATAACAAGTCCTACTAATCATCATCATACAACTTCTACTCGTTATTAATAACAAGTCATACGATCATCATCCTGATAGTCATCGAACCAACCCTACTTAATTGTTCTTAGCACATGATCATCAGTATTAGGCAGGACCTAAATACCCTATTTAAGGTAAAATAGCATAAAACAATATAGACCCTGACTCTCCATTATGGAATTGTTCTTCATTGCTCAGAAGCAATTAAACCTTATGCTCGCCGACTGACTGTTTATTTTTGCAGAAATCTTGTGAGCTTGGAGCTTGTTATACTGAGCTGGAAAAGAAGCAGATCCAGCTTGACCTTGACCTGAAGCATGCTCAAGAGAACTTGTAGAAGGCCAGAGACGAAGCAACTGGTATGTTCGGTGAGAACTTTGTCGACTGTCTTTCGTCCTGTCTTCCCATTCCTTGTTCTGACCCGACTATCATTTCTTGTAGAGAAAATGAAGGAGGCTCTGGAGAAGAAGGATCGTGACCTTGCCAAGGCGCAGAAGGCAGCTCTAGAGAAGACAAAACTTGCTGAGGAGAAACTGGCTTCGGTCGGCAAGCTGGAGGAAGAGAACGCCAAGTTGAAGATTGCTCTCGATGAAGCCAACAAGGAATCAACCCGACTGAAGAGAACGCCAAGTTGAAGATTGCCCTGACTGATAAAACTAGTAACCTGGCGCAGAGGAGGAACGAGCTGGAGACTTATCTGGGAGGGCTCGCCCAAAAGCTGTCCCTTATGCTTGAAGGTATTTCTTTTCTGATTGTTTTGCCGTTGTTGATTCGACATGTCACCGTCAACTCACTTCCCGCTTTTGCACACAGAGTTCTGCCAGAATTTTGAGGAGGAGACCGGGCGGATCGAAACGAACTTGGATCCCATCAACCTCCCAATCAAGGATGAAGCTGCCATGAACGTACTCCGACTGGAATCTCGTCTTGCGAGCGTCACTGATTACATTGCTCGACCGAAAGTGGCGGTTTCACGAGTCGACACTACACTCTGGCCCAAAACCACACTTCGGAACGACTTGGAATCTCTGATGACTCGACTCAACCAGATTCCAGATCGAGTGTTGGAATGGAAGAAGTCCTCTGCCCGTTGTGGTGCTGACGTGGCTCTGTCCCTAGTTCAAGTCCACTGCAAGGAAGTCAAGGAACAGAAGCTCGCAGCGCTCAAGGTTGCCAATACAAAAAGGCTCAACTTTCAATCCTTCCTGGAGACTTTCATCGACGCAGCCACTCGGATCGCAGATGGGATCGACTTGGGTGAGTTCGTCGAGCCTTCCAGTCCTCCTCCCGAGGAGTGAAAAACTTTATATCATGCTTAAATTTGCCTCGGAATGCCGAGTGGTCTTGTAACCGTTAAACTCTTTCGGGCTTGGTGCTTGAGTACTTTATCCGTGGTCTGGAACCCTTAGAATTTATCCGAACTTAGTTTATCTCTGAATATGCTTGTGTTTTGTTCTTGGAGTGGAAATTGTTCTTCACTCGGATAATTTTTAAACTTGAGATGCAACTCTGAAGAGAAAGTTCCAGTCGACCTGCACCTCGTCGTCTTCTGGATGGAGCGCGCATTGTATTTATGGCGCAGCTCTGAGGAGAAGGTCGCAGTCGACCTGCACCTCGTCATCCTTGTGGGTCAGGATGGAGCGCACATTGTATTTATGGCGCAACTTCGAGGAGAAGGTCGCTGTCGACCTGCACCTCGTCGTCCTTGCGGATCGGGATGGAGCGAGAAGATCGGATCTTACTCGGACCGTGTTTTATCCTTAGGCGAGTACTAGACTGCAGCTAAGCCTCCGAGTGAGAGGCTGACTCTACAGTCGGTAGGATTTTTAAAACTTAGGCGAGTACTGGACTGTAGCTAAGCCTCCGACTGGGAGGGTTGCTCACCACTCGGTAGGATTTTCATAACTTAGGCGAGTACTGGACTGCAGCTAAGCCTCCGAGTGGGAGGGTTGCTCGCCACTCGGTAGGATTTTCATAACTTAGGCGAGTACTGGACTGCAGCTAAGGCTCCGACTGGGAGGGTTGCTCACCACTCGGTAGGATTTTCATAACTTAGGCGAGTACTAGACTCCAGCTAAGCCCCCGAGTGGGAGGGTTGCTCACCACTCGGTAGGATTTTCATAACTTAGGCAAGTACTGGACTGCAGCTAAGCCCCCGAGTGGGAGGGTTGCTCACCACTCGGTAGGATTTTCATAACTTAGGCGAGTACTAGACTGCAGCTAAGCCTCCGAGTGAGAGACTTGCTCACCACTCGGTAGGATTTTGTAAAACTTAGGCGAAACGGATTCGTGACTAAGCACCCGAGTGAGAGGCTTGCTCACCACTCGGTAGGATTTTGTAAACTTAGGCGAAACGGATTCGCGGCTAAGTCACCCACTGGGGGATTTCAGACATAAATATAAGCAATGACAATCATTTTGAAAGACCAAAAAGCTCTTGTCTTTGATAAAAAAAACTACAAAGGTATCTCTTATTACATCTCAGCAGACTGAGTACTCAAGTATAAAAGGGGCGGAGCAACTCCGCATTCCAAGCTCGTGGCTCGTCTTTCTTGTGTTCGACATTGTAAAGGTGGTACGCCCCGTTGTGGAGCACTCTGGTGACAATGAAGGGGCCTTCCCAGGCAGGAGCAAGCTTGTGTGGTTTCTGCTGGTCCACTCGGAGAACCAAATCTCCCTCTTGAAATGCCCGACCCCTCACGTTTTTGGCGTGGAATCGACGCAGGTCTTGCTGATAGATGGTCGACCGGATTAGGGCCATCTCTCTTTCCTCTTCCAGGAGATCAACTGCATCCTGCCGTGCCTGTTCTGCTTCATCTTCTGAGAAAAGCTCGACACGGGGTGCATTGTGGAGCAAGTCACTCGGAAGTACAGCTTCAGCTCCATAAACCAAGAAGAATGGAGTTCGGCTAGTCGACCGATTGGGAGTCGTCCTCAGTCCCCACAGCACTGATGGGAGTTCATCGACCCAGGCCCCTGCTGCATGTATGAGATCACGCATCAGTCGGGGTTTCAACCCTTTGAGAATCAATCCGTTTGCTCTTTCAGCTTGTTCATTCGACTGGGGGTGGGCGACTGAAGCATAGTCGACTCAAGTACCTTGGGAAGAACAGAAGGTTCTGAACTCATCAGAATCGAAGTTCGATCCATTGTCAGTGATGATGCTGTGCGGAACACCATATTTGAATGTTAACTCTCTGATGAAGCTGACAGCAGTACTGGCTTCAAGGTTTTTGATGGGCTTGGCTTCAATCCATTTGGTGAACTTGTCGATTGCTACAAGCACATGAGTAAAGCCGCTTCTACCAGTCCTCAGAGGTCCAACCATATCCAATCCCCAGACCGCAAAAGGCCAGACAAGCGGAATGGTCTTCAAGGCTGATGCGAGCTTGTGAGACATGTTGGAGTAAAACTGACAACCTTCACATTTGTCGACTATTTCTTTTGCCATCTCATTTGCTCGTGGCCAATAAAAACCTGCTCGGTATGCTTTGGCCACAATGGTCCGAGAGGACGCATGGTGACCACAGGTCCCCGAGTGGATATCATTGAGGATCACTCGACCTTCTTCTGGTGTTATGCATTTCTGGCAGACTCCAGTCGCACTCTCTCTGAACAACTGTCCTCTTATCACTGTAAAGGCTTTGGATCGACGGACGATCTACCGAGCCACTTCTTCATCCTCTGGGAGTTCCTTTCTAAGAATGTACGCAATATAAGGTACTGTCCAGCCAGGAGTGATGACCAAAACCTCCATGATCAAATCGACCATGGCGGGGACTTCAACTTCAGTCAGATCCGTGGCACTCTTCGGTTGCGGGGGCTCTTCAGTGAAGGGATCTTCTTGTACTGAAGGTGAATGAATATGTTCCAGGAACACATTGCTGGGGATGGTTCCCCTCTTGGAACCTATCTTTGCCAGATCATCGGCCGCTTGATTTTTCAGTCAGGGTATGTGATGGAGCTCTAACCCCTCAAACTTCTTTTCTAACTTTCTTACTACATTACAATAACCAGTCATAGCTGGGCTTCTGACGTCCCACTCTTTCATCACTTGATTGACCACTAAATCCGAGTCGCCATAGACCATGAGGCGACGGACGCCGAGTGAAATGGCCATACGCAACCCATACAGAAGTGCTTCATATTCAGCGTCATTGTTAGAGGAGTCAAAGTGAATCTGGAGAACATAGTTGAGTTTGTCCCCTCGGGGGGATACTAATACCACCCCAGCACCGGAACCATTCAACATCTTGGAGCCATCAAAGAACATGGTCCAGTGCTCCGAGTGAACTTGAGTCGGCAATTGCTGTTCAATCCACTCAGCTACGAAATCTGCTATTGCTTGGGACTTGATAGCTTTCTTTGCCTCAAACTCGATACCTAAGGGAAGGAGTTCAATCGCCCACTTTGCCACTTGACCAGTTGCATCTCTATTATTCAGGATCTCTGACAGTGGTGCGTCGCTGACGACTGTAATGGATTGATCAGAGAAATAGTGAGCAACCTTCTTCGTGGTCATGTATATCCCATAAACGAGCTTCTGATAATGTGGATATCTTTGCTTTGACTGGGTCAGAACTTCGGAGACATAGTACACTGGGCACTGAATCTTATAGGCTTTTCCTTCTTCTTCCCGGTCGACCATGAGCATAGTGCTGACAACTTGTCCAGTGGCTGCAATATAAAGCAGTAAAGGCTCTTTGCGGATTGGGGCAGCGAGCACCGGCTGGGTGGAAAGCAGGGCTTTGAGCTCTGCAAACGCCGCGTCAGCTTCAGGAGTCCACTCGAACTTATCAGACTTCTTCATCAGTCGGTAAAGAGGCAATGCCTTTTCACCGAGGCGAGAAATGAATCGACTCAAGGCGGTCAAACATCCAGTAAGCTTTTGGACATCATGTACACGCACAGGGCGTTTCATCCGGAGTATAACACCAACTTTCTCTGGGTTAGCGTCGATCCCTCGTTCGGAAAAGAGGAAGCCGAGTAACTTTCCGCCAGGAACTCCAAATGTGCATTTTGATGGATTAAGCTTGATATCATACCTTCTGAGGTTGGCAAAGGTTTCCGCAAGGTCAGCCAGCAGGTCGGAACCCTTTCGTGACTTGACCACAATGTCATCCATGTATGCTTCCACATTCCGACTGATTTGAGTGAGCAGACACTTCTGAATCATCCTCATGAATGTGGCTCTAGCGTTCTTCAGGCCGAATGGCATGGTGAAATAACAGAAGCATCAATGGAGTAATGAAAGCCGTTTTTATCTCATCGGGCCCATACAGTCGGATCTGATGGTACCCGGAATAGGCATCTAGAAAAGACAATCTCTCACACCCCGCAGTCGAGTCGACGATTTGGTCGATGCGGGGGAGAGGAAAATGATCTTTCGGGCAGGCCCGATTGATATGCTTGAAGTCAATGCACATGCGAAGTGAATCGTCCTTCTTGGGGACCATGACAACATTGGCGAGCCACTCGGAGTGGTAGATTTCTCGGATGAACTCAGCCGCCAGGAGCCGAGCCACCTCCTCACCAATTGCTTTCCTCTTCTTTACGGCGGACCGTCGAAGATGTTCTTTGACTGGTTTTATTTTCGGGTCGACTCGCAAACGGTGCTCAGCCAGTCTCCTGGGTACACCCGGCATGTCAGAAGGTTTCCATGCAAAGATGTCCCAGTTCTCACGGAGGAACCGGATGAGCGCTTCTTTCTATTTGCTGTCGAGTGTAGTTGAGATGTGAGTAGGAGCAGCATCAGGATCGGTCGGGTGAATATGAATCGACTTGGTTTCACGGACGACTGAAATGCAGAGTCAGTTGCAGGCTTCTTGGATCGCAACAAATCACTCGGATCTGCATTTTTCCGGTATTCTTGCATTTCAACTGCTGCCATTTGTGCATCGGCGATTTTTGAGCCCTTCTGGAAGCACTCTTCTGCCTTCTGCCGATTGCTAGTGACAGTGATCACTCCTCTGGGACCAGGCATTTTCAACTTGAGGTACACGTAACACGGTCGAGCCATGAAACGTGCATAAGCAGGCCTACCCAGAATAGCATGATAAGCACTCTGGAAATCCACCACTTCAAATGTCAACTTTTCTTTGCGGTAATTCTTGGAATCACCGTAAACCACATCAAGTGCAATTTGGCCGAGTGATTCAGCCTTCTTGCCAGGGATAGCGCCATGGAAACTCATGTTGCTCGCGCTAAGCTTGGACATCGGAATGCCAATCCCCTTCAAGGTCTCAGCGTACAGGATATTCAGGCCACTACCACCATCCATCAGTACTTTAGTCAGTCGAGTGCCTTCAACAACTGGGTCAACCACCAGTGCTTGCCTCCCGGGGGTGGCTATATCTGCTGGGTGATCAGACTGGTCGAATGTAATGGCAGACTGGGACCACTTCAAATAACTTGGTGTTGCCGGAGCAACCATGTTCACCTCTCTGTTTATGACTTTCAATCGACTTTTGCTTTCAACATCAGCAAAAATCATCAGAGTAGAATTGACATTGGGGAAACCATCATCATCTTCATCTCTATCCTCACCCCTGTCTGACTCCTTTCCTTTCTCTTTGGGCTGTTTCTCTCGGAACTACTGGATCAGGAGCCGACACTGTCGAGTGGTATGTTTAGGGTAAATGAAATTGCCCTCTTCATCTTTTTTGGTGTGAATATGGCATGGTAAATCCAACACATCATTTCCATCTTGATCTTTAACTTTCTTGGGGTTCCATGTCCCTTTGGGATTCCCCTTGAACTTCCCTTGAGTCACCACTAAAGCTTCACCAGGAGCTGCTGGTTCGGCCTTCCACTTCTGTTTCCGACTGGAATTCCCTCCTCCGGTTTCTTGGGCGACTGTTTTGTGCTTGCCACTCCGGAGTCGGTCTTCTTCTTCACCGTTAGCGTTCTTGGTGGCAATCTCCATCATCCGACTCAGGGACATATCCCCTGTCCGACCGAACTTCAGGTTCAACTCTCGATACTTAACGCCCTCCTTGAAGGCACAAACTGCTTGGTGATCTGACACACCCTCTACTGTATGGTTCAATGTGATCCATCTCTGGATATAATCTCTCAAGGTCTCATTCGGTTTCTGCACACAAGACTGCAACTCTTTCAACCCTGCTGGTCGTTTGCATGTACCTTCAAAGGTTCTAACAAATACTTGGGCCAGTTCTTCCCAACTGTATATGCTGCCAGGCACTAACTGATTCAACCACACCCTGGCCGAGCCTTCCAACATCAAAGGAAGGTGCTTCATGGCCACTTCGTCATTGCCACCGCCAATCTGCACAGCCACTCGGTAGTCCTCAAGCCAAGTGTCGGGCTTGGACTCTCCAGTAAACTTACTGATTCCAGTCGCCAATCTGAAGTTGGGAGGAATCACCGCTGTCCTGATGGCTCTGCTAAAGCACTTTGGACCTGAAACACGTACTCTGCTGCTAGTCGGATAATCTCTGTCAGGGCCTTCCCTGTGTGCTCTGTTCCTGTCGACCAGACCTTGAACGAGGATAGATCTTGCATCAAAACCTAGCTCTCTGGGGTCGACTGGAATTCTTCGTCCACCACTGTGAGGGCGTCAGTCATCGTGCTGTCGAGGCACATACGACCCACTCCTCGGAGGAGGAGTGGGCACTCGACGACAATCATCATGGACTCGGTGATCATGCTGCTCACGGTTTCTGTATTGATCTCGCCGGTCCCCACGTTCCTCACGCCGCGGGGGCGATCTTGGGCTGTGAGCCGACTGAACAGTGTCTGCCATCACTGATCTGCTATGAATCCTATTCTGCGACTGAGACACTGCTGTGTTCAATTCTCCAGCTGCCCGGAGTAAAGCCCGGATCTGCATCAAACCTCTGCCACCCTCTGACTGAGAAGGCTGAATCGACTTTGCTATTCGGGTTGCAGCTACGAGATTCTGAATCGGAGTTTGGTATACCTGAGTTGGGGGCAGAAAAAGCTGTCGTCGACTGGATTCAGGAATCCGCTGCCGAGCACGTTCGTCCAGTGCGTGCTGGAGGTTCTCCAGTCGAGTGCGCTCAGCCAAGTTGGCCAGGCGCGCCTCCTCCAAGGCCTGGGCCTCGGGGGTCTCTCCAACGATAGGAGTGTGAAGTGCATCCATATTGCGGCGGCGGAGCTCTTCCCTCTGCTGCGAAGAAAGAGGCTCGGGGCGGTACTCTTCATGAGCACGCGACGGGCGCCACTGCCATTACCACCGCCGTCGCGAGCGAAGCCAGGAGGACTGCATGGTCCATCGACCATCAGGACTTCCGCCGCGGGGTCACTGCTATCACACTCGGATGCGGTCTCGACGGAGCCAGTCGAACAGGCCATAGAGATTTTTCGTCGGGCTCGATTGCCGCGACCTGTGGAGTGGCCGACTGGCAGGCCACCGCATGCCTCACCCACCGCTGGAGCCGTGACCGACCGGAACGCTTGCGCCGGCGGACAGCGGGGAGAGAGGATTCCACAGGAGCCGACCGATACTGAGTCAACGGCTAACGGAGGAGAACGCCACGGACGCATGCGCGAAAGTGCGTCGCCCCGCGGACGGGGAGCGCGTCAACGTCGAGTGGAGCCTCCTGGAGCCAGGCGGAGTCATCGGCGACGAAGATGAGCGCGCCGAGACAGATCTCACGGCCCTCGGCCAAACCTCCGCCGGAAACCATGATGATGGGAGTCGGGAAAACGCAACTTTCACCGAAAAATCGCTAAGACACCTGCCCCATGGTGGGCGCCAACTGTCGTGGTCCTAAGGCTGACAGTAGAATGGGGGGTAGGTATGTAGAGGCAATATCCTAACTACGGCGAAGTTGTAGACACGAGATTTACGAGTTCAGGCCCTTCGCGGAGGAAGTAACAACCCTACGTCTCGGTGCCCGGAGGCGGTCGATTGGATTATGCGTGTGTAAGATTACAGGGGTGTGATGACCCACAAGTATAGGGGATCTATCGTAGTCCTTTCGATAAGTAAGAGTGTCGAACCCAACGAGGAGCAGAAGGAAATGATAAGCGGTTTTCAGCAAGGTATTCTCTGCAAGTACTGAAATAAGTGGTAACAGATAGTTTTGTGATAAGATAATTTGTAACGAGCAACAAATAACAAAAGTAAATAAAGTGCAGCAAGGTGTCCCAATCCTTTTTGTAGCAAAGTACAAGCCTGGACAAACTCTTATATAAGGAAAAGCGCTCCCGAGGACACATGGGAATATCGTCAAGCTAGTTTTCATCACGTTCATATGATTTGCGTTCGGTACTTTGATAATTTGATATGTGGGTGGACCGGTGCTCGGGTGCTGTTCTTACTTGAACAAGCATCCCACTTATGATTAACCTCTATTGCAAGCATCCGCAACTACAACAAAAGTATTAAGGTAAACCTAACCATAGCATGAAACATATGGATCCAAATCAGCCCCTTACGAAGCAACGCATAAACTAGGGTTTAAGCTTCTGTCACTCTAGCAACCCATCATCTACTTATTACTTCCCAATGCCTTCCTCTAGGCCCAAATAATGGTGAAGTGTTATGTAGTCGACGTTCACATAACACCACTAGAGGCTAGACAACATACATCTCATCAAAATATCGAACGAATACCAAATTCACATGACTACTAATAGCAAGACTTCTCCCATGTCCTCAGGAACAAACATAACTACTCACAAAGCATATTCATGTTCATAATCAGAGGGGTATTAATATGCATAATGGATCTGAACATATGATCTTTCACCAAGTAAACCAACTAGCATCAACTACAAGGAGTAATCAACACTACTAGCAACCTACTAGTACCAATCCCGGACTTGGAGACAAGAATTGGATACAAGAGAGGAACTAGGGTTTTGAGAGGAGATGGTGCTGGTGACGATGTTGATGGAGATAGCCCTCTCCTGATGAGAGGAGCGTTGGTGATGACGATGGCGATGATTTCCCCCTCCCGGAGGGAAGTGTCCCCGGCAGAACAGCTCTGCCGGAGCCCTAGATTGGTTCCGCCACGTGGCGGCGGAGTTTCGTCCCGAAAGGTTTCTTATGATATTTTTCCTCGACGAAAGGCCTCATATAGCAGAAGATGGGCATCAGAGAGCCAACAGGGGGCCCACGAGGTAGGGGCGTGCCCTAGGGGGGGCGCCCCCCACCCTCGTGGACAGGTGGGCCCCCCTCTGGTGAACTTCTTCCGCTGAATTTTTTTATTATTTCCAAAAATGACTTTCGTGGAGTTTCAGGACTTTTGGAGTTGTGCAGAATAGGTCTCTAATATTTGCTCCTTTTCCAGCCCAGAATTCCTGTTGCCGGCATTCTCCCTCCTTATGTAAACCTTGTAAAATAAGAGAGAATAGGCATAAGTATTGTAACATAACGTGTAGTAACAGCCCATAATGCAATAAATATCGATATAAAAGCATGATGCAAAATGGACGTATCAACTCCCCCAAGCTTAGACCTCGCTTGTCCTCAAGCGGAAGCTGATAACGATAAATATGTCCCCATGTTTAGAGGTAGAGGTGTCGATAAAAATAAAATACGGACATGAAGGCATCATGATTATTCTCATAACAACAACTTATATAGGTATTGTCATATGATTTCTTATGCTCAAGTAATAATCCATTCACAATGCAGAGTACGAATCATAAACTTTATTGAGAACCAACAAACTATAATCTCAGTCATTGAAGCAATTGCAATTTATCATAACATCAGAAAGAGTCTATGTCAGAGCTTAATAGCAAGTCCACATACTCAACTATCATTTAGTCTTTCATAATTGCTAACACTCACGCAATATTTGTGGTTACGGAGTTTTAATCGGACACAGAGAAAGATAGGGGCTTATAGTTTCGCCTCCCAACCTTTTACCTCAAGGGTAATGTCGACAATAATAACTCATGCTCCCCTACATCCAATCAGATATATATATCAGGATCTTTCCAACATACTGTGCTTGCCAAAGGATAAAGTGTAAAAAGGAAAGGTGAAGATCACCATGACTCTTGCATAAGGTAGAAGATAATAATAAAAGATAGGCCCTTCGCAGAGGGAAGCAGAGGTTGCCATGCGCTTTTATGGTTGGATGCACAAAATCTTTATGCGAAAGAACGTCACTTTATATTGCCCCTTGTGATTTGAACCTTTATTATGCAGTCCGTCGCTTTTATTTCTTCCACATCACAAGATCGTATAAAGCTTATTTCCTCCACACCAATCAATCATACATATTTAGAGCAATTTTTATTGCTTTGCATCGATGACAACTTACTTGAAGGATTTTACTCGATCCATAGGTAGATATGGTGGACTCTCATGGCAAAACTGGTTTAAGGGTTTTTGGAAGCACAAGTAGTATCTCTACTTGGTGCTAAGAATTTGGCTAGCATGAGGGAGAAAGGCAAACTCAACATGTTGGATGACCCATGACAATATACTTTATCTCAGATATAAGAAAACATAACCCATTACGTTGTCTTCCTTGTCCAACGTCAACTCTTTAGCATGTCATATTTTAATGAGTGCTCCCAATCATAAAAGATGTCAATAATAGTATATTTATATGTGAAACCTCCCTTTCCTTATTACTTCCTATTAATTGCAACGATGACCAAAGCTATGTCTGCCAACTCCCAACAACTTTTAATCATCATACTCTTTCTATGTGAAGTCATTACTCTCAATAAGATCAATATGAACTCTTTGTTTCTTTTTATTCTTTTTCTCTTTTCTTTAGTCACTCATGATCATGGCAAAACAATCAAACCCTTGACTAAACACTAATCTTTATCATATAGATCACGGGCTCGATTACATAGAGAGATCATAAAGCAAAAACTCAAAACTAGATCATGCCATAAACTTTATTCTACTAGATCAAGATACTACTAATAGGATTGAACTAAGAAAAACGGTAAATATAGGAGATGTGATGGTGATACGATATCGGGGCACCTCCCCCAGCTTGGCAGTTGCCAAGGGGAGTGCCCATACCCATGTGATTATGTCTCCTTCTTTGTTGGTGGAGAAGGTGGTGGTGATGATGGATAGTCGCACATAGAGCGTAAGAGGTCCTCCAGCTTGCGGATAATGCCCTTGAGTGCAACAATATGCTCCTTCAACAAAATATTTTCACGTGTGAGATGCTTGTTTTGTATACGAGCTAACTCAATCATCTTGAATGCTTCGATCTCAGTTGGGGTAAGAAGATTATGATCACGTTGAGGGATGTCTTCTGCTGCCGGAGCTTGATCCTCCGTGGCCTTCTTGATTCCTTCGTCCTTGTTGATCTCCATGGGTTCTTCCCTCTTCAGTTCTATCTTCATTAGCCAAGCATCGTTGTCACCATTGTTGGAGGGGGGGGGGACGACATGATGCCTAGCCTTGAAAACCCTGGCAGAAAACAGCTTGAAACAAGAACAGAGGACAATTGCGTGATACAGGGGTCAAAACCTTCGGGAGAATATATAATGAATTTTACCGACCAAAATACATAACGTGCAAGAAAACGGAGTCCGGAAGGCACACGAGGTGCCCACGAGGTAGGGGGGTGCGCCCAGGGGGGTGGGGCGCGCCCTCCACCCTCGTGGAGCCCTCGTGTCCTTCCCGGACTGCTACTTATTTTTTTATTTTTCTAAACATTCCAAAACGGAGAAATATTGCCTTAAAACTGTTTTGGAGTCGGTTTACTTACCGTACCACATACCTATTCCTTTTCGGAGTCTGAAACATTCTGGAAAGTGTCTCTTATGTATTCCTCCGGGGTTACGGTTTCAATAACATTGGTTTCAACATTTATAGGATTACGTGAGATATAATGTTTGATTCTTGTCCGTTTACCACCTTCGGATTTGTGCCTTCAAAGTTGTTGATTTTTATGGCACCGGAACGATAGACCTCCTCGATGACGTAGGGGCCTTCCCATTTAGAGAGAAGTTTTCCTGCAAAAAATCTTAAACGAGAGTTGTATAGCAATACATAATCACCTACATTAAACTCATGTTTTTGTATCCTTTTATCATGCCATCTTTTAACTTTTTCTTTAAACAACTTGGCATTTTCATAAGCTTGGGTTCTCCATTCATCAGGTGAGCTAATATCAAATAACCTCTTCTCACCGGCAAGTTTGAAATCATAATTGAGCTCTTTAATAGCCCAATAAGCCTTATGTTCTAGTTCGAGAGGTAAGTGACATGCTTTTCCATAAACCATTTTATACGGAGACATACCCATAGGATTTTTATATGCAGTTCTACAGGCCCATAATGCATCATCAAGTTTCTTGGACAATTCTTCCTAGATCTATTAACAATCTTTTGCAAAATTAATTTGAGCTCTCTATTGCTCAATTCTACTTGACCACTAGACTGTGGGTGATAAGGAGATGCAATTCTATGGTTAACATCATACTTAGCAAGCATTTTACAGAAGGCACCATGAATAAAATGTGAACTACCATCAGTCATTAAATATCTAGGGACTCCAAACCTCGGAAAAATAACTTCTTTAAGCATCTTAATAGAAGTGTTATGATCAGCACTACTAGTTGGAATAGCTTCTACCCACTTAGTAACGTAATCAACAGCAACTAAAATATGTGTATACCCATTTGAGGCAGAAAAAGGTCCCATATAATCAAAGCCCCAAACATCAAATGGTTCAATAACGAGTGAATAATTCATAGGCATTTCTTGACGTCTACTGATGTTACCAATTCTTTGACATTCATCACAAGACAAGACAAACTTACGGGCATCCTTGAAGAGAGTAGGCCAATAAAAACCGGATTGCAATACCTTATGTGCAGTTCTATCTCTAGCGTGGTGTCCTCCATAAGCTTCGGAATGACACTTGCGTAGGATCTGTTCCTGTTCATGCTCAGGTACACAACATCTAATAACACCATCTACGCCTTCTTTGTAAAGATGTGGGTCATCCCAAAAGTAATGTCTCAAATCATAGAAAAACTTTTTCTTTTGCTGATATGTGAAACTAGGTGGTGTAAATTTAGCAACAATATAATTAGCATAATCAACATACCATGGAGTGCTACTAGAAGTACTTATAACATTTAATTGTTCATGAGGAAAGCTATCATCAATAGGTAGTGGGTCATCAAGAACATTTTCTAGCCTAGACAACTTGTCTGCAACAGGGTTCTCAGCTCCTTTTCTATCAACAATATGCAAATCAAATTCTTGTAGCAAGAGAACCCATCTTATAAGTCTAGGTTTAGCATCTTTCTTTTCCATCAGATATTTAATAGCATCATGATCAGTGTGAATAGTTACTTTAGATTCAACAATATAAGGTCTCAACTTATCACAAGCAAATACAACTGCTAAGAATTCTTTTTCAGTAGTAGCATAATTTCTTTGAGCATTGTCTAGAGTCTTACTAGCATAATGGATAACATTTAATTTCTTATCAACTCGTTGCCCTAGAACAACACCTACAGCATAATCACTAGCATCACACATAATTTCAAAGGGTAAATTCCAATTAGGTGGCTGAACAATAGGTGCAGAGATCAATTCTTTCTTAAGTATTTCAAATGCTTCTACACAATCATCATCAAAGACAAATGGTATATCTTTTTGTAATAAATTAGTCAGAGGCCGAGAAATTTTTGAGAAGTCCTTAATGAACCTCCCATAAAATCCGGCGTGACCAAGGAAACTTCTTATACCTTTAATGTCCTTGGGACATGGCATCTTTTGAATAGCATCAACCTTGGCTTTATCAACTTCAATACCTCTTTCAGAAACTTTATGCCCCAAGACAATACCTTCATTAACCATAAAGTGGCACTTTTCCCAATTCAAGACAAGATTAGTTTCTTCACATCTCTGCAAAACTCGATCAAGATTGCTCAAGCAATCATCAAAAGAGGAACCATAGACGGAAAAGTCGTCCATGAAAACCTCACAAATCTTTTCACAAAAGTCAGAGAATATAGCCATCATGCATCTTTGAAAGGTAGCAGGTGCATTACATAAACCAAAAGGCATACGTCTATAAGCAAAAGTACCAAAATGGCATGTAAAAGTAGTCTTTGATTGATCCTTAGCCGACACAGGTATTTGAGAGAATCCAGAATAACCATCTAGGAAGCAATAATGTGTATGTTTGCATAATCTCTCTAGCATTTGATCGATAAAAGGTAAGGGGTAATGGTCTTTCTTAGTAGCCTTATTTAATTTGCGGAAATCAATTACCATCCTATAACCTGTAATAATTCTTTGTGGAATCAATTCATCTTTATCATTAGGAACAACAGTAACACCTCCCTTCTTAGGGACACAATGGACAGGACTTACCCACTGACTATCAGCAACAGGATAAATTATACCTGCCTCCAGAAGCTTTAGTATTTGTTTTCTTACCACTTCTTTCATCTTAGGATTCAGTCGTCGTTGATGATCACGAACTGGTTTAGCATCTTCTTCCAAATTTATTTTATGTTGACATAGAGTGGGACTAATGCCCTTAAGATCATCAAGAGTATATCCAATAGCAGCACGGTGCTTCTTCAGAGTTTTGAATAATCGCTCTTCTTCATGCTCTGAAAGATTAGCACTAATAATAACAAGATATATCTTCTTTTCATCAAGACAAGCATATTTAAGATTATCAGGCAATGGTTTAAGCTCAAACACAGGATCACCCTTGGGGGGAGGGGGATCCCCTAGGATTTCAACAGGCAAATTGGGTTTCAGAATAGGTTCCTGTTTAAAGAATACTTCATCTATTTCCCTTCTTTCATTCATAAACATATCATTTTCATGGTCTAGCAAATATTGTTCTAAAGGATCACTAGGAGGTATGGCGATAGAAGCAAGACCAATAATTTCATCCTTACTAGGCAATTCTTCTTCACGGTGTTGTCTACTAAATTTAGATAAATTAAACTCATGAGACATATCACCCAAACCAATAGTAACAACATTCTTTTCGCAGTCTATTCTAGCATTGACAGTATTCAAGAAGGGTCTACCAAATATAATGGGACAAAAGCTATCTTGTGGGGAACCAAGAACAAGGAAGTCAGCGGGATATTTAGTTTTCCCACACAAGACTTCAACATCTCTAACAATTCCCATTGCTGATATAGTATCTCTATTGGCAAGTTAAATTGTGACATCAATATCTTCTATCTCAGCAGGTGCAATTTCATGCTTAATTTCTTCGTATAAAGTATGAGGTATAACACTAGCACTAGCACCCATATCACATAATCCATGATAACAATGATCTCCTATTTTAACAAAAATAACAGGCACGCCTACCACAGGTCTATGTTTATCTTTAGCACAAGGTTTGGCAATTCTAGCGGTTTCACCACAGAAATGAATAACATGCCCATCAATATTATCCGCTAAGAGATCTTTAACAATAGCAATATTAGGTTCAACTTTAACTTGCTCAGGAGGTGTATAAGTTCTAATATTGCTTTTACGAACCACAGTTGAAGCTTTAGCATGATCCTTTATTCTAACAGGAAAAGGTGGTTTCTCAACATAAGAAGTAGGAACAACAGGATCATTATAAGTGACAATCTTTTCTTCAACTTTAGTAGGTGCAGCTACTTTTACTTCTATGGGAGGATGATATTTAAACCACTTCTCCTTGGGAAGATCAACATAAGTAGCAAAAGATTCACAGAAAGAAGCTACTATCTCAGAGTCAAGTCCATATTTAGTGCTAAATTTACGGAAAATATCGGTATCCATGAAAGATTTAACACAATCAAATTTAGGTGTCATACCTGACTCCTTACCTTCGTCGAGATCCCAATCTTCAAAGTTGCGTTTAATTCTAACCAACAAATTCCATTTGAATTCAATAGTCTTCATCATAAAAGAGCCAACACAAGAAGTATCGAGCATGATGCGATTATTTTCAGAAAGCCGAGCATAAATTTTTTGAAGGATTATTTCTTTTGAGAGCTCATGATTGGGGCATGAATATAACATTGATTTAAGCCTCCCCCAAGCTTGAGCGATGCTTTCTCCTCCGCGAGGCCAAAAATTATATATATAATTGCGATCACGATGAACAAGATGCATAGGATAATACTTCTGATGAAATTCCAATTTCATTCGCTTATAGTTCCATGATCCCGTGTCATTACATAGCCTATACCATGTCGATGCATCTCCCTTCAAAGATAAAGGGAAGACCTTCTTCTTAACAACATCATCAGGTATACCTGCAAGCTTAAATAATCCACAAACTTCATCAACATAGAGTAGGTGTTCATCAGGATGCTTTGTTCCATCTCCTGTAAAAGTATTAGCTAGCAGTTTTTCTAACATACCCGAAGGGACTTCAAAAGGAACATCTTCATTTTCAGTAGGTTCAGTAGGTTGAGGAGCAATTCTTTGCTCTACTGGTCGGGGTGAAGATACCCCGAACAAGCCCCTCAGAGGATTACTTTCCATAGTAACAAGTGACAGTAAATTTCAGCACACTATATAAATTTTTCCTTAGCAAATTCCACCTACCAAAGGCACTTCACTCCCCGGCAACGGCGCCAGAAAAGAGTCTTGATGACCCACAAGTATAGGGGATCTATCGTAGTCCTTTCGATAAGTAAGAGTGTCGAACCCAACGAGGAGCAGAAGGAAATGATAAGCGGTTTTCAGCAAGGTATTCTCTGCAAGTACTGAAATAAGTGGTAACATATAGTTTTGTGATAAGATAATTTGTAACGAGCAACAAATAACAAAAGTAAATAAAGTGCAGCAAGGTGGCCCAATCCTTTTTGTAGCAAAGGACAAGCCTGGACAAACTCTTATATAAGGAAAAGCGCTCCCGAGGACACATGGGAATATCGTCAAGCTAGTTTTCATCACGTTCATATGATTCGCGTTCGGTACTTTGATAATTTGATATGTGGGTGGACCGGTGCTCGGGTGCTGTTCTTACTTGAACAAGCATCCCACTTATGATTAACCTCTATTGCAAGCATCCGCAACTACAACAAAAGTATTAAGGTAAACCTAACCATAGCATGAAACATATGGATCCAAATCAGCCCCTTACGAAGCAACGCATAAACTAGGGTTTAAGCTTCTGTCACTCTAGCAACCCATCATCTACTTATTACTTCCCAATGCCTTCCTCTAGGCCCAAATAATGGTGAAGTGTTATGTAGTCGACGTTCACATAACACCACTAGAGGCTAGACAACATACATCTCATCAAAATATCGAACGAATACCAAATTCACATGACTACTAATAGCAAGACTTCTCCCATGTCCTCAGGAACAAACGTAACTACTCACAAAGCATATTCATGTTCATAATCAGAGGGGTATTAATATGCATAATGGATCTGAACATATGATCTTTCACCAAGTAAACCAACTAGCATCAACTACAAGGAGTAATCAACACTACTAGCAACCTACTAGTACCAATCCCGGACTTGGAGACAAGAATTGGATACAAGAGAGGAACTAGGGTTTTGAGAGGAGATGGTGCTGGTGAAGATGTTGATGGAGATTGCCCTCTCCCGATGAGAGGAGCGTTGGTGATGACGATGGTGATGATTTCCCCCTCCCGGAGCTCTGCCGGAGCCCTAGATTGGTTCCGCCAAGGTTCCGCCTCGTGGAGGCGGAGTTTCGTCCCGAAAGGTTGCTTATGATTTTTTCCTCGACGAAAGACCTCATATAGCAGAAGATGGGCATCGGAGAGCCAACAGGGGGCCCACGAGGTAGGGGGCGCGCCCTAGGTGGGGGGGGCACCCTCGTGGACAGGTGGGCCCCCCTCTGGTGAACTTCTTCCGCTCAATATTTTTTATTATTTCCAAAAATGATTTTCGTGGAGTTTCAGGACTTTTGGAGTTGTGCAGAATAGGTCTCTAATATTTGCTCCTTTTCCAGCCCAGAATTCCAGCTGTCGGCATTCTCCCTCCTTATGTAAACCTTGTAAAATAAGAGAGAATAGGCATAAGTATTGTAACATAACGTGTAGTAACAGCCCATAATGCAATAAATATCGATATAAAAGCAGGATGCAAAATGGACGTATCAGGGTGCGAACCCTTGTGCCTGAGGAGGGGGGTGGCTTATATAGAGTGCGCCAGACCCCTCCGGCCCTTAGTTACACAGGGTTCAATGTACATAAAGATAGAGCGTTACAGGTAATGTCCGTAATGAAGTGCTATAAATGATCATTAAGTCTATGAGTAAATGCCCGACCGTTGCGGTGCAGAGTGACTTTAGATCTTCTGTGTGTCGAGTGGTTTCTGGTATGGTCGAGTGACGTTGATCCTTCCGAGTGGAACGTTTCTGGTCGAGTGGATGATGATATCCTTCCAATGCTTCTGACTTAGGGTAATGTCCTTGGGGAGGGTGTCTAGGTCAGGTCTGTAACCCTACCCTAGGTACATAGCTTCATCAGCTGCTACGTGCTGAGCAAGAACCGTTCTTACCTACACATCAAAACCACAACGATAGTTTGTCAAGTTGGTGCTGTTTTAACCTTCGCAAGGACCAGGCGTAGCCACACTCGATTCAACTAAAGTGAGAGAGACAGACACCCGCCAGTCACCTTTAAGCAACGAGTGCGAGCAACGGTGAAACTAGTCTCGCGTAAGCGTACGTGTAATGTCGGTCCGGGCCGCTTCATCTCACAATACCGCCGAACCAAAGTATGACATGCTGGTAAGCAGTATGACTTGTATCGCCCACAACTCACTTGTGTTCTACTCGTGCATATAACATCAACGCATAAAACCAGGCTCGGATGCCACTGTTGGGGAACGTAGTAATTTCAAAAAAATTCCTACGCACATGTAAGATCATGGTGATGCATAGCATCGAGAGGGGAGAGTGTGTCCACGTACCCTCGTAGACCGACAACGGAAGCGTTGACACAACATAGAGGAAGTAGTCGTACGTCTTCACGATCCGACCGATCCAAGTACCGAATGCACGGCACCTCCGAGTTCTGCACACGCTCAACTCGATGACGTCCCTCGAGCTCCGATCCAGCCGAGTGTTGAGGGAGAGTTTCGTCAGCACGACGGCGTGGTGACGATGATGATGTTCTATCGACGCAGGGCTTCGCCTAAGCACCGCTACGATATTATCGAGGTGGATTATGGTGGAGGGGGCACCGCACACGGCTAAGAGATCAATGATCAATTGTGTGTCTATGGGGTGCCCCCGCCCCCGTATATAAAGGAGCAAAGGGGGGGGAGAGGCGGCCGGCCAGGAGGAGGCGCTCCAGGAGGACTCCTACTCCCACCGGGAGTAGGACTCGCTCCCTTCCTTGTTGGATTAGGAGAAGGGGGGAAGGAGGAGAGAGAGAGGAAGGAAAGGGGGGCGCCGCCCCCTTCCTTGTACAATTCGGACTAGAGGGGGAGGGGGCGTGCGGCCTGCCCTGGCCGCCTCTCCTCTTCTCCACTAAGGCCCATGTAGGCCCATTAATCGCCCCGGGAGGGGGGGGGGGCGGTCTGGTAACCCCCGGTACTCCGGTAAAATCCCGATTTCACCCGGAACACTTCCGATATCCAAATATAGGCTTCCAATATATCGATCTTTATGTCTCGACCATTTCGAGACTCCTCGTCATGTCCGTGATCACATCCGGGACTCCGAACAACCTTCGGTACATCAAAATACATAAACTCATAATAACTGTCATCGAACTTTAAGCGTGCGGACCCTACGGGTTCGAGAACTATGTAGACATGACCGAGACATGTCTCCGGTCAATAACCAATAGCGGAACCTGGATGCTCATATTGGCTCCTACATATTCTACGAAGATCTTTATCTGTCAAACCGCATAACAACATACGTTTGTTCCCTTTGTCATCGGTATGTTACTTGCCCGAGATTCGATCGTCGGTATCTCAATACCTAGTTCAATATCGTTACCGGCAAGTCTCTTTACTCGTTCTGTAATACATCATCCCGCAACTAACTCATTAGTTGCAATGCTTGCAAGGCTTATAGTGATGTGCATTACCGAGTGGGCCCGGAGATACCTCTCCGACAATCGGAGTGACAAATCCTAATCTCGAAATACGCTAACCCAACAAGTACCTTTGGACACACCTGTAGAGCACCTTTATAATCACCCAGTTACGTTGTGACGTTTGGTAGCACACAAAGCGTTCCTCCGATAAACAGGAGTTGCATAATCTCATAGCCATAGGAACATGTATAAGTCATGAAGAAAGCAATAGCAACATACTAAACGATCAAGTGCTAAGCTAACGAAATGGGTCAAGTCAATCACATCATTCTCCTAATGATGTGATCCCGTTAATCAAATAACAACTCATGTCTATGGCTAGGAAACATAACCATCTTTGATCAACGAGCTAGTCAAGTAGAGGCATACTAGTGACACTCTGTTTGTCTATGTATTCACACATGTATCATGTTTCCGGTTAATACAATTCTAGCATGAATAATAAACATTTATCATGATATAAGGAAATAAATAATAACTTTATTATTGCCTCTAGGGCATATTTCCTTCACTAGAGCACCACAAAGCTCTCCCCTCGCCGGCCAGCAAAAACAGAGCAGCATGAAGTGCTCTGCTCGCCGGCGAGGGGGTATATATAGGCAACTCATTTGTCCCGGTTCGTGGTATGAACCGGGTCTAAAGGCCGTAGTTCTGTCCCGGTTCGTGCCAAGAACCGGGACCAATGGTTGTGGGCCAGGAGCGAGGCCCATTGGTCCCGGTTCGTACCAAGAACTAGGGCAAATGGGCCCAGACGAACCGGGACCAATGCCCACGAGGCCCCGGCCGGCCCCCTGGGCTCAAGAACCGGGACAAATGCCCCCATTGGTCCCGGTTCGTGTCAGAACCGGGACTAATGGGCTGGCCAGGCCTCAACCAAAGCCCCTTTTTCTACTAGTGACATCAATTGATGGGCATCTCCATAGCACGTTGATTAGCCTCGTTGATGTGAGACTTTCTGCTTTTTGTCTTCTTCACATAACCCCCATCATTATTCTATTCCACCATAGTGCTATATCCATGGCTCACGCTCATGTATTGCGTGAAGGTTGAAAAAGTTTGAGATTACTAAAGTGTGAAACAATTGCTTGGCTTGTCATCGGGGTTGTGCATAAAGATAGCATTTTGTGTGACGAAAATGGAGCATAACCAAACTATATGATTTTGTAGGGATGAACTTTCTTAGGCCATGTTATTTTGATAAGACATGATTACTTAGTTAGTATGCTTGAAGTGTTATTATTTTTATGTCAACATTAAACTTTTATCCTGAATCTTATGGATCTGAATATTCATGCCACAATGAAGAAGAATTACATTGAAAATTATGCTAAGTAGCATTCCACATCAAAAATTCTGTTTTTATCATTTACCTACTCGAGGACGAGCATGAATTAAGCTTGGGGATGTTGATACGTCTCCTACGTATCTATAATTTTTGATTGTTCCATGCTATTATATTATCTGTTCTGGATGTTTAATGGGCTTTACTATGCACTTTTATACTATTTTTGGGACTAACCTATTAACCCAGAGCCCAGTGCCAGTTCCTATTTTTTCCCTTGTTTCAGTGTTTCTCAGAAAAGGAATATCAAACAGAGTCCAAACGGAATCAAACCTTCGGGAGAGTTATTTTTGGAACGGAAGCAATCCAGGAGACTTGGAGTGTACGTAAGGGAAGCAACGAGGAAGCCATGAGGCAGGGGGGCGCGCCCACCCCCTGGGCGCGCCCTCCACCCTCGTGGCTCCCCTGGCCGACTTCTTTCGCCTATATATATCCATATACCCTAAAAACTTCGGGGAACATAATAGATCGGGAGTTCCGCCGCCGCAAGCCTCTGTAGCCACCAAAAACCAATCGGGACCCTGTTCCGGCACCCTGCCGGAGGGGGGATCCCTCACCAGTGGCCATCTTCATCATCCCGGCGATTTCCATGACGAGGAGGGAGTAGTTCACCCTCGGGGCTGAGGGTATGTACCAGTAGCTATGTGTTTGATCCCTCTCTCTCTCTCTCTCTCGTGTTCTTGATTCGACACGATCTTGATGTATCACAAGCTTTGCTATTATAGTTGCATGTTATGATGTTTCTCCCCTTGTACTCTCTTGTAATGGATTGAGTTTTCCCTTTGAAGTTATCTTATCGGATTGAGTCTTTAAGGATTTGAGAACACTTGATGTATGTCTTGCGTGGGATACCCGTGGTGACAATGGGGTATTCTATTGATCCACTTGATGTATGTTTTGGTGATCAACTTGCGGGTTCCGTGACCTTGGGAATCTATGCATAGGGGTTGGCACACGTTTTCGTCTTGACTCTCCGGTAGAAACTTTGGGGCACTCTTTGAAGTTCTATGTGTTGGTTGAATAGATGAATCTGAGATTGCGTGATGCATATCGTATAATCATGCCCACAGATACTTGAGGTGACATTGGAGTATCTAGGTGACATTAGGGTTTTGATTGATTTGTGTCTTAAGGTATTATTCTAGTAGGAACTCTTGAATAGATCGATCCGAAAGAATAACTTTGAGGTGGTTTCGTACCCTACCATAATCTCTTCGTTAGTTCTCCGCTATTAGTGACTTTGGAGTGACTCTTTGTTGCATGTTGAGGGATTGTTATATGATCAAACTATGTTATTATTGTTGAGAGAACTTGCACTAGTGAAAGTATGAACCCTAGGCCTTATTTCCTAGCATTGCAATACCGTTTACGCTCACCTTTACCACTTGTTACCTTGCTGTTTTTATATTTTCAGATTACAAATACTCATATCTATCATCCATATTGCACTTGTATCACCATCTCTTCGCCGAACTAGTGCACCTATACAATTTACCATTGTATTGGGTGTGCTGGGGACACAAGAGACTCTTTGTTATTTGGTTGCAGGGTTTCTTGAGAGAGACCATCTTCATCCTACGCCTCCCACGGATTGATAAGCCTTAGGTCATCCACTTGAGGGAAATTTGCTACAGTCCTACAAACCTCTGCACTTGGAGGCCCAACAATGTCTACAAGAAGAAGGTTTTGTAATAGACATCAAGGCACAACCAATTTTTTTGTAAGTTTGTGTAAGTAAATAGTATACATTTTGTCAGGCCGATTTATCGCAACTTGGGGGGGGGGGGTAACTAAAATTATGCCATATGGGTTGTGTTAATCATTGGGCAGATTTATTGGTTTGTAAAGTGATTTATCAGGCATTTGTTTTATAAATTGGTCTGGTTCCTCCAAGCTCAAAAGGTATGGTAAAATTCCTCCACTTCGGCCGGTAGTCGTGATCATCGCCAACATCACCAAAAAAACAACTCCTGGAGTTCGCCTTTACCGATCAATGGCTGCAAGCAGGGAGGAGCCGCATGAAATGCGAGCCAAAGAAATTGATGTAGATCTTTTAAGGCAAATATGTCGACAGGGTCGGCCTGCGCACGGTGCAGCCGCTTATGCGATGTAAGCCGGAGGCTGTTTCAAATCCGTCCAGGCTTTGCGCTCAACCATGCCAGCACTGTGTAGATTAATATGGATGTGGTGTCTTTTATTTTCCCGTTGCAATGCACGGGCATGTTTACTATATTTTCAACCAAAATAGTTTGAACAATGCTGCCTGCTTTATTTTTTTGTTACTTGTAAAGTTGTTGGACTGGAATTTTTCCTGAGTTTTTAAGCATATATTTATATTTGGTACCTACTGGCTCTTATGTTGTACACTCCTGGATATTGTGAGAATATTATGGATAATACATTATTAATATTACAATCAATGACTACTTTTGCATTCCGTGAGAATATTGTGGATAATAGGATTTTCAATATTACTTTAGTCTTAAAGCAATGCAGTTACAGACCACACATAAGGGAAGGGATGATGGGAGGGAGGATAAGTGATGACATTGTTGATGCTATGTTAAAATAGAGAACGTGGACCCGAGTGAAGGGTCTTGAATCATTCTTAGAGATGTGATAATTTTTTTCTCCCGTTGCAACGCACGGGCATTTTTCCTAGTCTCTCCCTAATAATAAAGCACGGATTGACTCCTTGGGTTCACCGTCGCTTGTTCACCGTATAATGTATAATATTATTTCGCTATCCAAGGTGGTACTAAAACTATACAAAAAATGTTCGGCTCAAGAAACGCTTCCAGACTCCCGCTTGGGCCACGTTCATAGCACAACTGCCTGGGCCTCAGCCTGATCTGTTTGGCCTCTCAAAAAGGACTCGAACCAAGGAACGCCACGCTTGGATCCAGCCTTCGTACGATTGAAAGACGAAGCAAGTTATCAATCCGAGATAGTTCTAAGAAAAAAAACTATCCAAGATGCCCGTACGCACGTCTTCCCTCAAGACGCGGACTCTGTGTCCAACTCTTCATAGCTACCTCCTCTAAGTTCTTCCATAAATATCGATTGATTCCCGTGGAGGCAGAAGAGCTGTGCTAGGGTTTCAGGGATCGGAAGTGGTTTTGCGGCGAGGGGATGGGGAGGCGGTGGCCCTCTGACAGAGGAGGCGACGACCGCCGGCTTGGCTGAGTTAGAGTGCGGCCTCGCGTCCCGCTCCGAAGACATCAACGCAAGCGCCGTGCTCCGCCGCCGCGATCTCTATGTATCGCGATCACGAGCAGTCCGACTCCCTTGCTGTTGCAGGCTCTAGGAAGGGGTCTAGGATGCCATGGGCATCAATGAGAGCCTGAGGGCGCTCTGCTCCAGGATGGACTCCATGGCGTTCTTCTGATTCGTTGCAGCGCGACACAAGAGATCGACACAGCATGCGCTCATGTGTTGCTTGGATCCGGGCAAGTCCGTCATGAACGCGATCGTCAACGTGTTCCCGATGGACCGACTGGAGTTGAAAAACCTGCAAACCTTGCCCGGGCCTAGGCATGCATGCTCATCCTGGAGGAAACCGTGCACGCGTTGCCCAGCCCGCCCAGACCCGGAGATCAGGCTGGCACGATCCTTGCAGCGGGCTATGCTAACCATGCGCAAGGACCTAGGCCGTCTCTCTCGCGTGACCCACTCGCCAAACTCGGCGGCTCCCGCTCCGGCTCGCAAAGGTCGATGCTCCTGCAGTCGGTGGTGCGCGAGGAGTGGATGGCTGAGGTGGTAGACGTGGAGCTCCTGCGGCTGGGCGCCATCACTGATGAGGAGATGGCCGCGCTGCTACAGGCACCCACAGAGCTATGGGCATAGAGGCAGTGTTGGGCCTCTAAGTGCAGAGGTTTGTAGGACAGCAGCAAATTTCCATCAAGTGGATGACCTAAGGTTTATCAATCCATGGGAGGCATAGGTTGAAGATGGTCTCTCTCAAGCAACCCTGCAACCAAATAACAAAGAGTCTCTTGTGTCCCCAACACACCCAATACAATGGTAAATTGTATAGGTGCACTAGTTTGGCGAAGAGATGGTGATACAAGTGCAATATGGATGGTAGATATAGGTTTTTGTAATCTGAAAATATAAAAACAGCAAGGTAACTAATGATTAAAGTGAGCGTAAATGGTATTGCAATGCTTGGAAACAAGGCCTAGGGTTCATACTTTCACTAGTGCAAGTTCTCTCAACAATAATAACATAGTTGGATCATATAACTATCCCTCAACATGCAACAAAGAGTCACTCCAAAGTCACTAATAGTGGAGAACAAACAAAGAGATTATGGTAGGGTACGAAACCGCCTTAAAGTTATTCTTTCCAATCAATCCGTTGGGCTATTCCTATAAGTGTCACAAACAGCCATAGAGTTCGTACTAGAATAACACCTTAAGATACAAATCAACCAAAACCCTAATGTCACCTCGATACTCCAATGTCACCTCAAGTATCTGTGGGTATGATTATATGATATGCATCACAAAATCTCAGATTCATGTATTCAACCAACACATAGAACCTCAAAGAGTGCCCCAAAGTTTCTACCGGAGAATCAAGACGAAAACCTGTGCCAACCCCTATGCATAAGTTCATGGGCGGAACCCGCAAGTTGATCACCAAGACATACATCAAGTGAATCACATGATATCCCACTGTCACCACAGATACGCACGGCAAGACATACATCAAGTGTTCTCAAGTCATTAAAGACTCAATCCGATAAGATTACTTCAAAGGGAAAACTCAGTCCATTACAAGAGAGTAGAGGGGGAGAAGAAACATAAGATCCAACTATAATAGCAAAGCTCGCGATACATCAAGATCGTGCCAAATCAAGAACACAAGAGAGAGAGAGAGAGATCAAACACATAGCTACTGGTACATACCCTCAACCCCGAGGGTGAACTACTCCCTCCTCATCATGGAGAGCGCCGGGATGATGAAGATGGCCACCGGTGAGGGTTCCGCCCTCCGGCAGGGTGCCAGAATAGGGTCCCGATTGACTTTTGGTGGCTAAAGAGGCTTGCGGCGGCGGAACTCCAGATCTATTATGTTCTTTGAAGTTTTTAGGGTATATGGGTATATATAAGAGGAAGAAGTACGTCAGGGGAGCCACGAGGGGCCCACAAGGGTGGAGGGCGCGCCCCCTACCTCGTGGCTGCCTCGTTTCTTTCCTGACATGCACTCCAAGTTTTTCCGGTAGCTTTCCTTCCAAAAATAACTTCTCCAGTTGGTTTCATTCCATTTCGACTCCGTTTGATATTCCTTTTCTTCGAAACACTGAAATAGGCAAAAAACAGCAATTCTGGGCTGGGCCTCCGGTTAATAGGTTAGTCCCAAAAATAATATAAAAGTGGATAATAAAGCCCAATATTGCCCAAAAAAGTAGATAATATAGCATGGAGCAATCAAAAATTATAGATACGTTGGAGACGTATCAAGCATCCCCAAGCTTAATTCCTGCTCGTCCTCGAGTAGGTAAATGATAAAAAAGATAATTTTTGATGTGGAATGCTAGTTGGCATAATTTCATTGTAATTATTCTTAATTTTGGTATGAATATTCAGATCCGAAAGATTCAAGATAAAAGTTCATATTGACATAAAAATAATAATACTTCAAGCATACTAACTCAGTAATTATGTCTTCTCAAAATAACATGGCCAAAGAAAGTTATCCCTACAAAATCATATAGTCTGGCTATGCTCTATCTTCACCACACAAAATATTTAAATCATGCACAACCCCGATGACAAGCCAAGCAATTGTTTCATACTTTTGATGTGCTCAAACTTTTTCAATCTTCACGCAATACATGAGCGTGAGCCATGGACATAGCACTATATGTGGAATAGAATGGTGGTTGTGAAGAAGACAAAAAGGAGAAGATAGTCTCACATCAACTAGGCGTATCAATGGGCTATGGAGATGCCCATCAATAGATATCAATGTGAGTGAGTAGGGATTGCCATGCAACGGATGCACTAGAGCTATAAGTATATGAAAGCTCAACAAAAGAAACTAAGTGGGTTTGCATCCAACTCGTTTGCTCACGAAGACCTAGGGCATTTTGAGGAAGCCCATCATTGGAATATACAAGCCAAGTTCTATAATGAAAAATTCCCACTAGTATATGAAAGTGATATCATAGGAGACTCTCTATCATGAAGATCATGGTGCTACTTTGAAGCACAAGTGTGGTAAAAGGATAGTAACATTGTCCCTTCTCTCTTTTTCTCTCATTTTTTTATTTTTTTATTTGGGCCTTTTTTCTCCTTTTTATGGCCTCTTTTTTTCTCCTTTTTTTTATTTTTATTCGTCCGGAGTCTCATCCCGACTTGTGGGGGAATCATAGTCTCCATCATCCTTTCCTCACTTGGGACAATGCTCTAATAATGATGATCATCACACTTTTATTTACTTACAACTCAAGAATTACAACTCAATACTTAGAACAAGATATGACTCTATATGAATGCCTCCGGCGGTGTACCGGGATGTGCAATGACTCATGAGCGACATGTATGAAAGAATTATGAACGGTGGCTTTGCCACAGATACAATGTCAACTACATGATCATGCAAAGCAATATGACAATGATGGAGCGTGTCATAGTAAACGGAACGGTGGTAAGTTGCGTGGCAATATATCTCGGAATGGCTATGGAAATGCCATGATAGGTAGGTATGGTGGCTGTTTTGAGGAAGGTATATGGTGGGTGTATGATACCGGCGAAAGGTGCGCGGTATTAGAGAGGCTAGCAATGGTGGAAGGAGGAAAAGTGCGTATGGTCCATGGACTCAACATTAGTCATAACGAACTCATATACTTATTGCAAAAATCTACAAGTCATCAAAGCAAAGTATTACGCGCATGCTCCTAGGGGGATAGATTGGTAGGAAAAGACCATCGCTCGTCCCCGACCGCCACTCATAAGGAAGACAATAAATAAATAAATTATGCTCCGACTTCATCACATAACAGTTCACCATACGTGCATGCTACGGGAATCACAAACTTTAACACAAGTATTTCTCAAATTCACGACTACTCAACTAGCATAACTTTGATATCACTACCTCCATATCTCAAAACAATTATCAAGCATCAAACTTCTCATAGTATTCAACACACTCATAAGAATTCTTACAAATCTTGTATGCCTGGCATATTAGGATTAAGCAAATTACCATGCTATTTAAGACTCTCAAAATAATCTAAGTGAAGCATGAGAGATCAACAGTTTCTATAAAACAAATCCACCACCGTGCTCTAAAAGATATAAGTGAAGCACTAGAGAAAATGACAAACTACTCCGAAAGATATAAGTGAAGATCAATGAGTAGTAGAATAATTATGCAACCATGTGAAGACTCTCCCATTTAATAATTTCAGATCTTGGTATTTTATTCAAGCAGCAAGCAAAACAAAATAAAATGACAATTCAAGGATAGCACACATCATGTGAAGAAGCAAAAACTTTGGTTCAACCGATACTAACCGATAATTGTTGAAGAAGAAAGGTGGGATGCCTACCGGGGCATCCCCAAGCTTAGATGCTTGAGACTTCTTGAAATATTATCTTGGGGTGCCTTGGGCATCCCCAAGCTTGAGCTTTTGTGTCTCCTTAATTCCTCTCATATCACGGTTTCCTAAATCTCTAAAGCTTCATCCACACCAAACTCAACAAGAACTTGTGAGATAAGTTAGTATAAACAAATGCAAAAACCTTATCATACAATAATATAGAAAATCACTAAAATTATTATTCAACATTGCATAATAAATGCCTCTGCATAATTAATAGTCCTATCCTCAAATAGAATCATTAAACAAGCAAACATATGCAAACAATGCAAACATAACAGCAATCGGCCAAAACAGTACAGTCTACAAAGAATGCAAGATTCATCATACTTCCCTAACTCCCAAAATTATGAAAGAAAATTCCCACTGTAAATTTATCAGAGCTTCTTATGCAAAATATTTCAACATTTTATCACATTCTTACTTTTCTAGGGAATTTTTGCAATAGCGGTAAACTTTCTGTTTTCAAACAGCAACATGCATACTTGCAAAATAAGCATGGCAAAAGCTATCCTTGACATTTTTATTGAAAATAGAGATGCAAAACATTAATCTAAATAACATCAAGCAAAAACTAACAAAATAAATTGACGCTCCAAGCAAAACACATATCATGTGGTGAATAAAAATATAGCTCCAGGTAAAGTTACCGATGAACGAAGACGAAAGAGGGGATGCCTTCCGGGGCATCCCCAAGCTTAGGATTTTGGTTATCCTTGAATATTACCTTGGGGTGCCTTGGGCATCCCCAATCTTAGGCTCTTGCCACTCCTTATTCCGTAGTCCATCGAATCTTTACCCAAAACTTGAAAACTTCACAACACAAAACTTAACAGAAAACTCGTAAGCTCCGTTAGCAAAAGAAAAGAAAACACCACTTCAAGGTACTGTAATGTGACGCCCCCGATTTGATCATACACTAATCATACATGCAAACGTGTACGATCAAGATCAGGGACTCATGGGAAGATATCACAACACAACTCTACAAATAAAATAAGTCATACAAGCATCATAATACAAGCCAGGGGCCTCGAGGGCTCGAATACAAGTGCTCGATCATAGACGAGTCAGCGGAAGCAACAATATCTGAGTACAGACATAAGTTAAACAAGTTTGCCTTAAGAAGGCTAGCACAAACTGGGATACAATCGAAAGAGGCGCAGGCCTCCTGCCTGGGATCCTCCTAAGCTACTCCTGGTCGTCGTCAGCGGCCTGAACGTAGTAGTAGGCACCTCCAGAGTAGTAGGAGTCGTCGTCGACGGTGGCGTCTGGCTCCTGGGCTCCAGCATCTGGTTGCGACAACCAGAAAGAAAGGAAGGGGGAAAAGATGGGGAAATGCAACCGTGAGTACTCATCCAAAGTACTCGCAAGCAAGGAGCTACACTACATATGCATGGATATACGTGTAAAGGGCCATATCAGTGGACTGAACTGCAGAATGCCAAAATAAGAGGGGGATATCTAATCCTGCCAAAGACTACGCTTCTGGCAGCCTCCATCTTGCAGCATGTAGAAGAGAGTAGACTGAAGACCTCCAAGTAGCATCGCATAGCATAATCCTACCCGGCGATCCCCTCCTCGTCGCCCTGTTAGAGAGCGACCACCGGGTTGTATCTGGCACTTAGAAGGGTGTGTTTTATTAAGTAACCACTTCTAGTTGTCATAAGGTCAAGGTACAACTCCAAGTCGTCCTGTTACCGAAGAACACGGCTATTCAAATAGATTAAACTTCCCTGCAGGGGTGCACCACATAACCCAACACGCTTGATCCCATTCGGCCGGACACACTTTCCTGGGTCATGCCCGGCCTCGGAAGATCAACACGTCGCAGCCCTACCTACGCACAACAGAGAGGTCAGCCCGCCGGTCTAATCCTAAGCGCACAGGGGTCTGGGCCCATCGCCCATAACACACCTGCACGTTGCGAGGGCGGCCGGAAGCAGAACTAGCCCCCTTAATACAAGAGCAGGCTTACGTTCCAATCCGGCGCGCGCCGCTCCGTCGCTGACGTCAAGAAGGCTTCGGCTGATACCACGACGCCGGGATACCCATAACTACTCCCACGTAGATGGTTAGTGCGTATAGACCAAATGGCCAGACTCAGATCAAATACCCAGAACTCGTAGGCGTGTTATTTGAAATAACCGCGGACGCCGACCAGGGCCAGGCCCACCTCTCTCCTAGGTGGTCTCAAACTGCCCTGTCGCTCCGCCTCAAAGATCCACACAGAGGGCCGTTGGGACAAAGGTCCTTTTAGCCCCCAATCCGTGAATCACTCGCGGGTACTCTTCGAGCAGACCCGACTTTAGTCACCACATGTATCATGTATAAGTATATAGTATATACCCGTGATCACCTCCCGAGTGATCACGGCCCGATAGTATAGCATGGCAGACGGACAAGAATGTAGGGCCACTGATGGAATACTAGCATCCTATACTAGGCATTAGGATAGCAGGTAAAGGTAACAACTGTAGCAACAATGACAGGCTATGCATCAGGATAGGATTAACGGAAAGCAGTAACATTGCTACACTACTCTAATGCAAGAAGTATAGAGAAGAGTAGGCGATATCTGGTGATCAAGGGGGGGCTTGCCTGGTTGCTCCGGCAAGAAGGAGGGGTCGTCAACACCGTAGTCGTACTGGGTAGCAGCGGCGTCGGTCTCGGTGTCTAGCGAGAGAAGAGGGGGAAGAAACAATAAATATAATGCAAACATATGCATGACAATGCATGACAAAGCAAACGCGGTGTTAGGTGTGCCCTAACGCGGTAGGGGTGATACCGGCGAAGGGGGGAAACATCCGGGAAAGTATCCCCGATGTTTCGCGTTTTCGGGCAGGGTTACCGAAGGGGGAAAGTTGCGTGTTCGATAGGTTAGGGAGGTGTGGCGGACGAACGGGTTGCGTATCCGGAATTGTCTCGTCGTTCTGAGCAACTTTCATGTAGAAAACATTTTAATCCGATTAAAAGATACGATTTTCTAAAGATTTGATTAATTTCTGGAATTTAGTTAATTAATTAATTTAATTATTATTTAATTATTAATTTTCTTTTAAACGTTTTAGGGGCTGGGCGGCGGCAGTGGCCGGCAAGGCAGCCACGGTAGTACCGCGCGCAAGCGGTAGTGCCGCGCTGGTAAGCGGTAGTGCCGCGCGTTAAGCGGTAGTGCCGCGCAGGCGGTGATGCGGTAGCAGCAAGGCGTGGGCGCGCGCCGTCGAGCCGAGCGGGGCGAGCGAGCCGCGGGCGGCTGCGGCGAGTGGCGCAGCAGCAGCAGCAGAGGGGCAGCGGCGAGCGCGTGCGACGGCGCGGGGGGGGGGGGGGCAGGTGCGGCGAGTGCAACGGCGGCACGCACGGGGCCCTATGGTCGCCGCGGCTACGCCGGCGACGAGGCCAGGCGGTGAATGATGCGGCCTAACGCCGGAGCAAGGGCTACGGGCCACTAGAGGGGGTAGGGAAGGGCACGTTCGGTGCAGGAGCTCACCGAGGGAGCGTGGGGACTAGGTAGTGAGCTCGGGGAGGACCGGTGCTGCAGATCGACGGCGAGGTCGGGCGGTGGCTGTAGAGGAGGAAGAGGAAGACTGCGACGGCGGCGGTCCCTCCCGGTCCCGATCCGGTGTCGAGGAAGAAGAGGAGGACCACGCCGGAGCTCCTAGACTTGACGGAGTGGCGTATGGGTGACGGTGGCCGCGGCTACGGAGAACGGCGGCGATGGTGACGCTCGGGCCTCCGCCCAAATCGAAGCAGAGAGGGGGCGAGGGGGAAAAGGTGGCTAGGGTTCGCGACGGGGGGGAGGGGGAACGCATTGGCTAAATAGGGGGGGGGGGAGGGGGCGACGCCGGTGGATGGGCGCCACGGCGATGGCCGTGACCGTGGCAGCCATCGGCTGTGGCCACGAGCCCCCGTGAACAGAGAGGAGGGGGTGAATCGTGGGGGGGAATGGGCCGGTCTGGTGGGCGGCCTGGTGGCCTGCTGGGCCGAGGCCCAGTGGGGGGTGCTTTTCTCTTTTCTCTTTTGTCTTTAGCTTTTCTGTTTTGTTTTGTTTTCTTTTATTTCTTTTCTGTTAAATTTAATTTAGGGCATTTATGTAATTTATAAAATTGTGTCATCTACACCATAATTACCATAGCAATATTTGGCACCCACCGAACATTTTTGTTTGGAAGTTTGAAAACTTTTATTGTTGACATTAATTTGAATTTGAATTTTGAAATGGTTTCGAATTAACGCGAGATTAGCAACAGTAATCGAGGTGACGTGGCATCATTAGCAGAGGTTACTGTAGCTTGATTATCCGGGCGTCACAATTCTCCTCCACTACAAGAAATCTCGTCCTGAAATTTAGGAGGTAGAAGGAAACAGTGCGGGGTATTCATCACGCAGGCGATCCTCGCGTTCCCAAGTGGCTTCGTCTTCAGAGTGATTCGACCACTGAACTTTGAGGAACTTGATAGCCTTCTAATGTGTGCGGCGTTCAGCTTGGTCGAGAATGCAGACCGGATGCTCTTTATAGGAGAGGTCCTGCTGCAATTCGAGCACTTCATGATCCACTGCTCGGATTGGGTCCTTGAAGCAACGGCGGAGTTGTGACACATGGAACACATCGTGAACCTGAGAAAGGTTCGGCGGAAGCTCCAGTTGATATGCCACTTTTCCACGCCTTTCGAGAATAGTGAATGGGCCAATATAGCGAGGAGCTAGCTTGCCCTTGATCCCGAAGCGGTGAGCACCCTTCATCGGTGTAACTCGAAGATAGGCCTTTTCGCCAGGTTGATAGACCATGTCTTTATGATGACGGTCATACTGACTCTTCTGACGCGACTGAGCAGTCTTGAGATGCTCGCGAATAATGCGGACTTGTTCTTCGGCATGTTGGATAATATCCGGACCAAAGAGTGGACGTTCCCCAGTTTCTGACCAGTTCAGAGGGGTTCGGCACTTTCGTCCATATAACACTTCGAAGGGGGCCATCTTCAGACTAGCTTGATAGCTATTATTATAGGAGAACTCAGCATACGGGAGAGATTCCTCCCATTTCTTGCCAAAAGAAATAACACAAGCTCGAAGCATGTCTTCGAGAACTTGGTTGACACGTTCAACTTGCCCTTGTGACTGAGGATGAAATGCAGTACTGAATGACAGATGAGTTCCCATAGCTTCTTGGAAACTTGCCCAGAATCTTGAAGTGAATAAGCTGCCACGGTCTGAACTGATAACCAGTGGAATACCATGAAGTGAAACAATTCTAGACATATAGAGGGTTGCAAGTTGACTAGCAGTGATTGTTTCTTTGACCACCAGAAAATGTGCAACCTTAGAAAGCCGGTCAATGACGACAAGAATAGCATCATTACCTTTCTGCGATTTGGGAAATCCAGTGACGAAGTCCATTTCAACATGGTCCCATTTCCATTCAGGAATAGAGATAGGTTGTAGAGTTCCAGCAGGCCTTTGATGTTCTGCTTTGATACGATGGCAAACGTCACACTCAGCAACATAACGAGCAATGTCTTGCTTCATGTTAGACCACCAGAATCTCTCACGAATGTCTTGGTACATCTTGGTGCTACCGGGATGAATAGACAGAGGCGTATCGTGAGCTTCTTCCATAACCTCCTGAGTCATATCCAGGTTTTTCTCCTTACACGGCACCACTAGGCGGCCTTTGAAGTACAAAGTGCCATCATCAGCGACAGTGAAGAATGAGGGCTTTCCTTCAGCGAGGTAGTGATTAATCTTAAGGGCTTGAGAGTCATACTTCTGTAGCCTTTTGATGCTGTCCACGAGATCTGGTTTAGCAACCAGGGTGTTGAGAGAACCCTGGGTAACAACGTGAAGGTTCATCTTACGGCGCTCAAGAGGAGGGGGAATGAGTGCACCAGGAGGAACAATATGGAGGTTCAGCTTCCTGAATTCTTCAACAAGCGAAGGTTGAACCTTGTGAACCTGGAGGTGGTTGCAGTAAGACTTGCGGCTCAAGGCATCAGCCATTACATTAGCCTTGCCTGGTGTATAGGAAATACCCATGTCAAAGTCTACAACAATCTCCATCCATCTCTGCTGACGGAGGTTCAGGTCTGGCTGAGTAAACAGATACTTCAGACTTTGGTGATCGGTGAAGATCTCGCAACGATTACCGAGAAGGTAATGTCTGTTGGGGAACGTAGCAGAATTTTAAAATTTTCTACGCATCACCAAGATCTGTCTAGGAGTAATCTAGCAACGAGAGGAAGGAGAGTGCATCTACATACCCTTGTAGATCACTACGCGGAAGCTTTACAAGAACGCGGATGAAGGAGTCGTACTCGTAGCGATTCAGATCGCGGTTGATTCCGATCTAAGCGCCGAACAACGGCGCCTCCGCGTTCAACACACGTGCAGCCCGGTGACGTCTCCCACGCCTTGATCCAGCAAGGAGAGAGGGAGAGGTTGGGGAAGACTCGGTCCAGCAGCAGCACGACGACATGGTGGTGAAGGAGGAGCGTGGCAATCCTGCAGGGCTTCGCCAAGCACCGCGGGAGAGGAGGAGGACTTGGGAGAGGGGGAGGGCTGCGCCAAAACTTGGGTGCGGCTGCCCTCCCACCCCTCACATATATATAGGGGCAAGGGAGAAGGGGGCCGGCCCCCTCAGATCCAATCTGAGGAGGGGAGGCGGCCAGGGGGTTGCCTTGCCCCCCAAAGCAAAGGGGGCGCACCCCCTTTAGGGTTTCCGCCCTCACCTGCGGTAGTACCGCTTGGGTTCCTTAGGCGGCAGTACCGTGAGTGGGGCGGTAGTACCGCTGGTAGCAGCGGTAGTACCGCGCTCACCTGCAGTAGTACCGCCCTCTGCGGGGGGGCCTAGGGGGGAGGCGCCCAGCCCACTAAGGGGCTGGTCCCTCTCCATACAGCCCATAGGGCCATCCGGGGCAGGTGGACCCTCCCGGTGGACCCCCGGAACCCCTTCGGTGGTCCTGGTACAATACCGGTAACCCCCCCCCCCCGAATTATTCCGGTGACCGTATGATGACTTCCCATATATAAATCTTTACCTCCGGACCATTCCGGAACTCCTCGTGACGTCCGGGATTTCATCCGGGACTCCGAACAACATTCGGTAACCACGTACATCTATTCCCTATAACCCTAGCATCATCGAACCTTAAGTGTGTAGACCCTACGGGTTCGGGAACCATGCAGACATGACCGAGACAACTCTCCGGCCAATAACCAACAGCGGGAACTGGATACCCATGTTGTCTCCCACATGTTCCACGATGATCTCATCGGATGAACCACGATGTCAAGGATTCAGTCAATCCCGTATAAAATTCCCTTTGTCTACCGGTATAGTACTTGCCCGAGATTCGATCGTCGGTATCCCAATACCTCGTTCAATCTCGTTACCGGCAAGTCACTTTACTCGTACCGTAATGCATGATCCCGTGACCAAGCACTTGGTCACATTGAGCTCATTATGATGATGCATTACCGAGTGGGCCCAAGAGATACCTCTCCGTCATACGGAGTGACAAATCCCAGTCTTGATCCGTGTCAACCCAACAGATACTTTCGGGGATACCTGTAGTGCACCTTTATAGTCACCCAGTTACGTTGTGACGTTTGGTACACCCAAAGCACTCCTACGGCATCCGGGAGTTACACGATCTCATGGTCTAAGGAAATGATACTTGACATTGGAAAAGCTCTAGCAAACGAACTACACGATCTTGCGCTATGCTTAGGATTGGGTCTTGTCCATCACATCATTCTCCTAATGATGTGATCCCGTTATCAATGACATCCAATGTCCATAGTCAGGAAACCATGACTATCTGTTGATCAACGAGCTAGTCAACTAGAGGCTTACTAGGGACATGTTGTGGTCTATGTATTCACACATGCATTACTATTTCCGGATAACACAATTATAGCATGAACAATAGACAATTATCATGAACAAGGAAATATAATAATAACCATTTTATTATTGCCTCTAGGGCATATTTCCAACAATGTCGCCACTGCTTTAGTGCATGAATGACAGCAGCAAGCTCGAGATCGTGAACTGGGTAGTTCTCTTCGTGAGGGCGCAATTGTCGAGAGGCATAAGCAATTACTTTGCGGTCTTGCATTAGGACACAGCCTAATCCTTGACGGAGTCCTTCTTAGTATCCGGTGGAGCTAGCACTGGGGCAGTAAATGACGAAGTCCTTCTTAGTATCCGGTGGAGCTAGCACTGGGGCAGAAGTCAACTTGTCCTTGAGTGCCTGGAAACTTTCCTGACATTTGTCTGTCCATTGGAACTTGACGCCCTTATGCAACAGGTTAGTCAGAGGCCTGGCGATCTTAGAGAAGTTCTCGACAAATCGACGGCAATAGCTGGCGAGACTGAGAAAACTTCTGACTTGCTTAACGTTCTTCGGAGGAGTCCAATCGAGAATAGCCTGAACTCGCTCGGGGTTGACGGCAATACCATCCTTAGAGATGACATGCCCCAGATAGGTTACTTCGGGAAGCCAGAATTCACACTTGGAGAACTTGGCATATAGTTGATGCTCTCGTAGCTTTTCCAGCACAAGACGAAGATGTTCAGCATGTTATTCTTCGTTTTTGGAAAATACCAGGATATCATCCAGATAAACCACCACGAACTTGTCGAGGTAATCCATGAATATATAGTTCATCAAACGAGAGATGGTGGCTGGAGCATTGGTTAAGCCGAAAGACATGACGGTTTACTCGTATGATCCATATCGAGTCACGAAGGCGGTCTTTGGGATATCCTCTTCACGAACATGGATCTGGTGGTAACCCAACCTCAAGTCGAGTTTAGAGAACACTGATGAACCAGCCAGTTGATCATACAGATCATTGATCCGAGGAAGAGGATATTTATTCTGAATGGTAGCTTGGTTTATAGGACGGTAGTCTTGGACTAATCAGTTTGTCCCATCCTTCTTCTTAACAAAGAGAGAAGGTGCTCCCCAAGGAGAGCAACTTGGGCGAATGAAACCACTGCGAAGAGATTTGTCGATTTCCTCCTTAAGTTCAAGGAGCTCATGAGGTGGCATCTTGTAGGGTCGTTTGGCAATAGGAACGGTGCCTGGTTTCAAGTCGATGACGAATTCGACAGCTCTAGTAGGGGGAATCCCTGGAAGTTCTTCAGGAAAGACATCTTGGAATTCGCGAACGACAGGGATGTTTTCAATGCCCTCGAGTGGTGCAGTATTCAATGCATTCAAGGCATAAAGCCGTGCCTCGGCATTTTGCACCAGATGAGCATTGTAGCTTATTATTTCATCAAAAGGGTGTAGCAGATGGACGGTCTTAGTGGCGCAGACTATAGAAGCAGTATGCACTTTCAACCAATCCATTCCCAGTATGAGATCAATGCTACAAGACTTCAATACAATGGGAGAGACAAGGAATTCCAGTCCTTCGATTTCAACGGGGACGTCGTTGCAAATCATGGAGGTCCGACATTGGCCCGCAGGGGTGTGTACTAATAGCGAAGCGTTCATATCTTCACTTTTAATGCCATGCATGAATGCAAATTCTTCTGACATGAATGAATGTGATGCACCTGTTTCAAATAACACGGATGCTGGTACTGAATTGATGAGAAGAGTACCCATCACAGTAGCAGGCTGGTGTTGAGCTTCATTGAGATCAACATGGTTGGCATGAACACGACCATAAGACTTGGCATTGTTGTTGCGGGGCTGGTTGTTTCCACGGCCAACTGCGGGAAGGGCCAGTTGATTCTGATTCTGATTACAGTCCCTGGCACGGTGACCTGGCTGACCACACTTGTAGCACAGACCATTATTGGGAGTGGGAACAAGAGCTCCAGGTGGGGGAGCTGGTAGCTTTGGCTGCCTAGATGGTGGAGGAGGCAGACGCGGTGCAGCATAAGATTGCTTTGGAGCAGGTGCATTTGGACGGTACATGCTATTCGGGATCCATATCTTACGTTTTTGCGAGGGCGGGCCCGAAGATGAGCCCGTGTCACGGTTGCGCCTCTGAGAGCTCTGGTATTCCTGCAGACCAGTCTCGACATTGATGGCCTTATTCACCAAGGTGGCGAAATCGGCGAAGTCATGCACTAGAAGTGCGAGCTTGATGTCAGCTTGTAGTCCATCACGGAACTTTTCCTGTGTGCGAGCATCAGTTGCAACGTCTTCTTCAGCATAGCGGGACAAGTCCAGAAACTCCCGCTGATAAGCTTGGACAGTTTTGTTGCCTTGGGTGAGGTTGCGGAACTCACGCTTCTTCCGGTCCATGACTCCCTGAGGAATGAAGCGGGCACGGAAAGCAGCTTGGAAGTCTGGCCAGGTGATGATTGTTCCAGCTGGCAGAGTACGCCTGTGGCTGTCCCACCATTGAGCTGCGGGTCCCTTCAAGAAGAAGGAAGCAAAGGTGACATAGCTGGCAGGGGCTACATCAGCAGACTCCATCTCATAGGTGATGTCACGGAGCCAGTCATCAGCATCCAGAGGCTGAGTTGAGCTGCAGTAGATGGTTGGGTTGAGGCGTATGAAATCTTGCAGAGTCACTTGGGCTGGCTGCTGGTTTATATTGGGGCGAGGGAACTGAGCCATCATATTTTCCATAAATTGGCGGTTCAGTTCGAACTGTTGGATCATTCCAGCCATGTACTCAGGCGGTGGTGGGGCGTTGCCACCATGACCACTTGGTCTAACCATCCTGCTAATATATAACAGGGGTAGTTCAGCATTGAGAAATTTGAAAAGACAAGAATCATTCATGATGAAACATGCATAATGAAGGGAAATGATAGCTACTACATAGTAGTCGGCATAACTTACAAAAGGGGTCATGCATAGAGTTCAGTACATAGTCTAAAGACATCATAGGCGGCACACAGGCTCGCGACGAAGGCACCTAACACTAATAGGCGAGACTACATCAGTCCCAGGTGGAACTGTGGAGGTAAGTGTAGCCTGGAAGCTGGCAGCATCCTGGGGTCCGCGGATACTCTGGTGCAGAACCCGACGCTCAAGTGGCAGAAGAGGACCAAGTGGGGGAGAGTATCCTCCCACATCTGGCCAACCGACACCCTGGGGCATCACAGTCCTGGCTGGGTAGACCGCAGAACGCGGCAGATCTCCAGGTCGGACACGGGGGTGCAATAGCGTCAGAGCTCGGTAAAGGTGCTGTCGGGTGGTGTACAACTCGTGGCGAAGAGCTCGGTTAGCTCGATCCAGCCCATCAGCATGCAGAACCAGGTTCTGATGGTAGAAGGGCTCTCGGGAGACAGTGGAGTAGGCAGCAGTGTAGTATCCCTCCGCACCAACATCGGATGCGATAGCAATGTGCCTGAAAGGGGAGGTGTCCAACTCCCGATACTCTCCACGAAGACGTGTCAGAGCAGCATAAGCTGCATCGTGAACTGCCATATCGATGGTCACTCCAACACCATGAGCGGTGTGCAACACAGCAGTGGAGTCATACTCCCGCGAGTAGAGGTGGACGATGGCACGGTACTGCTCCTGGTTAAAGTCCTGGTACTCCTCGTAGACGGTGTACTCAGGGTGCCAGCGATAACCCAGATAGGTCATCATCTCAGCTAGCACAGCAGGTGATCCCGAGGCACCAATGGCCGTCGTGTGGCGCACGACCTGCCTCATGGGTTCCATCTGAAAACAAAGATGTTTCAAAGGAGTCAAACGACAGTGTGGAAATTATTCCAACAGCTATTCTAAGGAATAACTATGGCTTATCCAACTTTGGGGTGAATGTGGTCATGGGATCCTAGTGTTAGAGTTAGTAAAATCGTTTAACCCGAGTAGGAGAGAGTTCAGAGTCCCAGAGTAAAGGTCGAGGAATAAAAGATCCTACTACCACCCAAATGGCGACGTGGGCCCGTAAGGCACACAACCATGTTAGTAAAGAGGTTTGCAATGTCTAGACTCGACTTCAGCCAAGGAGTGTGGAAGGGGGATTCCTACAGGCAGTTGGCTCTGATACCAACTTGTGACGCCCCCAATTTGATTGTACACTAATCATACACGCAAACGTGTACGATCAAGATCAGGGACTCACGGGAAGATATCACAACACAACTCTACAAATAAAATAAGTCATACAAGCATCATAATACAAGCCAGGGTCCTCGAGGGCTCGAATACAAGTGCTCGATCATAGACGAGTCAGCGGAAGCAACAATATCTGAGTACAGACATAAGTTAAACAAGTTTGCCTTAAGAAGGCTAGCACAAACTGGGATACAATCGAAAGAGGCACAGGCCTCCTGCCTGGGATCCTCCTAAGCTACTCCTGGTCGTCGTCAGCGGCCTGAACGTAGTAGTAGGCACCTCCAGAGTAGTAGGAGTCGTCGTCGACGGTGGCGTCTGGCTCCTGGGCTCCAGCATCTGGTTGCGACAACCAGAAAGAAAGGAAGGGGAAAAGAGGGGGAAATGCAACCGTGAGTACTCATCCAAAGTACTCGCAAGCAAGGAGCTACACTACATATGCATGGATATACGTGTAAAGGGCCATATCAGTGGACTGAACTGCAGAATGCCAAAATAAGAGGGGGATATCTAATCCTGCCAAAGACTACGCTTCTGGCAGCCTCCATCTTGCAGCATGTAGAAGAGAGTAGACTGAAGACCTCCAAGTAGCATCGCATAGCATAATCCTACCCGGCGATCCCCTCCTCGTCGCCCTGTTAGAGAGCGACCACCGGGTTGTATCTGGCACTTAGAAGGGTGTGTTTTATTAAGTAACCACTTCTAGTTGTCATAAGGTCAAGGTACAACTCCAAGTCGTCCTGTTACCGAAGATCACGGCTATTCAAATAGATTAAACTTCCCTGCAGGGGTGCACCACATAACCCAACACGCTTGATCCCATTCGGCCGGACACACTTTCCTGGGTCATGCCCGGCCTCGAAAGATCAACACGTCGCAGCCCTACCTACGCACAACAGAGAGGTCAGCCCGCCGGTCTAATCCTAAGCGCACAGGGGTCTGGGCCCATCGCCCATAACACACCTGCACGTTGCGAGGGCGGCCGGAAGCAGAACTAGCCCCCTTAATACAAGAGCAGGCTTACGTTCCAATCCGGCGCGCGCCGCTCCGTCGCTGACGTCAAGAAGGCTTCGGCTGATACCACGACGCCGGGATACCCATAACTACTCCCACGTAGATGGTTAGTGCGTATAGACCAAATGGCCAGACTCAGATCAAATACCCAGAACTCGTAGGCGTGTTATTTGAAATAACCGCGGACGCCGACCAGGGCCAGGCCCACCTCTCTCCTAGGTGGTCTCAAACTGCCCTGTCGCTCCGCCTCAAAGATCCACACAGAGGGCCGTTGGGACAAAGGTCCTTTCAGCCCCCAATCCGTGAATCACTCGCGGGTACTCTTCGAGCAGACCCGACTTTAGTCACCACATGTATCATGTATAAGTATATAGTATATACCCGTGATCACCTCCCGAGTGATCACGGCCCGATAGTATAGCATGGCAGACGGACAAGAATGTAGGGCCACTGATGGAATACTAGCATCCTATACTAGGCATTAGGATAGCAGGTAAAGGTAACAACTGTAGCAACAATGACAGGCTATGCATCAGGATATGATTAACGGAAAGCAGTAACATTGCTACACTACTCTAATGCAAGCAGTATAGAGAAGAGTAGGCGATATCTGGTGATCAAGGGGGGGGGGCTTGCCTAGTTGCTCCGGCAAGAAGGAGGGGTCGTCAACACCGTAGTCGTACTGGGTAGCAGCGGCGTCGGTCTCGGTGTCTAGCGAGAGAAGAGGGGGAAGAAACAATAAATATAATGCAAACATATGCATGACGATGCATGACAAAGCAAACACGGTGTTAGGTGTGCCCTAACGCGGTAGGGGTGATACCGGCGAAGGGGGGAAACATCCGGGAAAGTATCCCCGGTGTTTCGCGTTTTCGGGCAGGGTTATCGGAGGGGGAAAGTTGCGTGTTCGATAGGTTAGGGAGGTGTGGCGGACGAACGGGCTGCGTATCCGGAATTGTCTCGTCGTTCTGAGCAACTTTCATGTAGAAAACATTTTAATCCGAGTTACGGATTAAACGATATGATTTTCTAAAGATTTTATTAATTTCTGGAATTTAGTTAATTAATTAATTTAATTATTATTTATTTATTAATTTTCTTTTAACGTTTTAGGGGCTGGGCTGCGGCAGTGGCCGGCGAGGCAGCCACGGTAGTACCGCGCGCAAGCGGTAGTGCCGCGCTGGTAAGCGGTAGTGCCGCGCGTTAAGCGGTAGTGCCGCCCGGGTGGGCGGTAGTGCCGCGCGTTAAGCGGTAGTGCCGCGCGGGCGGTGATGCGGTAGCAGCAAGGCGTGGGCGCGCGCCGTCGAGCCGAGCGGGGCGAGCGAGGCGCGGGCGGCTGCGGCGAGTGGCGCAGCAGCTGCAGAGGGGCAGCGGCGAGCGCGTGCGACGGCGCGGGGGGGGGGGGGGGGCAGGTGCAGCGAGTGCAACGGTGGCACGCACGGGGCCCTACGGTCGCCGCGGCTACGCCGGCGACGAGGCCAGGCGGTGAATGATGCGGCCTAACACCGGAGCAGGGGCTACGGGCCACTAGAGGGGGGTAGGGAAGGGCGCGTTCGGTGCAGGAGCTCACCGAGGGAGCGTGGGGACTAGGTAGTGAGCTCGGGGAGGACCGGTGCTGCAGATCGACGGCGAGGTCGGGCGGTGGCCGTAGAGGAGGAAGAGGAAGACTGCGACGGCGGCGGTCCCTCCCGGTCCCGATCCGGTGTCGAGGAAGAAGAGGAGGACCACGCCGGAGCTCCTAGACTTGACGGAGCGGCGTATGGGTGACGGTGGCCGCGGCTACGGCGAACGGCGGCGATGGTGACGCTCGGGCCTCCGCCCAAATCGAAGCAGAGAGGGGGCGAGGGGGAAAAGGTGGCTAGGGTTCGCGACGGGGGGGGGGGAGGGGGGAACGCATTGGCTAAATAGGGGGGGCAACGCCGGTGGATGGGCGCCACGGCGATGGCCGTGACCGTGGCAGCCATCGGCTGTGGCCACGAGCCCCCGTGAACAGAGAGGAGGGGGTGAATCGTGGGGGGGAATGGGCCGGTCTGGTGGGCGGCCTGGTGGCCTGTTGGGCCGAGGCCCAGTGGGGGGGGGGGCTTTTCTCTTTTCTCTTTTGTCTTTAGCTTTTCTGTTTTGTTTTGTTTTCTTTTATTTCTTTTCTGCTAAATTTAATTTAGGGCATTTATGTAATTTATAAAATTGTGTCATCTACACCATAATTACCATAGCAATATTTGGCACCCACCGAACATTTTTGTTTGGAAGTTTGAAAACTTTTATTGTTGACATTAATTTGAATTTGATTTTTGAAACGGTTTCGAATTAACGCGAGATTAGCAACAGTAATCGAGGTGACGTGGCATCATTAGTAGAGGTTACTGTAGCTTGATTATCCGGGCGTCACATGTAATGAACTCATTCTTTATTTATATTGGTGTTAAACCTACTTTATTCCAACTTCTCTATGGTTTATAAACTATTTTACTAGCCATAGATTCATCAAAATAAGCAAGCAACACAATGAAAACAGAATCTGTCAAAAACAGAACAGTCTGTAGTAATCTGTAACTAACGCAAACTTCTGTAACTCCAAAAATTCTAAAATAAATTGGTGGACCTGAGTAATTTGTCTAGTAATAATCTGCAAAAAGAATCAACTAAATAGCACTCTCCAGTAAAAAGTTCTAGCTAATCTTGTGAGCGCTAAAGTTTCTGTTTTTTACAGCATGATCATAAAGACTTCACCCAAGTCTTTCCAAAGGTTCTACTTGGCACAAACACTAATTAAAACATAAAACCACGTCTAAACAGAATCTAGATGGATTATTTATTACTAAACATAACAAAAAAGCAAGAAACTAAAATAAAATTGGGTTGCCTCCCAACAAGCGCGCCCCTAGCTAGGCATGATGATTTCAATGATGCTCACATAAAAGATAAGAATTGAAACATAAAGAGAGCATCATGAAGAATATGACTAGCACATTTAAGTATAACCCACTTCCTATGCATAGGGATTTTGTGAGCAAACAACTTATGGGAACAAGAATCAACTTGCATCGGAAGGTAAAACAAGCATAACTTCAAGATTTTAAGCACATAGAGAGGAAACTTGATAATATTGCAATATGTAGAAGCATATGTTCCTCCCTCATAATAATTTTCAGTAGCATCATGAATTAATTCAACAATATAACCAGCACCTACAGCATTCTTTTCATGATCTACTAGCATAGAAATTTTATTACTCTCCACATAAGAAAAATTCTTCTCATTCGGAATAGTGGGAGTATCATAAGAGACTTGAATACTATAAATTGTTTCCACATTAAAAGAGTAATGTTCAGAAAAAGGGGAATCATAATCATGACAAGTTTTATAAATATAATCATCACTACTTTTTATAGCATAAGTTTCATCACAATAATCATCATAAGTAGCAACTTTGTTCTCATCATAATCGATTGAAACCTCTTCCAAAATAGTGGATACATCACTAAATAAAGTCATGACCTCTCCAAATCCACTTTCATAAATATTATAAGATTCAACATCCTCCAAAATAGTGGGATCAGTACTTCCTAAAGTTTACACTCTTCGAAACCCACTTTCATAAATATAATCATCATAAGTAGAAGGCATGCTATCATCATAACAACTTTGCATATCAAAACTTGGGAGGCTAAAAATATCATCATTATTAAACATAGCATCCCCAAGCTTGGGACAAACATTACTTGCAGCAAATATATTCTCAAATATGTCATCCTCATCAAACATAGCTTCCCCAAGCTTGGGCCTTTTCATATCATAAGCATAATCACTCCCATCATTAATAGTATGGATAGCACCAATAGTATAGCAATTATTATATTCTTCCAAGCAAGTGCCAAAAAGATTTTCAAGATCATAAGAAGTATCATTATGTTCCCAATCATAATCATCACAACAAGCAATAGGCATAACGAGATCATCATCAAGTGCATCATCTTCCACAATTATTTTTGATTCATTTTCATGAGGCACAACAATAATAGGAGCAACATTATTTGGGAGGGATACCTTTTTACCTCTCTTCCTTTTTCTTTTCTTCTTCTTCACCTCATGTGTGGGTTCAATCCTCTTTTTGGAGCTCCTTATTGATGAGATTGGTTGAATAGAAGGCTCTTCCTCGTTACCTGATTCATCATAAGAAATAATAGGAGGATATTGGGAAGTCTCTTCCCTTTCGTTAGTATTCTCTTCATCTTCTATTTGTTTTCTTTTCTTTATGTAATTGGCAATACAAGGATTTTCAATACAATTCACCGCACAATACATATAAATTTCTTCTAGATCAATATCGAGGAATTTCTCAAGGTTATATTCTGGAATATGCTTAGTTTGACGTTTCATTTCTTCATAACCCAAAAGCAAACTAAGTTCATTATAATGTGCAAGGGAAATCAAGTCATCACAATTTTTGGACACGATTCGGTCATGAAACAATTTGCATTTGATATTTAAATGACCATCTTCATTGCAAAGTTCACAAGTACGGTAAAGATATTTTAAATTTTCAGCACTCACATCAAGACTTTCTTGCAACAATTTAGTTTCTAAATACTTATGCCTCTTGCAATATCTATCTTCCCTATTTGGTGTGTACTTGCAAACCCAATGCACTCCACAAAAATTGACATGTTTATAGGAGACATTTTCATCATAACTAGTGCAATCATCATTAGTATCATGACTATTCAAGGAATTCGTACTAACAACATTGCAATCATGCTCATCATTCAAAGATTTAGTGCCAAACATTTTAATGCATTCTTCTTCTAACACTTAGGCACAATTTTCCTTTCCATCATACTCACGAAAGATATTAAAAAGATGAAGCGTATGAGACAAACTCAATTCCATTTTTTTTGTAGTTTTCTTTTATAAACTAAACTAGTGATAAAACAAGAAACAAAGAGATTCGGTTGCAAGATCTAAAGATATACCTTCAAGCACTCACCTCCTCGGCAACGGCACCAGAAAAGAGCTTAGTTGACGGGGTGTGAGTCGCTTACCTAGCCTCCCCGGCAACGGCGCCAGAAAAGAGCTTGATGTCTACTACATAACCTTCTTCTTGTAGACGTTGTTGGGCCTCCAAGTGCAGAGGTTTGTAGGACAGCAGCAAATTTCCCTCAAGTGGATGACCTAAGGTTTATCAATCCGTGGGAGGCGTAGGTTGAAGATGGTCTCTCTCAAGTAACCCTGTAACCAAATAACAAAGAGTCTCTTGTGTCCCCAACACACCCAATACAATGGTAAATTGTATAGGTGCACTAGTTCGGCGAAGAGATGATGATACAAGTGCAATATGGATGATAGATATAGGTTTTTGTAATATGAAAATATAAAAACAGCAAGGTAACTAATGATAAAAGTGAGCGTAAACGGTATTGCAATGCTTGGAAACAAGGCCTAGGGTTCATACTTTCACTAGTGCAAGTTCTCTCAACAATAATAACATAGTTGGATCATATAACGATCCCTCAACATGCAACAAAGAGTCACTCCAAAGTCACTAATAGCAGAGAACAAACGAAGAGATTATGGTAGGGTATGAAACCACCTCAAAGTTATTCTTTCCAATCAATCCGTTGGGCTATTCGTATAAGTGTCACAAACTGCCCTAGAGTTTGTACTAGAATAACACCTTAAGATACAAATCAACCAAAACCCTAATGTCACCTCGATACTCCAATGTCACCTCAAGTATCTGTGGGTATGATTATACGATATGCATCACAAAATCTCAGATTCATCTATTCAACCAACACATAGAACTTCAAAGAGTGCCCCAAAGTTTCTACCAGAGAATCAAGACGAAAACGTGTGCCAAACCCTATGCATAAGTTCATGGGCGGAACCCGCAAGTTGATCACCAAGACATACATCAAGTGAATCACGTGATATCCTACTGTCACCACAGATACGCACGGCAAGACATACATCAAGTGTTCTCAAGTCATCAAAGACTCAATTCGATAAGATTACTTCAAAGGGAAAACTCAATCCATTACAAGAGAGTAGAGGGGGAGAAGAAACATAAGATCCAACTATAATAGCAAAGCTCGCGATACATCAAGATCGTGCCAAATCAAGAACACGAGAGAGAGAGAGATCAAACACATAGCTACTGGTACATACCCTCAGCCCCGAGGGTGAACTACTCCCTCCTCATCATGGAGAGCACCGGGATGATGAAGATGGCCACCGGTGAGGGTTCCCCCCTCCGGCAGGGTGCCGGAACAGGGTCCCGATTGACTTTTGGTGGCTACAGAGGCTTGCGGCGGCGGAACTCCAGATCTATTCTGTTCTTCGAAGTTTTTAGGGTATATGGGTATATATAGGAGGAAGAAGTACGTCAGGGGAGCCACGAGGGGCCCACGAGGGTGGAGGGCGCGCCCCCTACCTCGTGGCTCCCTCGTTTCTTTCCTGACTGCACTCCAAGTTTTTCCGGTAGCTTTCCTTCCAAAAATAACTTCTTCAGTTGGTTTCATTCCGTTTCGACTCCGTTTGATATTCCTTTTCTTCGAAACACTGAAATAGGCAAAAAAACAACAATTCTGGGCTGGGCCTCCGGTTAATAGGTTAGTCCCAAAAATAATATAAAAGTGGATAATAAAGCCCAATATTGCCCAAAACAGTAGATAATATAGCATGGAGCAATCAAAAATTATAGATACGTTGGAGACGTATCAGGCAGCAACTCGAAACTCCATGGTTTGCACACAGCAGCACAACACCACGGTCTGCATGCGGCATGACCAGCTCCACTCAGGATTCAAATTATGTAGCTGTATAGGATACTCCCTTTTGTTCAGGTTTCCATGATATTTTTCAGTTGAATTCAGTTGCAGATTCATTCAACTCATCTCCATTGCCACACACAGAAAGGCTTTTATTTTTATTTTGCTTTAATTTAGTTCAGATTTTCAGTATTCCAATTTTGATTTTGGTTCTGTTTTGGTGAGGTTTTCATTGTTTTTCAGTTGAATTCAGTTGCAGATTCATCCAACTCATCTCCTTTGCCATGCATAGAAAGGCTTAGATTTGATTTTGGGTCAGTTTAGTTCAGATTTTTATTATTTTCCAGCTGGGTTTAGTTTAACATTCATCCAACTCATCTGTGAACACAACGATCAAGTGTCTCTCTGGTTAATCAGGTAACCTGGACAGTACTGTTTGAGATCGTTGGTGAGGGACTACTACGGCGAGCTCGGCCCGAGGAAAGATACCGGCAGGGTGAGATCAAGAACATGAATTGAATGGTATGCAGTACTATTAGGCTTGGTATTATTTTTCCAGCGAATTGTGTTTTTCTCTGAGATGAATTAAGTGAACCAAATATATGTATCTAAATTATTGTAATCTTTATTGTTATCCATTACGTCTAAAAATTAATGTTCAAAACTGTCTTTCGAGAGTAGTTTTAGTTGGTACAAGTTTCAGGCACAAAATACACAAGAATTATACTCCCTCTGTATCACAATAGATGTCGTTCTAGCAGTTCAACTCATTATGGTACAGAGGGAGTTTTTGCTAAATGAGAGGCATAAGCATGATCAGTTAAGCTGATTCACTTTTATGCTTAGAAACCAAATCACCTTTCACTCATTATTAGTTGTAATGGTTGTCTCCGTGTTTTTGTCTTATCAAATATGTGCCTAGGCCTCTATGTTAACCAATTTCAAAAACATGCCTGAAAAAATCTTGCTTGGACTTTTGAAGTTGTTCCGAGTGGAATGCTCGTCGTAGTTGCGACGCGCCGAGCTCCCGCAACCGCAGCAAAGGAGCCGGAACTTGCAGCAGCATCTACGGCACCCTCCCAACGAGCTGCAGGTAGGCCATGTCGTAGACGATGGCCCGACGACAACCACCAGGTATGCCGTCTTCTCCTTGCCCTTCACGCTGGAATCAACAAGTCCACATAATCTTCAGTGTTTCACAATTATGGTCTGCTTCATGTTCTCTGATCAGGTTGTAATATGATAATTATTTATATGTATAAATATTGAGTTTTTTAGGGAATGTTGATGATTTCTGCCGGAGATTATGTTTCTACTTAATCATCAAACAAGGTGTTCGCTGGACGCAAGGATAACCTATCAAGTAAGGTGTTCGTGCAGTAGGTTATATCTTACACATTTTTTTTTCTGATGAACTATTATCTACTCAAGGATAAATTATGGCTAACATGTATTTAATTATACTGTTGTTCGAAGGTGTAGTCAAATGGCAATACAAGTTATGGCTACCAATGCCGCCAACGGCTACTACGGCGTCTTTATGGCTTCTCGAATATTGAACGTCAGGTTAGTGAAACAACAGTGAAAGGTTTTCTAAGATTATCCTATATCTCTATAACTAAAAACTAATTAATAATGTTGAATGGCATTACTAACTCTATATTTTGTTTGTCCTGCACAAATCTAGCACTCTCTGAGGTGTTGCCCAGAGCATGCTGTTGAACATGGAGGGTTTGAGCTAAGAAATACTTGCAGGCTGCCAATTTATTAATGGTTAGGCGTTTTTGGATTTGTCATGTTTACATGTTTACCAGGGTAACCATAGCGGCTTCATTGCATCATACCCGAAACTGAGATCTTTGGGACGGTGCGAGGTGCTACTAGACCAGTAGATACAATTAATGATTATCTGTCCAGGCGACTCTCACATCATCCTGGGCTAGCTCCTCGACTTGGACAACAACAATTGTTGATCAAGTCTACTCAGCCATCGCCATGCGATTGTTAGCAAATCAAGCATTCTTTTCAAGAATATTGTTCCAAGTAAGTGAGAACCCGACCTTGCATGTGGCCGATTTAATTTGTTTACTGATGAAATTAGTTTAAAAATGTTCACAATTTTACACATATTCTCACTATTTTTGTTTCAAAAAAATAGGTTTGCATTTTTTTAAATCATAAAAATTCCCCCAAAAAGTTCCATTTTTACTAAAAAAAATCATTTAAAAATGTACAAAAATATCAAAACATTCTTTCAACAAAAAACACATGTTAAATATGTGTTTTTTTGAAGAAATGTTCTAATTTTCATAAACATTTATTATTTTTAAAGAAGTGTTCCAATTTTTGGGTAAACCTTAACTTCTATTAAAAATGAGGAATTTTTCATGTTTTCCAGAAAAGCCAAAAAGATGACTGACAAACTATTCCATGCAAAACTGCTCTTCCATCTTATGAAGAATGCTAGGTTGGCTTCTTCATCCCAAAATTAATTCTACAAAAAGTAATAATCAGCTTTACCTTATTATCGATGTTTAATAAAATTGGATATATAAAATGGTGCATAATGAAATATGAAGCAGGTTGTGCTCTTTTTTCGCCCGGTGCAACGCACGGACATTTGTACTAGTCTATCCCTAATAATAAAGCACGGATTGACTTTGTCGGGTTCACCGTCACAATACGCTTTCTTACTGTGAATTTACGTTTTCAGTTTGAATTTAAAATATATATGCGAGGTGAATAAATAATGTAGATGTTCATATTTTTTGATATAAATTTGGTTAAATTTTATGTAGTTTGACTTTGATCAAATTTTATACGCGGAGTAAAAAGAAACGGAGGGAGTACTTCGCTAGGGATCGAGCTTATCACTTCCCGTCGAGTATAAGCTGCAACAATCAATTATCATTAGTCCCATATTGTTCTCTTAAACCTATTCACATCAATTTATATACGTTTTTAGTTCGTTGTCTGGCGTGAGCTAAGACCCAAGATCCATGAGACATGGATGTTGGATTTATTGGGACGGAGGGAGAAAATCTACTAGATTATATATGTTGGCTAAATTAAACAGAATTTGTAAGGCGTTTGTGGATTATATGTTGGCTAATTATGATGGGATTCATTAGACACGGGAGAGACTGAGGTGAGCAATGATGGAACGAGTGGGGGCTCTCCGATTAAATCTAGACACACTTATTCGAGGGAGAGAGTGGGATTCGTGAGCCCATTTGGAGATTAAATCGGTGCTTCATGCATGCAGTCGACTAATCAAACTTGATTCATGAATCGCATGACCAAAGGGTGGGGTCATGGGGAGTACATTACATGTTCTGTACCAGACGCCTTGAAGGGAGATTGTGGGATTTGTGAGCCCTTGGAACAAAGGTTGCAGATTGCCTAGCAGAATATAATCGTATCATAGCACGACTGTGTGGTTGGATCTAGGACCTTCATGTATAGAGAAAATCTTACCTCTAAATTATAACCGTGTTACTATGGAATAAAAATCCTATTAAACCCGTGAAAAAAGCCAAATAGTTTTGCTTCCCCTTAATATTTATATCCACATCAACGGTCATGTATATTCTACAAGATGTGATTTATCAGCCACATAATTCTTAGCTTTTGTTGCGTCATATTTGCCGAACAGTGAATAAAATGACATATCTTCTAGATTAATTCCTCAACAACTTTTGTTCCACTCTATTTATATAGTGGAAAATTAATCATCTATAGCGGTGCTATAGTGGTTTTAGCAGGCAAAGGTGCACACATTTTTTACTTTTACCCGTTGCAACGCACCGCAATCTCTCCTTAATAATAATAAAGCATGGGTTGAGTCTGTTGGGTTCACCATCACGGTATTTTTGCAAAAGAGCCCCTAGCTTTTATGAGAATCAACCCGCAGTCCTGATTAAGTCAACCCAAACCGATGCGAACAGGAAAATAAAGAACCCCCGACCCTGCCCCCAATCCATCTTCCACGCCGCCGCGCGCCGTCAACCCCGTCGGCGCTCCTCCCCCTGTCCCAAGTGCCCCCCAGTCCTGATTAAGTCAACCCAAACCGATGCGAACAGGAAAATAAAGAACCCTCGACCCTGCCCCCAATCCATCTTCCACGCCGCCGCGTGCCGCCTTCGCTGCCACGCCGCCGCGCGCCGTCAACCCCGTCGGCGCTCCCCCCCCCCCCCCCCCCCTGTCCCAAGTGCCCCCATCCCCGCGGCCTTCCACCGCCGACGACACTCGATGTTGCAGCCGTTGCCGGCTTCCCCCGTCCCTGCTACCACGGCGCCGCCGGGACTCCTCCCCACTGCTTCCACCTCGGCAATGGTTCCCCCAACCCCGCCGGCTTCGCCATCCCGGCGCGCTCCACCACCCGTTGGACCCATCCGCCTGGCTCCCCCACCCGCATATCATCTCCAACCCAGCGCCCACTCAGATGCGGCGGCCGCCGCCACTCAACCGCAGGGCCTGCTGAACACGTGCTCCCGTCGCCGCCTCCTCAGCCTAAAAAGCCACACCGAGGACTATTCCTCGGAGCCTCCTCCTGCTCATGGTTCACCGGCCCCGCGCCTCCCTTGCGGTGGCGACACGGCTGAGGGCGCAGCCAGCAAGGGTGTCGTCTAGGGGTGGCGGGGAAGTTGCTGGCGGGCGAGCTCTGCCTGTTGACGCGTGGATGGGAGGGGTCCAGGAGCCACCACGACAACCAGGAGAGTCTTCCTAGAGAGCGAGGACTCGCGCGACAGCAGCGGCGACGAGCCCGACGGTCTTGCCGACCTCACCCACCTCGCCAATAAGTTCTAGGTATGAACGTTGTGCACCCCCTTCTGCCCACCCCTTGCTGTTGCAGGCTTCCACCATCTGCTGGTGTGACTTTCTTTTGTGTTCACGACCATACTTTTCCCCAAATTGTGTTCGGCAGCTTGGCAGGTTGGATAGGTAACTGGTTACTACCATATAAATTATTACTGCTTCTGAACCTCTGATCGGTGTAGGTTGGAGGAACATCTCTGAATCACATGTATAGCAACTACTGAATTTGCTGTTACTTCTTCCAAGTAAATTATTGGTTAGCAATTATGATGTTCTAGCCTGTTAGAATCACAACGCATGATAACACAACCAAAAATTTGATATGTCTGGCATGTTTGATCTGATTTTACTCCATGACCACAGCGCATAACAAAAATCTATGATAACCTCTTGCTGACACCTTGCCATGTGCGCCATTATCAAGCCTGATTCAAAGAAGGCGGTCAGTTTTCTATTTTGCTCATTTATTTTACCCAGAATAGTAATTGGGTTAACTTAACTTACTGTGTCGGTTTATGCTGGAGATGACATTTCGTGCCTTTCATTTTAGATGTACACAAGCAAGCAAACTGCAGACAAGAAGGAAAATAAGTTTCTCTCCGTGGTTCACTTGCTGTTGTTCTCTGTCCACGAGACAGAGCTTCAGTCTCTCATAACTCGTAATAGGTCGATGTACTATCACCTGCATCCGTCATCTACTCGTGGAGCTCTGGAGATACTTCAGATACGACACAGTGGCCTACGTGTCCAAATGTCAGGGTTATATTCAACAATTGTAGAAAGCTGTAGAAAATATAATACACAATTTTTTCTTGCATATATAGATTTACTTGATATTTTTAGTAATCAAATAATTTGGTATTCAGTGTTTACTTGAATATTTTATATTGATTTCTAGCAATGTTCAGTAACAGAGCAATGGACCGAGAGACATTCTCAGTGTGCTGTAGTTTCCATGCTGTGTTATCAGGAGGGAGACCCGGCGTCCAAGTCACGGACAATATGTCGAGCCGTGGCACCATCCAGCTACAAGAGTCGGCCGCCCAGGACGGCAATGTCGGCAAGATACTCCACGTAATTCTGACCTCCCCATCCTCTTGTTTGATCCTTCTTGCTATGCTTTTTTAGCTGCTGATGGTTGGCGTACCATGTTGTGCGTAGAGGACAGAGGACAGGGGGAAAGAGTACGACAATATTGTGAGATCAAGAGTTATGATTTGTGAGGGAACAAATAATTTTCTTGATCTTTGTGTTGACGAGATGGCGGCTTTCCTAGGGTAGCATTGTGTCCGATGGGGGCAGGGTTGCACCATGGGGAACTGTGAATGCCATTTGGGTTGAAAGAACACAATCAATGATGGATTGACACAGACCTTTGTGGAGTTAAAACATGAAAAATATTGATATTTTTCTAATACAATTCCAGCATGATGATGTATCTTTCACCTTTACAATTTTTTGCATAAAAAGGCAGGGGCATTGATGATGGGCAGGAATGGTGGTTGCGCTGTAGTGAAACATGAGTGTTGTGGATGGTCCCTATAGACGATACAGGATGACGCCAAGTTGCCAACCATCATTACAAGTTTGCCGAAATAGAAATACGAAGAGAAGTGGCAATACAGATAAACCGCTAGGTGCGTGCGACGATTTGTTTAACCCATTGCAATGCCCGGGCACGGTATTTATTTTTGATTCTGATCCTAACCAAAATGTATTTATATGTTCTGACAGAAAGTATGAGCTCCTGAATGTCCTGGAATTTAGTAGCTCATGAAAATGGATGTGCCTTTTAGTGAAGGAACCAGAGGGGAGGATACGTAAGTACTCAACTTACTTTAAATTCCTGTATCTTTTCACAAATAACTATCGAACTTGTGCACTGCCCATGCCTGCTTATTCTGCTTCTCCATGTGTACCAGCTGTTAAAGAATTTGAGGAAGAGACTGGAAGTCTGTTTTATCCATGTGTACCGGCTAGAAGATAATTCGAGGAAGAGATTAAAAGGCACATAAATCAATATTCTGATTCTGGTGTAAGAACTTTGGTTCTTGTATACCTTGTCTTACATGAGAAAGAGTATGCGGTTGATGAATACTTCAGCACTGCCAAACCATCTGGACGTGCACAGGCAGGATAATCTATGGCATTCTGCCATTTTATACAATCATGTTTGCTTCATGCATGATCAATCTACATCATTTTTCCCATATGAAGTCCCTTCGAATCAAAGAGGCTCTATAAATCTGTGTTTTCTCAAACTTAACTACTACTTAACTTGTAATCTGAAATTAGAGATTGTGGCGCACGATGCTGAAGTTTGACCTTGGCCATCTGATACATCTCCAACGTATCTATAATTTTTTATTACTCCATGCTATATTATCTATTGTTTTGGGCAATATTGGGCTTTATTTTCCACTTTTATATTACTTTTGGGACTAACCTATTAACCGGAGGCCAAACCCAGATTTGCTGTTTTTTGCCTATTTCAGTGTTTCGAAGAAAAGGAATATCAAACGGAGTCAAAACGGAATGAAATCAACTGGAGAAGTTATTTTTGGAAGGAAAGCAACCCGGGAGACTTGGAGTCCACGTCAAGAAAAACGAGGGAGCCACGAGGTAGGGGGGCGTGCCCACCCCCTAGGGCACGCCCTCCACCCTCGTGGGCCCCTCATGGCTCCCCTGACGTACTTCTTCCGCCTATATATCTCCATATACCCTAAAAACTTCATAGAACAGAATAGATCGGGAGTTCCGCCGCCGCAAGCCTCTGTAGCCACCAAAAGTCAATCGGGACCCTGTTCCGGCACCCTGCCGGAGGGGGGAACCCTCACCGGTGGCCATCTTCATCATCCCGGCGCTCTCCATGATGAGGAGGGAGTAGTTCACCCTCGGGGCTGAGGGTATGTACCAGTAGCTATGTGTTTGATCTCTCTCTCTCTCTCTCGTATTCTTGATTTGGCACGATCTTGATGTATCGCGAGCTTTGCTATTATAGTTGGATCTTATGTTTCTTCTCCCCCTCTACTCTCTTGTAATGGATTGAGTTTTCCGTTTGAAGTTATCTTATCGGATTGAGTCTTTGAAGACTTGAGAACACTTGATGTATGTCTTGCCGTGCGTATCTGTGGTGACAATGGGATATCACGTGATTCACTTGATGTATGTCTTGGTGATCAACTTGCGGGTTTCGCCCATGAACTTATGCATAGGGGTTGGCACACGTTTTCGTCGTGATTCTCCGGTAGAAACTTTGGGGCACTCTTTGAGGTTCTATGTGTTGGTTGAATAGATGAATCTGAGATTTTGTGATGCATATCTTATAATCATACCCACAGATACTTGAGGTGACATTGGAGTATCGAGGTGACATTTGGTTTTTGGTTGATTTGTGTCTTAAGGTGTTATTCTAGTACGAACTCTAGGGCTGTTTGTGACACTTATACGAATAGCCCAACGGATTGATTGGAAAGAATAACTTTGAGGTGGTTTCGTGCCCTACCATAATCTCTTCGTTTGTTCTCCGCTATTAGTGACTTTGGAGTGACTCTTTGTTGCATGTTGAGGGATAGTTATATGATCCAATTATGTTATTATTGTTGAGAGAACTTGCACTAGTGAAAGTATGAACCCTAGGCCTTGTTTCCAAGCATTGCATACCGTTTACGCTCACCTTTACCACTTGTTACCTTGCTGTTTTTATATTTTCAGATTACAAATACTCATAATATTGCACTTGTATCACCATCTCTTCGCCGAACTAGTGCACCTATACAATTTACCATTGTATTGGGTGTGTTGGGGACACAAGAGACTCTTTGTTATTTGGTTGCAGGGTTGTTTGAGAGAGGCCATCTTCATCCTACGCCTCCCACGGATTGATAAACCTTAGGTCATCCACTTGAGGGAAATTTGCTATTGTCCTACAAACCTCTGCACTTGGAGGCCCAACAACGTCTACAAGAAGAAGGTTGCATAGTAGACATCAAGCAGTTTCTGGCGCCGTTGCCGGGGAGGTGAGTGCTTGAAGGTATATCTTTAGATCTTGCAATCGAATCTTTTTGTTTCTTGTTTTAGCACTAGTTTAGTTTATAAAAGAAAACTACAAAAAAATGGAATTGAGTTTGTCTCATACGCTTCATCTTTTTAATATCTTTCGTGAGTATGATGGTAAGGAAAATTGTGGCAAAGTGTTAGAAGAAGAATGCATTAAAATGTTTGGCACTAAATCTTTGAATGAGAGCATGATTGCAATGTTGTTAGTATGAACTCCTTGAATATCCATGGTACTAATGATGATTGCACTAGTTATGATGAAAATGTCTCCTATAAATATGTCAATTTTTGTGGAGTACATTGGGTTTGCAAGTACACACCAAATAGGGAAGATAGATATTGCAAGAGGCATAAGTATTTAGAAACTAAATTGTTGCAAGAAAGTCTTGATGTGAGTGCTGAAAATTTAAAATATCTTTACCGTACTTGTGAACTTTGCAATGAACATGGTCATTTAAATATCAAATGCAAATTGTTTCATGACCGAATCGTGTCCAAATTGTGATGACTTGATTTCCCTGGCACATCATAATGAACTTAGTTTTATTTTGGGCTATGAAGAAGTGAAACGTCAAACTAAGAATATTCCAAAATATAACCTTAAGAAATTCCTCGATATTGATCTAGAGAAGATTTATATGTATTGTGCGGTGAATTGCATTGAAAATCCTTATATTGCCAATTACATAAAGAAAAGAAAACAAATATCCTCCTATTATTCAAGGATGAAGAGAATACTAACGAAAGGGAAGAGACTTCCAAATAATAGAGGATGAAGAGAATACTAACGAAAGGGAAGAGACTTCCCAATATCCTCCTATTATTTCTTATGATGAATCAGGTAACGGGGAAGAGCCTTCTATTCAACCAATCTCATCAATAAGGAGCTCCAAAAAGAGGATTGAACCCACACATGAGGTGAAGAAGAAGAAAAGAAAAAGGAAGAGAGGTAAAAAGGTATCCCTCCCAAATAATGTTGCTCCTATTATTGTTGTGCCTCATGAAAATGAATCAAAAATAATTGTGGAAGATGATGCACTTGATGATGATCTCGTTATACCTATTGCTTGTTGTGATGATTATGATTGGGAAGATAATGATACTTCTTATGAGGTTGAAAATCTTTTTGGCACTTGCTTGGAAGAATATGATAATAATGCTTGCTATACTATTGGTGCTATCCATACTATTAATGATGAGAGTGATTATGCTTATGATATGAAAAGGCCCAAGCTTGGGGATGCTATGTTTGATGAAGATGATGTTTTTGAGAATATATTTGCTGCAATTAATGTTTGTCCCAAGCTTGGGGATGCTATGTTTAATGAAGATGATAATTTTAGTCTCCCAAGTTCTGAACATTACTCTTTTAATGTGGAAACAATTTATAGTATTCAAGTCCCTTATGATACTCCCACTATTCCGAATGAGAAGAATTTTGCTTATGTGGAGAGTAATAAAATTTCTATGCTAGTAGATCATAAAAAGAATGCTTTAGGTGCTGGTTATATTGTTGAATTCATTTATGATGCTACTGAAAACTATTATGAGGGAGGAACATTTGCTTGTAGGAATTGCAATAATATCAAGTTTCCTCTCTATGTGCTTAAAATCTTGAAGTTATGCTTGTTTTGCCTTCCTATGCAAGTTGATTCTTGCTCTCATAAGTTGTTTGCTCACAAAATCCCTATGAATAGGAAGTGGGTTAGACTTAAATGTGCTAGTCATATTCTTCATGATGCTCCCTTTATGTTTCAATTCTTATCTTTTATGTGAGCATCATTGAAATCATCGTGCCTAGCTAGAGGCGTTAAACGTTAGCGCTTGTTGGGAGGCAACCCAATTTTATTTTAGTTTCTTGCTTTTTGGTTCTGTTTAGTAATAAATAATCCATCTAGCTTCTGTTTAGATGTGGTTTTATGTTTTAATTAGTGTTTGTGCCAAGTAGGACCTTTGGGAAGACTTGGGTGAAGTCTTTCTGATCATGCTGTAAAAAAAACAGAAACTTTAGCGCTCACGAGATTAGCTTCAACTTTTTATTGGAGAGTGATATTTAGTTGATTATTTTTGCAGATGATCACTAGACAAATTCCTCAGGTCCACCAATTTATTTTTTAATTTTTGGAGCTCCAGAAGTATACGTTTGATACAGATTACTACATACTGTTCTGTTTTTGACAGATTCTGTTTTCTATGTGTTGTTTGCTTATTTTGATGAATCTATGAGTAGTATCGGAGGGTATGAACCATAGACAAGTTGGAATAAAGTAGATAATACACCAATATGAATTTAGAATGAGTTCACAACAGTACCTAAGTGGTGATTTATTTTCTTATACTAACGGAGCTTACGAGTTTTCTGTTAAGTTTTGTGTTGTGAAGTTTTCAAGTTTTGGGTAAAGATTCGATGGACTATGGAATAAGGAGTGGCAAGATCCTAAGCTTGGGGATGCCCAAGGCACCCCAAGGTAATATTCGAGGATAACCAAAAGCCTAAGCTTGGGGATGCCCCGGAAGGCATCCCCTCTTTCGTCTTCGTTCGTCGGTAACTTTACTTGGAGCTATATTTTTATTCACCACATGATATGTGTTTTGCTTGGAGCGTCAATTTATTTTGTTAGTATTAGCTTGCTGTTATTTAGAATAATGTTTTGCATATTTATTCTCAATAAAAATGTCAAGGATAGCCTTTACCATGCTTATTTTGCAAGTATGCATGTTGCTGTTTGAAAACAGAAAGTTTACCGCTGTTGCAAAAATTCCCTAGAAAAGTCAGAATGTGATAAAATGTTGAAACCTTTTGCATAAGAAGATCTGATAAATTTACTACAGTGGTAATTTTCTTTCATAATTTTTGGAGCTAGGAAAGTATGGATCTTGCTGCATTCTTTACAGACTGGCCTGTTTAGGCAGATTGCTGTTATGTTTGCATTGTTTGCATATGTTTGCTTCTTTAATGATTCTATTTGAGGATAGGACTATTAAATATGCAGAGGCATTTAGTATGCAATGTTGAATAACAATTTTAGTGATTTGCTACAGTAGAGTATGATAAAGTTTTTGCATTGGTTTATACTAACTTATCTCACGAGTTCTTGTTGAGTTTGGTGTGGATGAAGCTTTAGAGATTTAGGAAACCGTTATATGAGAGGAATTAAGGAGACACAAAAGCTCAAGCTTGGGGATGCCCAAGGCACCCCAAGATAATATTTCAAGAAGTCTCAAGCGTCTAAGCTTGGGGATGCCCCGGTTGGCATCCCACCTTTCTTCTTCGACGACTATCGGTTAGTATCGGTTGATCCTAAGTTTTTGCTTCTTCACATGATGTGTGTTATCCTTGAAATGTCATTTTATTTTGTTTTGCTTGCTGTTTGAATAAAATACCAAGAGAAGAAATTCTTAAATGTTAGAGAGTCTTCACATAGTTGCATAATTATTCGACTACTCATTGATCTTCACTTATATCTTTCTGAGTAGTTTGTTGTTTGCTCTAGTGCTTCACTTATATCTTTTAGAGCACGGTGGTGGATTTGTTTTATAGAAACTATTGATCTCTCATGCTTCACTTATATTATTTTGAGAGTCTTAAATAGCATGGTAATTTGCTTAATCCTAATATGCTAGGTATTCAAGACTAGTAAAAACTTTCTTATGAGTGTGTTGAATACTAAGAGAAGTTTGATGCTTGATGATTGTTTTGAGATATGGAGGTAATAATATTAAAGTCGTGCTAGTTGAGTAGTTGTGAATTTGAGAAATACTTGTGTTGGAGTTTTCAAGTCCCGTAGCATGCACGTATGGTAAACATTATGTAACAAATTTGAAACATGAGGTGTTCTTTGATTTTCCTCCTTATGAGTGGCGGTCGGGGACGAGCGATGGTCTTTTCCTACCAATCTATCCCCCTAGGAGCATGCGCGTAGTGCTTTGGTTTTTGATGGCTTGTAGATTTTTGCAATAAGTATGTGAGTTCTTTATGACTAATGTTGAGTCCATGGATTATACACACTCTAACCCTTCCATCATTGCTAGCCTCTTCGGTACCGTGCATTGCCCTTTCTCACATTGAGAGTTGGTGCAAACTTCGCCGATGCATCCAAACCCCATGATATGATACGCTCTTTCACACATAAACCTCCTTATATCTTCCTCAAAACAGCCACCATACCTATCTATTATGGCATTTCCATAGCCATTCCGAGATATATTGCCATGCAACTTTCCACCATTCCGTTCATCATGACACCTTCATCATTGTCATATTGCTTAGCTTGATCATGTAGTTGGCATAGTATTTGTGGCAAAGCCACCGTTCATAATTCTTTCATACATGTCACTCTTGATTCATTGCATATCCCGGTACACCGTCGGAGGCATTCATATAGAGTCATACTTTGTTCTAGTATCAAGTTGTAATCATTGAGTTGTAAATAAATAGAAGTGTGATGATCATCATTTTCTAGAGCATTGTCCCATGTGAGGTTATAAAAATAAAAGAGGCCAAAGAAGCCCAAATAAAAATAAAAGAGGCCAAAGAATCCCAAATAAAATAATAATAATAATAAATGAGAGAAAAAGAGAGAAGGGACAATGCTACTATCCTTTGCCACACTTGTGCTTCAAAGTAGCACCATAATCTTCATGATAGAGAGTCTCTTGTTTTGTTACTTTCATATACTAGTGGGAATTTTTCATTATATAACTTGGCTTGTATATTCCAACAATGGGCCTCCTCAAGTGCCCTAGGTCTTCGTGAGCACGCAAGTTGGATGCACACCCACTTAGTTTCTTTTGTTGAGCTTTCATACATTTATAGCTCTAGTGCATCCGTTGCATGGCAATCCCTGTCGTGGTACTAATGCTGACAGTAGAAAGGGGGGTAGGTTACGGAAAGGCAGGTCCTAGCTACGGTGAAGTTGTTGACAAGTGTTTTACGAGTTCAGGCCCTTCTCTGAGGAAGTAACAGCCCTACGTCTCGAAGCCCGGAGGCGGTCGACTGGAATATGAATGTGTGTGTTACAGGGGTGCGAACCCTTGTGCCAGTGGAGGGGGGTGGCTTATATAGAGTGCGCCAGGACCCCAACCAGCCCATGACGCCTAGGGTTCAATGTACATTAAGGTAGGACGTTACAGGCAACGCCAGCAGTAAAAGGTATTAAATGACCATCAAGTCTACAGAGTAAATACTCGGCCGTTGTTGTAGAGTGACCTTTAATCTTCTTTACGTCGAGTGCTTTCTGGTACGGTCGAGTGCTTTGATCCTTCCGAGTGGAATGTCTTATGTCGAGTGGATGATGATATCCCTCCAATGATGCTGACTTTAGGGTAATGCCCTTAGGGTGGGTGTCTAGGTCAGGCCTGTAACCCTACCCTAGGCACACAACTTCGTCATTAGCCCCCGAATGGTTCAGGGTTTGAGTGGAGAAGGAGTTGAAAGTGTTTCCGATTCGACTTCGACGTCTCGGAAGAGTCTTGTTAAGGTGGACTGATTCGGAGCGAAGACGTCAACTTCTTTTTCAGTCGCCTTGATCCATTCTTAATTTACATCGAGTGAACTTTTGCTGTCAAGTCCCGAGTGTAGACACGGAGAAAAAACCTTTCGTCTGATAAGTTGCTCCGTCGTCTGCGGATTTTGCGGGATTCAAATATTGGGAAGCGCGCGGGGCGGAGGAGGCCGCAGCGATCGGACCTGATTAGGCAAGGGTGCCTCGATCCCCCCGCCGCCTTTTTCGCCACGTACCGAGCGCGCGTTTGTTGCGGGATTTGGCGAGATCGTCTGGGGCCACCGGTCAGCCACTTGGAACCAGTCCCATATAAGGTTTCGGGCTGGGGTTTTTGCAACAGTACCTCTCCAGTCTTCTTCCTCTTCCTCCGCTTCCTCCTCCACGCGCACTGTCGCCCTAGCATCGCCGCGCCGCTCGAGCTTCGTCCACCGCAATGGGGAAGGACAAAACGGCGGCCCTGGAGAGCGTGAAGAAGACGTCGGCGAAGGCGAAGGGGAGGACACCAAGTCGGGGCGGGTCCTCGTCGAGGGTCGGTCTGCCGCGCGGCTGGATCCAGTGCGACTGGATTCGGTCGACGATTCGGGAGGAAGACCTCTTGGATATGGCGCAAGAGGGATTAATTCCCCACGGAGCTGCACGGCTTCAGGAGGGCGAATCCGAGCCTCAGCCGCAGCCTGGTGAGTGCGTCCTCCTCGCTACCCACGTTGATCAAGGGTTTTCTCTGCCGCCGCATCCTTTCTTTCGGGCGTTTCTGAACTTTTTCGAAGCGCAACTCCACCACTTCACTCCCAACTCCATCGTCTACCTCGCGGCCTTCGTTTCTTTGTGTGAGAGTTTTCTGGGTTGCCGACCGCATTGGGGCCTTTTCAAACATATCTTCACCTGTCGCTCTCAGTCGGTCAAGAAGGCCAACTTGAGTGACGAGAGGACCAAGGTCATCCAGATGTGCGGGGGCCTTGCGATCCAAATGAGAGGGAATAGCTGCTTCCCGGCCTTGACCCTTCCTGAGTTGGTTCGAGGGTGGCAGTCGACCTGGTTCTACTGCCAAGACCAGCCGACTCCAGGGCACTCGACCGGACTTCCCCCCTTCTCTTTGGCCCGAGTAGAGAAACCTGCTGCCCTGAAGGTGATCCCAGAGGAGAGAACACAGGTGAAGATGCTAGTAGATATGGTTGTTGAGCTTGTTCGAGACAGAGTGACTGGCATGGATCTGCTGGAGACTTTCCTTAGGCGACGCATTCAGCTGCTTCAGTACCGTGATCATCCGATGTGGATGTATTCGGACCCTGATGATTCCACTTGGATCCACCCGGAGGAGGTCTCGGAAGAGATGCTGGAGCGGTGGCTGAGAAGTATCACTGGCAACAAGGATAATCCCAGGGCCAGGAGGATTCCTCCGCTCAGCGATAAGTATGAAGTGGACCAGGTACGATTCAGAGTCGTTGAGTATTTCATTGAATCATCATGCAACTGCTTATTATCAGTCGACTGACAATTGTCTTGCTTGTTGTCTTGTAGGCCATCACCGAGTGGTACTCAATGCCGAACGACGAGCAGAAGCCGAGCGAGGAGGAGGAAGAGGGAAGTGCAGGTGAAAGCGGTGAGTGGCAGACCGGCGGTGAAGAGGAGGAGGATAGCGACGACCAGAGCGACGAAGATGAGGCCGACTCTCCTCCTCGCGGGGCGAGGCGATCCAAGTTCGCTCACGATCCGTTAAACGATCACGGCAAAGCTGTCGCGCCGACTGGTCAGCCGCCCAAACGCCCTCGGACGGCCTCTCCAGCGCCGACTGAAAGGGCGCCAAAGCAACAAAAAGCCGCGCCATCCAAGCCGCCCAAAGCCTTGCCCAGGATCAAAGTGATCATCCCCACTGTCTCCGGGTAGGATCTTGAACTTGAATTCCTTGTTTAGTATGAACTGAGTCTTGGTCGATTCGCTGATACGGCCGACTTAAACTTGACAATTGCAGTGCTGCAACCTCCGAGACCTCTGGCCAGAAGAACAAAGGCGAAGAATTGGAAGACGCCGCCACCTCCAATCCAGGTATGATTCTCGCAGTCTTGTCTGGGTTGTTCGGACTTACTATCGGTCGATTGAATTTCTCATGCTTGATTTTCTCTGCAGCTCCACCTCAAGTTATTGACCTCCCAGACGACGATGATGAAACGCCCCTGATCACTCGGAGGAACAGGAAGGCGCCAGCGCGGAAGGTGCCTCAGTCGACGCCCGTGACAGAGTCGGCGGCCCAGGAGGGAGGCAACACCACTCGGCCTGCCGTCACCTTTGCTGACCCTTTGGCGAGTGCCCAGCCTTCGTCGTCGACTGCACCGCCTCCGACTGATACTCCTTCGCTCTTCGCCGCGCACCACGTCCCGGAAGATCAAGTGGGGGCTGCCAAAGAGGCTATACGCTAGGCGGGCCTTATGATGGAGCAGATGAAGGTGGTTCGGGAGGCTAGCCAAGCTGCCTATGACGCCAGTTCAGCTCTCCAGAGCAATGTCCAGGTTAGTTGATGATCTTCCGACTCCTCAGCTTGTTCTGTTAGGATATGGTACCTGAAAACTCTTTTCAAACTCTTTTCATCTGTCTGTGTTTCGGGTCTGTACACCCATTGGGTGTTTCTGATTCGTCTTTGAACAATCCTTTATCTTGAGTCGACTAAATTGAATCGACTGAACTTCTAGTGGGGGCACGCTGAGTGCACCCACTGGGTGTAGTCCCCGAGACCATGGTTGACTGCGGGCAGTCGACTATGGTCTGATTAGCTAAAATTTTCGCTCGGCCTAGACGGACCATGCCGAGTGGTAACTGAATCAGTGGGGGCACACTAAGTGCACCCACTGGGTGTAGTCCCCGAGACCGTGGTCGATTTTGGGCGGTCGACTACGGTCTGAAAACAACTTGTCTCTTCTGTCTTCTCTCTCTTTTTTTCTTTTTTTTACTCGGTCTGGACGGACCTTGCCTAGTGGAAATTGTACCGGTGGGGGCACGCCAAGTGCACCCACTGGGTGTACTCCCCGAGACTACTGTTGGATGTTTGATTCGGCAGTAGTCTTATGAAGGAAATATGCCCTAGAGGCAATAATAAAGTATTATATATTTCCTTATATCATGATAAATGTTTATTATTCATGCTAGAATTGTATTAACCGGAAACATAATACATGTGTGAATACATAGACAAACAAAGTGTCACTAGTATGCCTATACTTGACTAGTTCGTTAATCAAAGATGGTTATGTTTCCTAGCCATAGACATGAGTTGTCATTTGATTAACGGGATCACCTCATTAGGAGAATGACGTGATTGGCATGACCCATTACGTTAGCTTAGCACCCGATCGTTTAGTATGTTGCTATTGCTTTCTTCATGACTTATACATGTTCCTATGACTATGAGATTATGCGACTCCCGTTTACCGGAGGAACACTTTGTGTGCTACCAAACGTCACAACGTAACTGGGTGATTATAAAGGTGCTCTACAGGTGTCTCCAAAGGTACTTGTTGGGTTGGCGTATTTTGAGATTAGGATTTGTCACTCCGATTGTCGGAGAGGTATCTCTGGGCCCACTCGGTAATGCACATCACTATAAGCCTTGCAAGCATTGTGACTAATGAGTTAGTTACGGGATGATGTATTACGGAACGAGTAAAGAGACTTGCCGGTAACGAGATTGAACTAGGTATCGAGATACCGACGATCGAATCTCGGGCAAGTAACATACCGATGACAAAGGGAACAACGTATGTTGTTATGCGGTCTGACCGATAAAGATCTTCGTAGAATATGTGGGAGCCAATATGGGCATCCAGGTCCCGCTATTGGTTATTGACCGGAGAGGTGTCTCGGTCATGTCTACATAGTTCTCGAACCCGAAGGGTCCGCACGCTTAAAGTTACGATGACAGTTTTATTATGAGTTTATGTATGTTGATGTACCGAAGGAGTTCGGAGTCCCGGATGAGATCGGGGACATGATGAGGAGTCTCGAAATGGTCGAGACGTAAAGATCGATATATTGGATGACTATATTCGGACTTCGGAAAGGTTCCGAGTGATTCGGGTATTTTTCGGAGTACCGGAGAGTTACGGGAATTCGTATTGGGCCTTAATGGGCCATACGGGAAAGGAGAGAAAGACCCCAAAGGGTGGCCGCACCCCTCCCCATGGGCTAGTCCGAATTGGACTAGGGAGGGGGGGCGCCCCCTTCCTTCTTTCTCCTTCCCCCTTCCCTTCTCTTACTCCCACAAGGAAAGGAGGAGTCCTACTCCCGGTGGGAGTAGGACTCCCCCCTTTGGCGCGCCTCTCCCTTGGCCGGCTGCCTCCTCCTTGCTCCTTTATATACGGGGGCAGGGGGGCACCCCATAGACACAACAATTGATCCTTGAGATCTCTTAGCCGTGTGCGGTGCCCCCCTCCACCAAATTACACCTTGATAATACCGTTGCGGAGCTTAGGCGAAGCCCTGCGTCGGTGGAACATCATCATCGTCACCACGCCGTCGTGCTGACGAAACTCTCCCTCAACACTCGGCTGGATCGGAGTTCGAGGGACGTCATCGAGCTGAACGTGTGTAGAACTCGGAGGTGCCGTACGTTCGGTACTTGATCGGTCGGATCGTGAAGACGTACGACTACATCAACCGCGTTGTGATAACGCTTCCGCTGTCGGTCTACGAGGGTACGTGGACAACACTCTCCCCTCTCGTTGCTATGCATCACCATGATCTTGCGTGTGCGTAGGAATTTTTTTGAAATTACTACGTTACCCAACAGTGGCATCCGAGCCTGGTTTTATGCGTTGATGCTATGCACGAGTAGAACACAAGTGAGTTGTGGGCGATATAAGTCATACTGCTTACCAGCATGTCATACTTTGGTTCAGCGGTATTGTGAGATGAAGCGGCCCGGACCGACATTACGCGTACGCTTACGCGAGACTGGTTTCACCGTTCGGAGCACTCGTTGCTTAAAGGTGACTGGCGGGTGTCTGTCTCTCTCACTTTAGTTGAACCGAGTGTGGCTACGCCCGGTCCTTGCGAAGGTTAAAACAGCACCAACTTGACAAACTATCGTTGTGGTTTTGATGCGTAGGTAAGAACGGTTCTTGCTAAGCCCGTAGCAGCCACGTAAAATATGCAACAACAAAGTAGAGATCGTCTAACTTGTTTTTGCAGGGCATGTTGTGATGTGATATGGTCAAGACATGATGTGATATAATGTGTTGTATGAGATGATCATGTTTTGTAACCGAGTTATCGGCAACTGGCAGGAGCCATATGGTTGTCGCTTTATTGTATGAGATGCAATCGCCATGTAATAGTTTTACTTTATCACTAAACGGTAGCGATAGTCGTAAAAGCAATAAGTTGGCGAGACGACAACGATACTACGATGGAGATCAAGGTGTCGAGCCGGTGACGATGGTGATCGTGATGGTGCTTCGGAGATGGAGATCACAAGCACGGTGCTTTGGATATGGAGATCACAAGCACAAGATGATGATGGCCATATCATATCACTTATATTGATTGCATGTGATGTTAATCCTTTATGCATCTTATCTTGCTTTGATTGACGGTAGCATTATAAGATGATCTCTCACTAAAATTTCAAGATAAAAGTGTTCTCCCTGAGTATGCACCGTTGCAAAAGTTCTTCGTGCTGAGACACCACGTGTTAATCGGGTGTGATAGGCTCTACGTTCAAATACAACGGGTGCAAAACAGTTGCACACGCGGAATACTCAGGTTAAACTTGACGAGCCTAGCATATGTACAGATATGGCCTCGGAACACAGAGACCGAAAGGTCGAGCGTGAATCATATAGTAGATATGATCAACATAGTGATGTTCACCATTGAAACTACTCCATCTCACGTGTTAATCGGTCATGGTTTAGTTGCTTTGGATCACGTAATCACTTAGATGATTAGAGAGATGTCTATCTAAGTGGGAGTTCTTAAGTAATATGATTAAATGAACTTAAATTTATCATGAACTTAGTCCTGATAGTATTTTGCAAATTATGTTGTAGATCAATAGCTCGCGTTGTTGCTTCCCTGTTTATTTCTGATATGTTCCTAGAGAAAAATTATGTTGAAAGATGTTAGTAGCAAAGATGCGGATTGGATCCGTGATCTGAGGATTATCCTCATTGCTGCACAGAAAAAATTATGTCCTTGATGCACCGCTAGGTGACAGACCTATTGCAGGAGCAGATGCAGACGTTATGAACGTTTGGCTAGCTCAATATGATGACTACTTGATAGTTTAGTACACCATGCTTAACGGCTTAGAATCGGGACTTCAAAGACGTTTTGAACGTCATGGACCATATGAGATGTTCCAGGAGTTGAAGTTAATATTTCAAAAAAATACCCGAGTTGAGAGATATGAAGTCTCCAACAAGTTCTATAGCTAAAAGATGGAGGAGAATCGCTCAACTAGTGAGCATGTGTTCAGATTGTCTGGGTACTACAATCGCTTGAATCAAGTGGGAGTTAATCTTCCAGATAAAATAGTGATTGACAGAATTCTCTAGTCACCATCACCAAGTTAGTAGAACTTCGTGATGAACTATAGTATGCAAGGGATGACGAAAGTAATTCCCAAGCTCTTCGTGATGCTGAAATCGACGAAGGTAGAAATCAAGAAAAACATCAAGTGTTGATGGTTAACAAGACCACTAGTTTCAAGAAAAGGGCAAAGGGATAGAAGGGGAACTTCAAGTAGAACGGCAAGCAAGTTGCTGCTCAAGTGAAGAAGCCTAAGTCTGGTCCTAAGCCTGAGACTAAGTGCTTCTACTGCAAAGGAACTGGTCACTGGAGGCGGAACTGCCCCAAGTATTTGGTGGATAAGAAGGATGGCAAAGTGAACAAAGGTATATTGGATATACATGTTATTAATGTGTACTTACTAGTGTTTATAGCAACCCCTCAGTATTTGATACTGGTTCAGTTGCTAAAGAGTAGTAACTCGAAAACGGAGTTGCAGAATAAACAGAGACTAGTAAAAGGCGAGGTGACGATGTGTGTTGGAAGTAGTTCCAAGATTGATATGATCATCATCGCACACTCCCTATACTTTCGGGATTAGTGTTGAAACTAAATAAGTGTTATTTGGTGTTTGCGTTGAGCATGAATATGATTTGATCATGTTTATTGCAATACGGTTATTCATTTAAGTTAGAGAACAATTGTTGTTCTGTTTACATGAATAAAAACCTTTTATGGTCATACACACCAACGAAAATGGTTTGTTGGATCTCAGTGATACACATATTCATAATATTGAAGCCAAAAGATGCAAAGTTAATAATGATAGTGCAACTTATTTGTGGCACTGCCGTTTAGGTCATATTGGTGTAAAGCGCATGAAGAAACTCCATACTGATGGGATTTTGGAATCACTTGATTATGAATCACTTGATGCTTGCGAACCGTGCCTCATCGGCAAGATGACTAAAACGCCGTTCTCCGGAACTATGGAGAGAGCAACAGATTTGTTGGAAATCATACATACAGATGTATGTGGTCCGATGAATATTGAGGCTCGCAGCAGGTATCATTATTTTCTGACCTTCACAGATGATTTGAGCAGATATGGGTATATCTACTTGATGAAACACAAGTCTGAAACATTTGAAAAGTTCAAAGAATTTCAGAGTGAAGTGGAGAATCATCATAACAAGAAAATAAAAGTTTCTACGATATGATCGCAGAGGTAAAATATTTGAGTTACGAGTTTGGCCTTCAGTCAAAACAAAGTGAAATAGTTTCACTACTCACGCCACCTGCAACACCACAACATAATGGTGTGTCCGAACGTCATAACCGTACTTTATTGGATATAGTGCAATCTATGATGTCTCTTACCAATTTACCACTATCGTTTTGGGGTTATGCATTAGAGACAGCTACATTCACGTTAAATAGGGCACCATCAAAATCCGTTGAGACGACGCCTTATGAACTGTGGTTTGGCAAGAAACCAAAGTTGTCGTTTCTTAAAGTTTGGGGTTGTGATGCTTATGTGAAAAAGTTTCATCCTGATAAGCTCAAACCCAAATCGGAGAAATGTATCTTCATAGGATACCCAAAGGAGACAGTTGGGTACACCTTCTATCACAGATCCGAAGGCAAGACATTCGTTGCTTAGTATGGATCCTTTCTAGAGAAGGAGTTTCTCTCGAAAGATGTGAGTGGGAGGAAAGTAGAACTTGATGAGGTAACTGTACCTGCTCCCTTATTGGAAAGTAGTTCATCACAGAAATCTATTCCTGTGACTCCTACACCAATTAGTGAGAAAGTTAATGATGATGATCATGTAACTTCAGATCAAGTTACTACCAAACCTCGTAGGTAAAGCAGAGTAAGATCCGCACCAGAGTGGTACAGTAATCCTCTTCTGGAGGTCATGTTACTAGACCATGGCGAACCTACGAACTATGAAGAAGCGATGGTGAGCCCAGATTCCGCAAAATGGCTTGAGGCCATGAAATCTGAGATAAGATCCATATATGAGAACAAAGTATGGACTTTGATTGACTTGCCCAATGATCGGCGAGCCATTGAGATTAAATGGATCTTCAAGAGGAAGACGGACGCTGATAGTAGTGTAACTATCTACAAAGCTAGAATTGTCGCAAAAGGTTTTCGACAAGTTCAAGATGTTGACTACGATGAGAGTTTCTCACTCGTATCTATGCTTAAGTCTGTCCGAATCATGTTAGCAATTGCCGCATTTTATGAAATATGGCAAAGGGATAAACAAAACTGCATTCCTTAATGGATTTATTAAAGAAGAGTTGTATATGATGCAACCAGGAGGTTTTGTCAATCCTAAAGGTGCTAACAAAATATGCAAGCTCCACCGATCCATCTATGGACTGGTGCAAGCATCTCAGAGTTGGAATATATACTTTGATAAGTTTATCAAAGAATATAGTGTTATACAGACTTGCGGTGAAGCCTGTATTTACAAGAAAGTGAGTGGGAGCACTACAGCATTTCTGATAAGTATATGTGAAGGACATATTGTTGATCAGAAATAATGTAGAATTATTCTGCAAAGCATAAAGGAGTGTTTGAAAGAAGTTTTTCAAAGATAGACCTCGGTGAAGCTGCTTACATATTGAGCATCAAGATCTATAGAGATAGATCAAAACGCTTGATAAGTTTTTTCAATGAGTACATACCTTAACAAGATTTTGAAGTAGTTCAAAATAGAACAGTCAAAGAAAGAGTTCTTGCCTGTGTTACAAGGTGTGAAATTGAGTAAGACTCAAAGCCCGACCACGGCAGAAGATAGAAAGAGAATGAAAGTCATTCCCTATGCCTTGGCCATAGGTTCTATAAAGTATGCCATGCTGTGTACCAGATCTATTGTATACCCTACACTGATTTTGGCAAGGGAGTACAATAGTGATCTAGGAGTAGATCACTGGACAGCGGTCAAAATTATCCTTAGTGGAATAAGGATATGTTTCTCGATTATGGAAGTGACAAAAGGTTCATCGTAAAGGGTTACGTCGATGCAAGTTTTGACACTAAATCTAGATGACTCTGAGTCTCGGTCTAGATACATATTGAAAGTGGGAGCAATTAGCTAGAGTAGCTCCGTGCAGAGCATTATAGACATAGAAATTTGCAAAATACTTACGGATCTGGATGTGACAGACCCGTTGACTAAAATTATCTCAGAATCAAAACATGATCACACCTTAGTACTCTTTTGGTGTTAATCACATAGCGATGTGAACTAGATTATTGACTCTAGTAAACCCTTTGAGTGTTGGTCACATAGAGATGTGAACTATGGGTGTTAATCACATGGTGATGTGAATTATTGATGTTAAATCACATGGCGATGTGAACTAGATTATTGACTCTAGTGCAAGTGGGAGACTGAAGGAAATATGCCCTAGAGGCAATAATAAAGTATTATATATTTCCTTATATCATGATAAATGTTTATTATTCATGCTAGAATTGTATTAACCGGAAACATAATACATGTGTGAATACATAGACAAACAAAGTGTCACTAGTATGCCTCTACTTGACTAGTTCGTTAATCAAAGATGGTTATGTTTCCTAGCCATAGACATGAGTTGTCATTTGATTAACGGGATCACCTCATTAGGAGAATGACGTGATTGACATGACCCATTACGTTAGCTTAGCACCCGATCGTTTAGTATGTTGCTATTGCTTTCTTCATGACTTATACATGTTCCTATGACGATGAGATTATGCGACTCCCGTTTACCGGAGGAACACTTTGTGTGCTACCAAACGTCACAACGTAACTGGGTGATTATAAAGGTGCTCTACAGGTGTCTCCAAAGGTACTTGTTGGGTTGGCGTATTTCGAGATTAGGATTTGTCACTCCGATTGTCGGAGAGGTATCTCTGGGCCCACTCGGTAATGCACATCACTATAAGCCTTGCAAGCATTGTGACTAATGAGTTAGTTACGGAATGATGTATTACGGAACGAGTAAAGAGACTTGCCGGTAACGAGATTGAACTAGGTATCGAGATACCGACGATCGAATCTCGGGCAAGTAACATACCGATGACAAAGGGAACAACGTATGTTGTTATGCGGTCTGACCGATAAAGATCTTCGTAGAATATGTGGGAGCCAATATGGGCATCCAGGTCCCGCTATTGGTTATTGACCGGAGAGGTGTCTCGGTCATGTCTACATAGTTCTCGAACCCGAAGGGTCCGCACGCTTAAAGTTACGATGACAGTTTTATTATGAGTTTATGTATGTTGATGTACCGAAGGAGTTCGGAGTCCCGGATGAGATCGGGGACATGACGAGGAGTCTCGAAATGGTCGAGACGTAAAGATCGATATATTGGATGACTATATTCGGACTTCGGAAAGGTTCCGAGTGATTCGGGTATTTTTCGGAGTACCGGAGAGTTACGGGAATTCGTATTGGGCCTTAATGGGCCATACGGGAAAGGAGAGAAAGACCCCAAAGGGTGGCCGCACCCCTCCCCATGGGCTAGTCCGAATTGGACTAGGGAGGGGGGGCGCCCCCTTCCTTCTTTCTCCTTCCCCCTTCCCTTCTCTTACTCCCACAAGGAAAGGAGGAGTCCTACTCCCGGTGGGAGTAGGACTCCCCCCTTTGGCGCGCCTCTCCCTTGGCCGGCTGCCTCCTCCTTGCTCCTTTATATACGGGGGCAGGGGGGCACCCCATAGACACAACAATTGATCCTTGAGATCTCTTAGCCGTGTGCGGTGCCCCCCTCCACCAAATTACACCTTGATAATACCGTTGCGGAGCTTAGGCGAAGCCCTGCGTCGGTGGAACATCATCATCGTCACCACGCCGTCGTGCTGACGAAACTCTCCCTCAACACTCGGCTGGATCGGAGTTCGAGGGACGTCATCGAGCTGAACGTGTGTAGAACTCGGAGGTGCCGTACGTTCGGTACTTGATCGGTCGGATCGTGAAGACGTACGACTACATCAACCGCGTTGTGATAACGCTTCCGCTGTCGGTCTACGAGGGTACGTGGACAACACTCTCCCCTCTTGTTGCTATGCATCACCATGATCTTGCGTGTGCGTAGGAATTTTTTTGAAATTACTACGTTACCCAACATCTTAGAACTGTTGGAATTGCCTTTCATTGCTCAGCAGCAATTAAACTGTAAGCTCGTCGACTGACTGCTCGTTTTTGTAGAAATCCTGTGAGCTCGGGGCTCGTTACGCCGAGCTGGAAAAGAAGCAGATCCAGCTTAACCTGGACCTGAAGCTTGCTCAAGAGAACCTGAAGAAGTCCCAAGATGGAGCAGCTAATACGTTTGGTGAGAATTTAGTTTACTGTCTTTGTCCTGTCTTCCCATCTCTTGCTCTGACTCGACTATCGTCTCTTGCAGAAAAAATGAAGGAGGCTCTGGAGAAGAAAGACCGTGATCTAGCTGAGGCGCAGAAAGCAGCACTTGCGAAGACCAAGCTTGCTGAAGAGAAGCTGGCTTCAGTCGGTAAGCTTGAGGAGGAGAACGCCAGGCTGAAGACCGCGCTTGATGAAGCTAACAAAGAATCCACTCGACTGAAGAAGGATAAGGATGAACTGACAGACAAAGCCAGTGACTTGGTGCAGAAGAGGAACGATCTAGAGGTTTATCTGGGAGGTCTCGCCAAAAAATTGTCTCTCATGCTTGAAGGTATTCCTTTTCCGATTGATCTGTCGTAGTCGACTCATCATACCATCGTCGATTCATTTCTCATTTTTGCACGCAGAATTCTGTCCGAACTTCGAAGAGGAGACCGGGCGAGTCGAGATGAACTTGGATCCCATCAACTCTCCTATCAAGGATGAAGCTGCCATGCACGTGCTCCGACTGGAATCTCGCCTGTCAAGCGTCACCGATTACATCGCTCGTCTGAAAGTGGCGGTTTCCCGAGTCGACACTGCTCTTTTGCCCAAAGCCACTTTTGAGAATGACTTGGAGTCTCTGATGGCCCGACTCAACCGGATCCCAGACCGAGTGTTAGAGTGGAAGAAATCTTCTGCCCGTTGCGGTGCTGATGTGGCATTGTCCTTAGTCCGGGTCCATTGCAAGGATGTGAAGGAAGACAAGCTTGCAGCGCTCAGGGTTTCTAATACCAAGAAGCTCAACTTCCAATCCTTCCTGGAGACCTTTATTGACGCAGCCACTCGGATCGCGGACGGAATCGACTTAGATGAGTTTGTTGAGCCTGCCAGTCCTCCTGTTGAGGAGTAGAAAACTTTATGTCGTGCCTTAAATTTAACTCGGAATGCCGAGTGATCTTGTAACCGTGAAACTCTTTCGGGCTTGGAGCCCGAGTACTTTCCCTTAAATTAGCCTCGGAATGCCAAGTGATCCTGTAACCGTAAAAATCTTTCGGGCTTGGAGCCCGAGTACTTTTGTCCGTGGTTGGGAACACTTTAAGACGTATCCGAACTTGGTTTATCCCCAAACTTGCTTGTGCTTTGTTCTCGGAGTGGAACTTGTTCTTCACCCGGATGTTTATTAACTTGAGATGCAGCTCTGAGGAGAAGGTTCCAGTCGACCTGCACCTCGTCGTCCTTGCGGATAAGGATGGAGCACACGTTGTACTTGTGGCGCAGCTCAGAAGAGAAGGTCGCAGTCGACCTGCACCTCATCGTCCTTGCGGATAAGGATGGAGCGCACGTTGTACTTGTGGCGCAGCTCAAAAGAGAAGGTCGCAGTCGACCTGCACTTCGTCGTCCTTGCGGATAAGGATAGAGCACACGTTGTACTCATTGTCAGAAGAGCAGATCGGATCTTACTCGGACTGTATTTTTTCCTTAGGCGAGTACTGGACTGCAGCTAAGCCCCCGAGTGAGAAGGTTGCTCTTCACTCGGTGGGATTTTTGTAACTTAGGAGAGTACAGGACTGCAGCTAAGCCCCCGAGTGAGAGGGTTGCTCTTCACTCGGTGTGATTTTTGTAACTTAGGCGAGTACAGGACTGCAGGTAAGCCCCCGAGTGAGAGGGTTGTTCTTCACTCGGTGGGATTTTTGTAACTTAGGCGAGTACAAGACTGCAGCTAAGCCCCCGAGTGAGAGGGTTGCTCCTCACACGGTGGGATTTTTGTAACTTAGGCGAGTACAGGACTGCAGCTAAGCCCCCGAGTGAGAGGGTTGTTCTTCACTCTGTGGGATTTTTGTAACTTAGCCGAGTACAGGACTGCAGCTAAGCCCCCGAGTGAGAGGGTTGCTCCTCACACGGTGGGATTTTTGTAACTTAGGCGAGTACAGGACTGCAGCTAAGCCCCCGAGGGAGAGGGTTGCTCTTCACTCGGTGGGATTTTTTAACTTAGGCGAGTACAGGACTGCAGCTAAGCCCCCGAGTGAGAGGGTTGTTCTTCACTCGGTGGGATTTTTGTAACTTAGGCGAGTACATGACTGCAGCTAAGCCCCCGAGTGAGAGGGTTGTTCTTCACTCGGTGGGATTTTTGTAACTTAGGCGAGTACAGGACTGCAGCTAAGCCCCCGAGTGAGAGGGTTGTTCTTCACTCGGTGGGATTTTTTAACTTAGGCGAGTACAGGACTGCAGCTAAGCCCCTGAGTGAGAGGGTTGCTCTTCACTCGGTGGGATTTTTGTAACTTAGGCGAGTACAGGACTGCAGCTAAGTCCCCGAGTGAGAGGATTGCTCTTCACTCGGTGGGATTTTTGTAACTTAGGCGAGTATAGGACTGCAGCTAAGCCCCCGAGTGAGAGGGTTGCTCTTCACTCGGTGGGATTTTTGTAACTTAGGCGAGTACAGGACTGCAGCTAAGCCCCCGAGTGAGAGGGTTGCTCTTCACTCGGTGGGATTTTTGTAACTTAGGCGAGTACAGGACTGCAACTAAGCCCCCGAGTGAGAGGGTTGCTCTTCACTTGGTGGGATTTTTGTAACTTAGGCGAGTCGGATTCGCGACAAAGTACCTGAGTGGGAGGCTGACTCACCATTCGATAGGATTTTGAAAACTTGGGCGAAACGGATTCGCGACCAAGTCACCCACTGGGGGATTTTTGACACATATGTAAGCAACAACAAACATTTTGACATATCGAAAAACTCTTGTCTTTGATAATCAGAACTACAGAAGGTATCTTTTATTATATCTCAACCGACTGAGTGCTTAAGTATAAAAGGGGCGGAGCAGCTCCGCATTCCAAGCTCGGGGCTCGTCTCTCTTGTGCTCGACATTATACAGATGGTATGCTCCATTGTGGAGCACTCTGGTGACGATGAAGGGGCCTTCCCAGGCAGGAGCAAGCTTGTGTGGCTTCTGTTGGTCTACTCGGAGAACCAAATCTCCCTCTTGAAAGGCTCGACCTCTCACGTTCTTGGCGTGGAATCGACGCAGGTCTTGCTGATAGATGGTGGACCGGATCAGGGCCATCTCTCTTTCCTCTTCCAGGAGGTCAACTGCGTCTTGCCGTGCTTGCTCTACTTCGTTTTCTGAGAAAAGCTCGACTCGGGGAGCATTGTGGAGCAAGTCACTCGGGAGCACAGCTTCGGCTCCATAAACCAGGAAGAATGGAGTTCGGCCAGTCGACCGATTTGGAGTTGTTCTCAATCCCCACAGCACTGATGGAAGTTCATCGATCCATGCTCCCGCCGCATGCTTGAGGTCACTTATCAGTCGGGGTTTCAAGCCTTTGAGAATCAATCCATTTTCTCTTTCAGCTTGTCCATTCGACTGGGGATGGGTGACTGAGGCATAGTCGACTCGAGTACCTTGGGAAGCACAGAAAGCTCTGAACTCATCAGAATCGAAGTTCGATCCATTGTCAGTGATGATGTTGTGAGGAACACCATATCTAATCGTTAACTCTCTGATGAAGGTAACAAAAGTGCTGGCTTCAAGGTTCTTGATAGGCTTGGCCTCAATCCATTTGGTGAATTTGTCGACTGCCACAAGCACATGAGTGAAGCCGCTTCTTCTAGTTCTGAGCGGTCCGACCATATCCAAGCCCCAGACTACAAAAGGCCAGACAAGTGGAATGGTCTTCAAGGCTGATGCAGGCTTGTGAGACATGTTGGAGTAAAACTGGCATCCTTCGCACTTGTCAACTATTTCCTTCGTCATCTCATTCGCTCGCGACCAGTAAAAACCTGCTCAGTATGCTTTGGCCACGATGGTCCGAGAGGACGCATGGTGACCATAGGTCCCCGAGTGGATATTGTTGAGGATCACTCGACCTTCTTCTGGTGTTATACACTTCTGACAGACTCCAGTCGCACTCTGTCTGAACAACCGCCCTCTGATTACTGTAAAGGCTTTAGATCGACGGACGATCTGCCTAGCCTCTTCTTCATCTTCTGGGAGTTCTTTACTGAGAATGTATGCAATATACGGTACCGTCCAGTCGGGAGTGACAACCAAAACCTCCATGATCAAGTCGACCACGGTGGGAACTTCTACTTCAGTCGGATCTGTGGCACTCTTCGGTTGTGGGGGCTCTTCAGTGAAGGGATCTTCTTGTACTGAAGGTGAATGAATATGTTCTAAGAACACATTGCTAGGAATGGCTCCCCTCTTGGAACCTATCTTTGCCAGATCATCGGCTGCTTGATTTTTCAGTCGGGGTATGTGATGGAGCTCCAAACCCTCAAACTTCTTCTCTAGCTTTCTTACTGCATTGCAATAACCAGTCATGGCTGGGCTTCTGACGTCCCATTCCTTCATCACTTGATTGACCACTAAATCCGAGTCGCCGTAGACCATGAGGCGACGGACGCCGAGTGAAATGGCCATACGCAACCCGTATAGAAGTGCTTCGTATTCAGCCTCATTGTTAGAGGAATCAAAGTGAATCTGAAGAACATAGCTGAGTTTGTCTCCTCGGGGGGATACCAATACTACCCCAGCACCGGAACCATTCAACATCTTGGAGCCGTCAAAAAACATGGTCCAGTGCTCCGAGTGAACTTGAGTCGGCAGTTGCTGTTCGATCCACTCGGCCAAGAAATCTGCTATTGCTTGGGACTTGATTGCTTTGTTTGCTTCAAACTCAATGCCTAAGGGAAGGAGTTCAATCGCCCACTTTGCCACTCGACCAGTTGCATCTCTATTATTCAGGATCTCTGATAGTGGTGCGTCGCTGACGACTGTAATGGAATGATCAGAGAAATAGTGAGCAACCTTCTTCGCGGTCATGTATATCCCATACACAAGCTTCTGATAATGTGGATATCTTTGCTTTGATGGGGTCAGAACTTTGGAGAGATAGTACACTGGGCGCTGAACTTTGTATGCCTTTCCTTCTTCATCTCGCTCGACCGTGAGCACAGTACTAACAACTTGTCCAGTGGCTGCAATATAAAGCAGTAAAGGTTCCTTGCTGATTGGGGCAGCTAGCACCGACTGGGTGGAAAGCAGGGCTTTGAGCTCTGCAAACGCTGCATCAGCTTCATCAGTCCACTCGAACTTGTCAGCCTTCTTCATCAGTCGGTAAAGAGGCAGTGCCTTTTCACCAAGGCGAGAAATGAATCAACTCAGGGCGGCCAAACATCCAGTCAACTTTTGGACATCATGTGCACGCACAGGGCGTTTCATTCGGAGTATGGCACCAACTTTCTCTGGGTTAGCGTCGATTCCTTGTTCGGAAACGAGGAAGCCGAGTAACTTTCCACCAGGAACTCCAAATGTGCACTTTGCCGGACTGAGCTTGATATCATACCTTCTGAGGTTTGCAAAGGTTTCTGCGAGGTCAGCCAACAGGTCGGAGCCCTTTCGTGACTTGACCACAATGTCATCCATGTATGCCTCCACATTCCGACTGATTTGAGTGAGCAGGCACTTCTGAATCATCCTCATGAATGTGGCTCCCGCGTTCTTCAGGCCGAATGGCATGGTGACATAACAGAAGCATCCAAATGGCGTAATGAAAGCCGTTTTTATCTCATCGGGTCCATACAGTCGGATCTGATGGTACCCGGAATAGGCATCCAGAAAGGACAATCTCTCACACCCCACAGTCGAGTCGACAATTTGGTCGAGACGGGGCAGAGGAAAATGATCTTTCGGACAGGCCCGATTGATGTGTTTGAAAGCAATGCACATGCGGAGTGAATTGTCCTTCTTGGGGACCATGACAACATTAGCGAGCCACTCGGAGTGGTAAAGTTCTCTGATGAACTCCGTTGCCAGGAGCCGAGCCACCTCTTCACCAATTGCTTTTCTCTTCTGCACGGCGGATCGCCGAAGATGTTCCTTGACTAGTTTCACTTTTGGGTCGACTCGGAAACGGTGCTCAACCAGTCCCCTGGGTACACCCGGCATGTCAGCAGGCTTCCACGCGAAGATGTCCCAGTTCTCACACAGGAACTGGATGAGCGCTTCTTCCTATTTGCTGTCGAGGGTGGTTGAAATATGAGTCGGGGCAGCCTCAGGGTCAGTCGGGTGAATATGAATCGGCTTGGTTTCACCGGACGACTGAAATGCAGAGTCGGTTGCAGGCTTCTTGGATCGTAGCAAATCACTCGGATCTGCATTTTTCCGATACTCTTGCAACTCTACAACTGCCATTTGCGCATCAGCGATCTTTGAGCCCTTCTGAAAGCACTCCTCCGCCTTCTGCCGATTGTCAGTGACAGTGATCACCCCCTTAGGACCAGGCATCTTCATCTTGAGGTACACATAACACGGTCGAGCCATGAAACGCGCATATGCGGGCCTGCCCAGGATAGCATGATAGGAACTCTGGAAATCTACCACTTCAAATGTCAACTTCTCTTACCGGTAATTCTTGGAATCACCGAAAACCACATCAAGTGCAATTTGGCCGAGTGATTCAGCCTTCTTGCCAGGGATAACGCCGTGGAAGCTCATATTGCTCGTGCTAAGTTTGGACATCGGAATGCCCATCCCCTTCAAGGTCTCCACGTACAGGATATTCAGGCCGCTACCACCATCCATCAGCACCTTAGTCAGTCAGGTGCCCTCAACAACTGGGTCGACCACCAACGCCTGCCTCCCGGGGGTGGTGATGTGCGCTGGGTGATCAGACCGGTCGAATGTAATAGCAGTCTGAGACCACTTCAAATAGCTAGGTGTTGCCGGGGCAACCATGTTCACTTCTCTGTTTATTACTTTCAGTCGACTTTTGCTTTCAACGTCAGCAAAAATAATCAGAGTGGAATTGACATTGGGAAAACCATCATCATCTTCATCCCTGTCGTCACCCTTGTCCAACTCCTTCTCCTTCTCTTTGGGCTGTTTATCACGAAACTGCTGGATCAGGAGCCGACACTGTCGAGTGGTGTGTTTGGGGTAAATGAAATTACCCTCTTCGTCTTTCTTGGTATGAATGTGGCATGGTAAATCCAACACATCGTTTCCATCTTGATCCTTTACTTTCTTGGGGTTCCATGGCCCTTTGGGCTTCCCCTTGAACTTTCCTTAGGTCACTGCCAAGGCTTCACCAGGAGCCGCTGGTTCGGCCTTCCGCTTCTGCTTCCGACTGAAATTTGCTCCTCCGGCATCCTGGGCGACTGTTTTATGCTTGTCGCTCCGGAGTCGGTCTTCGTCTTCGCCGTTAGCATACTTGGTGGCAATTTCCATCATTCGACTAAGGGACATGTCCCCAGTCCGACCGAACTTCAGGTTCAGCTCTCTGTACTTGACGCCCTCTTTGAAGGCGCAAACCGCTTGGTGTTCTGACACACCCTCCACCGTGTGGTTCAGAGTGATCCACCTCTGGATATAATCCCTCAAGGTTTCACCCGGCTTCTGAACACAAGACTGTAACTCTGTCAGCCCCGCCGGTCATTTGCAGGTGCCCCCGAAGGTTCTGACAAACACTCGGGCCAGCTCTTCCCAACTGTCAATGCTGCCAGGTGCTAGCTGATTCAGCCACGCCCTGGCTGAGCCTTCCAACATCAAAGGAAGGTGTTTCATAGCTACATCATCATCTCCCCCACCAATCTGTGCAGCCACTCGGTAGTCCTCAAGCCAAGTGTCGGGCTTGGACGATCCGGTAAACTTATTGACTCCGGTCGCCAACCTGAAGTTGGGGGGAATCACCGCCGCCCTGATGGTTCTGCTGAAGCACTCGGGACCGGAAACATGCACTCTGCTTCCAGTCGGGTGGTCTCTGGTAGGGCCTTCCCTGTATGCTCTGTTCCTGTCGACCAGACCTTGAACGAGGATGGACCTCGCATCAAAACCTGGCTCCCTGGGGTCGACTGGAATCCTTCGTCCACCACTAGGAGGACGTCTGTCATCATGCTGCCGAGGCGCACAAGACCCGCTCCTCGGAGGAGGGGTGGGCACTCGACGCCGATCATCTGGGACTCGGTAATCTGACTGCTCATGATATCTGTATTGATCTCGCCGGTCTCCACGCCCCTCACGCCGCAAGGGCGATCTTGGGCTATGGGCCGACCAAACTGTGTCTGCTCTTGCGGATCCGCTGTGGATCCTATTCCATGACTGGGACACTGCTGTGTTCAACTCCCCAGCTGCCCGGAGCAAATCTCTGATCTGCACTAAGCCTCTGCTAGCCTCCAATTGAGAAGGTTGGATTGACTCTGCTATTCGGGCTGCCGCTGCAAGATTCTGAATTGGAGTTCGGTATACCTGAGTTGGCAGTGGAAAAAGTTGTCGTCGACTGGATTCTGGACGTCGCTCCCGAGGACGCTCGTCTAGTGCGTGCTGGAGGTTCTCTAGGCGAGTGCGCTCGGCCAGGTTGGCCAGGCGCGCTTCCTCCAAGTCCAGGGCCTCGGGGGTCTCTCCAACGATAGGAGTGTGAAGTGCATCCATGTTGCGGCGACGGTGCTCTTCTCTCTGCCGTGAAGAAAAAGACTCGGGGTGATATTCTTCGTGAACACGTGACGGATTGCCGCCACCATTTCCGCCACCATTGCGGTCGAAGCCTAGAGGACTACGTGGTCCATCAACCATCAGGACTTCCGCCGCGGGGTCACTGCTACCGCACTCGGATGCGGTCTCGACGGAGCCAGTCGAACAGGCCGTACAGATTTTCGTCGGGCTCGATTGCCGCGACCTGTGGGGCAGCCGACTGGCGGACCGCCGCGTGCCTCACCCACCGCTGGAGCCGCGACCGACCGGAACGCTTGCGCCGGCGGGTAGCGGGGAGTGAAGAAGCCACAGGAGCCGACCGATGCCGAGTCGACGACTGACGGAGGAGAACGCCACGGACGCACGCGCGAAAGTGCGTAGCCCCGCGGACAGGGAGCGCGTCGATGTCGAGTGGTGCCTCCTGGAGCCAAGCGGAGTCGTCGGCGACGAAGGTGAGCGCGCCGAGACGGATCTCGCGCCCCTCGGCCAAACCTCCACCGGAAACCATGATGACGGGAGTCGGAGAAAATGCAACTTTCACCGGAAAAACGCTAAAACACCTGCCCCAAGGTGGGCGCCAACTGTCGTGGTACTAATGCTGACAGTAGAAAGGGGGGTAGGTTACGGAAAAGCAGGTCCTAGCTACGGTGAAGTTGTTGACAAGTGTTTTACGAGTTCAGGCCCTTCTCTGAGGAAGTAACAGCCCTACGTCTCGGAGCCCGGAGGCGGTCGACTGGAATATGAATGTGTGTGTTACAGGGGTGCGAACCTTGTGTCAGTGGAGGGGGGTGGCTTATATAGAGTGCGCCAGGACCCCAGCCAGCCCATGACGCCAAGGGTTCAATGTACATTAAGGTAGGACGTTACAGGCAACGCCAGCAGTAAAAGGTATTAAATGACCATCAAGTCTACAGAGTAAATGCTCGGCCGTTGTTGTAGAGTGACCTTTAATCTTCTTTACGTCGAGTGCTTTCTGGTACGGTCGAGTGCTCTGATCCTTCCGAGTGGAATGTCTTATGTCGAGTGGATGATGATATCCCTCCAATGCTGCTGACTTTAGGGTAATGCCCTTAGGGTGGGTGTCTAGGTCAGGCCTGTAACCCTACCCTAGGCACATAACTTCGTCAATCCCTACTCCTTGCATTAACATCAATTGATGGGCATCTCCATAGCCCATTGATTAGCCTAGTTGATGTGAGATCTTCTCCTTTTTTGTCTTCTCCACATAACCCCCATCATCATATTCTATTCCACCCATAGTGCTATGTCCATGGCTCGCGCTCATATATTGCGTGAAAGTTTATAGGTTTGAAATTACTAAAGTATGAAACAATTGCTTGGCTTGTCATCGGGGTTGTGCATAATGAGAGCATTCTTGTGTGACGAAAATGGAGCATGACTAAACTATATGATTTTGTAGGGATGAACTTTCTTTGGCCATGTTATTTTGAGAAGACATAATTGCTTAGTTAGTACGCTTGAAGTATTATTATTTTTATGTCAATATGAACTTTTGTCTTGAATCTTTCGGATCTGAATATTCATACCACAATTAAGAAGAATTACAATGAAATTATGCCAACTAGCATTCCACATCAAAAATTATCTCTTTTATCATTTACCTACTCGAGGACGAGCAGGAATTAAGCTTGGGGATGCTTGATACGTCTCCAATGTATCTATAATTTTTGATTGCTCCATGCTATATTATCTACTGTTTTGGGCAATATTGGGCTTTATTTTCAACTTTTATATTACTTTTGGGACTAACCTATTAACCGGAGGCCCAGCCCAGATTTGCTGTTTTTTTGCCTGTTTCAGTGTTTCGAAGAAAAGGAATATCAAACGGAGTCGAAACGGAATGAAATCAACTGGAGAAGTTAATTTTGGAAGGAAAGCAACCCGGGAGACTTGGAGTCCACGTCAAGAAAGAAACGAGGGAGCCACGAGGTAGGGGGGTTCGCCCACCCCCCTAGGGCGCGCCCTCCACCCTCGTGGGCCCCTCGTGGCTCCCCTGACGTACTTCTTCCGCCTATATATCTCCATATACCCTAAAAACTTCATAGAATAGAATCGATCGGGAGTTCCGCCGCCGCAAGCCTCTATAGCCACCAAAAGTCAATCGGGACCCTGTTCCGGCACCCTGCCGGAGGGGGGAACCCTCACCGGTGGCCATCTTCATCATCCCGGCGCTCTCCATGACGAGGAGGGAGTAGTTCGCCCTCGGGACTGAGGGTATGTACCAGTAGCTATGTGTTCGATCTCTCTCTCTCGTGTTCTTGATTTGGCACGATCTTGATGTATCGCGAGCTTTGCTATTATAGTTGGATCTTATGTTTCTTCTCCCCCTCTACTATCTTGTAATGGATTGAGTTTCCCCTTTGAAGTTATCTTATCAGATTGAGTCTTTAAAGATTTGAGAACACTTGATGTATGTCTTGACGTGTGTATCTGTGGTAACAATGGGATATCACGTGATTCACTTGATGTATGTCTTGGTGATCAACTTGCGGGTTCCGCCCATGAACTTATGCATAGGGGTTGGCACACGTTTTCGTCGTGATTCTCCGGTAGAAACTTTGGGGCACTCTTTGAGGTTCTATGTGTTGGTTGAATAGATGAATCTGAGATTTTGTGATGCATATGTTATAATCATACCCACAGATACTTGAGGTGACATTGGAGTATCGAGGTGACATTTGGTTTTTGGTTGATTTGTGTCTTAAGGTGTTATTCTAGTACGAACTCTAGGCTGTTTGTGACACTTATAGGAATAGCCCAACGGATTGATTGGAAAGAATAACTTTGAGGTGGTTTCGTACCCTACCATAATCTCTTCGTTTGTTCTCCGCTATTAGTGACTTTGGAGTGACTCTTTGTTGCATGTTGAGGGATAGTTATATGATCCAATTATGTTATTATTGTTGAGAGAACTTGCACTAGTGAAAGTATGAACCCTAGGCCTTGTTTCCAAGCATTGCAATACTGCTTACGCTCACTTTTATTATTAGTTACCTTGCTGTTTTTATATTTTCAGATTACAAAAACCTATATCTACCATCCATATTGCACTTGTATCACCATCTCTTCGCCGAACTAGTGCACCTATACAATTGACCATTATATTGGGTGTGTTGGGGACACAAGAGACTCTTTGTTATTTGGTTGCAGGGTTGTTTGAGAGAGACCATCTTCATCCTACGCCTCCCACGGATTAATAAACCTTAGGTCATCCACTTGAGGGAAATTTGCTACTATCCTACAAACCTCTGCACTTGGAGGCCCAACAACGTCTACAAGAAGAAGGTTGCGTAGTAGACATCACCATCGCGAAGAAGTTGTGCGGTGTGACATTATGAGAATTGGCAAGCAGACTCCTCTCCAGCTGATACGTTCCCTGTGACATTATGAGAATGATACTATAGTATCTTCGGCTTTATAATTTGATTCATGTTGAGTTTTCAAATGGGTGCCTTCTTGTTTGCGCAGAGCTTGTCACGAGATTGTGCTTGCTGGCATCAAGCTATGGACTTGCTAGAAAAAGATATAATGGTGTGTTTGGTGCTTATACGAGGCCCCAGAAGATGATTATATGTACTACTTTATTTTATTCTTTGTATTTTTCTGTATATTGCCAAACGGATTTAGAGCATAGCCATTGCATTATGTGGTATCTGTGTGTGTTCCCTACATTTTTTTGTATGTTGATAAACATGGAAACACGCTGTCAGAGTGGGTCAGTTTGTATATCTGAGTGTCTACACATGAATCTTGACTATATATAGCAATATGGGCACAAGAACCCTTTAAATTTTGTCATATGTCACATCTACTAACTTTTCCTTCCAAATGTTTTAAGTATTGAGAATTCTGAGAGAAGAACAATTATGCATATATATTATTGGATTGATGAATGTAAATATTATGAAATATAACACAAATGCATTGTTGCATGGTTCTGTGTTTGAAATTCAAAGTCTGTGTATGGGGGTGGAAGGAAAGAATTGCGAGTCATGCTGCTATCTCTGCCTCCTCAACTGATGCTCGCCACTTCTGTTAAGGATTTATGTTTATTTTAGTCCACCAAGAAAAAATAAATTAGTGACCAACTGTGCTTATCTACTACTGCTTCAAGATTTTTTTTCTTTAAAGGTCTGATAGTACATTTGTAGATTTTTTGACTATTTTTGTTACTACTACAAATTTAGTTACATTTCTCAAAATAAAAGTAAATACTAAAATTTTCTATGAAAATACAGATCTTAATTTGAATTTACTGTAATTTAGTTACATGAATTATTAAACTCTTGAAGAGCATGTAACAATCACAATGCATGTTTCTCATGCTCAATGGCTATTCCATGTGCCATTACTCTTCCATCCGATGGTTGTATGTTTCTCATGCTCAAAGGCTATTCCATGTGCCACTACTCTTCCATCTGATGGCAATGCGGAGCTGGATAGGGCCGACGAAGGACATTAGGGTGACTTCTTCACATCCACACTTCATGGTCCGAAAAGCGATAATTCAACCAGTGGCAACACAAAGGCATATTCACCTTATAAAGAATGAGGGTAACGTTATTTCCGATGTTTGTCAAAATTGAATATAAAAATTTGGCCTGTAGTGGCACGCAGAGCAGGTTTTTCAAAAGAAATCGCCCGGTGCAACCCACGGGCATTTGTACTAGTATATATAATAAAACATATAAAGCACGGATTGACTCCTTGGGTTCACCGTCGCAATACGCTTTCTTCCTGTGAATTTACGCTTTCAGTTTGAATATAAAACATATACGCGAGGTGGTACTAATTGCTTACTCCCTAATTTTTGTCCGTCTTCGTCCGTCTGTCTGTTACACGTCACTACTAGAAAACATGTCTTTAAAACCGGTTCGTAAGGGCCTTTAGTGCCGGTTCTGCAACCGCCAGTAAAGAGTGGAGACTAAAGCCCCCCCCCTCCCCTTAGTACCGGTTCGGCACAAACCGGCGCTAAAGATGCACCACGTGGCACGAGCCAGGCCCGGGTGCTGGTAGACCATTAGTACCGGTTGGTAACACCAACCGGTACTAAATGTTCGGGGGGGGGGGGGGGGGGGGGTTGGTTTTATTTTTTTATTTTTCCATTAATTTTGTGTTTTCCATTTATCTTTTTGGTTTGCTGGTATCTTACGATACAACATATTGTACACGTTATGCATATATATAAATAGATTTTCTCGTAGAACCGCATATATATATATATATATATATATATATATATATATATATATATATATATATATATATATATATCATCGAATGTCTCACAACCACCATTAATTATTCACACATACACATGTATATATATATACTATTTCTCCTACATGTTGCCTTGGTGCCTTGGGAGCACGATGACAAGTGGTTCATGGGGGCGGTAGCGGGTAATAGTATTCTCCTTTGGGATCTATGACCTGGTCGAGCAAAAAAACCCGCTATTTCCTCTTGAAGTGCTCGTATGCGCTCCGTTGGTAGGAGCTTCTCCCGCACCTCTTTGAACTGTTAAGAAGGAGATCAATATGCATGTGTATTAGTTGTGTGACTAGATATCGATAATGGTGTGAAAATTTGTGAATTGTGTTCTGACAAACGTGCCCAGTCCTGTCTATCAGATTTGCTCCTTTCGGACGCCATCATGCGAATGTTCTCGCAAACGTAGTATGCACACAGATCATTCCCCGGCGCCTACTTCAGGGCCTTTACGGGAATGGAATTGAATCAGATAATGATTAATCAAGCATGATAATTAATTAATGGTATCTTGAAACAAGAATTAAAGAGGTGGTAGCTAGCTAGCTAGTATTACTTACCTTGGGTCGATACCAAAACAGCTTTTTTCTCCAGTTGCCTGGAGTCCCCTTGATGAACTTTGCCCAAGCTCTGCCCGCCGGCAAAGAAAATTAATAAAGGGGTTATTAAATAGTTCATATTAGGAAATGATGAACTAAATAGGCCGAGATATAGTTAATAATGATTAAAATTACCTGTTGACTATCCCACACATGATGGTGTAGTCACTTTCTTGTTTAAGTAGTGAGTCCAGTACTTCAACTCTTCCTTCTTCAACTTTAATGTCTAACAAGATCCAATGAAAACTGCATGCGCACACGTTAATTTGCATGTCTTAATTAAGCGGGCATGTGCACAGAATTTGTAGTACAAGACAGTGTGACTCACAGGAAGTTGTAAGGAAGTAGTATATCTGCATTGGTATTGAGGCGCTTGAAGAACTCTAGCATGCTTTCCTCTAAACTTTCTTGATAATATGGATCTAGCCATGTGTGTTCATTAATGGTATTTGGGTCAATGAACCCAATGCCATAGCGTCCAGATTTTTTCATTTCATACATCTTCATCCTGCATAATACCACAGAAAAGAATATAGTGAGGATAATTACAGGTAATGATTGATCAAAATGATCACTACAGCTAGATTGACACTGAAATTACAGAAAGAAATCACTTACAGACAATAGCAACTGACGATAGATTTGTCGAGTGCGTCATTATTGTATAACTGAAATAGTTCTGAATACTCAACGGACACAACTTTATCATGGAAGTAATGCTCTTCCTTGACATTCACCATGAGGGACTCTCGATTGGAATCTTGGTAATGTTCATGTACCATTGATGTAATTCATACATTCTTGTTGGGAGCTTCTTGACCACGTCTGGCTCGACCAAAGGTTGGCCCCGGACATATTTCCGTTTTATTTCCTCCTCTCTAAGCGGAGACATGGGCTCGAGCTCGAGGAGTTGTCCAACAGTGATGTTGAGCATTTCAGCCTGCATTATATGCTCCTCGGTTATTACCAGATTGTTCAGCTCGGGAACGGTTTGCCTAACATAATATTGGGCGCGCGTACTCTCATGTGTTTTTGGCACAACAAGCGGGGGGGTCGATTGCGCCGCCTGTTCTCCCAGCTGGGGAACGATTTTCCCGCATTTTTTGACAGCTGCTTGTTGGCTTGAGCTCGAGCTGATCGCTTCTCTCCGTAGTCGTGCTCGATTTGCCTTCCTAATTTGGCGCTCATAGTCTGAGTCAACGGGCTTGGGAGCTGGTTCTCTTGCCATATGAATAAAGTGGTCAATAACTTTCTCAGGCACTTTCTCCCTTAGCGGCGGTGCCGGTTTCGGTCCAAAATGGGCGTCCACTTCGGCCCGCACTATGGCTTTGTTTTGCTCCTTGGTCATGTCGTAAGGCCCCTGAGGAAGAGGAGCGATGCTTGGACCATATTTATATCGCTTGACTCCGCCGGTACCTCCTGTACTACCTCGACTCGTACTGGCACGCACCACCGCTGCGGCGTGTCTCTTCTGCGATAGCTAAGGCGGCAGAGATGGCTGACGTGGCTGAGTTGGAGCAGGAGTCTGCTCACGCATTGACTTGGAGGAGCGGGAGTCTGCTGACACGGTGGCGGACTTCGAGGAGGAGTCGGCTCACGCGTTCGTGGACTTGGAGGAGCGGGAGTCTGCTGACATGGTGGCGGACTTCGAAAGATGATGCAATCCTTTCTCCATAGGATGATACGATGTATGGCATCTCCCAGTGTGTGCTCGTTGTCACCTCCAGGAATGTCAAGCTCTAGCCCCAAATATTGGTCCACCACCTCATCAACCAAGACACGAGCATAGCCCGCTGGAATCGGGTTGCAATGGAAGGTTGCTTCGGGGGGATTTGTAAAAGCAACGGTGTCTGCCACCTTCACGGATATGTTCTTCATTTTGAAGTGTAGCTCACAGTTAGTGTTCTCTATGATGTCATCCACAGGGTATGTATCCAGCAGTGCGTCGCCTGGGGCGGAACCAACGCTGCTTCTCGGCATGGATGGGACGGTGCTATCCAATGCTGGATGATCATCCGCTAGCTGCTGGCGCTGCTAAGACCCCCTTTCCTGGCTAAGTGAGTCGATCTGCTGCTGCTGCTGCTGGAATTTGAGTGCCAAGTCCGCGTGCAATGCTTCTGGGCCTTCAAGGCGTTCTGCGTCCCCCTTCCTCAGCTCCTCCTCCAGCTTCCTCTTCTTCTCCTCCTCCATCTTCTTTCTTGCACGGCTCCTGTAGTCGTCGTTCCAGTCCGAAAAGCCCTCATACCAGGGAATAACGCCCATGCCTCGTGTTCTTCCCGGGTGTTCAGGATTTCCCAGGGCGCGCGTAAGCTTGTCGTTCTCTCTGTTGGGCGTGAACACCCCATTTCGAGCATCTTCTATTGCTTCAAGTAACTTATCTTCGACTCCTTTTAGACTTGCCTTCTTCGAGACCAGGCCTGTCTTCGGGTCCAATGCCCCCCATGCGCATAGAACCAACTTCTGCACCTGGGGGGGGGGGCAGCTCCTAGTAACCGGAATGACCCCTGCATCCTCCATGTCTTTCTCAGACTTATCCCACTTAGGCATTGCCACTGCGTAGCCACCTGGCCCCAGCCTATGGAACTGCGTCTTTTTTGCGGCATTGGCCTTGTTTTTTTCTCGACCGTTCCTTAGTTAATTCAGATTCCTTGAATTTCACGAAAGCGGTCCAGTGTTCTCTTTGCTTCTCCAGTGTTCCCTTGAATTCTGGAGTCTTCCTTTTTGCAGCGAGGTAGTTGGCCCATACAATTTTCTTGTGGGTGTTGAATGCAATTGCCATCTTTTTAAGAGCAGCGTCCTTGACTTTCTGCACATCTGCATCAGTGAAATAATCTGGTAGGGTGAAATGTTCCATCAGAGATTCCCAAAGCTTTTGTTTTGCTCTGTCGTCAACCCAAGTAACATCTGGACGTTTAGTTTTTGGCTCTTTCCATGTTGGGTTTCGTAGTAATTTCAAAAATTTCCCTACGCTCACACAGGATCATGGTGATGTATAGCAACGAGAGGGAGAGTGTGTCCACGTACCCTCGTAGACCGAAAGCGAAAGTGTTATGACAACGCGGTCGATGTAGCCGTACTTGACGATCCGACCGATCAACAGTTGATGTAGTTGTACGTCTTCACGATCCAACCGATCAAGTACCGAACGTACGGCACCTCCGAGTTCAGCACACGTTCAGCTCGATGACGTCCCTCGAACTCCGATCCAGCCGAGTGTTGAGGGAGAGTTTCGTCAGCACAACGGCGTGGTGACGATGTTGACGTTCTACCGACGCAGGGCTTCGCCTAAGCACCGCTACAGTATAATCGAGGTGTAATTTGGTGTAGGGGGCGCCGCACACGGCTAAGAGATCCAATCTATCGTGTGTCTGTGGCGCCCCCCTGCCTCTGTATATAAAGGAGCCAAGGGGGAGGTGGCCGGCCAGGGTTTGGAGGCGCCAGGAGGAGTCCTACTCCCACCGGGAGTAGGACTCCCCCCTTCTCCTAGTTGGAGTCGGCGGTAGTACCGCCTACCAAGCGGTAGTACCGCTTAGGTTCCTTAGGCGGCAGTACCGCGAGTGGAGCGGTAGTACCGCTGGTGCCCTCCTTTCCCACTAAGGCCCACCAAGGCCCAACAGCCTCCCGGGGGGTTCCAGTAACCTCCCGGTACTCCGGTAAAATCCCGATTTCACCCGGAACACTTCCGATATCCAAACATAGGCTTCCAATATATCAATCTTTATGTCTCGACCATTTCGAGACTCCTCGGTATGTACGTGATCACATCCGGGACTCCAAACAACCTTCGGTACATCAAACTCATAAACTCATAATATAACCGTCATCGAAACCTTAAGCGTGCGGACCCTACGGGTTCGAGAACTATGTAGACATGACCGAGACACCTCTCTTGTCAATAACCAATAGTGGAACCTGGATGTTCATATTGGCTCCTACATATTCTACGAAGATCTTTATCGGTCAAACCGCATAACAACATACGTTGTTCCCTTTGTCATCGGTATGTTACTTGCCCGAGATTCGATCGTCGGTATCTCGATACCTAGTTCAATCTCGTTACCGGCAAGTCTCTTTACTCGTTCTGTAATACATCATCCCGCAACTAACTCATTAGCTGCAATGCTTGCAAGGCTTATAGTGATGTACATTACCGAGAGGGCCCAGAGATACCTCTCCGACAATCAGAGTGACAAATCCTAATCTCGAAATACGCCAACCCAACAAGTACCTTTGGAGACACCTGTAGAGCACCTTTATAATCACCCATTTACGTTGTGACGTTTGGTAGCACACAAAGTGTTCCTCCGGTAAACGGGAGTTGCATAATCTCATAGTCATAGGAACATGTATAAGTCATGAAGAAAGCAATAGCAGAATACTAAACGATCGTGTGCTAAGCTATCGGGATGGGTCAAGTCAATCACGTCATTCTTCTAATGAGGTGATCCCGTTAATCAAATGACAACTCATGTCTATGGCTAGGAAACATAACCATCTTTGATCAACGAGCTAGTCAAGTAGAGGCATACTAGTGACATACTGTTTGTCTATGTATTCACACAAGTATTATGTTTCCGGTTAATACAATTCTAGCATGAATAATAAACATTTATCATGATATAAGGAAATAAATAATAACTTTATTATTGCCTCTAGGGCATATTTCCTTCAGTCTCCCACTTGCACTAGAGTCAATAATCTAGCTCACATCGCCATGTGATTTAACAACAATAGTTCACATCACCATGTGATTAACACCCATAGTTCACATCGCCATGTGACCAACACTCAAAGGGTTTACTAGAGTCAGTAATCTAGTTCACATCGTTTATGTGATTTAATACCCAAGGAGTACTAAGGTGTGATCATGTTTTGCTTGTGAGAGAAGTTTTAGTCAATGGGTCTGCCAAATTCAGAACCGTTAGTATCTAGCAAATTTCTATGTCTACAATGCTCTGCACTGAGCTACTCTAGCTAATAGCTCCCACTTTCAATATGCATCTAGGTCGAGACTTAGAGTCATCCAGATCAGTGTCAAAAGTTGCATCGACGTAACCCTTTACGACGAACCTTTTTGTCACCTCCATAATCGAGAAACATATCCTTATTCCACTAAGGATAATTTTGACCGCTGTCCAGTGATCTACTCCTAGATCACTATTGTTCTCCCTTGCTAAACACAGTGCAGGGTATACAATAGATCTGGTTCACAGCATGGCATACTTTATAGAACCTATGGCTGAGGCATAGGGAATGACTTTCATTCTCATTCTATCTTCTGCCCTGGTCGGGCTTTGAGTCTTACTCACTTTCACACCCTGCAACACAGGCAAGAACTCTTTCTTTGACTGTTCCATTTTGAACTACTTCAAAATCTTGTCAAGGTATGTACTCATTGAAAAATCTTATCAAGCCTTTTGATCTATCTCTATAGATCTTGATGCTCACTATGTAAGTAGCTTCACTGAGGTCTTTCTTCAAAAACTCCTTTCAAACACTCCTTTATGCTTTGCAGAATAATACTACATTATTTCCGATCAACAATATGTCATTCACATATACTTATCAGAAATTTTGTAGTGCTCCCACTCACTTTCTTGTAAATACAGGCTTCACCAAGTCTGTATAAAACTATATGCTTTGATCATCTTATCAAAGCGCATACTCCAACTCCGAGATGCTTGCACCAGTCCATAGATGGATCGCTGGAGCTTTGCACACTTCTTTAGCACCTTAGGATCGACAAAACCTTCTGGTTGCATCATATACAACTCTTCTTTAATAAATCCATTTAGGAATGCAGTTTTTTTAATCCATTTTGCCAGATTTCATAAAATGCGGCAATTGCTAACATGATTCAGACAGACTTAAGCATAGATACGAGTGAGAAACTCTTATCGTAGTCAACATCTTGAACTTGTCGAAAAACCTTTCACTATTTGTTTATGTATTTTGCATTATGTTTTAGTTTTTCTGTATGCTAAATATGTCGTGTTAGGACCCTAACATGTCAAGAGTTAATTTCCCCTTATTGCTTGCAAAACTGAAACTATATATTCAGTTCGGCTTGATATTGTGTTTTCTATATGTGCAGTTTTCTGCCAGATGCACGCTCAGGTTTCCCAATTCAGACTAGACCGCATGTTGCAGGTTAGTCTGCAGAACACTGTACTGATTAAACTTGGAATTGTACTGTATATGTCAGAGTGCTATGTAGCACCTCCTATTTAGTCTTGCTACTGCAACAACATATATTTGATGTACGATTGCTGACTAAAGGTCCTCAGCCTGGTAGAATTAGGTTGGTATGAGCTTGGTTTGATTCGTTCTGGCTTTGATGTCTCTGTCATGTATGCACGTGCAGGTGGCAATGCATAGGGGAATTGTTTGCTCCTCCTTTATGTGTTAAAACTTGGACCTCTTCATCAACGAATTCAACGCGGACGAGATTGAGTTGCGTCTGCGCTATTCTGTCCACCACAGCAAGTTAGGAATGCTTTAACTTTTTTCTGCCTATGTTGAACCATTCACTCTGCATTCTCATCCTTATTTCTTGATGTTGGGCAAGGCATTGTAGATATTAGATGAGTTGCTAACTTCAGAAGGCTTTAATTCTAACTAGAAGGAACTTTTCTCAGGAATATTCTATTAGTTTAATGGTCAATCAACTGGTGATACAATAAAAGCTAGAAAGGGATGCAACTACTTTGGGATATATGCACTGGAAATATATGAACACTGTTGGCCCAAAATCAAAGGGGGGGCACTAAATTGTTGGCCATTTGGCCTCATGATTTTTTAATAATAACCGTTCTACCATGAAATATTTCTTCAGCTAGCATTCCAACAGTACTGTGTGTTGTAGTCATATATATCTGAATCATTTGATAATAAGAGTTTCCTCCTGTACCATGCATTTGGTGTCGCGCTCCAGTGTGAAAATGTTCCATGGTGCACTTATCACTTTACATGTTCTTTATTGACATTTTTACATTATATTGAATTATAAGTTTAGTGCTTACTCTTTTGTTACTTGCAGGCAACATGAGCGTGCATGTCTGGGAGTTTGTAAGACAGCGTTGACCCTCTTATATATATATATATTTCTACTTGCTGCCAGAAACCAAATAAATAGTCCTTCTATGTTGCTGCTCACTGATCGATGCTAAATAAATGACTTGTTCTCGAGCACTATTTTCACTTTTTGATTCATATGCAATTTGAGGATACGGATGACACACTGGTTTGCTTCTTTCACTACTAAAATTCTGTCCACCATTAACTTACGGGCAAAGCTCCAGAGCCATGCCAACATGCCTGAGTAAATGCTTTTTGTGGCCTTCTGCAGCTTGATACAAGCCTCTGACAATAGTTAGAGGCTTAGCGTGTCTATAATATTTCTGCTCCCAGGATGTGCCAGTTCACCAACAGGAGAGAGACCATGCAACTTGGAACGACAATTTTAATTTTTGTGTTTTTAATAACATACACAACCATGGCATTTTCTTCTGGAATATTGTTGTTTTCACAATAATAAGTTTGATAATGTTCATAACCATGGCATTCTTACTATGATGCAGCAATGCGCAGCTAGCTAGGTGTAGCTAATACAATAAGGTTGCTTTTCACTTCAGAATTAAGAGGAACTGAACGTTTATTTTACAGTTCAAACCAATTACTGGTCTATTGCAAAATGATATTGTCTCGTGGTACGGTTATCAAAATATAATCTCACCATGGCCAAAGGTAAAATTCTTTGAGGGTATTAGTTTGTTTCATCCACCAAGTCAAACAACTGGTGGCATATGGCGATGAGATGGGCTTCTTCAGCTCTTTATTTGGCAGTTCTCTTCTTGAATCCCCTCTCTGTTGTCATGAAATTGCAGCAACACAAATTTGTGATCTTGCCAGGTAATCATGTTGATTGAGAAAGAAATGGTACCCAGGACTATGTACTGTACTAATATTGAGAAAAATGTATGTTGTATCTCTTTCAGGTCCATGCTAGCTATTTCTTTGAACGGCATTCCGACAATATGTGCAAAAGGATGATGCCCATACGGACTAAATATCTCTTTTGTAGGTAAAAAAAAATGTTCTTCTATGGGTTACAAACCAAAGCTTGCTTGCGTATACTCTAGTGCTCCAGTTAAAGATGGAAAACTATAATCTACTGTGATGAGTAACCATCAGTTGCTGAATCCATTCTCTTGTGAATACTACTCTATCTCTCTCATCTCTTCGGTTGAGTGAGCGTTTGCGATGGGACATGCAAGAACAAAGAGCACAAGAAGTGTACAAATGAGCTAATGTAGAGCGGCTGACGATCAGATGATTTCGGGTCCGTGCTAGCTATTTATCATTTTGAAGCTATTCTTTGAGGACACATGATTACACTACATTACAAGTTGAAAAATGTGCAAAGTTGAAGTTGGTACTAAAGCGGATTGCTCTTTTTGATCTGCAAACAAATTTTAGTCATAAAATGTGCCATTGAAGTAGAAACACAAACTATGATGTACAAGATTTGTTTCTCCCGTTGCAACGCACGGGCCCTTTTGCTAGTCCCTCCCTATTAATTAATAATAAAGCACGCATTGGGGCTGTTGGGTTCACCGTCGTGGCTTTTTTGCATAAAGGTCCCTGTGCTTTTTAGTATTTGACCCACAGTTCAAATCGAACCGGTACGAACGGGAGAAAAACGCAGCCACGCTGTGCCTCGCGGCGCTCCTCCCCGCCCCACCTCCTGCGACGCCCCGCGCGCCGCCGGCCGCCTCCAACGGCCACCCACCCACACACCGGCGCAGACCCTGACGACCCACGCGCACCCGAGACCCGGCGCCCCCATCCATCTACCTCCTCACCGCGTCGCGCCGCTGCGCCCCCAAAGCGCCGCCCGGCGATGGATCCAAGCCGGCAACCGCCACAGCGCGCCTCCTGGCGGCGGATCCGGGCCGGCAACTATTCCCCTCCTCCCCCACGACTGGTTTCCTCTCCTCTGCGTCAAGATCGACGGTGATCTCACTGGCGCCTGCTCTCTGCCGACCTCCCCTTCCTCATCTCCCTGCGAGGTTCCCAGCCGCCCCCCCTCAGATGCGTGTGTTGTTGTTGTTTATGATGTAGGTGTTCAGCATGTAGAAGCCGGACGACATGATGCTGCTGTTGCCGATCTGCTGCAGCGTCTCTTGTTCGACTCCGAGATCACCGGCAATGAACACAATCAGGTGAGTACAGAGCATACTGAAAAGGGGAAATCAGGCCACGCCCGAGACATGAGCCCTGCCATCCCAACGTTCCTTGCTTGCTACCCTACATCGTCCCCATGATATTTTCAGTTCATGCCATCCCACGATCCGGTCAATGCAACGGGCTACACTATAACAATCTAAGGTCAAGTCGCAGCTTGGCTTATTTCACTAACTAAAGAAAATCCTAACTGACGAAACTGAACATTTGACAGCTATATTTACGCCTGACGAAACTGATTTTTTCTGAAACTTTGACAGCAGCTATTAACTGACAGTCTGACACTGTGGTCATCGCAGATGAGGACGTGCGTGCGTGTGGCGTGTGTGCTGCTGCTCGCCATCGCTGCCGTGCATGTGCATCGTGCCGACTATGTGCCATGTCATCCACAGGGCTTCGTCCTTGGTATCGGCGGTGGACGAGTGCGAGGCCAAAGTTTGAGCTTAGGGTGGAAACATGTGTCGAGCAGGATGTTCCTGCTCTTGGAATACTTGTGCACGTAGTTGAGTCCGCCTGCCACGTCCAGCGCGACCTGGACATGTTGGCTCCATCCGAGCACCTCGTCGCTGTGGAGCCACTTGCTAAGCGCGCTGTTCTTGGCGAACTCGAACATCATGTACGTCAATACATGTAGCCGCCGTGCATGCAGTGATGGAGAGGCCCCGGACAGGCAGATGAGGCTCAAGTGGTTGAGGCGACAAGGATGCTCACCTCGACGGTAGCGCACACATCATTGACTCCTGTTCGCGATCGTCGGGTACGGTTGATTCATCGAGGCCGCGGTTGATTCATTCATCCTTAGTACAGTTTATTTTCTGTTTCATGTGTTTTCTGTGTAGAAGTTGGGTCTCGATGACCTATAAGCATGAACAACCTTCTCCAACTGATAGTGTTATTCTCCTAAAGAATTTGCTATTTCGGTATTTGGATGGGGGATAAAGAACGACATTCATCATTAGTACTCCCTCCGTTTTTATTTAGTTCGCGTATTAGATTTGATTGAAGTCAAACTTCATAAAGTTTGACCAAGCTTATAGGAAACAATATAAACATTTACCATATCAAATCTATATGATGTGAAAGTACAATTAATAATGAATCTAATGGTATTGATTTGTTATTGTATATGTTAATATTTTTATTTAGAAACTTTGTCAAAGTTTACAAAGCTTGACTTTGACCAAAGCTAATATGCGAACTAAATAAAAACGGAGGGAGTACTTGAAGAGACTTGCCTGGTTGGGACTGAACAGGATCTGTTGTAGTGCATCTTACTTGACTGCTCATTGTACAATTTAAATAAAAATCAAGGTCTTCTCCATATGCAAGGGAATGTTTTCTTACTGCAATGGTAAGCTATTCTGAATCCATCTCATAATGTGGCTGCTCATGTTTGGTGCAGTTGTAGTGCATGGCATGGCGATGGTGGGGGAGATGCGAAGGGAAGATGAGAAGGGAAGATGATAGGGGGGATTACTCGATAAGTATGCGGAGGTGCTGTAAAGTTTCCTCCTTTATGTATAGTTATTTCATTATCCATCTAAATATCATCCCATGTATATGTATGAAACTCATTTTGTGCTGCTAAATTTTCTGTATAGATTTAGAATTATTTGGTGTTAAACTTATAATGATCGAAACAATGCTAAACTTACATGTTGATTCATCATTTGAAAAAACTGCATGCACAATTTGTTTGTTTCAGCACAAGAAGTTCAAACTTAATATACCTATCGCATCTGATGGTGTATGATTAACTTGCTCTTTGTTGTTTCTATTTGCCAAAATTTATTATTCATGGTTGGTTATTGCCGTTTTAATACAATCATCATTTTCAAATATATTTGGATTATATTAGGAAACTGCAGCTATGTGTTTCTGAGTTAGAGCTCCTAACAGACTGCTTTTGCTTCCTTACTTGCTTCCATTTTAACTTTAGATTGTTATTAAGCTGGAACTCCGAGCCATAGAGTCCATAAGGAAGTGTTGAAATACTTGCAGATCATGCAAGTTAAGAGTGGCTTTAATACTTTTGAGTGGACATAAAGTAATTTTAAGATCAGTAGTTGATGTACTCTCTCTTAAGAAAAGACTGACAATTGATGACAACAAGCCGAATGGTCCAGCACACAATAATGATTTTTCTTCTTCTTCGTAAAAGAATTATTTTTTCTAATTATTACATAGGAGGGCACCTCCATTCTCTCTCTGGATTTACTAACCACATGCTGGTCAGACTAGCTGCACACAGAGGTGTTGCAATCAAAAGCGTTCTGCTACCTAATAATATTAAAGGTTGATCTGAGTGAAATACAAGCAATTGAAGATAATTTGAAGATCTTGATCCTGCAGCATCAGACTATATTCTGGTTTTTATAACATGCAACAGACTATGTATAGGAAAGTATACTTTTTGTGAATCATTTTCTTCTCGCTTCTCTTACTACACTGGGCATCAGCAGGAAAGCAGCAGGTGGGTGCAGCACCGGCCTTGGCCAATTATCTCAGCAAAATCACATGGTAATCTTCTGTACAGATTGATTAATAGTTATGGTCACGTATGGGTAGGAGTTCTTTGACTTGCAATTATCTCAGCAAAATCACATGGTAATCTTCTGTAAATTACAAGATGTGCTCCTGTACAGATTGATTATTTGCTTAATCTTAATTTCGTGATGAATCATCGGATAGTGCCATAAGATTCAAAGACTTTTTTTAGCCTTTTTCGAGCAATTAATCTGCACCTTTGTTCATGGATGGGAGGTGCTTTTGATCTTCTAATTACTTCCTCCAAGTTAGGTGTTTGTGCTGCTGGTCAAAGGTATGTATATGACCGACTAAGATTTGTTTTTCTTCATATGCATTGTTAGAGTAATATCCATGCGCTTTATTTTTTCCTTCTGAATTTCTTTCATGCATCAGTGTATATGTTTCTTGTGGTCTTCCACAACTTTTGTTCTTGCTATTTTAGTTCTTGCTCTGGATAATTGAAGAAGTGATTAAAATTCTGTACATGGAGTTTATGTTGTCCTGAGATTTTGTCCTAATATTAAATTTTTTAATCCAAAATTTGTTTAGTTGGATTGTTATGAACATGTGAAGAACCCATTGTTAACTTTTGATTTTATTTACATCTGTCATTACTAATTCTCATCACTGATGATTGTTTGTAGTTAAGATTTTCTTCTAATCCATAAGAATTGATGCTAATATGCACTGTTATATTAAATCTGAATTTCATTGGTGAAGCACAGTTAAAGAAAAGTCATGGATAAAGCTTAGTGATTTCCAGTAAAGAGTTTCTACTAATCCATCAGCTAATGCTAATCTAACCATTAAATCCAGTGAAGATTTTTATTCTATGAGTCCTGCAGCTTTTCGTTGTTGTTGAAGCTAGCTGTGGGATGCCCTTTCTGTTTCATGTGATTCGATGCATAGATAGACAGATTCTATGTTCTCAGCAGACATGTTACTTGGACCTTCGTAAGATGGCGCAAGGGGAGCTATGGGTATAGATTGACACCAATATCTGCAAGCATGAAATTAAAGTACAAAAACTAATTCGTAGTGCCTTGGCTATAAGAACGCCTCGACTCCCTCAGCCGAAACCCCTGTTCGAGTGCTTCCCATGCTCGACATTGCTGTCGCTGTTTTTTCGACTTCGCCAGAATCTCGCCGTTCAACTTCGCCGGAATTTTGTACGCCTGTTCTCCGCCCACGGTACGTGGTTCAGTGCCTTCTGGTAGATTGATGCATATAGAATTATCCGCTATTTTCCTATAATTTCGCCATCAAAAGATGTTCTATTTGTTTCCTTACTAGCTGTTTTGGTTGTGCCCATCAATCATGATAGCCAATTTTGTTTCCTGAATGTTCAGGAGGATTTCAGTGCTGCTAAAGAGAGAAAAGGATCAATGCTATGAGATTGTTGCTGAGAGGCATGTACATGAATCGGGCACAATATGCTTTCTCCTTGCCTTTTCCTTATTGACTAAATCTAAGCACATGACTATATTCAGTTTTCTCATGTAACCTGAGCAGCTGCTGGTTTAGATTTAGCATTCCTTTCAATTCTTGATTAGCAGCGTGCTGCGACACACATGGCTCTGCCTCCGTGTCATTCTACCTGTTTTCATGCTCTCTACGTCTTCCAAGTCATCATTTTTTTAGTTCTTGAAGTAACAGGCAAATGGTAATATATACGGATGGAAGTTGCAAAAAAATCATTATCTTACTTGTCCAAGTAACATGCAGAATCATTTCTCTTATGGAAATTAGCCTGTTGTATTGACCTAACAAAGTCCACTTCAACCTACCTAATAATTATGCAGTGAAGATGGAGAGCGCCTCAAATATGAGAATCTACTCATCTTTTGTTTTCTGTTCTGTTGCCTCATGTATTTATAGTATGAATATGTTACACTCTGTTTCTTGAACTTGGTCAGTGTTAAGGTTTGGTATTAGGAGGGTAATTCTTCCCACCGTGCAGTTTTTTTATTTCATGAAGTGCATGATAATTAAAGAAGATACTTTATTTTGAGCGTTTCTTTCCAGATAATAGACTGGCTAACCAGTTGTCTGGCATTGTTGTAAATGCAGTAATGTTAGATTTCTTTCATAGTGGTTCACTTGCAAGCTTTATTCCACAAATTGTGTAGCATATTTGTATTTTTTTACCCTGGTTCAAGTCGTATGCATCCGCCAACACAATGAACCATTTGATATTTTCATGATGGGATAATGCATATGCGCAATTCGATGTGGGCACATGTCTGGCATGTATATTTTTCTTTCTTTGCACAGTATAACATCTTTCTGAATTTCATAGCTTTTGGATAATTAATTCAAATGCATTTCCACTCACACGCTTATGAACATGGCTACGTTTTGTAATGTAACATCAGAACACTTACAACATTACTTTGTTGTATATTGAGGGTCTGGTCCTTGACAGTGGTTGGCAGCACCTTCACATGAAGCACATGCAGAGGAATGTTACATCCAGACAGCTAATGTATCACTGTAGTATGAGAAAAGATGTTTTCTTTTTTGCATAAATTACTTCTTCAACTTGCAAATTCCCTTGACCTTGGAAGGATTTGATGAGCTGGCCAAAGTTATACAACCTCATAATACATGTCGTCCATTATGAAAATGTCATGCATGCTCTGCTCGATGTGTTCAGGAGCATAACTATCATTTGATCCATGCGTGTGTTTGTTTGGATCTGTTATTTACCCTCTTTCGCAAATATGCTAATCCTCAGAGTAGCTTTCGGGCGATCAACTTGATATAAATATTTTGTCAGATTCATATGCTTTCCTGAAAGCTGAACATTCAAAGTGGTGATGGTAAATGGCAGCCATGTCACCGGGGTTGGTTTTAAAGCAGACTAATCTCGATTGACTGTTGATCAATGTATATTTGTACAAAATTTCTATTTGTATGTGGCCAAAATAAATATTTGAGCACATTTTATTTATTTGTAGACACTATTTTCATGCTTATTTTTCTGTAACAAATTCGCCATGCCTGGAGTAGATCATTCAGTGGTGCAGTTCAAATGGTATATCCTCCGTTTGTCATAAGTTCTGAGGATCTGATCATCAAGAGAGATCATGATGGGTTTCATACGTGAAGTCAAGCTGCGCTTTGTACTAGAAGAACGGTGAAAAGGTGAGAAATAGTACAAACTGGGGACAGAGAATCTAATCCTTGTGCACGTCCTGGTGTTATCATCTTTCTGAACCATATCAATAACCGTATTTTCAAGATACTATCAGATATAAGCTTCTACGTTTCCCAAATGATTTTGTAAAGGTGAGATTTTGAAAATATGTGTCTCCATTATGTTTATTGTTACCGAACTCGGGATATGGCATGCAACAGTGCCATCAAGTTATGTTCAAGGTGAGAGCTTGATGTACGTAGCTTCTTCATATCCACTTTCATGCTTCGGAAATCAACAATAGTGTACCCTTATCATCGATGTTTATCAGAATTGGATATAAGAAATGACATGTAATGCACACAAAGTAAGTTTTGCGATTTTCTTGCCCGTTGCAACGCACGGGCATTTGTACTAGTACTAATAAAGCGGCTATTGCTTCCGTCGGGTTCACCGTCAATTTTTTTTCACTTATTCCGTAGGTGGTCTCTTTTGCCGGTTCCTACGACTCCTCTCCTCGATCAAATTTTCAAATAATGGTACGTCCAGGTACCGGCAGCGCCAGCCCATCTAACTAGCCGCAAAAAACATGGGCCTTCCTTAAGGGCTGCGTGCATGCGAGTGGGCTTTCTTATCTTAAGGCCCCGTTCAGAAGTGATCCTGCTTCTCGCGGGAGCTGGGCGAGCTGGCTTCTCACGGGAGCTGGGCGAGCGTTCGGCTGGACGAGCAGCTCCTCAGCGGAGAAAACGATTCGAGCGTCGGTCAGAGAGCTCGCTCGCTAGAGAAAACGGTTCGAGCGTCACTTCGGGAGGGCAATCAGGTGTAATTTCCTGCAACTCCTGCTTTTCTCGTTTTTCTGAAGCTGGACTCGAGCTGCTCCCGCAAATTACACTAGAGGCTGCTCGTTCTCCAGAATCCAGCTTCCAGGAGCTGAACCGTTCGACGGGCTTCTCGGGAAGCTGGAAGCCGGAGGAGATCCGAACGGGGCCTAAGTCTTAGAGAAAGAAAAAAACCCGCTACAATGCAGAATCGAACCTGGGATCTGTTCTAATTCTTTCGGCCAGGACAACCAACTGAGATAAACATCGGAACATATAAACGCTCCTAGCCTACCCGTTAACCTGGGGCATTTGCCTCGCGAAATCAACCTCGTTCACTCAATCTGCCTCGCCGGAGATGTTTTACCGTGCTGGCAGAGATCCCACCGTTTGTTTTTTTCACGCAGTCATTTCTTACTCATGTGGATGATGGGTGGGCCACCATCTCATGGGTCCGGCTTGGCAGTGTAGGTGGCGTGTGTGCGTCGCCCGTGCCTTGGGTGAAAGAAACAATATATGGCCGATCGTGGGTGTGGTGGGGCCGCCAGGCGAGTGGGCGGATTGACGCTGGTCTACCCTCACCCTCCTTCTATGCACCCAGCTGGGTCTCTTCCGCTTCAGAAGCGTTGGGCCCACTTGTTAGCCTCTTTGGGTGGGTGTGACACCAGGTGAGAGCTTGCGAGGTGGCCTGGTCCGCGATTGGTGGTGTGGACGCCGGGTGGGATGCGAGCAGTAAAACCTAGGTACCAATCCGCTCACGTCCTCGAGCCCCACGCAACTCCACTTTCTCTTCGTTTCTCTCCTCCTCCTCGATCTCCAGCGCATGGCCGCCGCCGCTCATCCTTCTCCTCTTCTCTCACGTGCCACCAGGTTACTGGCCCCTCCACCTCGCCTTCCTTCTCTTCGTTGTCCGGTGGCCGTCGGCGGCGCCTGGATCTGGATCGGGTGCAGGTTAGGTGAGGCCGGTGGTTGGGTGAATCCGGGCGCGGATCCGGTCACTAGGCAGCGTGGGGCTGCGGATCCGACGAGGTCATGGCGACGGCCGCGGGTTCTCGTGGTGGTGCTCTGAGAGAGAGAGAGAGAGAGAGAGAGAGAGAGAGAGAGAGAGAGAGAGAGAGAGAGAGAGAGAGAGAGAGAGAGAGAGAGAGAGCCCATTTTTAATTTCTGCCCAGTTTGTTTTATATGCATGTATCTGGAGAAACTAATGGGTATAACAGTGATTGTTCTTTCTGTGTATGTTTTCTTTTGGATCGGTTCATTTTTTGCTATTTCTCCTTCACTGCAGGATGTTTGTTGTTCATTCCTTTTACCTGCATTTATATCTGCCTATAGCCTATTTTTAATTTCTGCCTAGTTTGTTTTATATGCATGTATATGGACAAATTAATTGGGTATAATAGTGATTATTCTTTTTGTGTATGTTTTCTTTTGGATTGGTTCATTTTTGGCTATTTCTCCCTCACTGCAGGATATTTGTTGTTCATTCCTTTTACCTGCATTTATATCTGGCCAATGTGTAAATTAGCCAATCGTTTTTTGGCATCCACACTGCATGATCTACCTATGTTTGTTTCGACTTGTGCCTGGCCATGCTGCTATACAGATACTCAATTGTTGTTTTCTCCCATGTCTAACCGCACACATCTACTATTTTTGTTATAGATTTTGCCTGCTTGGCAAAGTGTAAAAAAGGCAATACCTGCTCGGCAAAGTATAAAAAGGCAAAGGTATTATTTATAAAGTTATTTGGAATGTATGTTAGGAATTATGTGCTCCTCCCTTTTCCTCGCATTTCCTCTGCCACACTTGTTTAAATTGCTAATATATTGACTTTCTAAAATGGATGTGTGCAGAGCTGAGAAAGAAGAGAAGAAGAGGAATCTAGCAGAGGAATGTGAATATTCTCTCTTGTGGAACACAATAAGGTTTGTTCCTGCCAGCAAGCAATACCGACCTCATGCTTCTACTTACTGTTGCCTTGGTTATATTCATCTATACAGGGAATTTCAACATTTCATGTACGTAAGCATTTCTTTTGTTACAAATTGTATGCGCTCGACAAGGTGCAAAATTGCAAAAAAGGTCATTTATATAGCTATTTTGAATGTAAGGGCTGGATCGTCTCTCTCAACAATTGTGAACAATTTGAGTGATCCTTGGTCATGTATATGAATCTTGGTGGATAAAAGTACATACAGCTGATGTACACATGACTTCGTGAGCGTCTGTCGAGGTTCTTAGTGAGTGCTTCCTCAAAGATGCTTTCAGATCATTGATTGCTTATTGCCCTATATATGCCTGCGAGGTGTATCTCCTTTTCGTTTACACCCTGAATAGGATACATGGTGTTCATTTCTGTTCGATTTATTTATTTTATTCTTGTGTAGTTTGGTTTTAGAAATGAAGCATGATGTGGTTAGTTTTGCATCTAGCACACTTGCCGCTGTTACACATAATTGTACTTCTGTTTTCTATTGTCGCTTTCTCAGTTTCTTAAGGCTAGGACATTTCTTAAGGCTAGAGTAGTATTGTTCTAGATTTTGTAGCTGAAAGATTAATGAAACTGTTTGTACTAACTTTTATTTTTCTAGCATTTGTTCCATATAAGAGAGATAGCATATTTAATATTGTACTGAAATAATGATAATTGTGGAGTGTTCTAAAGAAAAGGCTAGCAGTCCTCTATTTGCATGTCTGCTGGTTTGATGCAAGACAAGAGACCTATGCATAATTATGTATCTTGCTTGCACTATCTACATTTCCTGTTTTGGTGCTAAACCCATAGGTTTCGTGCTAAACCCGTAGGCTTCGTGGTTTTACTCCTAGAGCGGTAGATTCATTGATGATATGTTGATGCGGTCCACTTGGTGTTCTTGCTTGGCAGGAGAGAAAAAAGCATCTTTGAGACGCTTGATCGTTCATGCCGTGGTTGGATGAGAATGGAGAACTATAATGCAAATGGAGGACTGTCCATACAAATTTTGTTTTATTGGTCAGACTATTTGTTCATTTGGCTATCTTAATGCAGTCCCATGTGCATACTTTTTGCAGGCATCAGTGAAGATTTGGGAGGCAGGGAGGGAATGCTCAAGTGGAAACAAAGTAAGGACCAAGCAGCTCAAGATTTTACTACTACCTTGCTAATAGCTTTGTGAGGTAATTAAGTTAGCTACACGCGTGTTTATTTCTTGCTATAACGGAGTCACTGTTCTAATTAAGAAAATAGGAAAATGAAGTGTGATTTAACACTTAATAGCAAATGTTGTTAGCATGAATAGAATGTCTGTTGTACGTACTAACTAACAACAGAGTCAAATTCTTCCCATGTAGCGGTTGTCAACGGAGACTTGACCAGTCCGGACTTGATGTACTTCCTGCTTTATTTCTTCTTTGATTTAGGGAACATACAAATGCATGAGGTATTAGTCATGTTCATGTTAATTGCTGTTACAAACATGGCGATGGAAGGCGATAGTGTAAAATTTGTCCCCCAAGGTGGTGTCGATCACTTTGTGCTTCTTTTCTTATTGGTGTGAAAACGATTCCTTTATGCTCCCGTGTTCTTTTTAGATTTGAGTTGCCTCTTGGAGAGTAGAAGACTGCTGACATGGGGACTAGGGAGGATGCCCAAAGTTACAAGATTTTGATTCTTTATGTTGTTTTTTCAATTTGCTTTTCTATTGCTGCAGTATGGTCATAACCAGATTATGTAATGGCCACATAAAGTTATATGAATTTTATTCAATCCAAAGAGATTCTTAGTTCGACAGTAGGGTTATAAACCTATGGCAAGTTATAGATAAAATGAAAGTGGTGTTTCAAAGACATACATGTGGTGTTCATGTTCTTAGCTATAATCCAATGGTACGGCTGTAGGCACAAGTGGTGCTTCAAATGTTTCTACCCTGCCTTCTCACATTGTTCTTTCGCCCTTCAAATTTGTGACATGCCGTCGTATGCTAAGGTGGAGAGGAGAATGTTAATTTTTGTGGGGATTACAAAGAATGGTAGACGTGGATATATAGTATATTCTTTTTCCTATTGTTCTTTTAACATATTTAGTTTTTAGTGCAAACATGGCCAGTAAATTCAATCTGCCAAAATCATGGTTCTTAAAACCATTTAATTACTACCAGAGACTTTTCATTTTGTGGACTTGCTGAACTATTCATTGTGTTGACATGGCCTATTTACACTGCTCAGAAAACAAAAGGACCATCCGACTATATGTTTGAAACACCACCGTAGATAACACACACTTGATTTCATTGTCCGAACCTGAGTGCTTTTATATATATGTACACCCTTCGTTCCTAAATATAAGACATTTTTGCAGTTTAAATTGAACTGTAAAAACATCTTATGTTTAGAAACAGAGGTGGTATATCAGAAAGGAATGTGCAGAATTATATATGACTGGTGTGAGATCTTTTCGGTAGTAATGCATTTTCTCTATCAGTGATTTATGTGAAGGGCCACAACTATTTATTGCTTGTTTAGCGTTGCTTTATAAGATCGATGTAAATAAGCTATCATAAGCTGCCTTTGTAACTTTGTTTTTATGTTGGTTCATGCAATTTACGTCTCTTGTATTTCTTTTCCAAAATATCTGCATGATGATACTTAAAATTTATGAATGGTTTTACCAACATGTTGCTAGGATTTAGAGGCATAAATGAATTATTTTTACATGCTGGCCACATGGAGTTCTTCATAACTTATTGTTTGTCTGTTTTAGAATCAGACAATGCATGGTGTGGGTCGAGATGATGTCCAGTCGCCTCCCTCATCACCTAGACAACGCTACGGAGGGCTCAAAGGTTGAACCTGAATGTGCTTGTTCCTATCTCTGGTTCATCGGCCTCCCGAGACACTCTTGAGGTATGAAAGTAAAACCCCTTTCTCCACCATATGTTGATTGCATTAATGATTCTGTTCTATTCACTTCCTGCCAGTGCAGTTTGGTTACTTATTTGTTCATTTCATTCAACATACATGTTTCTGTAGCACTCTTGGTGCAGACACAGATTCAAACTCATGGATGCTGACTATGGTGAACTGCCAATCACTACTGACAGGGCCGTACCTAAGAATCTAAGGGCCTGGTGCAAAATTTGGAATTAGGCCTTTATATGGAAATGCTAATTATGAAGTCAATATGATAGTAATTATTAACCGGAAATTACTAATAGGGTTCAAACTCCATGGAACCCGAAATTTGAACATTTTTTCTTCAAATTTTATGTTTCAAAGAATACACACATACCTATGGATGTATACTACTTTTTGTAAAGTTTAATGCCAAAATACGTTTTATGCAAGGTACACAAAAATAACAAAATTATGTATTTCTTGCACATAGTATCCACTATAAAGTACATACAAGATTTGTTTTTTGTACAACTCATACCAAAATGTATTTCACAATGAAATTTTACACAAATCTACAAGTACTTGTGTATTTATATTTACTTTTTAACTTAAAAAATGTCAATTTTTGAAAATAAATAAATAAATGTGGAGCCTGAGAGCTACAAAGCCTCACTCATTTATTAGCATACAATAAACATAATCTTTTGAATAATAACACAAGAGCGATGGATGATGGGAAGAAAAACTAAATAGATGACAGCAGAGCGCATGGATCCATTTCTTACCTCAAATATCTCTAAAGAATTTGCAAAGTGATTCGCTGAAAGGAGAACAGAGGAAACCTCCCTTTGGATTCTGATGCATGCGAAATTTCCTAATCCAACTTGACGTTGATTAATATCACTAACTGCTACTATTAGAGAGGGAGAGAGGATGGGTACTGGTTGGCGTTGGAAGCTAGAAGGTTCCACTGGACGTTATACATTCCTTTATTATCCTCTTGATTAACGTTGTTAATTGCTATTTTAAGATAAATTCAGGGGCCCCAAAATTTTATGGGGCCCTGTGCCGTTGCACACCCTGCACCTGCTTGTGATACGGGCCTGACTACTGAAGACGGAACTACTGCTGTCACAGCCCGCTTGAAGGGTGTTGATAAAAGGGCCACCATGACTAGAGGCTGGAGCGACTTCTTCCATCAGGCACACATGAACAAAGGGCAAGCATATGCTTTTGCCTTCAAATGCACTTCCAAGGGACTACTCCTGATTGTCTACTCAATATAAGCAAGTCGCAAGAGCCCCTTGTTATATAACTTTTTTTTTTGCGGAAACCCTTGTTATATAACTTAGCATTAGTGTAGATGCCTACCAAGACTTCTATGTTTATCATCCTTTTGGATCTTATGTAATCACCTGAGACCATACTGTGCGTTTAACTACTGGTTATTTCCTTCTTAGACTGTTGTGTGCTATGCTTTTCAAACAACTATGATGACAGAAATATATGCTTTCACATTGAAGTGCACCTCCAAAGGCCTCTGCGTGATTATCTATCCAATCTAAGCAGATCACAAGAATCCTTTGCTACCTGACTTACTATTACTGTAAGCACCTGCCGACACTTTCATTTTGGATCTTATGTAAAACATGTATCATCAGCGACCATCTATCTGTCATCAATCTGTATTTATTTCCATATTTTTTATTTTTTGTTTACATAGTTTAATGCGCACTCTTACAATACCTGACTTACACTTGGCCTTTGAAAAAACAAAAGCTAATTAAGCGGATGGGGTAATTCCGTAATTATTGTGGCTAAATATATGCGGCTAATTCAAAGGAAGGATGATGTGGGCTTGGAAAAATATAAAGGATGGTGTGGGATCGGCAGAATATTTGAAAGGATGGGATCCTTAAATAAGGTAAGGAAGGATTGTGGTGGGCTTGCCAGAATATTTAAATGGATGGGATCCAAAAAGGATTTTATGAGGCTAATAATTAAAAGGAAGGATTTGACCGTGGGCTGAATATTTGAAGACGGTTGAGGAGGACTGTGTGATCTGGACGTGACCACAATTGACAATGATGACGAAAATGTGAGGCTAAGGATTTGATCAATTTTTCCTAGCGATCTTTACATGCCCAATAATAAAAGCAAATCGCATGCTACTGAGTCAATTAAAGTTTTCCATAAATAGTATTAATATGTCAATCAACCATGTGATCTCATTATTTATGATTTTTATTAATATTAATGTTATTTAGAGAGATAAGGCATTATGTCTTCTCCTTATTACAATTGAAAACATGTTTTAGGACCTCTAGAGCTTAATACCTACTAATTTTGTTTTTTTAAATTGGTTGTGTAAAATGCCAGTATTTCCACTTTTTTAATTTTGTTAATATTATGTGACAACCGCACGGATCGCTGACAACTGGTGCTTACCAACCACCCAGCACATGCCAACACCACATCTATAACCAACATGGAATATATTTCAAGCTGGGATAGAAGATAACCAGTTCTATATTAACTTAGAATATGATGATAAATTATAGATCTATATAGAAAATTGAAGTCCATTTGGAATCCGTATATAACTAGCTATTGTGTGGGTCTAAAATTTTGTTGCGCATTAAATTTCGCATGAACTATCATTGTGTTTTGCCCATCTAATTTTCTAACCAAATTTAAATACACATCAACTGCGTCCCCCGTAGCAACGCACAGGCATTTTTGCTAGTCTCTCCCTAATAATAAAGCACGGGTTGAGTCTCTCTGGTTCACCGTCAAGGTGTTTTTACACAAAGCTCCTGCTGTTGTGGATATTGAACCCGCGCTCCCTTTTTAAGTGGCTAAGATGAAAAACGTTCCAATCTTGCAAAAAGACCTTGTAGTTTTCCAGAATTATTGTCATTTTCCAGAAATAACAATAATTGTCATTTCACAGATGGTATAAACCTTGTTCATGGCTAACTTATAGAATAGCAAACCTGGTTCATGGCTAACTTATAGAATAGCAAACCTGGTTCATGGCTAACTTATAGAATAGCAAACCTTGTTCATGGCTAACTTATACAATAGCAGAAACTGATTTGAAAAACCATCAATCTCAGGAACACTCTGACCATGTATTTGGTATTTCCAGTAAATTTTATTGACAGGCACTTCGACGTCGTTAACAATTGACAGGCACTTTGTTGTCTCAGCAACCAGGTCGCCACCGACCACCACGGTGGCTCGCAGCGATGCCCTCCCGCCACCCTATGTACGACCAGCGGCGAGATGGGCGGGAACTCTTTGGCGTGCCGGCACACAGGAACGACACACGCCGTACAACCTGAAGGACACGTTCACCCTCACCCACGCCACCTTGCCACCTCTGTTGCTAGAGATCAGCTGAAGACTTAGCTTGCTGCCGCTTTGCTTCAATGGTTGCTTTAATGCTCTTGGACTGTCCGTAATGAGCAGCTGATGGTGCTTGGACGAAACAATTGATCAGAAAATGGGTAGTGCTGTGCTGGTGGTCATGTGTCCGCCGACTAACTGTAAAACACCTAAGATGATTTTTCAGGACTTATACATTCCAATTACTCATTGGCGTCTTCTTCTTACTGTGATACTTGGTTTTACTTAGTAATCTTAAGATCAATTTGTTCGATTTATAATTGTATGTAGAGCACAGAACCCGACCTTGCATGTGGCCGGTTTAATTTGTTTACTGAAGAATTAGTTTAAAAATGTTCACAGTTTTACACATGTTCACTGTTTTACACATGTTCACACTATTTTTGTTTCAAAAGAAATATGTTTGCACTTTTTCAAAATTGTTTACTGAAGAAATTAGTTTAGAAATGTTCACAGTTTTACACATGTTCACACTATTTTTGTTTCAAAAAAATATGTTTGCACTTTTTCAAAATTGTTTACTGAAGAAATTAGTTTAGAAATGTTCACAGTTTTACACATGTTCACACTATTTTGTTTCAAAAAATATGTTTGCAATTTTTTTAAAATCATAAAATTTCCAAGAAAAGTTTAATTTTTACTAAAAAAAATTCATTTGGAAATGTAAAAAAAAATCAAAACATTCTTTAAACAAAAAACACCTGTTAAAATGTGTTTTTTTAATGTTCTAATTTTCATAAACGTTTATTATTCTTAAAAGAAGTGTTCCAATTTTTATGTAAACCTTAACTTCTATTAAAAATAAGGAATTTTTCATGTTTTCCAGAAAAGCCAAAAAATGATTGACAAACTATTCCATGCAAAACTGCTCTTCCATCTGATGAAGACTTGATTCTACAAAAAGTAATAATAAGTTTTACCTTATTATTATTGATGTTTAGTAAAATTGGATATATAAAATGGTGCACAATGGAATATGAAGCTAGTTGTTCCTGTTTTTTTTACCCGGTGCAACGCACGGGCATTTGTACTAGTAATCAACACAAAAGGAATAGGTTTGGAGAATTTTATCCTATCTTAGCTCGGCTTGTTTGCAAATAGGGCCTTCAAATCCCAACGTATCCAAACCAACTCCTCTACTGGAAAGAAAGCCAAATCCAACACAAATCTTTCTCAATTGCACTCTTGCTAGCAGAAAATACAGCCAGTTGATCTGGTGGCTGATTGTGGGTGCGACCTATTTGACGGCGAGGTTGGTGAGTAGGATCATAGTGTGAGGCCACTTGGGGCAGAGGCATGGCTGTAACACTGTCAATATGACGTCGAAAGTTGACTCTGGAGCTGCCGTGAGGGAAGAAAGAGCCGAAAGTCACCAGAGCTCTGAAAGGTCATCTTTCAACCATAAGATTCTATAGCTTATCGTCACATTGATGGAGAGAAGCACAGTTGCAGTCGATTTGCTAAGGACGAACAAAAGAAATTCTTCGGCCTCATGATCTCGTCCCTCTCATTCCCTTCCTCCTACTTCCATAGCAGCTGAGAGAGAGAGAGTGGGTGAGTGAGAGAGAGATAGAGGAGACCTACCAGGCACCAGAATTAGGGATCCATCAGGCCTATTCAGAGGGCCCCCGCCAGATCCACCCCCTCCTGCCGCCTCCACCATGAAGGCATGAAAGAAGGAGACTCGGGCGGCCACCGCGTGCTGCCTGCAAGCAAACGCGTTTGTCTACCCATGGACATAACGCCAGATAGCGGCAAGAAGTCGAACACCAACACAAGGCCGAAAGACTCCTGGCCGTCGTGCTTGATCTAGACTGGCCTCACAAACCACTAGTCTAACCCGCACATTTTGTCCTCCCTCGTGCGCACCTGGGATCAACTTCTCGGTCACTGTCAATTCAACCACACCTGGAAAACTTAATATCTGTAGCAAAGTATTTAGTAGCAAAGTAGTATGGAAGTAACGGTAACGGTGGCAAAAGTAACAGTAGCAGTTTTGTAGTAATTGTAACAGTGGCAACGGAAAAGTAACTAAGCAAAGATCAATATGTGAAAAGCTTGTAGGCATTGGATCGGTGATGGAGAATTATGCCGGATGCGATTCCTCATGCAACAGTTATAACATAGGGTGACATAGAACTAGCTCCAGTTCATCAATGTAATGTAGGCATGTATTCCGAATATAGTCATACGTGTTTATGGAAAAGAACTTGCATGACATCTTTTGTCCTACCCTCCCGTGGCAGCGGGGTCCTATTGGAAACTAAGGGATATTAAGGCCTCCTTTTAATAGAGTACCAGACCAAAGCATTAACACTTAGTGAATACATGAACTCCTCAAACTACGGTCATCACCGGGAGTGGTCCCGATTATTGTCACTTCGGGGTTACCGGATCATAACACATAGTAGGTGACTATTGACTTGCAAGATAGGATCAAGAACTCACATATATTCATGAAAACATAATAGGTTCAGATCTGAAATCATGGCACTCGGGCCCTAGTGACAAGCATTAAGCATAGCAAAGTCATAGCAACATCAATCTCAGAACATAATGGATACTAGGGATCAAACCCTAACAAAACTAACTCGATTACATGATAAATCTCATCCAACCCATCACCGTCCAGCAAGCCTGCGATGGAATTACTCACGCACGGCGGTGAGCATCATGAAATTGGAGATGGAGGAAGGTTGATGATGACGACGGCGATGGATTCCCCTCTCTGGAGGCCCGAACGGACTCCAGATCAGCCCTCCCGAGAGAGATTAGGGCTTGGCGGCGGCTCCGTATCGTAAAACGAGATGAATCCTTCTCTTTGATTTTTTCTCCCCAAACGTGAATATATAGAGTTGGATTTGAGGTCGGTGGAGCTCCAGGGGGCCCATGAGGCAGGGGGGCGCGCCCAGGGGGTAGGCGCGCCCCCACCCTCGTGGACAGGGTGTAGGCCCCCTGGTCTTGATTCTTTCGTCAGTATTTTTTGTATATTCCAAAAATATTCTCCGTGAAGTTTCAGGTCATTCCGAGAACTTTTATTTCTGCACAAAAATAACACCATGGCAATTCCGGTGAAAACAGCGTCAGTCTGGGTTAGTTCCATTCAAATCATGCAAGTTAGAGTCCAAAACAAGGGCAAAAGTGTTTGTAAAAGTAGATACGATGGAGACGTATCAACTCCCCCAAGCTTAAACCTTTGCTTGTCCTCAAGCAATTCAGTTGACAAACTGAAAGTGATAAAGAAAAACTTTTACAAACTCTGTTTGCTCTTGTTGTTGTAAATATGTAAATCCAACATTCAAGTTTTTAGCAAAGATTATGAACTAACCATATTCACAATAACACTTAGGTCTCATGTTTACTCATATCAATGGCATAATCAACTAGCGAGCAATAATAATAAATCTCGGATGACAACACTTTCTCAAAACAATCATAATATGATATAACAAGATGGTATCTCGCTAGCCCTTTCTGAGACCGCAAAACATAAATGCAGAGCACCTCTGAAGATCAAGGACTGACTAAACATTGTAATTCATGGTAAAAGAGATCCAGTCATAGTCATACTCAATGTAAACTAATAGTAATGCATGCAAATGACAACAGTGCTCTCCAACTGGTGCTTTTTAATAAGAGGGTGATGACCCAGCATAAAAATAAATAGATAGGCCCTTCGCAGAGGGAAGCAGGGATTTGTAGAGGTGCCAGAGCTCGATTTTGAAATAGAGATAAATAATATTTTGAGCGGCATACTTTCATTGTCAACATAACAACTGAGAGATCTCGATATCTTCCATGCTACACACATTATAGGCGGTTCCCAAGCAAAATGGTAAAGTTTATACTCCCCCACCACCAACAAACATCAATCCATGGCTTGCCCGAAACAACGGGTGCCTCCAACTAACAACAGTCCCGGGGGAGTTTTGTTTGCAATTATTTTGATTTGGTTTGAGCATGGGACTGGGCATCCCGGTGACCAGCCATTTTCTCGTGAGTGAGGAGCGGAGTCCACTCCTCTTGAGAATAAACCGCCTAGCATGGAAGATATAGACAACCCTAGTTGATACATGAGCTATTCGAGCATACAAAACATAATTTCATTTGAAGGTTTAGAGTTTGGTACATACAAATTTACTTGGAACGACAGGTAGATACCGCATATAGGAAGGTATGGTGGACTCATACGGAATAACTTTGGGGTTTATGGAAGTGGATGCACAAGCAGTATTCCCGCTTAGTATAAGTGAAGGATAGAAAAAGACTGGGAAGTGACCAACTAGAGAGCGACAACAGTCATGAACATGCATTAAAATTAATAGACATTGAGTGCAAGCATGAGTAGGATATAATCCACCATGAACATAAATATCGTGGAGGCTATGTTGATTTTGTTTCAACTACATGCGTGAACATGCGCCAAGTCAAGCCACTTGAATCATTCAAAGGAGGATACCACCCTATCATACCACATCACAACCATTTTAATAGCATGTTGGCACGCAAGGTAAACCACTATAAACTCCTAGTTAATTAAGCATGGCATAAGCAACTATAATCTCTAATTGTCATTGCAAACATGTTTCATTCATAATAGGCCGAATCAGGAACAATGAACTAATCATATTTACAAAAACAAGAGAGGTTGAGTTCATACAAGCTTTTCTCATCTCAATCAGTTCATCATATATCATCATTATTGCCTTTCACTTGCACGACCGACGGTGTGAATAATAATAATAGTGCACGTGCATTGGACTAAGCTGAAATCTGCAGGCATTTAATACAAGGGAGAAGACAAGGTAATATGGGCTCTTGGTTAAATCAACAATAATGCATATAAGAGCCACTCAACATTTTCATTATGGTCTTCTCCTCTCGACCCCCAAAGAAAAGAAATAAAACTATTTACACGGGAAAGCTCCCAACAAACAAAGAAGAACTCTTTTGGGGTTTTCTTTTAATTACTACTACTACAGGCATGGAAGGTAAACTAGCTAAAATCTACAACTATTTTTTTGGGTTTTTCTTAAGGTTTTTCAAACACACAAGAAGAAAGCGAGAAAAAGGAAAATAAACTAGCATGGATAGTATATTTGGGAAAAAGGAGGAAAATCACTCTGATCTCTGATTTCGGAGAAATAAGTGGCTCACGAGGAATGGAGAGACAGATTCTCTATTTGATCAATGAAAAAGTATGAGCATCGACAACTGGAATGAGTGTGTGAACATGAATGTAATGTCGGTGAGAAATACGTACTCCCCCATGATACGTCTCCAATGTATCTATAATTTTTGATTGTTCCATGCTATTATATTATCAATCTTGGATGTTTTATATGCATTTATATGCTATTTTATATGTTTTTTGGGACTAACCTATTAACCTAGAGCCCAGTGCCAGTTTCTGTTTTTTCCTTGTTTTTGAGTTTTACAGAAAAGGAATACCAAACGGAGTCCAATTGACATGCCAATTTTTGATGATTTTTTATGGACCAAAAGAAGCCCCTGGAGTAAAAGAGTTGGGCCAGAAGAGTCCCGGGCTGCCCACGAGGGTGCGGGGCGCGCCCTACCCCCCTGGGCGCGCCCCCTATCTCGTGGACGGCTCGGAGACCCCCCTGACGTTCTATGTGTTGGTTGAATAGATGAATCTGAGATTGTGTGATGCATATCGTATAATCATGCCCACGGATACTTGAGGTGACATTGGAGTATCTAGGTGACATTAGGGTTTTGGTTGATCTGTGTATTAAGATGTTATTCTAGTACGAACTCTATGATAGATCGATCGGAAAGAATAACTTTGAGGTGGTTTCGTACCCTACCATGATCTCTTCGTTTGTTCTCCGCTATTAGTGACTTTGGAGTGACTCTTTGTTGCATGTTGAGGGATAGTTATATGATCCAATTATGTTATTATTGTTGAAAGAACTTGCACTAGTGAAAGTATGAACCCTAGGCCTTGTTTCCTAGCATTGCAATACCATTTACGCTCACTTTTCTTATTAGTTACCTTGCTGTTTTTATATTTTCAGATTACAAAAACCTATATCTACCATCCATATTGCACTTGTATCACTATGTCTTCGCCGAACTAGTGCACCTATACAATTTAACATTGTATTGGGTGTGTTGGGGACACAAGAGACTCTTTGTTATTTGGTTGCAGGGTTGTTTGAGAGAGACCATCTTCAACCTACGCCTCCCACGGATTGATAAACCTTAGGTCATCCACTTGAGGGAAATTTGCTACTGTCCTACAAACCTCTGCACTTGGAGGCCCAACAACGTCTACAAGAAGAAGGTTGCGTAGTAGACATCAAGCAGTTTCTGGCACCGTTGCCAGGGAGGTGAGTGCTTGAAGGTATATCTTTAGATCTTGCAATCGAATATTGTTGTTTCTTGTTTTATCACTAGTTTAGTTTATAAAAGAAAACTACAAAAAATATGGAATTGAGGGTGCCTCATATGATTCATCTTTTTAATATCTTTCATGAAAATAAGGATTCCGATAATTGTGCCCAAGTGCTAGAAGAAGAATGCATTAAAATGTTTGGCACTAAATCTTTGAATGATGAGCATGATTGCAATGTTGTTAGTATGAACTCTTTGAATATCCATAGTACTAATGATGATTGCACTAGTCATGATGAAAATGTCTCTTATAAGCATGTCAATTTTTTTGGAGTGCATTGAGTTTGCAAGTACACACCAAATAGGGAAGATAGATTTTGCAAGAGGCATAAGCATTTAGAAACCAAATGGTTGCAAGAAAGGCTAGATGTTTGTGCTGAAAATTTAAATTTTCTTAATCATCCTTGTGAACTTTGCAATGAACATGGTCATTTAAATATCCAATGCAAATTGTTTCATGATCGTATTGTGTCCAAAAATTGTGATGACTTGATTTCCCTTGCACATCATAATGAACTTAGTTTGCTTTTGGGTTATGAAGAAATGAAACGTATAACTAAGGATATGCCAGAATTTGTCCTTGATAAAGTTCTTGATTTTGATCTAGAAGAAATTTTTCTGTATTGTGCGGTGAATTGCATTGAAAATCCTTATATTGCCAATTACATAAAGAAAAGAAAACAAATAGAAGATGAAGAAAATAATGAAAGGGAAGAGACTTCCCAATATCCTCCTATTATTTCTTATGATGAATCAGGTAATGAGGAGGAGCTTTCTATTCAACCAATCTCATTAATAAGGAGCTCAAAAAAGAGGGTTAAACCCACACATGATGTGAAGAAGAAAAAAGAAAAGACGGAGAAACAAAGGTAGAAAGGTATCCCTCCCAAATGATGTTGCTCCTATTACTCATTGTGATGATGATAATTGCTATACTATTGGTGCTATCCATACTATTAATGATGAGAGTGATTATGCTTATGATATGAAAAGGCCCAAGCTTGGGGATGCTATGTTTGATGAGAATGACATGTTTGAGAATATATTTGCTGCAATTAATGTTTGTCCCAAGCTTGGGGATGCTATGTTTAATGAAGATGATATTTTTAGCCTCCCAAGTTTTGATGAGCAAATTTATTATGATGATAGCATGCCTCCTATTTATGATGATTATTGTGATGACACTTACGCTATAAAAAGTAGTGATGATTATATTTATAAAACTTGTAATGATTATGATTACCCTCTTTCTAAACATTACTCTTTTAATGTGGAAACAATTTATAGTATTCGAGTTCCTTATGATACTCCCACTATTCCGAATGAGATGAAATTTGCTTATGTGGAGAGTAGTAAATTTTCTATGCAAGTAGATCATGAAAAGAATGCTTTATGTGCTGGTTATATGGTTGAATTCATTCATGATGCTACTGAAAATTATTATGAGAGAGGATCATATGCTTCTACATATTGCAATAATATCAAGTTTCCTCTCTATGTGTTGAAAATTTTGAAGTCATGCTTGTTTTGCCTTCCTATGCTAGTCGATTCTTTCTCCAATAAATTGTTTGATCACAAAATCCCTATGCATAGGAAGTGGGTTAGACTTAAATGTGCTAGTCATATTCTTCATGATGCTCTCTTTATGTTTCAATTCTTATATTTTATGTGAGCATCATTGAAATCATCATGCCTAGCTAGGGGCGTTAAACAAAAGCGCTTGTTGGGAGACAACCCAATATTTATACCTACTGTTTTTGTGTGTTCACATGATAAAGCTACTGTATTAATCATGTTTTATAGATTTTGTTTCAATAAAGTGCCAAGTAGAACCTTTGGGAAGACTTGGGTGAAAGTTAATGTGATCTTGCTGTAAAAAACAGAAACTTTAGCGCTCACGAGATTAGCTGCCATTTTTTTTACTGGAGAGTGCTTTTAGGTTGATTCTTTTTGAAGATGATTAATAGAAAAATTAATCAGGTCCACCAATTTATTTCAGAATTTTTGGAGTTCCAGAAGTATACGTTTGATACAGATTACTACAGATTGTTCTGTTTTTCACAGGTTCTGTTTTTATTGTGTTGTTTGCTTATTTTGATGAATCTATGAGTAGTATCGGAGGGTATGAACCATACATAAGTTGGAATACAGTATATATTACACCAATATGAATTTAGAATGAGTTCACAACAGTACCTAAGTGGTGATTTATTTTCTTATACTAACGGAGCTTACGAGTTTTCTGTTGAGTTTTGTGTTGTGAAGTTTTCAAGTTTTGGGTAAAGATTCAATGGACTATAGAATAAGGAGTGGCAAGAGCCTAAGCTTGGGGATGCCCAAGGCACCCCAAGGTAATATTCAAGGACAACCAAGAGCCTAAGCTTGGGGATGCCCCGGAAGGTATCCCCTCTTTCGTCTTCGTTCATTGGTAACTTTACTTGAGGCTATATTTTTATTCACCACATGATATGTGTTTTGCTTGGAGCGTCATTTTATTTTATTTAGTTTTGCTTGCTGTTTGAATAATATCCCAAGATCTGAAATTCTTAAATGTTAGAGAGTCTTCACATAGTTACATAATTATTCAACTACTCATTGATCTTCACTTATATCTTTTGGAGTAGTTTGTCATTTGCTCTAGTGCTTCACTTATATTATTTTGAGAGTCTTAAACAACATGGTAATTTGCTTTGATTATGAATTTAGTCGTAATATGATGGGCATCCAAGAGGGATATAATAAAAACTTTCATATAAATTGCCTTGAATACTATGAGAAGTTTGATTCCTTATGATTGTTTTGAGATATGAAGATGGTGATATTAGAGTCATGCTAGTTGAGTAGTTGTGAATTTGAGAGATACTTGTGTTAAAGTTTGTGATTCCTGTAGCATGCACGTATGGTGAACCGTTATGTGATGAAGTCGGAGCATGATTTATTTATTGATTGTCTTCCTTATGAGTGGCGGTCGGGGACGAGCGATGGTATTTTCCTACCAATCTATCCCCCTAGGATCATGCGCGTAGTACTTCGTTTCGATAACTAATAGATTTTTGCAATAAGTATGTGAGTTCTTTATGACTAATGTTTAGTCCATGGATTATACGCACTCTCACCCTTCCACCATTGCTAGCCTCTCTTGTGCCGTGCAACTTTCGTCGGTACCATACACCCACCATTACCTTCCTCAAAACAGCCACCATACCTACCTATTATGGCATTTCCATAGCCATTCCGAGATATATTGCCATGCAACTTTCCGCCGTTCTGTTTATTATGACACGCTTCATCATGTAGTTGACATCGTATTTCTGGCAAAGCCACCTTTATAATTCTTTCACACATGTCACTCTTGATCCATTGCACATCCCGGTACACCGCCGGAGGCATTCACATAGAGTCATATTTTGTTCTAAGTATTGAGTTGTAATTCTTGAGTTGTAAGTACATAAAAGTGTGATGGTCATCATTATTAGAGCATTGTCCCAAGTGAGGAAATGATGATGGAGACTATGATTCCCCCACAAGTCGGGATGAGACTCCGGACGAAAAGAAAAAAAAGAAAAAAGAGGCCATAAAAAAAGAGAAAAAGGCCCAAACAAAAAAAAATGAGAGAAAAAGAGAGAAGGGACAATGTTACTATCCTTTTACCACACTTGTGCTTCAAAGTAGCACCTTGATCTTCATGATAGAGAGTCTCTTATGTTGTCACTTTCATATACTCGTGGGAATCTTTCATTATAGAACTTGGCTTGTATATTCCAATGATGGGCTTCCTCAAAATGTCCTAGGTCTTCGTGAGCAAGCGAGTTGGATGCACACCCACTTAGTTTCTTTTTGAGCTTTCATACACTTATAACTCTAGTGCATCCGTTGCATGGCAACCCCTACTCACTCACATTGATATCTATTGATGGGTAACTTCATAGCCCGTTGATATGCCTAGTTGATGTGAGACTATCTTCTCCTTTTTGTCTTCTCCACAACCACCATTCTATTCCACCTATAGTGCTATGTCCATGGCTCACGCTCATGTATTGCGTGAAGATTGAAAAAGTTTGAGAACATCAAAAGTATGAAACAATTGCTTGGCTTGTCATCGGGGTTGTGCATGATTTAAATATTTTGTGTGATGAAGATAGAGCATAGCCAGACTATATGATTTTGTAGGGATAGCTTGCTTTGGCCATGTTATTTTGAGAAGACATGATTGCTTTGTTAGTATGCTTGAAGTATTATTGTTTTCATGTCAATATTAAACTTTTGTCTTGAATCTTATGGATCTGAATATTCTTGCCACAATAGAGAAGATTACATTGATAAATATGTTAGGTAGCATTCCACATCAAAAATTCTGTTTTTATCATTTACCTACTCGAGGACGAGCAGGAATTAAGCTTGGGGATGCTTGATACTTCTCCAACGTATCTATAATTTTTGATTGTTACATACTATTATATTATCAATCTTGGATGTTTTATATGCATTTATATGCTATTTTATATGATTTTTGGGACTAACCTATTAACCTAGAGCCTGTTGGAAATATTCCCTAGAGGCAATAATAAAATAGTTATTATTATATTTCCTTGTTCATGATAATTGTCTATTGTTCATCCTATAATTGTGTTATCCGGAAATCGTAATACATGTGTGAATACGTAGACCACAACATGTCCCTAGTGAGCCTCTAGTTGACTAGCTCGTTGATCAACAGATAGTCATGGTTTCCTGACTATGGACATTGGATGTCATTGATAACGGGATCACATCATTAGGAGAATGATGTGATGGACAAGACCCAATCCTAAGCATAGCACAAGATCGTGTAGTTCGTTTGCTAGAGCTTTTTCAATGTCAAGTATCATTTCCTTAGACCATGAGATCGTGTAACTCACGGATGCCGTAGGAGTGCTTTGGGTGTACCAAATGTCACAACGTAACTGGGTGACTATAAAGGTACACTACAGGTATCCCCGAAAGTATCTGTTGGGTTGACACGGATCGAGACTGGGATTTGTCACTCCGTATGACGGAGAGGTATCTCTGGGCCCACTCGGTAATGCATCATCATAATGAGCTCAATGTGACCAAGTGCTTGGTCACGGGATCATGCATTACGGTACGAGTAAAGTGACTTGCCGGTAACGAGATTGAACGAGGTTTTGGGATACCGACGATCGAATCTCGGGCAAGTAACGTACCGATTGACACAGGGAATTGTATACGGGATTGATTGAATCCTCGACATCGTGGTTCATCCGATGAAATCATCGAGGAGCATGTGGGAGCCAACATGGGTATCCAGATCCCGCTGTTGGTTATTGACCGGAGAGTCGTCTCGGTCATGTCTGCGTGTTTCCCGAACCCGTAGGGTCTACACACTTAAGGTTCGGTGACGCTAGGGTTGTAGAGATATTAGTATGCAGTAACCCGAAAGTTGTTCGGAGTCCCGGATGAGATCCCGGACGTCACGAGGAGTTCCGGAATGGTCCGGAGGTAAAGAATTGTATATAGGAAGTCAAGTTTCGGCCACCGGGAAGGTTTCGGGGGTCACCGGTATTGTACCGGGACCACCGGAAGGGTCCCGGGGGTCCACCGGGTGGGGCCACCTATCCCGGAGGGTCCCATGGGCTGAAGTGGGAGGGGAACCAGCCCCTGGTGGGCTGGTGCGCCCCCCTTGGGCCTCCCCCTGCGCCTAGGGTTGGAAACCCTAGGGGTGGGGGGCGCCCCACTTGGCTTGGGGGGCAAGCCACCCCCTTGGCCGCCGCCCCCCCTTGGAGATGCATCTCCTAGGGCCGCCCCCCCTAGGGACTCTACATAAAGAGGGGGGGAGGGAGGGCAGCAGCACCCTAGCCTTGGCGCCTCCCTCTCCCAACACAACATCTCTCCTCCTCCGTAAGAGCTCGGCGAAGCCCTGCCGGAGTACTGCTGCTCCATCACCACCACGCCGTTGTGCTGCTGTTGGAGCTATCTTCCTCAACCTCTCCCTCCTCCTTGCTGGATCAAGGTGCGGGAGACTTCCTCGCTCCGTACGTGTGTTGAACGCGGAGGTGCCGTCCGTTCGGCGCTTGGTCATCGGTGATTTGGATCACGACGAGTATGACTCCATCAACCCCGTTTTCTTGAACGCTTCCGTGCGCGATCTACAAGGGTATGTAGATGCTCTCCTCTCTCGTTGCTAGATGACTACATAGATTGATCTTGGTGAAGCGTAGAAAATTTTAATTTCTGCAACGTTCCCCAACAGTGGCATCATGAGCTAGGTCTATGCGTAGTATCTTGCACGAGTAGAACACAAAGTAGTTGTGGGCGTCGATTTGTCAATCTTCTTGCCATTACTAGTATTATCTTGATTCGGCGGCATTGTGGGATGAAGCGGCCCAGACCGACCTTACACGTACGCTTACGTGAGACAGGTTCCACCGACTGACATGCACTAGTTGCATAAGGTGGCTAGCGGGTGTCTGTCTCTCCCACTTTAGTCAGATCGGATTCGATGAACAGGGTCCTTATGAAGGGTAAATAGAAATTGGCAATTCACATTGTGGTTTTGGCGTAGGTAAGAAACGTTCTTGCTAGAAACCTATAGCAGCCACGTAAAAAACTTGCAACAACAATTAGAGGACGTCTAACTTGTTTTTGCAGCAAGTGCTTTGTGATGTGATATGGCCAAAGGATGTGATGAATGATATATGTGATGTATGAGATGATCATGTTCTTGTAATAGGAATCACGACTTGCATGTCGATGAGTATGACAACCGGCAGGAGCCATAGGAGTTGTCTTAATTTATTTATGACCTGCGTGTCAACATAAACATCAAGTAATTACTTTACTTTATTGCTAAACCGTTAGCCATAGTAGTAGAAGTAATAGTTGACGAGACGACTTCACGAAGACACGATGATGAAGATCATGATGATGGAGATCATGGTGTCATGCCGGTGACGATGATGATCATGGCGCCCCGAAGATGGAGATCAAAAGGAGCAAAATGATATTGGCCATATCATGTCACTATTTGATTGCATGTGATGTTTATCATGTTTTTGCTTCTTATTTGCTTAGAACGACGGTAGTAAATAAGATGATCCCTCACAATAATTTCAAGAAAGTGTTCCCCCTAACTGTGCACCATTGCGAAAGTTCGTTGTCTCGAAGCACCACGTGATGATCGGGTGTGATAGATTCTAACGTTCACATACAACGGGTGTAAGCCAGATTTACACATGCAAAACACTTAGGTTGACTTGACGAGCCTAGCATGTACAGACATGGCCTCGGAACACAAGAGACCGAAAGGTCGAACATGAGTCGTATGGAAGATACGATCAACATGGAGATGTTCACCGATGATGACTAGTCCGTCTCACGTGATGATCGGACACGGTCTAGTTGAGTCGGATCATGTATCACTTAGATGACTAGAGGGATGTCTAATCTGAGTGGGAGTTCATTAAATAATTTGATTAGATGAACTTAATTATCATGAACTTAGTCTAAAATCTATGCAATATGTCTTGTAGATCAAATGGCCCACGCTAATGTCAACCTCAACTTCAACGCGTTCCTAGAGAAAACCAAGCTGAAAGATGATGGCAGCAACTATAAGGACTGGGTCCGGAACCTGAGGATCATCCTCATAGCTGCCAAGAAAGCATATGTCCTAGAAGCACCGCTAGGTGAAGCTTCCATCCCAGAGAACCAAGACGCTATGAACGCTTGGCAGACGCGTGCTGATGATTACTCCCTCGTTCAGTGCGGCATGCTTTACAGCTTAGAACCGGGGCTCCAAAAGCGTTTTGAGAAGCACGGAGCATATGAGATGTTCGAAGAGCTGAAAATGATTTTCCAAGCTCATGCCCGGGTCGAGAGATATGAAGTCTCCGACAAGTTCTATAGTTGTAAGATGGAGGAAAATAGTTCTGTCAGTGAGCACATACTCAAAATGTCTGGGTTGCACAACCGCTTGTCCCAACTGGACATTAACCTCCCGGACGAGGCGGTCATTGACAGAATCCTTCAGTCGGTCCCACCTAGCTACAAGAGCTTTGTGATGAACTACAATATGCAGGGGATGGAAAAGACCATTCCTGAGGTATATTCAATGCTAAAATCTGCGGAGGTTGAAATCAAAAAGGAACATCAAGTGTTGATGGTGAATAAAACCACTAAGTTCAAGAAAGGCAAGGGTAAGAAGAACTTCAAGAAGGACGACAAGGAAGTTGCCGCGCCCGGTAAGCTAGTTACCGGGAAGAAGTCAAAGAATGGACCCAAGCCTGAGACTGAGTGTTTTTATTGCAAGGGAAAGGGACACTGGAAGCGGAACTGCCCCAAATACTTAGTGGACAAGAAGGCCGGCAGCACTAAAGGTATATGTGATATACATGTAATTGATGTGTACCTTACCAGTACTCGTAGTAGTTCCCGGGTATTTGATACCGGTGCGGTTGCTCATATTTGTAACTCAAAACAGGAGCTGCGGAATAAGCGGAGACTGGCGAAGGACGAGGTGACGATGCGCGTCAGGAATGGTTCCAAGGTCGATGTGATCGCCGTCGGCACGCTACCTCTACATTTACCTACAGGATTAGTTTTAAACCTCAATAATTGTTATTTAGTGCCAGCTTTGAGCATGAACATTGTATCTGGATCTCGTTTAATACAAGATGGCTACTCATTTAAACCCGAGAATAATGGTTGTTCTATTTATATGAGAGATATGTTTTATGGTCATGCCCCGCTGGTGAATGGTTTATTCTTAATGAATCTCGAACGAAATGTTACACATATTCATAGTGTGAATACCAAAAGATGTAAAATTGACAATGATAGTCCCACATACTTGTGGCACTACCGCCTTGGTCACATCGGTGTCAAACGCATGAAGAAGCTCCATACAGATGGACTTTTGGAGTCTCTTGATTTCGAATCATTTGACACGTGCGAACCATGCCTCATGGGCAAAATGACCAAGACTCCATTCTCCGGGACAATGGAGCGAGCAACCAACTTATTGGAAATCATACATACTGATGTATGTGGTCCAATGAGCGTTGAGGCTCGCGGTGGCTATCGTTATGTTCTCACTCTCACTGATGACTTAAGTAGATATGGGTATGTCTATTTGATGAAACACAAGTCCAAGACCTTTGAAAAGTTCAAGGAATTTCAGAATGAGGTAGAGAATCAACGTGACCGAAAGATAAAATTCTTATGATCAGATCGTGGGGGAGAATATTTAAGTCACGAATTTGGTACGCACTTAAGGAAATGTGGAATCGTTTCACAACTCACGCCGCCTGGAACACCTTAGCGAAACGGTGTGTCCGAACGTCGTAATCGCACTCTATTGGATACGGTGCGATCTATGATGTCACTCACTGATTTACCGCTATCATTTTGGGGATACGCTCTAGAGACAGCTACATTCACTTTAAATAGGGCACCGTCTAAATCCGTTGAGATGACACCGTATGAATTATGGTTTGGGAAGAAACCTAAGCTGTCGTTTCTAAAAGTTTGGGGATGTGATGCTTATGTCAAGAAACTTCAACCTGAAAAGCTTGAACCCAAGTCGGAAAAATGCGTCTTCATAGGATACCCTAAGAAAACCATCGGGTATACCTTCTACCTCAGATCCGAAGGCAAGATCTTTGTTGCCAAGAATGGGTCCTTTCTGGAGAAAGAGTTTCTCTCGAGAGAAGTAAGTGGGAGGAAAGTAGAACTCGATGAGGTACTGCCTCTTGAACCGGAAAGTAGCACAGCTCAGGAAGATGTTCCTGTGGTGCCTGCACCGACTAGGGAGGAAGTTAATGATGATGATCAAGGTACTTAGGATCAAGTTGCTACTGAACTTCGTAGGTCCACAAGGACACGTTCCGCACCAGAGTGGTACGGTAATCCTGTCTTGGAAATCATGTTGTTAGACAACGGTGAACCTTCGAACTATGAAGAAGCAATGGCAGGCCCAGATTCCAACAAATGGCTTGAAGCCATGTAATCCGAGATAGAATCCATGTATGAAAACAAAGTATGGACTTTGACAGAGTTGCCCGATGATCGGCGAGCGATAGAGAATAAATGGATCTTTAAGAAGAAGACGGACGCGGATGGTAATGTTACCATCTATAAGGCTCGACTTGTCGCTAAGGGTTATCGACAAGTTCAAGGGGTTGACTACGATGAGACCTTCTCACCCGTAGCGAAGCTGAAGTCCATCCGAATCATGTTAGCAATTGCCGCATACTATGATTATGAGATATGGAAAATGGACGTCAAAATGGCATTCCTTAACGACTTTCATAAGGAAGAATTGTATATGATACAGCCGGAAGGTTTTGTCGATCCTAAGAATGCTAACAAGGTATGCAAGCTCCAGCGCTCCATCTATGGGCTGGTGCAAGCATCTCGGAGCTGGAACATTCGTTTTGATGAGATGATCAAAGCGTTTGGGTTTACGCAGACTTATGGAGAAGCCTGCGTTTACAAGAAAGTGAGTGGGAGCTCTGTAGCATTTCTCATATTATATGTGGATGACATACTTTTGATGGGAAATGATATAGAACTTTTGGACAGTATTAAGGCCTACTTGAATAAGTGTTTTTCAATGAAGGACCTTGGAGAAGCTGCTTATATATTAGGCATCAAGATCTATAGAGATAGATTGAGACGCCTCATAGGTCTTTCGCAAAGCACATACCTTGATAAGATATTGAAGAAGTTCAATATGGATCAGTCCAAGAAGGGGTTCTTGCCTGTATTGCAAGGTGTGAGATTGAGCACAGCTCAATGCCCGACCACCGCAGAAGATATAGAAGAGATGAGTGTCATCCCCTATGCCTCAGCCATAGGGTCTATTATGTATGCCATGCTGTGTACCAGACCTGATGTAAACCTTGCCGTAAGTTTGGTAGGTAGGTACCAAAGTAATCCTGGCAAGGAACACTGGACAGCGGTCAAGAACATCCTGAAGTACCTGAAAAGGACCAAGGATATGTTTCTCGTTTATGGAGGTGACGAAGAGCTCGTCGTAAAGGGTTACGTCGACGCTAGCTCCGACACAGATCTGGATGACTCTAAGTCATAAACCGGATACGTGTATATTTTGAATGGTGGGGCAGAAAGCTGGTGCAGTTGCAAACAAAGCGTCGTGGCGGGATCTACATGTGAAGCGGAGTACATGGCAGCCTCGGAGGCAGCGCATGAAGCAATCTGGATGAAGGAGTTCATCACCGACCTAGTAGTCATACCCAATGCGTCGGGGCCGATCACTCTCTTCTGTGACAACACTGGAGCTATTGCCCTTGCCAAGGAGCCCAGGTTTCACAAGAAGACCAGGCACATCAAGCGTCGCTTCAACTCCATTCGTGAAAATGTTCAAGATGGAGACATAGATATTTGTAAAGTACATACGGATCTGAATGTCGCAGATCCGTTGACTAAACCTATTCCGCGAGCAAAACATGATCAACACCAGAACTCTATGGGTGTTCGATTCATCACAATGTAACTAGATTATTGACTCTAGTGCAAGTGGGAGACTGTTGGAAATATGCCCTAGAGGCAATAATAAAATAGTTATTATTATATTTCCTTGTTCATGATAATTGTCTATTGTTCATGCTATAATTGTGTTATCCGGAAATCGTAATACATGTGTGAATACGTAAACCACAACATGTCCCTAGTGAGCCTCTAGTTGACTAGCTCGTTGATCAACAGATAGTCATGGTTTCCTGACTATGGACATTGGATGTCATTGATAACGGGATCACATCATTAGGAGAATGATGTGATGGACAAGACCCAATCCTAAGCATAGCACAAGATCGTGTAGTTCGTTTGCTAGAGCTTTTTCAATGTCAAGTATCATTTCCTTAGACCACGAGATCGTGTAACTCACGGATGCCGTAGGAGTGCTTTGGGTGTACCAAACGTCACAACGTAACTAGGTGACTATAAAGGTACACTACAGGTATCCCCGAAAGTATCTGTTGGGTACACTACAGGTTCATCCGATGAGATCATCGAGGAGCATGTGGGAGCCAACATGGGTATCCAGATCCCGCTGTTGGTTATTGACCGGAGAGTCGTCTCGGTCATGTCTGCGTGTTTCCCGAACCCGTAGGGTCTACACACTTAAGGTTCGGTGACGCTAGGGTTGTAGAGATATTAGTATGCAGTAACCCAAAAGTTGTTCGGAGTCCCGGATGAGATCCCGGACGTCACGAGGAGTTCCGGAATGGTCCGGAGGTAAAGAATTGTATATAGGAAGTCAAGTTTCGGCCACCGGGAAGGTTTCGGGGGTCACCGGTATTGTACCGGGACCACCGGAAGGGTCCCGGGGGTCCAACGGGTGGGGACACCTATCCCAGAGGGCCCCATGGGCTGAAGTGGGAGGGGAACCAGCCCCTGGTGGGCTGGTGCGCCCCCCTTGGGCCTCCCCCTGCGCCTAGGGTTGGAAACCCTAGGGGTGGTGGGCGCCCCACTTGGCTTGGGGGGCAAGCCACCCCCCTTGGCCGCCGCCCCCCCTGGAGATGCATCTCCTAGGGCCGACGCCCCCCTAGGGACTCTATATAAAGAGGGGGGGAGGGAGGGCAGCAGCACCCTAGCCTTGGCGCCTCCCTCTCCCAACCCAACATCTCTCCTCCTCCGTAAGAGCTCGGCGAAGCCCTGCCGGAGTACTGCTGCTCCACCACGACCACGCCGTTGTGCTGCTGTTGGAGCTATCTTCCTCAACCTCTCCCTCGTCCTTGCTGGATCAAGGTGCGGGAGACGTCCTCGCTCCGTACGTGTGTTGAACGCGGAGGTGCCGTCCGTTCGGCGCTTGGTCATCGGTGATTTGGATCACGACGAGTACGACTCCATCAACTGTCACGCCCAAGATGCGACCCTATCCTAAAGGAACTCGACGGTCCCACCAAAGGATAGAAGCGCATCTTGAAGACGCTTTTGCAAGGTGGATATCATTACATCAACATTACATAATATTTGGGGATACATACAAGGCATACAAATGCCGCAAGAATACATCAAAACATCATACATAAACTCAACATCCGACTACGGATGAAACATAAACAGAATCTCAAGCGACATCCACCCTGCTAGCCCAGGCTGCCGACCTGGAACCTATCCCCTGATCGAAGAAGAAGCAGAAGAAGAACTCCAAAACAAGACATCGCTCTCGCGTCATGATCATCGCAAAACCTGTACCTGCAACTGGTGGTGTAATAATCTGTGAGCCACGAGGACTCAGCAATCCCATTACCATGGGTATCAAGACTAGCAAAGCTTAAAGGGAAAGGAAGGGGTAAAGTGGTGAGGTTGCAGCAGCGATTAAGCATGATATGGTGGCTAACTTACGCAGAGGAGAGCGAGAAGAGAAGCAAAGGAACGGTCGTGAAACTAGCAATGATCAAGAAGTGATCCTGAACTCCTACTTACGTCAAACATAACCCAGAAACCGTGTTCACTTCCCGGACTCCGCCGAGAAGAGACCATCACGGCTACACACGCGGTTGACGCGTTTTAATTAAGCTCAAGTGTCAGGTTATCTACTACCGGATATTAAAAAATTCCCATCTGCCACATAACCGCGGGAACGGCTTTCGAAAGATAATACCCTGCAGGGGTGTCCCAACTTAGCCCATGATAAGCTCTCACGGTCAACGAAGGATATTCCTTCTCCCGGGAAGACCCGATCAGTCTCGGAATCCCGGTTACAAGACATTTCGACAATGGTAAAACAAAACCAGCAAAGCCGCCCGATGCACCGACATCCTGATGGGAGCTGCACATATCTCGTTCTCAGGGCAACACCGGATGAGACATCCTACGAGTAAAACCAGACCTCGAGTTTCCCCGAGGTGGCCCCGCAGTCTACTCAGTTCGGACCAACACTTAGAGAAGCACTGGCCCGGGGGGGGGGGTTAAAATAAGATGACCCTCGAGAGAGCGACTCCCTAGGGAAAAGAAATAGGCTGAGCAAATGGTAAAACCAAGGTTGGGCCTTGCTGGAAGAGTTTTATTCAAAGCGAACTGTCAAGGGGGTCCCATAAATCACCCAACCGTGTAAGGAACGCAAAATCCGGGAACATAACACTGGTATGACGGAAACTAGGGCGGCAAGAGTGGAACAAAACACCAGGCATAAGGCCGAGCCTTCCACCCTTTACCAAATATATAGATGCATTAATAATATAAGAGATATTGTGATATCCCAACATAAACATAATCCAACATGGAGCAATCTTCATCTTCACCTGCAGCTAGCAACGCTATAAGAGGGGCTGAGCAAAGCGGTAACATAGCCAAACAATGGTTTGCTAGGAGAACGAAGAAATGCAAAACTCCACTTCAAAAGAATATAGAGAATTAATTGCACTTCGAAAAGCAAGAAGGAAAATACTTGAGCTCCTTCGATAAGGATCTTGATGAACACTTGAGAGAAGAATTAAATCATGACGACCCATCGTGAAGAAACTCCGGTACCAAAAGGATGGTGAGATAAAATAGAAGGAAGAATAGCATAAGCTCTGAGTCTTGCGATGATTTAGATGGAGGTTTCGACGATGATGACCAAGGAAATTTGAACTCCGGGAAAGAAAAGATGAGAACACTTTGAACTAAAATTTATTCATCAAGAACAAACTCTGAAGAAAAGGAATTTCTTGGCGACGATGAAATAATAATAAGAATTACGTTATGCTTATCCTCCATCAAAATAAATTGATGACTAGCAATGGATTTCGCATACTACTTATTCTCGTTGGAAAAGATTAAAAGGGAGATATAGCGCCAAAACTTAGAGAAAATCTTCGTGAACCACCGGTAGGATTGGAAAGAACGAGTTAAATGATATGATAACAACATAAAGAAATCTTGAGCGAACCACCGTTAGAATTTCAAAATAGACTGACGAAGGAGAATGACTCACCGGGAAAAATAGGAAAGTACGAATATACTTGAGGGAATCAAGATGCAATTGAAAGAAGGGATCGCGAACTGATTGAAGCATACTTGAATGAAGCATCGGAAAAATATGTAAACGAACGAAGGGTCACGAGTAAAGAATAATCGGAGAACGGATTTAAAAACTTAGAACGATGAAATATTCTGAAATGTAGGCCTCCGGATAATTGAGACAGACACAAACTCCTGAAATACTCCGGATGGGTGAAAATAATTGCATGACTTGAAACAATTGAGAGGATAACGTCAAGCTAGCGACAAGAATCTTCGGGAGAACGAACATGATTTAAGAGAAACTCTTCTCGGTCTTCGAATATTGAGAAAGATGATGAGAAAACACCAAAATTGATGAGATACTCCGGGAGAATGAAAATCGAAGAGGTAGAGTCAACAATGAAAATAATTTAAAATTGGAAAAGCGTCTGACTGATGAAATTCATACTTACGTCAAACTTCGAAAAGAATTTGAGAATAACTCCGGGAAAATTAGAAGAGTGAGGTAAGATCCTAGGAAAAGACCTGTGGGTTAGGGCCCACTCAAGAGAAACACCGTTGAGAAAGGATTGTTGATCAGATAGATGATGCACCGGAACAATTGAAATATTAGAATGAGGTGACAACGCCGAATTAATTCGAACACAGACGAATCTCCTGAGGTGTCTTCATCCGTCCGGAACGATTAAATGACGAGAAGGGAACGAGCAACGGAACATATTTGAGCCGAGGAAAGAATATAGTCAACACCGAAAATAGGAACTAAAACCGCCGGAGAAGAAAAAGAGATGAAGAATGTTGAGCGAGGCAAAAATTCACCGGTAGAAATAATTGAGGGAAGACTGAAGATACTTCGCACAAATGAAATAGATGCTCGAATAGCAGCTCAGACTCCGGAAATAAAAGGGTGGGAGGGCGGGAAAACAACGGCAACTTGGAAGGGAAAATCGACGAAAAGCTTTGAAGAGAAAAGCACCGGTTCAAATAATAGAGGAGAGAAAGCGAAGATTTCGCACGAGTAGAATCGATACTCGATTACGAACTCCAGTTCTGAGAAGAAGAAGGGTGGGCAGGTGGGAAAAACAAGGACAACTTCGGACAGGGAAAACGACAGAAGAGAAATAACTGAGGACTGATCTCGCAAAAGATGACGAGGATCGAAAACACTCGAAGAGAAATGCACCGGATAGAAAAAGAATGGACAACGAACGAATACTAACCACGTGATCCTAAAAAAAATTTGAAAGGGGAAGAGGAGTAGTTCAAAACACCTACGTCAAGATTTCCCACCAGAGCGACGAAGGGGCTGAGGAGTAAAAAGAATTCCTACTCTCCAATATAACTAGACTCAGAAAAAGTTTTCTTCTAGACTCAACAACGGCCAAACTACACGATCAAACAAGGGGGGGCTCCTATGGTCGGTCGAGGCTCTGATACCAACTTGTCACGCCCAAGATGCGACCCTATCCTAAAGGAACTCGACGGTCCCACCAAAGGATAGAAGCGCATCTTGAAGACGCTTTTGCAAGGTGGATATCATTACATCAACATTACATAATATTTGGGGATACATACAAGGCATACAAATGCCGCAAGAATACATCAAAACATCATACATAAACTCAACATCCGACTACGGATGAAACATAAACAGAAACTCAAGCGACATCCACCCTGCTAGCCCAGGCTGCCGACCTGGAACCTATCCCCTGATCGAAGAAGAAGCAGAAGAAGAACTCCAAAACAAGACATCGCTCTCGCGTCATGATCATCGCAAAACCTGTACCTGCAACTGGTGGTGTAATAATCTGTGAGCCACGAGGACTCAGCAATCCCATTACCATGGGTATCAAGACTAGCAAAGCTTAAAGGGAAAGGAAGGGGTAAAGTGGTGAGGTTGCAGCAGCGATTAAGCATGATATGGTGGCTAACTTACGCAGAGGAGAGCGAGAAGAGAAGCAAAGGAACGGTCGTGAAACTAGCAATGATCAAGAAGTGATCCTGAACTCCTACTTACGTCAAACATAACCCAGAAACCGTGTTCACTTCCCGGACTCCGCCGAGAAGAGACCATCATGGCTACACACGCGGTTGACGCGTTTTAATTAAGCTCAAGTGTCAGGTTATCTACTACCGGATATTAACAAATTCCCATCTGCCACATAACCGCGGGAACGGCTTTCGAAAGATAATACCCTGCAGGGGTGTCCCAACTTAGCCCATGATAAGCTCTCACGGTCAACGAAGGATATTCCTTCTCCCGGGAAGACCCGATCAGTCTCGGAATCCCGGCTACAAGACATTTCGACAATGGTAAAACAAAACCAGCAAAGCCGCCCGATGCGCCGACATCCTGATGGGAGCTGCACATATCTCGTTCTCAGGGCAACACCGGATGAGACATCCTATGAGTAAAACCAGACCTCGAGTTTCCCCGAGGTGGCCCCGCAGTCTACTCAGTTCGGACCAACACTTAGAGAAGCACTGGCCCCGGGGGGGGGGGGTTAAAATAAGATGACCCTCGAGAGAGCGACTCCTTAGGGAAAAGAAATAGGCTGAGCAAATGGTAAAACCAAGGTTGGGCCTTGCTGGAAGAGTTTTATTCAAAGCGAACTGTCAAGGGGGTCCCATAAATCACCCAACCGTGTAAGGAACGCAAAATCCGGGAACATAACACCGGTATGACGGAAACTAGGGCGGCAAGAGTGGAACAAAACACCAGGCATAAGGCCGAGCCTTCCACCCTTTACCAAATATATAGATGCATTAATAATATAAGAGATATTGTGATATCCCAACATAAACATAATCCAACATGGAGCAATCTTCATCTTCACCTGCAGCTAGCAACGCTATAAGAGGGGCTGAGCAAAGCGGTAACATAGCCAAACAATGGTTTGCTAGGAAGGGTGACAAAGGTTAGAGGTCCATGGCAAAATGGGAGGCTTGAGGAACAAGTGAATAGGTGGCGCAGCATAGCGATGGAACAAAGCAACTGGCATAGCAATGATAGTAATGAGATCCAAGGTGACGGTCATCTTGCCTGAAATCCCGCTAGGAAGAAGAACGAGTCCATGAAGAAGATGAAGCCACGAAGACGAACGAATCCTCACGATCGCAACGACACGGGAACTATCGAGAAGAAGCACACAACAAGGTAAACACACCACACAAGAACAAGGCATGATGCTCAACCAAGTATGATGCATGACAAGGCTATATGGAGCTACTCATGACAGGAGATGATGCATACAAGAACAACACACCAAGGCAAGTTTAAATGAGGCCGGAAACAACACATAACAATTCCGGTAAGTCCTCATATGCAAATTTTGAAATTGGTCCAGAACTGAATAAGCATTAAGTTGAAGTTGTTAAACAGCAAGTTAAAGAGCACCATGATGATCTACACGAAATTCTAGTCAAGTTACATATAAGGTTCATTAGATTCGGAGCTACGGCCTAGAAGATATGAGCAAGACAAGATAAACATGGCATTGATGCAAAAAGCATACAAACATCAAGCAAACACCTCACGACAACGATGCAACATGATAATATGAAGCTACATGCAAATCTAAGCAAGTTTCATATAGAGCACGCTCAAAACGGAGCAACGGTGCAACACATCCACTCCAAACAATACATAGCAACAATCTGACGAAAACAGCAACTAGGCATATGGCAAGCATCAAAACAATATGCTACAACAACTCAACATGAAAACAAGAGGCATGGACATGATGTATAGGTAAAGCACAACAAAACATGAACACTGAGCTATCTCCAGAAATCACTAGAGCATGCTCAAAAGGACATGACAAGATTGCAAATAATAACAGGTTCACAGACTTAGTGAAATACTGGACATGACAGAAATAACATCAGGTTGCAATGTTCAGAGCACGAAATCAAAATGCTACAGGAACTTAACATAGCAAAGAAAGGCATGGCATGAATCTACTCAAAGCATATGACAAAAGTCCCTTACTGACCATAAGCCAAAAAGGACCAGAAGATATGATGGCAAGCATGTAAACATAGCAAGTTTCGTTATCAGGTTTCAGACTTGGCAGAAAACAGAGCATGGCAGAAATAATAATATGTAGGCCTCTTTGTGAGCTTGATGTACTCACTACAGAGCAATGCATGACAAACCAATCATACCTACAGCAATATGGCATGTTTATGAAGCTAACCATGGCAAGAACAATAGCATAGCATGTAAGGATCAACTGCAATAAGCTTGGCAAAATTGCATATCATGTTAAGAATCTGCCAGAAATATTTTATAGCAAAAGTAGAGCAAGATTGAGACATGCTATGGCACTCCATAATTGAAAACAAGGACAGGAATGGATCAATTACAACAATAGCTACAAAACATCCTTACTGAACATCTGCAAAATATGCATGGATCTCTCTGTAGCATCAAGTTTACATGGCAACAAAATTACAGCAGACAAGGACTTAGAGAAAACACCAAGTCCCTGAAATCAGAAATATTACGGAGCCTACTTTGCATGCTTGTGCTAGTCACCACAGAGATCACAAAAATACATGGACTACACCACTGGAAAGATGGCATGGCATACTTCAAAACACATGTAGAGCTCATGCTCATAAGATGCACAGATAAAATGATACAAAAATGACAAATCTCCAAGTTCTGATAAGAACCAGAGAATAACAGCAACTAGCAATCTTGCAACGATGATTTGGGCAGCAAGATGACCTCTAATGAACATGGTGCAATTGAAAAAAATGTAGAGCATCACGAGACGAACAATTTGACATATTACACGCACGAATCGGAGCTACATGCAGAAAGTTACACACAGTTGAACATGCACACATATTAGCAAAATCTGGGGACTTAGTGAAAAATCACCTCCGCGGAAAGTCAACGCGGGACGGCGGAAACCGGGACGGGGCGCGGGCGTGTTTGGTTCGGGGGTTGGCGGCGTGCAGGGACGGAGGGGTTCAGATCCGGAGCTCCGGCGAGCAGGGGAGGCCGGCGGTCGACGAGGGAAGGTGGAGGAGGCCGGGGTCGGACAGATCCGGCCATGGGGCACTCCTCCCCGGCCGGAGTTTGCGTGCACGACCGACGGGGCGCTGGCGCGGTCGCCGGCGGAGCTTGGGGCGGCGGGGTCCTGCAGGAGAGAGAGAGAGTGAGGCAGGGGAAAGAGAGAGAGGGAGAGAGATGGCGCGGTGGCGGGGCTCAACTGCGGCGGCGGGGACGTGGTCCGGTGGCCCTTCCGGCGAGGCGGGGTGGCCGACCAGTGCGAGGCGGCGGGCGGCGCTACGGGGAGCGGGCAGCTCGGGCAGGGAGGCGAATGCTGCGGGCGGCGGCGCAGAGCGGCCTAGGGCGCGGGCCCCGATGGGCTTCACGGGCCTGGCCCAGGCTCGGGCGGGCCGCGGCGGTTGGGGCGCGGGAGGGAGACGTGGCGCACGGGGAGTGGCCACGGGCGGCGTCTCCGCTGACGTGGCGGCGGCGCTGGGTGGTGGCTGGCGGCGGGGACAGCGCCAAGTGGCGGAGGAGGAGCGGGCCGGTGCGGAAATGGAGGGGGAAGAGGGCTAGAGGTAGGTGGAGGCTAGGGTTAGGCTAGGGATGCCCAAAATGGCATGGGGAGGGGTTTAAAAAGGGAAAAGGCTAGGGTTAGGGGGGTTTCGGAGCTCTCCGATCGAAATCGGACGGTTCCGAACGCGATGTGGGGTAGGCTGGGTCTAGGGCTGGACTTGGACTGCGGGAGAGAAGAGGGAGAGACCCGGCGACGGTTACGGAGACCGAAACGTCTGACGAAGGTACCACCAACGATACCGCTATGAGTTCAACGGTTGGGCTATCAAACGGACTCCGAATGCGACGAAATTTGACGGGCGGTCTGTCGGTGCTAAACCAAGGCCACTCGGCAAATGCCGCCCCATTCCGAGAACGTTCAACACCCGCACATGGAAAGAGACAAAAGGGGGCGCCGGGGAACATAGGAGTGCCGGATTGCAAAACGGACAACGGGGAAAAAGCTCGGATGCATGAGACGAACACGTATGCAAATGCAATGCACATGATGACATGATATGAAATGCAGATGATGACATGGCAAAATGCAACACGCAAGCAAATGACATGGCAACGGCAGCGAATAACTGGCAGACACCTGGCGCATCGGATCCGGGGCGTTACATCAACCCCGTTCTCTTGAACGCTTCCGTGCGCGATCTACAAGGGTATGTAGATGCTCTCCTCTCTCGTTGCTAGATGACTACATAGATTGATCTTGGTGAAGCGTAGAAAATTTTAATTTCTGCAACGTTCCCCAACAGAGCCCTGTGCCAGTTTCTCTTTTCCCCTTGTGTTTGAGTTTTACAGAAAAGGAATACCAAACGGAGTCCAATTGACGTGCCAATTTTTGATGATTTTTTATGGACCAAAAGAAGCCCCTGGAGTAAAAGAGTTGGGCCAGAAGAGTCCCGGGCTGCCCACGAGGGTGGGGGGCGCGCCCTACCCTACTGGGCACGCCCCCTATTTCATGGACGGCTCGGAGACCCCCCTGACGTGAGACCTACGCCAAAAATTCCTATAAATACAGAAACCTCCAGAAAATAACCTAGATCGGGAGTTCCGCCGCCGCAAGCCTCTGTAGCCACCGAAAACCAATCGGGACCCTGTTCCGGTACCCTGCCGGAGGGGGGAATCCCTCTCCGGTGGCCATCTTCATCATCCCGGCGCTCTCCATGATGAGGAGGGAGTAGTTTACCCTCGGGGCTGAGGGTATGTACCAGTAGCTATGTGTTTGATCTCTCTCTCTCTCTCTCTTGTGTTCTTGAGGTGGTACGATCTTGATGTATCGCAAGCTTTGCTATTATAGTTGAATCTTATGATGTTTCTCCCCCTCTACTCTCTTGTAATGGATTGAGTTTTCCCTTTGAAATTATCTTATCGGATTGAGTCTTTAAGGATTTGAGAACACTTGATGTATGTCTTGCATGTGCTTATCTGTGTTGACAATGGGATATCACGTGATCTACTTATTGATGTATGTTTTGGTGATCAACTTGCGGGTTCCGTGATCTCATGAACTTATGCATAGGGGTTGGCACACGTTTTCGTCTTGACTCTCCGGTAGAAACTTTGGGGCACTCTTTGAGGTTCTATGTGTTGGTTGAATAGATGAATCTGAGATTGTGTGATGCATATCGTATAATCATGCCCACGGATACTTGAGGTGACATTGGAGTATCTAGGTGACATTAGGGTTTTGGTTGATCTGTGTATTAAGGTGTTATTCTAGTACGAACTCTATGATAGATCGATCAGAAAGAATAACTTTGAGGTGGTTTCGTACCCTACCATGATCTCTTCGTTTGTTCTCCTCTATTAGTGACTTTGGAGTGACTCTTTGTTGCATGTTGAGGGATAGTTATATGATCCAATTATGTTATTATTGTTGATAGAACTTGCACTAGTGAAAGTATGAACCCTAGGCCTTGTTTCCTAGCATTGCAATACCGTTTACGCTCACTTTTCTTATTAGTTACCTTGCTGTTTTTATATTTTCAGATTACAAAAACCTATATCACTACAAAAAAAAATACACTTCTGTGATGATACGTGGTTGTCACAGTAGGTCACGTTTTCTGTCATGCATGTACATCCTTGACAAATTTATGACAAAATCAAGATAGTCATACCTGTGCTATCGTAGAAGTGTTCCATGACATTACCAAAATTATCATCACGGAAGTGTCCACTTCCATGACGATAAATCGCGCGTCACAGAAGTGCTTTCGTCAAGGGTGACCGACACGTGGCATCCACCGTAACGGAACGCCGTTAAGCTATCGGGTCCGGTTTTGGATCCGATAACCCGTTAACAACCCGGACCAATGGGGATTTTCCACATGTAAAATCATCATTGGCCGGAGGAAACACGTGTTGCCTCACCGTTGGGACAAATGTCATCCACTCATTGGACAGGAGGCGCCTATGATAGGTCGACACATGGCACGGCCCAACAGTGGCCCATTCCGGTGAAAAAGGCCGGACTAGTAAAAAATAGCAGGCCGACCCATATAAGGCCTACTTGTGTCAGGTCCATTTAAGCCCACGGCCCATATGAGATTTGCCAATTCGGCCCGTCAATGGCCCGTTAAAGATTTGACACCATTGCAGCCCATCGTCAGTTCGAGCCCGTTAACAGCCCACTATATATTTGGGCTCAATATCGGACCAATGAGATTTTGGCCTGTTAACGGCCCATTCAGTGGATGGGCCAATTTTCACGATGTACATCTTTTGGCCTTTTAGCGACCCATTTAAATATTGGGCTAATTTCCGGCCCGGTGTGTCTTTTAGCCTGTTGATGGCCCATAAATCAGTTGGGCCATTTGTCGTCGGACCTGAGTTTCGGCCTTTTAGCGACCCATTTAAGTGTTGGGCCAATTTCCGGCCTGGTGTGTCTTTCAGCCTAGTGACGGCCCATATATCTGTTGGGCCATTTGTAGTCGGACCTAAGGTTTGGCCTTTTAGCGACCCATTTAAGCGTTGGGCCAATTCCCGGCCCTGTGTGCCTTCCTGCCTGTTAACGGACCATAAATGAGTTGGGCCATTTGTAGTAGGACCTGAGTTTTGGCCTTTTAACGGCCCATGCCCTTCATGGTCCAATACCAGCCCGGTTTCTCTTTCGGCCTGCTAAAGGCCCACAACACAGTTGGGCCATTTACAATATGACCTGACTTTCGGCCTCTTAGCGGCCCATGCTCTTCATGGTCTAGTACAAGCCCGCTGTCTCTTTCGGCCTGCTAAAGGCCCACAGTATAGTTGGGCCATATGTAGCCCAAACTTAGTAACGACCTGTTAATGGCCCGTGAAATCAATTGGGCCCACCTGTTGCCCGCTTTGATGTCATCCTGTTAACGACCCGGGAGTTAAGAGGGCCGACCATTAACTTTTGGCTTGGTAACGGCCCATTAACTTAATGGGCTCACTATAGTTCGTACATGTCTTTAGGCCAAATTAGATAATTTGAGCCCATTACGACGAGCAATTATGCATAGGACCAAAACCGATCAAGCAAAGGTACGGCATACAGGGAAAAACGTTGCACATCCACCATATATTACAGGAAATTACATCCACTAGGCAATCAAAGATTGATGCCAGTGCAAACAAATGAACAGAACCTAACGATCTACAACGTCACAATCTGCAACCTCAGCACGGATGGCGCCCATAAGCATGTGAGGAAGTTCTTGCTGCTTTGCTACACTGTCTCTGAAAACATTGATGAGTTGTTGTGTCGCACGACTCTGCACCTCTGATTCCTCCACCATTTCCATCATTCCTTCAGCCATTAATTGGTTCACAAACATACATTTTTCCGTTGCATTCGAGACAGAGGATACTGAACAGATTCAGATGGCGATTTTGGCAGGCTTGTATTATTGATAGTGGAGAGTGTCTCGACCACTGCATCATAACATAAATTAGGAGGGGAACCAAACAGATTAATCATGAGTTATTGGCATATTACCTGGCCTAGATTTATTGGAAAGAAACAATGGGGTTGCCTTGTTGTTTTTAGAGTTTGTCTTCTTATCTTCAGCAGCCTGCACCAAATTAAGACACTAGCATTGCTATCATTGGCCAAGTCAGATAATAGGAAAGCAACATTGGCACAACGAACGTTTGGGCAACTAGCCAACACCAAATTAACACAATATGGCACAACTATCATCAGCCAGGTAAGGTAATACGAAAGCAACATTGACACAATGAATGAATGGGCAACCAGAGCAGCACTACAGTTCAGTAATGTGCATGATATGAGATAGTACACTCATGCAGCTCAGTATGCAAAACTACCACGCAGTTTTCTTTATAAAAATCAACATTGGCGCCTTTAACATTTTGCTACAACTAATTTTAGATGAGGCAAAGGTTGGATTCACGCCGATTAACAAAATACATGCTGATGTAAAAATATAGTGATATACAACAGGTACTTACATCAGCATTGGAGCACAGAGAATTCCCGCAAGATATTTTCCTCGAATACAATGCCAATGAAGGAAATCTTCTATCATTTAACCTTATTTTCTAAAAGAGAGATGGGTAAGAAACATGTAGAAAATACGATCAGAATGCTATAAAATTTCATGATGCGAGGATACGCACACGCTTCTTAGAATGGAGTTGACATTCTTTTGCTAGACTAGAGTGGACTAGTTCTTTGGCCACTGGAATCTTCTTATTATCAGTGGGAGTTGGGTTTCTCTGTGCTGGAGCAGTATCTATGAAAAATGGAGTTGGTTTATTATCTCCTGGCGTTTGGATCTTTTGCAAAGACCTGGTTTGTAACCCTTCAGATTCTAACATAGCCGTCTTCCCCTTGCATGCCTTATATAGAAGAATGGTGCTTCAATTATAAAACATGCTACATCAGAGATGGAATAGGTACTGAAGAATAGAAAGGCATGACATATTGACATTTATTCCCTCCATCTGGAAATAAATGGATGGGTCTAGGCGTATTTCAGTTCTAGATACATCCAGTTTTATCCATTTCTGCAACATGTAATCCGGACGGAGGGAGTATGATGTAAGAGCTAGGGATACGATAGGACAACACAGTAAAAAAAACACTCAAAACCCACTACAGAACCAAAGTAATCAAACCCACTGATATGAGATAGTACACTCATGCAGCTCAAGATGCAAAACTACCAGGCAGTTTTCCTTACAAAAATCAACATTGTGTCTTTAATCATACATTTTGCTACAACTAAATTTAGATCAGATAAAGGTTGGATTCACGCCGATTAACACAATACATGCTGATGTAAAAATATAGTGATATACAACAGGTACTTACATCTGCATTGGAGTATAGAGAATTCCTGCAAGAATCTTTCCTCACAGACGATACCAGTGCAGAAATTCTTCTATCTGTTAAGCTTATTTTCTGAAAGAGAGATGGGTAAGAAACATGTAGAAAATATGATCAACATGCTATAAAATTTCATGATGAAAGGATACGCACACGCTTCTTAGAATGGAGTTGACATATTTTTGCTCGACTGGAGCAGACTAGTTCTTTGGCCATTGGAATCTGCTTATTATCAGTAGGAGTTGGGTTTCTCTGTGCTGGAGCAGTATCTATAAAAATTGGAGTTGGTTTATTATCTCCTGGTGTTTGGATCTTTTTCAAAGACCTGGTTTGTAACCCTTCAGATTCTAACATAGTCGTCTTCCCCTTGCATGCCTTGTATAGAAGAATGGTGCTTCAATTATAAAACATGCTACAACAGAGAGATGGAATAGGTACTGAAGAATAGAAAGGCATGACATATTGACATGTATTCCCTCCATCCGAAAAAAATGGATGGGTCTAGGCGTATTTCAGTTCTAGATACATCCTTTTTATCCATTTCGGCAACATGTAATCCCGATGGAGGGAGTATGGTGTAAGAGCTAGGGATACGACAGGACAACACAGTAAAAAAACACTAGTTGAATGTAAAACTGTATGCTAGTGGAATACGTACAGAAAAAACTAAGGGAACATACACGTGTATGATTGGAAACTAAGATGGCATTGCAACAGAGCACTAGAACAACACTTCAATGTAGAAAAACATGGTATGGTAGACAGATGAAGTACATACTGATGAATAACAATGCATAAGATATTCAAAAGCATGATGTCCAAATTAAGCAGGTGGCATTGCGATAGAGCAAGGACCTTGTGGGGCGAAGAGGATTCAACATCTTTCTGCAAGTCTTCTGAAGAACTGCCTTTACATGTTCCATCATATTGGGTATCATTGACATCAAGTTTATTGGCCTTTACATTGCTCTTTGAGGTTCTTGTGGATATATCAGTGTGTGCAATTATATCTAACATGCATGGAAGACAACTAGTAGTTAGATTTATGTAATGAGTGCCTGTAGGAGACGACATAAATCGTAGGACTGGGGTTAACTAGCAGCAACAGGTCTCAAAAACTAAAGGGAGAACACAGATGAAAGCTACAAAATATGTATCGTTTGTTCTCGAGATTAACTAGATGGCACACAAAAGTATTAAAGAACAACATAGGTAATACTAGAAGTGGTATAATACTATAATCACCAGCCTGTGGGATAGCATTGGCTGATGGATGATAACTATGGAATAGCGTTACCTGAAGAACAAGTATCTTAGCTAAACTATGGAACATCGTTAACTCCTGAACAAGACCCGTAAGAGATCAACATGAATATACAGTGAAATTTGATAATCTATTTTTCCATGCTTAGATGAATAACAAAGCCATAAATGTTGTACACAAGTAAGATGAGGGTACAACCTATCTGGCCGCCATCCATAGGAGTGAGCATCATGTGCTGACTTCTCGATGGCCCTGCAGTTGTTGTGGCTGTCCATGTAGGGCACGCGCATTCGATGCAGGGAACTGTTGAGTGGGGACTATAGCTCCCTTCTGGTGTATGCTTCCCTTGTTGGAGCAGCTGCGGTGAGTCAGAAGACGGTGTGGCTGAAGATGCAGATAACACATAATGTTAAGAACGACACATCTCTTTGATCTGAAGAAATACACTAAGAGATCAACAACAACGCACGAGAGTGGTCACACGTCTATTGACTGAGACTAAATTGGGGTCACACGATTTTATTTTATTTTGGTACTGTCCGATCTACGCCGGATGGCTTGATGGCCGTCTTGTGCCTCCCGGCTGACACTGTTAGGAATCTTCCCCGAAGAGCCAGCGACCAACGGCAGAGCAGCTTGCCTCCGCCGTCCGTGGCCCCGTCCAAAACCCCGCTCCCCGCCTCACCGCACTGCCGTGTTTGCGCCGCCCCCGGGCCAATCCACAAAGACTCCCCGTCACCCAGGTCCGGCGGCGGCAGTACCTTGAACCCACGCAACTCTAAGATAGCCATCTAAGCGCTGCTTCCGCGGCGAACTTGCGACCCCGCACCCTTATGTTAGACACCAGCCAACCGGTAGCCTAGGAGCTCCGCCGCCTCAAGGGGTGCTGCTTCCCATTGGGAATCGATTGGCCCAGAATAAAAATTCAGACAACTGACGCCTAAATAAAGTGATTTGAGATGAGGGTGCGACCTATCTGGCGGCATGGTGAAGTAGGCAGGCCCAGCTGCCGAGTCGGTGAGGCTCGCGCGGTTGCGGTGGCCACCGGCGGCAGGGAAACAGCGATGTCGCGATGGTTGACAGCTACGGGGAAGCAGCGCTGGGACTCTAGACGGATCCGAAGTTGGAGCCGCTCCGGCGCCGTGAACAACGGCGGGGGTGAATCGGCTCCGGTACGGTTCACACGGCCGTCGTCGAGGCAGCTCCAGCAGCATGGAGTAAGAGGCACATGGCCCAGTGCACGCCGACAAATGGACAACGTCTCCGGCATTAGAGAGGAGGGCGGCTGTGAAATTGGTGCGGTGGGGGGCGCCATGGAGGAGGAGCTGAGGTTTCGCGGCTCGGGAGAAGGGAGCTTCCGGGGAGAAGGTGATTTGGCGCCCACGAGGTATGAATGGGGGGGGGGGGAATTGGGAGGGGAGTGGAACCATGTTTTACGGACGCATTTGTCTGAAATGTGAGGGGGAGTTACAGTTCTACCCCTTCCTTTAGGCTTCTCTGCTTGGGTCTGTGTACTGAGGGTCGGGGATAGTAGAGTAACTTTGCTTCTCCCCAAATAGTGGGCGGGAGCGATTTTGGGCGAGGAGGGCGTGTTTTGAAATATAGTGCATGGCGCGAGCGATTTCGGGCGAGGAGAGCGTGTTTTGAAAAAGTGGGCGCGAGCTATTTCGGGCGAGGAGAGCGTGTTTTGCCGACCATGGTTTATGAATTATTCGGCACATGTCATTTCAGCCGAGGAGAAGGCGCGCTTGGATGAAGTTACGAACCTACCCTCGATGCACAATGGGCCAATTAATGCGTCTCCCACATAGGACGGTAATTTCGCGTCTCCCATTTATTTGCTCGGGCGAATTCCACCGAGCAGACGGTGTTTAACGGTTCGTTCAAAATTTGGGAGAACGAGCATCCACGTCTACCTTACCAAGTCGATTCGAATCAAATTTAGAAATATTAGCTTGCCACTTCTTTTTTAGATGGAGAGATGATGCTCGGGAGTAATGTGTTTTTACATGCTCGTTGCTAGCGATTTACTATATGACAAATAGTTGACCCACTCAAAAACGGGAATCAAATCCAAAATGAAATATCTCGATTCAATGAAATAGCTCGTTCACCAAGTCAAAATAGTGAACTAAATCCAAAATTTAACACCTCAATCGAATAGCATGTTGTACAATATTATAGTACTCCATGAACATGTTGAAAGTCAAATTAATGAACTTGTTTGATATACGAATATATCCGTTCATGTGTGGATTGCAGACAACATGTTCTCCAATTTAAATATTTGAACGCAAGTTTATATCGAAACATGGTTTATATCAGTCTTTGATGCATAAAACGCGACCTCCCCCTTTCCCGGACTCCTGCTCTCTCTATCTCACCGACAATCTTCAATTCTGTCGCACGCATCCAACACACAAACCTTGTTGGTCCTCTCTCTTTCTCTCCATCCCTCTCTCTCTTTGTGTGTGTGCGTGGGGGGGGGGTCTTTCTAGTTCGCATGCATATATACTCCATCTATAGGTCTCTCTCGCACACTATGTATGATTCTCTAGTCCAAGCTAGATATCTTGGGTGCACTCATCGTACGCACACAAATTTCTTGGCTCATTGCCCGTAACTCCCTCACGCACCACTCTATCGTCTCGGAGCTCTCCCCCCTCTCTCTCAAACTCTCCATCTACGTGGGTCACACATACACATGCATATCTCACTCGCACTCGATAGGCCCATCTAAAACTCTATCTCTCTCCCTCGTTCTCTCTCCATCTCACACGCACACACACACAATCTCATGCCTAGCTAGCCAATTATGATGGTCTCTCACTCAATTGTAGGCACACGCTGTCCCCCCTATATGTATAATCTTAGTTCCATCACAAACATGTGCATGGTCTATCTCAATTTCTCTCGGGGCATCTTTCTATCGCGCACGCACCTCCCTCGATCTCCCACCCATATAGTCCCCTCACGATCTCGAGGGGGTCTCTCTATCACAAACACACCCTCTCTCCCTCCCCATGCGTCCATGTTCTCCATGTGTCCCTCTCAACCTTTGTTCCTTGTTGGCCAGACCTCTACTGGACATGTGCTATAGGGGTGTCTCTCTCCATTGCAAACAATCACACACCAGCTATCTTCGTGTATCTCCTCGCCTCGCATTTCTATCTCGGAGATGCATGCGTGATATGTTCGCCTAAGAAACGAAAACACACACACTCTCTCTAATTTACCGTTTGTTGTCACTTTCTATTTCCCACACATACTCTTTTTGCACACTTACTCATTCTCCTTCACACGCACTTGATCCCTCTCAACTTAGGCACTCTCCTTGGTGAAGGAAATATGCCCTAGAGGCAATAATAAAGTTATTATTTATTTCCTTATATCATGATAAATGTTTATTATTCATGCTAGAATTGTATTAACCGGAAACATAATACTTGTGTGAATACATAGACAAACAGAGTGTCACTAGTATGCCTCTACTTGACTAGCTCGTTGATCAAAGATGGTTATGTTTCCTAGCGATTGACATGAGTTTTCATTTGATTAACGGGATCACAACATTAGGAGAATGATGTGATTGACTTGACCCATTCCGTTAGCTTAGCATACGATCGTTTAGTATTCTGCTATTGCTTTCTTCATGACTTATACATGTTCCTATGACTATGAGATTATGCAACTCCCGTTTACTGGAGGAACACTTTGTGTGCTACCAAACGCCACAACGTAACTGGGTGATTATAAAGGTGCTCTACAGGTGTCTCCAAAGGTACTTGTTGGGTTGGCGTATTTCGAGATTAGGATTTGTCACTCCGATTGTCGGAGAGGTATCTCTGGGCCCACTCGGTAATGCACATCACTATAAGCCTTGCAACTAATGATTTAGTTGCGGGATGATGTATTACGGAACGAGTAAAGAGACTTGCCGGTAACGATATTGAACTAGGTATTGAGATACCGACGATCGAATCTCGGGCAAGTAACATACCGATGACAAAGGGAACAAACGTATGTTGTTATGCGGTTTGACCGATAAAGATCTTCGTAGAATATGTAGGAGCCAATATGAACATTGAGGTTCCGCTATTGGTTATTGACCGGAGACATGTCTCAGTTATGTCTACATAGTTCTCGAACCCGTAGGGTCCGCACGCTTAATGTTCGATGATGGTTATTATGAGTTTATGTATTTTGATGTACCGAAGGTTGTTCGGAGTCCCGGATGTGATCACGGACATGACGAGGAGTCCCAAAATGGTCGAGACATAAAGATCGATATATTGGAAGCCTATATTTGCATATCCAAAGTGTTCCGGGTGAAATCGGGATTTTACCGGAGTACCGGGGGTTACCGGAACCCCCCCGGGGGATTAATGGGCCTACATGGGCCTTAGTGGAGAAGAGGACAGGCGGCTAGGGCAGGCCGCGCGCCCCCTCCCCCTCTAGTCCGAATTGGACAAGGAGGGGGGGGGGTGCCCCCCTTTCCTTCCTCTCTCTCTCCTCTTTCCCCCTTCTCTTGATCCAACAAGGAAGGGAGGGAGTCCTACTCCCGGTGGGAGTAGGACTCCTCCTGGCGCGCCTCCTCCTGGCCGGCCGCCTCTCCCCCCTTTGCTCCTTTATATACCGGGGCAAGGGGGCACCCCATAGACACACAATTGATCATTGATATCTTAGCCGTGTGCGGTGCCCCCCTCCACCATAATCCACCTCGATAATATCGTAGCGGTGCTTAGGCGAAGCCCTGCGTCGGTAGAACATCATCATCGTCACCACGCCGTCGTGCTGACGAAACTCTCCCTCAACACTCGGCTGGATCGGAGCTCGAGGGACGTCATCGAGTTGAACATGTGTAGAACTTGGAGGTGCCGTGCGTTCGGTACTTGGATCGGTCGGATCGTGAAGACGTACGACTACTTCCTCTATGTTGTGTCAACGTTTCCGTTGTCGGTCTACGAGGGTACGTGGACACACTCTCCCCTCTCATTGCTATGCATCACCATGATATTGTGTGTGCGTATTAATTTTTTTGAAATTACTACGTTCCCCAACAGTGGCATCCGAGCCTGGTTTTATGCATTGATGTAATATGCACGAGTAGAACACAAGTGAGTTGTGGGCGATACAAGTCATACTGCTTACCAGCACGTCATACTTTGGTTCGGCGGTATTGTGAGATGAAGCAGCCCGGACTGACATTACGTGTACGCTTACGCGAGACTGGTTTCACCGTTGCGAGCACTCGTTGCTTAAAGGTGACCGGCGGGTGTCTATCTCTCTCACTTTAGTTGAACCGAGTGTGGCTACGCCCGGTCCTTGCGAAGGTTAAAACAACACCAACTTGACAAACTATCGTTGTGGTTTTGATGCGTAGGTAAGAACGGTTCTTGCTCAGCCCGTAGCAGCCACGTAAAACTTGCAACAACAAAGTAGAAGACGTCTAACTTGTTTTTGCAGGGCATGTTGTGATGTGATATGGTCAAGGCATGATGCTATATTTTATTGTATGAGATGATCATGTTTTGTAACTGAGTTATCGGCAACTAGCAGGAGCCATATGGTTGTCGCTTTATTGTATGCAATGCAATCGCCCTGTAATGCTTTACTTTATCACTAAGCGGTAGCGATAGTCGTGGAAGCATAAGTTGGCGAGACGACAACGATGCTACGATGGAGATCAAGGTGTCACGCCGGTGATGATGGTGATCATGACGGTGCTTCGGAGATGGAGATCACAGGCACAAGATGATGATGGCCATATCATATCACTTATATTGATTGCATGTGATGTTTATCTTTTATGCATCTTATATTGCTTTGATTGACGGTAGCATTATAAGATGATCTCTCACTAAATTATCAAGGTATAAGTGTTCTCCCTGAGTATGCACCATTGCGAAAGTTCTTCGTGCTGAGACACCACGTGATGATCGGGTGTGATAGGCTCTACGTTCAAATACAACGGGTGCAAAACAGCTGCGCACGCAGAATACTCAGGTTAAACTTGATGAGCCTAGCATATAACAGATATGGCCTCAGAACACTGAGACCGAAAGGTCGAGCGTGAATCATATAGTAGATATGATCAACATAGTGATGTTCACCATTGAAACTACTCCATCTCACGTGATGATCGGACATGGTTTAGTTGATTTGGATCACGTGATCACTTAGAGGATTAGAGGGATGTATATCTAAGTGGGAGTTCTTAAATAATATGATTAAATTGAACTTAAATTTATCATGAACTTAGTACCTGATAGTATCTTGCTTGTGTATGTTGTTGTAGATAGATGGCCCGTGCTGTTGTTCCGTTGAATTTTAATGTGTTCATTGAGAAAGCAAAGGTTAAAGATGATGGTAGCAATTACACGGACTGGGTCCGTAACTTGAGGATTATCCTCATTGCTGCACAGAAGAATTACGTCGTGGAAGCACCGCTGGGTGCCAGGCCTGCTGCAGGAGCAACACCAGATGTTATGAACGTCTGGCAGAGCAAAGCTGATGACTACTCGATAGTTCAGTGTGCCATGCTTTACGGTTTAGAACCGGGTCTTCAACGACGTTTTGAACGTCATGGAGCATATGAGATGTTCCAGGAGTTGAAGTTAATATTTCAAGCAAATGCCCGGATTGAGAGATATGAAGTCTCCAATAAGTTCTATAGCTGCAAGATGGAGGAGAATAGTTCTATCAGTGAGCATATACTCAAAATGTCTGGGTATAATAATCACTTGATTCAGCTGGGAGTTAATCTTCCGGATGATAGCGTCATTGACAGAATTCTCCAATCACTGCCACCAAGCTACAAGAGCTTCGTGATAAACTATAATATGCAAGGGATGGAAAAGACTATTCCCGAGCTCTTCGCAATGCTAAAGGCTGCGGAGGTAGAAATCAAAAAGGAGCATCAATTGTTGATGGTTAACAAAACCACCAGTTTCAAGAAAAAGGGCAAAGGGAAGAAGAAGGGGAACTTCAAGAAGAACAACAAACAAGTTGCTACTCAGGAGAAGAAACCCAAGTCTGGACCTAAGCCTAAGACTGAGTGCTTCTACTGCAAGCAGACTGGTCACTGGAAGCGGAACTGCCCCAAGTATTTGGCGGATAAGAAGGATGGCAAGGTGAACAAAGGTATATGTGATATACATGTTATTGATGTGTACCTTACTAATGCTCGCAGTAGCACCTGGGTATTTGATACTGATTCTGTTGCTAATATTTGCAACTCGAAACAGGGACTACGGATTAAGCGAAGATTGGCTAAGGACGAGGTGACGATGCGCGTGGGAAATGGTTCCAAAGTCGATGTGATCGCGGTCGGCACGCTACCTCTACATCTACCTTTGGGATTAGTTTTAGACCTAAATAATTGTTATTTGGTGCCAGCAATGAATATGAATATTATATCTGGATCTTTGATGCGAGACGGTTATTCATTTAAATCAGAGAATAATGGTTGTTCTATTTATATGAGTAATATCTTTTATGGTCATGCACCCTTGAAGAGTGGTCTATTTTTGTTGAATCTCGATAGTAGTGATACATATATTCATAATATTGAAACCAAAAGATGCAGAGTTGATAATGATATTGCAACTTATTTGTGGCACTGCCGTTTGGGTCATATCGGTGTAAAGCGCATGAAGAAACTCCATACTGATGGACTTTTGGAACCACTTGATTATGAATCACTTGGTACTTGCGAACCATGCCTCATGGGCAAGATGACTAAAACGCCGTTCTCCGAAACTATGGAGCGAGCAACTGATTTGTTGGAAATCATACATACTGATGTATGTGGTCCAATGAATGTTGAGGCTCATGGTGGGTATCGTTATTTTCTCACCTTCACAGATGATTTGAGCAGATATGGGTATATCTACTTGATGAAGCATAAGTCTGAAACATTTGAAAAGTTCAAAGAATTTCAGAGTGAAGTTGAAAATCATCGTAAAAAGAAAATAAAGTTTCTACGATCTGATCGTGGAGGAGAATATTTGAGTTACGAGTTTGGTCTTCATTTGAAACAATGCGGAATAGTTTCACAAATCACGCCACCCGAAACACCACAGCGTAATGGTGTGTCCGAACATCGTAATCGTACTTTACTAGACATGGTGCGATCTATGATGTCTCTTACTGATTTACCGCTATCGTTTTGGGGATATGCTCTAGAGACTGCTGCATTCACGTTAAATAGGGCACCATCTAAATCCGTTGAGACGACGCATTATGAACTGTGGTTTGGCAAGAAACCAAAGTTGTCGTTTCTTAAAGTTTGGGGCTGCGATGCTTATGTGAAAAAGCTTCAACCTGATAAGCTCGAACCCAAATCGGAGAAATGTGTCTTCATAGGATACCCAAAAGAGACTGTTGGGTACACCTTCTTTCACAGATCCGAAGGCAAGACTTTTGTTGCTAAGTTTGTATCCTTTCTAGAGAAGGAGTTTCTCTTGAAAGAAGTGAGTGGGAGGAAAGTAGAACTTGATGAGATAACTGTATCTACTCCCTTATTGGAAAGTAGTTCATCACAGAAATCTGTTCATGTGACTCCTACACCAATTAGTGAGGAAGTTAATGATGATGATCATGAAACTTTAGATCAAGTTGTTACTGAACCTCGTAGGTCCACCAGAGTAAGATCTGCACCAGAGTGGTACGGTAATCCTGTTCTGGAGGTTATGTTACTAGACCATGACGAACCTATGAACTATGAAGAAGCGATGGTGAGCCCAGATTCCGAAAAATGGCTTGAGGCCATGAAATCTGAGATGGGATCCATGTATGAGAATAAAGTGTGGACTTTGGTTGACTTGCCCGATGATCGGCAAGCAATTGAGAATAAATGGATCTTCAAGAAGAAGACTGACGCGAACGGTAATGTTACTGTCTATAAAGCTCGACTTGTTGCAAAAGGTTTTCGACAAGTTCAAGGGATTGACTACGATGAGACTTTCTCACCCGTAGCGATGTTTAAGTCTGTCCAAATCATGTTAGCATTTGCCGCATTTTATGATTATGAAATTTGGCAAATGGATGTCAAAACTGCATTCCTGAATGGATTTCTGGAAGAAGAGTTGTATATGATGCAACCGGAAGGTTTTATCGATCCAAAGGGAGCTAACAAAGTGTGCAAGCTCCAGCGATCCATTTATGGACTGGTGCAAGCCTCTCAGAGTTGGAATAAACGTTTTGATAGTGTGATCAGAGCATATGGTTTTATACAGACTTTTGGAGAAGTTTGTATTTACAAGAAAGTGAGTGGGAGCTCTGTAGCATTTCTGATATTATATGTGGATGACATATTGTTGATCGGAAATGATAGAGAATTTCTGGATAGCATAAAGGGATATTTGAACAAGAGTTTTTCAATGAAAGACCTCGGTGAAGCTGCTTATATATTGGGCATCAAGATCTATAGAGATAGATCAAGACGCTTAATTGGACTTTCACAAAGCACATACCTTGACAAAGTTTTGAAGAAGTTCAAAATGGATCAAGCAAAGAAAGGGTTCTTGCCTGTGTTACAAGGTGTGAAGTTGAGTAAGACTCAATGCCCGACCAATGCAGAAGATAGAGAGAAGATGAAAGATGTTTCCTATGCTTCAGCCATAGGCTCTATCATGTATGCAATGCTGTGTACCAGACCTGATGTGTGCCTTGCTATTAGTTTAGCAGGGAGGTACCAAAGTAATCCAGGAGTGGATCACTGGACAGCGGTCAAGAACATCCTGAAATACCTGAAAAGGACTAAGGATATGTTTCTCGTTTATGGAGGTGACAAAGAGCTCGTCGTAAACGGTTACGTCGATGCAAGCTTTGACACTGATCTGGACGATTCTAAATCGCAAACCGGATACGTATTTATATTGAACGGTGGAGCTGTCAGTTGGACAAGTTCTAAGCAAAGCGTTGTGGCGGGATCTACGTGTGAAGCGGAGTACATAGCTGCTTCGGAAGCAGCAAATGAAGGAGTCTAGATGAAGGAGTTCATATCCGATCTAGGTGTCATACCTAGTGCATCGGGTCCAATGAAAATCTTTTGTGACAATACTGGTGCAATTGCCTTGGCAAAGGAATCCAGATTTCACAAGAGAACCAAGCACATCAAGAGACGCTTCAACTCCATCAGGGATCAAGTCCAGGTCGGAGACATAGAAAATTTGCAAGATACATACGGATCTGAATATCGCAGACCCGTTGACTAAGCCTCTACCACGAGCAAAACATGATCAACACCAAGGCTCCATGGGTGTTAGAATCATTACTGTGTAATCTAGATTATTGACTCTAGTGCAAGTGGGAGACTGAAGGAAATATGCCCTAGAGGCAATAATAAAGTTATTATTTATTTCCTTATATCATGATAAATGTTTATTATTCATGCTAGAATTGTATTAACCGGAAACATAATACTTGTGTGAATTCATAGACAAACAGAGTGTCACTAGTATGCCTCTACTTGACTAGCTCATTGATCAAAGATGGTTATGTTTCCTAGCCATTGACATGAGTTGTCATTTGATTAACGGGATCAGAACATTAGGAGAATGATGTGATTGACTTGACCCATTCCGTTAGCTTAACACACGATCGTTTAGTATTCTGCTATTGCTTTCTTCATGACTTATACATGTTCCTATGACTATGAGATTATGCAACTCCCGTTTACCGGAGGAACACTTTGTGTGCTACCAAACGTCTCGACGAAACTGGGTGATTATAAAGGTGCTCTACAGGTGTCTCCAAAGGTACTTGTTGGGTTGGCGTATTTAGAGATTAGGATTTGTCACTCCGATTGTCGAAGAGGTATCTCTGGGCCCACTCGGTAATGCACATCACTATAAGCCTTGCAAGCATTGCATCTAATGAGTTAGTTGCGGGATGATGTATTACGGAACGAGTAAAGAGACTTGCCGGTAACGAGATTGAACTAGGCATTGAGATACCGACGATCGAATCTCGGGCAACTAACATACCGATGACAAAGGGAAAAAACGTATGTTGTTATGCGGTTTGACCGATAAAGATCTTCGTAGAATATGTAGGAGCCAATATGAGCATCCAGGTTCCGCTATTGGTTATTGACCGAAGACATGTCTTGGTTATGTCTACATAGTTCTCGAACCCGTAGGGTCCGCACGTTTAAAGTCCGATGACGGTTATTATGAGTTTATGCATTTTGATGTACCGAAGGTTGTTCGGAGTCCCGGATGTGATTACGGACATGACGAGGAGTCTTGAAATGGTTGAGACATAAAGATCGATATATTGGAAGCCTATATTTGGATATCGGAAGTGTTCCGGGTGAAATCGGGATTTTACCGGAGTACCGGGAGTTACCAGAACCCCCCCGGGGGATTAATGGGCCTACATGGGCCTTAGTGGAGAAGAGGAGAGGCGGCCAGGGCAGGCCGCGCACCCCCTCCCCCTCTAGTCCGAATTGGACAAGGAGGGGGGGGGGGCGGCGCCCCCCTTTCCTTCCTCTCTCTCTCCTCTTTCCCCCCTTCTCCTAATCCAACAAGGAAGGGAGGGAGTCCTACTCCCGATGGGAGTAGGACTCCTCCTGGCGCACTTCCTCCTGGCCGGCCGCCTCTCCCCCCTTTGCTCCTTTATATACGGGGGCAAGGGGGCACCCCATAGACACATAATTGATCATTGATCTCTTAGTCGTGTGCGGTGCCCCCCTCCACCATAATCCACCTCGATAATATCATAGCGGTGCTTAGGCGAAGCCCTGGGTCAGTAGAACATCATCATCGTCACCATGCCGTCGTGCTGACGAAACTCTCCCTCAACACTCGGCTGGATCGGAGCTCGAGGGACGTCATCGAGTTGAACGTGTGTAGAACTCGGAGGTGCCGTGCGTTCGGTACTTGGATCGGTCGGATCGTGAAGACGTACGACTACTTCCTCTACGTTGTGTCAACGCTTCCGTTGTCGGTCTACGAGGGTACGTGGACACACTCTCCCCTCTCGTTGCTACGCATCACCATGATCTTGCGTGTGCGTAGGAATTTTTTTGAAATTACTACGTTCCCCAACACTCGGTCCATAGCATATTGATTTATTGAAAAGTCAAACATCACAAAGTTTGACCATGTACGTGGAGAAAAACAATTACATCTAGAACGGAAAACACATACCATTAGATTCACCATGAGATTTAGTTTCGTATGATGTATCTTTGGTATTGAAGATATAAATAACATTTGTGTAAACCTGATCAAAGTTTCCAAAGTTTGGCTTCTAAAAAAATTACATGCACTGCATTATCGAGCGGATGGAATATCTCTTTCCCCCTCTCAGCTATCTGACGCACCACTCAGCCTTATCAGGGCTCCTCAATCTCTCTCACACTTTATATCTCCCTGGTTCACACATACACATGTCTTACTCGCGCTATACATATAGACCCATCCAACACTCTCCGCCCTTGTTCTCTCTCTATGTGAAACGCACCCCCCTAATAAGTACCATAATCCCTCACTCCATCATAGGCGCAAGCACTCCCCCCAAAGTATGATTATCTCTCACTAGCAATCAGGAACACACGTATTGTCTCCTTCCATCCATACGTCTATCTCAATATCTCTCGGGGTATCTTCTATCGCGCATACACCTTGTCACTCGATCTCCCACCCATGTAGTCCCATCACGATCTCCAGGGGATCTTTCTATGACAAATATACACTCTCTCCTCCCCATGTCTGCATTTTCTCCGTACGTCTCTCTCGACCTCTCTCCCTTGTTTGTTAGACCCCTCTTGGCCACGTGCTAGGGGTCTTGCTCTCTCGGTTGCAAACAACCACACCCTATCTCCTCACCTTGCTTCCGTTGTCGAAGATGCATGTGTGATATGTTTGCATAAGACACACACGTTTTTTCTCGACTTTTCTCGAGTGTTGTCCATGTCTCTTTCACACACGCACACACACTTTTTTCACTCACTCTTTCTATTTCACTCTCTCTCTCTCTCTGTCTCTAGTTAGGACTCTCTCACGTCCATAAGCATATGGATGTTTTGAAAAGTCAAACCTCAGAAAAGTTTGACCAGGTATATGTGGAGAAAAACATTTACATCTGGAAAGATCATTAGATTCATCACAACATGTACTTACTTCATACTATCATTTATATTTGGTATTGTAGATATAGGTAATTTCTTTATAAACTTGGTCAAAGTTTCAAAAGTTTGACTTTAAAAAAAATGTTGGAACTACATTATCGAACGGAGGGAGTAGCTCTTTCTCTCTCTCTGCTATCTCTCACGGGCCTCCCCTCTCACACGAACACTCTATACTGACGGATTATACGCTCACTGTGTCAGCGTATAGCTCTGTATATTGTTTAGTTGACTGGTCAACCAGTCCACATGCTGCCTTGTCAGCTCATGTTCTGTATATTCGTGTGCTGGCGCATGTGGCATTGGGTGAAATAAGTAAACTAGAGGCCCATCTCACACGCGGTGAAGTAAACAAAGTTGAAACCACTCGGGGTAGCACCCCGCACGCTAGTAAATTGAGGGCGCATTGAGGACACTTCTTGCGCGTGGAGGACGCACTCGCGCACAATTCACCACTGCGCGGCGGCATGCACAGAAGGACGCACTCGCGCACACCCAGCACACAACACACACCAGCACACGTGTACACCGGCGTCGCCGCCGGTTGAGATGGACGGTGAGGCAGCCAACAAGCGGAGGCGGCTTGAGCCAAAATCGCATCCGGCGAGCCTGGACTTCATCAGCAGCCTCCCCGACGACATGCTGCTCGTCATCATCGGCCTCCTCCCCACCAAATCTGCCGTGCAGCCCGCCCTGCTCTCCCGGCGGTGGCGCCCCCTCTGGCGCCGCGTCCCCCTTAACCTCACCGTCGACAGCTGCCGCTCCGACGAGGATTGCAAATGCATGGCCGCAGTCTCCAAGATCCTTTCATCGCACCGTGGGCCAGCCAGACGCCTTGACATCAGCATGTTCAGTACCAACTGCAAGGTCCAACCCAAGTTCGACGAGTGGTTCTTATCCCCCGCCCTAGATCAGCTCGAGGAGCTCAGCTTTGAAGCTGGACGATGTCGCTCTCTTCCGCCGTCCGCGCTCCGCCTCGCGCCAATGCTGCGCCGTGCCAGCTTCAGCTCCTGCTATCTTCCCTAGATTAATGCCGCGCCCGCCCTTCTTCTCCCTCAACTCAAGCAGCTCGACCTCTTCGACATTGTCATCTCGAAGAAGGCTATGGAGAACCTGCTCCGCAGCTGTACTGCGCTCGAGTACCTTCGTCTTGAGCAGATCCACGGGTTCATTAGCCTCCACATCGCCTCGACGAATCTCCGATGGATTTATGTGTCTTGCTGGCCCCGCAACAAGACATCAATTGGGAAGAGATCACTCCAGCTGTTCCACATTATGGTCATTGAGACTGCGCCTTTCCTTGAGAGATTGCTTGTATCGGATCTAGAAGGTCCAACAAAAATCAGGGTCATTGACGCGCCGAAATTGACAGCGTTGGTGCACTCGTCTGCCAAATTCTCCGAACTCTTTATTGGATCCGTAATCGTTTAGGTACAACACTCATCTTCTTCTCCGTCTTCTTGAAATTCACATTTTTAAATTTCTTCTTGATGTATTTACGACCGTCTTCCAGAAAATGATTCCCACAAGCTTGACCCAGTCTATGCGCACAGTGAAGATCTTGGCAATAAAATCTACCGGCCCCAATCCGGATCAAGTTGTTGGATTCCTTACATGCTTTCCGTGCACGGAGAAGCTACTCATTGAGGTGAAACTTCTTTCCTATTAGTAAACGGTAATCACAACGTAGCTCAAATTTTTCATAATTTTCCCAAATTACGATGACAAGTGTAGTGTTCAAAACTGCATCTACGCACTGCACCGAAAGAAATGTTTTTAGTATTTTTTCTCACATGATCACCTGCATCCTTTTTTGTTGTACTACTATAGTAGCCTAGGCTAGTCATAGTGGAAAGTAACTTAGACTACTCCAGTAACTCTATGGTTACCCTAAGAGCAAGTACTACCTCCGTCCTGGTTTACTCTTCCTATTTTGTAGTATCAAAATTTGACCATAGATTTAACTGAGAAAATGTTAATGCATGTCACTAAGAACTATATCATTGGATTCATATTTGAACATAATTTCAAATGGTGTAATTTTTAGTGACATGCATTGGCATTTTCTTACATAAATATATGGTCAAAATTTTATACTAAATAAGAGGTAGTACAAAAGTGGGCTATAACGACCCTCCACTATGTAGGCCAAAACACGTGCCAAATTCACTTGTGATGCATTTGGCATCGATGCCCCTCCATTGCTCACCTGGTGCCCCAATCTGGATCACCTACTTTTCTCCGGTGTCAAATTAACTCACGCAATGAAAAAACACTTGCGTGCGAGAGAGAGAGAGGACAGAGGCAATAAAAAAACACTTGTTTGGGAGAGTGAGAGGCTGGTGTAGTTGGTTTGATTGATTTGTTTGTAGATGTGGGCCTGTGTGCACAGCGGTGCCAACTCTCTCACATCGTGAGAGCGTTGCCAAAATCTTTTGATTTGACATCGATGTGTATTATGTGGCATACTTTTGCGAAATATGGCATCGGCCACATAGTGGAAGGCAACAAATGCCCAAGCTCTTCACGTACTCCTAGGTAAATGAGAGGAAAGAGAAAGAGAGAGAGAGAGAGAATATCACTAGCCAACCAACCCTATCTTATGAGCGAATGATATTGGTACCTCTTGATGGCACGACAATCTTATACATCTAGCTGCACTAAGGCTGGTCATAGTGGGGAGTAACTTAGACTAGTAACATGCATATGTTACTAGTCTATGTTACTACCTCTATAGTGGGTAGTAACATATGTGTAGTTTCATGCATCACCTCATTTATTTCTTTGTAGACTCATTTTGCATTGAGAACCGCTATGTGATGGTAACATGTTATGTTACTCTATTTGCCTCTCTCTTCATTAATTACTTGGCACATCATCTTTTTTGCTTATGTGGCATGTATGTTACTCCCACTATGACCAGCCTAATATGTTCTCTTCTTTTGCAGATAAAAAAAAGACCCGAAAGTGAAAAATGTGCTGCACTATAACAATCTCATTGAATGCCTTGATCTCCATCTTACAGAAATTGATTTGATCGACTATCGAGGAAGCACATCTGAGATTAAATTGGCCATGTTCTTTGTTCTGGAGGCAAGTGTGCTCAAGGTAATGAGGTTTGGCGTTCTCTGGCGCATCAATGAATGGCGTGCTGATCACCGCAAGCGTCTAAGCCTAAATGACAAAGTCTCCGCAGAAGCTGAATTGTTTTTGAAACATCAAGTGGCCAGAGACTCGAAAACTCATTTTCCCATTAGTGACTTGTCAGGGCGGTGGATTTTAGTTTGTACGATAATGCTGCATCCACCTAAAGTAACGAAAGTTCTTACGTAAACTTCCTAGTAATTCCCTCTTCGTAGGTGCAACATTACTCCTAACATTTGTAATATCAGTTTGAAACTTGTAATATTGTCGTGTCCTATTCCTGCGTTTTCAAAATCCTGCGAATCAAACAGGTCCTGAGTTGGTGATGATATTGTGCCTGCCATCTTTCACCAATAGCCGTCGGATCTAGGTCTGACGCATACAAACCAAACTTCTCCAGTTTTGCAAAAAGATGCCCGCACTTGTTCCCTATTTACAAACAACTCATTGTCTCTCACAATCAGCCTTATCTCCTCCCCACCACATCTAGAAGGCCATGGAAAAATCTGGCGCGATGGCCGCTGCCGGCGCCGTCCACCCCCCAATCTTGGTGTTCCGTGCAATGCATGGGCATCTACGCACGGGAAATTATGTCGAACACGGCTAGTTGTAAGCAGGCTAGGTCTACAGCCATGATGATAGTGACTGCAGACAATGAGGCTGACTATGGTATGCCGAACACGGCGCCTATACTCAGGTGTCATCTCCGGCGTAGGGTCTTATCACTTCACTGTGAGGAGCAACACGTAATAATTTGACCAACGGGTAGTATAGTGCTACTACATTGGTAGTACTACTACTACTAGTACTAGCACCACCGTCTGGATTTAGTAGTACTACCACGTCCATCTGGATTTAATATTTGATTAGCAATATCTAGTAATGCATGTCACAAAAAATGTACTACTCCCTCTGTAAATAAATACATGGTAGTCTCAAGTCATTGAAAGCATGCACGGGCACGGAGGGGGACGCAGCTTCATTGACTTACTGCACCTGCCTTTGGGTGTATGACACGTGGGCCCAACGGGTGGCTGGCCAACCTGTCATACAACCAAAGGCAGGTGCAGTAGAGGGGCGAGGAGTAGATGGCCAACACGCACGTGAATTCAACGCAGTCTGCACTTCTCATATAAAGGCTCCCGCCAGTCCAATCTATGAAATCCTACGCACCTACGCACCCAAGGGCAAGAGTGATCACTCCAATCGCAAGATCAGTTGACTAGAGGCTAGACCCATGGAGGCGATGAGCGCGAGCATCAGCCGGCTGTGCCAGATGGTCCACGACGCCGGCCTGCTGCCCGACACTGAGGAATGTCTCCAGGTAGTGCTTGAGGCCGCCAGGGCGAGGGGACGCTTGGACGACAACTTCGTCTCCTTGTTCGACGAGGTCCTCGTCGGCTTCCTCGACAAGTTCACCGTCGTCAAGAAGCTCGCGGACGACCTGGACGTACGCCTCCAGCCCACGCGCCCAGGCTCTGCGATGCCTGCCACCCTCAACGGCCTCTATGGTGACAACCTCTTCAACACACTGGTGGCCCTGTGACTGCCCGCCGTCGAGCCAGAGAATGTCCACCTCGAGGTCGCGCTCGCCGCGCAGCGCCTGGCGCAGCAAGACACCATCGACATAATCACCCACGTTTACGCGCAAATCGTCCACAAGGACTACTACGTGCAAGAGGAGGATGATAGGACGCTGGCCTTCTTGGACCGCAGGGCAACCTTGGACGGCATTGTTCAGAAGCACGTTGAGCTTGCCGCCAACGCCGCTGCTCCTCACACGTCAGTTGGTGACCCGGTGCACTAGGGCGTGAGGATGTCGTTGATGGATCCGTATGTATCTTTATCTTTCCGTCAAATCCATGTAGTAGTATATGGTACTAATAGTAATTATCTTACCTTTCGCATAAACTTCATAATTTTCCTACGTACTCCATGCATGAACCGTGCCAGAACCAAACTTCTCATTACTCTAGGGAAAATCATTATTTTCTATTTGTCGGTCGCGCCATGGAGTAGAACCAAATTTTACAAGTTACAAGTCCAAAAGGAAAAGCCTGCCGTGTTCGCGTCGCACCCCCACATGGTTGGTCCGGCACGCCTCTCAAGGGGGAATGCGTGCTGTGTTGCATTTTCACTTACAAGTGGGACCGCAGTTGAGCAAACCGACTATCGGCAAACCCCCACCCCGCCCACCGCGCGATGGCTGAGAAAACAGGAGGGAGAAGAGACGGTTGTAGCACGGACTCCAAGAAAATTGGCGTCGGATGGGACTTGTGTGGGTGGCGTGTGCCGTACTCCTACACATGAATGCTAGTTATGGCCCATGCCACCCCACTATATCGAGGTGCTGGTTACGTAGAACAAATTTCCTGGAGTCCGTGCTTAGCCCTCCTCTATCTCTCTTCTTAGCCAGCCAGCAGACGCGCGGAGCCCATCGTCTGTTTGCTCATATGCGGTCCCACATGTCAGTGAAAACGCAAGAGGACCCACTGAACCTACACATCTTTCACCTCGACGTGCTGGTGATGAAAAACAAATCCAATAAAGATCTTTGGTGTCCGCTTTTGGAATTACACAAGAGTAGTAAGATTCTATTTACAGTTTAACCCAAGATGCACATCACGTGGCTTCAACTACCACTCTATTTTCTTGCATGACATGACCTGGATGATGGATGTCCCACGTGTCGGCAAAAGGAGGAAGAACTCGACCAAATCTCCGGTTGTGCTCTCGGATTAGACTAGTTGTGCTAACTTAAAATTTTGTTGTGTAGAATGGATGCAAGTTTTGGTATTGGGAAGAAGAGTACAACGATATATTTATAGAGCGCAATTTAGTAGATGTTCTAGCACTTTTAGCTAGCATAGAGGCTAGAGATGAGACTAGTGCACTTGTTGATAGAATAGAGGCTAGACACGTCTACTTCTTTACACTCGTAGAAGAAACAAGCACGCAGGATCGAGCCTCCGCAGATCAACAATGAATGTATCGAGAAGGCACTAATCCAACTTACATGAGCAGTTATGGAAGTTGGATATCTTCTAAAATGCATTCTTGTGGTTCTTGTTTTTCTAGTCAAAATTTTGGTGATGTATTTCCATGTACCAAAAAATCAATGATGAAAAAAAGATATGTGTTTGCAAAGGAAAATGTACGCGGCGGGGATGCGTCCGCGCGTTCGGCGCACGACCACCGCATCCGAGAAATGGCCTGGACACGACCCCATTGCCCTACCCAAACGGACAGAATCCAGGCAAAACGGAGGTCCGTTTGGGGTCATGCGTTGGAGTTGGCCTTACAAGTGGGACCGCAGTTGAGGAAACCGACTATCGGCAAACCCCCACCTTGCCCGCCGCGCGATGGCTGAGTTGAGAAACGACGAGGTTGAAGAGATTGCTGTAGCACGGACTCCAACAAATATGGTGTCAGATGGAAGTCGTGCTGGTGGCGTGTGCCGTACTCCTGGACGTGAATGCTTATTCTGGCCCATGCCACCCTACTACTCCTACTACTTATAGTAGTAGTATCGAGGATTCGAGGTGCTGGTTACGTACAACAAACACATTAACATATGGCCCACCTCACACTGTGGCCAAATTTCCTGGAGTCTGTGCTAAGTTAAAAAGTGTTCTTTGTGAGGATGGGTGGCTGGTATCAAGTTTAAAACTTGTTGTATTACGTACGTAGACGTAGAGATAGTGCAACATGTGAAGCTAGTACAAATAGTGTACTATTGTTGATTGGCCTCATCCGATAACCTGTTGCAATGCACGTACAATTATGTATTCAGAAAATATTTTTTTGCCTTGTCGCAGCACCCACTCAGAGAAGCGACTCGAAAGCCATTCATAAATTTAGTAAGTTTATCACAGGCATATCGTTTTATTACCTACAACAGATCATCAACCCACAACGACAACAAGGATACACTATAAATACTAAAGTTTTCATCACACAACAAATAACAAGCAATGAAATGAACTTCAACTCAACCAATCCTCGGCGTTGGAAACGCTTACTTTGAACCACAAGTGATTCTCTGGGAAGGGCCAGCTACTGTCAATCTCGAGAGCAACGCAGGACTGATCATCCAAGCTGAAGCGGCCTACTATATCACGACCAGGGTAGGGAACCACCGCAATGTCCGACGTATAGATACAGTTGCTTCTCATAAATGGTAGTAATGTTGTGTCAACAGCAGTTGCATCGCCTTTCACCATCATTGGATAGTTTTGTCCAAGGAAGAGCGAGTTTGCAACAAGACTATCAATATTGTACTAGGAAGAAGGTGTTGGCGCTAGCACACTAGTATCCATCCAGAATACCATGCAACAGGTGTTGGAATAGGTCCGGAGAGTGCGACCATGGGAGACAACACCTGCTCCCTCAGTAGTAACATCAACAGTGGGCTGTATACAGTACAAGAAGTGGTGATCCATTGGAATTAGTTGCCAGCCGCCAGTGAGAATATGGGCCCTGCTCGTCCTCATGCTCGTTATCATCACCATCGTTGAGGGAGTCCTGGACTAAGGGGTCCTCGGGCGTTCGACCTGTTATCTATTGGGTCGGACTGATGGGCCATGAAGACATGAAGGCCGAAGACTATACCCGTGTCCGGATTGGACTCTACTTGGCATGGAAGGCAAGCTAGGCGACCGATTATGAAGATTTCCTCCTATGTAACCGACCCCATGTAACCCTAGATCTCTCCGGTGCCTATATAAACCGGAGAGCATAGTTCGAATAGGACAGATTCATTACCATATACTCATGGGCTAGACTTGTAGGGTTTAGCCGTTACGATCTCGCGGTAGATCAACTCTTGTAACACTCATATTCATCAAGATCAATAAAGCAGGAAGTAGGGTATTACCTCCGTAGAGAGGGCCCGAACCTGGGTAAACATTGTGTCCCGCGTCTCCTGTTACCATCGATCCTAGATGCACAGTTCAGGACCCCCTACCTGACATCCGCCGGTTTTGACACCGACAATCGTCATCTCTCCCTTGGTTATAAAATTTTCCAAGTATAGGTGGTGGAATGTTCACAGGACCTTGGAAACATAAGAAGAAGGTTAATTAGTAGAGAAGGGAAACTTGCTAACTCGCATGCATGTGGATGAAACAATTATAATTACGGTGGAAGACAAACGTACCGAAACTACGAGGATCCCATGCAAAAACAGTGCCACGAGTGGTGGCAGCAAACACAAGATCCTCGTATTCAATTGCATCACAGTACTCATCCGTGTGCAGAAACTGATTTTTGAGCAATATCCATGGACGACGAACCGTGGAATGAGTAAGGATGGCAACAAGCTTGTCGAAGATAGCAACAACTTCATAGTTCTTGTAATTCCAAGAGCGGGTTGGAACTCGGCAAATTGCTATCTTCAGTAGACGACAATCACCATGATCGTATTTGAACGTACGTAGATCATCTGTGTGCTCAACCTCAGGGCACTCTGAGATTTTTGGAAGTGGAACCGCTGACGAGTGTACACATTCACAAGTTCCCACTCGCAATTGTACCCAATATAAACAACCCAATCTCCATTTGCGCCAGCCCAGGCCTAACCCTTAAGCGATGGCATCTTGACATCACACGTATCATTATCAAGCGGCATCAACTTACACAAGGCGAGGCCTCCGTCGTCCGCGCCCATGCGAACAGGCTTATAGCGAAGAAGATAAGGGAGATCAAACCGCTCCTGGACCCTTGGGTTCCTTGTAAGGATGTTATTAGTTGAGTCGAGAATGTTCTTGAACGAACCTGCCATGCTAGCCGAGGTGATGACGTCGCACCGATCAATGAGTTCCCCCACCACGTCATCTTTCAGATCGGGGCAAGAATAACGGGGTCGTTTCCGGCTTATTCCCTCCATGGAGAAGACGATCGAACAATGGCAGAAGGAAGGGTGAAGGCAAATAGAGGAGGGAGGAAGATCGTCCGACAGCAGTTGCAAATCGAGAGGGAAAGGCGAAGAGTCTGTGGACGGTTGCCAGTTTGCCACGGTACATGAAGAGGCGCCCCAGCCTACACGTCCATTCGGAAATTGTACAAAAGGACTCGCCGTCGTCTCACTGACATGTTGGAACGGGACCACATGTCAACGAAACATGGTGTGTAATGTCTCGTGCAAAATGCGATCTGGCCGCGTTGGCCCAAAGTGCCGTAATATTTCTCGACTTTATTTTTTTAATGGCGTGCCGTTCAGTTTTGAAGCACGACTAACTGCTACTATTTGCTATGACGCCCGGATAATTAGGCTACAGTAAACCTCTGTTAATGATGCCATGTTACCACGGTTACTGTTGCTAATCTCGGGTTAGTTCAAAAACGATTCAAATTCAAGATTTAATTAAAGACAAACAACAAAAGTTTTCAAACATTAAAACTAAAATGTTTGAGTTGTGCCAATTAATGCAAAGGTAATTTTGGTGAAGAAACCCCACTTTTATGAAATGTTTAAAGGCTCTAAAATAATTAAAACAGTAGGTAAAAAAATTAAGTAAATACCTTTTATAGTTAATATAATATTAAACTAATTTATTTTGGGTCCAAACTAGGTTTGGCAGTGGCCTATTTTGATGATACTAATTTAGATGCTAACTTAGTATTTTAAAGAAACTAAAATATCAGAAACTAAAATGAAAACAGAAAAACAAACTAAGAGAAAACAAAACAGAAAAGAAAAAGAAAAGAGAAAAGAAAAGAAAGCACCCCCCACTGGGCTCCGGCCCAGCAGGCCACCGACCCAACTGAGCAAAGGCCAACCGACCAGCCCACCCCACTCCCTTATCCCCCACCTACCGATACCCTAACCCGTAACCTCCCCCCTCGTTCCTCCACGACCCCCACACTCTCTCTCGTTTCCCTCCCCCCCTCTCGCTGGATTGGATCGGGGAGGGGCCCGATCTCGTGCCAGAGTCGCTGCTCCCCTAGAGGCCGCCTCCGGCGCCGAGCGCCGCCCCTCCCGGACTCCTCCTCGCCCCTCCTTTCCCTCGTGCGACGCCCGGGTGAAGCCGCGGCCTCGCCTCGTCCTCGACCCGACGCCGTTCGCCGTCACTGCCACCTCGCCCCCGTTGTCGATCTACCTCGTCGGACCACTCCGTGCCCCCTGCCTGTCCCTACAGCATCGCTGTGAGCTCCGCCACCCCCTTATGCCTTCCCGAGCTCGGATACGAGCTCCTGCATGTCCTCCCCACCACCCGTAGCTCCGGCCACCGCCCGCATCGCCGCCCCGATGCCCCCCTCCGCTTTCACCTACTGCCGAGCCGCACCGGCTTCGCCCAACACTTCCGCGGCGAGCTCCCCCTCCTCCTCTCGCCCCCGCGCCCGTAGCTCGCCCGCTCCGGTGCCCGTCGCACGCGCGCCTCGCTCTCCCCCTGCGCTGCTCACTCCGCTCCCCCACTGCGCGCGCGCTCGCGCTCGCCGTGCGGTTACCGCGCCCGTCCGCGCGCCCGCGTCCCGCCTCTACCGCTCTGCCGCGCGCGCTGCTACTTCGATGCGCCGCAGCCGCCCCGCTCGCCGGCCGCCCCTGCTCACTGCCCCGCGCGGCCTCGCCACCACCGCTCCGCCGTACTGCCCCGCCTCTAGCCCCACGGGCCACTACCGCGCCGGCGGCCACTTCCGGCGCCCGTGCCCACTAGGGCTTCGCCCGGGTCGGGCGCCCGCGCACCCATGCGCCCATGCGCCACAGACAACTGGGCCCGCCCCCTGTGACAATGAGGAATGGGGCCCATGCCCCTTAGAATAAAAAAGAAAAAGAAAAATAGATAAAATAATGATAATTAGAATTAATTAATTAATTAACCCTGATTAATTAACCTAATTAGCTAATTAAATTAACTAATCTGTTAACTAGACTAATTAACTTGGTTAATTAGCTAACAGCCTATGACATGCGGGACCCACACATAGTTTGACCTGGTCAACTGTACTGTTGACTCATGCTGACGTCATCATTTACTATTCTGGATAATTCGAAATTAAATAATTAAATAAATCAAGAAATTAATAGAAACTTTAGAAAATCATATCTTTTAATCCGTAACTCGGATTAAATTATTTTCAACATGAAAGTTGCTCAGAACGACGAGACGAATCCGGATACGCAGCCCGTTCATCCGCCACACACCCCTAACCTATCGCACTCGCAACTTTCCCGCTCCCGGATGCTTCCCCCTTCGTCAGTATCACCTACTACCGCGATTAGGGCACACCTAGTACCGCTCATTGTCACGTCATGCATCGTCATGCATATGTTTGCATTATATTTATTGTTTCTTCCCCCTCTTCTCTCGCTAGACACCGAGACCGATGCCGCTGCTACCCAGTACGACTACGGTGTGGACGACCCCTCCTTCTCGGCTGAGCTTCCAGGCAAGCCCCTCCCCCTTGATCACCAGATATCGCCTATTCTACTCTCTACTGCTTGCATTAGAGTAGTGTAGCCTGTTACAATTTTCCATTAATCCTATCCTGATGCATAGCCTGTCCTTGCTACTACTGTTGTTACCTTTACCTGCCATCGTACATGCTTAGTATAGGATGCTAGAATTCCATCTGTGGCCCTACATTCTTGTCCGTCTGCCATGCTATACTATCGGGCCGTGATCACTCGGGAGGTGATCACGGGTATATACTTATATACATAAGATATATGATACCTATGGTGACTAAAGTCGGGTCAGCTCGTAGGAGTACCCGCGAGTGGATCTTTGTGGCGGAGCAACAGGGCAGGTTGAGACCACCTAGGAGAGAGGTGGGCCTGGCCCTGGTCGGCGTTCGCGGTTACTTCAAATAACACGCTTAACGAGTTCTGGGTATTTGATCTGAGTCTGTCCATTTGGTCTATACGCACTAACCAGCTATGCGGGAACAGTTATGGGCACTCGGCGTCATGGTATCAGCCGAAGCCTTCTTGACGTCACCGACTGAGCGGCGAGCGCCGGATTGGACTGGAACGCCTGCAAGGCTAGGTCTGCTTCCGGCCGCGTACGCAACGTGCAGGTGTGCCATGGGCGATGGGCCTAGACCCCTGTGCGCTTAGGATTAGACCGACGTGCTGACCGCTCTGTTGTGCCTAGGTGGGGCTGCGACGTGTTGATCTTCCGAGGCTGGGCATGACCCAGGAAAGTGTGTCCGGCCAAATGGGATCAAGTGTGTTGGGTTATGTGGTGCACCCCTGCAGGGGAAGTTAATCTAGTAGAATAGCCGTGATCTTTGGTAACAGGACGACTTGGAGTTGTACCTTGACCTTATGGAAACTAGAACCGGATAATTAATAAAACACACCCTTCCAAGTGCGAGATACAACCCGGTGGTCGCTCTCTAACAGGGCGACGAGGGGAGGATCGCCGGGTAGGGTTATGCTATGCGATGCTACTTGGTGAACTTCAATCTACTCTCTTCTACATGCTGCAAGATGGAGGTGGCCAGAAGCATAGTCTTCGACAGGATTAGCTATCCCCCTCTTATTCTGGCATTCTGCAGTTCAGTCCACTAATATGGCCCTTTACACATATATCCATGCATATGTAGTGTAGATCCTTGCTTGCGAGTACTTTGGATGAGTACTCACGGTTGCATTTCCCCCTCTTTCCCCCTTTTCCCTTTTACCTGGTTGTCGCAACCAGATGCTGGAGCCCAGGAGCCAGACGCCACCGTTGACGACGACTCCTACTACACTAGAGGTGCCTACTACTACGTCCAAGCCGCCGACGACGACCATGAGTAGTTTAGGAGGACCCCAGGCAGGAGGCCTGCGCCTCTTTCGATTGTATCCCAGTTTGTGCTAGCCATCTTATGGCAAACTTGTTTAACTTATGTCTGTACTCAGATATTGTTGCTTCCGCTGACTCGTCTATGATCGAGCACTTGTATTCGAGCCCTCGAGGCCCCTGGCTTGTATTATGATGCTTGTATGACTTATTTTATTTTTTAGAGTTGTGTTGTGATATCTTCCCGTGAGTCCCTGATCTTGATCGTACACGTTTGCGTGTATGATTAGTGCATGATTGAATCAGGGGCGTCACAAGTTGGTATCAGAGCCGACTGCCTGTAGGAATCCCCCTTCCACACTCCTTGGCCGAAGTCGAGTCTAGTCATTGAAAAACTTTTACTAACATGGCTGTGCGGCTTACGGGCCCACGTCGCCATTGGGTGGTATTTGGATCTTTTATTCCTCGTCTATACTCTGGGACTCTTATCTCTCTTCTACTCGGGTTAAATGGTTTTACTAACTCTAACTCTAGGTTCTCGTAACTATTTCCTCCCGGAAAGCCACTCGTTACAAATGATCGTTTGATGCATTAAAAGATTCCGAAGTTACTCTCCGATGTTCCCTCGATACTTTGTGCCATCGCTTTTGCAATTCCATTCCATTGATAAACCCCAATGGACAACCAAGTACACCTGCCATTCATACAATCATTCCCCATTGATCTTGTTATTACAAGATACCCCAAAATCCCCTCTATTGTTCTGAGAATATTTTGTGCCTACTGCCTTGCAGTTCTTTGCAATCTGAATACCCTGCGGATAATTTCTCGCACTTATCAAGTATCCGCTCATCCCCAGTTGATTCATGTATTTCACAAAATTCTTCAAAATATTATCCAATCTTCCGAGAATCCTCTACAGCCTATGGCTCTAGAAATTTTTGTCTGCCTGCATTATGGTTAATTCCAAATGCCTAGCATTATTCATTGACTTCCCTTGTCACTATCATTTTGAGACCGTTGATTCAATATGATGCGGATGTTCGCAATCATCAGTCGCAATTAGAATTCATCCTTCTGGCTCAGACGCCATTATTGAACGTGAGCTGGTTATCGACCCATCAAGTTGTCGTTGAATATACCCCTAAGTCTATTCAGCTTGTCCATTCTTAATCAGAGCGTTTTCTTCTGATCCCTTGATTTGGAAATCATAATCATTTGCGTTTGAGCTTTGAATTAGTTAATGGTTTCTATAATCTGATACCTTGCATTCCTTTCCCTTCTGATTGAGTACCGATACTCACATCAGGTTCCTTGTGGTCCGCGAAACCAATTGCTTGGTTATTATCCGACCGTGTCCTTCATTTCCAATAACCTTGAGAGTTTCTCCCCTGATACTTAATGCCTTTGGTAAATTATGTCTTCTTCCTTTGGCAAGTTATATCCTATGCCTTTGTCAACCATGCTTTGCTTCGAGCACGTGTTAATTGATCCTAAACTTCATGGTATATGTTCTAAGATGCCCGATGGGTTGAACCTATGCTTTCCCCTAATCCGTGAGAACCCGAAAGTTTTCACAAGTCATACTCTTCCGGTGTTCTACCAGATAAAAGTCCAACACTACAGTTTTATCAAAGTGAGAGGTGAATGAAATGATATGCATTAAAGAAGTGGGAGTCGACCTTGAACTTTGTGTTCATGCCCATGAAAATGATGTAGACCGTCTCATAAGCTTCTTGCAAAAGGATTAACTAGCTGTATGATTCTTTCGGTATTCTTGAAATTGATTCCTTACAGTTATGGTTCCGACCATGCTGTCCTGATCTAATATATCTGATGGGAATTCATTCCAGTGCCTCGTCTATTTTTGGCAAGGTTGAAGTATCTACTGTCATAGGTCAATGACCCGGTTCTACTTCTATCATGTTCTACCTTCGAGTATTACCCCTAGTATTTTTACTAGGAAATTCTGAACTCAATCTCGTCATTCCTAGACTATCGGCTGCATCCTGGTCTTGCTATCTTTAATTGTGCTACCTCGTCCTTCTCTGGTGCACGAATTCTTCAGTGTGTGAGCACGACTTACGTCAAGCTTTCAACATCATGTTGCTTGTCTTGAAAGGCAACTTTGGTTCCGAGCTTGCATCTTATAACTTGCCACTTCGTCATTTCCTTGCTTGTTGCCATTGTTGATTGATTGCATCCTCTTGAAACCTCCCGGGAAATGTGTCGGATTACCTTCAACACTTTGACTTCTTTCAGGATATCAATTGAGTTCCTGATGAGAAATACCATCCTTGCCCTCGATGATCTGTGTTATCATCGACCACTTTATTGCCTGCCCACCAACACAAGCTTGTTCATGTTTGGTGTTATACCTTGAGTTCCTTGCTATCCAGCAATTTTTCTTCTTTACCTTGGAACATTAACATCTCTTATGTCATCTATGTTGTGAGAAATTCACCACCCTTAGGAATTCTTGATACAAGTAATACTTATTAACATCACCATTCTTTTCATGGTCCCCGTGTTGTTTCTAACCGGAATACGGACAAATGGTCTGTGATGTGTAATATCTAAACTTCTAGCAACCCTATTGCTTTGAAGTTACTGGTCTATAGTTTCATTCTACGTCTATGGCTTATTGAATCATCATTCGAACATTGATCGTGCTACCTAGCCCATATTTCGGGTGCACATTTCAACCAATGTTTAACTGTGTATGTTTTCCTCGAGCATACATCATTAAGTCATTTGATAGAGCTAATGTTATCTCCTTGTTCACACAGTTGTGGAAATTCATCTTTTTGGAAACCTCAATGGATTGTCGTTGAGTCAATCAGTCACCTCCTCACCCTCTCCTTGGTTTAATGATGAACTTTTGTTTTGGAAACTGCTTCCATAGTTCATTTCCCGAGGATCTTAAATTGTCATCTCGTCAACTTGTGTTGCACCTTTTCTTCTCTGCCATCCTAAGTCGGAGGTATCCTAACACCAATCGGATCTGAACCTCGGTCAGATATGATTGTTGGAACCTTTTCCAAGAGTCGTAACATTGGTCTTTATAACACCCGGTAAGGTGATGTCATGCCTAGCACACCTGGCTGGAGGACCTATTGTTACCGTTTCCCTTTTAGCAAGGTTATCCATTCTTCCATGAAGAAATTATAAGACTTATTCTATGAGTTGTTCCTGATCGATCCTTTGTGTATCCAAAGTCTACCCTTTACCCGAAGGCCTTGTCAATGCTATCTTGAAGCATGTTTGTGGTACACTGATCATCGATAAGAACATTTGAAGCACCATGCTAAAATTCCCTCTATCAATTATTCAAACACCGTTGTTTGGGTAATGTCATGAACGTCCTCTTCCCTTACCTAAATGGTTTTCTACGTTATATCCTGTCATGGATATCATGCTCTGCTTGTCCTTGGAAAGGATATAGCCCTGAAATATGTGTTTAAACACATTTTCCTTTCCATTGTTCTGTTTAATCTAATAATCACATTTTCCTTTCCATTGTTTTGTTTAACCTTCTTGAGGTTTATATGATCTAAGCAGTAATAAGTCACTGCTTTTATAAGCACCTCGGTGCACAACTCTGTCAGTAAGAACCTGTTACTATTGTTGATGACATTCCGGTATCCACCGATGGACGAGAACTTTGCCTAATGGTCCGCCTCGTTCAACGAGCAGGAAAATGGTTCTCTTTGTCCCTCGCCCTTGGTACCGATGTTGTTGCCAACATAACTGACAGGCCATCCTCTGGCATGCCTTGCTTACAAGATTGTGCAAATTGTCACCGCCCTTCCTACTTTTAACCCACATGGTGGTCCCATAACCCACAGTTCCACAGGATCAAAACCTGACTCTCCTGTACACCCTTGTTTCTAAAGTTATTCCTCTCGCTTGGCTTCATATGAAAGATCACGAGCCACCTTCCTATCTATTCTGGTATCAGACACAATACTTATTCTCATTGCTCTGGACCCCTTTCACACTTTGTTTCAGACATCGAACGCTTTCCGACCCGCTCGAAACTTCTCATGGTACCTACTTACCTTGCTCTCGATATTTCCTGAAGTTTCAATTCGAGAGTTACCTCCCGCCACCTTCCTCGATGTTATCGACCAGATAGTCAACGTTGCCAAGGTCCGTTCTCCCGGAATACTCCCCCTTTATTCTTTCTTAAGTACGATGGAGTTTCCGAAGAAAGGATGCCGACTTCACCATGATGACCTGAATTAGAGAAATAAAGACATCAACGAGGAGGATCAACTACTTCAGGAAGAGCAACCAAGACTGAGAAAACTCGTTAGAATTTCGTAACCAAATACCTCCCCCGCATTTCCCCTCTTAAATCTCGGGACGAGATTTCTTGTAGTGGAGGAGAATTGTGACGCCCGGATAATTAGGCTACAGTAAACCTCTGTTAATGATGCCATGTCACCACAATTACTGTTGCTAATCTCGAATTATTTCAAAAACGATTCAAATTCAAGATTTAATTAAAGACAAACAACAAAAGTTCCAAACATTAAAACTAAAATGTTTGAGTTGTGCCAATTAATGCAAAGGTAATTTTGGTGAAGAAACCGCACTTTTATAAAATGTTTAAAGGCTCTAAAATAATTAAAATAGTAGGTAAAACAATTAAGTAAATACCTTTTATAGTTAATATAATATTAAACTAATTTATTTTGGGTCCAAACTAGGTTTGGCAGTGGCCTATTTTGATGATACTAATTTAGGTGCTAACTTAGTATTTTAAAGAAACTAAAATATCAGAAACTAAAATGAAAATAGAAAAACAAACTAAGAGAAAACAAAACAGAAAAGAACAAAAAAGAGAAAAGAAAAGAAAGCACCCCCACTGGGCTCCGGCCCAGCAGGCCACCGACCCAACTGAGCAAATGCCAACCGGCCAGTCCACCTCGCTCCCTTATACCCCCACCTACCGAAACCCTAACCCGTAACCTCCCCCTTCGTTCCCCCACGACCCCCACACTCTCTCTCGTTTCCCTCCCCCTATCTCGCTGGATTGGATCGGGGAGGGGACCGATCTCGCTCCTGAGCCGCCGCTCCCCTAGAGGCCGCCGCCGGCGCCCAGCGCCGCCCCTCCCGGACTCCTCCTCGCCCCTCCTCTCCCTCGTGCGACGCCCGGCTGAAGCCGCGGCCTCGCCTCATCGTCGACCTAACGCCATTCGTCGTCGCTGCCACCTCGCCCCCGTCGTCAATCTACCTCGTCGGAACTCCCCGAGCCCGTTGACTGTCCCTACAACATCGCTGTGAGCTCCGCCACCCCCTTGTGCCTTCCCGAGCTCGGATACGAGCTCCTGCATGTCCTCCCCACCATCCGTAGCTCCGGCCACCGCCCGCATCGCCGCCCGGATGCCCCCCTCCACTTTCACCTACTGCTGAGCCGCACCGGCTCCCCCCAACACTTCCGCGGCGAGCTCCCCCCTCCTCCTCTCCCCCTGCCCCGTAGCTCGCCCGCTCCAGCGCCCGTCACACGCGCGCCTCGCTCTCCCCCTGCGCTGCTCACCCCGCTCCCCCATCTACACGCGCGCTCGCGCTCGCCGCGCGGCGACCGCGCCCGTCTGCGCACCCGCGTCCCGCCTATTCCGCTCTGCCGCGCGCGCTGCTACTCCGATGCGCCGCAGCCGCCCCGCTCGCCGGCCGCCCCTGCTCACTGCACCGCGCGGCCTCGTCGCCACCGCTCCGCCGTACTGCCCCGCCTCTAGCCCCACGGGCCACTGCCGCGCCGGCGGCCACTTCCGGCGCCCGTTCCCACTCGGGCTTCGCCCGGGTCGGGCGCTCGCGCGCCCATGCGCCCTTGCGCCACAGACAATTGGGCCCGCCCCCCTGTGACTATGACGATTGGGGCCCATGCCCCTTAGAATAAAAAAGAAAAAGAAAAATAGATAAAATAATGATAATTAAAATTAATTAATTAATTAACATTGATTAATTAACCTAATTAGCTAATTAAATTAACTAATCTGTTAACTAGACTAATTAACTTGGCTAATTAGCTAACAGCCTATGACATGCGGGACCCACACATAGTTTGACCCGGTCAACTATACTGTTGACTGCTGACATCAGCATGATGTCATGCTGACGTCATCATTTACTATTTCTGGATAATTCGAAATTAAATAATTAAGTAAATCCAGAAATTAATAGAAACTTTAGAAAATCATATCTTTTAATCCGTAACTCGGATTAAATTATTTTCAACATAAAGTTGCTCAGATCGATGAGACGAATCCGGATACGCAGCCCGTTCGTCCGCCACACACCCCTAACCTATCGCACTCGCAACTTTCCTCCTCCGGTTCATCTGTCCGAAAACGCGAAGCACCAGGAATACTTTCCCGGATGCTTCCCCCTTCGTCGGTATCACCTACTACCGCGATTAGGGCACACCTAGTACCGCTCATTGTCACGTCATGCATCGTCATGCATATGTTTGCATTATATTTATTGTTTCTTCCCCCTCTTCTCTCGCTAGACACCGAGACCGACGCCGCTGCTACCCAGTACGACTACGGTGTTGACGACCCCTCCTTCTCGGCTGAGCTTCAAGGCAAGTCCCCCCCTGATCACCAGATATCGCCTATTCTACTCTCTACTGCTTGCATTAGAGTAGTGTAGCCTGCTACTGTTTTCCATTAATCCTATCCTGATGCATAGCCTGTCCTTGCTACTACTGTCGTTACCTTTACCTGCCATCCTACATGCTTAGTATAGGATGCTAGAATTCCATCTGTGGCCCTACATTCTTGTCCGTCTGCCATGCTATACTATTGGGCCGTGATCACACGGGAGGTGATCACGGGTATATACTTATATACATAACATATATGATACCTATGGTGACTAAAGTCGGGTCAGCTCGTAGGAGTACCCGCGAGGGGATCTTTGTGGCGGAGCGACAGGGCAGGTTGAGACCACCTAGGAGAGAGGTGGGCCTGGCCCTGGTCGGCGTTCGCGGTTACTTCAAATAACACGCTTAACGAGTTCTGGGTATTTGATATGAGTCTGGCCATTTGGTCTATACGTACTAACCAGCTATGCGGGAACAGTTATGGGCACTCGACGTCATGGTATCAGCCGAAGCCTTCTTGACGTCAGCGACTGAGCGGCGCGCGCCGGATTGGACTGGAACGCCTGCAAGGCTAGGTCTGCTTCCGGTCGCGTACGCAACGTGCAGGTGTGCTATGGGCGATGGGCCTAGACCCCTGTGCGCTTAGGGTTAGACCGGCGTGCTGACCGCTCTGTTGTGCCTAGGTGGGGCTGCGACGTGTTGATCTTCCGAGGCCAGGCATGACCCAGGAAAGTGTGTCCGGCCAAATGGGATCAAGTGTGTTGGGTTATGTGGTGCACTCCTGCCGGGGAAGTTAATCTAGTAGAATAGCCGTGATCTTCGGTAACAGGACGACTTGGAGTTGTACCTTGACCTTATGGAAACTAGAACCGAATACTTAAAAAACACACCCTTCCAAGTGCGAGATACAACCCGGTGGTCGCTCTCTAACAGGGCGACGAGGGGAGGATCGCCGGGTAGGGTTATGCTATGCGATGCTACTTGGTGAACTTCAATCTACTCTCTTCTACATGCTGCAAGATGGAGGTGGCCAGAAGCATAGTCTTCGACAGGATTAGCTATCCCCCTCTTATTCTGGCATTCTGCAGTTCAGTCCACTGATATGGCCCTTTACACATATATCCATGCATATGTAGTGTAGATCCTTGCTTGCGAGTACTTTGGATGAGTACTCACGGTTGCATTTCCCCCTCTTTTCCCCTTTTCCCTCTTACCTGGTTGTCGCAACCAGATGCTGGAGCCCAGGAGCCAGACGCCACCGTCGACGACGACTCCTACTACACTAGAGGTGCCTACTACTACGTCCAAGCCGCTGACGACGACCAGGAGTAGTTTAGGAGGATCCCAGGCAGGAGGCCTGCGCCTCTTTCAATTGTATCCCAGTTTGTGCTAGCCATCTTATGGCAAACTTGTTTAACTTATGTCTGTACTCAGATATTATTGCTTCCGCTGACTCGTCTATGATCGATCACTTGTATTCGAGCCCTCGAGGCCCCTGGCTTGTATTATGATGCTTGTATGACTTATTTTATTCTTTAGAGTTGTGTTGTGATATCTTCCCGTGAGTCCCTGATCTTGATCGTACACGTTTGCGTGTATGATTAGTGTATGATTGAATCAGGGGCGTCACAAGTTGGTATCAGAGCCGACTGCCTGTAGGAATCCCCCTTCCACACTCCTTGGCCGAAGTCGAGTCTAGTCATTGAAAAACTTTTACTAACATGGCTGTGCAGCTTACGGGCCCACGTCGCCATTGGGTGGTATTAGGATCTTTTATTCCTCGTCTATACTCTGGGACTCTTATCTCTCTTCTACTCGGGTTAAATGGTTTTACTAACTCTAACTCTAGGTTCTCGTAACTATTTCCTCCCGGAAAACCACTCGTTACAAATGATCGTTTGATGCATTAAAAGATTCCGAAGTTACTCTCCGATGTTCCCTCGATACTTTGTGCCATCGCTTTTGCAATTCCATTCCATTGATAAACCCCAATGGACAACCAAGTACACCTGCCATTCATACAATCATTCCCCATTGATCTTGTTATTACAAGATACCCCGAAATCCCCTCTATTGTTCTGAGAATATTTTGTGCCTACTGCCTTGTAGTTCTTTGCAACCTGAATACCCTGCGGATAATTTCTCGCACTTATCAAGTATCCGCTCATCCCCAGTTGATTCATGTATTTCACAAAATTCTTCAAAATATTATCCAATCTTCCGAGAATCCTCTACAGCCTATGGCTCTAGAAATTTTTGTCTGCCTGCATTATGGTTAATTCCAAATGCCTAGCATTATTCATTGACTTCCCTTGTCACTATCATTTTGAGACCGTTGATTCAATATGATGCGGATGTTCGCAATCATCAGTCGCAATTAGAATTCATCCTTCTGGCTCAGACGCCATTATTGAACGTGAGCTGGTTATCGACCCATCAAGTTGTCGTTGAATATACCCCTAAGTCTATTCAGCTTGTCCATTCTTAATCAGAGCGTTTTCTTCTGATCCCTTGATTTGGAAATCATAATCATTTGCGTTTGAGCTTTGAATTAGTTAATGGTTTCTATAATCTGATACCTTGCATTCCTTTCCCTTCTGATTGAGTACCGATACTCACATCAGGTTCCTTGTGGTCCGCGAAACCAATTGCTTGGTTATTATCCGACCGTGTCCTTCATTTCCAATAACCTTGAGAGTTTCTCCCCTGATACTTAATGCCTTTGGTAAATTATGTCTTCTTCCTTTGGCAAGTCATATCCTATGCCTTTGTCAACCATGCTTTGCTTCGAGCACGTGTTAATTGATCCTAAACTTCATGGTATATGTTCTAAGATGCCCGATGGGTTGAACCTATGCTTTCCCCTAATCTGTGAGGACCCGAAAGTTTTCACAAGTCATACTCTTCCGGTGTTCTACCAGATAAAAGTCCAACACTACAGTTTTATCAAAGTGAGAGGTGAATGAAATGATATGCATTAAAGAAGTGGGAGTCGACCTTGAACTTTGTGTTCATGCCCATGAAAATGATGTAGACCGTCTCATAAGCTTCTTGCAAAAGGATTAACCAGCTGTATGATTCTTTCGGTATTCTTGAAATTGATTCCTTACAGTTATGGTTCCGACCATGCTGTCCTGATCTAATATATCTGATGGGAATTCATTCCAGTGCCTCGTCTATTTTTGGCAAGGTTGAAGTATCTACTGTCATAGGTCAATGACCCGGTTCTACTTCTATCATGTTCTACCTTCGAGTATTACCCCTAGTATTACTAGGAAATTCTGAACTCAATCTCGTCATTCCTAGACTATCGGCTGCATCCTGGTCTTGCTATCTTTAATTGTGCTACCTCGTCCTTCTCTGGTGCACGAATTCTTCAGTGTGTGAGCACGACTTACGTCAAGCTTTCAACATCATGTTGCTTGTCTTGAAAGGCAACTTTGGCTCCGAGCTTGCATCTTATAACTTGCCACTTCGTCATTTCCTTGCTTGTTGCCATTGTTGATTGATTGCATCCTCTTGAAATCTCCCGGCAAATGTGTCGGATCACCTTCAACACTTTGACTTCTTTCAGGATATCAATTGAGTTCCTGATGAGAAATACCATCCTTGCCCTCGATGATCTGTGTTATCATCGACCACTTTATTGCCTGCCCACCAACACAAGCTTGTTCATGTTTGGTGTTATACCTTGAGTTCCTTGCTATCCAGCAATTTTTCTTCTTTACCTTGGAACATTAACATCTCTTATGTCATCTATGTTGTGAGAAATTCACCACCCTTAGGAATTCTTGATACAAGTAATACTTATTAACATCACCATTCTTTTCTTGGTCCCCGTGTTGTTTCTAACCGGAATACCGACAAATGGTCTGTGATGTGTAAGTTCTAAACTTCTAGCAACCCTATTGCTTTGAAGTTACTGGTCTATAGTTTCATTCTACGTCTATGGCTTATTGAATCATCATTCGAACATTGATCATGCTACCTAGCCCATATTTCGGGTGCACATTTCAACCAATGTTTAACTGTGTATGTTTTCCTCGAGCATACATCATTAAGTCATTTGATAGAGCTAATGTTATCTCCTTGTTCACACAGTTGTGGAAACCTCAATGGATTGTCGTTGAGTCAATCAGTCACCTCCTCATCCTCTCCTTGGTTTAATGATGAACTTTTGTTTTGGAAACTGCTTCCATAGTTCATTTCCCGAGGATCTTAAATTGTCATCTCGTCAACTTGTGTTGCACCTTTTCTTCTCTGCCATCCTAAGTCGGAGGTATCCTAACACCAATCGGATCTGAACCTCGGTCAGATATGATTGTTGGAACCTTTTCCAAGAGTCGTAACATTGGTCTTTATAACACCCGGTAAGGTGATGTCATGCCTAGCACACCTGGCTGGAGGACCTATTGTTACCGTTTCCCTTTTAGCAAGGTTATCCATTCTTCCATGTGGAAATTATAAGGCTTATTCTATGAGTTGTTCCTGATCGATCCTTTGTGTATCCAAAGTCTACCCTTTACCCGAAGGCCTTGTCAATGCTATCTTGAAGCATGTTTGTGGTACACTGATCATCGATAAGAACATTTGAAGCACCATGCTAAAATTCCCTCTATCAATTATTCAAACACCGTTGTTTGGGTAATGTCATGAACGTCCTCTTCCCTTACCTAAATGGTTTTCTACGTTATATCCTGTCATGGATATCATGCTCTGCTTGTCCTTGGAAAGGATATAGCCCTGAAATATGTGTTTAAACACATTTTCCTTTCCATTGTTCTGTTTAATCTGATAATCACATTTTTCTTTCCATTGTTTTGTTTAACCTTCTTGAGGTTTATATGATCTAAGCAGTAATAAGTCACTGCTTTTATAAGGACCTCGGTGCACAACTCTGTCAGTAAGAACCTGTTACTATTGTTGATGACATTCCGGTATCCACCGATGGACGAGAACTTTGCCTAATGGTCCGCCTCGTTCAACGAGCAGGAAAATGGTTCTCTTTGTCCCTCGCCCTTGGTACCGATGTTGTTGCCGACATAAGTGACAGGCCATCCTCTGGCATGCCTTGCTTACAAGATTGTGCAAATTGTCACCGCCCTTCCTACTTTTAACCCACATGGTGGTCCCATAACCCACAGTTCCACAGGATCAAAACCTGACTCTCCTGTACACCCTTGTTTCTAAAGTTATTCCTCTCGCTTGGCTTCATATGAAAGATCACGAGCCACCTTCCTATCTATTCTGGTATCAGACACAATACTTATTCTCATTGCTCTGGACCCCTTTCACACTTTGTTTCAGACATCGAACGCTTTTCGACCGGCTCGAAACTTCTCATGGTACCTACTTACCTTGCTCTCGATATTTCCTGAAGTTTCAATTCGAGAGTTACCTCCCGCCACCTTCCTCGATGTTATCGACCAGATAGTCAATGTTGCCAAGGTCCGTTCTCCCGGAATACTCCCCCTTTATTCTTTCTTAAGTACGATGGAGTTTCCGAAGAAAGGATGCCGACTTCACCATGATGACCTGAATCAGAGAAATAAAGACATCAACGAGGAGGATCAACTACTTCAGGAAGAGCAACCAAGACTGAGAAAACTCGTTAGAATTTCGTAACCAAATACCTCCCCCGCATTTCCCCTCTTAAATCTCGGGACGAGATTTCTTGTAGTGGAGGAGAATTGTGACGCCCGGATAATTAGGCTACAGTAAACCTCTGTTAATGACGCCATGTCACCACGATTACTGTTGCTAATCTCGAGTTAGTTCAAAAAAGATTCAAATTCAAGATTTAATTAAAGACAAACAACAAAAGTTCCAAACATTAAAACTAAAATGTTTGAGTTGTGCCAATTAATGCAAAGGTAATTTTGGTGAAGAAACCCCACATTTATAAAATGTTTAAAGGCTCTAAAATAATTAAAATAGTAGGTAAAACAATTAAGTAAATACCTTTTATAGTTAATATAATATTAAACTAATTTATTTTGGGTCCAAACTAGGTTTGGCAGTGGCCTATTTTGATGATACTAATTTAGGTGCTAACTTAGTATTTTAAAGAAACTAAAATATCAGAAACTAAAATGAAAATAGAAAAACAAACTAAGAGAAAACAAAACAGAAAAGAACAAAAAAGAGAAAAGAAAAGAAAGCACCCCCACTGGGCTCCGGCCCAGCAGGCCACCGACCCAACTGAGCAAATGCCAACCGGCCAGTCCACCTCGCTCCCTTATCCCCCCACCTACCGAAACCCTAACCCGTAACCTCCCCCTTCATTCCCCCATGACCCCCACACTCTCTCTCGTTTACCTCCCCCTCTCTCGCTGGATTGGATCGGGGACGGGACCGATCTCGTTCCCGAGCCGCCGCTCCCCTAGAGGCCGCCGCCGGCGCCCAGCGCCGCCCCTCGCGGACTCCTCCTCGCCCCTCCTCTCCCTCGTGCGACGCCCGGCTGAAGCCGCGGCCTCGCCTCATCGTCGACCTGACGCCATTCGTCGTCGCTGCCACCTCGCCCCCGTCGTCAATCTACCTCGTCGGACCACCCCGAGCCCGTTGACTGTCCCTACAACATCGCTGTCAGCTCCGCCACCCCCTTGTGCCTTCCCGAGCTCGGATACGAGCTCCTGCATGTCCTCCCCACCATCCGTAGCTCTGGCCACCGCCCGCATCGCCGCCCGGATGCCCCCCCTCCACTTTCACCTACTGCTGAGCCGCACCGGCTCCCCCCAACACTTCCGCGGCGAGCTCCCCCCTCCTCCTCTCCCCCCGCCCCGTAGCTCGCCCGCTCCAGCGCCCGTCACACGCGCGCCTCGCTCTCCCCCTGCGCTGCTCACCCCGCTCCCCCATCTACACGCGCGCTCGCGCTCGCCGCGCGGCGACCGCGCCCGTCTGCGCACCCGCGTCCCGCCTATTCCGCTCTGCCGCGCGCGCTGCTACTCCGATGCGCCGCAGCCGCCCCGCTCGCCGGCCGCCCCTGCTCACTGCACCGCGCGGCCTCGTCGCCACCGCTGCGCCGTACTGCCCCGCCTCTAGCCCCACGGGCCACTGCCGCGCCGGCGGCCACTTCCGGCGCCCGTTCCCACTCGGGCTTCGCCCGGGTCGGGCGCTCGCGCGCCCATGCGCCCTTGCGCCACAGACAATTGGGCCCGCCCCCCTGTGACTATGACGATTGGGGCCCATGCCCCTTAGAATAAAAAAGAAAAAGAAAAATAGATAAAATAATGATAATTAAAATTAATTAATTAATTAACATTGATTAATTAACCTAATTAGCTAATTAAATTAACTAATCTGTTAACTAGACTAATTAACTTGGTTAATTAGCTAACAGCCTATGACATGCGGGACCCACACATAGTTTGACCCGGTCAACTATACTGTTGACTGCTGACATCAGCATGATGTCATGCTGACGTCATCATTTACTATTTCTGGATAATTCGAAATTAAATAATTAAGTAAATCCAGAAATTAATAGAAACTTTAGAAAATCATATCTTTTAATCCGTAACTCGGATTAAATTATTTTCAACATGAAAGTTGCTCAGATCGATGAGACGAATCCGGATACGGAGCCCGTTCGTCCGCCACACACCCCTAACCTATCGCACTCGCAACTTTCCTCCTCCGGTTCATCTGTCCGAAAACGCGAAGCACCGGGAATACTTTCCCGGATGCTTCCCCCTTCGTCGGTATCACCTACTACCGCGATTAGGGCACACCTAGTACCGCTCATTGTCATGTCATGCATCGTCATGCATATGTTTGCATTATATTTATTGTTTCTTCCCCCTCTTCTCTCGCTAGACACCGAGACCGACGCCGCTGCTACCCAGTACGACTACGGTGTTGACGACCCCTCCTTCTCGGCTGAGCTTCAAGGCAAGTCCCCCTCCCCTGATCACCAGATATCGCCTATTCTACTCTCTACTGCTTGCATTAGAGTAGTGTAGCCTGCTACTGTTTTCCATTAATCCTATCCTGATGCATAGCCTGTCCTTGCTACTACTGTTGTTACCTTTACCTGCCATCCTACATGCTTAGTATAGGATGCTAGAATTCCATCCGTGGCCCTACATTCTTGTCCGTCTGCCATGCTATACTATTGGGCCGTGATCACACGGGAGGTGATCACGGGTATATACTTATATACATAACATATATGATACCTATGGTGACTAAAGTCGGGTCAGCTCGTAGGAGTACCCGCGAGGGGATCTTTGTGGCGGAGCGACAGGGCAGGTTGAGACCACCTAGGAGAGAGGTGGGCCTGGCCCTGGTCGGCGTTCGCGGTTACTTCAAATAACACGCTTAACGAGTTCTGGGTATTTGATCTGAGTCTGGCCATTTGGTCTATACGCACTAACCAGCTATGCGGGAACAGTTATGGGCACTCGACGTCATGGTATCAGCCGAAGCCTTCTTGACGTCAGCGACTGAGCGGCGCGCGCCGGATTGGACTGGAACGCCTCCAAGGCTAGGTCTGCTTCCGGTCGCGTACGCAACGTGCAGGTGTGCTATGGGCGATGGGCCTAGACCCCTGTGCGCTTAGGGTTAGACCGGCGTGCTGACCGCTCTGTTGTGCCTAGGTGGGGCTGCGACGTGTTGATCTTCCGAGGCCGGGCATGACCCAGGAAAGTGTGTCCGGCCAAATGGGATCAAGTGTGTTGGGTTATGTGGTGCACTCCTGCCGGGGAAGTTAATCTAGTAGAATAGCCGTGATCTTCGGTAACAGGATGACTTGGAGTTGTACCTTGACCTTATGGAAACTAGAACCGAATACTTAATAAAACACACCCTTCCAAGTGCCAGATACAACCCGGTGGTCGCTCTCTAACAGGGCGACGAGGGGAGGATCGCCGGGTAGGGTTATGCTATGCGATGCTACTTGGTGAACTTCAATCTACTCTCTTCTACATGCTGCAAGATGGAGGTGGCCAGAAGCATAGTCTTCGACAGGATTAGCTATCCCCCTCTTATTCTGGCATTCTGCAGTTCAGTCCACTGATATGGCCCTTTACACATATATCCATGCATATGTAGTGTAGATCCTTGCTTGCGAGTACTTTGGATGAGTACTCACGGTTGCATTTCCCCCTCTTTTCCCCTTTTCCCTCTTACCTGGTTGTCGCAACCAGATGCTGGAGCCCAGGAGCCAGACGCCACCGTCGACGACGACTCCTACTACACTAGAGGTGCCTACTACTACGTCCAAGCCGCTGACGACGACCAGGAGTAGTTTAGGAGGATCCCAGGCAGGAGGCCTGCGCCTCTTTCAATTGTATCCCAGTTTGTGCTAGCCATCTTATGGCAAACTTGTTTAACTTATGTCTGTACTCAGATATTGTTGCTTCCGCTGACTCGTCTATGATCGATCACTTGTATTCGAGCCCTCGAGGCCCCTGGCTTGTATTATGATGCTTGTATGACTTATTTTATTCTTTAGAGTTGTGTTGTGATATCTTCCCGTGAGTCCCTGATCTTGATCGTACACGTTTGCGTGTATGATTAGTGTATGATTGAATCAGGGGCGTCACAAGTTGGTATCAGAGCCGACTGCCTGTAGGAATCCCCCTCCCACACTCCTTGGCCGAAGTCGAGTCTAGTCATTGAAAAACTTTTACTAACATTGCTGTGCAGCTTACGGGCCCACATCGCCATTGGGTGGTATTAGGATCTTTTATTCCTCGTCTATACTCTGGGACTCTTATCTCTCTTCTACTCGGGTTAAATGGTTTTACTAACTCTAACTCTAGGTTCTCGTAACTATTTCCTCCCGGAAAGCCACTCGTTACAAATGATCATTTGATGCATTAAAAGATTCCGAAGTTACTCTCCGATGTTCCCTCGATACTTTGTGCCACGGCTTTTGCAATTCCATTCCATTGATAAACCCCAATGGACAACCAAGTACACCTGCCATTCATACAATCATTCCCCATTGATCTTGTTATTACAAGATACCCCGAAATCCCCTCTATTGTTCTGAGAATATTTTGTGCCTACTGCCTTGCAGTTCTTTGCAACCTGAATACCCTGCGGATAATTTCTCGCACTTATCAAGTATCCGCTCATCCCCAGTTGATTCATGTATTTCACAAAATTCTTCAAAATATTATCCAATCTTCCGAGAATCCTCTACAGCCTATGGCTCTAGAAATTTTTGTCTGCCTGCATTATGGTTAATTCCAAATGCCTAGCATTATTCATTGACTTCCCTTGTCACTATCATTTTGAGACTGTTGATTCAATATGATGCGGATGTTCGCAATCATCAGTCGCAATTAGAATTCATCCTTCTGGCTCAGACGCCATTATTGAACGTGAGCTGGTTGTCGACCCATCAAGTTGTCGTTGAATATACCCCTAAGTCTATTCAGCTTGTCCATTCTTAATCAGAGCGTTTTCTTCTGATCCCTTGATTTGGAAATCATAATCATTTGCGTTTGAGCTTTGAATTAGTTAATGGTTTCTATAATCTGATACCTTGCATTCCTTTCCCTTCTGATTGAGTACCGATACTCACATCAGGTTCCTTGTGGTCCACGAAACCAATTGCTTGGTTATTATCCGACCGTGTCCTTCATTTCCAATAACCTTGAGAGTTTCTCCCCTGATACTTAATGCCTTTGGTAAATTATGTCTTCTTCCTTTGGCAAGTTATATCCTATGCCTTTGTCAACCATGCTCTGCTTCGAGCACGTGTTAATTGATCCTAAAGTTCATGGTATATGTTCTAAGATGCCCGATGGGTTGAACCTATGCTTTCCCCTAATCCGTGAGAACCCGAAAGTTTTCACAAGTCATACTCTTCCGGTGTTCTACCAGATAAAAGTCCAACACTACAGTTTTATCAAAGTGAGAGGTTAATGAAATGATATGCATTAAAGAAGTGGGAGTCGACCTTGAACTTTGTGTTCATGCCCATGAAAATGATGTAGACCGTCTCATAAGCTTCTTGCAAAAGGATTAACCAGCTGTATGATTCTTTCAGTATTCTTGAAATTGATTCCTTACAGTTATGGTTCCGACCATGCTGTCCTGATCTAATATATCTGATGGGAATTCATTTCAGTGCCTCGTCTATTTTTGGCAAGGTTGAAGTATCTACTGTCATAGGTCAATGACCCGGTTCTACTTCTATCATGTTCTACCTTCGAGTATTACCCCTAGTATTTTTACTAGGAAATTCTGAACTCAATCTCGTCATTCCTAGACTATCGGCTGCATCCTGGTCTTGCTATCTTTAATTGTGCTACCTCGTCCTTCTATGGTGCACGAATTCTTCAGTGTGTGAGCACGACTTACGTCAAGCTTTCAACATCATGTTGCTTGTCTTGAAAGGCAACTTTGGTTCTGAGCTTGCATCTTATAACTTGCCACTTCGTCATATCCTTGCTTGTTGCCATTGTTGATTGATTGCATCCTCTTGAAACCTCCCGGCAAATGTGTCGGATCACCTTCAACACTTTGACTTCTTTCAGGATATCAATTGAGTTCCTGATGAGAAATACCATCCTTGCCCTCGATGATCTGTGTTATCATCGACCACTTTATTGCCTGCCCACCAACACAAGCTTGTTCATGTTTGGTGTTATACCTTGAGTTCCTTGCTATCCAGCAATTTTTCTTCTTTACCTTGGAACATTAACATCTCTTATGTCATCTATGTTGTGAGAAATTCACCACCCTTTGGAATTCTTGATACAAGTAATACTTATTAACATCACCATTCTTTTCTTGGTCCCCGTGTTGTTTCTAACCGGAATACCGACAAATGGTCTGTGATGTGTAAGTTCTAAACTTCTAGCAACCCTATTGCTTTGAAGTTATTGGTCTATAGTTTCATTCTACGTCTATGGCTTATTGAATCATCATTCGAACATTGATCGTGCTACCTAGCCCATATTTCGGGTGCACATTTCAACCAATGTTTAACTGTGTATGTTTTCCTCGAGCATACATCATTAAGTCATTTGATCGAGCTAATGTTATCTCCTTGTTCACACAGTTGTGGAAATTCATCTTTTTGGAAACCTCAATGGATTGTCGTTGAGTCAATCAGTCACCTCCTCATCCTCTCCTTGGTTTAATGATGAACTTTTGTTTTGGAAACTGCTTCCATAGTTCATTTCCCGAGGATCTTAAATTGTCATCTCGTCAACTTGTGTTGCACCTTTTCTTCTCTGCCATCCTAAGTCGGAGGTATCCTAACACCAATCGGATCTGAACCTCGGTCAGATATGATGGTTGGAACCTTTTCCAAGAGTCATAACATTGCTCTTTATAACACCCGGTAAGGTGATGTCATGCCTAGCACACCTGGCTGGAGGACCTATTGTTACCGTTTCCCTTTTAGCAAGGTTATCCATTCTTCCATGAGGAAATTATAAGACTTATTCTATGAGTTGTTCCTGATGGATCCTTTGTGTATCCAAAGTCTACCCTTTGCCCGAAGGCCTTGTCAATGCTATCTTGAAGCATGTTTGTGGTACACTGATCATCGATAAGAACATTTGAAGCACCATGCTAAAATTCCCTCTATCAATTATTCAAACACCGTTGTTTGGGTAATGTCATGAACGTCCTCTTCCCTTACCTAAATGGTTTTCTACGTTATATCCTGTCATGGATATCATGCTCTGCTTGTCCTTGGGAATGATATAGCCCTGAAATATGTGTTTAAACACATTTTCCTTTCCATTGTTCTGTTTAATCTGATAATCACATTTTCCTTTCCATTGTTTTGTTTAACATTCTTGAGGTTTATATGATCTAAGCAGTAATAAGTCACTGCTTTTATAAGCACCTTGGTGCACAACTCTGTCAGTAAGAACCTGTTACTATTGTTGATGACATTCCGGTATCCACCGATGGACGAGAACTTTGCCTAATGGTCCGCCTCGTTCAACGAGCAGGAAAATGGTTCTCTTTGTCCCTCGCCCTTGGTACCGATGTTGTTGCTGACATAACTGACAGGCCATCCTCTGGCATGCCTTGCTTACAAGATTGTGCAAATTGTCACCGCCCTTCCTACTTTTAACCCACATGGTGGTCCCATAACCCACAGTTCCACAGGATCAAAACCTGACTCTCCTGTACACCCTTGTTTCTAAAGTTATTCCTCTCGCTTGGCTTCATATGAAAGATCACGAGCCACCTTCCTATCTATTCTGGTATTAGACACAATACTTATTCTCATTGCTCTGGACCCCTTTCACACTTTGTTTCAGACATCGAACGCTTTCCGACCCGCTCGAAACTTCTCATGGTACCTACTTACCTTGCTCTCGATATTTCCTGAAGTTTCAATTCGAGAGTTACCTCCCGCCACCTTCCTCGATGTTATCGACCAGATAGTCAATGTTGCCAAGGTCCGTTCTGCCGGAATACTCCCCCTTTATTCTTTCTTAAGTACGATGGAGTTTCCGAAGAAAGGATGCCGACTTCACCATGATGACCTGAATCAGAGAAATAAAGACATCAACGAGGAGGATCAACTACTTCAGGAAGAGCAACCAAGACTGAGAAAACTCGTTAGAATTTCGTAACCAAATACCTCCCCCGCATTTCCCCTCTTAAATCTCGGTACGAGATTTCTTCTAGTGGAGGAGAATTGTGACGCCCGGATAATTAGGCTACAGTAAACCTCTGTTAATGATGCCATGTCACCACGATTACTGTTGCTAATCTCGAGTTAGTTCAAAAACGATTCAAATTCAAGATTTAATTAAAGTCAAACAACAAAAGTTTCAAACATTAAAACTAAAATGTTTGAGTTGTGCCAATTAATGCAAAGGTAATTTTGGTGAAGAAACCCCACTTTTATAAAATGGTTAAAGGCTCTAAAATAATTAAAATAGTAGGTAAAACAATTAAGTAAATACCTTTTATAGTTAATATAATATTAAACTAATTTATTTTGGGTCCAAACTAGGTTTGGCAGTGGCCTATTTTGATGATACTAATTTAGGTGCTAACTTAGTATTTTAAAGAAACTAAAATATCAGAAACTAAAATGAAAATAGAAAAACAAACTAAGAGAAAACAAAACAGAAAAGAACAAAAAAGAGAAAAGAAAAGAAAGCACCCCCCACTGGGCTCCGGCCCAGCAGGCCACCGACCCAACTGAGCAAATGCCAACCGGCCAGTCCACCTCGCTCCCTTATCCCCCCACCTACCGAAACCCTAACCCGTAACCTCCCCCTTCGTTCCCCCACGACCCCCACACTCTCTCTCGTTTCCCTCCCCCTCTCTCGCTGGATTGGATCGGGGAGGGGACCGATCTCGTTGCTGAGCCGCCGCTCCCCTAGAGGCCGCCGCCGGCGCCGAGCGCCGCCCCTCCCGGACTCCTCCTCGCCCTCCTCTCCCTCGTGCGACGCCCGGCTGAAGCCGCGGCCTCGCCTCATCGTCGACCTGACGCCATTCGCCGTCGCTACCACCTCGCCCCCGTCGTCAATCTACCTCATCGGACCACCCCGAGCCCGTTGCCTGTCCCTACAACATCGCTGTGAGCTCCGCCACCCCCTTGTGCCTTCCCGAGCTCGGATACGAGCTCCTGCATGTCCTCCCCACCATCCGTAGCTCCGGCCACCGCCCGCATCGCCGCCCCGATGCCCCCTTCCACCTTCACCTCCTGCCGAGCCGCACCGGCTCCCCCCAACACTTCCGCGGCGAGCTCCCCCCTCCTCCTCTCCCCCCGCCCCGTAGCTCGCCCGCTCCAGCGCCCGTCACACACGTGCCTCGCTCTCCCCCTGCGCTGCTCACTCCGCTCCCCCTCTACGCGCGCGCGCTCGCGCTCGCCGCGCGGCGACCGCGCTCGTCTGCGCACCCGCGTCCCGCCTATTCCGCTCTGCCGCGCGCGCTGTTACTCCGATGCGCCGCAGCCGCCCCGCTCGCCGGCCGCCCCTGCTCACTGCCCCGCGCGGCCTCGTCGCCACCGCTCCGCCGTACTGCCCCGCCTCTAGCCCCACGGGCCACTGCCGCGCCAGCGGCCACTTCCGGCGCCCGTGCCCAGTCGGGCTTCGCCAGGGTCGGGCGCCCGCGCGCCCATGCGCCCTTGCGTCACAGACAACTGGGCCCGCCCCCCTGTGACTATGACGATAGGGGCCCATGCCCCTTACAATAAAAAAGAAAAAGAAAAATAGATAAAATAATGATAATTAAAATTAATTAATTAATTAATTAACCTTGATTATTTAACCTAATTAGCTAATTAAATTAACTAATCTGTTAACTAGACTAATTAACTTGGTTAATTAGCTAACAGCCTATGACATGCGGGACCCACACATAGTTTGACCCGGTCAACTATACTGTTGACTGCTGACATTAGCATGATGTCATGCTGACGTCATCATTTACTATTTCTGGATAATTCGAAATTAAATAATTAAGTAAATCCAGAAATTAATAGAAACTTTAGAAAATCATATCTTTTAATCCGTAACTCGGATTAAATTATTTTCAACATGAAAGTTGCTCAGATCGATGAGACGAATCCGGATACGCAGCCCGTTCGTCCGCCACACACCCCTAACCTATCGCACTCGCAACTTTCCTCCTCCGGTTCATCTGTCCGAAAACGCGAAAAACCGGGAATACTTTCCCGGATGCTTCGCCCTTCGTCGGTATCACCTACTACCGCGATTAGGGCACACCTAGTACCGCTCATTGTCATGTCATGCATCGTCATGCATATGTTTGAATTATATTTATTGTTTCTTCCCCCTCTTCTCTCGCTAGACACCGAGACCGACGCCGCTGCTACCCAGTACGACTACGGTGTTGACGACCCCTCCTTCTCGGCTGAGCTTCAAGGCAAGCCCCCCCCCCCTTGATCACCAGATATCGCCTATTCTACTCTCTACTGCTTGCATTAGAGTAGTGTAGCCTGCTACTGTTTTCCATTAATCCTATCCTGATGCATAGCCTGTCCTTGCTACTACTGTTGTTACCTTTACCTACCATCCTACATGCTTAGTATAGGATGCTAGAATTCCATCTGTGGCCCTACATTCTTGTCCGTCTGCCATGCTATACTATTGGGCCGTGATCACACGGGAGGTGATCACGGGTATATACTTATATACATAAGATATATGATACCTATGGTGACTAAAGTCGGGTCAGCTCGTAGGAGTACCCGCGAGGGGATCTTTGTGGCGGAGCGACAGGGCAAGTTGAGACCACCTAGGACAGAGGTGGGCCTGGCCCTGTTCCGCGTTCGCGGTTACTTCAAATAACACGCTTAACGAGTTTTGGGTATTTGATCTGAGTCTGGCCATTTGGTCTATACGCACTAACCAGCTATGCGGGAACAGTTATGGGCACTCGGCGTCATGGTATCAGCCGAAGCCTTCTTGACGTCAGCGACTGAGCGGCGTGCGCCGGATTGGACTGGAACGCCTGCAAGGCTAGGTCTGCTTCCGGTCGCGTACGCAACGTGCAGGTGTGCTATGGGCGATGGGCCTAGACCCCTGTGCGCTTAGGATTAGACCGGCGTGCTGACCGCTCTGTTGTGCCTAGGTGGGGCTGCGACGTGTTGATCTTCCGAGGCCGGGCATGACCCAGGAAAGTGTGTCCGGCCAAATGGGATCAAGTGTGTTGGGTTATGTGGTGCACCCCTGCAGGGGAAGTTAATCTAGTAGAATAGCCGTGATCTTCGGTAACAGGACGACTTGGAGTTGTACCTTGACCTTATGGAAACTAGAACCGAATACTTAATAAAACACACCCTTCCAAGTGCCAGATACAACTCGGTGGTCGCTCTCTAACAGGGCGACGAGGGGAGGATCGCCGGGTAGGGTTATGCTATGCGATGCTACTTGGTGAACTTCAATCTACTCTCTTCTACATGCTGCAAGATGGAGGTGGCCAGAAGCATAGTCTTCGACAGGATTAGCTATCCCCGTCTTATTCTGGCATTCTGTAGTTCAGTCCACTGATATGGCCCTTTACACATATATCCATGCATATGTAGTGTAGATCCTTGCTTGAGAGTACTTTGGATGAGTACTCACGGTTGCATTTCCCCCTCTTTTCCCCTTTTCCCTTTTACCTGGTTGTCGCAACCAGATGTTGGAGCCCAGGAGCCAGACGCCACCGTCGACGACGACTCCTACTACACTAGAGGTGCCTACTACTACGTCCAAGCCGCTGACGATGACCAGGAGTAGTTTAGGAGGATCCCAGGCAGGAGGCCTGCACCTGTTTCGATTGTATCCCAGTTTGTGCTAGCCATCTTATGGCAAACTTGTTTAACTTATGTCTGTACTCAGATATTGTTGCTTCCGCTGACTCGTCTACGATCGAGCACTTGTATTCGAGCCCTCGAGGCCCCTGGCTTGTATTATGATGCTTGTATGACTTATTTTATTTTTTAGAGTTGTGTTGTGATATCTTCCCGTGAGTCCCTGATCTTGATCGTACACGTTTGCGTGTATGATTAGTGTACGATTGAATCGGGGGCGTCACATTTGCAGAGAAAATATAAACTACTCTACCACTACTCCACCTCTAGTACTAGTAGTATAAAAAAGATATATAGGCTGGAGCTTCAGAGCTTTCTTGCTAAGGGCTGCCCACTTGCTTCTCACACTATCACCCTCTCTCCAGATCTAAAAAAGATGGCCTCTCTCTCCCTCCTCACCGGTGGTCACAGATCCGCTGGGGAAGAAAAGGACGTGCAGCGTTGACGCACTCATCGTCGGCGAGCGAGGTCACGCACTGACGACAAGGCCGTCCTCTCAGACCTAGCGCCCGCGCAGTATGGCCTCCGTCCCCAAGCTCGCTGCCGTAGTGCGTGCAGACGACGACGACCACGAGCGAAGCCACTTCCCGCCGACCCTCAGGTATGCTACCTCTTTTCAAACCATACCCTTGTTCTACTGCCTCATCTTGTAACACCCCGGATGTAACTTCCCCTATTTGTAACTCCAACTCTTGCCATTTTCGGGTATGTGCTATGAGATTCCCTTCGTGATTGGGTTTTTTCGTCGTTTTGCATTTTGTTCATGTCATGCATTTTTATCATGTCATCATGTGCATCGCATTTGCATACGTGTTCGTCTCATGCATCCGAGCATTTTTCCCGTTGTCCGTTTTGCAATCCGGCGCTCCTACGTCCTCCGGTGTCCCTTTTTGTCTCTTTTCCGTGTGCGTGTGTTAAACGTTCTCGGAATGGACCGAGACTTGCCAAGTGGCCTTGGTACATCACCGGTAGACCGCCTGTCAAGTTTCGTGTCATTTGGAGGTCGTTTCATACTCCAACAGTTAACCGTGTAACCGCAAAGGCCTCTTTTGTGTGCAGCCCAACACCCCTCCAAAACAGCCCAATAACCCATCCAAACCTTTTCCATGCTCTTCGTCGTTCGATCACGATCGTGTGGGCGAAAACCGCACCTCATTTGGACTCTCCTAGCTCCCTCTATCTATAAATATGTGCTCCCCTCCGAATTCTCGGGTCCAAACCCTAGCCCCGCTCCCTCTCCGCGCGCCGGACACATCCGCCCGGCGCCGGACGCGTCCGCCTCCCCCTCCTGGCCAATCCCGCGCTGCCACGTGGCGCGCCGCCGCCTCCCACCGCCGCCGGCCCGGGGAGCCCGAGACGGGCCCTCCCGGCCCGTACGCCGCCGCCGCGCCGCCCGTCGCCCCGGCCCGCGCCCGCCGCCGCTCGCCGCGCCGCCCGTCGCCCCGGCCCGCGCCCGCCGCCGCTCGCCGCGCCCGCCGCCGCCGCTCCGCCGCCCGCGCCCGGCCGCCCCGCCGCCGCCGGCCACCGCCGCTCCGCCGCCCGCGCCCGGCCGCCCCGCCACCGCCGGTCACCACCGCTCGCCCGTCGCCGCCTCCGGCATCTGCCTCCTCCGCCGGCGCCGCACCCCGCCGCCGCCCTCGCCGGCGAGCCCGACCCCGGCCGCGCCCAGATCTGGATCGGGACTGGTTGACTTCCCCCCCCTTCGAAATTTCTCCGTCCCGAGATTTTTTTCACATTCTGGTCCAATATTCATCGCATCATATCTCATCATCCGTAGCTCCGTTTCATGCGTGTAATATGTAAAATGTTTATCATTAGATGCTATTTATTTTGTTCCATTGTGCCATGCTCGTTTGAGACTATCTTGATTCCCAAATCATCGTTGCAAAAGTGCTATATGATGTTAACTGCTGTCTGTTTACAGAACTTGGTGATTTGTCATTTTTGTTACATTTTGTGTGTGCATCGTATGAGCATGATGTCTACATGTGTTTTGTTGTATGCCATGCCATATTTACAGTGGTGCAATACTTGTATTTGTTTATGCTCTGTAGTGAGTGCATAAAGCTTGCAAAGTGGGCTACATAATGTTGCTGATTTCAGAGACTGTTCTGCTGTTATGTTTATGCCATGTAAACTTGTTGCTATAGTGAGATCCATGCATATTTAGAGGTAGTTCAGTAAGAGTGTTTTGTAGATATTATTATGCCCTATCCATTCATGCCTCTGTTTGCAATTATGGAGTAACTTAGCATGTCTTAATCTTGCGCTACTTTTGCTATAAAATGTTCTTGGCAGATTGTTTACGTGTTATTCAATTTTTCCAGGGTTGTTGCTAGTGATCCATGCATGATATGAACTTGCTCTTGCTATGGTTATCTTAATAAACATGTCATCTTTCTGGTAGTATGCTTGTCTTATCATGAAAGGCTTTTTGATGAGTGATTCGAGCTGACAAAGTTGCCTTCATGTTGTTGTTTATGCCATGCTCTCTAATTCTGAATCTGTAACGAAACTTGCTATGTTTACATGGGTGCCATTATATCTTCTGTGCCTTTTTGGCTCATGATCCCTAAAGGACTTTTGTTCTATGCATTTAGTAGATTCATGGCATGCCTTGTTTTGCTATGATATGCTCCTGTAGTATGTTGTTTTAGTGCTCTAAACATGGCTTCCTGATGTTAATTTCTGGAGTGTTAGTATTTTTCACTAAATCTGTGAAGCTGATATCTTTTGCACTTTTGCGATGCTTGTTTGAACCTGTTATGGTGTGATTTAGCCGTAGCTCATTTTTCATGTTTTGTCAAGCATCTTGAGTACATCACTTCCATATGCTTTGTTGTTATGTTGGAGTGCAGTAGCTTAGTTTCTTGTTGCATTCGAGATGGCATTATGCTGTTAATCGCAGATTGATGTCATTTTTGTTTTGCTTGCCATTTGCAAACCGTGCATCCGAATCCGGTGATCTTTATATCGATTTGAACCGAAATCATCTCATCTTTCCAGCAGCATACTTGGTTTGCCAAGTTGATGCCTTGTTCATCCTTTTTCCTTCCAGAGAACGCATATGCATTGCATATTACATCTCGCATATTATGCCATGTTTTGCATCATGTTGGTTGAGCATTGCACCGTTTTGATTGTTGTTCCTTTGCTTGTGTTCTTGCTTTGGGTAGAGCCGGGAGTCGAGTACGTGAACGAGGAACCTGTTGAGAACACTTCCGAGGATCAAGCTTTCGACAACGCTGAGAACTTTGCAGGCAAGATGACCATACCCTCGAAATCACTTCTATCTTTGCTTGCTAGTTGTTCGCTCTATTGCTATGCCGCGCTACCTATCACTTTCTATATCATGCCTCCCAAATTGCCATGAACCTCTAACCTTTGTCACCCTTCCTAGCAAACCGTTGTTTGGCTATGTTACCGCTTTGCTCAGCCCTTCTTATAGCGTTGCTAGTTGCAGGTGAAGATGAAGTTGGTTCCATGTTGGAACATGGATATTTTTGGGATATCACATATTATCTCTTATTTAATTATGCATCTATATACTTGGTAAAGGGTGGAAGGCTCGGCCTTATGCCTGGTGTTTTGTTCCACTCTTGCCGCCCTAGTTTCCGTCATACCGGTGTTATGTTCCTTGATATTGCGTCCCTTACACGGTTGGGTGATTTATGGGACCCCCTTGACAGTTCGTCTTGAATAAAACTCCTCCAGCAAGGCCCAACCTTGGTTTTACATTTGCCAGCCTATACCTTTCCCTTGGGTTTTCGCGAGCCCGAGGGTCATCTTTATTTACCCCCCCCCCCCGGGCCAGTGCTCCTCTGAGTGTTGGTCCGAACTAGAGCCCTTTGCAGCGCCACCTCGGGGAAACTTGAGGCCTGGTTTTAGTTGTACGGATTGCTCATCCGGATGTGCCCTGAGAACGAGATATGTGCAGCTCCTATCGGGATTTGTCGGCACGTTCGGGCGGCTTTGCTGGTCTTGTTTTAACTTGTCGAAATGTCTTGTAACCGGGATTCCGAGACTGATCGGGTCTTCCCGGGAGAAGGAATATCCTTCGTTGACCGTGATAGCTTATGATGGGCTAAGTTGGGACACCCCTGCAGGGTATAAACTTTCGAAAGCCGTGCCTGCGGTTATGTGGCAGATGGGAATTTGTTAATGTCCGGTTGTAGAGAACTTGACACATGACTTATTTAAAACGCACCAACCGAGTGTGTTAGCCGTGTTGGTCTATTTTCGGCGGAGTCCGGGAAGAGAAGACGGTCTTGTGTTATGCTTGAACGTAAGTAGCTTCAGGATCACTTCTTGGTCACTTCTAGCTTCACGACCGTGCGCTGCTTCTCTTCTCGCTCTCATTTGCATATGTTAGCCACCATATATGCTTAGTGCTTGCTGCAGCTCCACCTCATTTACCCTATCCTACCCATAAGCTTAAATAGTCTTGATCTCGCGGGTGTGAGATTGTTGAGTCCCCGTGACTCACAGATTCTACCAAAACAGTTGCAGGTGCCGACGATGCCAGTGCAGGTGACGCAACCGAGCTCAAGTGGGAGTTCGATGAGGAACTTGGTCGTTACTATGTTTCGTTTCCTGATGATCAGTAGTGGTGCCCAGTTGGGACGATCGGGGATCTAGCATTTGGGGTTATCTTCTTTTTCATTTGTATTCGTCCGTAGTCGGACTATGTGTGTACTCTGGATGATGTATGTTTAATTTATGTATTGTGTGAAGTGGCGATTGTAAGCCAACTCTTTATCCCATTCTTGTTCATTACATGGGATTGTGTGAAGATGACCCTTCTTGCGACAAAACCTACAATGCGGTTATGCCTCTAAGTCATGCCTCGACACGTGGGAGATATAGCCGCATCGTGGGTGTTACAAGTTGGTAATCAGAGCCTTCCCCGACTTAGGAGCCCCTGCTTGATTGAATCGCTGGCGTTGTTGAGTCTAGAAAAAAAATGTTTTGAGTCTTAGGATTATATATATCGGAGAGTAGGATTCTTTTTACTCCTCAGTCCCTTCGTCGCTCTGGTGAGGTCTCCTGACGTAGAAGTTTTGACTCTTCTCTCCTCAAATTTCACTAAAAAAATTTTTAGGATCACGCGGGTATCTTGGAATCGTTCCGATGGTTTTGTGATGAGAACATTGTTCATGGTGCCTCCTGACATTAGGGGTTGTGGCAGTGTGCCGGGGAGTTGAGCTCCGAGGTGTTGTCGTCATAATTTTATCGTTGCAGTTCCGGAATACCTGAGTTTTTTTTCATCGACATCGAAAACTCTTTTGTGCAGTTGTTGGTGAGATAACCTCGACGCCACCCAGTACTGGGGTGGGAGTTCGGGAGTGTTGCCATAACTCGCATAACGGATGCTTTTCGAAGGTTGAGGTACACGATTTCCGGAGTTTTCTTGGTTATGTGTTGACGGATGGATACAGCTAGATGTAGGGATTGTTTAGTTTTGGGTGAGATATATATTGCTTCCCCTGTATCCCCAACACCAGATTGCATAACCAGAAAGTTTTAGGAGTTTATAGGTGGGAATTCAAGTAGATCTTAGGATATCTTTCCTACAGATGCATGATATGAGATTTGGGTTTGACGTCTAGTGGTCCGCCTATTCACGGTCGGTTTTACAGTGGTCTCGTTGTGTCTTAAAGAGTCCTTGGCTATGCTGACCCGGGGACACTTTGTATGTCATGTGCACTGCCTTGTACATGATGGTGCTGTACGATCGAGCCCGTGTAGGCCCCACGACGAAAACTTCAGACAAAATCTCTATCATATGTTTGTTCCGGCTTATTCTGCAAGCCAACCCTTTGTTTTTGTTTTGAGTTGTGGTATTCGAGTTGCTTCGAAGTCATATGTTGATTCCTTACCTAAGTGGCTTCTCAACTTATGGAAATGTGATGATTTACTTTGGAATTCATTCATTCATTCTTGTTCGAATGTTAAGGCTATATGTTGCAAATTTCAATCCTTTGATTCAGCTTGAATATATGTCTTTCAAGTTGCTAATGGATGTCACCCTCTTCAGGATGGCTCCGCCAAGGCGTCAGAATCCGCAACACAATGATGGGAGTCAGGCGAACCCTCCGCCTCCTCCTCCGCCTCCAGAGGCATGGCAAGCTTTGATGACTGCCACCAATGCCAATGCTCAGATACTGATTCAGCTCATGCAAGAACGCAACCAAGGCCAAGGCAATCAAGGGAATCAAGGTCAAGGGCAGTTTAACAATCAGCCTTAGTTTGCTACCCTCAACCAGTTCCTTGCTAATCAGCCGAAGTCTTTCAGCTACTGTGCCGAGGCCACAGACGCCGATGATTGGCTCGTGGACATCAACAAGCATTTTGAATGTAGCAATGTCAGGCTTGAGGACTATGTCAAGTTTGCTTCGTTTCAACTCAAGGACCAAGCTGCGGATTGGTATCAATAATACAAAGATTCCAGAGGAGGTCGTGTGATTACCTGGGATGATTTCCACCGAGATTTCAAAGCTCACCACATTCCTCAAAGTGTTGTTGAGAGCAAGCGTGAGGAGTTCCGCAATCTCAAGCAAGGCAACATGTCTGTGTATCAATACAACATCCAGTTTCAGAAACTTGCTCGCTTCGCTAAACAAGACGTCCCTGATGAGAAGAGCATGATCTATCAATTCAGAGGTGGTCTTAGAGAAGATCTGCAGTTAGCTCTCGTTCTTGTTGAGCCTACTCAATTTGATCAATTCTATAACATGGCACTGAAGCAAGAAGCGGCCCAGCTCAAGTGTGAGGCTTCTAAGAAGAGAATCAGAGATGCAATTCAGTCTTCTTCTTCCTCGCAAGTGGCAACTAAGCAACATAAATTCTGGCTTCCTCCTCCTCCGTTCCGTCAGCCTTACCAGCAGAAGAACAAAGGTGGCCATGGATCTTCCCACCCACCCAACCCTGGCTATCAGAACAAGTCTCAGAATCAAGCTCCAAGGTCTAATGCTCCATACCATCGTCCGCTCTCAGAGGTGACTTGCAACAAGTGATAGCAGAAAGGTCACTATGCTAATAAGTGCTTCAACCAAAGGCGCCTTCTGCCTCCTCCTCCTGTGAGATCTTCAAGCAATGCAGTGGTCAAGCATAATCCCAAGTCTGCAAAGGTGAACATGATGAATGCAGCTCAAGCGGAGGAATCTACTGAAGTGATAATGGGTAATCTCTCAGTTAATGGTATTCCTGCAAAAGTCTTATTTGATACTGGTGCATCACATTCTTTCATTTCAAGACCTTTTGTGGCTATGCATGATTTGGTTACTCAATTATTGCCGAGACCATTGTCTATTGTTTCCCCGGCTCGGCAAATGACTTCTCGAGTATTCGTACGGGATTCCGTTATCAAGATGGGTAACTATAAATTTCTGTCTTCTCCAATTGTTCTTGGTGACTCGGATATTGATTTAATTCTCGGGATGGACTGGCTTTCTAAGCACAAGGCTCAGCTTGATTGTGCTGCCAGAGAGATTCAATTGACACACTCTTCTGAGGATGTGATCATCTATGCCGCTCGTGATGAAACCATTCGGTTGTTCTCTCTCAATGAGAAGGGCGAGTTGGATCTCAAATTCCAGTCGTTTGTGAGTACCAAGATGTCTTTCCAGAAGAGCTTCCGGGTATGCCTCCTCACCGGCCAGTTGAGTTCGTTATCGATCTTGAGCCTGGTACTGAACCCGTTTGCAAGCGTCCATACAACCTTGGACCTTTAGAGCTGAAGGAATTGAAGAAACAACTCAATGAACAAGAGCGTCTGGGTTTGATCAGACCGAGTTCTTCTCCATGGGGTTGTGGAGTTCTTTTTGTCCAGAAGAAGGATGGCACGGACCGACATTGCGTTGATTACCGTCCATTGAATAAGAAGACAATCAAGAACAAGTACCCACTTCCCAACATCAATGAGCTATTCGAGCAACTTAAAGGTGCAAAGGTGTTCTCCAAGCTTGACCTTCGTATGGGTTATCATCAGATTCGCATTCGTGAGCAAGATATTCCCAAGACAGCATTCAGAACTAGCTTCGGTTCCTATGAATATACTGTCATGTCTTTCGGCCTTGTCAATGCTCCTCCAACGTTCTCTCGCATGATGAATTTCGTCTTCAACCCCTACACAAATGAATTCTTCCTGGTGTATCTCGATGATATCTTGGTCTTCTCCAAGAATAAGAAGGACCATGCCAAACATTTGCGATTGGTGCTCGACAAGCTCAGAGAGTATCAATTCTATGCGAAGTTTTCCAAATGTGAGTTCTGGCTTGATGAAGTTCTTTACCTTGGTCATATCATCTCTGCCAAGGGCATCGCTGTTAATCCAGAGAAGGTTGCCTCAATTGTGCATTGGGAACCTCCTCAGAATGTCAAGCAGCTCCGCAGTTTCCTTGGGCTTGCAAGCTATTGCCGAAGATTCGTTGAGAATTTCTCTAAGATTGCAAAGCCTCTTTCCAACCTCCTCCAGAAGAATGTGAATTATGTCTGGACTCCTGAGTGTGACTTTGCTTTCAACACTCTCAAAGAGAAACTTGTCACAGCTCCTGTCTTAACTCCTCCTGACGAATCCAAGCCATTCGAAGTTTTCTGTGATGCTTCTCTTCAAGGTCTCGGTGCTGTGTTAATGCAAGAGAAGAAGGTTGTGGCCTATACCTCTCGTCAGTTGAAGCCCAACGAAAAGAACTACCCCACTCACGATCTTGAGTTGGCGGCAGTTGTCCATGCATTAATAACATGGAGACATCTCTTGTTGGGAAGGAAAGTGGATATTTTCACCGATCACAAGAGTCTCAAGTATATCTTCACTCAACCCAACCTCAACCTCAGGAAAACTCGATGGGTCGAAATGATTCAAGAGTACAATCCAAGTATTGAATATACTCCTGGCAAGGCCAATGTGATTGCAGATGCTTTGAGCAGAAAGGCTTATTGCAACAGCTTAATTCTAAAGCCCTTCCAACGGGATCTTTGTGAAGCTTTCCGCAAGCTGAATCTCCAAGTTGTTCCTCAAGGTTTTCTGGCCAACCTCGTAGTCTCTCCAACTTTGGAAGATCAAATTCGTGAGGCACAACTCCTGGATACCATGGTGAAGAAGGTGAAACGTGGTATTGACAACGGCCTCTCCAAATACAAGTGCTATCGCATTGATGACAGAGACACTTTATTCTTCGAGGACCGGATTGTGGTTCCTAAAGGTGATCTAAGGAAGGTCATAATGAACAAAGCGCACAATTCTCTCCTATCCATTCATCCTGGAAGTACGAAGATGTACCATGACCTCAAGCAGTCGTATTGGTGGACTCGTATGAAGCGAGAAATTGCTCAATTCGTGAATGAATGTGATGTCTGCAGAAGGGTTAAAGCAGAACACCAACGACCAGCTGGTCTCCTCCAACCTCTTGCTATTCCAGAATGGAAGTTTGATCATATCGAAATGGACTTCATTACTGGTTTTCCAAAGTCCAAGTGTGGGAATGATGCTGTCTTCGTTGTCATTGACAAGCTTACAAAAGTGGCTCATTTCCTTCCAATCAAAGAATCTATCTCAGCAGCTCATTTGGCAGAGCTATACACCTCCAGAATTGTCTCCTTGCACGGTATTCCGCAATTGATTTCTTTAGATCGTGGAAGTATCTTCACTTCTAAGTTCTGGGACTCCTTCCAGATGGCCATGGGCACCAACATTCGCTTCAGCACAGCTTTCCATCCTCAAACTAGTGGCCAAGTCGAGCGAGTCAATCAAATCCTTGAAGATATGCTCAGGGCTTGTGTCATCTCTTTCGGTATGAAGTGGGAAGATTGTCTCCCATATGCCGAGTTCTCCTACAACAACAGCTTCCAAGCGAGTTCGGGCAAGGCCCCATTTGAAATTCTCTATGGCAGAAAGTGCCGTACTCCTCTCAATTGGTCCGAGACAGGTGAACGCCAACTTCTTGGCAACGACTTGATCACAGAAGCCGAAGAAATGTGCAAAGTCATTCGTGAGAATCTCAAAGCCGCGCAATCGCGGCAGAAGAGCTATTATGATGACAAGCACCGTGATGTGGCTTTTGAAATCGGAGACCATGTCTACCTCCGCGTCTCTCCAATGAAAGGCACTTGTCGCTTCGGTATCAAAGGGAAGCTTGCCCCTAGATACGTGGGTCCTTTCAAGATCATTGGCAAAAGAGGCGATCTCGCCTATCAACTTGAGCTTCCGGCAAACTATGCAAACGTGCACGATGTGTTTCACGTGTCACAGCTTCGCAAGTGCTTCAAAGTGCCCCAGCGCACTATCAACTTCGAAGAGATTGACCTCCAAGAAGATTTGTCTTATCATGAGCATCCCGTTGCTATTCTTGAAGAAACTGAGCGCAAGACTCACTACAAGTCTATCAAATTCCTGAAAGTGAAGTGGTCACACCATTCCGACCGAGAAGCTACCTAGGAACGCGAGGATCACCTACGTTCCGAATATCCGGAGTTCTTTCAGTCCTAGATCTCGGGACGAGATCCTCTCGTAGTGGTGGAGTGTTGTAACACCCCGGATGTAACTTCCCCTATTTGTAACTCCAACTCTTGCCATTTTCGGCTATGTGCTATGAGATTCCCTTCGTGATTGGGTTTTGTCGTCGTTTTGCATTTTGTTCATGTCATGCATTTTTATCATGTCATCATGTGCATCGCATTTGCATACGTGTTCGTCTCATGCATCCGATCATTTTTCCCGTTGTCCGTTTTGCAATCAGGCACTCCTACGTCCTCCGGTGTCCCTTTTTGTCTCTTTTCCGTGTGCGTGTGTTAAACATTTTCGGAATGGACCGAGACTTGCCAAGTGGCCTTGGTACATCACCGGTAGACCGCCTGTCAAGTTTCGTCCCATTTGGAGGTCGTTCGATACTCCAACGGTTAACCGTGTAACCGCAAAGGCCTCTTTTGTGTGCAGCCCAACACCCCTCCAAAACAGCCCAATAACCCATCCAAACCTTTTCCATGCTCTTGGTCGTTCGATCACGATCGTGTGGGCGAAAACCGCACCTCATTTGGACTCCCCTAGCTCCCTCTACCTATAAATATGTGCTCCCCTCCGAATTCTCGGGTCCAAACCCTAGCCCCGCTCCCTCTCCGCGCGCCGGACACGTCCGCCCGGCGCCGGACGCGTCCACCTCTGCCTCCCGGCCAATCCCGCGCTGCCACGTGGTACGCCGCCGCCTCCCACCGCCGCCGGCCCGGGGAGCCCGAGACGGGCCCTCCCGGCCCGTATGCCGCCGCCGCGCCGCCCGTCGCCCCGGCCCGCGCCCGCCGTCGCCGCTCCGCCGCCTACGCCCGGCCGCCCCGCCGCCGCCGGCCACCTCCGCTCCGCCGCCCGCGCCCGGCTGCCCCGCCGCCGCCTCCGGCCTCCGCCTCCTCCGCCCGGCCGCCTCCGCCCGCGTCGCCTCGCCGGCGAGCCCGACCCCGGCCGCGCCCGGATCTGGATCGGGACTGGTTGACTCCCCCCCCTTCGAAATTTCTACAAGTCCCGAGATTTTTTTCACATTCTGGTCCAATATTCATCGCATCATATCTCATCATCCGTAGCTCTGTTTCGTGCGTGTAATATGTAAAAATGTTCACCATGAGATGCTCTTTATTTTGTTCCATTGTGCCATGCTCGTTTGCGGCTATATTGATGCCCAAATCATCGTTGCAAGAGTGCTATATGATGTTAACTACTGTCTGTTTACAGAACTTGGTGATTTGTCATTTTTGTTACATTTTGTGTGTGCATCCTATGAGCATGATGTCTACATGTGTTTTGTTATATGCCATGCCATATTTACAGTGGTGCAATCCTTGTATTTGTTTATGCTCTGTAGTGAGTGCATAAAGCTTGCAAAGTGGGCTACATAATGTTGCTGATTTCAGAGACTGTTCTGCGGTTATTTTTATGCCATGTAAAGTTGTTGCTACAGTGAGATCCATGCATATTTAGAGGTAGTTCAGTAAGAGTGTTTTGTAGATATGGTTATGCTCTATCCATTCAAGCCTCTGTTTGCAATTATGGAGTAACCTAGCATGTATTAATCGTGCTCTACTTTTCCTATAAAATGTTCCTGGCAGATTGTTTACGTGTTATTCAATTTTGCCAAGGTTGTTGCTAGTGATCCATGCATGCTATGAACTTGATCTTGCTACGGTTATCTTCATAAACATGTCATCTTGCTGGTAGTATGCTTGTCTTATGATGAAAGACTTTGTGATGAGTGATTCGAGCTCACAAAGTTGCCTTCATGTTGTTGTTTATGCCATGCTCTCTAATTCTGAATCTGTAACGAAACTTGCTATGTTTACATGGGTGCCATTATATCTTTTGTGCCTTTTTGGCTCATGATCCCTAAAGGACTTTTGTTCTATGCATTTAGTAGATTCATGCCATTCCTTGTTTTGCTATGATTTGGTCCTGTAGCATGTTGTTTTCGTGCTTTAAACATGGTTTCCTGATGTTAATTTCTGGAGTGTTAGTATTACAGATTTCGTGCTCTAAACATGCTCTAAACATGCTCTAAACATGTTGTTTTCGTGCTCTAAACATGCTCTAAACATTTCGCAGATTGATGTCATTTTTGTTTTGCTTGCCATTTGCAAACCGTGCATCTGAATCCGGTGATCTTTATATCGATTTCAACTGAAATCATCTCATCTTTCCAGCGGCATACTTGGTTTGCCAAGTTGATGCCTTGTTCATCCTTTTTCCTTCCGGAGCACGCATATGCATTGCATATTACATCTCGCAAATTATGCCATGTTTTGAATCATGTAGCTTGAGCATTGCACCATTTTGATTGTTGTTCCTTTGCTTGTGTTCTTGCTTTGGGTAGAGCCAGGAGTCGAGTACGTGAACGAGGAACCTGTTGAGAAAGCTTCCGAGGATCAAGCTTTCGACAACGCTGAGAACTTTGCAGGCAAGATGACCATACCCTCGAAATCACTTCTATCTTTGCTTGCTACTTGTTCGCTCTATTGCTATGCCGCGCTACCTATCACTTTCTATATCATGCCTCCCAAATTGCCATGAACCTCTAACCTTTGTCACCCTTCCTAGCAAACCGTGTTTGGCTATGTTACCGCTTTGCTCAGCCCTTCTTATAGCGTTGCTAGTTGCAGGTGAAGTTGAAGTTGGTTCCATGTTGGAACATGGATATTTTTGGGATATCACATATTATCTCTTATTTAATTAATGCATCTATATACTTGGTAAAGGGTGGAAGGCTCGGCCTTATGCCTGGTGTTTTGTTCCACTCTTGCCGCCCTAGTTTCCGTCATACCGGTGTTATGTTCCTTGATATTGCGTCCCTTACACGGTTGGGTGATTTATGGGACCCCCTTGACAGTTCGTCTTGAATAAAACTCCTCCAGCAAGGCCCAACCTTGGTTTTACATTTGCCAGCCTATACCTTTCCCTTGGGTTTTCGCGAGCCCGAGGGTCATCTTTATTTACCCCCCCGGGCCAGTGCTCCTCTGAGTGTTGGTCCGAACTAGAGCCCTTTGCAGCGCCACCTCGGGGAAACTTGAGGCCTGGTTTTAGTTGTACGGATTGCTCATCCGGATGTGCCCTGAGAACGAGATATGTGCAGCTCCTATCGGGATTTGTCGGCACGTTCGGGCGGCTTTGCTGGTCTTGTTTTAACTTGTCGAAATGTCTTGTAACCGGGATTCCGAGACTGATCGGGTCTTCCCGGGAGAAGGAATATCCTTCGTTGACCGTGAGAGCTTATGATGGGCTAAGTTGGGACACCCCTGCAGGGTATAAAATTTCGAAAGCCGTGCCCACGGTTATGTGGTAGACGGGAATTTGTTAATGTCCGGTTGTAGAGAACTTGACACATGACTTATTTAAAATGCACCAACCGAGTGTGTTAGCCGTGTTGGTCTCTTTTCCGCGGAGTCCGGGAAGAGAACACGGTCTTGTGTTATGCTTGAACGTAAGTAGCTTCAAGATCACTTCTTGGTCACTTCTAGCTTCACGACCGTGCGCTGCTTCTCTTCTCGCTCTCATTTGCGTATGTTAGCCACCATATATGCTTAGTGCTTGCTGCAGCTCCACCTCATTTACCCTATCCTACCCATAAGCTTAAATAGTCTTGATCTCGCGGGTGTGAGATTGCTGAGTCCCCGTGACTCACAGATTCTACCAAGACAGTTGCAGGTGCCGACGATGCAAGTGCAGGTGACGCAACCGAGCTCAAGTGGGAGTTCGATGAGGAACTTGGTCGTTACTATGTTTCGTTTCCTGATGATTAGTAGTGGTGCCCAGTTGGGACGATCGGGGATCTAGCATTTGGGGTTATCTTCTTTTTCATTTGTATTCGTCCGTAGTCGGACTATGCGTGTACTCTGGATGATGTATGTTTAATTTATGTATTGTGTGAAGTGGCGATTGTAAGCCAACTCTTTATCCCATTCTTGTTCATTACATGGGATTGTGTGAAGATGACCCTTCTTGCGACAAAACCTACAATGCGGTTATGCCTCTAAGTCGTGCCTCGACACGTGGGAGATATAGCCGCATCGTGGGTGTTACACATGTTGGAAATATGCCCTAGAGGCAATAATAAAATGGTTATTATTATATTTCCTTGTTCGTGATAATTGTCTATTGTTCATGCTATAATTGTGTTATCCGGAAATCGTAATACATGTGTGAATATATAGACCACAACATGTCCCTAGTGAGCCTCTAGTTGACTAGCTCGTTGATCAACAGATAGTCATGGTTTATTGACTATGGACATTGGATGTCATTGATAACGGGATCACATCATTAGGAGAATGATGTGATGGACAAGACCCAATCCTAAGCATAGCACAAGATCGTGTAGTTCGTTTGCTAGAGCTTTTCCAATGTCAAGTATCATTTCCTTAGACCATGAGATCGTGTAACTCCCGGATGCCGTAGGAGTGTTTTGGGTGTACCAAACGTCACAACGTAACTGGGTGACTATAAAGGTACACTACAGGTATCCCCGAAAGTATCTGTTGGGTTGACATGGATCGAGACTGGGATTTGTCACTCCGTATGACGGAGAGGTATCTCTGGGCCCACTCGGTAATGCATCATCATAATGAGCTCAATGTGACCAAATGCTTGGTCACGGGATCATGCATTACGGTACGAGTAAAGTGACTTGCCGGTAACGAGATTGAACGAGGTATTGGGATACCGACGATCGAATCTCGGGCAAGTAATGTACCGATTGACAAAGGGAATTGTATACGGAATTGATTGAATCCTCGACATCGTGGTTCATCCGATGAGATCATTGAGGAGAATGTGGGAGCCAACATGGGTATCCAGATCCCGCTGTTGGTTATTGACCAGAGAGTCGTCTCGGTCATGTCTGCGTGTTTCCCGAACCCGTAGGGTCTACACACTTAAGGTTCGGTGACGCTAGGGTTGTATAGATATTAGTATGCAGTAACCCGAAAGTTGTTCGGAGTCCCGGATGAGATCCCGGACGTCACGAGGAGTTCCGGAATGGTCCGGAGGTAAAGAAATGTATATAGGAAGTCAAGTTTCGGCCACCGGGAAGGTTTCGGGGGTCACCGGTATTGTACCGGGACCACCGGAAGGGTCCCGGGGGTCCACCGGGTGGGGCCACCTATCCCGGAGGGCCCCATGGGCTGAAGTGGGAGGGGAACCAGCCCCTGGTGGGCTGGTGCGCCCCCCTTGGGCCTCCCCCTGCGCTTAGGGTTGGAAACCCTAGGGGTGGGGGGCGCCCCACTTGGCTTGGGGGGGAAGCCAACCCCCTTGGCCGCCGCCCCCCCTTGGAGATGCATCTCCTAGGGCGGCGCCCCCCCTAGGGGCCCTTTATAAAGAGGGGGGGAGGGAGGGCAGCCGCACCCTAGCCCTTGGCGCCTCCCTCTCCCATCCCAACACCTCTCCTCCTCCGTAAGAGTTCGGCGAAGCCCTGCCGGAGTACTGCTGCTCCACCACCACCACGTCGTTGTGCTGCTGTTGGAGCCATCTTCCTCTACCTCTCCCTCCTCCTTGCTGGATCAAGGTGCGGGAGACGTCCTCGCTCCGTACGTGTGTTGAACGCGGAGGTGTCGTCCGTTCGGCGCTTGGTCATCGGTGATTTGGATCACGACGAGTACGACTCCATCAACCCCGTTCTCTTGAACGCTTCCGTGCGTGATCTACAAGGTTATGTAGATGCTCTCCTCTCTCGTTGCTAGATGACTACATAGATTGATCTTGGTGAAGCGTAGAAAATTTTAATTTCTGCAACGTTCCCCAACAGTGGCATCATGAGCCAGGTCTATGCGTAGTATCTTGCACGAGTAGAACACAAAGTAGTTGTGGGCGCCGATTTTTCAATCTTCTTGCCATTACTAGTCTTATCTTGATTCGGCGGCATCGTGGGATGAAGCGGCCCGGACCGACCTTACACGTACGGTTACGTGAGACAGGTTCCACCGACTGACATGCACTAGTTGCATAAGGTGGCTGGCGGGTGTCTGGCTCTCCCACTTTAGTCGGATCGGATTCGATGAACAGGGTCCTTATGAAGGGTAAATAGAAATTGGCAATTCACATTGTGGTTTTGGCGTAGGTAAGAAACGTTCTTTCTAGAAACCTATAGCAGCCACGTAAAAAACATGCAACAACAATTAGAGGACGTCTAACTTGTTTTTGCAGCAAGTGCTTTGTGATATGATATGGCCAAAGGATGTGATGAATGATATATGTGATGTATGAGATGATCATGTTCTTGTAATAGGAATCACGACTTGCATGTCGATGAGTATGACAACCGGCAGGAGCCATAGGAGTTGTCTTAATTTATTTATGACCTGCGTGTCAACATAAACGTCATGTATTTACTTTACTTTATTGCTAAACCGTTAGCCGTAGTAGTAGAAGTAATAGTTGACGAGACGACTTCACGAAGACACGATGATGAAGATCATGATGATGGAGATCATGGTGTCATGCCGGTGACGATGATGATCATGGCGCCCCGAAGATGGAGATCAAAAGGAGCAAAATGATATTGGCCATATCATGTCACTATTTGATTGCATGTGATGTTTATCATGTTTTTGCTTCTTATTTGCTTAGAACGACGGCAATAAATAAGATGATCCCTCACAATAATTTCAAGAAAGTGTTCCCCCTAACTGTGCGCCGTTGCGAAAGTTCGTTCTCTCGAAGCACCACGTGATGATCGGGTGTGATAGATTCTAACGTTCACATACAACGGGTGTAAGCCAGATTTACACATGCAAAACACTTAGGTTGACTTGACGAGCCTAGCATGTACAGACATGGCCTTGGAACACAAGAGACGAAAAGGTCAAACATGAGTTGTATGGAAGATACGATCAACATGGAGATGTTCACCGATGATGACTAGTCCGTCTCACGTGATGATCGGACACGGTCTAGTTGAGTCGGATCATGTATCACTTAGATGACTAGAGGGATGTCTAATCTGAGTGGGAGTTCATTAAATAATTTGATTAGATGAACTTAATTATCATGAACTTAGTCTAAAAAACTTTGCAATATGTCTTGTAGATCAAATGGCCCACGCTAATGTCAACCTCAACTTCAACGCGTTCCTAGAGAAAACCAAGCTGAAAGATGATGGTAGGAACTATACGGACTGGGTCCGGAACCTGAGGATCATCCTCATAGCTGCCAAGAAAGCATATGTCCTAGAAGCACCGCTAGGTGAAGCTCCCATCCCAGAGAACCAAGACGTTATGAACGCTTGGCAGACGCGTGCTGATGATTACTCCCTCGTTCAGTGCGGCATGCTTTACAGCTTAGAACCGGGGCTCCAAAAGAGTTTTGAGAAGCACGGAGCATATGAGATGTTCGAAGAGCTGAAAATGATTTTCCAATCTCATGCCCGGGTCGAGAGATATGAAGTCTCCGACAAGTTCTATAGTTGTAAGATGGAGGAAAATAGCTCTGTCAGTGAGCACATACTCAAAATGTCTGGGTTGCACAACCGCTTGTCCCAGCTGGACATTAACCTCCTGGACGAGGCGGTCATTGACAGAATCCTTCAGTCGCTCCCACCTAGCTACAAGAGCTTTGTGATGAACTACAATATGCAGGGGATGGAAAAGACCATTCCTGAGGTATGTTCAATGCTGAAATCTGCGGAGGTGGAAATCAAAAAGGAACATCAAGTGTTGATGGTGAATAAAACCACTAAGTTCAAGAAAGGCAAGGGTAAGAAGAACTTCAAGAAGGACGGCAAGGAAGTTGCCGCGCCTGGTAAGACAGTTACCGGGAAGAAGTCAAAGAATGGACCCAAGCCTGAGACTGAGTGTTTTTATTGCAAGGGAAAGGGACACCGGAAGCGGAACTGCCCCAAATACTTAGCGGACAAGAAGGCCGGCAACACTAAAGGTATATGTGATATACATGTAATTGATGTGTACCTTACCAGTACTCGTAGTAGTTCCTGGGTATTTGATACCGGTGCGGTTGCTCATATTTGTAACTCAAAACAGGAGGTGCGGAATAAGCCGAGGCTGGCGAAGGACGAGGTGACGATGCACGTCGGGAATGGTTCCAAGGTCGATGTGATCGCCGTCGGCACACTACCTCTACATTTACCAAGGGGATTAGTTTTAAACCTCAATAATTGTTATTTAGTGCTAGCTTTGAGCATGAACATTGTATCTGGATCTCGTTTAATACGAGATGGCTACTCATTTAAATCCGAGAATAATGGTTGTTCTATTTATATGAGAGATATGTTTTATGGTCATGCCCCGCTGGTGAATGGTTTATTCTTAATGAATCTCGAACGTAATGTTACACATATTCATAGTGTGAATACCAAAAGATGTGAGGTTGATAATGATAGTCCCACATACTTGTGGCACTGCCGCCTTGGTCACATCGGTGTCAAACGCATGAAGAAGCTCCATACAGATGGACTTTTGGAGTCTCTTGATTTCGAATCATTTGACACGTGCGAACCATGCCTCATGGGCAAAATGACCAAGACTCCATTCTCCGGAACAATGGAGCGAGCAACCAACTTATTGGAAATCATACATACTGATGTGTGTGGTCCAATGAGCGTTGAGGATCGCGGTGGCTATCGTTATGTTCTCACTCTCACTGATGACTTAAGTAGATATGGGTATGTCTATTTGATGAAACACAGGTCTGAGACCTTTGAAAAGTTCAAGGAATTTCAGAATGAGGTAGAGAATCAACGTGACCGAAATATAAAATTCTTACGATCAGATCGTGGGGGAGAATATTTAAGTCACGAATTTGGTACGCACTTAAGGAAATGTGGAATCGTTTCACAACTCACGCCGCCTGGAACATCTCAGCGAAACGGTGTGTCCGAACGTCGTAATCGCACTCCATTGGATATGGTGCGATCTATGATGTCACTCACTGATTTACCGCTATCATTTTGGGGATACGCTCTAGAGACAGCTACATTCACTTTAAATAGGGCACCGTCTAAATCCGTTGAGACGACACCATATGAATTATGGTTTGGGAAGAAACCTAAGCTGTCGTTTCTAACAGTTTGGGGATGCGATGCTTATGTCAAGAAACTTCAACCTGAAAAGCTCAAACCCAAGTCGAAAAAATGCGTCTTCATAGGATACCCTAAGGAAACCATTGGGTATACCTTCTACCTCAGATCCGAAGGCAAGATCTTTGTTGCCAAGAACGGGTCCTTTCTGGAGAAAGAGTTTCTCTCGAGAGAAGTAAGTGGGAGGAAAGTAGAACTCGATGAAGTACTGCCTCTTGAACCGGAAAGTAGCGCAGCTCAGGAAGATGTTCCTGTGGTGCCTGCACCGACTAGAGAGGAAGTTAATGATGATGATCAAGGTACTTCGGATCAAGTTGCTACTGAACTTCGTAGGTCCACAAGGACACGTTCCGCACCAGAGTGGTACGGTAATCCTGTCTTGGAAATCATGTTGTTAGACAACGGTGAACCTTCGAACTATGAAGAAGCAATGGCAGGCCCAGATTCCAACAAATGGCTTGAAGCCATGCAATCTGAGATAGAATCCATGTATGAAAACAAAGTATGGACTTTGACAGACTTGCCCGATGATCGGCGAGCGATAGAGAATAAATGGATCTTTAAGAAGAAGACGGACGCGGATGGTAATGTTACCATCTATAAGGCTCGACTTGTCGCTAAGGGTTATCGACAAGTTCAAGGGGTTGACTACGATGAGACCTTCTCAGCCGTAGCGAAGCTGAAGTCCGTCCGAATCATGTTAGCAATTGCCGCATACTATGATTATGAGATATGGCAAATGGACGTCAAAACGGCATTCCTTAACGGCTTTCTTAAGGAAGAATTGTATATGATGCAGCCGGAAGGTTTTGTCGATCCTAAGAATGCTAACAAGGTATGCAAGCTCCAGCGCTCCATCTATGGGCTGGTGCAAGCATCTCGGAGCTGGAACATTCCTTTTGATGAGATGATCAAAGCGTTTGGGTTTATGCAGACTTATGGAGAAGCCTGTGTTTACAAGAAAGTCAGTGGGAGCTCTGTAGCATTTCTCATATTATATGTGGATGACATACTTTTGATGGGAAATGATATAGAACTTTTGGACGGTATTAAGGCCTACTTGAATAAGTGTTTTTCAATGAAGGACCTTGGAGAAGCTGCTTATATATTAGGCATCAAGATCTATAGAGATAGATCGAGACGCCTCATAGGTCTTTCGCAAAGCACATACCTTGATAAGATATTGAAGAAGTTCAATATGGATCAGTCCAAGAAGGGGTTCTTGCCTGTATTGCAAGGTGTGAGATTGAGCACAGCTCAATGCCCGACCATGGCAGAAGATATAGAAGAGATGAGTGTCATCCCCTATGCCTCAGCCATAGGGTCTATTATGTATGCCATGCTGTGTACCAGACCTGATGTAAACCTTGCCGTATGTTTGGTAGGTAGGTACCAAAGTAATCCTGGTAAGGAACACTGGACAGCGGTCAAGAACATCCTGAAGTACCTGAAAAGGACCAAGGATATGTTTCTCGTTTATGGAGGTGACGAAGAGCTCGTCATAAAGGGTTACGTCGACGCTAGCTTTGACACAAATCTGGATGACTCTAAGTCACAAACCGGATACGTGTATATTTTGAATGGTGGGGCAGTAAGCTGGTGCAGTTGCAAACAAAGCGTCGTGGCGGGATCTACATGTGAAGCGGAGTACATGGCAGCCTCGGAGGCAGCGCATGAAGCAATCTGGATGAAGGAGTTCATCACCGACCTAGGAGTCATACCCAATGCGTCGGGGCCGATCACTCTCTTCTGTGACAACACTGGAGCTATTGCCCTTGCCAAGGAGCCCAGGTTTCACAAGAAGACCAGGCACATCAAGCGTCGCTTCAACTCCATTCGTGAAAATGTTCAAGATGAAGACATAGATATTTATAAAGTACATACAGATCTGAATGTCGCAGATCCGTTGACTAAACCTCTTCCGCGAGCAAAACATGATCAACACCAGAACTCTATGGGTGTTCGATTCATCACAATGTAACTAGATTATTGACTCTAGTGCAAGTGGGAGACTGTTGGAAATATGCCCTAGAGGCAATAATAAAATGGTTATTATTATATTTCCTTGTTCGTGATAATTGTCTATTGTTCATGCTATAATTGTGTTATCCGGAAATCGTAATACATGTGTGAATACATAGACCACAACATGTCCCTAGTGAGCCTCTAGTTGACTAGCTCGTTGATCAACAGATAGTCATGGTTTCCTGACTATGGACATTGGATATCATTGATAACGGGATCACATCATTAGGAGAATGATGTGATGGACAAGACCCAATCCTAAGCATATCACAAGATCGTGTAGTTCGTTTGCTAGAGCTTTTCCAATGTCAAGTATCATTTCCTTAGACCATGAGATCGTGTAACTCCCGGATGTCGTAGGAGTGTTTTGGGTGTACCAAACGTCACAACGTAACTGGGTGCCTATAAAGGTACACCACAGGTATCCCCGAAAGTATCTGTTGGGTTGACACGGATCGAGACTGGGATTTGTCACTCCGTATGACGGAGAGGTATCTCTGGGCCCACTCGGTAATGCATCATCATAATGAGCTCAATGTGACCAAGTGCTTGGTCACGGGATCATGCATTACAGTACGAGTAAAGTGACTTACCGGTAACGAGATTGAACGAGGTATTGGGATACCGACGATCGAATCTCGGGCAAGTAACGTACCGATTGACAAAGGGAATTGTATACGGGATTGATTGAATCCTCGACATCGTGGTTCATCCGATGAGATCAATGAGGAGAATGTGGGAGCCAACATGGGTATCCAGATCCCGCTGTTGGTTATTGACCAGAGAATCGTCTCGGTCATGTCTGCGTGTTTCCCGAACCCGTAGGGTCTACACACTTAAGGTTCGGTGACGCTAGGGTTGTATAGATATTAGTATGCAGTAACCCGAAAGTTGTTCGGAGTCCCGGATGAGATCCCGGACATCACGAGGAGTTCCAGAATGGTCCGGAGGTAAAGAATTGTATATAGGAAGTCAAGTTTCGGCCACCGGGAAGGTTTCTGGGGTCACCGGCATTGTACCGGGACCACCGGAAGGGTCTCGGGGGTCCACCGGGTGGGGCCACCTATACCGGAGGGCCCCATGGGCTGAAGTGGGAGGGGAACCAGCCCCTGGTGGGCTGGTGCGCCCCCCCTTGGGCCTCCCCCTGCGCCTAGGGTTGGAAACCCTAGGGGTGGGGGGCACCCCACTTGGCTTGGGGGGGAAGCCAACCCCCTTGGCCACCGCCCCCGCCCTTGGAGATGCATCTCCTAGGGCCGGCGCCCCCCTAGGGGGCCTATATAAAGAGGGGGGAGGGAGGGCATCCGCACCCTAGCCCTTGGCGCCTCCCTCTCCCATCCCAACACCTCTCCTCCTCCGTAAGAGCTCGGCGAAGCCCTGCCGGAGTACTGCTGCTCCACTACCACCACGCCGTTGTGCTGCTGTTGGAGCCATCTTCCTCAACCTCTCCCTCCTCCTTGCTGGATCAAGGTGCGGGAGACGTCCTCGCTCCATACGTGTGTTGAACGCGGAGGTGCCGTCCGTTCGGCGCTTGGTCATCGGTGATTGGGATCACGACGAGTACGACTCCATCAACCCCGTTCTCTTGAACGCTTTCGTGCGCGATCTACAAGGGTATGTAGATGCTCTCCTCTCTTGTTGCTAGATGACTACATAGATTGATCTTGGTGAAGCGTAGAAAATTTTAATTTCTGCAACGTTCCCCAACAACACATCTGCCACGTTGCTGCATGTGGATCTTTTTCCACTCCACCATCTTCCCAATTTGCTATCCTCTGCTCTGCTGGTCACGCAGACGAAAACCTTAATTTGCACTATTAAAGGAAACCCTACTTCATGCAGACTAATCCATGTCTGGGTTGAATAAGGAAAGGAAGGGAGACTGTACTGTCCAAGAGAGTAGGCATCGAACACGCATCTAGGTTGAAAAGGGGAAAATCAGTAGCTAAGGAACGAGTCTCGTGTCTCTTGGTTGAAGAAGGGTAGAAAGGCATGACAACGCAATAGAGAATGACCAGGTCGATCGGTTCATTGTCCTCACATAGGAAAAAGGTGGCTAAACATAACAAAAATGGGACGTAATCCACATACGTTGCCTGGATATTTGTTGCTCTGGGCAACCATACCTCCCTCACCACTCTATGCGTCCGTGGAGGTACATCGTACTGGTGCGCCCACTGTCCGAATGGGCCTCCCATGCTCTTATTGTCACTTTTTTGCTGTTAGTATAACGCCAGCAGTCAAGTCAAGCAATGCTATTGCTAAAGTGATGCCACATTTAACTAATGCCGCACTCAGTCTAATGCCACCGATAAATTTAAGCAATGCCATTTAATGTAACTGGATTATTTCAGGGTTAGCTGTTGATTGTGGATGTATTAAAGAATTTTCAGCTAAGGCATTCTAATGTTGTTGAATGATGACCCACAAGTGTAGGGGATCGCAACAGCTTTCGAGGGTAGAGTATTCAACCCAAATTTATTGATTCGACACAAGGGGAGCCAAAGAATATTCTCAAGTATTAGCAGTTGAGTTGTCAATTCAACCACACCTGGATAACTTAATTTCTGCAGCAAAGTATTTAGTAGCAAAGTAATATGATAGTAGTGGTGATGGTAACAAAAGAGTAATGAAAGCAAAAGTAATATTGTTGGTGTTTTGTAGTGATTGTAACAGTAGCAACGGGAAAATAAATAAGTGTAAACCAGTAGATGGAAAGCTCGTAGGCATTGGATCGGTGATGGATAATTATGCCGGATGCGGTTCATCATGTAACAGTCATAACATAGGGTGACACAGAACTAGCTCCAATTCATCAATGTAATGTAGGCATGTATTCCGAATATAGTCATACATGCTTATGGGAAAGAACTTGCATGACATCTTTTGTCCTACCCTCCCGTGGCAGCGGTGTCCTAATGGAAACTAAGGGATATTAAGGCCTCCTTTTAATAGAGAACCAGAACAAAGCATTAGCACTTAGTGAATACATGAACTCCTCAAACTATGGTCATCACCGGGAGTGGTCCCGATTATTGTCACTTCGGGGTTGCCGGATCATAACACATAGTAGGTGACTATAGACTTGCAAGATAGGATCAAGAACACACATATATTCATGAAAACACAATAGGTTCAGATCTGAAATCATGGCACTCGGGCCCTAGTGACAAGCATTAAGCATAGCAAAGTCATAGCAACATCAATCTCAGAACATAGTGGATACTAGGGATCAAACCCTAACAAAACTAACTCGATTACATGATAGATCTCATCCAACCCATCACCGTCCAGCAAGCCTACGATGGAATTACTCACGCACGGCGGTGAGCATCATGAAATTGGTGATGGAGGATGGTTGATGATGACGACGGCGACGAATCCCCCTCTCCGGAGCCCCGAACGGACTCCAGATCAGCCCTCCCGAGAGGTTTTAGGGCTTGGCGGCGGCTCCGTATCGTAAAACGCGATGATTTCTTCTCCCCAAAAGCAAATATATAGAGTTGAAGTTGGCGTCGGAGGAGCTCCAGGGGGCCCACGAGGTAGGGGGCGCGCCCTAGGTGGGGGGGGGCGCCCCCCACCCTCGTGGATAGGGTGTGGGCCCCCTGGTCTTCATCTTTGGCAAGGATTTTTTATTATTTTTAACTAGACGTTCCATGGAGTTTCAGGTCATTCCGAGAACTTTTTTTCTGCACATAAACAACACCATGGCAATTCTGCTGAAAACAGCGTCAGTCCGGGTTAGTTCCATTCAAATCATGCAAGTTAAAGTCCAAAACAAGGGCAAAAGTGTTTGGAAAAGTAGATACAACGGAGGCGTATCTACTCCCCCAAGCTTAACCCTTTGCTTGTCCTCAAGCAATTCAGTTGACAAACTGAAAGTGATAAAGAAAAACTTTTACAAACTCTGTTTGCTCTTGTTGTTGTAAATATGTAAAGCCAACATTCAGGTTTTCAGCAAAGATTATGACTAACCACATTTGCAATAATTCTCAGGTCTCATGTTTACTCATATCAATAGCATAATCAACTAGAGAGCCATAATAATAAATCTCGGATAACAACACTTTCTCAAAACAATCACAATATGATATAACAAGATGGTATCTCGCTAGCCCTTTCTGGGACCGCAAAACATAAATGCAGAGCACCTTCAAAGATCAAGGACTGACTAGACATTGTAATTCATGGTAAAAGAGATCCAGTCATACCCAATATAAATTAACAGTAATGAATGCAAATGACAGTTGTGCTCTCCAGCTAGTGCTTTTAATAAGAGGGTGATGACTCAACATAAAAGTAAATAGATAGGCCCTTCGCAAAGGGAAGCAGGGATTTGTAGAGGTGCCAGAGCTCGGTTTTGAAATAGAGATAAATAATATTTTGAGCGGCATACTTTCATTGTCAACATAACAACTAAGAGATGGCGATATCTTCCATGCTACACACATTATAGGCGGTTCCCAAACAGAATGGTAAAGTTTATACTCCCCCTCCACCAATCAATCATCAATCCATGACTTGCTCGAAACAACGAGTGTCTCCAACTAGCAATAGTCCCAGGGGGAGTTTTGTTTGCAATTATTTTGATTAAGTTCTCATAAAGCATGTGAATGGGCATCCCGGTGACCAGCCATTTTCTCGTGAGTGAGGAGCGGAGTCCACTCCTCTTGAGAATAACCCGCCTAACATGGAAGATAAGGGCAGCCCTAGTTGATACATGAGCTATTCGAGCATACAAAATAGAATGTTTATTTGAAGGTTTAGCGTTTGGCACATACAAATTTACTTGTAACGGCAGGTAAATACCGCATATAGGAAGGTATAGTGGACTCATATGGAATAACTTTGAGGTTTAAGGGATTGGATGCACAAGCAGTATTCCCGCTTAGTACAGGTGAAGGCTAGCAAAAGACTAGGAAGCGACCAACTAGAGAGCGACAACAGTCATGAACATGCATTAAAATTAATAAACATTGGATGCAATCATGAGTATGATATAATCACCATGAACATAAATATCATGAAGGCTATGTTGATTTGTTTCAACTACATGTGTGAACATGTGCCCAGTCAAGTCACTTAAATCATTCAAAGGAGGATACCACCCCATCATACCACGTCATAACCATTTTAATAGCATGTTGGCACGCAAGGTAAACCATTATAACTCATAGCTAATCAAGCATGGCACAAGCAACTATGATCTCTAATCGTCATTGCAAACATGTTTATTAATAATAAGCTAAATCAAGAACGATGAACTCATCATATTTACAAAAACAAAAGAGGTCGAGTTCATACCAACTTTTCTCATCTCAGTCAGTCCATATATATCATCATAATTGCCTTTTCACTTGCACGACCAAACGATGTGAATAATAATAAGAGTCCACGTGCATTGGACTAAGCTGGAATCTGCGAGCATTCAATAGACAGGAGAAGGCAAGGCAATATGGGCTCTCGGTTAAATCAACAATAATGCATGTAAGAGACACTTCAACAATTTAATCATGGTCTTCTCCTATCGACCCCCAAAGAAAAGAAAACAAATAAAAACTATTTACACGGGAAAGCTCCCAACAAGCAAAAAGAAGAACGGGAAATATTTTTGGGTTTTCTTTTTAATTAATACTACTACAGCAAGAAAAGTAAACTAACTAGAAGCTACACTATTTTTTTTGGTTTTTCTTAAGGTTTAATAAACACACAAGAAGAAAGCAAGAAAAAGAAAATAAACTAGCATGGATATTACAGTGAAAAAGTATGAGCACCGACATCTAGCAACAAGTGTGTAAACATAAATGTAATGTCCGTGGGAAATACGTATTCCCCCAAGCTTAGGCTTTTCGCCTAAGTTGGTTCATTGCCAGGGATGGCCTGGCGGATACCCATAGGTGTAGCTGGGGTCGTACTGCGATGAAGAAGACTCTGACTGCCATTGGCTGGCAGCCATCTCTGGATCCCAAGAATAAACAGACTGTCGTGGAGGCTCATATTGTGGTTCCGGTTCCGGGGCTGGTGCAGGATTCCGGTAGGCTTGAACGGCCGCCCACGGAAGGAGATACGGTCCTCCAAAGATGGGGCCTTGCTTCCTTGAAGAACCACCTTGAAACATTTTCCTAAGCATATTGCTTCCTCTGAAAAATTTCTGAAATTTTTAGTAACTTCAAAAAAAAGTGAACCAACTTCAATAAAATTAATAGCAACTACTCCTACAAGTGCCTAGAGCCTATATCATGCATTAGAACTACTTGGAACCATATAAATTTGACATGCAAGCTCAAGAACATGGTCACCTATGCAGCACAAATTTGCAATGAGTAAAGCACTAGAACAAAAACTAATTGGACCAATGGAGGAGTCACATACCAAGGAACAATCTCCCCAAGCAGTTTTGTGAGAGGTGCTTTGAGCAAGGAGATCGAAAATCGCAGCAAGGTGAGCTAGAACTCGTGCTTGAGCTGGTTATTCATGTTTATGGGAGGAATAAGAAGAGGATGGGTGCAGGAATAAGTGGAGGAGGGCCACCGTGGGCCCGCGAGGAAGGGGGGCGCGCCCTTGGGGGTAGGGCGCTCCCTCCACCCTCGTGGCCAGGTGGCAGCTCCCCCCGCGGTGTTTTCAGTACCATAAATCCTCAAATATTCTAGAAAAAATCATATTAAATTGGCATGGCATTTGGAGGACTTTTATTTTCGGGGTATATTTATATTGCACGGATAAATCAGGAAACAGACAGAAAAATACTATTTTTACTTTATTTCAACTAAAGAACAGAAAGTATAAAGGCGGTACAGAAGATTGTGCTTCTAGTTTCATCTGTCTCATGCTCATCAAAAGGAATCCACTAACAAGGTTGATCAGGTCTTGTTAACAAACTCATTCCGAATAACATGGAACCGGAGAAATTTCGAATAACACTATGTTACCTCAACGGGGATATGCACATCCCCAATAATAAGAATATCATATTTCTTCTTGACAGTAGGAAGAGGAAATTCGAAATCTCCAAAAATAATCGATGGAATTCTTCCAATCGAGTTGATACTATAAACTTGAGGTTGTTTCTTTGGAAAGTGTACCGTATGCTCATTACCATTAACATGAAAAGTGACATTGCCTTTGGTGCAATCAATAACAGCCCCTGCAGTATTCAGAAAAGTTCTTCCAAGAATAATAGACATACTATCGTCCTCGGGAATATCAAGAATAACAAAGTCCGTTAAAATAGTAACGTTTGCAACGACAACAGGCACATCCTCACAAATACCGACAGGTATAGCAGTTGATTTATTAGCCATTTGCAAAGATATTTCAGTAGGTGTCAACTTATTCAAATCAAGTCCACGATATAAAGAGAGGGGCATAACACTAACACCGGCTCCAAGATCACATAAAGCAGTTTTAACATAGTTTCTTTTAATGGAGCATGGTATAGTGGGTACTCCTGGATCTCCAAGTTTCTTGGTATTCCACCCTTAAAAGTATAATTAGCAAGCATGGTGGAAATTTCAGCTTCCGGTATCTTTCTTTTATTTGTAACAATATCTTTCATGTACTTAGCATAAGGATTCATTTTGAGCATATCAGTCAATCGCTTACGCAAAAAGATAGGTCTAATCATTTCAACAAAGCGCTCAAAATCATCATCATCCTTTTTCTTGGATGGTTTGGGAGGAAAAGGCATGGGTTTCTGAACCCAAGGTTCTCTTTCTTTATCATGTTTCCTAGCAACAAAATCTCTCTTATCATAACGTTGATTCTTTGACTATGGGTTATCAAGATCAACAGCAGGTTCAATTTCTACATCATTGTCATTACTAGGTTGAGTATCATCATGAACATCATCATTAACATTTTCATTAGGTTCATGTTCATTACCAGATTGTGTTTCAGCATCAGAAATGGAGATATCATTGGGATTCTCAGGTGGTTCGGCAGTAGGTTCACTGGAAGTTTGCAAAGTCCTATCATTTTTCTTTTTCTTCCTTTTAGAAGAACTTGGTACATCAATTTTATTTCTCTGAGAATCTTGCTCAATTCTCTTAGGGTGGCCTTCAGGATACAATGGTTCCTGAGTCATTCTACCAGTTCTAGTAGCCACTCTAACAGCATAATCATTTTTCTTACTATTCATTTCATTGAGCAAATCATTTTGAGCTTTAAGTACTTGTTCTACTTGAGTGGTAACCATAGAAGCATGTTTGCTAACAAGTTTAAGTTCACATCTAACATCAGCCATATAATCACCCAAGTGTTTAATCATATAAGCATTTTGTTTTAATTGTCTACCAAAATATGCATTGAAATTTTCTTGTTTGACAATAAAATTATCAAACTCTTCTAAGCATTGCCTAGCAGACTTATAGTGAGGAATATCACCTTCATCAAATCTATAAAGAGAATTTACCTTTACTACCTATGTCGGGTTATCAAGACCTGGAGGTTCTTCAATAGGTAATGGATTAAGATCATATGTTTCTTCGACAGGCGGTAAATTAAGACCATGTATTTCTTCAATGGGAGGTAAATTCTTGACATCTTCAGCTTTAATACCTTTTTCTTTCATAGATTTCTTTACCTCTTGCATATCTTCAGGACTGAGAAATAGAACACCTCTCTTCTTCGGAGTTGGTTTAAGAATAGGCTCAGTAATTGAAGCAGGAGCTGGCTCAGGAACTGGCTCACGAAGTGCCCAATTATTTTCATTTGTCAACATATTATTCAATAGAATTTTAGCCTCATCCGGTGTTCTTTCCTTGAAAACAGAACCAGCACAACTATCCAGGTAATCTCTGGAAGCATCGGTTAGTCCATTATAAAAGATATCAAGTATTTCATTTTTCTTGAGAGGATGATCAGGCAAAGCATTAAGTAACTTGAGAAGCCTCCCCCAAGCTTGTGGGAGACTCTCTTCTTTAACTTGCACAAAGTTGTATATTTCCCTCAAAGCAGCTTGTTTCTTATGAGCAGGGAAATATTTAGCAGAGAAGTAATAAATCATATCCTGGGGACTACGCACACAACCAGGATCAAGAGAATTAAACCATATCTTAGCATCACCCTTTAATGAGAACGGAAATATTTTAAGGATATAAAAGTAGCAAGATCTCTCATCATTAGTGAACAGGGTGGCTATATCATTTAATTTAGTAAGATGTGCCACAACAGTTTCAGATTCATAGCCATAGAAAGGATCAGATTCAACCAAAGTAATTATATCAGGATCAACAGAGAATTCATAATCCTTATCGGCAACACAAATAGGTGAAGTTGCAAAAGCAGGGTCAGGTTTCATTCCATCTCTAAGAGATTCCTTACTCCATTTAACTAATAGCCTCTTGAGCTCAGATCTACCTTTGCAGGCTAAAATAGTTGTAGAAGCTTCCATATCAAAAACATAACCCTCAGGAATAACAGGCATATCTTCATCATCAGTTTCATCAATATAAACAGTTTCAATAATTTCTTTCTCTCTAGCCCTAGCAATTTGTTCATCAAGAAATTCACTAAGGGGCACAGTAGTATCAAGCATAGAAGTAGTTTCATCATAAGTATCATGCATAGCAGAAGTGGCATCATCAATAACATGCGACATATCAGAACGAATAGCAGAAGCAGGTTTAGGTGTCTCAAGCTTACTCAAAACAGAAGGTGAATCAAGTGCAGAGCTAGATGGCAGTTCCTTACCTCCCCTCGTAGTTGAGGGATAAATTGTTGTCTTAGTGTCTTTCAAGTTCTTCATAGTGACCAGCAGATATAAATCCCAAGTGACTCAAAGAATAGAGCTATGCTCCCCAGCAACAGCGCCAGAAATTAGTCTTGATAACCCACAAGTGTAGGGGATCGCAACAGCTTTCGAGGGTAGAGTATTCAACCCAAATTTCTTGATTCGACCCAGGGGAGCCAAAGAATATTCTCAAGTATTAGCAGTTGAGTTGTCAATTCAACCACACCTGGATAACTTAATATCTGCAGCAAAGTATTTAGTAGCAAAGTAATATGATAGTAGTGGTAATGGTAACAAAAGAGTAATGAAAGCAAAAGTAATATTTTTGGTGTTTTGTTGTGATTGTAACAGTAGCAACGGGAAAGTAAATAAGTGTAGACCAGTAGATGGAAAGCTCGTAGGCATTGGATCGGTGATCGATAATTATGCCGGATGCGGTTCATCATGTAACAGTCATAACATAGGGTGACACAGAACTAGCTCCAATTCATCAATGTAATGTAGGCATGTATTCCGAATATAGTCATAGATGCTTATGGGAAAGAACTTGCATGACATCTTTTGTCCTACCCTCCCGTGGCAGCGGGGTCCTAATGGAAACTAAGGGATATTAAGGCCTCCTTTTAATAGAGAACCGGAACAAAGCATTAGCACTTAGTGAATACATGAACTCCTCAAACTATGGTCATCACCGGGAGTGGTCCCGATTATTGTCACTTCGGGGTTGCCGGATCATAACACATAGTAGGTGACAATAGACTTGCAATATAGGATCAAGAACACACATATATTCATGAAAACATAATAGGTTCATATCTGAAATCATGGCACTCGGGCCCTAGTGACAAGCATTAAGCATAGAAAAGTCATAGCAACATCAATCTCGGAACATAGTGGATACTAGGGATCAAACCCTAACAAAACTAACTCGATTACATGAAAGATCTCATCCAACCCATCACCGTCCAGCAAGCCTACGATGGAATTACTCACGCACGGCGGTGAGCATCATGAAATTGGTGATGGAGGATGGTTGATGATGACGACGGCGACGAATCCCCGTCTCCGGAGCCCCGAACGGACTCCAGATCAGCCCTCCCAAGAGGTTTTAGGGCTTGGCGGCGGCTCCGTATCGTAAAACACGATGATTTCTTCTCCCCGATTTTTTCTCCCCGAAAGCAAATATATAGAGTTGGAGTTGGCATCGGAGGAGCTCCAGGGGGCCCCCGAGGTAGGGGGGCGCGCCCTAGGGGGGCGCCCCCACCCTCATGGACAGGGTGTGGCCCCCCTGGTCTTCATCTTTGGCAAGGATTTTTTTTTTATTTTTAACTAGACGTTCTGTGGAGTTTCAGGTCATTCCGAGAACTTCTGTTTTCTGCACATAAACAACACCATGGCAATTCTGCTGAAAACAGCGTCAGTCCGGGTTAGTTCCATTCAAATCATGCATGTTAGAGTCCAAAACAAGGGCAAAAGTGTTTGGAAAATTAGATACGATGGAGACGTATCATTGCACAGCCAGTATACCAACGATGAAACTTGTTACTACCTTCAGATTTTTGCACTGTTAATGCTTATAGATTACATACCACACTTTCTTGAGATAAGTTAATTTTTTTGTACAGTGTCACCAAAATGCCAAGGCGCCGATGTCATTTTATTTTGGTTAAACTGCACAAAAAATTATGAAGACAAGAGGAAAGGTCAAGAGTGGGCACCTCCTCCTCCGGTTGTTCTCTTGATTCGTTCGATCAAGTGTTTATGTTTGATCGATTATCAAGATTGGGATAGCAATTTTTAAGGTCCCCCCGAGTTCGAAATGATATTTACCTTGGAGGTACATGGTTTGCAATTTTTTATACTGTCATTAGTTAATAATGCTAGTTACCTTCAGACTTTTGTATTTGGTTTAATGCTCATGCACAGCTAGTATAACAATGCTGAAACGTGTTACCTTTACATCTTGTATTGTTAATTCTTATAGAAATCTTCTAGTGCCAGAGTTTATTGAAATCTGTTCAGTAAAACCATTGTACTCTACTCTGTAATAAAATAACTACTCTACTTTTGCACTACCACTGGATTAGTGTATTTTTGTAGTATTTGACATTTCAAATGGTGTTGCATTAGCGTATGGACATAAATAAAGTGTGGCAAGCTTTCCCAGATATGTGCTCAAGAAAACTACTACCTGTTTTTCTAAATACTAGACGTTTGGGTACTTTAAACTGAACCGCGAAAACGTCTTATATTAAGGAACAGAGGGTGTAGAGTTCACTCAAATTATCCCGGTAAAGCTAGTCACACCTTTGTTAAAATTAATGTTCATTATGTTATCGGAGGAGGTCTGTAAGTTTGTCTCTAATGCCTGTCGACTACATACCTGACATCATGATGTAATGTTAAGTCATTTCCTTTTGTACAGTGTCACTGAATTGTCAAGGCGGTGATGGCATTTTATTTTAGTTGAAATGCACAAAATATGCTTAAAAGAAGAGGAAAGGTCAGGAATCGATCATTCTTTCAGAAAGAACTATATATGCCTTTCTGACATCAGCCGTTGTTGCCTTATTTATTCCTTCAAACAGGTGGTTAGAAACAGTCTTGCTACCTTTTCCCATTAAGAAATTGGAATGCTTATATTTGTGAGTCTATGCTTCAACTAGTGCCACTTTTATAGTAATCACACTTTCAATATCTATGCAAACAGGGATGCTCGATTTTAGTGGAACTGCACAAAAGTCCAACTGGTTCAACATTAGGAGCATGTTTTCTTCCAAACCTTTATATCCAATTGGTGGCACTATGAGCTGTTCATTAAGAAGGTACATGGTTTGCTACTATCTTGCTACTCTTTTTGTACTGTCATTAGATAGTAATACTAGTGGTTTGCATGTGAATGCTCAGGGTGGACCTACATTGGAGGTGCAGGACAGGATTCAATGATTGGATGCTCAGTTTCGCTTGTATCGATTTCACCTCTTCCATCACTGCGAACATGGATATCCTTGGTCTGATGAAGAATAGGCGCTATATTTTTGCTCAGAACAAGCGAATCAATTCAGTATGAAATTGTCCAGGGCAAAACATGACTGTATTAAATTGTCCAGTGCAAAACATGACAGATGCTAAGCGGAAGAGACATGTTTAAACCGAAAATACAAGGTGGGGTATATGTTTACTAGCTGCTTGATATTTGTGCAGACAGAGATGTCTGCCCGTTGCTATTTGACAAACACACGAAGTGACCGCAATTTTGGTTGAACTGCACAAGAGAATAGTATAGTCACTACATGCAGTGCCATTTGAAAATAGACACAGAAAGATTGGATAGTCACTTCATGGACTGCAGAAAAGTAGTACTGTACTATTTATTGGCCAACACTAGGTGCTCCATTGCTTTGGTCTGATTATACAATGGGCATCATTTTGCCTAAGTTAAAGTTTGTATTCCGAAAATAGTCTCGCAGTGTGATCGAGAGAAGACCAAATCATATTGCAGTGGATGTTCCTCCATCATGTGTGGTTCATTCTCATGGTTCCAGCTGTTGGTGAAACCACTTACGTTTGAAAGAGGAATTGTAGACTTCACAAACAAATTTGTCTTTCAGTCTGTACTGAATGTTGGCCAAGAGAAGCATCCATGTTAGTAGGAAGAACATATGTTTTTTCTAGATCTTTGCTTTTGGAGCTACATATTTGTATATGATCTGTGAATCATTGAGATGCATTAACATGTTGATCTTATGTATGGGAATCGTACTAGTTGGTTTTGAATTTGGGCTACTAATGTGAACATATTACAATGCCAGGCCTGTGAGTCTCGTGTGAACATTTCGAACGGATCGGCTCTTACTGTTGTGCACAACATGATCCTTATTTCTGTGTTCTTAGTGTTTACAAGTTACTAACAGTTCCTTATCTCTGTTTGCTCAGTGTTTACAAGTTACTGATCGATCACTAGATAGCCTACTAATGCGCTCCTGGCAGTTTTAGTTGCGACGCAAGATCCGAAGTGGTAGTTTTTTGAATAAAAATGCCTACCTCTAAAGAAACTGACCAGCTGCTCTGAAGAAAATGCCATGTGAATATGAAGAAACTGCCAGCAAAAACGTTCGCAAATGCCTTATCTCCCAGCGAACGTTCATCAGCTAATGCGATCATACACGTATACCATCTAACCTACTCGATCCTACACGTACACTATCCGACCTACTCGATCCTACACGGATAAATAGCGGATCATGCACGTACTACCTCCTTTCCGGTTTACAGGGCTCAATTCAAAAAACGACCTACTCGATCCTACACGGATAAATAGCGGATCACGCACGTACTACCTCCTTTCCGGTTTGCAGGGTTTAATTCAAAAATCTCACCAACCAAGGTAGCTGATGAGTGGTGGAATGATTTTTTACAAGGAGGGAGTACCTCATCTGGATGATTCGAGTGCACTCGTTTGACCGTCATGCCGGCGTGCGACCCAGCACGGACGGGACGCACCACTGACGGTACGGGACGGCAAAGTCATAATTTTAGTTTTTCTAGTTTTCCACGGCAAGTTGGCGCGCTAAGCCATGCCAGCTTATGCATTGAATTCCGATGACCGCGATGACCGTCGCGTTTCCCGCCACACGCTGGTTCGCCTACCTTCCGCCTTATAAGTACTGTTTCCCGGCCTTCTATGGTGGCACCGTGACCCAACTCGCCCTATCCTCATAAGCCCCCACCGGCCCGATGTCGCTCGCCACTTGTCCTTGCTCTTGCCACGTCCGCCATGCCCCCGCCCGTCGCGATAGGCGAGGTCGGAGGCGGTCACCGTCGGAACTAGTGTTCGGTTTTTCACCGGAAGGTAGACGGAGGGAGGAGGCATCCTATCGGTCTTTAGATGGCAATGCGGAGATCGAGGACTTGTTGGAGCGCGACCGCCTGGTGGAGGAGCAGGAGTTGTTGGAGCGCGACCGCTTGGCGGAGGAGCAGCGTATTGCCGATTTGCGCCGCCAGCGGGACATGGAGCAGCAGCGCACCGACGCTCTGAGTCGCGAGTAGAGCGCCCGCAACTGGAACGACTACATGGAGGCCGGCGCCCGGCAAATAGCCCTGGAGGCTGTCGGGCCCCCATGCGTTCGTGACGCTGATTTTTACTACCAGCTCGTCAAGTGGGTTTCCCGCTTAGAAGCCGAAGCTTCGGTGGACCACGCCGGCATGGAAAGGGACAACGCGCGCGAGCAATGCGCCCTATCGCACCTCTGGCAAGTCCGAGGCGAGGCGGAGGACGCCTGTGCCGGCGTTTAGCGTGTAACGCAGATGGCGGCCGGCATCGTCTAGTTAGCTAAGAGTAAGTTAGTACTTGTACGCTACTAGAGTATTAGTGGGAGTAGATAGTTAACTTGGCTATGATGGTTGTCAACGTGCAAGTTCAGTACTCTATATGTGGATCAGACCTGTTACTTTACTCTGAATGTTTAACTTTCCATTTGAACGTATGGAATGGGCTGTTATTTTTTTAAATGGGTTGTATTTGTCCTCCACGGGTTTAGAGTCTGACTTGTGGGCCTACCAAGTTGACGCATACACAATCAGGAGATGATTGTACGTGGAGAGGATGACAGCAGGGACCCGCCAAGGTCATGGCAGTACGCAAGCAAGTGCCTCCTTATTTAAAGCCAATAAAAAAATGGCTCCTCCTAATGGATTTCTGACATCTGGGTCCCATCCCATTATCAACGTAGTCAATAAACGAGAGAATTGCACAACGAGTGGTTGACACCAGGGACCCAGCAGCTCGCCCAGTTATTTTTGTTTTGGGTTAATTTGATAAATGCCACTCCAAATCTGTTGTTTCTGAGAAATGCCACTGCAATTTCCAAACTTTGAAGAATGCCATTTCATGCCATTTCCAGTGGCATTTTTCGAAGTCTGGAGTGGCGGTTTTCAAAGTTTGCAAATTGCAGTGGCGTTTTCCAAAGTTTGCAAAAATTACAGTGGCATTTTTCAAAGTTTGGCAATTACAGTGGCATTTTTATGAATCGGCATAATTGGAGTGGCATTTATCTAATTTGTTTATGAGACGGAAGAAGGGTGTCAACTGGGCTGTGCGGGGCACTCTGGCCTGTCTAGACAACCTTCTCTTTTAAGTTTACCACAGACCAGCCCAGTAGTTTTTTTTCTTTATGAAAATGGCTAGCCCAGTTTTTTTGTGATTTGCCAAGTAAGTCGCTTTGTCAGGCTTGTTGGGCTGCAAATCTTTCAAGACGAGGAGAGCTTCATTCGGCTGGACGAGAAAATGGCCTATTAGTAATGAGAAATGGGTTGTACATTTTTAAAAACACATCAAACCGGCAATTAGTTTCAAATTTCTTTTTTTCATTTCGAGATTTTAAATTGCATTAACTTTTATGTGTGGACAATTTGTTGGATTTTATATTGATAAATCTTTATTTTTAAAATCAGTTTGAATGTGACTCGAAATTTCGGGATTAAAAACAGTTCAGACCGCACCGAAATATGCAAAAATTCGTATAATTTTTTAGCCGTGGCCACAATATGGGCTGTAATGCTAACAAAAAGAATTAGCAAATGGGCTGTAAATTATTAGAAATAATGGAAGATGGGTTGTATGTTGTTTTCCACAGATTTGAGGCTTTCCTAAAAAAAAGGTTGACGCACAAGCAGTGACTGTTGGATGTCCATCCAACGGCCGTCGTGCTTCTTCAATCTCTGCTCTTCCCGCTCCAGCCCCTCAAACAAGCGCCGGCGGGACTACCTGCTCCCTCCTCCCTGCGGCCGGCTGTGCTGTCGCGCAAGCCTCACCGCCCCACCGTACTCCCATCGCTGGCCTAGCCATCCCTCTACTCACCCACACCTGCTGTTATTCTCCAGTGACGGCAGACGAACCAGTAAACCCTCGTACAATCGTACTCCCCTCCGCGTGGGAAACAACTGCCGAGTCTTCCCTGCCTCCGTGTCGTTCCCTTCCTAGCCCTCGTCGTCGTCCACCGCCCTGGTGCTCTCGGCGCGGCCTGGTCAACGTGGTCAATGATACGTCTCCAACGTATCTATAATTTTTGATTGCTCCATGCTATATTATCTACTGTTTTCGGCCATATTGGGCTTTATTATCCACTTTTATGTTATTTTTGGGACTAATCTATTAACCGGAGGCCCAGCCCAGAATTGCTGTTTTTTTTCCTATTTCAGTGTTTTGAAGAAAAGGAATATCAAACGGAGTCGAAACGGAATGAAACCAACTGGAGAAGTTATTTTTGGAAGGAAAGCTACCGGAAAAACTTGGAGTGCACGTCAAGAAAGAGACGAGGAAGCCACGAGGTAGGGGGCGCGCCCACCCCCCTAGGGCGCGCCCTCCACCCTCGTGGGCCCCTCGTGGCTCCCCTGACGTACTTCTTCCACCTATATATACCCATATACCCTAAAAACGATCGGAGAACAGAATAGATCGGGAGTTCCGCCGCCGCAAGCCTCTGTAGCCACCAAAAGCCAATCGGGACACTGTTCCGGCACCCTGCCGGAGGGGGGAACCCTCACCAGTGGCCATCTTCATCATCCCGGCGCTCTCCATGACGAGGAGGGAGTAGTTCACCCTCGGGGCTGAGGGTATGTACCAGTAGCTATGTGTTTGATCTCTCTCTCTCTCGTGTTCTTGATTTGGCACGATCTTGATGTATCGCGAGCTTTTCTATTATAGTTGGATCTTTTGTTGCTTCTCCCCATCTACTCTCTTGTAATGGATTGAGTTTCCCCTTTGAAGTTATCTTATCGGATTGAGTCTTTAAAGATTTGAGAACACTTGATGTATGTCTTGCCGTGCGTATCTGTGGTGACAATGGGATATCACGTGATTCACTTGATGTATGTTTTGGTGATCAACTTGCGGGTTCCGCCCATGAACTTATGCATAGGGGTTGGCACACGTTTTCGTCGTGATTCTCCGGTAGAAACTTTGGGGCACTCTTTGAGGTCCTATGTGTTGGTTGAATAGATGAATTTGAGATTTGTGATGCATATCGTATAATCATACCCACGGATACTTGAGGTGACATTGGAGTATCTAGGTGACATTAGGGTTTTGGTTGATTTGTATCTTAAGGTGTTATTCTAGTACGAACTCTAGGGCTGTTTGTGACACTTATAGGAATAGCCCAACGGATTGATTGGAAAGAATAACTTTGAGGTGGTTTCGTACCCTACCATAATCTCTTTGTTTGTTCTCCACTATTAGTGACTTTGGAGTGACTCTTTGTTGCATGTTGAGGGATAGTTATATGATCCAATTATGTTATTATTGTTGAGGGAACTTGCACTAGTGAAAGTATGAACCCTAGGCCTTGTTTCCTAGCATTGCAATACCGTTTACGCTCACTTTTACCACTTGTTACCTTGCTGTTTTTATATTTTCAGATTACAAAAACCTATATCTACCATCCATATTGCACTTGTATCACCATCTCTTCGCCGAACTAGTGCACCTATAGAATTTACCATTGTATTGGGTGTGTTGGGGACACAAGAGACACTTTGTTATTTGGTTGCAGGGTTGCTTGAGAGAGACTATCTTCAACCTACGCCTCTCACGGATTGAAAAACCTTAGGTCATCTACTTGAGGGGAATTTGCTACTGTCCTACAAACCTCTGCACTTGGAGGCCCAACAACGTCTACAAGAAGAAGGTTGTGTAGTAGACATCAAGCTCTTTTCTGGCACCGTTGCCGGGGAGGCTAGGTAAGCGGCACTCACACCCCGTCAACTAAGCTCTTTTCGAGGTGAGTGCTTGAAGGTATATCTTTAGATCTTGCAATCTAATCTTTTTGTTTCTTGTTTTAGCACTAGTTTAGTTTATAAAGGAAAACTACAAAAAAATGGAATTGAGTTTGTCTCATACGCTTCATCTTTTTAATATCTTTCGTGAGTATGATGGAAAGGAAAATTGTGCCAAAGTGTTAGAAGAAGAATGTATTAAAATGTTTGGCACTAAATCTTTGAATGATGAGCATGATTGTAATGTTGTTAGTATGAAGTCCTTGAATATCCCTGGTACTAATGATGATTGCACTAGTTATGATGAAAATGTCTCCTATAAACATGTCAATTTTTGTGGAGTGCATTGGGTTTGCAAGTATACATCAAATAGGGAAGATAGATATTGCAAGAGGCATAAGTATTTAGAAACTAAATTGTTGCAAGAAAGTCTTGATGATTGCGCTGAAAGATTCAATATTTATCGCGCCCCTTGTGAACTTTGCAATGAACATGGTCATTTAAAGCTCCAATGCTATTTGTTTCATGATCAAGTCGTGTCCAAATATTTGATTACCCTTGAGCATCATAAAGAGCTTAGCCTTCTTTTGGGGTATGAAGAAATGAAATGTATAACTGAGGGTATTCCAAAATTTAATCTTGATAGATTTCTTGATTTTGATCTAGAGAAGATTTATATGTATTGTGCGGTGAATTGTATTGAAAATCCTTATATTCCCAATTAGATAAATAAAAGAAAACAAATAGAAGATGAAGAGAATACTAACGAAAGGGAAGAGACTTCCCAATATCCTCCTATTATTTCTTATGATGAATCAGGTAATGAGGAAGAGCCTTCTATTCAACCAATCTCATCAATAAGGAGCTCCAAAAAGAGGATTGAATCCACACATGAGGTGAAGAAGAAGAAAAGAAAAAGGAATAGAGGTAAAAAGGTATCCCTCCCAAATAATGTTGCTCCTATTATTGTTGTGCCTCATGAAAACGAATCAAAAATAATTGTGGAAGATGATGCACTTGATGACGATCTCGTTATGCCTATTGCTTGTTGTGATGATTATGATTGGGAAGATAATGATACTTCTTATGATCTTGAAAATCTTTTTGGCACTTGCTTGGAAGAATATGATAATTGCTATACTATTGGTGCTATCCATACTATTAATGATGAGAGTGATTATGCTTATGATATGAAAAAGCCCAAGCTTGGGGATGCTATGTTTGATGAAGATGATGTTTTTGAGAATATATTTTCTGCAATTAATGTTTGTCCCAAGCTTGGGGATGCTATGACTAATAATGATGATATTTTTAGCCTCCCAAGTTTTGATATGCAAAGTTGTTATGATGATAGCATGCCTTCTACTTATGATGATTATATTTATGAAAGTGGGTTTGGAAGAGTGTCAACTTTAGGAAGTAATGATCCCACTATTTTGGAGGATATTGAATCTTATAATATTTATGAAAGTGGATTTGGAGAGGTCATGACTTTATTTAGTGATGTATCCACTATTTCGGAAGAGGATTCAATTGATTATGATGAGAACAAAGTTGCTACTTATGATGATTATTGTGATGAAACTTATGCTATAAAGAGTAGTGATGATTATATTTATAAAACTTGTCATGATTATGGGTACCCTTTCTCTGAACATTACTCTTTTAATGTGGAAACAATTTATAGTATTCAAGTCTCTTATGATACTCCCACTATCCCGAATGAAAAGAATTTTGCTTATGTGGAGAGTAATAAAATTTCTATGCTAGTAGATCATGAAAATAATGCTTTAGGTTCTGGTTATATTGTTGAATTCATTCATGATGCTACTTAAAACTATTATGAGGGAGGAACATTTGCTTGTAGAAATTGCAATAATATCAAGTTTCGTCTCTATGTGCTTAAAGTTTTGAAGTTATGCTTGTTTTGCCTTCCTATGCTAGTTGATTATTGTTCCCATAAGTTGTTTGCTCACAAAATGCCTATGCATAGGAAGTGGGTTAGACTTAAATTTGCTAGTCATATTCTTCATGATGCTCTCTTTATGTTTCAATTCTTATGTTTTATGTGAGCATCATTGAAATCATCATGCCTAGCTAGGGGCGTTAAACGTTAGCGCTTGTTGGGAGGCAACCCAATTTTATTTTAGTTTCTTGATTTTTCATTCTGTTTAGTAATAAATAATCCATATAGACTCTGGTTATATGTGGTTTTGTGTTTTAATTAGTGTTTGTGCCAAGTAGAACCTTTGGGAAGACTTGGGTGAAGTCTTTATGATCATGCTGTAAAAAACAGAAACTTTAGCGCTCACGAGATTAGCTCCAACTTTTTACTGGAGAGTGATATTTAGTTGATTATTTTTGCAGATGATTACTAGACAAATTCCCAAGGTCCACCAATTTAGTTTGGAATTTTTGGAGTTCCATAAGTATACGTTTGATACAGATTACTACAGACTGTTCTGTTTTTGACAGATTCTGTTTTCATTGTGTTGCTCGCTTATTTTGATGAATATATGGCTAGTAAAATAGTTTATAAACCATAGAGAAGTTGGAATACATTAGGTTTAACACAAATATAAATAAAGGATGAGTTCATTACAGTACCTTGAAGTGGTGTATTGTTTTCTTTCGCTAATGGAGCTCACGAGGTTTTCTATTAAGTTTTGTGTTGTGAAGTTTTCAAGTTTTGGGTAAAGATTCGATGGACTATGGAATAAGGAGTGGCAAGAGAATAAGCTTGGGGATGCCAAAGGCACCCCAAGGTAATATTCAAGGATAGCCAAGAGCCTAAGCTTGGGGATGCCCCGGAAGGCATCCCCTCTTTCGTCTTCGTTCATCGGTAACTTTACTTGGAGCTATATTTTTATTCACCACATGATATGTGTTTTGCTTAGAGCGTCATTTCCTTTTGTTAGTATTTGATTCATTTCATTTATATTAATGTTTTGCATCTCTATTTTCAATAAAAATGTCAAGGATAGCTTTTGCCATGCTTATTTTGCAAGTATGCATGTTGCTGTATGAAAACAGAAAGTTTACCGCTGTTGCAAAAATTCCCTAGAAAATTCAGAATGTGATAAAATGTTGAAACCTTTTGAATAAGAAGCTCTGATAAATTTACTACAGTGGTAATTTTCTTTCATAATTTTTGGAGTTAGGGAAGTATGATGAATCTTGCATTCTTTGCAGATTGTACTGTTTTGGCCGATTGCTGTTATGTTTGCATTGTTTGCATATGTTTGCTTGTTTAATGATTCTATTTGAAGATAGGACTATTAAATATGCAGAGGCATTTAGTATGCAATGTTGAATAATAATATTAGTGATTTTCTACAGTATAGTATGATAAGGTTTTTGCATTGGTTTATACTAACTTATCTCACGAGTTCTTGTTGAGTTTGGTGTGGATGAAGCTTTAGAGATTTAGGAAACCGTGATATGAGAGGAATTAAGGAGACACAAAAGCTCAAGCTTGGGGATGCCCAAGGCACCCCAAGATAATATTTCAAGAAGTCTCAAGCATCTAAGCTTGGGGATGCCCCGGTAGGCATCCCACCTTTCTTCTTCAACAATTATCAGTTAGTATCGGTTGAACCTAAGTTTTTGCTTCTTCACATGATGTGTGCTATCCTTGAATTGTCATTTTATTTTGTTTTGCTTGCTGCTTGAAGAAAATACCAAGATCTGAAATTATTAAATGGGAGAGTCTTCACATAGTTGCATAATTATTCGACTACTCATTGATCTTCACTTATATCTTTTTGGAGTAGTTTGTCGTTTGCTCTAGTGCTTCACTTATATCTTTTAGAGCACAATGGTAGTTTTATTTTGAAGAAATAGATGAACTCTCATGCTTCACTTATATTATTTTTAGAGTCCTAAATAGCATGGTAATGTGCTTAATCCTAATATGCTAGGTATTCAAGACTAGTAAAAACTTTCTTATGAGTGTGTTGAATACTAAGAGAAGTTTGATGCTTGATGATTGTTTTGAGATATGGAGGTAGTGATATTAAAGTCGTGCTAGTTTAGTAGTTGTGAATTTGAGAAATGCTTGTGTTGAAGTTTGCAAGTCCCGTAGCATGCACGTATGGTAAACGTTGTGTAACAAATTTGAAACACGAGGTGTTCTTTGATTGTCCTCCTTATGAGTGGCGGTCGGGGACGAGCGATGGTCTTTTCCTACCAATCTATCCCCCTAGGAGCATGCGCGTAGTGCTTGGTTTTTGATGGCTTGTAGATTTTTGCAATAATTATGTGAGTTCTTTATGACTAATGTTGAGTCCATGGATTATACGCACTCTCACCCTTCCACAATTGCTAGCCTCTTCGGTACTGTACATTGCCCTTTCTCACATTGAGAGTTGGTGCAAACTTCGCCGGTGCATCCAAACCCCGTGATATGATACGCTCTTTCACACATAAACCTCCTTATATCTTCCTCAAAACAGCCACCATACCTACCTATTATGGCAATTCCATAGCCATTCCGAGATATATGGCCATGCAACTTTCCACCATTCCGTTTATCATGACACATCATTCATTGTCATATTGCTTAGCATGATCATGTAGTTGACATAGTATTCGTGGCAAAGCCACCGTTCATAATTCTTTCATACTTGTCACTCTTGGTTCATTGCATATCCCGGTACACCGCCGGAGGAATTCATATAGAGTCATACTTTGTTCTAGTATCGAGTTGTAATCATTGAGTTGTAAATAAATAGAAGTGTGATGATCATCATTTTCTAGAGCATTGTCCCAAGTGAGGAATAAAAAAAAGAGAGAAAGGCCATAAAAAAAGAGAAGGCCCAAAAAAAGAGAAAGGCCATAAAAAAAATAAAAGGCCCAAAAAAAAATGAGAGAAAAAGAGAGAAGGGACAATGCTACTATCCTTTGCCACACTTGTGCTTCAAAGTAGCACCATAATCTTCATGATAGAGAGTCTCTTGTTTTATCACTTCCATATACTAGTGGGAATTTTTCATTATAGAACTTGGCTTGTATATTCCAACAATGGGCCTCCTCAAGTGCCCTAGGTCTTCGTGAGCAAGCAAGTTGGATGCACACCCACTTAGTTTTCTTTTGTTGAGCTTTCATACATTTATAGCTCTAGTGCATCCGTTGCATGGCAATCCCTACTCCTTGCATTAACATCAATCGATGGGCATCTCCATAGCCCATTGATTAGCCTCGTTGATGTGAGACCTTCTCCTTTTTTTCTTCTCCACATAACCCCCATCATCATATTCTATTCCACCCATAGTGCTATATCCATGGCTCACGCTCATGTATTGCGTGAAGGTTTATAATGTTTGAGATCACTAAAGTATGAAACAATTGCTTGGCTTGTCATCGGGGTTGTGCATGATGGGAGCATTCTTGTGTGACGAAAATGGAGCATGACTAAACTATATGATTTTGTAGGGATGAACTTTCTTTGGCCATGTTATTTTGAGAAGACATAATTGCTTAGTTAGTATGCTTGAAGTATTATTATTTTTATGTCAATATGAACTTTTATCTTGAATCTTTCGGATCTGAATATTCATACCACAATTAAGAAGAATTACAATGAAATTATGCCAACTAGCATTCCACATCAAAAATTATCTTTTTTATCATTTACCTACTCGAGGACGAGCAAGAATTAAGCTTGGGGATGCTTGATACGTCTCCAACGTATCTATAATTTTTGATTGCTCCATGCTATATTATCTACTGTTTTGGACCATAGTGGGCTTTATTATCCACTTTTATATTATTTTTGGGACTAACCTATTAACCGGAGGCCAAGCCCAGAATTGCTGTTTTTTGCCTATTTCAGTGTTTTGAAGAAAAGGAATATCAAACGGAGTCGAAACGGAATGAAACCAACTGGAGAAGTTATTTTTGGAAGGACAGCTACCGGAAAAACTTGGAGTGCATGTCAGGAAAGAGACGAGGAAGCCACGAGGTAGGGGGCGCACCCACCCCCCTAGGGCGCGCCCTCCACCCTCGTGGGCCCCTTGTGGCTCCCCTGACGTACTTCTTCCGCCTATATATACCCATATACCCTAAAAACGATCGGAGAACAGAATAGATCGGGAGTTCCGCCGCCGCAAGCCTCTGTAGCCACCAAAAGCCAATCGGGACACTGTTCCGGCACCCTGCCAGAGGGGGGAACCCTCACCAGTGGCCATCTTCATCATCCCGGCGCTCTCCATGACGAGGAGGGAGTAGTTCACCCTCGGGGCTGGGGGTATGTACCAGTAGCTATGTGTTTGATCTCTCTCTCTCTCGTGTTCTTGATTTGGCACGATCTTGATGTATCGCGAGCTTTGCTATTATAGTTGGATCTTTTGTTGCTTCTCCCCCTCTACTCTCTTGTAATGGATTGAGTTTCCCCTTTGAAGTTATCTTATCGGATTGAGTCTTTAAAGATTTGAGAACACTTGATGTATGTCTTGCCGTGCGTATCTGTGGTGACAATGGGATATCACATGATTCACTTGATGTATGTTTTGGTGATCAACTTGCGGGTTCCGCCCATGAACTTATGCATAGGGGTTGGCACACGTTTTCGTCGTGATTCTCCGGTAGAAACTTTGGGGCACTCTTTGAGGTTCTATGTGTTGGTTGAATAGATGAATTTGAGATTTTGTGATGCATATCGTATAATCATACCCACGGATACTTGAGGTGACATTGGAGTATCTAGGTGACATTAGGGTTTTGGTCGATTTGTATCTTAAGGTGTTATTCTAGTACGAACTCTAGGGCTGTTTGTGTCACTTATAGGAATAGCCCAACGGATTGATTGGAAAGAATAACTTTGAGGTGGTTTCGTACCCTACCATAATCTCTTTGTTTGTTCTCCACTATTAGTGACTTTGGAGTGACTCTTTGTTGCATGTTGAGGGATAGTTATATCATCCAATTATGTTATTATTGTTGAGAGAACTTGCACTAGTGAAAGTATGAACCCTAGGCCTTGTTTCCTAGCATTGCAATACCGTTTACGCTCACTTTTACCACTTGTTACCTTGCTGTTTTTATATTTTCAGATTACAAAAACCTATATCTACCATCCATATTGCACCTGTATCACCATCTCTTCGCCGAACTAGTGCACCTATACAATTTACCATTGTATTGGATGTGTTGGGGACACAAGAGACTCTTTGTTATTTGGTTGCAGGGTTGCTTGAGAGAGACCATCTTCAACCTACACCTCTCACGGATTGATAAACCTTAGGTGATCCACTTGAGGGAAATTTTCTACTGTCCTACAAACCTCTGCACTTGGAGGACCAACAACGTCTACAAGAAGAAGGTTGTGTAGTAGACATCTGTCAACGATCGACATGCATCTGAAGTGGACTGTACGTGGAGAGGCGGACAGTGGGTCCACGGTCGCACGCAAGGAAATGCCTCCTTATTACGCGCAAAATAATGATTCCTCCACCTGACATCTGGGACCCACCGAAAGGGCCGCTGTATTTCGCGAAAAAAACGTTACCGCCGCTGACAGCTCGGACCCACCAGCTATATCTTCGCACGCAAGGAAGTGCGTCCTTATTACGCACAAAAAAAAATGAATACTCCCCCTGCTAGCTGGGACCCAGTATAGAGGCCGGCTGAATTGTGGGCCCACTAAGTTGACGGGGACAGAGGGCTTTGCCAACTTTGTCAATATGCACGATTCTAGCTCTAGTGACAGTACGATGTCCATCCAACGGCCGTACGTAGTGCTTCTTCAACCTCTGGTCTTCTTGCTCCAGCCGCCCAAACCAGCGCCGGTCATGCCTCGTGCTCCTGCCTCCCATGGCCGGCTGCGATGCGACGGAGGCCTCACCGCCCCCTACTACTCCCACCGCTGGCCAGGCCATCCCTCTACTCACCCACACCCCCTGTTATTCTGTGGCGACGGCAGCCTCACACTGCAGCGAACCAGTGAACCCTCATACTCCTCTATGCGTGGGCATCCACTGCCGCGTCTTCCCCGGCTCCGCGTCGTCCCCTTCCTAGGCCTCGCCGTCGTCCACCTCCCTGGTGCTCTTGGCGCGGCGTGGTCAACGTGGTCAAGGAATGACTTCCATCGGAAGAGTATTGTACGTGGAGAGGCTGACAGCTGGGTCCACGGCAGCCGCAAGGAAGTGCCTCCTTATTACGCGAAAAATAATTATTCCTCCACCTGACATCAGGAACCCACCGGACGGGCCATCGTATTTGGCAAAAAAAACGTTTCCCCCCTGACTGCTGGGACCCACCGGACGGGCCACCGCATTTTGCAAAAAAAACGTTCCCCCCGCTGTCAACTCGGACCCACAGGAAGTGCCGCCTTATTACTCACAAAAAAATGAATACTCCCCCTTCTAGTTGGGACCCACCTTGGTGGGTGGCTGACTTGTGGGCCTACTAAGTTGACGGGGACGGAGTACTTTGTCAACTTAGTCAATATGAACGATTCTAGCTCCAGTGACCGTACGATGTCCATCCAACGGCCGCAGTGCTTCTTCAACCTCTCGTCTTCTTGCTCCAGCCGCCCAAAGCAGCGCCGGTCGTGCCGCATGCTCCTGCCTCCCGTGGATGGTTGTGCTATCGCGGAGGCCTCACCGCCCCCTACTATTCCCACCGCTGGCCAGGCCCTGCGGCGACGGTAGCCTCACACCGCAGCCGAACCAGTGAACCCTCGTACTCCTCTCCGCGCGGGCATCCACTGTCGCGTCTTCCCCGGCTCCGCGTCGTCCCCTTCCTAGGCCTCGCTGTCGTCCACCACCCTGGTGCTCTCGGTGCGGTGTGGTCAACATGGTCAAGGAACGACTTCCATTGGAAGAGTACTGTACGTGGAGAGGCTGACAGCTGGGTCCACGGCCGCAGCAAGGAAGTGCCTCCTTATTACGCGCAAAATAATTATTCCTCCACCTGACAGCGGGGACCCGCCGGACGGGCCATCGCATTTTGCGAAAAAAACGTTTCCCCCTGACTGCTGGGACCCACCAGCTACATCTTCGCACGCAAGGAAGTGCATCCGGGCAAAAAAAATGATTCGCCCCCCTGACTGCTGGGACCCACCAGCTACATCTTCGCACGCAAGGAAGTGCCTGACAGTCGGGACCCACCTAGTCGAAGCGTACGTAGCGTTGTCATTCTGGTCGCGAACGTGTACGTACATACTGGTCGATGTAGAGGCACGCACGTGTCGTAGTAGAGGCACGCACGTAGCATCTACACGTACGTACAGCGTCCAGGGTGCAAATAAGTAAATACAGCCACGTACGTACATACGGGCGGGGTCTCGAACGCCTACTCACGCATACGCATGGCCAAGGCTTGTGTACATGGCTGGTCGGAACGGAGAAACTGGGTCGTCGTCGTGTTCATGGGCAGGCAATAAAATGCATCATGTTCATCGGGAGGCAACGGAACGCATGGGAGCCAACCGGCTTGGACGGAACAGCCGATGGAAACGAGGCCTGGCGTACCGCAGAACGGAGGAAACGGCCTTGTGTTCGACCAGCCACGTTCGAAACGGGATCCTGTTCATCGGGAGGGGTCTGGCGTACCGCAAAACGGAGGAAACGGACCTCCTACGCTCGAAACGCGGGTCCTGTTGATCGGGAGGGGTGTGGCGTACTGCAAAATGGAGGAAACGGACTTGTGTTGGAGCGCTACGGTCGAAACGGGGGTCCTGTTCATCGGGAGGGGTGTGGCGTACCGCAAAACGGGACTCCACGGGATACTGTTCATCTCCACCGTCGACCCCCTCCAGCCTCCACGGGCTACTGTTCATCCACTGTCGACCTCCTCCAACCTCCACCTGCGACTATTCATCCACGGGCTCTTGTTCATCCAACCTCCACCGTGCGCTACTCCACCGGCTACTGTTCAACCAGCCCTCTCCACGGGCTCCTGTTCAACCACCCCTCCACGGGTTACTGTTCATCCATCCCTCCACCATCTACTGTTCATCCTGCCCTCCACGGGGTGGTCCTGTTCATCTTGCCCTCCACGGGGTCCTGTTCATCCAGCCCCAACCGGCTCGATCGTTCGGGGTCCTGTTCATCCAAAGGCAACACCACGGGGTCCTGTTCATCCACCCCCACCGAGAACTGTTCATCCAACCCCCCCAGCAACGCTCATTGTTCATCCAGAGGCAGCATCGATCGGCTTCAGTTAGCAGCAGTAGTGAAGGAATCACTCGATCAGGTTCAGTTAACAACCATCGATCGATCGCTCGGGTTCAGTAACGCGTAGCCTGCAGTGCAATCGCTCGGGTTCAGTTAGAGCCCAACGCCTCGCTCGGGTTTAGTTAGAGCCCAACGCCTCGCACCCACGCGCGTGCGTGTACGAGAGAAACGCGCATCGCTCGGCCGGGACCACCCATCGTAACCGGGAACACCCTGATATTTTCCTCGCCCTTGCTTCTACCACGGTTTTTTTCCGTCATGGACAGCCCAAAGAATGTCATGCAACTGCGTCTCCGGCCCACCCAGGACGAAAATCCCATTTTCTGTCATGATTTTTTGTCATAGAAGTAGGACCCCACCACATCTATGATGATACCGGGTTTTGTCACAATTATCGTCATAGAAGTGTCATAAGTATGACAGAAAAAAAATTCGTTCGACCAAAAATGTCACGGATGTGTCTTTTTTTTGTAGTGTATCTACCATCCATATTGCACTTGTATCACTATCTCTTCGCCGAACTAGTGCACCTATACAATTTACCATTGTATTGGGTGTGTTGGGGACACAAGAGACTCTTTGTTATTTGTTTGCAGGGTTGTTTGAGAGAGACCATCTTCATCCTACGCCTCCCACATATTGATAAACCTTAGGTCATCCACTTGAGGGAAATTTGCTACTGTCCTACAAACCTCTGCACTTGGAGGCCCAACAACGTCTACAAGAAGAAGGTTGCGTAGTAGACATCACTACAAGCTTAGGCTTTTGGCCTAAGTTGGTCTATGCCCATGGATCAAAGTGGTCCTCTCCAGTGTACTGAGGATGATCCTCGGGGTGCCACTGGTTGGCAATCTCCTCCGGATCCCACTGATAAACAGACTACCAAAAAGGGTCAGGAGATGGCTCAGGCTCAGGCTCTGGGGATCGTGTCCGCTCCCAATATGCATAAATGTCGTCGGGCAGGATGATGTACGTGCCTGAATAACTATTAAACAAAGAAGGTGCAGGCAGGGTAATAATCTGACAAGTCTTTTCACTGAATACCAGGTTATAAATGAGTCTCTTCTCCTTATCATCGCAAATAAAATCATGTGCTACCATACTTTTATAGTCTAAGAAAATAGGGGGCAGCAACTTTTCTTCTTTCTCATAGTGTCTAATAGGTATCTCAAAATCTTTAGCAAGACGCGAAGCAAAGATACCTCCAAAAATGGGGCTCTTTGTACGGTTTAGACTCAACCGTTTAGCAACATAGCACCTAAACTGAAAGTTCTGTCACGGAATAAAGCATGGCATAAAATGGCGAGGTCAGGAGCACTAAGGCCCCCACTGTTCCCGCGGCCAATTAAACATCTACTAGCAAATATTGCATAGTAACGTAGAACAGGGAAATGTATGCTAGTAGTTCTTGCTTCTGACACTTTTCTCGTTTCCCCTACAACAATCATATCAATAAATCCACCACATCCCTAGGATGTGGTTCCTCGACGCTGCCCTCAAAAGGCAACTAGCAAACCACACAAAAATCATAAAGGGACATCTCCCTATACTCATCATACAAATAAAAATCCACCGAAGGTGGTGATCTCCTAGCATGGAAATAAAAAATTTGCACAAAAATATTAGTGAGGAGGAGATACTGTTCGAGCTGGTCGTGGAGGAAGTCGATGAGTCCCGCATTCTCAACCAAATAATAAAAATCATCATGAATCTCGGCTGCTCTCAAGAACTCATCACAAGACCATTCACACGAATGAACTTCCGCGGTGCGAGGGAGATTATATTTGGGTTTCTTATTCTCATCACTTTGCTTATCCTTCGAGCTTCGGCTCGAAGAGCCCCTCAATAATCTCTTCATCATTTTCTGAAAATTTCTGAAATTTTTAGTGACTCGAAATAAAAGTGAACCAAACTCAACAAGATTGATAGCAACTACTCCCACAAGTGCCTAGAGACTATATCATGCATTAGAACTACTTGGGACCAAATAAATTTGACATGCAAGCTCAAAAACAGGGTCACCTAAGCAGCAAAAATTTGCAATAAATAAAGCACTAGAAAAAAACTAATTGGACCATTGGAGGAGTCACATACCGAAGAACAATCCCCCAAAGCAGTTTTGTGAGTGGAGCTTTGAGCAAGGAGATCGAAAATGGCAGCAAGATGAGCTAGAACTCGTGCTTGAGCTGGTGGGTGATTTTTTCTGGAGGAAGACGAAGTGTGTGGGTGCAAGAATAAGTGGAGGGGGCCACGAGGGGCCCACGAGGCAGGGGGCGCGCCCTGGACCCTCATGGCCAAATGGTGGGTCCCGCTGGTGTGTTTTCTGCCAGATATTCTTAAATATTCTACAAAAATCATATTTCATTTTCGGGACATTTGGAGAACTTTTATTTTTGGGGTATTTTTTATTGCAAGGATAATTCAAAAAACAGATCAAAAATACTATTTTTGCTTTATTTATTCTAAATAACAAAAATTAAAAGGAGGGTACAGAGAGTGTGCTTTCTAACTTCATCCATCTCATGCTCATCAAAAGGAATCCACTAACAAGGTTGATCAAGTCTTGTTAACAAACTCATTCTGAATCGCATGAAACCGGAGAATTTTCGAATAGCACTAGGTTACCTCAACGGGGATATGCACATCCCCAACAATAAGAATATCATATTTCTTCTTGACAGTAGGAAGAGGAAATTCAAAACCTCCAATAGTAATTGTTGGAATTTTTCCAATAGAATTGATGCTGTGAACTTGAGGTTGTTTCCTCGGAAAGTGTACCGTATGCTCATTATCATTAACATGAAAAGTGACATTGCCTTTGTTGCAATCAATAACAGCCCCTGCAGTATTCAAAAAGGGTCTACCAAGGATAATCAACATACTATCGTCCTCGGGAATATCAAGAATAACAAAGTCCGTTAAAATAGTAATGTTTGCAACTACATCAGGCACATCCTCACAAATACCGACAGGTATAGCAGTTGATCTGCATTTGCAAAGATATTTCAGTAGGTGTCAACTTATTCAAATCAAGTCTACGATATAAAGAGAGAGGCATAACACTAACACCGGCTCCAAGATCACATAAAGCAGTTTTAACATAGTTTATTTTAATGGAGCATGGTATAGTTGGTACTCCTGGATCTCCTAGTTTCTTAGGTATTCCACCTTTAAAAGTATAATTAGCAAGCATGGTGGAAATTTCAGCTTCCGGTATCTTCCTCTTATTTGTAACAATTTCTTTCATATACTTAGCATAAGGATTCATTTTAAGCATATCAGTCAAACGCATACGCAAAAAGATAAGTCTAATCATTTCAGCAAAGCGCTCAAAATCCTCATCATCCTTTTTCTTGGATGGTTTAGGAGGAAAGGGCATGGGTTTCTGAACCCATGGCTCCCTTTCTTTACCATGCTTCCTAGCAACAAAGTCTCTCTTATCATAACGTTGATTCTCTGATTGTGGGTTATCAAGATCAACAGATGGTTCAATCTCTACATCATTGTTATTACTAGGTTGAGCATCAACATGAACTTCATCATTAATATTATCACTAGGTTCATGTTCATTACCAGATTGTGTTTCAGCATCAGAAATAGAAATACCATTGGGATTCTCAGGTGTGTCAACAACAGGTTTACTAGAAGCATGTAAAGTCCTATCATTTTTCTTTTTCTTCCTCTTAGAAGAACTAGGTGCATCAACATTAGTTCTCTGAGAATCTTGCTCAATTCTCTTAGGGTGGCCCTCAGGATACAAAGGTTCCTGAGTCATTTTACCCCCTCTAGTCATAACTCTAACAGCATTATCATTCTTCTTATTATTTAATTCATTGAGCAAATCATTTTGAACTTTAAGCACTTGTTCCACTTGAGTGGTAACCATAGAAGCATGTTTACTAATAAGTTTAAGTTCACCTTTAACTCTAGACATATAATCACTCAAGTGTTGAATCATATAAGCATTATGTTTCAATTGTCTACCAACATAAGCATTAAAGTTTTCTTGTTTAACAATAAAATTATCAAACTCATCTAAGCATTGGCTAGCAGACTTATAACGAGGAATATCACCTTCATCAAACCTATAGAGAGAATTTACCTTTACTACCTGTGTCGGGTTATCAAGACCATGTATTTCTTCAATAGGTGGTAAATTCTTAACATCTTCAGCTTTAATATCCTTTTCTTTCATAGATTTGTTTGCCTCTTGCATAACTTCAGGACTGAGAAATAGAATACCCCTTTTCTTCGGAGTTGGTTTAGGAGTTGGTTCAGGAAGTGTCCAATCATTTTCATTACTCAACATATTATTCAATAGCAATTCAGCTTGATCAACAGTTCTTTCCCTAAAATCACAACCAGCACTACTATCCAGGTGGTCTCTGGAAGCATCGGTTAGTCCATTATAAAAGATATCAAGTATTTCATTTTTCTTGAGAGGATGATCAGACAAAGCATTAAGTAATCGGAGAAGCCTCCCCCAAGCTTGTGGGAGACTCTCTTCTTCAATTTGCACAAAATTATATATTTCCCTTAAGGCAGCTTGTTTCTTATGAGAGGGGAAATATTTAGCAGAGAAGTAATAAATCATATCCTGGGGACTACGCGCACAACCAGGATCAAGAGAATTAAACCATGTTTTAGCATCACCCTTTAATGAGAACGGAAATAGCTTAAGGATATAGTAGTAATGAATTTTTTCCTCATGAGAGAATAGGGTGGCTATATCATTTAATTTAGTAAGATGTGCCACAACAGTTTCAGATTCATAGCCATAAAAAGGATCCGATTCAACCAAAGTAATTATCTCAGGATCGACAGAGAAATCATAATCCTTATCGGAAATACAGATAGGTGAAGTAGCAAAAGCAGGGTCATATTTCATTCTAGCATTCAAAGATTTTTCTTTCAGGTTAGCTAATAATTTCTTAAGATCATATCCATCATTGCAAGGAAGAAGTCTCTAGCAGTTTCTTCATCCATAACATAACCCTCAGGTACAATGGGCAATTCATATCTAGGGGAAGAATCTTCATCATCACTTTCATCAATATTATCAGTTTCAATAATTTCATTCTCTCTAACCCTAGCAAGTTGTTCATCAAGAAATTCACCTAATGGCACAGTAGTATCAAGCATAGAAGTAGTTTCATCATAAGTATCATGCAAAGCAGAAGTGGCATCATCAATAACATGCGACATATCAGAATTAATAGCAGAAGCAGGTTTAGGTGTCGCAAGTTTACCTAAAACAGAAGGTGAATCAAGTGCAGAGCTAGATGACAGTTCCTTACCTCCCCTCGTAGTTGAGGGATAAATCTTGGTTTTTTCGTCTTTCAAGTTCCTCATAGTGATCAATAGATATAAATCCCAAGTGACTCAAAGAATAGAGCTATGCTCCCCGGCAACGGCACCAGAAAATAGTCTTGATAACCCACAAGTATAGGGGATCGCAACAGTTTTCGAGGGTAGAGTATTCAACCCAAATTTATTGATTCGACACAAGGGGAGCCAAAGAATATTCTCAAGTATTAGCAGTTGAGTTGTCAATTCAACCACACCTGGAAAACTTAATATCTGTAGCAAAGTAGTATGGAAGTAACGGTAACGGTGGCAAAAGTAACAGTAGCAGTTTTTTAGTAATTTTAATAGTGGCAATGGAAAAGTAACTAAGCAAAGATCAATATGTGAAAAGCTCGTATGCATTGGATCGGTGATGGAGAATTATGCCGGATGCGATTCCTCATGCAACAGTTATAACATAGGGTGACACAGAACTAGCTCCAGTTCATCAATGTAATGTAGGCATGTATTCCGAATATAGTCATACATGCTTATGGAAAAGAACTTACATGACATCTTTTGTCCTACCCTCCCGTGGCAGCGGGGTCCTATTGGAAACTAAGGGATATTAAGGCCTCCTTTTAATAGAGTACCGGACCAAAGCATTAACACTTAGTGAATACATGAACTCCTCAAACTACGGTCATCACTGAGAGTGGTCCCGATTATTGTCACTTAGGGGTTACCGAATCATAACACATTGTAGCTGACTATTGACTTGCAAGATAGAATCAAGAACTCACATATATTCATGAAAACATAATAGGTTCAGATCTGAAATCATGGCACTCGGGCCCTAGTGACAAGCATTAAGCATACCAAAGTCATAGCAACATCAATCTTAGAACATAGTAGATACTAGGGATCAAACCCTAACAAAACTAACTCAATTACATGATAAATCTCATCCAACCCATCACCGTCTAGCAAGCCTACGATGGAATTACTCACGCACGGCGGTGAGCATCATGAAATTGGTGATGGAGGAAGGTTGATGATGACGACGGCGACGGATTCCCCTCTCTGGAGCCCCGAACGGACTCCAGATCAGCCCTCCCGAGAGAGATTAGGGCTTGGTGGCGGCTCCGTATCATAAAACGCGATGAATCCTTCTCTCTAATTTTTTTCTCCCCGAACGTGAATTTATAGAATTGGAGTTGAGGTCGGTGGAGCTCCAGGGGGGCCACGAGGCTGGGGGGCGTGCCCAGGGGGTAGGCGCGCCCCCACCCTCGTGGACAGGGTGTTGGCCCCCTGGTCTTGATTCTTTCGCCAGTATTTTTATATATTCCAAAAATATTCTCCGTGAAGTTTCAGGTCATTCCGAGAACTTCTATTTCTGCACAAAAATAACACCATGGCAATTCTGCTGAAAACAGCGTCAGTCCGGGTTAGTTCCATTCAAATCATGCAAGTTAGAGTCCAAGACAAGGACAAAAGTGTTTGGAAAAGTAGATACGATGGAGACGTATCAGTCACTCATCCTCAAATTGATCCAAGCCAATCACGCTTAACTTTGAGGTTCCTTTCGGATGGTCTTCCGGAAAAAAGATACACCTTGTTGATATGAATAGACTATCATTCCTATTAAGCCAGAATGTCACAACTACCCTAGCCCTACTATGAACATGAGTAACCCAAGCCCCCCTCTTTCCCACTCCAAGCGGCAGCCAGGTGAGATACGGTGGCTCTTAGAAGGAGGGGAGATAGAAGGGAAGGGGCCCTTTTGTTAGTATTGAATTTCAGTAGCAAGACATCAGAATCGAATGTTTGTTTCTTCATTGTATGATGGAGTGTGTCATTGGTTGTTGCTTGCAGACTTGTAGCCTTTAGCTAGAAAGTAAAGGCGGGTTCGATTAACTAAATGCAAATCAAACCCTTCATGGGACACCAAAACTAAGATATTATGATTGGGCTTTGACGTGATGGACACATGATAATTTACTATGTGACTTTAGTTTTGTTTGGTTTACTTTTTCTCTGTGAGGTTGACTAGGTTCCATGTGGTGGAGCCTTCCCACCCTAGTTCTAGTCCTAGACTTGGCATAGGTGATCACATTTTTCTGGAGTTACTCCACGTTTTTCGGTGCTACTCTTCCAATAGTATGATGTGTCAGTCAAGTAAAAGACGTTGATACGTCCATTTTGCATCTTGCTTTTATATCGATATTTATCGCATTATGGGCTGTTATTACACGTTATGTCACAATACTTATGCCTATTCTCTCTTATTTTACAAGGTTTACATGAAGAGGGAGAATGTCGGCAGCTGGAATTCTGGGCTGAAAAAGGACCAAATATTAGAGAGCTATTCTACACAACTCCAAAAGTCGTGAAACTCCATGGAAGTTATTTTTGGAATTAATAAAAAATACTGAGTGAAGGAAGTACCAGAGGGGGGCCACCCACCATCCACGAGGGTGGGGGGCGCGCCCCCCTGCCTCGTGGGCCCCCTGGCAGGCCTCCGGTGCCCATCTGCTGCTATATGAAGTCTTTTACCCTGGAAAAAATCATAAGCAAGCTTTCGGGAAGAAACTCCGCCGCCACGAGGCGGAACCTTGGCGGAACCAATCTAGGGCTCCGGCGGAGCTGTTCTGCCGGGGAAACTTTCCTCCGGGAGGGGGAAATCATCGCCATCGTCATCACCAACGATCCTCTCATCGGGAGGGGGTCAATCCCCATCAATATCTTCACCAGCACCATCTCCTCTAAAACCCTAGTTCATCTCTGGTATCCAATCTCTGTCCCAAAGCCTCAGATTGGTACATGTGGGTTGCTAGTAGTGTTGAATACTCCTTGTAGTTTATGCTAGTTGGTTTATTTGGTGGAAGATCATATGTTCAGATCCTTTACGCATATTAATACCCCTCTGATTATGAACATGAATATGATTTGTGAGTAGTTACGTTTGTTCCTGAGGACATGGAAGAAGTCTTGCTATAAGTAGTCATGTGAATTTGGTATTCGTTCGATATTTTGATGAGATGTATGTTGTCTTTCCTCTAGTGGTGTTATGTGAACGTCAACTACATGACACTTCACCATTGTTTGGGCCTATAGGAAGGCATTGGGAAGTAATAAGTAGATGATGGGTTGCTAGAGTGACTGAAGCTTAAACCCTAGTTTATGAGTTCCTTCGTAAGGGGCTGATTTGGATCCATATGTTTCATGCTATGGTTAGGTTTACCTTAATACTTCTTATGTAGTTGTGGATGCTTGCAATAGGGTTTAATCATAAGTGGGTTGCTTGTCCAAGAAAGGGCAGCACCCAAGCACCGGTCCACCCACATACCAAATTATCAAAGTAAAGAACGCGAATCATATGAGCGTGATGAAAACTAGCTTGACGATAATTCCCATGTGTCCTCGGGAGAGCCTTTCTCTATATAAGAGTTTGTCTAGGCTTGTCCTTTGCTACAAAAAGGATTGGGCCATCTTGCTGCACCTTATTTACTTTCATTAATTGTTGCCCGTTACAAATTACCTTATCACAAAACTATCTGTTACCGATAATTTCAGTGCTTGCACAGAATACCTTACTTAAAAATCACTTGTCATTTCCTTCTGCTCCTCGTTGGGTTCGACACTCTTACTTATCGAATGGAATACGATAGATCCCCTATACTTGTGGGTCATCAAGACTCTTTTCTGGCGCCGTTGCCGGGGAGTGAAGCGCCTTTGGTAAGGAAAAATTTATATAGTGTGCTGAAATTTACTGTCACTTGTTACTATGGAAAGTAATCCTCTGAGGGGATTGTTCGGGGTATCTTCACCCCAACCAGTAGAGCAAAGAGTTGCTCCTCAACCTACTGAAACTACTGAAAATGTTTGCTTTGAAATTCCTTCGGGTATGATAGAGAAACTGCTAGCTAATCCTTTTACAGGAGATGGAACATTACATCCCGATTTGCACCTAATCTATGTGGATGAAGTTTGTGGATTATTTAAGCTTGTAGGTATGCCCGAGGATGTTAACAAGAAGAAGGTCTTCCCTTTATCTTTGAAGGGAGAGGCATTGACATGGTTTAGGCTATGTGATGATATGGGATCATGGAACCACAACCGACTGAAATTGGAATTTCATCAGAAGTTCTATCCTATGCATCTTGTTCATCATGATCGTAATTATATATATAATTTTTGTCCTCGCAAAGGAGAAAGCATCGCTCAAGCTTGGGGGAGGCTTAAGTCAATGTTATATTCATGCCCCAATCATGAGCTCTCAAGAGAAATGATTATTCAAAACTTTTATGCTCGGCTTTCTCTCAATAATCGCTCCATGCTCGATACTTCTTGTACTGTCTCTTTTATGATGAAGACTATTGAATTCAAATGGGATTAATTGGAAATAATTAAACGCAACTCTGAAGATTGGGATCTCGGCGAAGGTAAGGAGTCAGGTATAACACCTAAGTTTGATTGTGTTAAATCTTTTATGGATACCGATGTTTTCTGTGAATTTAGCACTAAATATGGACTTGACTCTAAGATAGCAGCTTCTTTCTGTGAATCCTTTGCTACTCATGTTGATCTCCCAAAGGAGAAGTGGTTTAAATATAATCCTCCCACTGAAGTAAAAGTAGTTGCACCTATTAAAGTTGAAGAAAAGACTATCACTTATAATGATCCTGTTGTCCCTACTGCTTATATTGAGCAACCACCTTTCCCTGCTAGAATAAAGGATCATGCTAAAGCTTCAACTGTGGTCAACAAAAGAAACATTAAGACACCCAAACCCCCTGAGCTAATTAAAGTTGAACCTAGTGTTGCTATGGTTAAAGATCTCTTGGCTGATAATATTGATGAGCATGTTATTTAGTTCTGCAATGAAGCTGCTAGAATTGCTACACCTGATGCTAAAAATAAACATAGACCTGTTGTAGGCATGCCTGTTATTTCTGTTAAGATAGGAGATCATTGTTATCATGGCTTATGTGATATGGGTGCTAGTGCAAGTGCAATACCTCACTCTTTATACAAAGAAATTATGCATGATATTGCACCTGCTGAGTTAGAGGAAATTGATGTTACAATTAAGCTTGCCAATAGAGACACTATTTCACCAGTTGGGATTGTTAGAGATGTTGAAGTCTTGTGTGGGAAAATTAAATATCCTGCTGATTTTCTTGTTCTTGGTTCTCCACAAGATAGCTTTTGTCCCATCATATTTGGTAGACCCTTCTTGAATACTGTTAATGCTAGGATAGACTGCGAAAAGGACGTTGTTACTATTGGTTTGGGTGATATGACTCATGAGTTTAACTTTGCTCAATTTCGTAGACAACCCTGTGATGAGGAATCGCCTAGTAAAGATGAAATTATTGGTCTTGCTTCTATTGTCGTGCCTCCTAATGATCCTTTAGAACAGTATTTGCTAGACCATGAAAATGATATGTTTATGAATGAAAGAAGGGAAATAGATGAAGTATTCTTTAAACAGGGACCTATTTTGAAACACAACTTGCCTGTTGAAATCCTAGGGGATCCTCCTCCACCCAAGGGTGATCCCATGTTTGAGCTTAAACCATTACCTGGTACTCTTAAATATGCTTATCTTGACGAGAAGATATATCCTGTTATTATTAGTGCTAACCTTTCAGAGCATGAAGAAAAGAAATTATTGAAAAACTCTGAAGAAGCACTGTGCTGCTATTGGATATACTCTTGATGATCTTAAGGGCATTAGTCCCACTCTATGCCAACACAAAATGAAATTGGAGAAAGACGCTAAACCAATTGTTGATCACCAACGACGGTTGAATCCTAAGATGAAAGAAGTGGTAAGGAAAGAAATACTAAAGCTTCTGGAGGCAGGTATAATTTATCCCGTTGCTGATAGTCAGTGGGTGAGTCCTGTCCATTGTGTCCCTAAGAAGGGAGGTATTACTGTTGTTCCTAATGATAAAGATGAATTGATCCGACAAAAAATTGTTACAGGTTATAGAATGGTAATTGATTTCTGCAAATTAAATAAAGCTACTAAAAAGGATCATTACCCTTTACCTTTTATTGATCAAATGCTAGAAAGATTATCCAAACATACGCATTTTGATTTCTAGATGGTTATTCTGGTTTCTCTCAAACACCTGTGTCAAAATAGGATCAAGAAAATACCACTTTTACTTGCCATTTCGGTACCTTTGCTTATAGACGTATGCCTTTTGGTTTATGTAACGCACCTTCTACCTTTCAAAGATGCACGATGGCTATATTCTCTGATTTTTGTGAAAAGATTGTTGAGGTTTTCATGGATGATTTCTCCGTATATGGAACTTCTTTTGATGATTGCTTGAGCAACCTTGATCGAGTTTTGCAGAGATGTGAAGAAACTAACCTTGTCTTGAATTGGGAGAAGTGCCACTTTATGGTTAATGAGGGTATTGTCTTGGGGCATAAAATTTCTGAAAGAGGTATTGAAGTTGACAAAGCTAAAGTTGATGCTATTGAAAAGATGTCGTGTCCCAAGGAAATTAAAGGTATAAGAAGTTTCCTTGGTCATGCCGGTTTTTATAGGAGGTTCATTAAGGACTTCTCTAAAATCTCCAGGCCTCTGACTTATCTCTTACAAAAAGATATTCCTTTTGTCTTTGATGATGATTGTCTAGAAGCATTTGAAATACTTAAGAAAGCTTTGATTTCTGCACCTATTGTTCAGCCACCTGATTGGAATTTACCCTTTGAAATTATGTGTGATGCTAGCGATTATGCTGTAGGTGCTGTTCTAGGACAAAGTGTTGATAACAAATTAAATGTTATCCAATATGCTAGTAAAACTCTAGACAATGCCCAGAGAAATTATGCTACTACTGAAAAAGAATTTTTAGCAGTTGTATTTGCTTGTGATAAGTTCAGACCTTATATTGTTGATTCTAAAGTAACTGTTCACACTGATCATGCTGCTATTAAATACCTTATGGAAAAGAAAGATGCTAAACGTAGACTTATTAGATGGGTTCTCTTGCTACTCGAATTTGATTTGCATATTATTGATAGAAAGGGAGCTGAGAACCCCGTTGCAGACATCTTGTCTAGGTTAGAGAATGTTCTTGATGACCCACTACCTATTGATCATAGCTTTCCTGATGAACAATTAGCTGTCATAAATGCTTCTCGTGCTGCTCCATGGTATGCTGATTATGCTAATTATATTGTTGCTAAATTTATGCCACCTAGTTTCACATACCAGCAAAAGAAAAAGTTTTTCTATGATTTAAGACATTACTTCTGGGAGGACCCACACCTTTATAAAGAAGGAGTAGATGGTGTTATTAGACATTGTATACCTGAGCATGAATAGGAACAGATCCTACGCAAGTGTCACTCCAAAGCTTATGGAGGACACCACGCTGGAGATAGAACTGCACATAAGGTATTGCAATCCGGTTTTTATTGGCCTACTCTCTTCAAAGATGCCCGTAAGTTTGTCTTATCTTGTGATGAATGTCAAAGAATTAGTAATATTAGTAGACGTCAAGAAATGCCTATGAATTATTCACTTGTTATTGAACCATTTGATGTTTGGGGCTTTGATTATATGGGACCGTTTCCTTCCTCTAATGGGTATACACATATTTTAGTTGATGTTGATTACGTTACTAAGTGGGTAGAAGCTATTCCAACTAGTAGTGCTGATCATAACACCTCTATTAAGATGCTTAAAGAAGTTATTTTTCCGAGGTTTAGAGTCCCTAGATATTTAATGACTGATGGTGGTTCACATTTTATTCATGGTGCTTTTCTTAAAATGCTTGCTAAGTATGATGTTAATCATAGAATTGCATCTCCATATCACCCACAGTCTAGTGGTCAAGTAGAATTGAGTAATAGAGAGCTCAAATTAATTTTGCAAACGACTATTAATAGATCTAGAAAGAATTGGTCCAAGAAACTTGATGATGCATTATGGGCCTATAGAATTGCATATAAAAATCCTATGGGTATGTCTCCGTATAAAATGGTTTATGGAAAAGCTTGTCACTTACCTCTCGAACTAGAACATAAGGCATATTGGGCCATTAAAGAGCTCAATTACGATTTCAAACTTGTCGGTGAGAAGAAGTTATTTGACATTAGCTCACTTGATGAATGGAGAACCTAGGCCTATGAGAATGCCAAACTGTTTAAAGAAAAAGTTAAAAGATGGCATGACAAAAGGATACAAAAGCGTGAGTTTAATGCAGGTGATTATGTGTTGCTATTCAACTCTCGTTTAAGATTTTTTGCAGGAAAAATTCTCACCAAATGGGAAGGTCCTTACGTTATCGAGGAGGTCTATCGTTCCGGTGCCATAAAAATCAACAACTTCAAAGGCACAAATCCGATGGTGGTGAACGGTCAAAGAATCAAACATTATATCTCAGGTAATCCAATAAATGTTGAAACTAATGTTATTGAAACCATAACCCTGGAGGAATACATAAGGGACACTTTCCAGAACGTTTCAGACTCCGAAAAGGAATAGGTATGTGGTACGGTAGGTAAACCGACTCCAAAACAGTTCTAATGGCAATTTTTCTCTGTTTTGGAATATTTAAGAAAATAGGAAAATAAGAAGTAGTCCGGGAAGGACACGAGGCTTCCACGAGGGTGGAGGGCACGCCCTACCCCCTGGGCGCGCCCCCTGCCTCGTGGGCACCTCGTGTGCTCTCCGGACTCCGTTTTCTTGCACGATACTTCTTTTGGTCGGTAAAAATTCATTATATAATCTCCAGAAGGTTTTCACCACCGTACCACGCAAATATCCTCTGTTTTTGTTTTGAGCTGTTTTTCTGACAGATCTAGATCACCATGACATCTCCAAGTGCCCCCAAGGACAAATTCTTCGAGAAGGTCATAAACCCCTACCTCGCGGAAGTGCTGCAACATCCTCAAACCATTGAGATGCATGAGGGAGTGTTGCACATCCGCGATGTTGAGGGACCTAGGTGAAGGAAATATGCCCTAGAGGCAATAATAAAGTTATTATTTATTTCCTTATTTCATGGTAAATGTTTATTATTCATGCTAGAATTGTATTAATCGTAAACTTAGTACATGTGTGAATACATAGACAAACAGAGTGTCACTAGTATGCCTCTACTTGACTACCTCGTTGAATCAAAGATGGTTAAGTTTCCTAGCCATAGACATGAGTTGTCATTTCACTAATGGGATCACATCATTAGAGAATGATGTGATTGACTTGACCCATTCTGTTAGCTTAGCACTTGATCGTTTAGTATGTTGCTATTCCTTTCTTCATGACTTATACATGTTCCTTTGACTATGAGATTATGCAACTCCCGAATACCGGAGGAACACTTTGTGTGCTACCAAATGTCACAACGTAACTGGGTGATTGTAAAGGTGCTCTACAGGTGTCTCCGATGGTACTTGTTGAGTTGGCATAGATCAAGATTAGGATTTGTCACTCCGATTGTCCGAGAGGTATCTCTGGGCCCTCTCGGTAATGCACATCACTATAAGCCTAGCAAGCATTGTGACTAATGAGTTAGTTGCGGGATGATGCATTACGGAACGAGTAAAGAGACTTGCCGGTAACGAGATTGAACTAGGTATGAGGATACCGACGATCGAATTTCGGGCAAGTAACATACCGATGACAAAGGAACAACGTATGTTGTTATGCGGTTTGACCGATAAAGATCTTCGTAGAATATGTAGGAACCAATATGAGCATCCAGGTTCCGCTATTGGTTATTCACTCGAGACGTGTCTCGGTCATGTCTACATAGTTCTCGAACCCGTAGGGTCCGCACGCTTAACGTTCTGTGACGATCGGTATTATGAGTTTATGTGTTTTGATGTACCTAAGGTAGTTCAGAGTCCTGGATGAGATCGGGGACATGACGAGGAGTCTCGAAATGGTCGAGATGTAAAGATCGATATATTGGACGACTATATTCGGACATCGGAAAGGTTCCGAGTGGTTCGGGTATTTATCGGAGTACCGGAGAGTTACGGGAATTCGCCAGGGATTATATGGGCCTTATTGGGCTTTAGGGGAAAGAGAGAAGGGAGGCTGCGCGCCCCCCAAGGCCTAGTCCTAATTGGACTAAGGGGAGGGGCGGCGCCCCCTCCTTCCTTCTCTTCTCTTTTCCCTTTCCTTCTCTCCTACTCCTACTACATGGAAGGGGGGGAATCCTACTCCCGATGGGAGTAGGACTCCTCCAGGGCGCGCCATAGCTAGGCCGGCCCTCCCCCTTCCTCCACTCCTTTATATACATGGCCAGGGGGCACCCCAGAGACACACAAGTTGATCATTGATCTCTCTTAGCTGTGTACGGTGCCCTCCTCCACCATAATCCACCTCGGTCATATCGTAGCGGTGCTTAGGCATAGCCCTGCGTCGGTAACTTCATCAACACCGTCACCACGCCATGTGCTGACGAAGCTCTCCCTCGAAGCTCTACTGGATCATGAGTTCGTGGAACGTCACCGAGCTGAACGTGTGCTAAACACAGAGGTGCCGTACGTTCGGTACTGAGGATCGTTCGATCGTGAAGACATACGACTACATCAACCGCGTTGTCATAATGCTTCCGCTTTTGGTCTACGAGGGTACATGGACACACTCTCCCCTCTCGTTGCTATGCATCACCATGATCTTGCGTGTGCGTAGGAATTTTTTTGAAATTACTACGTTCCCCAACAGTGGCATCCGAGCCAGGTTTATGCATAGATGTTATATGCACGAGTAGAACACAAGTGAGTTGTGGGCGATACAAGTCATACTGCTTCCCAGCATGTCATACTTTGGTTCGGCGGTATTGTTGGATGAAGCGGCCCGGACCGACATTACGCATACGCTTATGATAACCCACAAGTATAGGGGATCAATTGTAGCCTCTTTCGATAAGTAAGAGTGTCGAACACAACGAGGAGCTAAAGGTAGAACAAATATTCCCTCAAGTCCTATCGACCACCGATACAACTCTACACACGCTTGACGTTCGCTTTACCTAAAACAAGTATGAAACTAAAAGTACTTTGTAGGTGTTTTTGGATAGGTTTGCAAGGATATAAAGAGCACGTAAATAAAAAGTAGGGGCTGTTTAAATAAAGACACAACTAAATTAGTTTTAGTAGAGAGCTTTTTGTCACTAGACCGGTAATCATGATTGCAATTTTATTTGAGGGAGAGGCATAAGCTAACATACTTCTCTACTTGGATCATATGCACTTATGATTGGAACTCTAGCAAGCATCCGCAACTACTAAAGAGGTAGCATACCTGAGGGTCAGCGGGAAGTGGCTTCGCTTGTGGTCGTCGTCCTCCGCACACACTACGGCAGCTAGCTTGGGGACAGAGGCCATCCCGCGCGGGCGCTAGGTTTGAGAGGACGACCTTGTCGTCAGTGCGTGACCTCGCTCGCCGACGACGAGTGCGTCAACGCTGCACGTCCTTTTCTTCCCCGGCGGATCTGTGACCACCGGTGAGGAGGGAGAGAGAGGCCGTCTTTTTTAGATCTGGAGAGAGGGTGATAGTGTGAGAAGCAAGCGGGCAGCCCTTAGCAAGAAAGCTCTGAAGCTCCAGCCTATATAACTACTAGTACTAGAGGTGGAGTAGTGGTATTTTCTCTGCAAACAGTACAAGTTAGTCGTGCTTCAAAACTGAACGGCACGCCATTAAAAAAATAAAGTCGAGAAATAATGCGGCACCTCGGGCCAACGCGGCCAGATCGCATTTTGCACGAGAAATTACACACCATGTTTCGTTGACATGTGGTCCCGTTCCAACATGTCAGTGAGACGGCGGCGAGTCCTTTTTTACAATTTCCGAAAGGACGTGTAGGCCGGGGTGCCCCTTCGTGTACCGTGGCAAACTGGCAACCGTCCATCGACTCTTCGCCTTTCCCTCTCGATTTGGAATTGCTGTCGCACGCTCTTCCTCCCTCCTCCATTTGCCTTCACCCTTCCTTCTGCCATTGTTCGATCGTCTTCTCCATGGAGGGAACAAGCCGGAAACGACCCCGTTATTCTTGCCCCAATCTGAAAGATGACGTGGTGGGGGAACTCATTGATCGGTGTGATGTCATCACCTCGGCTATCATGGCAGGTTCGTTCAAGAACATTCTCGACTCAACTAATAACATCATTACAAGGAACCCAAGGGTCCAGGAGCGGTTTGATCTCCCCTATCTTCTTTGCTATAAGCCTGTTCGCATGGGCGCGGACGACGGAGGCCTCTCCTTGTGCAAGTTGATGCCCCTTGATAATGATACGTGTGATGTCAAGATTCCATCGCTTAAGGGTAAGTCCTGGGCTGTCGCAAATGGAGATTGGGTTGTTTATATTGGGTACAATTGCGAGTGGGAACTTGTGAATGTGTACACTCGTCAGCGGATTCCACTTCCAAAAATCTCCGAGTGCCCTGAGGTTGAGCACACAGATGATCTACGTACGTTCAAATACGATCATGGTGACTATCGTCTACTGAAGATAGCAATTTGTCAAGTTCCCAACCGCTCTTGGAATTACAAGAACTATCAAGTTGTTTCTATCTTCGACAAGCTTGTTGCCGTCCTTCGTGGTTCGACTGGATGGATATTGCTCAAAAATCAGTTTCTATACACGGATGTGTACTGTGATGCAATTGAATACGAGGATCTTGTGTTTGCTGCCACCACTCGTGGCACTGTTTTTGCATGGAATCCTTATGATCTCGGTACGTTTGTATTCCACCGTAATTATAATTGTTTCATCCAAATGCATGCGGGTTAGCAAGTTTCCCTTTACTAATTAACCTTCTTCTTGTGTTTCCAAGGTCATGTGAACATTCCATCACCTATACTTGAAAAAATTTATAAGCAAGGGGGAGATGACGATGGTGATGATCACGAGCACGAGGAGGAGCAGAACTTATATACTCAGTGGCGCCTGGCAACTAATTCCGATGGATCACCTCTTCTTGTCTCTATACAGTGCACTCAGACTGTTACTACTGAAGAAGCAGGTGTTGTCTCCCATGGTCGCCCTCTCCTGACCTATTCCAACACCCGTTGCATGGTATTCAGGACGGATACTAGTGTGCTAGCGCCAACACCTTCTCCCTAGTTCAGTATTGATAGTCTTGGAGCAAACTCGCTCTTCCTTAGACCAAACTATCCAATGATGGTGAAAGACGATCCAGCTATTGTTGACACAACGTTACTACCATTTATGAGAAGCAACTGTATCTATACCTCGGACATTTCGGTGGTTTCCTACCCTGGTCCTGATATATGCCGCTTCAGCCTGGATGATCAGTCATGCGTTGCTCTCGATATCGACAATAGCTGGCCCTTCCCAGAGCACCTATGGTTCAAAGCAAGTGTTTCCAACGCCGAGGATTGGTTGAGTTGAAGTTCATTTCATTGCTTGTTATTTGTTGTGTGATGGAACTTTAGTATTTTCTAGAATGTTTTGTTGGAAATAATTTATAATCCAACATGTATCCTCGTTATCGTTGTGTGTTGATGACTTGTTGTATTTAATGAATGGTACATTTCAGTTGCAAATGCATGTCATAGACTCAATTTATGAATGGTTTTCAAGTCACTTCTTGGAGTGTAAGTACCGTAGTAGTATAGCCAGCATCCGGTTAGTATATGAAGTTGCCACATCACATAGAGCCAACCTAATATTGGAGTGTGCTAGCCCTCCACCGGCGCGCCGCTTCAAATGGCAGAGGAAGTGAGAGGTCGCGTCACCTTGTGTCCAGATCTGAGATGCCACGTGTACCAGATGAATGACTCCAAGTTCGACCACCGTGATGCTAGGTGCGAGCCAAGGAACACTGTTGGAGAGACCCCCCTCATAATTTTCCTACATTGGTCGTTTGATTCATAGGATAGAATGCTATAGGATTTTTTCCTATGTAATCATGTTTTAATTGGCAATCTAGCATCCACTCCAACTTTTGTTTCACTTCCTTTGTTCCTACGAAGAGAGTACTTGCTCTAAATGATGTGCCGCTGCAAGAGCCGCCTATATTTATTAACCATGCTCTAAAAAGGTGGACCTACTTTGGCTATAGTACTAGTACTGTACTAGGTTAGTAGGTGACCTTGCGCTTGGCTCTTCTCCTCTTCCGGAAGTCGAACAATAATGATGGTACTATAGTAGTACTTCTGGCAATCTGACACCAAATGAACTGCTGCACGTCCACCGCTTGTAAGAAAAAGTTTCTCCTCGTGCTGCGAGCCACCGCGCACGTGTTGGCGAGGGAGAAGGCGTAGTAAGCAAGCTTCTCGTCGTTCTGCGAGTTGATGGGACACATCAATGTTATTTATTAGTACTCTCTTCAAAAAGGGCCGACCATGTCCATGGCTACCATCCCGTGCTCTACGTGCACTATTCACGTGCCATCGAGGAGAAAAAATATTGCGTAGTACTAGGTGCCATCGAAGTGCACGACTCACTTACGCACTGCATATCTCAATTTTCTTGCATGACACGCCACCTTGATGCTAGATGTCCCGCGTGTCATGAAGGAATATAGTATGATTTTGTAAAATGGAGGCATATAGATGTCCCGTGTGTCGGCAACAAGATGAACAAAGCTCATGTCTTAAACGAAAGAGTGGAAGAACATAGATTCCCGACGATCGAGAAGGAGCTACAAACCTCGGAGTGGAAGAACATATAAAATCAACCAAATCTCTCCACGTTCCTATACCATTCTATAGTATGAGAATAAGTTTGAACGTAATCCATTGATTCACTCTATCCAATGGTCATAGTTGGAAAATCCAAACAAAACCAAGCATTGGATCAACTCTTTTTTCGAGATCAACTCTTTTAGCACTTAGATTGTTGCCGCCTGCCAACCTAGCCCACCTATATATCCGCTCACGTGTGATGACCACAGGAGCTATCCACTCAGATTGTATGTTAAAAAATAAAGGTCGATAACTAATGCGGCACCTCGGGCCAACGCGGCCAGATTGCATTTTGCACGAGAAATTACACACCATGTTTCGTTGACATGTGGTCCCGTTCCAACATGTCAGTGAGACGACGGCGAGTCCTTTTGTACAATTTCCGAAAGGACGTGTAGGCCGGGGCGCCTCTTCGTGTAAAGAAGTACACGTGTCTAGCCTCTATTCTATCAACAAGTGCACTAGTCTCATTTGTAGCCTCTATGCTAGCTAAAAGTGCTAGAACATCGATATATCGTTGTACTACACAATAAAAAATTGCGCTCTATCAATATATCGTTGTACTCTTCTTCCCAATACCAAAACTTGCATCCATTCTGCACAATAAAATTTTAAGTTAGCACAACTAGTCTAATCCGAGAGCACAACCAAAGATTTGGTCAAGTTCTTCCTCCTTCTGCCGACACGTGGGACATCCAGCATCCAGGTTGTGTCATGCAAGAAAATAGAGTGGTAGTTGAAGCCACGTGATGTGCATCTTGGGTTAAACTGTAAATAGAATCTTACTACTCTTGAGTAACTCCAAAAGCGGCCACCAAAGATCTTTATTGGATTTGTTTTTCATCACCAGCACGTCGAGGTGAAAGATGTGCAGGTTCAGTGGGTCCTCTTGCGTTTTCACTGACATGTGGGACTGCATATGAGCAAACGGACGATGGGTTCCGCACGTCTGCTGGCTGGCTAAGAAGAGAGATAGAGGAGGGCTGAGCACGGACTCCAGGAAATTTGTTCTACGTAATCGATATAGTGGAGTAACCAGCACCTCGATATAGTGGGGTGGCATGGGCCATAACAAGCATTCATGTCTAGCAGTACGGCACACGCCACCCACACGAGTCCCATCCGACACCAATTTTGTTGGAGTCTGTGCTAGCTACAGCCATCTCTTCTCCCTCCTGTTTTCTCAGCCATCGCGCGGTGGGCGGGGTGGGGGTTTGCCGATAGTCGGTTTGCTCAACTGCGGTCCCACTTGTAAGTGAAAATGCAACACAGCACGCATTCCCCCTTGAGCGGCGTGCCGGACAAACCGTGTGGGGGTGCGACGCGAACACGACAGGCTTTTCCTTTTGAACTTGTAACTTGTAAATTTTGGTTCTGCTCCATGGGGCGACCAATAGATAGAAATAACGATTTTCCCTAGAGTAATGAGAAGTTTGGTTCTGGCACGGTTCATGCATGGAGTACGTCGGAAAATTATGAAGTTGATGCGAAAGGTAAGATAATTACTAGTAGTACCATATACTACTACATGGATTTGACGGAAAGATAAAGATACATATGGATCCATCAACGACATCCTCACGCCCTAGTGCACCGGGTCACCAACCGACGTGTGAGGAGCAGCGGCGTTGGCGGCAAGCTCAACGTTCTTCTGAACAATGCCGTCCAAGGTTGCCCTGCGGTCCAAGAGGGCCAGCGTCCTATCGTCCTCCTCTTTCATGTAGTAGTCCTTGTGGACGATTTGCGCGTAGACGTGGGTGATTATGTCGATGGTGTCTTGCTGCGCGAGGCGCTGCGCGGCGAGCGCGACCTCGAGGTGGACATTCTCCGGCGCGACGGTGGGCAGTCGCAGGGCCACCAGTGCGTGGAAGAGGTTGTCACCATAGAGGCCGTTGAGGGTGGCAGGCATCGCAGAGCCTGGGCGCGTGGGCTGGAGGCGTAAGTCAAGGTTGTCCGCGAGCTTCTTGATGACGGTGAACTTGTCAAGGAAGCCGACGAGGACCTCGTCGAACAAGGAGATGAAGCTGTCGTCCAAGCGGCCCCTCACCCTGGCGGCCTCAAGCACTACCTGGAGACGTTCCTCGGTGTCGGGCCGCAGGCCGGCGTCGTGGACCATCTGGCACAGCCGGCTGATGCTCGCGCTCATCGCCTCCATGGGTCTAGCTTCTAGTCAACTGATCTTGCGATTGGAGTGATCACTCTTCCCCTTGGGTGCGTAGGTGCGTAGGATTTCGTAGATTGGACTGGCGGGAGCCTTTATATGAGAAGTGCAGACTGCGTTGAATTCACATGCGTGTTGGCCATCTACTCCTCGCCCCTCTACTGCACCTGCCTTTGGCTGTATGACAGGTTGGCCAGCCACCCGTTGGACCCACGTGTCATACACCCGAAGGCAGGTGCAGTAAGTCAATGAAGCTGCGTCCCCCTCCGTGCCCGTGCATGCTTTCAATGACTTGAGACTACCAAACATCACATGCGGTGGTTAGTTCATTGCATGTAATCCTATTAAGTAGCAAAAAGACATTAAGTTACCTCGCCGATAGGAATAAAACAAAACACCATGTATTTATTTACAGAGGGAATAGTACATTTTTTATGACATGCATTACTAGATATTGCTAGTCAAATACTAAATCCAGATGGACGTGGTAGTACTACTAAATCCAGACGGTGGTGCTAGTACTAGTAGTAGTAGTACTACCAATGTAGTAGCACTGTACTGCCCGTTGGTCAAATTATTACGTGCTGCTCCTCACAGTGAAGTGACAAGACCCTACGCCGGAGATGACACCTGAGTATAGGCGCCGTGTTCGGCATACCATAGTCAGCCTCACCGTCTGCAGTCACTATCATCATGGTTGTAGACCTAGCCTGCTTACAACTAGCCGTGTTCGACATAATTTCCCGTGCGTAGATGCCCGTGCATTGCACGAAACACCAAGATTGGGGGGGTGGACCGCGCCGGCAGCGGCCATCACGCCAGATTTTTCCATGGCCTTCTAGATGTGGTGGGGAGGAGATAAGGCTGATTGTGAGAGACAAGGAGTTGTTTGTAAATAGGGAACAAGTGCGGGCATCTTTTTGCAAAACTAGAGAAGTTTGGTTTGTATGCGTCAGATCTAGATCCGACGGCTATTGGTGAAAGATGGCAGGCAAAACATCATCACCAACTCAGGACCTGTTTGATTCGCAGGATTTTGAAAACGCAGGAATAGGACACGGCAATATTACAAGTTTCAAACTGATATTAGAAATGTTAGGAGTAATGTTGCACCTACGAAGAGGGAATTACTAGGAAGTTTACGTAAGAACTTTTGTTACTTTAGGTGGATGTAGCATTATCATACAAATTAAAATCCACTGCCCTGACAAGTCACTAATGGGCAAATAAGTTTTCGAGTCTCTAGCCACTTGATGTTTCAAAAACAAATTCAGCTTTTGCGGAGACTTTGTCATTTAGGCTTAGACGCTTGCGGTGATCAGCACGCCATTCATTGTTGCGCCAGAGAACGCCAAACCTCATTACCTTGAGCACACTTGCCTCCAGAACAAAGAACCTGGCCAATTTAATCTCAGATGTGCTGCCTCGGTAGTCGATCAAATCAATTTCTGTAAGATGGAGATCAAGGCACTCGATAAGATTGTTATAGTGCAACATATTTTTCACTTTCGGGTTTTTTTATCTGCAAAAGAAGAGAACATATTAGAGCAGCTGGTTGTATAAGATTGCCGTGTCATCAAGAGGTACCAATATCATTCGCTCATACGATAGGGTTGGCTGGCTAGTGATATTTTTTCACTCTCTCTCTCTCTCTCTTTCTTTCTTTCTCTTTCCTCTCATTTACCTAGGAGTACGTGAAGAGCTTGTGCATTTGTTCCCTTCCACTATGTGGCCGATGCCATAATATGCATCGATGTCAAATCAAAAGATTTTGGCACCGCTCTCGCGATGTGAGAGAGTTGGCACCGCTGTGCACACAGACCCACATGTATAAACAAATCATTCAAACCAACTACACCAGCCTCTCACTCTCCCAAACAAGTGTTTTTTATTGCCTCGGTCCTCTCTCTCCCACGCAAGTGTTTTTTCATTATGTGAGCTAATTTGGCACCGGAGCAAAGTAGGTGATCCAGATTGGGGCACCAGGTGAGCAATGGAGGGGCATCGATGCCAAATGCATCACAAGTGAATTTGGCACGTGTTTTGGCCTACATAGTGGAGGGCCGTTATAGCCCACTTTTGTACTACCTCTTATTTAGTATAAAATTTTGACCATATATTTATGTAAGAAAATGCCAATGCATGTCACTAAAAATTACACCATTTGAAATTATGTTCAAATACGAATCCAACGATACAGTTCTTAGTGACATGCATTAACATTTTGTCAGTTAAATCTATGGTCAAATTTTGATACTACAAAATAGGAAGAGTAAACCAGGACGGAGGTAGTACTTGCTCTTAGGGTAACCATAGAGTTACTGGAGTAGTCTAAGTTACTTTCCACTATGACTAGCCTAGGCTACTATAGTAGTACAACAAAAAAATGATGCAGGTGATCACGTGAGAAAAAATACTAAAAACATTTCTTTCGGTGCAGTGCGTAGATGCAGTTTTGAACACTACACTTGTCATCGTGATTTGGGAAAATTACGAAAAATTTAAGCTACGTTGTGATTACCGTTTACTAATAGGAAAGAAGTTTCACCTCCATGAGTAGCTTCTCCGTGCACGGAAAGCATGTAAGGAATCCAACAACTTGATCTAGATTGGGGCCGATAGATTTTATTGCCAAGATCTTCACTGTGCGCATAGACTGGGTCAAGCTTGTGTGAATCATTTTCTGGAAGACGGTCGTAAATACATCAAGAAGAAATTTAAAAATGTGAATTTCAAGAAGACGGAGAAGAAGATGAGTGTTGTACCTGAATGATTACGGATCCAATAAAGAGTTCGGAGAATTTGGCAGACGAGTGCACCAACGCTGTCAATTTCGGCGCGTCAATGACCCTGATTTTTGTTGGACCTTTTAGATCCGATACAAGAAATCTCTCAAGGAAACGCGCATTCTCAATGACCATAACGTGGAATAGCTGGAGTGATCTCTTCCCAATTGATGTCTTATTGCGGGGCCAGCAAGACACATAAATCCATCGGAGATTCGTCGAGGCGATGTGGAGGCTAATGAACCCGTGGATCTGCTCAAGACGAAGATACTCGAGCGCAGTACAGCTGCGGAGCAGGTCTCCATAGCCTTCTTCGAGATGACAACGTCGAAGAGGTTGAGCTGCTTGAGTTGAGGGAGAAGAAGGCCGGGCGCGACATTAATCTGGGGAAGATAGCAGGAGCTGAAGCTGGCGCGGCGTAGCGTTGGCGCGAGGCGGAGCGCGGACGGTGGCAGAGAGCGACATCGTCCAGCTTCCAAGCTGAGCTCCTCGAGCTGATCTAGGGCGGGGGATAAGAACCACTCGTCGAACTTGGGTTGGACCTTGCAGTTGGTACTGAACATGCGGAGGTCAAGGCGTCTAGCTGGCCCAGGGTGCGGTGAAAGGATCTTGGAGACTGCGGCCATGCGTTTGCAATCCCCATCGCAGAGGCAGTTGTCGACGGTGAGGTCGAGGGGGGCGCGGCGCCAGAGGGGGCGCCACCGCCGGGAGAGCAGGGCGGTCCGCACGGCAGATTTGGTGAGGAGGAGGCCGATGATGACGAGCAGCATGTCATCGGGGAGGCTGCTGATGAAGTCCAGGCTCGCCGGATGCGGTTTTGGCTCGAGCCGCCTTCGCTTGTTGGCTGCCTCGCCGTCCATCTCAACCGGTGGCGACGTCAGTGTACACGTGTGCTGGTGTGTGTTGTGTGCTGGGTGTGCGCGAGTGCGTCCTTCTTTGCATGCCGCCGCGCAGTGGTGAATTGTGCGCGAGTGCATCCTCCACGCAGAAGAAGTGTGTCCTCAATGCGCCCTCAATTTACTAGCATGCGGGGTGCTACCCGAGTGGTTTCAGCTTTGTTTACTTCACCGCGTGTCAGATGGGCCTCTAGTTTACTTATTTTCACCCACTGCCACATGGGCCAGCACACGAAGATACAGAACACGAGCTGACAAGGCAGCATGTGGACTGGTTGACCGGTCAACTAAACAATATACGGAGCTATACGCTAACACAGTGAGCGTATAATCCGTCGGTATAGAGTGTTCGTGTGAGAGGGGAGGCCCGTGAGAGATAGCAGAGAGAGAGAAAGAGCTACTCCCTCCGTTCGATAATGTAGTTCCAACATTTTTTTAAAAGTCAAACTTTTGAAACTTTGACCAAGTTTATAAATAAATTACATATATCTACAATACCAAAGATAAATGATAGTATGAAGTAAGTACATGTTGTGATGAATCTAATGATCTTTCCAGATGTAAATGTTTTTCTCCACATATACCTGGTCAAACTTTTCTGAGGTTCAACTTTTCAAAACATCCATATGCTTATGGACGTGAGAGAGTCCCTAACTAGAGAGAGAGAGAGAGAGAAATAGAAAGAGTGAGTGAAAAAAGTGTGTGTGCGTGTGTGAAAGAGACATGGACAACACTCGATAAAAGTCGAGAAAAAACGTGTGTGTCTTATGCAAACATATCACAGATGCATCTTCGACAACGGAAGCAAGGTGAGGAGATAGTGTGTGGTTGTTTGCAACTGAGAGAGCAAGACCCCTAGCACGTGGCCAAGAGGGGTCTGACAAACAAGGGAGAGAGGTCGAGAGAGACGTACGGATAAAATGCAGACATGGGGAGGAGAGAGTGTATGTTTGTCATAGAGAGATCCCCTGGAGATCGTGATGGGACTACATGGGTGGGAGATCGAATGACAAGGTGTGTGCGCGATAGAAGATACCCCGAGAGATATCGAGATAGACATATGGATGGAAGGAGACAATAGGTGTGTTCCTGATGGCTAGTGAGAGATAATCATACTTAGGGGGGGGAGTGCTTGCGCCTATGATGGAGTGAGGGATTATGGTACTTATTAGGGGGGTGCGTGTCACATAGAGAGAGAACAAGGGCGGAGAGTGTTGGATGGGGCTATATGTATAGCGCGAGCGAGACATGTGTATGTGTGAACCAGGGAGATATAAAGTTTGAGAGAGATTGAGGAGCCCCGATAAGGCTGAGTGGTGCGTTAGATAGCTGAAAGGGGGAAAGAGATATTCCATCCGCTCGATAATGCAGTGCATGTAATTTTTTTAGAAGTCAAACTTTGGAAACTTTGATCAGGTTTACATAAATGTTATTTATATCTTCAATACCAAAGATACATCATACCGAACTACATCTCATGGTGAATCTAATGGTATATGTTTGCCGTTCCAGATGTAATTGTTTTTCTCCACGTACATGGTCAAAATTTGTGATGTTTGACTTTTCAGTAAATCAATATGCTATGGACCGAGGAGAGTGCCTAAGTCGAGAGGGATCAAGTGCGTATGAAGGAGAATGAGTAAGTGTGCAAAAAGAGTATGTGTGTGAAAGAGAAAGTGACAACAAACGATAAATTAGAGAGAGAGTGTTTTTTTCGTTTCTTAGGCGAACATATCGCGCATGCATCTCCGAGATAGAAAAGCGAGGCGAGGAGATACACGAAGATAGCTAGTGTGTGATTGTTTGCAACGGAGAGAGACACCCCTATAGCACATGTCCAATAGAGGTCTGGCCAACAAGGAACAAGTGTTGAGAGGGACACATGGAGAACATGGACACATGGGGAGGGCGAGAGGGTGTGTTTGTGATAGAGAGACCCCCTCGAGATCGTGAGGGGACTATATGGGTGGGAGATCGAGGGAGGTGCGGGCGCGATAGAAAGATGCCCCGAGAGAAATCGAGATAGACCATGCACATGTTTGTGATGTAGACTAAGATTAGCTAGTCATATACATATAGGGGGAACTGCGTGTGCCTACAATTGAGTGAGAGACCATCATACTTGGCTAACTAGGCATGAGATTGTGTGTGTGTGCATGTGAGATGGAGAGAGATAGAGTTTTAGATGGGCCTATCGAGTGCGAGTGAGATATGCATGTGTATGTGTGACCCAGGTAGATGGAGAGTTTGAGAGAGAGGGGGAAGAGCTCTGAAACGACAGAGTGGTGCGTGAGAGAGTTACGGGCAACGAGCCAAGGAAATTTTGTGCGTATGATGAGTGCACCCAAGATATCTAGCTTGGACTAGATAATCATACATAGTGTGCGAGAGAGACCTATAGATGGGGTATATATGCATGCGAACTAGAAAGACCCCCCCCACGCACACACACAAAGAGAGAGAGATGGAGACAAAGAGAGAGGACCAACAAGGTTTGTGTGTTGGATGCGTGCGACAGAATTGAAGATTGTCGGCGAGAGAGAGAGAGAGAGAGAGAGAGAGAGAGAGAGAGCAGGAGTCTGGGAGACGGGGGGGTCACGTTTTATGCATCAAAGACTGATATAAACCATGTTTCGATATAAACTTGCATTCAAATATTTAAATTCGAGAACATGTTGTCTGCAATCCACACATGAACGGATATATGCGTATATCAAACAAGTTCATTAATTTGACTTTCAACATGTTCATGGAGTACTATAATACTGTACAACATGCTATTCGATTGAGGTGTTCAATTTTGGATTTAGTTCACTATTTTGACCTGGTTAACGAGCTATTTCATTGAATCGAGATATTTCATTTTGGGTTTGATTCCCATTTTTGAGTGGGTCAACTATTTGTCATATAGTAAATCGCTAGCAACGAGCATGTAAAAACACATTACTCCCGAGCATCATCTCTCCATCTAAAAAAGAAGTGGCAAGCTAATATTTCTAAATTTGATTCGAATCGACTTGGTAAGGTAGACGTGGATGCTCGTTCTCCCAAATTTTGAACGAACCGTTAAACACCGTCTGCTCGGTGGAATTCGCCCGAGCAAATAAATGGGAGACGCGAAATTACCGTCCTATGTGGGAGACGCATTAATTGGCCCATTGTGCATCGAGGGTAGGTTCGTAACTTCATCCAAGCGCGCCTTCTCCTCGGCTGAAATGACATGTGCCGAATAATTCATAAACCATGGTCGGCAAAACACGCTCTCCTCGCCCGAAATAGCTCGCGCCCACTTTTTCAAAACACGCTCTCCTCGCCCGAAATCGCTCGCGCCATGCACTATATTTCAAAACACGCCCTCCTCGCCCAAAATCGCTCCCGCCCACTATTTGGGGAGAAGCAAAGTTACTCTACTATCCCCGACCCTCAGTACACAGACCCAAGCAGAGAAGCCTAAAGGAAGGGGTAGAACTGTAACTCCCCCTCACATTTCAGACAAATGCGTCCGTAAAACATGGTTCCACTCCCCTCCCAATTCCCCCCCCCCCCCATTCATACCTCGTGGGCGCCAAATCACCTTCTTTCCGGAAGCTCCCTTCTCCCGAGCCGTGAAACCTCAGCCCCTCCTCCATGGCGCCCCCCACCGCACCAATTTCACAGCCGCCCTCCTCCCTAATGCCGGAGACGCTGTCCATTTGCCGTCGTGCACTGGGCCATGTGCCTCTTACTCCGTGCTGCTGGAGTTGCCTCGACGACGGCCGCGTGAACCGTACCGGAGCCAATTCACCCCCGTCGTTGTTCACGGCGCCGGAGCGGCTCCAACTTTGGATCCGTCCAGAGTCCCGGTGCTGCTTCCCCGTAGCCGTCGACCGTCGCGACATCGCTGTTTCCCAGCCGCCGGTGGCCACCGCAACCGCGCCGGCCTCACCGACTCGGCAGCTGGACCTGCCTACTTCACCATGCCGCCAGATAGGTCGCACCCTCATCTCAAATCACTTTATTTAGGCGCCAGTTGTCTGAATTTTTATTCTGGGCCAATCGATTCCCAATGGGAAGCAGCACCCCTCGAGGCGGCAAAGCTCCTAGGCTGCCGGTTGGCTGGTCTCTAACGTAAGGGTGCGGGGCCGCAAGTTCGCCATGGTAGCAGCGCTTAGATGGCTATCTTAGAGTTGCGTGGGTTCAAGGTACTGCCGCCGCCGGATCTGGATGACGGGGAGTCTTTGTGGATTGGCCCAGGGGCGGCGCAACCATGGCAGTGCGGTGGGCGGGGAGCGGGGTTTTGGCCAAGGCCACGGACGGCAGAGGCAAGCTGCTCTGCCATTGGTCGCTGGCTCTTCGGGGAAGATTCCTAACAGTGTCAGCCAGGAGGCACAAGACGGCCATCAAGCCATCCGGCGTAGATCGGACAATACCAAAATAAAATAAAATCGTCTGACCCCAATTTAGTCTCAGTCAACAGATGTGTGACCACTCTCGTACCTTGCTGTTGATCTCTTAGTGTATTTCTTCAGATCAAAGAGATGTGTTGTTCTTAACATTATGCGTTATCTGCATCTTCAGCCACACCGTCTTCCGACTCACCGCAGCTGCTCCAACAAGGGAAGCATACACCAGAAGGGAGCTATAATCCCCACTCAACAGTTCCTTGCATCGAATGCGCATGCCCGACATGGACAGCCACAACAACTGCAGGGCCATCGACAAGTCAGCACATGATGCTCACTCCTATGGATGGCGGCCAGATAGGTTGTACCCTCATCTTACTTGTGTGCAACATTTATGGCTTTGTTATTCATCTAAGCATGGAAAATAGATTATCACATTTCACTGTATATTCATGCTGATCTCTTACGGGTCTTGTTCAGGAGTTAACGTTGTTCCATAGTTCAGCTAAGATACTTGTTCTTTAGGTAACGTTGTTCCATAGTTATCATCCATCAGCCAATGCTATCCCATAGGCTGGTGATTATAGTATTATACCACTTCTAGTATTACCTATGTTGTTCTTTAATACTTTTGTGTGCCATCTAGTTAATCTCGAGTACAAACGATACATATTCTATATCTTTCATCTGTGTTCTCCCTTTAGTTTTTGAGACCTGTTGCTGCTAGTTAACCCCAGTCCTATTATTTATGTCGTCTCCTACAGGCACTCATTACATAAATCTAACTACTAATTGTCTTCCATGCATGTCATATATAATTGCACACACTGATATATCCACAAGAACCACGGAGCAATGTAAAGGCCAATAAACTTGATGTCAATGATAGCCAATATGATGGAACATGTAAAGGCAGTTCTTCGGAAGACTTGCAGAAAGATGTTGAATCCTCTTCACCCCACAAGGTCCTTGCTCTAGCTTGGCCCGTGATATGGGTACAACATGCATATAATGTCCTGGAGTGTATCTACTCTGTTGCAATGCCATGTGCTTAGCATGCTGACCATGCATGTAAATATGTCATGCCTTCCTATTTTTCAGTACCTATTCCATTCATGATAACATGTTTTGAAATTCAAGTACTGTCATTCTACTCTGTCGCAATGCCATATGCTTAATTTGGACATCATGCTTCTGAATATCTTATGCATTTTTATTCATCAGTACGTACTTCATATGTCTACCATACCATGTTTTTTACATTGAAGTGTTGTTCTAGTGCTCTGTTGCAATGCCATCTTAGTTTCCCAATCATACACGTGTATGCTGCCTTAGTTTTTTCTGTACGTATTATGCTAGCATACAGTTTTACATTCAACTACTGTTTTTTATACTGTGTTGTACTGTCGTATCCCTAGCTCTTACACCATACTCCCTCCGTCCGGATTACATGTTGCCGAAATGGATAAAAAAGGATGTATCTAGAACTGAAATACGCCTAGACCCATCCATTTTTTCGGATGGAGGGAATACATGTCAATATGTCATGCCTTTCTATTCTTCAGTACCTATTCCATCTCTCTCTTGTAGCATGTTTTATAAATGAAGCACCGTTCTTCTATACAAGGCATGCAAGGGGAAGACGACTATGTTAGAATCTGAAGGGTTACAAACCAGGTCTTTGCAAAAGATTCAAACGCCAGGACATAATAAACCAACTCCAGTTTTTATAGATACTGCTCCAGCACAGAGAAGCCCAACTCCTATTGATAATAAGCAGATTCCAGTGGCCAAAGAACTAGTCCGCTCCAGTCCAGCAAAAATATGTCAACTCCATTCTAAGAAGCGTGTGTGTATCCTTGCATCATGAAATTTTATAGCATGCTGATCATATTTTCTACATGTTTCTTACCCATCTCTCTTTTAGAAAATAAGCTTAACAGATAGAAGAATTTATGCACTGGTATCATCTGTGAGGAATGATTCTTGCAGGAATTCTCTGTACTCCAATGCAGATGTAAGTACCTGTTGTATATCACTATACTTTTACATCAGCATGTATTTTGTTAATCGGCGTGAATCCAACATTTATCTGATCTAAATTTAGTTGTAGAAAAATGTATGATTAAAGGCCACAATGTTGATTTTTGTAAGGAAAACTGCCTGGTAGTTTTGCATCCTGAGCTGCATGAGTGTACTATCTCATATAAGTGGGTTTGATTACTTTGGTTCTGCAATGGGTTTTCAGTGTTTTTTTACTGTGTTGTCCTGTCGTATCCCTAGCTCTTACATCATACTCCCTCCGTCCGGATTACATGCCGCAGAAATGGATAAAACTGGATGTATCTAGAACTGAAATACGCCTAGACCCATCCATTTATTTCCGGATGGAGGGAATATATGTCAATATGTCATGCCTTTCTATTCTTCGGTACCTATTCCATATCTGTTGTAGCATGTTTTATAATTGAAGCACCATTCTTCTATATAAGGCATGCAAGGGGAAGACGGCTATGTTAGAATCTGAAGGGTTACAAACCAGGTCTTTGCAAAAGAACCAAACGCCAGGAGATAATAAACCAACTCCATTTTTCATAGATACTGCTCCAGCATAGAGAAACCCAACTCCCACTGATAATAAGCAGATTCCAGTGGCCAAAGAACTAGTCCGCTCCAGTCCAGCAAAAGAATGTCAGCTCCATTCTAAGAAGCGTGTGTGTATCCTCAGATCATGAAATTTTATAGCATTCTGATCATATTTTCTACATGTTTCTTACCCATCTCTCTTTTAAAAAATAAGGTTAAATGATAGAAGATTTCCTTCATTGGGATTGTATTCGAGGAAAACATCTTGCGGGAATTCTCTGTGCTCCAATGTTGATGTAAGTACCTGTTGTATATAACTATATTTTTACATCAGCATGTATTTGTTAATCAGCTTGAATCCAACCTTTGTCTGATCTAAAATTAGTTGTAGCAAAATGTTAAAGGCGCCAATGTTGATTTTTGTAAAGAAAACTGCCTGGTAGTTTTGCATACTGAGCTGCATGAGTGTACTATCTCATATCATGCACATTACTGAATTGTAGTGCTGCTCTGGTTGCCCATTCATTCATTGTGTCAATGTTGCTTTCGTATTACCTTACCTGGCTGATGATAGTTGTGCCATATTGTGTTAATTTGGTGTTGGCTAGTTTCCCAAACGTTCGTTGTGCCAATGTTGCTTTCCTATTATCTGACTTGGCCAATGATAGCATTGCTAGTGTCTTAATTTGGTGCTGGCTGCTGAAGATAAGAAGACAAACTCTGAAAACAGCAAGGCAACCCCGTTGTTTCTTTCCAATAAATCTAGGCCAGGTAATATGCCAATAACTCATGATTAATCTTTTTGGTTCCCCTCCTAATTTATGTTATGATGCAGTGGTCGAGACACTCTCCACTATCAATAATACAAGCCTGCCAAAATCGCCATCTGAATCTGTTCAGTATCCTCTGTCTCGAATGCAACAGAAAAAATGTATGTTTGTGAACCAATTAATGGCTGAAGGAATGGTGGAAATGGTGGAGGAATCAAAGGTGCAGAGTCGTGCGACACAACAACTGATCAATGTTTTCAGAGAGAGTGTAGCAAAGCAGCAAGAACTTGCCCACATGCTTATGGGCGTCATCCGTGTTGAGGTTGCAGATTGTGACGTTGTAGATCGTTAGGTTCTGTTCATTTATTTGCACTGGCATCAATCTTTGATTGCCCAGTGGATGTAATTTCCTGTAATATATGCTGGATGTGCAACGTTTTCCCCTGTATGTCGTACCTTTGCTTGATCGGTTTTGGTCCTGTGCATAATTGCTCGTCGTAATGGGCTCAAATTATCTAATTGGCCTAAAGACATGTACAAACTTTAGTGGGCCCATTAAGTTAATGGGCCGTTACCAGGCCGAAAGTTAATGGTCGGCCCTCTTAACTCCCGGGTCGTTAACAGGCCGACATCGAAGCGGGCAATAGGTGGGCCCAATTGATTTCACGGGCCGTTAACAGGCCGTTACTAAGTTTGGGCTACATATGGCCCAACTATACTATGGGCCTTTAGCAGGCCGAAAGAGACAACGGGCTTGTACTGAACCATAAAGAGCATGGGCCGCTAAGAGGCCGAAAGTCAGGTCGTATTGTAAATGTCCCAACTGTGTTGTGGGCCTTTAGCATGCCGAAGAGAAACCGGGCTGGTATTGGACCATGAAGGGCATGGGCCGTTAAAAGGCCAAAACTCAGGTCCGACTATAAATGGCCCAACTCATTTATGGTCCGTTAACAGGCTGAAAGGCACACATGGTCGGGAATTGGCCCAACAATTAAATGGGTCGCTAAAAGGCCAAAACTCAGGTCCGATTACAAATGGCCCAACAGATATATGGGCCGTCACCAGGCTGAAAGACACACCGGGTCGGAAATTGGCCCAACACTTAAATGGATCGCTAAAAGGCCGAAACTCAGGTCCGACTACAAATGGCCCAACTGATTTATGGACCGTCAACAGGCTGAAAGACACACCGGGCCGGAAATTAGCCCAATATTTAAATGGGTCGCTAAAAGGACGAAAGATGTACATTGTGGCCCATCCACTGAATGGGCCGTTAACAGGTCGAAATCTCATCGGGCCGATATTGAGCCCAAATATATAGCGGGCTGTTAACGGGCTCGAACTGACGATGGGCTGCAATGGTGTCAAATCTTTAACAGGCCATTGACGTGCCGAATTGGCACATCTCGTATGGGCCGTGGGCTTAAACGGACCTGACACAAGTAGGCCTTATATGGGCCGGCCTGCTATTTTTACTGGGCCGGCCTTTTTCACCGGAATGGGCCACTGTTGGGCCGTGCCACATGTCGCCCTATCATAGGCCCCTCATGTCCAATGAGTGGATGACATCTGTCCCAATGGTGAGGCAACACGTGTTTCCTCCAGCCAATGATGATTTTACACGTGGAAAATCTCCATTGGTCCGGGCTGTTAACGGGTTATCGGATCCAAAACCGGACCCGATAGCTTAACGGCGTTCCGTTACGGTGGATGCCACGTGTCGGTCACCCTTAATGAAAGCACTTCTGTGACGCGCGATTTATCGCCATGGAAGTGGACACTTCCGTGATGATAATTTTGGTAATGTCACGGAACACTTCTACGACAGCACAGGTATGACTATCTTGATTCTGTCATAAATTTGTCATGGATGTATATGCATGACAGAAAACGTGACCTACTGTGACAAACACGTATCATCACGGAAGTGTATTTTTTTTGTAGTGACTGGACATCGGTCAAAATTATCCTTAGTGGAATAAGGATATATTTCTCGATTATGGAGGTGACAAAAGGTTCGTCGTAAAGGGTTACGTCGATGCAAGTTTTGACACTGATCCAGATGACTCTAAGTCTCAATCTGGATACATATTGAAAGTGGGAGCAATTAGCTAGAGTAGCTCCGTGCATAGCATTGTTGACATAGAAATTTGCAAAATACATACGAATCTGAATATGGCAGACCCGTTGACTAAACTTCTCTCACAAGCAAAACATGATCACACCTTAGTACTCTTTGGGTGTTAATCACATAGCATTGTGAACTAGATTATTGACTCTAGTAAACCCTTTGGGTGTTGGTCACATGACGATGTGAACTATGGGTGTTAATCACATGGTGATGTGAACTATTAACTTAAATCACATGGCGATGTGAACTAGATTATTGACTCTAGTGCAAGTGGGAGACTGAAGGAAATATGCCCTAGAGGCAATAATAAAGTTATTATTTATTTCCTTATTTCATGATAAATGTTTATTATTCATGCTAGAATTGTATTAACCGGAAACTTAGTACATGTGTGAATACATAGACAAACAGAGTGTCACTAGTATGTCTCTAGTTGACTAGCTCGTTGAATCAAAGATGGTTAAGTTTCCTAGCCATAGACATGAGTTGTCATTTGATTAAAGAGATCACATCATTAGAGAATGATGTGATTGACTTGACCCATTCCGTTAGCTTAGCACTTGATCGTTTAGTATGTTGCTATTGCTTTCTTCATGACTTATACATGTTCCTATGACTATGAGATTATGCAACTCCCGAATACCGGAGGAACACTTTGTGTGCTACCAAACGTCACAACGTAACTGGGTGATTATAAAGGTGCTCTACTACAAGTGTCTCCGATGGTACTTGTTGAGTTGGCATAGATCGAGATTAGGATTTGTCACTCCGATTGTCGGAGAGGTATCTCTGGGCCCTATTGGTAATGCACATCACTATAAGCCTTGCAAGCATTGTGACTAATGAGTTAGTTGTGGGATGATGAATTACAGAACGAGTAAAGAGACTTTCCGGTAATGACTTTGAACTAGGTATGAGGATACCGACGATCGAATCTCGGGCAAGTAACATACCGATGACAAAGGGAACAACGTATGTTGTTATGCGGTTTGACCGATAAAGATCTTCGTAGAATATGTAGGAACAAATATGAGCATCCAGGTTCCGCTATTGGTTATTTACCGGAGACGTGTCTCGGTCATGTCTACATAGTGCTCGAACCCGTAGGGTCCGCACGCTTAATGTTCTGTGACGATCGATATTATGAGTTTATGTGTTTTGATGTACCGAAGGTAGTTCAGAGTCCCGGATGAGATCGGGGACATGACGAGGAGTCTCGAAATGGTCGAGACGTAAACATCGATATATTGGACGACTATATTCGGACATCGGAAAGGTTCTGAGTGGTTCGGGTATTTATCGGAGTACCGGAGAGTTACGGGAATTCGCCGGGGAGTATATGGGCCTTATTGGGCTTTAGGGGAAAGAGAGAAGGGAGGCTGCGCGCCCCCCAAGGCCTAGTCCGAATTGGACTTAGGGGAGGGGCGGCGCCCCCTCCTTCCTTCTCTTCTCTTTTCCCTTTCCTTCTCTCCTACTCCTACTACATGGAAGGGGGGAATCCTACTCCCGGTGGGAGTAGGACTCCTCCAGGGCGCGCCATAGCTAGGCCGGCCCTCCCCCCTCCTCCCTTCCTTTATATACGTGGCCAGGGGGCACCCCAGAGACACACAAGTTGATCATTGATCTCTCTTAGCCGTGTGCGGTGCCCCGCTCCACCATAATCCACCTCGGTCATCTCGTAGCGGTGCTTAGGCATAGCCCTGCGTCGGTAACTTCATCAACACCGTCACCACGCCGTCGTGCTGACGAAGCTCTCCCTCGAAGCTCTACTAGATCGTGAGTTCGCGGGACGTCACTGAGCTGAACGTGTGCTGAACACGGAGGTGCTGTATGTTCGGTACTGAGGATCGGTCGATCGTAAAAACGTACGACTACATCAACCACGTTGTCATAACGCTTCCGCTTTCAGTCTACGAGGGCACGTGGCCACACTCTCCCAACTCGTCGCTATGCATCACCATGATCTTGCGTGTGCGTAGGAAATTTTTTGAAATTACTACGTTCCCCAACACTAGGAGGACCGGAAGCGTGGATACAAGGCTTGAAGCAATGGAGCAACAAGTTTTCAAGTGCCAGGAGATGGTGGAGCGTGGACTTGACTCCAATCACATAATGATCACAGAGTTCACCAAAAACCACAAGCTGGACGCCAAGGACATTGGGGAGGCCATATTCAAGCTTCACGAGAAAATCGAGCACCTCCAAGCCGAGATCTATGACCTGCAAAACCAAAACTGTGAGTATGAATATAGATTCAAGAGGATGAGTTTGGCTGCAGATTTAAGGATCCCGGAGACTCAATCATCCTTCTATGATGGTGAGCCTATGCCTTGGAAGATGGACGACAAGCCTACATCATCAACAACCCCATCACCACCACTTCCAAGGAAGGAGACATAATCAGATGGGTATGGGCACTCCCCTTGGCAGCTGCCAAGCTTGGGGGAGGTGCCCCGGTATCGTATCACCATCACACTCCTATCTTTACCATTTTTCTTAGTTCGATCCTTTTAGTAATATCTTATGGAGAGTAATGACTTCACATATAAAGAGTATGATGAATAAAAGTTGTTGAGAGTTGACAAACATAGTTTTGGTCATCGTTGCAATTAATAGGAAGTAACACAGAAAGAGAGGGTTTCAAATATAAATAAACTATCTTGGACATCTTTTATGATTGTGAGCACTCATTAAAGTATGACATGCTAAAGAGTTGATGTTGGACAAGGAAGACAACGTAATGGGTTATGTTTTCTTATATCTGAAATAAAGTATATTTTCATGGATCATCCAACATGTTGAGCTTGCCTTTCCCCCTCATGCTAGCCAAATTCTTTGCACCAAGTAGAGATACTACTTGTGCTTCCGAATACCCTTAACCCAGTTTTGCCATGAGAGTCCACCATATCTACCTATGGATTGAGTAAGATCCTTCAAGTAAGTTGTCATTGTTTCATGCAATAAATATTGCTCTCTAAATATGTATGATTTATTAGTGTGGAGAAAATAAGCTTTATACGATCTTGTGATGTGGAAGCAATAAAAGTGACGGACTGCATAATAAAGGTCCATATCACAAGTGGCAATATAAAGTGACGTTCTTTTGCATTAAGATTTCGTGCATCCAACCCTAAAACCACATGACAACCTCTGCTTCCGTCTGCGAAGGGCCTATCTTTTATTCTTGTCCTTTACTTTATGCAAGAGTCATGGTGATCTTCACCTTTCCTTTTTACATTTTATCCTTTGGCAAGCACCTTGTGTTGGAAAGATCCTGATATATATGTCCAATTGGATGTAAGTTAGCATGAATTATTATTGTTGACATTACCCTTGAGGTAAAAGGTTGGGAGGCAACACTATAAGACCCTATCTTTCTCTGTGTCCGATTAAAACTCCATACCCATAAGTATTGCGTGAGTGTTAGCAATTGTGAAAGACTATATGATAGTTGAGTATGTGGACTTGCTGAAAATCTCTTATTTGACTCTTTGCGATGTTATGATAAATTGCAATTGCTTCAATGACCGAGATCATAGTTTGTTAGTTTTCAATGAAGTTTCTGATTCATACTTGACATTGTGAATAGATTGTTACTTGGGCATAAGAAATCATATGACAATATCCATATATGTTGTTGTTATAAGAATGATCATGATGCCCTCATGTCCGTATTTTATTTTATTGACACCTCTATCTCTAAACATGTGGACATATTTTTCGTTATCGGCTTCCGCTTGAGGACAAGCGAGGTCTAAGCTTGGGGGAGTTTATACGTCCATTTTGCATTATGCTTTTATATCGATATTTATCGCATTATGGGATGTTATTACACGTTATGTCACAATACTTATGCCTATTCTCTCTTATTTTACAAGGTTTACATGAAGAGGGAGAATGCCGGCAGCTGGAATTCTAGGCTGAAAAAGGAGCAAATATTAGAGACCTATTCTGCACAACTCCAAAAGTCCTGAAACTCCACGGAAGTTATTTTTGGAATTAATAAAAAATACTGAGCGAAGAAAGTACAAGAGGGGGGCACCCACCATCCACGAGGGTTGGGGGCGCGCCCCTGCCTCGTGGGCCCCCTGGCAGGCCTCCGGTGCCCATCTTCTGCTATATGAAGTCTTTTACCTTGGAAAAAATCATAAGCAAGATTTCGGGAAGAAACTCCGCCGCCACGAGGCGGAACCTTGGCGGAACCAATCTAGGGCTCCGGCGGAGCTGTTCTGCCGGGGAAACTTCCCTCCGGGAGGGGGAAACCATCGCCATCATCATCGCCAACGATCCTCTCATCGGGAGGGGGTCAATCTCCATCAACATATTCACCAGCACCATCTCCTCTAAAACCCTAGTTCATCTCTTGTATCCAATCTTTGTCCCAAAGCCTCAGATTGGTACCTGTGGATTGCTAGTAGTGTTGATTACTCCTTGTAGTTGATGCTAGTTGGTTTATTTGGTGGAAGATCATATGTTCAGATCCTTTACGCATATTAATACCCCTCTGATTATGAACATGAATATGATTTGTGAGTAGTTACGTTTGTTCCTGAGGACATGGAAGAAGTCTTGCTATAAGTAGTCATGTGAATTTGGTATTCGTTCGATATTTTGATGAGATGTATGTTGTCTTTCCTCTAGTGGTGTTATGTGAACGTCAACTACATGACACTTCACCATTGTTTGGGCCTATAGGAAGGCATTGGGAAGTAATAAGTAGATGATGGGTTGCTAGAGTGACTGAAGCTTAAACCCTAGTTTATGAGTTCCTTCGTAAGGGGCTGATTTGGATCCATATGTTTCATGCTATGGTTAGGTTTACCTTAATACTTCTTATGTAGTTGTGGATGCTTGCAATAGGGTTTAATCATAAGTGGGTTGCTTGTCCAAGAAAGGGCAGCACCCAAGCACCGGTCCACCCACATACCAAATTATCAAAGTAAAGAACGCGAATCATATGAGCGTGATGAAAACTAGCTTGACGATAATTCCCATGTGTCCTCGGGAGAGCCTTTCTCTATATAAGAGTTTGTCTAGGCTTGTCCTTTGCTACAAAAAGGATTGGGCCATCTTGCTGCACCTTATTTACTTTCATTAATTGTTGCCCGTTACAAATTACCTTATCACAAAACTATCTGTTACCGATAATTTCAGTGCTTGCACAGAATACCTTACTTAAAAATCACTTGTCATTTCCTTCTGCTCCTCGTTGGGTTCGACACTCTTACTTATCGAATGGAATACGATAGATCCCCTATACTTGTGGGTCATCAAGACTCTTTTCTGGCGCCGTTGCCGGGGAGTGAAGCGCCTTTGGTAAGGAAAAATTTATATAGTGTGCTGAAATTTACTGTCACTTATTACTATGGAAAGTAATCCTCTGAGGGGATTGTTCGGGGTATCTTCACCCCAACCAGTAGAGCAAAGAGTTGCTCCTCAACCTACTGAAACTACTGAAAATGTTTGCTTTGAAATTCCTTCGGGTATGATAGAGAAACTGCTAGCTAATCCTTTTACAGGAGATGGAACATTACATCCCGATTTGCACCTAATCTATGTGGATGAAGTTTGTGGATTATTTAAGCTTGTAGGTATGCCCGAGGATGTTAACAAGAAGAAGGTCTTCCCTTTATCTTTGAAGGGAGAGGCATTGACATGGTTTAGGCTATGTGATGATATGGGATCATGGAACCACAACCGACTGAAATTGGAATTTCATCAGAAGTTCTATCCTATGCATCTTGTTCATCATGATCGTAATTATATATATAATTTTTGTCCTCGCAAAGGAGAAAGCATCGCTCAAGCTTGGGAGAGGCTTAAGTCAATGTTATATTCATGCCCCAATCATGAGCTCTCAAGAGAAATGATTATTCAAAACTTTTATGCTCGGCTTTCTCTCAATAATCGCTCCATGCTCGATACTTCTTGTACTGTCTCTTTTATGATGAAGACTATTGAATTCAAATGGGATTAATTGGAAATAATTAAACGCAACTCTGAAGATTGGGATCTCGGCGAAGGTAAGGAGTCAGGTATAACACCTAAGTTTGATTGTGTTAAATCTTTTATGGATACCGATGTTTTCTGTGAATTTAGCACTAAATATGGACTTGACTCTAAGATAGCAGCTTCTTTCTGTGAATCCTTTGCTACTCATGTTGATCTCCCAAAGGAGAAGTGGTTTAAATATAATCCTCCCACTGAAGTAAAAGTAGTTGCACCTATTAAAGTTGAAGAAAAGACTATCACTTATAATGATCCTGTTGTCCCTACTGCTTATATTGAGCAACCACCTTTCCCTGCTAGAATAAAGGATCATGCTAAAGCTTCAACTGTGGTCAACAAAAGAAACATTAAGACACCCAAACCCCCTGAGCTAATTAAAGTTGAACCTAGTGTTGCTATGGTTAAAGATCTCTTGGCTGATAATATTGATGAGCATGTTATTTAGTTCTGCAATGAAGCTGCTAGAATTGCTACACCTGATGCTAAAAATAAACATAGACCTGTTGTAGGCATGCCTGTTATTTCTGTTAAGATAGGAGATCATTGTTATCATGGCTTATGTGATATGGGTGCTAGTGCAAGTGCAATACCTCACTCTTTATACAAAGAAATTATGCATGATATTGCACCTGCTGAGTTAGAGGAAATTGATGTTACAATTAAGCTTGCCAATAGAGACACTATTTCACCAGTTGGGATTGTTAGAGATGTTGAAGTCTTGTGTGGGAAAATTAAATATCCTGCTGATTTTCTTGTTCTTGGTTCTCCACAAGATAGCTTTTGTCCCATCATATTTGGTAGACCCTTCTTGAATACTGTTAATGCTAGGATAGACTGCGAAAAGGACGTTGTTACTATTGGTTTGGGGGATATGACTCATGAGTTTAACTTTGCTCAATTTCGTAGACAACCCTGTGATGAGGAATCGCCTAGTAAAGATGAAATTATTGGTCTTGCTTCTATTGTCGTGCCTCCTAATGATCCTTTAGAACAGTATTTGCTAGACCATGAAAATGATATGTTTATGAATGAAAGAAGGGAAATAGATGAAGTATTCTTTAAACAGGGACCTATTTTGAAACACAACTTGCCTGTTGAAATCCTAGGGGATCCTCCTCCACCCAAGGGTGATCCCATGTTTGAGCTTAAACCATTACCTGGTACTCTTAAATATGCTTATCTTGACGAGAAGATATATCCTGTTATTATTAGTGCTAACCTTTCAGAGCATGAAGAAAAGAAATTATTGAAAAACTCTGAAGAAGCACTGTGCTGCTATTGGATATACTCTTGATGATCTTAAGGGCATTAGTCCCACTCTATGCCAACACAAAATGAAATTGGAGAAAGACGCTAAACCAATTGTTGATCACCAACGACGGTTGAATCCTAAGATGAAAGAAGTGGTAAGGAAAGAAATACTAAAGCTTCTGGAGGCAGGTATAATTTATCCCGTTGCTGATAGTCAGTGGGTGAGTCCTGTCCATTGTGTCCCTAAGAAGGGAGGTATTACTGTTGTTCCTAATGATAAAGATGAATTGATCCGACAAAAAATTGTTACAGGTTATAGAATGGTAATTGATTTCTGCAAATTAAATAAAGCTACTAAAAAGGATCATTACCCTTTACCTTTTATTGATCAAATGCTAGAAAGATTATCCAAACATACGCATTTTGATTTCTAGATGGTTATTCTGGTTTCTCTCAAACACCTGTGTCAAAATAGGATCAAGAAAATACCACTTTTACTTGCCATTTCGGTACCTTTGCTTATAGACGTATGCCTTTTGGTTTATGTAACGCACCTTCTACCTTTCAAAGATGCACGATGGCTATATTCTCTGATTTTTGTGAAAAGATTGTTGAGGTTTTCATGGATGATTTCTCCGTATATGGAACTTCTTTTGATGATTGCTTGAGCAACCTTGATCGAGTTTTGCAGAGATGTGAAGAAACTAACCTTGTCTTGAATTGGGAGAAGTGCCACTTTATGGTTAATGAAGGTATTGTCTTGGGGCATAAAATTTCTGAAAGAGGTATTGAAGTTGACAAAGCTAAAGTTGATGCTATTGAAAAGATGTCGTGTCCCAAGGAAATTAAAGGTATAAGAAGATTCCTTGGTCATGCCGGTTTTTATAGGAGGTTCATTAAGGACTTCTCTAAAATCTCCAGGCCTCTGACTTATCTCTTACAAAAAGATATTCCTTTTGTCTTTGATGATGATTGTCTAGAAGCATTTGAAATACTTAAGAAAGCTTTGATTTCTGCACCTATTGTTCAGCCACCTGATTGGAATTTACCCTTTGAAATTATGTGTGATGCTAGCGATTATGCTGTAGGTGCTGTTCTAGGACAAAGTGTTGATAACAAATTAAATGTTATCCAATATGCTAGTAAAACTCTAGACAATGCCCAGAGAAATTATGCTACTACTGAAAAAGAATTTTTAGCAGTTGTATTTGCTTGTGATAAGTTCAGACCTTATATTGTTGATTCTAAAGTAACTGTTCACACTGATCATGCTGCTATTAAATACCTTATGGAAAAGAAAGATGCTAAACGTAGACTTATTAGATGGGTTCTCTTGCTACTCGAATTTGATTTGCATATTATTGATAGAAAGGGAGCTGAGAACCCCGTTGCAGACATCTTGTCTAGGTTAGAGAATGTTCTTGATGACCCACTACCTATTGATCATAGCTTTCCTGATGAACAATTAGCTGTCATAAATGCTTCTCGTGCTGCTCCATGGTATGCTGATTATGCTAATTATATTGTTGCTAAATTTATGCCACCTAGTTTCACATACCAGCAAAAGAAAAAGTTTTTCTATGATTTAAGACATTACTTCTGGGAGGACCCACACCTTTATAAAGAAGGAGTAGATGGTGTTATTAGACATTGTATACCTGAGCATGAATAGGAACAGATCCTACGCAAGTGTCACTCCAAAGCTTATGGAGGACACCACGCTGGAGATAGAACTGCACATAAGGTATTGCAATCCGGTTTTTATTGGCCTACTCTCTTCAAAGATGCCCGTAAGTTTGTCTTATCTTGTGATGAATGTCAAAGAATTAGTAATATTAGTAGACGTCAAGAAATTCCTATGAATTATTCACTTGTTATTGAACCATTTGATGTTTGGGGCTTTGATTATATGGGACCGTTTCCTTCCTCTAATGGGTATACACATATTTTAGTTGATGTTGATTACGTTACTAAGTGGGTAGAAGCTATTCCAACTAGTAGTGCTGATCATAACACCTCTATTAAGATGCTTAAAGAAGTTATTTTTCCGAGGTTTAGAGTCCCTAGATATTTAATGACTGATGGTGGTTCACATTTTATTCATGGTGCTTTTCTTAAAATGCTTGCTAAGTATGATGTTAATCATAGAATTGCATCTCCATATCACCCACAGTCTAGTGGTCAAGTAGAATTGAGTAATAGAGAGCTCAAATTAATTTTGCAAACGACTATTAATAGATCTAGAAAGAATTGGTCCAAGAAACTTGATGATGCATTATGGGCCTATAGAATTGCATATAAAAATCCTATGGGTATGTCTCCGTATAAAATGGTTTATGGAAAAGCTTGTCACTTACCTCTCGAACTAGAACATAAGGCATATTGGGCCATTAAAGAGCTCAATTACGATTTCAAACTTGTCGGTGAGAAGAAGTTATTTGACATTAGCTCACTTGATGAATGGAGAACCTAGGCCTATGAGAATGCCAAACTGTTTAAAGAAAAAGTTAAAAGATGGCATGACAAAAGGATACAAAAGCGTGAGTTTAATGCAGGTGATTATGTGTTGCTATTCAACTCTCGTTTAAGATTTTTTGCAGGAAAAATTCTCACCAAATGGGAAGGTCCTTACATTATCGAGGAGGTCTATCGTTCCGGTGCCATAAAAATCAACAACTTCAAAGGCACAAATCCGATGGTGGTGAACGGTCAAAGAATCAAACATTATATCTCAGGTAATCCAATAAATGTTGAAACTAATGTTATTGAAACCATAACCCTGGAGGAATACATAAGGGACACTTTCCAGAACGTTTCAGACTCCGAAAAGGAATAGGTATGTGGTACGGTAGGTAAACCGACTCCAAAACAGTTCTAATGGCAATTTTTCTCTGTTTTGGAATATTTAAGAAAATAGGAAAATAAGAAGTAGTCCGGGAAGGACACGAGGCTTCCACGAGGGTGGAGGGCACGCCCTACCCCCTGGGCGCGCCCCCTGCCTCGTGGGCACCTCGTGTGCTCTCCGGACTCCGTTTTCTTGCACGATACTTCTTTTGGTCGGTAAAAATTCATTATATAATCTCCAGAAGGTTTTCACCACCGTACCACGCAAATATCCTCTGTTTTTGTTTCGAGCTGTTTTTCTGACAGATCTAGATCACCATGACGTCTCCAAGTGCCCCCAAGGACAAATTCTTCGAGAAGGTCATAAACCCCTACCTCGCGGAAGTGCTGCAACATCCTCAAACCATTGAGATGCATGAGGGAGTGTTGCACATCCGCGATGTTGAGGGACCTAGGTGAAGGAAATATGCCCTAGAGGCAATAATAAAGTTATTATTTATTTCCTTATTTCATGGTAAATGTTTATTATTCATGCTAGAATTGTATTAATCGTAAACTTAGTACATGTGTGAATACATAGACAAACAGAGTGTCACTAGTATGCCTCTACTTGACTACCTCGATGAATCAAAGATGGTTAAGTTTCCTAGCCATAGACATGAGTTGTCATTTCATTAATGGGATCACATCATTAGAGAATGATGTGATTGACTTGACCCATTCTGTTAGCTTAGCACTTGATCGTTTAGTATATTGCTATTCCTTTCTTCATGACTTATACATGTTCCTTTGACTATGAGATTATGCAACTCCCGAATACCGGAGGAACACTTTGTGTGCTACCAAATGTCACAACGTAACTGGGTGATTGTAAAGGTGCTCTACAGGTGTCTCCGATGGTACTTGTTGAGTTGGCATAGATCAAGATTAGGATTTGTCACTCTGATTGTCCGAGAGGTATCTCTGGGCCCTCTCGGTAATGCACATCACTATAAGCCTAGCAAGCATTGTGACTAATGAGTTAGTTGCGGGATGATGCATTACGGAACGAGTAAAGAGACTTGCCGGTAACGAGATTGAACTAGGTATGAGGATACCGACGATCGAATTTCGGGCAAGTAACATACCGATGACAAAGGAACAACGTATGTTGTTATGCGGTTTGACCGATAAAGATCTTCGTAGAATATGTAGGAACCAATATGAGCATCCAGGTTCCGCTATTGGTTATTCACTCGAGACGTGTCTCGGTCATGTCTACATAGTTCTCGAACCCGTAGGGTCCGCACGCTTAACGTTCTGTGACGATCGGTATTATGAGTTTATGTGTTTTGATGTACCTAAGGTAGTTCAGAGTCCTGGATGAGATCGGGGACATGACGAGGAGTCTCGAAATGGTCGAGATGTAAAGATCGATATATTGGACGACTATATTCGGACATCGGAAAGGTTCCGAGTGGTTCGGGTATTTATCGGAGTACCGGAGAGTTACGGGAATTCGCCAGGGATTATATGGGCCTTATTGGGCTTTAGGGGAAAGAGAGAAGGGAGGCTGCGCGCCCCCCAAGGCCTAGTCCTAATTGGACTAAGGGGAGGGGCGGCGCCCCCTCCTTCCTTCTCTTCTCTTTTCCCTTTCCTTCTCTCCTACTCCTACTACATGGAAGGGGGGGAATCCTACTCCCGATGGGAGTAGGACTCCTCCAGGGCGCGCCATAGCTAGGCCGGCCCTCCCCCTTCCTCCACTCCTTTATATACATGGCCAGGGGGCACCCCAGAGACACACAAGTTGATCATTGATCTCTCTTAGCTGTATACGGTGCCCTCCTCCACCATAATCCACCTCGGTCATATCGTAGCGGTGCTTAGGCATAGCCCTGCGTCGGTAACTTCATCAACACCGTCACCACGCCATGTGCTGACGAAGCTCTCCCTCGAAGCTCTACTGGATCATGAGTTCGTGGAACGTCACCGAGCTGAACGTGTGCTAAACACAGAGGTGCCGTACGTTCGGTACTGAGGATCGTTCGATCGTGAAGACATATGACTACATCAACCGCGTTGTCATAATGCTTCCGCTTTTGGTCTACGAGGGTACATGGACACACTCTCCCCTCTCGTTGCTATGCATCACCATGATCTTGCGTGTGCGTAGGAATTTTTTTGAAATTACTACGTTCCCCAACAGTGGCATCCGAGCCAGGTTTATGCATAGATGTTATATGCACGAGTAGATCACAAGTGAGTTGTGGGCGATACAAGTCATACTGCTTCCCAGCATGTCATACTTTGGTTCGGCGGTATTGTTGGATGAAGCGGCCCGGACCGACATTACGCATACGCTTATGATAACCCACAAGTATAGGGGATCAATTGTAGCCTCTTTCGATAAGTAAGAGTGTCGAACACAACGAGGAGCTAAAGGTAGAACAAATATTCCCTCAAGTCCTATCGACCACCGATACAACTCTACACACGCTTGACGTTCGCTTTACCTAAAACAAGTATGAAACTAAAAGTACTTTGTAGGTGTTCTTGGATAGGTTTGCAAGGATATAAAGAGCATGTAAATAAAAAGTAAGGGCTGTTTAAATAAAGACACAACTAAATTAGTTTTAGTAGAGAGCTTTTTGTCACTAGACCGGTAATCATGATTGCAATTTTATTTGAGGGAGAGGCATAAGCTAACATACTTCTCTACTTGGATCATATGCACTTATGATTGGAACTCTAGCAAGCATCCGCAACTACTAAAGATCATTAAGGTAAAACCAAACCATAGTATTATAAGGCATCAAGTCCTCTTTACTCCCATACGAAAACAACCTACTTACTCGGGTATATGCTTCTGTCACTCACGCCACCCACCATAAGAAAATCATGAACATATTGCAAACCCAACAGTGGGGATCCCTCATGCTTGCGCGACACAGAGAGCACCATAGGACAGCACCAATAATAAAACATGCAACTCAAACCAATCACGATCATCAGTTAACCCATAGGACAAAACGGATCTACTCAAACATCATAGGATAGCCATACATCATTGGGAAATAATATATAGCTTTGAGAACCATGTTTAAGTAGAGATTACAGTGGGTAAAAGAGGGGTTCCACTGCTACATAGAGGGGGGAGAGTTGGTGATGATGGCGGTGAAGTTGTTGGTGAAGATTGTGTTGATGATGATGGCCCCCGGTGGCACTCCGGCGCCACCGGAAGCGAGGGGGAGAGAGCCCCCTTCCTTCTTCTTCTTCATTGACCTCCTCCCTAGATGGGAGAAGGGTTTTCCCTCTGATCCTTGGTCTCCATGGCATGGGAGGGGCGAGAGCCCCTCCGAGATTGGATATGTCTCTCTGTCTCTCTCTGTTTCTGCGCTCTGGGATTCTGCCCTTTCACCGTTTCTTATATATCCGGAGATCCGTAATTCCGATTGGATTGAAACCTTCGCCCAGATTTTTCTCTGAAAATTAGCTTTCTTGCGGCCAAAGAAGAGCAGCAACCGCCTTACGGGGGCCCCATGAGGGTCAGGGGCGCGCCTAGGGGGCAGGCGCGCCCCCCTACCCCGTGGCGCCCTCGGGCACCGTCTCGTGTTGATTCTTCTTCCCATATTTCACAAATATTCCAAAAATATTCTCCGTCCGTTTTTATCTCGTTTGGACTCCGTTTGATATGGGGTTTCTGCGAAACATAAAACATGCAACAAACAGGAACTGGCACTGGGCACTGGATCAATATGTTAGTCCCAAAAATAGTATAAAAAGTTGCCAAAAGTATATTGGCATGGAACAATCAAAAATTATAGATACGACGGAGACGTATCAGCATCCCCAAGCTTAATTCCTACTCGTCCTCGAGTTGGTAAATGATAAAAAAAAGATAATTTTTGATGTGGAATGCTACCTAGCATAATCTTGATCACATAATCTAATCATGGCATGAATATTAAGACACGAGTGATTCAAAGCAATAGTCTATAATTTGAGATTAAGACAATAATACTTCAAGCATACTAATAAAGCAATCATGTCTTTTCAAAATAACATGGCCAAAGAAAGTTATCCCTACAAAATCATATGGTCTAGCTATGCTCCATCTTCACCACACAAAATATTCAAATCATGCACAACCCCGATGACAAGCCGAGCGATTGTTTCATACTTTTGACGTTCTCAAACCTTTTCAACTTTCACGCAATACATGAGCATGAGCCATGGACATAGCACTATAGGTGGAATAGAATATGATGGTGGAGGTTGTGTGGAGAAGAATAAAAGGAGAAAGTCTCACATCGACGCGGCTAATCAACGGGCTATGGAGATGCCCATCAATTGAAGTCAATGTGAGGAGTAGGGATTGCCATGCAACGGATGCACTAAGAGCTATAAGTGTATGAAAGCTCAAACTGGAAACTAAGTGGGTGTGCATCAACTTGCTTGCTCATGAAGACCTCGGGCATTTGAGGAAGCCCATCATCGGAATATACAAGCCAAGTTCTATAATGAAAATTCCCACTAGTATATGAAAGTGATAACTCAAGAGACTCTCTATATGAAGAACATGGTGCTATTCTAAAGCACAAGTGTGGTAAAAGGATAGTAACATTGCCCCTTCTCTCTTTTCTCTCATTTTTTATTTTTTTTATTTTTTTGGTGGGCTTCTTTGGCCTCTTTTATTTTGATAACATCACATGGGACAATGCTCTAATAATGATGATCATCACACTTTTATTTACTTACAACTCGATACTAGAACAAAGATATGACTCTGTATGAATGCCTCTGGCGGTGTACCGGGATGTGCAATGATCTAGCATAGCAAAGATATCAAAAAATGGACAAGCCATGAAAATATCATGCTAGCTGTCTTAGGATCATGCAAAGCAATATGAAAATGAATGCTCAAGTCATGTATATGATGATGATGGAAGTTGCATGGCAATATATCTCGGAATGGCTATGGAAATGCCATGATAGGTAGGTATGGTGGCTGTTTTGAGGAAGATATAAGGAGGCTTATGTGTGACAGAGCATATCATATCACGGGGTTTGGATGCACCGGTGAAGTTTGCGCCAACTCTCGAGGTGAGAAAGGGCAATGCACGGTACTGAAGAGGCTAGCAATGATGGAAGGGTGAGAGTGCGTATAATCCATGGACTCAACATTAGTCATAAAGAACTCACATACTTATTGCAAAAATCTATTAGTCATCGAAACAAAGTACTACGCGCATGCTCCTAGGGGGATAGATTGGTAGGAAAAGACCATCGCTCGTCCCCGACCGCCACTCATAAGGAAGACAATCAATAAATAAATCATGCTCCGACTTCATCACATAACGGTTCACCATACATGCATGCTATGGGAATCACAAACTCCAACACAAGTATTTCTACAATCCACAACTACCCACTAGCATGAGTCTAATATCACCATCTTTATATCGCAAAACTATTGCAAGGAATCAAACATATCATATTCAGTGATCTACAAGTTTTATGTACTCCCTCCGTCTCGAAAAACATGTCGCGATGGCAGTTTTACAAAAAGACCCTCTCATTTCTCCCGACCAAACCCGCAGTCCCCGTCCTCCTCCTCCGACAGAAGCAGCAGCTGCGCTGCTCTCTGTCGCCGCAGCTTCGCTTCCCCGCTCCCCGCAGCATCTCCCCTTCTCCCCGCCGCCGTAGCTCCCCCGCTCCCCCGCTCTCCCGCCGCAACTGCCTCCTGCTCCGCTGCCGCTCGCCTGCCTCCCCAAGATCCCCCCTTTCTCAAAAAAAATCTCTGATTTCCACAGCTACCGCCGCGCTCTGCTCCGGCTGCGTCGGAACCGCCGTCGGAGAGCCCGGAGGCGCCGGATACGGACCACCAACAACAACCTAAAGGCCGACGAGCAGCCGGGTGTCGTCCTCGCCGTCGATGACAACGGTGCCGCCGACGCCGCGAAGCAAGGCGAGATCCTCCAGTCGGCCAACGCCAAGAGCTTGCGGGCCTCCTCGCTGCCCCTGCCTCGTCGTGGGCTCGCCACACCGCAGCTCGGCCTCCGATCCAGCCACCGCCGTCCCCGCGGCGTCTTGCTGACCGTCACTGCCGCCGCGTCGCCGGTCGTCGAGAAGGTGCCCTCCTCATCGCTCCCTGCGCCTCCGGACGAACCCTCCTCCGACTTATCGGTGAGCAGCGAGCAGTGCCATGGCCTCACAAACAGAGTCCCATCTCTAATTCTCCATCTCAGTGACAAATACTATCACTGCCCCCAAATTGGCTGCCATTTAAGATGGTTTCTGGTTCTGGTTTATTGCAGGTTGCTCGAGAAAGGCGGCTGCTTCCCGGTGACCGCCGTCCAGCGCTTTGATGCCGCGATAAGTGGGCTCCTTCCTCGTGCCTCTCTCGCATTGTGCCTTTCTCTGTTGGTGCTTGCTCTGAACCTGACATGTATGAATACCATGTCTGAATACCACTTGTATCAGCCACAAGCACAGTAATATTGTTCATTTCTCTAACAAATTAGGGAAATAAACATCGACAGGAGTACAAATGCAGTTTCCTTTCTCTGAAAGATGGCTCAAACAGAACATGTTCAGTAAATACATATACTCCTGTAAACTGAGATGTGCTTTTGTAAAGTGTGATGTCAACTTGTGAATTATACTCTGTGTAGTTGTTTCTCAGGATAACATGTTTAGTCGACAGGAGTAACACAGAACTGATCAAACATCTTGTAGGAAACCTTCCTCAGATTAACTTGTTTATTTGCAGTACTTCTCTCTGTCTGAGAGCCTAAAACTTGCTTATGCAGTAAATTGCCCAAGTTAGCTGTAATACATTCATATTACTACAAAAAAGAGTAGCCGTCATGTGTGTCCATTTATTGTTCAAATATTCAGTACTCCTAGGCCAAGAGAGAGATTATGTTCAAAATTCAGTTAAGCAGGCATGGTACTCTTATTTTGAGTTGGAAAATCAAAATAAGTGAATGGATACTGCTTGAGTTGGAAAATCAGTGTAAATCTACTGTAAATATTCAGTATCCTATGCTAAGAGAGAGATTGAAATTGAGTACTCCTAGGCCAAGAGAGATATTATGTTAAAAATTCAGTTAAGAAGGCATGGTACTCTTATTTTGGAGTAAAAATTCAGTTTAAAAGTCATTAAAAGTCCAGTTTGTAAACCAAAGGAGTAATAGCTGCCCAGGTTTCAGTGAACAAGTCTCAACTTGAAATTTGGTTCAGTTAACTCCATACAAGGGTCTCTTTTTCATACTCAAAATTTGGTTTAGTTAACTCCATACAAGGGTCTCTTTTTGGTTCAGTAGTGATTAGAAGATCCAAATCAATTCAAATAAATCCAAATAACCCAAATTAATCCAAATCAATTCAAATAAATCCAAATAATCCAAATTAATCTAGTTAATCCAAATAACCCAGATAATTCCAATAAATTCCAACAAGGAGCTGATATACAAGGATTAGACAAGGCATACACAAGGACATGACATAAGGGCCTCTTTGTCCCCTCTTGACACAAGATTACACAAGACATACACAAGGAGCACTTGGTATCAACAACTACCTGACTACATGACATAAGGGCCTCTTTGTCCCCTCTTGGCTACATTCTTTTCCTTTCCCTGGCTATCTCTTCACTTCACTTCCCTCCCCTTCCCTTTACTTTTCTTTCTTTTTCCTTCTCTAGCTAATTCTTTCCTTTCATTTTCTTTTCCTATTGCAATTTCCATTTCTTCTATTGTGGCCCTAGTATCAACAACTACCTGACTGTCACAATATACACTGATTATTTCCATGCCAGCATTTTGAAAGCGATCCTTGTGCAAGTGCGGCAACTTATATTGATTTCCTCCTTTGTCTTTCATAACTTCAAACGTAACTGCTTCTAATGTGATAAAGCTTCTGTGCAACTTGTCGGGATCATAGTTCTCGAATTCCTCTTCCACACCCTGTACCAGTTCCTGGATGTTTGTAGGTGACCTGCAGTCGGTTAGAGACTGGGGATAGTTATGGAAGCAGAGGTCCAAACAATTTAACTCAGGGCTATTTAGGGGCTGTTGTAGCAATCGGATGTCAAGATCAGTTTGTTCCACAGCTTCTCGAAAAGCTACATCATTTGGAAGGACATGAGGCTTTGCGTTATCCTGTTGGATGAATATTGTTGCTCCCTCATCATCGTCAGGCCACTTATCCTGAATTGCCGGGATAACCTTATTGATTAGATAATCTCTGCACACAGGCCTGGTTACTTTCACTGATATCAACACTTTTGTTCCCTTTGTTCTGTTCTGACTTGTCCGCTTTGCCTCAGTCTCCTCGACGAATGCCCAAATTCCGATCTTCCCATCGAATGTTAGCTCCCCCTCATTGTTCTATCGAGGCCTGGCAACAACTGTTAGGAACATTACCTTCCCAATGTTGTGAGTGTTTGACACAGTGCGCTTCGGTTCAGGTTCTCCTGGAAGTACATAGTAACTATTCTTCACTCTCGTCATGTCAAACCACTTTTCATCGATGTGAACCATATTCGTCATTGGTTTGAACATAGCCTGAGAAGTTGAGATCGAATTGTCATCGACCATGGACATACAAAATTTCAGTCTCGCAAGCTTGTTCTCTAGCTTTAGGTGAGGCTTCACGGTGCTTGTGATGCCGTTGAGCTCATTCAACTGGAACCTCTTGTGTAGGGTCGATCGAGCCACACCTAGAGACCGTGCCAGAGATCGAATTGTTCTTCTTTTATTCAGTGGGATTGTTGAGGTCCTCTCTAGATCCAGCTCCTTTCTCTTTCGGCCGGATCTTCCCGGCTTCTTACTTGAGACATCTACTTCTTTGCCATCGGCAATTTGCTTTTTGGCGTCTTCCTAGATTCTTTCAACAGATCGTACACTTATGTCCAACAGGTTTGAGACTAGCAGCTTGTCGTCTGGTTGAACAGACCCATCTCTGAGCTCGATTACCAGCAAGGCGAAGTAAACACCATGCCTCTCCTTATCTGACAATTCTCTTCTCTTCTCTTGAAGTATTCAGTTCATAACTTCATCCTCTTCCTCTTGAGCTTCATCCTCTTTCCCTTCATCTTCTTGAGGCATCCAATTCATATCTTCATCGTCTTCCTCTTGAGGCATCAAGTTCAAATCCATAACTCCATTATCTGCCACTTGAGGTTCCTCCTCTTCAGGGATCCAATTCAAATTAATACCTTCATCGTCTTCCTCTTGAGGCATCATGTTCAAATCAATAGCTTCATGTTCTTCCTCTTGAGGCATCAAGTTCAAATCCATAGTTATGTGTTCCTGCCATCAATGACAAAAGATGAGTACACCATAACAAGAATACACACACAAAAAATGAGTATGCAAGTCAAACAAGAAATGCATTTGCACTAGTCAAACAAGAATACACACACACAAAGTAGTACTCCTGCTACATATGAGTAGGAGGAGTACTGTCAACACACACACAAAATAGCAGCATCATTTGTATACATATGCAGAAAATTCAGAACATGAGCTTGGTTCAAAAAGTTACTCAGAACATTTACATATGCTAAAAATATGTGTTTCTTGCTGTTTACTCAACTGAACCGGATTTGGGTTTTCAAGTTCCAAGGTTTCCTGCTAACAACATACAGATTAAATTGAAAAGTTGGATTCATCTAAATCATGGACAGTTCAAAACCAATTAAGGGGTGATACCTTGTACTCCTAAATTAGTCTCCTGATGTGCCTCTATTACTGTCTATGTGACACCATCTTTGCTGGCATGGCATGCCCAAAACTTCTACTCATGTTTTTCTGTTTCTAATGTAGAGAATGGCTGTGCTGGACTCGCTCCAAGAAGCACTTGAAAGATGTGCAGACACCTATCCTACAGATTCAGATGAGTAAGTGCTTACTGTTTTAATGCAAAAATAAATAAATAAATCATCGGTGCAATGTTGTTTTGATGGAAATGTCTGCAGCCAGGCTATATAATTATTGTCATAGTTGCATACTTGTCCTGATTTTGCTTCTGCATGTGTTGTTTGTTTCTGCTTATGTTCTGGATTGTTTCATATTGCTGAAGTGCTAATTCCTAAAACAGCTTTATCGATGTTTACATTTTTTAGACAGCGAAAGGATCACACTTCCAGCCTCTACTTCTATGTGTGCAATAGTACCCAATAGGTTAACTTAGATGGCTATCCTTATACTCCCAATAGGTTAACTTAGATGGCTATCCTCATACTCCCACAGATTCATACTACTACTTGTTGGTTCATGCATCAAAATAGCAGCATCATTTGTATACTCCATGCCTGATGCCTATGCAAAATTCAACTAGCTGCTGCAGTAGCAAAATTCACCTCATCCATTAGTAATGTACAGTTTCCCTACTTCACTATTTTCTGGGAAAATTCAGAACCTGAGCTCTCTCTGAAGAAGGGGATGCAGTTAACAGTTAACTGAATTTCCTCTTCAGGTGATCTGACAAGTGTGTTGTTTATTTCTCTTGCTCTCTTTGCTGCTCCAGTGGCACCAAGCCGAGCTACCTTGGCGTGCAGAAGAGGCCCCCCTCCCTCGCCTTGTGCCCGGCGACGAACAACTGCGTGTCCACCTCCATGGTAACCATTTGTGTTTGGTTCTTACACCATGTGTCCACCTTCCTGATGCATTATCTGCGCGTCGCTTGTCCTCCCTGCGTATGTGCATTTACAGTTGTTGCTGGATGTGTGCCCTATGCTCATGTTACTGCAGCAGCTAGCTGAATTTCTAGCTTGCTCCCTCCACCCCCCCTGATATCTACTGATTTTTATTCAATTAACACTAATCATATTCAGTTAACAGGAGCAGAGCAGTTCTTCCTGACGAACAGGAGCAGAGCAGCAACTCCCGTACACTGATCATATTCAGCACAGGGAGCAGACGAGCAACTCCTTACGGTACCTTCTTCCTCTTGACGAGCAGGAGCTCTGGCGGCAGCACGGGCAGACGAGCAGCAGCAGCACCGGCGGTAGGGGAGAAGCAACCACACGGCCGCGCGGGCAGGGGAGAAGCAGACGCACGGGCTCGCGCGGAAGATTGAGGAGGGCGCGCGCGCAGGGGAGAAGGAGGACGCGCGCGAGCTCCTGGTCCACCAGATCGTGGAGGCAATTTCCGGCGACCCCCTGTAGGGGATCGCGGTCGGGATGAATTGCGGCGGCGCACGCGCGGGAGCTCGAGGAGGATGCACTGGAGCTTGAGGACGATGCGCTGGAGCTTGAGGAGGATGCGCGGGAGCTCGAGGTGGACGCCCACAAGCTCGAGGAGGACGTGGCTGGAGGTCCCGATGATGCCCGCAGGTAATCGAGGCGGGAGGGGATCGCGGCAACGCGGGTCTGAGCGGGGGAGGCGGCGGAGCAGGTACTTGGCGACGGCGGTGGCAGAGCAGGTAGGTGGCGACGGCGGTGGAGCACTTCCTGATGGGCGGCGAGTCGCGCAGCTGGGCGGCGCCGGCCCCTATCGACGGCAGAGGAAGAAGACAGGGGGCGGAGCGGCTTGTTTCGGACGATTTTAAAACTACAAGGGCTTTTTTGCAAAATCAACTATGAACTGCGCCCGCGACATGTTTTTCGGGACGGAGGGAGTAGGATTTTATGACTAACCATGTGAATGACCAATTCCTGTCATCTCTCTAAATAGATATAAGTGAAGCAAGAGAGTTTAATTCTTTCTACAAAAGATATGCCCACGCTCTAACAAATATAAGTGAAGCAAAAGAGCATTCTACAAATGGCGGTTTTCTATGTGAAGAGAAAGAGGTAATCCAAACTTCAAATGATATAAGTGAAGCACATGAAGCATTCTATAAAGCCATACTCAAAAGATATAAGTGAAGTGCAAAGAGCATTCTATAAATCAACCAAGGACTATCTCATACCAGCATGGTGCATAAAAGAAAAGAGAAAACTAAATGCAAAAGATGCTCCAAGATTTGCACATATCGCATGAACGAAACGAATCCGAAAACATACCGATACTTGTTGAAGAAAGAGGGGATGCCTTCCAGGGCATCCCCAAGCTTAGACGCTTGAGTCTCCTTGAATATTTACTTGGGGTGCCTTGGGCATCCCCAAGCATGATCTCTTGCCTGTCCTTCTTCTCCTCACATCGAAACGTCCTCGATCTTCGAACACTTCATCCACACAAAACTTCAACAGAAAACTCGGTAAGATCCGTTAGTATAATAAAGCAAATCACTACTCTAAGTATTGTTGCAAACCAATTCATATTTTCTTTTTGCATTTTAGCTACTGTAATATAACTTTTCCATGGCTTAATCCACTGATAGAAATTGATAGTTTCATCAAAACAAGCAAACTATGCATCAAAAACAGAATGTGTCTAAAACAGAACAGTCTGTAACAATCTGAACATTAACCATACTTCTGGTACTTCAAAAATTCTGCCAAAATTAGGCAAAATAAAAAATTTGTATAGAAAGACAGTGCAGAAAGTTGCACAACCGTTTGACGTTCCAGTAAAAAATGAAAAATCGCGCACTACAGCCAAAGTTTCTGTCCTGCACCGTACAAACCAACAAGCATTGTAAACATCCTAAAGGCAAACCTTGGCACATTATTTTTATAATACAATGGAATTGTACAAGGGGATAATTATTTTTATTGAAAATTTTCTGTAATTAAGATTCACAAAGTTTCCGTGAGCATGAACAAAGTTCAAGGAGCTCCCCCACTTCCTTGCGTGCGAAGATGTAGCTGGTAGGTCCCAGCAGTCAGGGGGAAATGTTTTTTTGCGAAATACAATTGCCCGTCTGGTGGGTCCCTGCTGTCAGGTGGAGGAATAATTATTTTGCGCGTAATAAGGAGGCACTTCCTTGCGGCCGTCATGGACCCAGCTGTCAGCCTCTCCACGTACAGTACTCTTCGGATGGAAGTCGTTCCTTGATCACGTTGACCACGCCGCGCCGAGAGCACCAGGGCGGTGGACGACGGCGAGGCCTAGGAAGGGGACGACGCGGAGCCGGGGAAGACGCGGCAGTGGAATCCCGCACGGAGAGGAGTACGAGGGTTCACTGGTTCGGCTGCGGTGTCAGGCTGCCGTCGCCGCAGGGCCTAGCCAGCGGTGGGAATAGTAGGGGGCGGTGAGGCCTCCGCGGCAGCACAGCCGACCACGGGAGGCAGGAGCATGCGGCACGACCGGCGCTGCTTTGGGCGGCTGGAGCAACAAGACCAGAGGTTGAAGAAGCACTACGGCCGTTGGATGGACATCGTACGGTCACTGGAGCTAGAATCGTGCATATTGACTAAGTTGACAAAGCCATTCGTCCCCGTCAACTTAGTAGGCCCACAAGTCAGCCTGCCTCTATACTGGGTCCCAGCTAGCAGGGGGAGTATTCATTTTTTTGTGCATAGTAAGGACGCACTTCCTTCCGTGCGAAGATATAGCTGGTGGGTCCGAGCTGTCAGCGGCGGTAACGTTTTTTCGCGAAATACAGAGGCCCTTTCGGTGGGTCCCAGATGTCAGGTGGAGGAATCATTATTTTGCGTGTAATAAGGAGGCATTTCCTTGCGTGCGGCCATGGACCCAGCTGTCAGCCTCTCCACGTACAGTCCACTTCAGATGCATGTCGGTCGTTGACCACGTTGACCAGGCCGCGCTGAAAGCACCAGGGCGGTGGACGACGGCGAGGCCTAGGAAGGGAACGACACAGAGGCAGGGAAGACTCGGCAGTTGTTTCCCACAAGGAGGGGAGTACGACTGTACAAGGGTTTACTGGTTCGTCTGCCGTCGCCGGAGAATAACAGCAGGTGTGGGTGAGTAGAGGGATGGCTAGGCCAGCGATGGGAGTACGGTGGGTCGGTGAGGCCTGCGCGGCAGTACAGCCGGCCGCGGGGAGGAGGGAGCAGGCAGTCCCGCCGGCGCTTGTTTGAGCGGCTGGAGCAGGAAGACGAGAGATTGAAGAAGCACGACGGCCGTTGGATGGACATCCAACAGTCACTGCTTGTGCGTCAACCTTTTTTTAGGAAAGCCTCAAATCTGTGGAAAACAGCATATAGCCCATCTGCCATTATTTTTAATAATTTACAGCCCATTTGCTAATTCTTCAGATTTTTTTGGAGCCCATATTCTTTTTGTTAGCATTATAGCCCATATTGTGGCCACGGTTAAAAATTATACGAAATGTTGCATATTTCGGTGTGGTCCGAACTGTTTTTAATCCCGAAATTTCGAGTCACATTCAAACGTATTTTAAAAATAAATGTATATCAATATAATATCCAACAAATTGTCCACGCATAAAAATTAATGCAATTTAAAATCTTGGAATGAAAAAAAGAAATTTGAAAGTAATTGCCGGTTTGATGTGTGTTAAAAGAATGTACAGCCCATTTCTCATTACTGATAGGCCATTTTCTCGTCCAGCCGAATGAAGCTCTCCTCGTCTTGAAAGATTTGCAGCCCAACAGGCCTGACAAAGCGACTTACTTGGCAAATCAAAAAAAAACTGGGCTAGCCATTTTTAGAAAGAAAAAAACTACTGGGCTGGTCTGTGGTAAACATAAAAGAGAAGACTGTCTAGACTGTCCAGAGTGCCCCGCACAGCCCAGTTGACACCCAGCTTCCGTCCCAAAAACAAATTAGATAAATGCCACAACAAATATAGCGATTCATAAAAATGCCACTGTAATTTCCAAACTTTGAAAAATGCCACTGCAATTTTTGCAAACTTTGGAAAACGCCACTGCAATTTGCAAACTTTGAAAAACGCCACTCCAGACTTCGAAAAATGTCGCAGGAAATGGCATGAAATAACATTTTTCAAAGTTTGGAAATTGCAGTGGCATTTCTCAGAAACACCAGATTTGGAGTGGCAATTGTCAAATTAACCCAAAACAAAAATAACTGGGCGAGTTGCTGGGTCCCTGGTGTCAGCCGCTCGTTGTGCAACTCTCTTGTTTATTGACTACGTTGACAATGGCATGGGACCCAGATGTCAGAAATCCATTAGGAGGAGCCATTTTTTTTGGATTGAAATAAGGAGGCACTTGCTTGCGTACTGTCATGACCTTGGCGGGTCCCTGCTATCATCCTCTCCACGTACAATCATCTCCTGATTGTGTACGCGTCAACTTGGTAGGCCCACAAGTCAGCCTCTAAACCCGTGGAGGACAAATAGAACCCATTTAAAAAAATAACAGCCCATTCCATACGTTCAAACGGAAAGTTCAACATCCAGAGCAAAGTAACAGGTCTGATCCACATATAGAGTACTGAACTTCCACGTTGACAACCATCATAGCCAAGTTAACCATCTACTCCCACATACTCTAGTAGCGTACAAGTACTAACTTACACTTAGCTAACTAGACGATGCCGGCCGCCATCTGCGGTACATGCTAAACACCGGCACCGGCATCCTCCGCCTCGCCTCGGACTTGCCAGAGGTGCGATAGGGCGCGTTGCTCGCGCGCGTTGGCCCTTTCCATGCCGGCGTGGTCCACCGAAGCTTCGGCTTCTAAGCGGGAAACCCACTTGACGAGCTGGTAGTAAAAATCGGCGTCGCGAACGCGTGCGTGCCCGACAGCCTCCAGGGCTATTTGCCGGGCGCCGGCCTCCACGTAGTCGGCCCAGTTGCGGGCGCTCTGCTCGTGACTCAGAGCGTTGGTGCGCTGCTGCTCCATGTCCCGCTGGCGGCGCAAATCGGCAATACGTTGCTCCTCCGCCAAGCGGTCGCTCCAACAACTCCTGCTCCTCCACCAGGCGGTCGCGCTCCAACAAGTCCTCGATCTCCGCATTGCCATCTAAAGACTGATAGAATGCCTCCTCCCTCCGTCTACCTTCCGGTGAAAAACCGAACACTAGTTCCAGCGGTGACCGCCTCTGACCTCGCCTATCGCGGACGGCCGGGGGCAAGGCGGACGTGGCGAGAGCGAGGATAAGTGGCGAGCGACGTCGGGCCGATGGGGGCTTATGAGGATAGGGCGAATTGGGTGATGGTGCCACCGGAGAAGCCCAGGAAACAGTAATTATAGGCGGAAGGTAGGCGAACCAGCGAGTCGCGGGAAACACGACGGTCATCGCGGTCATCGGAATTAAATGCATAAGCCGGCATGGCTTAGCGCGCCAGCTTGCCGTGGAAAACTAGAAAAACTGAAATTATGACTTTGCCGTCCCGTCCCGTCAGTGGTGCGTCCCGTCCGTGCTGGGTCGCACGCCGGCATGACGGTCAAACGAGTGCACCCGAATCATCCAGATGAGGTACTCCCTCCTTGTCAAAAATCATTCCACCACTCATTAGCTACCTTGGTTGGTGAGATTTTTGAATTAAACCCTGCAAACCGGAAAGGAGGTAGTACGTGCGTGATCCGCTATTTATTCGTGTAGGATCGAGTAGGTCGTTTTTTGAATTGAGCCCTGCAAACCGGAAAGGAGGTAGTACGTGTGTGATCCGCTATTTATCCGTGTAGGATCGAGTAGGTCGGATAGTGTCCGTGTAGGATCGAGTAGGTCGGATGGTGTACGTGTACGATCGCATTAACTGATGAACGTTCACTGGGAGATAAGGCATTTGCGAATGTTTTTGCGGGCAGTTTCTTCATATTCACATGGCATTTTCGTCCGAGCATCTTGTCAGTTTCTTTAGAGGTAGGCATTTTTATTCAAAAAACTGCCACTTTGGATCTTGCGTCGCAACTAAAACTGCCAGGAGCGCATTAGTAGGCTATCTAGTGATCGATCAGTAACTTGTAAACACTGAGCAAACAGAAATAAGGAACTATTAGTAACTTGTAAACAGTGAGAACACAAAAATAAGGATCATGTTGTGCACAGCGGTAAGAGCTGATGCGTTTGAAATGTTCACACGAGACTCATAGGCCTGGCATTGTAATATGTTCACATTAGTAGCCCAAATTCAAAACCAACTAGTACGATTCCCATACATAAGATCAACATGTTAATGCATCTCAATGATTCATAGATCATATACAAATATGTAGCTCCAAAAGCAAAGATCTAGAAAAAACATATGTTCTTCCTACTAGCATGGATGCTTCTCTTGGCCAACATTTAGTACAGACTAAAAGACAAATTTGTTTGTGAAGTCTACAATTCCTCTTGCAAACGTAAGTGGTTTCACCAACAGCTGGAACCATGAGAATGAACCACACATGATGGAGGAACATCCACTGCAATATGATTTGGTCTTATCTTGATCACACGGCGAGACTATTTTCGGAATACAAACTTTAACTTAGGCAAAATGATGCCCATTGTATAATCAGACCAAAGCAATGAAGCATCTAGTGTTGGCCAATAAATAGTACAGTACTACTTTTCTGCAGTCCATGAAGTGACTATCCAATCTTTCTGTGTCTATTTTCAAATGGCACTGCATGCAGTGACTATACTATTCTCTTGTGCAGTTCAACCAAAATTGCGGTCACTTTGTGTGTTTGCCAAATAGCAACGGGCAGACATCTCTGTCTGCACAAATATCAAGCAGCTAGTAAACATATACCCCATCTTGTATTTTCGGTTTAAACATGTCTCTTCCGCTTAGCATCTGTCAGGTTTTGCACTGGACAATTTGATACAGTCATGTTTTGCCCTGGACAATTTCATACTGAATTGATTTGCTTGTTCAGAGCAGAAATATAGCGCCTATTCTTCATCAGACCAAGGATATCCATGTTCGCAGTGATGGAAGAGATGAAAAATTGATACAACCAAAATTGAGCATCCAATCATTGAATCTTGTCCTGCACCTCCAATGTAGGCCCACCCTGCCAATAAATTCACATGCAAACCACTAGTATTACTATCTAATGACAGTACAAAAAGAGTAGCAAGATAGTAGCAAACCATGTACCTTCTTAATGAACAGCTCATAGTGCCACCAATTGGATATAAAGGTTTGGAAGAAAACATGCTCCTAATGTTGAACCAGTTGGACTTTTTGTGCAGTTCCACTAAAATCGAGCATCCCTGTTTGCATAGATATTGAAAGTGTGATTACTATAAAAGTGGCACTAGTGGAAGCATAGACTCGCAAATATAAGCATTCCAATTTCTTAATGGGAAAAGGTAGCAAGACTGTTTCTAACCACCTGTTTGAAGGAATAAATAAGGCAACAACGGCTGATGTCTGGAAGGCATATATAGTTTTTTCTGAAAAAGTGAACCATTCCTGACCTATCCTCTTCTTTTAAGCATATTTTGTGTAGTTCAACTACAATAAAATGCCAACCGCCTTGACAATTCAGTGACACTGTACAAAAAGAAATGACTTAACATTACATCATGATGTCAGGTATGTAGTCGACAGGCATTAGAGACAAACTTATAGACCTCCTCCGATAACATAATGAACATTAATTTTAACAAAGGTGTGACTAGCTTTACCGGGATAATTTGAGTGAACTCTACACCCTATGTTCCTTAATATAAGACGTTTTCGCGGTTCAGTTTAAAGTACCCAAACGTCTACTAGTATTTAGAAAAACAGGTAGTAGTTTTCTTGAGCACATATCTGGGAAAGCTTGCCACACTTTATTTATGTCCATACGCTAATGCAACACCATTCGAAATTTCGAATACTACAAATATACACTAATCCAGTGGCTAGTGCAACAGTAGAGTAGTTATTTTATTACAGGGTACAGTACAATGGTTTTACTGAACAGATTTCAATAAACTCTGGCACTGGAAGATTTCTATAAGAATTAACAATACAAAATGTAAAGGTAACACGTTTCAGCATTGGTATACTAGCTGTGCATGAGCATTAAACCAAATACAAAAGTCTGAAGGTAACTAGCATTATTAACTAATGATAGTATAAAAAATTGCAAACCATGTACCTCCAAGGTAAATATCATTTCGAACTCGGGGGGACCTTAAAAATTGCTATCCCAATCTTGATAATCGATCAAACATAAAAACTTGATCGAACGAATCAAGAGAACAGCAGGAGGAGGAGGTGCCCACTCTTGACCTTTCCTCTTGTCTTCATAATTTTTTGTGCAGTTTAACCAAAATAAAATGACATCAGTGCCTTGGCATTTTGGTGATACTGTAGAAAAAAATTAACTTATCTCATGAAAGTGAGGTATGTAATCTATAAGCATTAACAGTGCAAAAATCTGAAGGTAGTAACAAGTTTCATCGTTGGTATACTGGCTGTGCAACAGCATTAGAATGCCTTAGCTGAAAAATCTTTAATACATCCACAATCAACAGCTAACCCTGAAATAATCAAGTGACATTAAATGGCATTGCTTAAATTTATCGGTGGCATTAGACTGAGTGCGGCATTAGTTAAATGTGGCATCACTTTAGCAGTAGCATTGCTTGACTTGACTGCTGGCGTTATACTAACAGCAAAAAAGCGACACTAAGAGCATGGGAGGCCCATTCGGACAGTGGGCGCACCAGTACGATGTACCTCCACGGACGCATAGAGTGGTGAGGGAGGTATGGTTGCCCAAAGCAACAAATATCCAGGCAGCATATGTGGATTACGTCCCATTTTTGTTATGTTTAGCCACCTTTTTCCTATGTGAGGACAACAAACCGATCGACCTGGTCATTCTCTATTGCGTTGTCATGCCTTTCTACCCTTCTTCAACCAAGAGACACGAGACTCGTTCCTTAGCTACTGATTTTCCCCTTTTCAACCTAGATGCGGGTTTGATGCCTACTCTCTTGGACAGTACAGTCTCCCTTCCTTTCCTTATTCAACCCAGACATGGATTAGTCTGCATGAAGTAGGGTTTCCTTTAATAGTGCAAATTAAGGTTTTCATCTGCGTGACCAGCAGAGCAGAGGATAGCAAATTGGGAAGATGGTGGAGTGGAAAAAGATCCACATGTAGCGACATGGCAGATGGGGCAATAGAACAAGGGTATGGTTCGAAAAGAGGTAGCATACCTGAGGGTCGGCGGGAAGTGGCTTCGCTTGTGGTCGTCGTCCTCCGCACACACTACGGCAGCTAGCTTGGGGACAGAGGCCATCCCGCGCGGGCGCTAGGTTTGAGAGGACGACCTTGTCGTCAGTGCGTGACCTCGCTCGCCGACGACGAGTGCGTCAACGCTGCACGTCCTTTTCTTCCCCGGCGGATCTGTGACCACCGGTGAGGAGGGAGAGAGAGGCCGTCTTTTTTAGATCTGGAGAGAGGGTGATAGTGTGAGAAGCAAGCGGGCAGCCCTTAGCAAGAAAGCTCTGAAGCTCTAGCCTATATACTACTAGTACTAGAGGTGGAGTAGTGGTATTTTCTCTGCAAACAGTACAAGTTAGTCGTGCTTCAAAACTGAACGGCACGCCATTAAAAAAATAAAGTCGAGAAATAATGCGGCACCTCGGGCCAACGCGGCCAGATCGCATTTTGCACGAGAAATTACACACCATGTTTCGTTGACATGTGGTCCCGTTCCAACATGTCAGTGAGACGGCGGCGAGTCCTTTTTTACAATTTCCGAAAGGACGTGTAGGCCGGGGTGCCCCTTCGTGTACCGTGGCAAACTGGCAACCGTCCATCGACTCTTCGCCTTTCCCTCTCGATTTGGAATTGCTGTCGCACGCTCTTCCTCCCTCCTCCATTTTCCTTCACCCTTCCTTCTGCCATTGTTCGATCGTCTTCTCCATGGAGGGAACAAGCCGGAAACGACCCCGTTATTCTTGCCCCAATCTGAAAGATGACGTGGTGGGGGAACTCATTGATCGGTGTGATGTCATCACCTCGGCTATCATGGCAGGTTCGTTCAAGAACATTCTCGACTCAACTAATAACATCATTACAAGGAACCCAAGGGTCCAGGAGCGGTTTGATCTCCCCTATCTTCTTTGCTATAAGCCTGTTCGCATGGGCGCGGACGACGGAGGCCTCTCCTTGTGCAAGTTGATGCCCCTTGATAATGATACGTGTGATGTCAAGATTCCATCGCTTAAGGGTAAGTCCTGGGCTGTCGCAAATGGAGATTGGGTTGTTTATATTGGGTACAATTGCGAGTGGGAACTTGTGAATGTGTACACTCGTCAGCGGATTCCACTTCCAAAAATCTCCGAGTGCCCTGAGGTTGAGCACACAGATGATCTACGTACGTTCAAATACGATCATGGTGACTGTCGTCTACTGAAGATAGCAATTTGTCAAGTTCCCAACCGCTCTTGGAATTACAAGAACTATCAAGTTGTTTCTATCTTCGACAAGCTTGTTGCCGTCCTTCGTGGTTCGACTGGATGGATATTGCTCAAAAATCAGTTTCTATACACGGATGTGTACTGTGATGCAATTGAATACGAGGATCTTGTGTTTGCTGCCACCACTCGTGGCACTGTTTTTGCATGGAATCCTTATGATCTCGGTACGTTTGTATTCCACCGTAATTATAATTGTTTCATCCAAATGCATGCGGGTTAGCAAGTTTCCCTTTACTAATTAACCTTCTTCTTGTGTTTCCAAGGTCATGTGAACATTCCATCACCTATACTTGAAAAAATTTATAAGCAAGGGGGAGATGACGATGGTGATGATCACGAGCACGAGGAGGAGCAGAACTTATATACTCAGTGGCGCCTGGCAACTAATTCCGATGGATCACCTCTTCTTGTCTCTATACAGTGCACTCAGACTGTTACTACTGAAGAAGCAGGTGTTGTCTCCCATGGTCGCCCTCTCCTGACCTATTCCAACACCCGTTGCATGGTATTCAGGACGGATACTAGTGTGCTAGCGCCAACACCTTCTCCCTAGTTCAGTATTGATAGTCTTGGAGCAAACTCGCTCTTCCTTAGACCAAACTATCCAATGATGGTGAAAGACGATCCAGCTATTGTTGACACAACGTTACTACCATTTATGAGAAGCAACTGTATCTATACCTCGGACATTTCGGTGGTTTCCTACCCTGGTCCTGATATATGCCGCTTCAGCCTGGATGATCAGTCATGCGTTGCTCTCGATATCGACAATAGCTGGCCCTTCCCAGAGCACCTATGGTTCAAAGCAAGTGTTTCCAACGCCGAGGATTGGTTGAGTTGAAGTTCATTTCATTGCTTGTTATTTGTTGTGTGATGGAACTTTAGTATTTTCTAGAATGTTTTGTTGGAAATAATTTATAATCCAACATGTATCCTCGTTATCGTTGTGTGTTGATGACTTGTTGTATTTAATGAATGGTACATTTCAGTTGCAAATGCATGTCATAGACTCAATTTATGAATGGTTTTCAAGTCACTTCTTGGAGTGTAAGTACCGTAGTAGTATAGCCAGCATCCGGTTAGTATATGAAGTTGCCACATCACATAGAGCCAACCTAATATTGGAGTGTGCTAGCCCTCCACCGGCGCGCCGCTTCAAATGGCAGAGGAAGTGAGAGGTCGCGTCACCTTGTGTCCAGATCTGAGATGCCACGTGTACCAGATGAATGACTCCAAGTTCGACCACCGTGATGCTAGGTGCGAGCCAAGGAACACTGTTGGAGAGACCCCCCTCATAATTTTCCTACATTGGTCGTTTGATTCATAGGATAGAATGCTATAGGATTTTTTCCTATGTAATCATGTTTTAATTGGCAATCTAGCATCCACTCCAACTTTTGTTTCACTTCCTTTGTTCCTACGAAGAGAGTACTTGCTCTAAATGATGTGCCGCTGCAAGAGCCGCCTATATTTATTAACCATGCTCTAAAAAGGTGGACCTACTTTGGCTATAGTACTAGTACTGTACTAGGTTAGTAGGTGACCTTGCGTTGGCTTTTCTCCTCTTCCGGAAGTCGAACAATAATGATGGTACTATAGTAGTACTTCTGGCAATCTGACACCAAATGAACTGCTGCACGTCCACCGCTTGTAAGAAAAAGTTTCTCCTCGTGCTGCGAGCCACCGCGCACGCGTTGGCGAGGGAGAAGGCGTAGTAAGCAAGCTTCTCGTCGTTCTGCGAGTTGATGGGACACATCAATGTTATTTATTAGTACTCTCTTCAAAAAGGGCCGACCATGTCCATGGCTACCATCCCGTGCTCTACGTGCACTATTCACGTGCCATCGAGGAGAAAAAATATTGCGTAGTACTAGGTGCCATCGAAGTGCACGACTCACTTACGCACTGCATATCTCAATTTTCTTGCATGACACGCCACCTTGATGCTAGATGTCCCGCGTGTCATGAAGGAATATAGTATGATTTTGTAAAATGGAGGCATATAGATGTCCCGTGTGTCGGCAACAAGATGAACAAAGCTCATGTCTTAAACGAAAGAGTGGAAGAACATAGATTCCCGACGATCGAGAAGGAGCTACAAACCTCGGAGTGGAAGAACATATAAAATCAACCAAATCTCTCCACGTTCCTATACCATTCTATAGTATGAGAATAAGTTTGAACGTAATCCATTGATTCACTCTATCCAATGGTCATAGTTGGAAAATCCAAACAAAACCAAGCATTGGATCAACTCTTTTTTCGAGATCAACTCTTTTAGCACTTAGATTGTTGCCGCCTGCCAACCTAGCCAACCTATATATCTGCTCACGTGTGATGACCACAGGAGCTATCCACTCAGATTGTATGTTAAAAAATAAAGGTCGATAACTAATGCGGCACCTCGGGCCAACGCGGCCAGATTGCATTTTGCACGAGAAATTACACACCATGTTTCGTTGACATGTGGTCCCGTTCCAACATGTCAGTGAGACGACGGCGAGTCCTTTTGTACAATTTCCGAAAGGACGTGTAGGCCGGGGCGCCTCTTCGTGTAAAGAAGTAGACGTGTCTAGCCTCTATTCTATCAACAAGTGCACTAGTCTCATTTGTAGCCTCTATGCTAGCTAAAAGTGCTAGAACATCGATATATCGTTGTACTACACAATAAAAAATTGCGCTCTATCAATATATCGTTGTACTCTTCTTCCCAATACCAAAACTTGCATCCATTCTGCACAATAAAATTTTAAGTTAGCACAACTAGTCTAATCCGAGAGCACAACCAAAGATTTGGTCAAGTTCTTCCTCCTTCTGCCGACACGTGGGACATCCAGCATCCAGGTTGTGTCATGCAAGAAAATAGAGTGGTAGTTGAAGCCACGTGATGTGCATCTTGGGTTAAACTGTAAATAGAATCTTACTACTCTTGAGTAACTCCAAAAGCGGGCACCAAAGATCTTTATTGGATTTGTTTTTCATCACCAGCACGTCGAGGTGAAAGATGTGCAGGTTCAGTGGGTCCTCTTGCGTTTTCACTGACATGTGGGACTGCATATGAGCAAACAGACGATGGGTTCCGCACGTCTGCTGGCTGGCTAAGAAGAGAGATAGAGGAGGGCTGAGCACGGACTCCAGGAAATTTGTTCTACGTAATCGATATAGTGGAGTAACCAGCACCTCGATATAGTGGGGTGGCATGGGCCATAACAAGCATTCATGTCTAGCAGTACGGCACACGCCACCCACACGAGTCCCATCCGACACCAATTTTGTTGGAGTATGTGCTAGCTACAGCCATCTCTTCTCCCTCCTGTTTTCTCAGCCATCGCGCGGTGGGCGGGGTGGGGGTTTGCCGATAGTCGGTTTGCTCAACTGCGGTCCCACTTGTAAGTGAAAATGCAACACAGCACGCATTCCCCCTTGAGCGGCGTGCCGGACAAACCGTGTGGGGGTGCGACGCGAACACGACAGGCTTTTCCTTTTGAACTTGTAACTTGTAAATTTTGGTTCTGCTCCATGGGGCGACCAATAGATAGAAATAACGATTTTCCCTAGAGTAATGAGAAGTTTGGTTGTGGCACGGTTCATGCATGGAGTACGTCGGAAAATTATGAAGTTGATGCGAAAGGTAAGATAATTACTAGTAGTACCATATACTACTACATGGATTTGACGGAAAGATAAAGATACATATGGATCCATCAACGACATCCTCACGCCCTAGTGCACCGGGTCACCAACCGACGTGTGAGGAGCAGCGGCGTTGGCGGCAAGCTCAACGTTCTTCTGAACAATGCCGTCCAAGGTTGCCCTGCGGTCCAAGAGGGCCAGCGTCCTATCGTCCTCCTCTTTCATGTAGTAGTCCTTGTGGACGATTTGCGCGTAGACGTGGGTGATTATGTCGATGGTGTCTTGCTGCGCCAGGCGCTGCGCGGCGAGCGCGACCTCGAGGTGGACATTCTCCGGCGCGACGGTGGGCAGTCGCAGGGCCACCAGTGCGTGGAAGAGGTTGTCACCATAGAGGCCGTTGAGGGTGGCAGGCATCGCAGAGCCTGGGCGCGTGGGCTGGAGGCGTACGTCAAGGTCGTCCGCGAGCTTCTTGATGACGGTGAACTTGTCAAGGAAGCCGACGAGGACCTCGTCGAACAAGGAGATGAAGCTGTCGTCCAAGCGGCCCCTCACCCTGGCGGCCTCAAGCACTACCTGGAGACGTTCCTCGGTGTCGGGCCGCAGGCCGGCGTCGTGGACCATCTGGCACAGCTGGCTGATGCTCGCGCTCATCGCCTCCATGGGTCTAGCTTCTAGTCAACTGATCTTGCGATTGGAGTGATCACTCTTCCCCTTGGGTGCGTAGGTGCGTAGGATTTCGTAGATTGGACTGGCGGGAGCCCTTATATGAGAAGTGCAGACTGCGTTGAATTCACATGCGTGTTGGCCATCTACTCCTCGCCCCTTTACTGCACCTGCCTTTGGCTGTATGACAGGTTGGCCAGCCACCCGTTGGACCCACGTGTCATACACCCAAAGGCAGGTGCAGTAAGTCAATGAAGCTGCGTCCCCCTCCGTGCCCGTGCATGCTTTCAATGACTTGAGACTACCAAACATCACATGCGGTGGTTAGTTCATTGCATGTAATCCTATTAAGTAGCAAAAAGACATTAAGTTACCTCGCCGATAGGAATAAAACAAAACACCATGTATTTATTTACAGAGGGAATAGTACATTTTTTATGACATGCATTACTAGATATTGCTAGTCAAATACTAAATCCAGATGGACGTGGTAGTACTACTAAATCCAGACGGTGGTGCTAGTACTAGTAGTAGTAGTACTACCAATGTAGTAGCACTGTACTGCCCGTTGGTCAAATTATTACGTGCTGCTCCTCACAGTGAAGTGACAAGACCCTACGCCGGAGATGACACCTGAGTATAGGCGCCGTGTTCGGCATACCATAGTCAGCCTCACCGTCTGCAGTCACTATCATCATGGTTGTAGACCTAGCCTGCTTACAACTAGCCGTGTTCGACATAATTTCCCGTGCGTAGATGCCCGTGCATTGCACGAAACACCAAGATTGGGGGGTGGACCGCGCCGGCAGCGGCCATCGCGCCAGATTTTTCCATGGCCTTCTAGATGTGGTGGGGAGGAGATAAGGCTGATTGTGAGAGACAAGGAGTTGTTTGTAAATAGGGAACAAGTGCGGGCATCTTTTTGCAAAACTAGAGAAGTTTGGTTTGTATGCGTGAGATCTAGATCCGACGGCTATTGGTGAAAGATGGCAGGCAAAACATCATCACCAACTCAGGACCTGTTTGATTCGCAGGATTTTGAAAACGCAGGAATAGGACACGGCAATATTACAAGTTTCAAACTGATATTAGAAATGTTAGGAGTAATGTTGCACCTACGAAGAGGGAATTACTAGGAAGTTTACGTAAGAACTTTTGTTACTTTAGGTGGATGTAGCATTATCATACAAATTAAAATCCACTGCCCTGACAAGTCACTAATGGGCAAATAAGTTTTCGAGTCTCTAGCCACTTGATGTTTCAAAAACAAATTCAGCTTTTGCGGAGACTTTGTCATTTAGGCTTAGACGCTTGCGGTGATCAGCACGCCATTCATTGTTGCGCCAGAGAACGCCAAACCTCATTACCTTGAGCACACTTGCCTCCAGAACAAAGAACCTGGCCAATTTAATCTCAGATGTGCTGCCTCGGTAGTCGATCAAATCAATTTCTGTAAGATGGAGATCAAGGCACTCGATAAGATTGTTATAGTGCAACATATTTTTCACTTTCGGGTTTTTTTATCTGCAAAAGAAGAGAACATATTAGAGCAGCTGGTTGTATAAGATTGCCGTGTCATCAAGAGGTACCAATATCATTCGCTCATACGATAGGGTTGGCTGGCTAGTGATATTTTTTCACTCTCTCTCTCTCTCTCTTTCTTTCTTTCTCTTTCCTCTCATTTACCTAGGAGTACGTGAAGAGCTTGTGCATTTGTTCCCTTCCACTATGTGGCCGATGCCATAATATGCATCGATGTCAAATCAAAAGATTTTGGCACCGCTCTCGCGATGTGAGAGAGTTGGCACCACTGTGCACACAGACCCACATGTATAAACAAATCAATCAAACCAACTACACCAGCCTCTCACTCTCCCAAACAAGTGTTTTTTATTGCCTCGGTCCTCTCTCTCCCACGCAAGTGTTTTTTCATTATGTGAGCTAATTTGGCACCGGAGCAAAGTAGGTGATCCAGATTGGGGCACCAGGTGAGCAATGGAGGGGCATCGATGCCAAATGCATCACAAGTGAATTTGGCACGTGTTTTGGCCTACATAGTGGAGGGCCGTTATAGCCCACTTTTGTACTACCTCTTATTTAGTATAAAATTTTGACCATATATTTATGTAAGAAAATGCCAATGCATGTCACTAAAAATTACACCATTTGAAATTATGTTCAAATACGAATCCAACGATACAGTTCTTAGTGACATGCATTAACATTTTGTCAGTTAAATCTATGGTCAAATTTTGATACTACAAAATAGGAAGAGTAAACCAGGACGGAGGTAGTACTTGCTCTTAGGGTAACCATAGAGTTACTGGAGTAGTCTAAGTTACTTTCCACTATGACTAGCCTAGGCTACTATAGTAGTACAACAAAAAAACGATGCAGGTGATCACGTGAGAAAAAATACTAAAAACATTTCTTTCGGTGCAGTGCGTAGATGCAGTTTTGAACACTACACTTGTCATCGTGATTTGGGAAAATTACGAAAAATTTAAGCTACGTTGTGATTACCGTTTACTAATAGGAAAGAAGTTTCACCTCCATGAGTAGCTTCTCCGTGCACGGAAAGCATGTAAGGAATCCAACAACTTGATCTAGATTGGGGCCGATAGATTTTATTGCCAAGATCTTCACTGTGCGCATAGACTGGGTCAAGCTTGTGTGAATCATTTTCTGGAAGACGGTCGTAAATACATCAAGAAGAAATTTAAAAATGTGAATTTCAAGAAGACGGAGAAGAAGATGAGTGTTGTACCTGAATGATTACGGATCCAATAAAGAGTTCGGAGAATTTGGCAGACGAGTGCACCAACGCTGTCAATTTCGGCGCGTCAATGACCCTGATTTTTGTTGGACCTTTTAGATCCGATACAAGAAATCTCTCAAGGAAAGGCGCATTCTCAATGACCATAACGTGGAATAGCTGGAGTGATCTCTTCCCAATTGATGTCTTATTGCGGGGCCAGCAAGACACATAAATCCATCGGAGATTCGTCGAGGCGATGTGGAGGCTAATGAACCCGTGGATCTGCTCAAGACGAAGATACTCGAGCGCAGTACAGCTGCGGAGCAGGTCTCCATAGCCTTCTTCGAGATGACAACGTCGAAGAGGTTGAGCTGCTTGAGTTGAGGGAGAAGAAGGCCGGGCGCGACATTAATCTGGGGAAGATAGCAGGAGCTGAAGCTGGCGCGGCGTAGCGTTGGCGCGAGGCGGAGCGCGGACGGTGGTAGAGAGCGACATCGTCCAGCTTCAAAGCTGAGCTCCTCGAGCTGATCTAGGGCGGGGGATAAGAACCACTCGTCGAACTTGGGTTGGACCTTGCAGTTGGTACTGAACATGCGGAGGTCAAGGCGTCTGGCTGGCCCAGGGTGCGGTGAAAGGATCTTGGAGACTGCGGCCATGCGTTTGCAATCCCCATCGCAGAGGCAGTTGTCGACGGTGAGGTCGAGGGGGGCGCGGCGCCAGAGGGGGCGCCACCGCCGGGAGAGCAGGGCGGTCCGCACGGCAGATTTGGTGAGGAGGAGGCCGATGATGACGAGCAGCATGTCATCGGGGAGGCTGCTGATGAAGTCCAGGCTCGCCGGATGCGGTTTTGGCTCGAGCCGCCTCCGCTTGTTGGCTGCCTCGCCGTCCATCTCAACCGGTGGCGACGTCAGTGTACACGTGTGCTGGTGTGTGTTGTGTGCTGGGTGTGCGCGAGTGCGTCCTTCTTTGCATGCCGCCGCGCAGTGGTGAATTGTGCGCGAGTGCATCCTCCACGCAGAAGAAGTGTGTCCTCAATGCGCCCTCAATTTACTAGCATGCGGGGTGCTACCCGAGTGGTTTCAGCTTTGTTTACTTCACCGCGTGTCAGATGGGCCTCTAGTTTACTTATTTTCACCCACTGCCACATGGGCCAGCACACGAAGATACAGAACACGAGCTGACAAGGCAGCATGTGGACTGGTTGACCGGTCAACTAAACAATATACGGAGCTATACGCTAACACAGTGAGCGTATAATCCGTCGGTATAGAGTGTTCGTGTGAGAGGGGAGGCCCGTGAGAGATAGCAGAGAGAGAGAAAGAGCTACTCCCTCCGTTCGATAATGTAGTTCCAACATTTTTTTAAAAGTCAAACTTTTGAAACTTTGACCAAGTTTATAAATAAATTACATATATCTACAATACCAAAGATAAATGATAGTATGAAGTAAGTACATGTTGTGATGAATCTAATGATCTTTCCAGATGTAAATGTTTTTCTCCACATATACCTGGTCAAACTTTTCTGAGGTTCAACTTTTCAAAACATCCATATGCTTATGGACGTGAGAGAGTCCCTAACTAGAGAGAGAGAGAGAGAAATAGAAAGAGTGAGTGAAAAAAGTGTGTGTGCGTGTGTGAAAGAGACATGGACAACACTCGATAAAAGTCGAGAAAAAACGTGTGTGTCTTATGCAAACATATCACAGATGCATCTTCGACAACGGAAGCAAGGTGAGGAGATAGTGTGTGGTTGTTTGCAACCGAGAGAGCAAGACCCCTAGCACGTGGCCAAGAGGGGTCTGACAAACAAGGGAGAGAGGTCGAGAGAGACGTACGGATAAAATGCAGACATGGGGAGGAGAGAGTGTATGTTTGTCATAGAGAGATCCCCTGGAGATCGTGATGGGACTACATGGGTGGGAGATCGAATGACAAGGTGTGTGCGCGATAGAAGATACCCCGAGAGATATCGAGATAGACATATGGATGGAAGGAGACAATAGGTGTGTTCCTGATGGCTAGTGAGAGATAATCATACTTAGGGGGGGAGTGCTTGCGCCTATGATGGAGTGAGGGATTATGGTACTTATTAGGGGGGTGCGTGTCACATAGAGAGAGAACAAGGGCGGAGAGTGTTGGATGGGGCTATATGTATAGCGCGAGCGAGACATGTGTATGTGTGAACCAGGGAGATATAAAGTTTGAGAGAGATTGAGGAGCCCCGATAAGGCTGAGTGGTGCGTTAGATAGCTGAAAGGGGGAAAGAGATATTCCATCCGCTCGATAATGCAGTGCATGTAATTTTTTTAGAAGTCAAACTTTGGAAACTTTGATCAGGTTTACATAAATGTTATTTATATCTTCAATACCAAAGATACATCATACCGAACTACATCTCATGGTGAATCTAATGGTATATGTTTGCCGTTCCAGATGTAATTGTTTTTCTCCACGTACATGGTCAAAATTTGTGATGTTTGACTTTTCAGTAAATCAATATGCTATGGACCGAGGAGAGTGCCTAAGTCGAGAGGGATCAAGTGCGTATGAAGGAGAATGAGTAAGTGTGCAAAAAGAGTATGTGTGTGAAAGAGAAAGTGACAACAAACGATAAATTAGAGAGAGAGTGTTTTTTTCGTTTCTTAGGCGAACATATCGCGCATGCATCTCCGAGATAGAAAAGCGAGGCGAGGAGATACACGAAGATAGCTAGTGTGTGATTGTTTGCAACGGAGAGAGACACCCCTATAGCACATGTCCAATAGAGGTCTGGCCAACAAGGAACAAGTGTTGAGAGGGACACATGGAGAACATGGACACATGGGGAGGGCGAGAGGGTGTGTTTGTGATAGAGAGACCCCCTCGAGATCGTGAGGGGACTATATGGGTGGGAGATCGAGGGAGGTGCGGGCGCGATAGAAAGATGCCCCGAGAGAAATCGAGATAGACCATGCACATGTTTGTGATGTAGACTAAGATTAGCTAGTCATATACATATAGGGGGAACTGCGTGTGCCTACAATTGAGTGAGAGACCATCATACTTGGCTAACTAGGCATGAGATTGTGTGTGTGTGCATGTGAGATGGAGAGAGATAGAGTTTTAGATGGGCCTATCGAGTGCGAGTGAGATATGCATGTGTATGTGTGACCCAGGTAGATGGAGAGTTTGAGAGAGAGGGGGAAGAGCTCTGAAACGACAGAGTGGTGCGTGAGAGAGTTACGGGCAACGAGCCAAGGAATTTTTGTGCGTATGATGAGTGCACCCAAGATATCTAGCTTGGACTAGATAATCATACATAGTGTGCGAGAGAGACCTATAGATGGGGTATATATGCATGCGAACTAGAAAGACCCCCCCCCCCCCCACGCACACACACAAAGAGAGAGAGATGGAGACAAAGAGAGAGGACCAACAAGGTTTGTGTGTTGGATGCGTGCGACAGAATTGAAGATTGTCGGCGAGAGAGAGAGAGAGAGAGAGAGAGAGAGAGAGAGAGAGCAGGAGTCTGGGAGACGGGGGGGTCACGTTTTATGCATCAAAGACTGATATAAACCATGTTTCGATATAAACTTGCATTCAAATATTTAAATTCGAGAACATGTTGTCTGCAATCCACACATGAACGGATATATGCGTATATCAAACAAGTTCATTAATTTGACTTTCAACATGTTCATGGAGTACTATAATACTGTACAACATGCTATTCGATTGAGGTGTTCAATTTTGGATTTAGTTCACTATTTTGACCTGGTTAACGAGCTATTTCATTGAATCGAGATATTTCATTTTGGGTTTGATTCCCATTTTTGAGTGGGTCAACTATTTGTCATATAGTAAATCGCTAGCAACGAGCATGTAAAAACACATTACTCCCGAGCATCATCTCTCCATCTAAAAAAGAAGTGGCAAGCTAATATTTCTAAATTTGATTCGAATCGACTTGGTAAGGTAGACGTGGATGCTCGTTCTCCCAAATTTTGAACGAACCGTTAAACACCGTCTGCTCGGTGGAATTCGCCCGAGCAAATAAATGGGAGACGCGAAATTACCGTCCTATGTGGGAGACGCATTAATTGGCCCGTTGTGCATCGAGGGTAGGTTCGTAACTTCATCCAAGCGCGCCTTCTCCTCGGCTGAAATGACATGTGCCGAATAATTCATAAACCATGGTCGGCAAAACACGCTCTCCTCGCCCGAAATAGCTCGCGCCCACTTTTTCAAAACACGCTCTCCTCGCCCGAAATCGCTCGCGCCATGCACTATATTTCAAAACACGCCCTCCTCGCCCAAAATCGCTCCCGCCCACTATTTGGGGAGAAGCAAAGTTACTCTACTATCCCCGACCCTCAGTACACAGACCCAAGCAGAGAAGCCTAAAGGAAGGGGTAGAACTGTAACTCCCCCTCACATTTCAGACAAATGCGTCCGTAAAACATGGTTCCACTCCCCTCCCAATTCCCCCCCCCCCCCATTCATACCTCGTGGGCGCCAAATCACCTTCTTTCCGGAAGCTCCCTTCTCCCGAGCCGTGAAACCTCAGCCCCTCCTCCATGGCGCCCCCCACCGCACCAATTTCACAGCCGCCCTCCTCCCTAATGCCGGAGACGCTGTCCATTTGCCGTCGTGCACTGGGCCATGTGCCTCTTACTCCGTGCTGCTGGAGTTGCCTCGACGACGGCCGCGTGAACCGTACCGGAGCCAATTCACCCCCGTCGTTGTTCACGGCGCCGGAGCGGCTCCAACTTTGGATCCGTCCAGAGTCCCGGTGCTGCTTCCCCGTAGCCGTCGACCGTCGCGACATCGCTGTTTCCCAGCCGCCGGTGGCCACCGCAACCGCGCCGGCCTCACCGACTCGGCAGCTGGACCTGCCTACTTCACCATGCCGCCAGATAGGTCGCACCCTCATCTCAAATCACTTTATTTAGGCGTCAGTTGTCTGAATTTTTATTCTGGGCCAATCGATTCCCAATGGGAAGCAGCACCCCTCGAGGCGGCAAAGCTCCTAGGCTGCCGGTTGGCTGGTCTCTAACGTAAGGGTGCGGGGCCGCAAGTTCGCCATGGTAGCAGCGCTTAGATGGCTATCTTAGAGTTGCGTGGGTTCAAGGTACTGCCGCCGCCGGATCTAGATGACGGGGAGTCTTTGTGGATTGGCCCAGGGGCGGCGCAACCATGGCAGTGCGGTGGGCGGGGAGCGGGGTTTTGGCCAAGGCCACGGACGGCAGAGGCAAGCTGCTCTGCCATTGGTCGCTGGCTCTTCGGGGAAGATTCCTAACAGTGTCAGCCAGGAGGCACAAGACGGCCATCAAGCCATCCGGCGTAGATCGGACAGTACCAAAATAAAATAAAATCGTCTGACCCCAATTTAGTCTCAGTCAACAGATGTGTGACCACTCTCGTACCTTGCTGTTGATCTCTTAGTGTATTTCTTCAGATCAAAGAGATGTGTCGTTCTTAACATTATGCGTTATCTGCATCTTCAGCCACACCGTCTTCCGACTCACCGCAGCTGCTCCAACAAGGGAAGCATACACCAGAAGGGAGCTATAATCCCCACTCAACAGTTCCTTGCATCGAATGCGCATGCCCGACATGGACAGCCACAACAACTGCAGGGCCATCGACAAGTCAGCACATGATGCTCACTCCTATGGATGGCGGCCAGATAGGTTGTACCCTCATCTTACTTGTGTGCAACATTTATGGCTTTGTTATTCATCTAAGCATGGAAAATAGATTATCACATTTCACTGTATATTCATGCTGATCTCTTACGGGTCTTGTTAAGGAGTTAACGTTGTTCCATAGTTCAGCTAAGATACTTGTTCTTTAGGTAACGTTGTTCCATAGTTATCATCCATCAGCCAATGCTATCCCATAGGCTGGTGATTATAGTATTATACCACTTCTAGTATTACCTATGTTGTTCTTTAATACTTTTGTGTGCCATCTAGTTAATCTCGAGTACAAACGATACATATTCTATATCTTTCATCTGTGTTCTCCCTTTAGTTTTTGAGACCTGTTGCTGCTAGTTAACCCCAGTCCTATTATTTATGTCGTCTCCTACAGGCACTCATTACATAAATCTAACTACTAATTGTCTTCCATGCATGTCATATATAATTGCACACACTGATATATCCACAAGAACCACGGAGCAATGTAAAGGCCAATAAACTTGATGTCAATGATAGCCAATATGATGGAACATGTAAAGGCAGTTCTTCGAAAGACTTGCAGAAAGATGTTGAATCCTCTTCACCCCACAAGGTCCTTGCTCTAGCTTGGCCCGTGATATGGGTACAACATGCATATAATGTCCTGGAGTGTATCTACTCTGTTGCAATGCCATGTGCTTAGCATGCTGACCATGCATGTAAATATGTCATGCCTTCCTATTTTTCAGTACCTATTCCATTCATGATAACATGTTTTGAAATTCAAGTACTGTCATTCTACTCTGTCGCAATGCCATATGCTTAATTTGGACATCATGCTTCTGAATATCTTATGCATTTTTATTCATCAGTACGTACTTCATATGTCTACCATACCATGTTTTTTACATTGAAGTGTTGTTCTAGTGCTCTGTTGCAATGCCATCTTAGTTTCCCAATCATACACGTGTATGCTGCCTTAGTTTTTTCTGTATGTATTATGCTAGCATACAGTTTTACATTCAACTAGTGTTTTTTATACTGTGTTGTACTGTCGTATCCCTAGCTCTTACACCATACTCCCTCCGTCCGGATTACATGTTGCCGAAATGGATAAAAAAGGATGTATCTAGAACTGAAATACGCCTAGACCCATCCATTTTTTCGGATGGAGGGAATACATGTCAATATGTCATGCCTTTCTATTCTTCAGTACCTATTCCATCTCTTTGTTGTAGCATGTTTTATAAATGAAGCACCGTTCTTCTATACAAGGCATGCAAGGGGAAGACGACTATGTTAGAATCTGAAGGGTTACAAACCAGGTCTTTGCAAAAGATTCAAACGCCAGGACATAATAAACCAACTCCAGTTTTTATAGATACTGCTCCAGCACAGAGAAGCCCAACTCCTATTGATAATAAGCAGATTCCAGTGGCCAAAGAACTAGTCCGCTCCAGTCCAGCAAAAATATGTCAACTCCATTCTAAGAAGCGTGTGTGTATCCTTGCATCATGAAATTTTATAGCATGCTGATCATATTTTCTACATGTTTCTTACCCATCTCTCTTTTAGAAAATAAGCTTAACAGATAGAAGAATTTATGCACTGGTATCATCTGTGAGGAATGATTCTTGCAGGAATTCTCTGTACTCCAATGCAGATGTAAGTACCTGTTGTATATCACTATACTTTTACATCAGCATGTATTTTGTTAATCGGCGTGAATCCAACATTTATCTGATCTAAATTTAGTTGTAGAAAAATGTATGATTAAAGGCCACAATGTTGATTTTTGTAAGGAAAATTGCCTGGTAGTTTTGCATCCTGAGCTGCATGAGTGTACTATCTCATATAAGTGGGTTTGATTACTTTGGTTCTGCAATGGGTTTTCAGTGTTTTTTTACTGTGTTGTCCTGTCGTATCCCTAGCTCTTACATCATACTCCCTCCGTCCGGATTACATGCCACAGAAATGGATAAAACTGGATGTATCTAGAACTGAAATACGCCTAGACCCATCCATTTATTTCCGGATGGAGGGAATATATGTCAATATGTCATGCCTTTCTATTCTTCGGTACCTATTCCATATCTGTTGTAGCATGTTTTATAATTGAAGCACCATTCTTCTATATAAGGCATGCAAGGGGAAGACGGCTATGTTAGAATCTGAAGGGTTACAAACCAGGTCTTTGCAAAAGAACCAAACGCCAGGAGATAATAAACCAACTCCATTTTTCATAGATACTGCTCCAGCATAGAGAAACCCAACTCCCACTGATAATAAGCAGATTCCAGTGGCCAAAGAACTAGTCCGCTCCAGTCCAGCAAAAGAATGTCAGCTCCATTCTAAGAAGCGTGTGTGTATCCTCACATCATGAAATTTTATAGCATTCTGATCATATTTTCTACATGTTTCTTACCCATCTCTCTTTTAAAAAATAAGGTTAAATGATAGAAGATTTCCTTCATTGGGATTGTATTCGAGGAAAACATCTTGCGGGAATTCTCTGTGCTCCAATGTTGATGTAAGTACCTGTTGTATATAACTATATTTTTACATCAGCATGTATTTGTTAATCAGCTTGAATCCAACCTTTGTCTGATCTAAAATTAGTTGTAGCAAAATGTTAAAGGCGCCAATGTTGATTTTTGTAAAGAAAACTGCCTGGTAGTTTTGCATACTGAGCTGCATGAGTGTACTATCTCATATCATGCACATTACTGAATTGTAGTGCTGCTCTGGTTGCCCATTCATTCATTGTGTCAATGTTGCTTTCGTATTACCTTACCTGGCTGATGATAGTTGTGCCATATTGTGTTAATTTGGTGTTGGCTAGTTTCCCAAACGTTCGTTGTGCCAATGTTGCTTTCCTATTATTTGACTTGGCCAATGATAGCATTGCTAGTGTCTTAATTTGGTGCTGGCTGCTGAAGATAAGAAGACAAACTCTGAAAACAGCAAGGCAACCCCGTTGTTTCTTTCCAATAAATCTAGGCCAGGTAATATGCCAATAACTCATGATTAATCTTTTTGGTTCCCCTCCTAATTTATGTTATGATGCAGTGGTCGAGACACTCTCCACTATCAATAATACAAGCCTGCCAAAATCGCCATCTGAATCTGTTCAGTATCCTCTGTCTCGAATTCAACAGAAAAAATGTATGTTTGTGAACCAATTAATGGCTGAAGGAATGGTGGAAATGGTGGAGGAATCAAAGGTGCAGAGTCGTGCGACACAACAACTGATCAATGTTTTCAGAGAGAGTGTAGCAAAGCAGCAAGAACTTGCCCACATGCTTATGGGCGTCATCCGTGTTGAGGTTGCAGATTGTGACGTTGTAGATCGTTAGGTTCTGTTCATTTATTTGCACTGGCATCAATCTTTGATTGCCCAGTGGATGTAATTTCCTGTAATATATGCTGGATGTGCAACGTTTTCCCCTGTATGTCGTACCTTTGCTTGATCGGTTTTGGTCCTGTGCATAATTGCTCGTCGTAATGGGCTCAAATTATCTAATTGGCCTAAAGACATGTACAAACTTTAGTGGGCCCATTAAGTTAATGGGCCGTTACCAGGCCGAAAGTTAATGGTCGGCCCTCTTAACTCCCGGGTCGTTAACAGGCCGACATCGAAGCGGGCAATAGGTGGGCCCAATTGATTTCACGGGCCGTTAACAGGCCGTTACTAAGTTTGGGCTACATATGGCCCAACTATACTATGGGCCTTTAGCAGGCCAAAAGAGACAACGGGCTTGTACTGAACCATGAAGAGCATGGGCCGCTAAGAGGCCGAAAGTCAGGTCGTATTGTAAATGTCCCAACTGTGTTGTGGGCCTTTAGCATGCCGAAGAGAAACCGGGCTGGTATTGGACCATGAAGGGTATGGGCCGTTAAAAGGCCAAAACTCAGGTCCGACTATAAATGGCCCAACTCATTTATGGTCCGTTAACAGGCTGAAAGGCACACAGGGTCGGGAATTGGCCCAACAATTAAATGGGTCGCTAAAAGGCCAAAACTCAGGTCCGATTACAAATGGCCCAACAGATATATGGGCCATCACCAGGCTGAAAGACACACCGGGTCGGAAATTGGCCCAACACTTAAATGGATCGCTAAAAGGCCGAAACTCAGGTCCGACTACAAATGGCCCAACTGATTTATGGACCGTCAACAGGCTGAAAGACACACCGGGCCGGAAATTAGCCCAATATTTAAATGGGTCGCTAAAAGGACGAAAGATGTACATTGTGGCCCATCCACTGAATGGGCCGTTAACAGGTCGAAATCTCATCGGGCCGATATTGAGCCCAAATATATAGCGGGCTGTTAACGGGCTCGAACTGACGATGGGCTGCAATGGTGTCAAATCTTTAACGGGCCATTGACGTGCCGAATTGGCACATCTCGTATGGGTCGTGGGCTTAAACGGACCTGACACAAGTAGGCCTTATATGGGCCGGCCTGCTATTTTTACTGGGCCGGCCTTTTTCACCGGAATGGGCCACTGTTGGGCCGTGCCACATGTCGCCCTATCATAGGCCCCTCATGTCCAATGAGTGGATGACATCTGTCCCAATGGTGAGGCAACACGTGTTTCCTCCGGCCAATGATGATTTTACACGTGGAAAATCTCCATTGGTCCGGGCTGTTAACGGGTTATCGGATCCAAAACCGGACCCGATAGCTTAACGGCGTTCCGTTACGGTGGATGCCACGTGTCGGTCACCCTTAATGAAAGCACTTCTGTGACGCGCGATTTATCGCCATGGAAGTGGACACTTCCGTGATGATAATTTTGGTAATGTCACGGAACACTTCTACGACAGCACAGGTATGACTATCTTGATTCTGTCATAAATTTGTCATGGATGTATATGCATGACAGAAAACGTGACCTACTGTGACAAACACGTATCATCACGGAAGTGTATTTTTTTTGTAGTGACTGGACATCGGTCAAAATTATCCTTAGTGGAATAAGGATATATTTCTCGATTATGGAGGTGACAAAAGGTTCGTCGTAAAGGGTTACGTCGATGCAAGTTTTGACACTGATCCAGATGACTCTAAGTCTCAATCTGGATACATATTGAAAGTGGGAGCAATTAGCTAGAGTAGCTCCGTGCATAGCATTGTTGACATAGAAATTTGCAAAATACATACGAATCTGAATATGGCAGACCCGTTGACTAAACTTCTCTCACAAGCAAAACATGATCACACCTTAGTACTCTTTGGGTGTTAATCACATAGCATTGTGAACTAGATTATTGACTCTAGTAAACCCTTTGGGTGTTGGTCACATGACGATGTGAACTATGGGTGTTAATCACATGGTGATGTGAACTATTAACTTAAATCACATGGCGATGTGAACTAGATTATTGACTCTAGTGCAAGTGGGAGACTGAAGGAAATATGCCCTAGAGGCAATAATAAAGTTATTATTTATTTCCTTATTTCATGATAAATGTTTATTATTCATGCTAGAATTGTATTAACCGGAAACTTAGTACATGTGTGAATACATAGACAAACAGAGTGTCACTAGTATGTCTCTAGTTGACTAGCTCGTTGAATCAAAGATGGTTAAGTTTCCTAGCCATAGACATGAGTTGTCATTTGATTAAAGGGATCACATCATTAGAGAATGATGTGATTGACTTGACCCATTCCGTTAGCTTAGCACTTGATCGTTTAGTATGTTGCTATTGCTTTCTTCATGACTTATACATGTTCCTATGACTATGAGATTATGCAACTCCCGAATACCGGAGGAACACTTTGTGTGCTACCAAACGTCACAACGTAACTGGGTGATTATAAAGGTGCTCTACAAGTGTCTCCGATGGTACTTGTTGAGTTGGCATAGATCGAGATTAGGATTTGTCACTCCGATTGTCGGAGAGGTATCTCTGGGCCCTATTGGTAATGCACATCACTATAAGCCTTGCAAGCATTGTGACTAATGAGTTAGTTGTGGGATGATGAATTACAGAACGAGTAAAGAGACTTGCCGGTAATGACTTTGAACTAGGTATGAGGATACCGACGATCGAATCTCGGGCAAGTAACATACCGATGACAAAGGGAACAACGTATGTTGTTATGCGGTTTGACCAATAAAGATCTTCGTAGAATATGTAGGAACAAATATGAGCATCCAGGTTCCGCTATTGGTTATTTACCGGAGACGTGTCTCGGTCATGTCTACATAGTGCTCGAACCCGTAGGGTCCGCACGCTTAATGTTCTGTGACGATCGATATTATGAGTTTATGTGTTTTGATGTACCGAAGGTAGTTCAGAGTCCCGGATGAGATCGGGGACATGACGAGGAGTCTCGAAATGGTCGAGACGTAAACATCGATATATTGGACGACTATATTCGGACATCGGAAAGGTTCTGAGTGGTTCGGGTATTTATCGGAGTACCGGAGAGTTACGGGAATTCGCCGGGGAGTATATGGGCCTTATTGGGCTTTAGGGGAAAGAGAGAAGGGAGGCTGCGCGCCCCCCAAGGCCTAGTCCGAATTGGACTTAGGGGAGGGGCGGCGCCCCCTCCTTCCTTCTCTTCTCTTTTCCCTTTCCTTCTCTCCTACTCCTACTACATGGAAGGGGGGAATCCTACTCCCGGTGGGAGTAGGACTCCTCCAGGGCGCGCCATAGCTAGGCCGGCCCTCCCCCCTCCTCCCTTCCTTTATATACGTGGCCAGGGGGCACCCCAGAGACACACAAGTTGATCATTGATCTCTCTTAGCCGTGTGCGGTGCCCCGCTCCACCATAATCCACCTCGGTCATCTCGTAGCGGTGCTTAGGCATAGCCCTGCGTCGGTAACTTCATCAACACCGTCACCACGCCGTCGTGCTGACGAAGCTCTCCCTCGAAGCTCTACTAGATCGTGAGTTCGCGGGACGTCACTGAGCTGAACGTGTGCTGAACACGGAGGTGCTGTATGTTCGGTACTGAGGATCGGTCGATCGTAAAAACGTACGACTACATCAACCACGTTGTCATAACGCTTCCGCTTTCAGTCTACGAGGGCACGTGGCCACACTCTCCCCTCTCGTCGCTATGCATCACCATGATCTTGCGTGTGCGTAGGAAATTTTTTGAAATTACTACGTTCCCCAACACTAGGAGGACCGGAAGCGTGGATACAAGGCTTGAAGCAATGGAGCAACAAGTTTTCAAGTGCCAGGAGATGGTGGAGCGTGGACTTGACTCCAATCACATAATGATCACAGAGTTCACCAAAAACCACAAGCTGGACGCCAAGGACATTGGGGAGGCCATATTCAAGCTTCACGAGAAAATCGAGCACCTCCAAGCCGAGATCTATGACCTGCAAAACCAAAACTGTGAGTATGAATATAGATTCAAGAGGATGAGTTTGGCTGCAGATTTAAGGATCCCGGAGACTCAATCATCCTTCTATGATGGTGAGCCTATGCCTTGGAAGATGGACGACAAGCCACCATCATCAACAACCCCATCACCACCACTTCCAAGGAAGGAGACATAATCAGATGGGTATGGGCACTCCCCTTGGCAGCTGCCAAGCTTGGGGGAGGTGCCCCGGTATCGTATCACCATCACACTCCTATCTTTACCATTTTTCTTAGTTCGATCCTTTTAGTAATATCTTATGGAGAGTAATGACTTCACATATAAAGAGTATGATGAATAAAAGTTGTTGAGAGTTAACAAACATAGTTTTGGTCATCGTTGCAATTAATAGGAAGTAACACAGAAAGAGAGGGTTTCAAATATAAATAAACTATCTTGGACATCTTTTATGATTGTGAGCACTCATAAAAGTATGACATGCTAAAGAGTTGATGTTGGACAAGGAAGACAACGTAATGGGTTATGTTTTCTTATATCTGAAATAAAGTATATTTTCATGGATCATCCAACATGTTGAGCTTGCCTTTCCCCCTCATGCTAGCCAAATTCTTTGCACCAAGTAGAGATACTACTTGTGCTTCCGAATACCCTTAACCCAGTTTTGCCATGAGAGTCCACCATATCTACCTATGGATTGAGTAAGATCCTTCAAGTAAGTTGTCATTGTTTCATGCAATAAAAATTGCTCTCTAAATATGTATGATTTATTAGTGTGGAGAAAATAAGCTTTATACGATCTTGTGATGTGGAAGCAATAAAAGCGACGGACTGCATAATAAAGGTCCATATCACAAGTGGCAATATAAAGTGACGTTCTTTTGCATTAAGATTTCGTGCATCCAACCCTAAAACCACATGACAACCTCTGCTTCCGTCTGCGAAGGGCCTATCTTTTATTCTTGTCCTTTACTTTATGCAAGAGTCATGGTGATCTTCACCTTTCCTTTTTACATTTTATCCTTTGGCAAGCACCTTGTGTTGGAAAGATCCTGATATATATGTCCAATTGGATGTAAGTTAGCATGAATTATTATTGTTGACGTTACCCTTGAGGTAAAAGGTTGGGAGGCAACACTATAAGACCCTATCTTTCTCTGTGTCCGATTAAAACTCCATACCCATAAGTATTGCGTGAGTGTTAGCAATTGTGAAAGACTATATGATAGTTGAGTATGTGGACTTGCTGAAAATCTCTTATTTGACTCTTTCCGATGTTATGATAAATTGCAATTGCTTCAATGACCGAGATCATAGTTTGTTAGTTTTCAATGAAGTTTCTGATTCATACTTGACATTGTGAATAGATTGTTACTTGGGCATAAGAAATCATATGACAATATCCATATATGTTGTTGTTATAAGAATGATCATGATGCCCTCATGTCCGTATTTTATTTTATTGACACCTCTATCTCTAAACATGTGGACATATTTTTCGTTATCGGCTTCCGCTTGAGGACAAGCGAGGTCTAAGCTTGGGGGAGTTTATACGTCCATTTTGCATTATGCTTTTATATCGATATTTATCGCATTATGGGATGTTATTACACGTTATGTCACAATACTTATGCCTATTCTCTCTTATTTTACAAGGTTTACATGAAGAGGGAGAATGCCGGCAGCTGGAATTCTAGGCTGAAAAAGGAGCAAATATTAGAGACCTATTCTGCACAACTCCAAAAGTCCTGAAACTCCACGGAAGTTATTTTTGGAATTAATAAAAAATACTGAGCGAAGAAAGTACAAGAGGGGGGCACCCACCATCCACGAGGGTTGGGGGCGCGCCCCTGCCTCGTGGGCCCCCTGGCAGGCCTCCGGTGCCCATCTTCTGCTATATGAAGTCTTTTACCTTGGAAAAAATCATAAGCAAGATTTCGGGAAGAAACTCCGCCGCCACGAGGCGGAACCTTGGCGGAACCAATCTAGGGCTCCGGCGGAGCTGTTCTGCCGGGGAAACTTCCCTCCGGGAGGGGGAAACCATCGCCATTATCATCGCCAACGATCCTCTCATCGGGAGGGGGTCAATCTCCATCAACATATTCACCAGCACCATCTCCTCTAAAACCCTAGTTCATCTCTTGTATCCAATCTTTGTCCCAAAGCCTCAGATTGGTACCTGTGGATTGCTAGTAGTGTTGATTACTCCTTGTAGTTGATGCTAGTTGGTTTATTTGGTGGAAGATCATATGTTCAGATCCTTTATGCATATTAATACCCCTCTGATTATGAACATGAATATGATTTGTGAGTAGTTACGTTTGTTCCTGAGGACATGGGAGAAGTCTTGCTATAAGTAGTCATGTGAATTTGGTATTCGTTCGATATTTTGATGAGATGTATGTTGTCTTTCCTCTAGTGGTGTTATGTGAACGTAGACTACATGACACTTCACCATTGTTTGGGCCTAGAGGAAGGCATTGGGAAGTAATAAGTAGATGATGGGTTGCTAGAGTGACAGAAGCTTAAACCCTAGTTTATGAGTTGCTTCGTAAGAGGCTGATTTGGATCCATATGTTTCATGCTATGGTTAGGTTTACCTTAATACTTCTTTTGTAGTTGCGGATGCTTGCAATAGGGGTTAATCATAAGTGGGTTGCTTGTACAGGAAAGGGCAACACCCAAGCACCGGTCCACCCACATACCAAATTATCAAAGTAACAAACGCGAATCATATGAGCGTGATGAAAACTAGCTTGACGATAATTCCCATGTGTCCTCGGGAGCGCTTTCTCTATATAAGAGTTTCTCTAGGCTTGTCCTTTGCTACAAAAAGGATTGGGCCATCTTGCTGCACCTTATTTACTTTCATTACTTGTTGCCCATTACAAATTACCTTATCACAAAACTATCTGTTACCGATAATTTTCAGTGCTTGCACAGAATACCTTACTGAAAACCGCTTGTCATTTCCTTCTGCTCCTCGTTGGGTTTGACACTCTTACTTATCGAAAGGACTACGATAGATCCCCTATACTTGTGGGTCATCAAGACTCTTTTCTGGCGCCGTTGCCGGGGAGTGAAGCGCCTTTGGTAGGTGGAATTTGGTAAGGAAAAATATATATAGTGTGATGAAATTTACTGTCACTTGTTACTATGGAAAGTAATCCTCTGAGGGGCTTGTTCGGGGTATCTTCACCCCGACCAGTAGAGCAAAGAGTTGCTCCTCAACCTACTGAACCTACTGAAAATGTTTACTTTGAAATTCCTTCGTGTATGATAGAGAAACTGCTAGCTAATCCTTTTACAGGAGATGGAACATTACATCCCGATTTGCACCTAATCTATGTGGATGAAGTTTGCGGATTATTTAAGCTTGCAGGTATGCCCGAGGATGTTATCAAGAAGAAGGTCTTCCCTTTATCTTTGAACGGAGAGGCATTGACATGGTTTAGGCTATGTGATGATATGGGATCATGGAACCACAACCGACTGAAATTGGAATTTCATCAGAAGTTTTATCCTATGCATCTTGTTCATCGTGATCGTAATTATATATATAATTTTTGGCCTCACGAAGGAGAAAGCATCGCTCAAGCTTGGGGGAGGCTTAAGTCAATGTTATATTCATGCCCCAATCATGAGCTCTCAAGATAAATGATTATTCAAAAAATTTCTGCCCGGCTTTCTCTCAATAATCGCTCCATGCTCGATACTTCTTGTACTGGCTCTTTTATGATGAAGACTATTGAATTCAAATGGGATTTATTGGAAAGAATTAAACGCAACTCTGAAGATTGGGATCTCGACGAAGGTAAGGAGTCAGGTATAACACCTAAGTTTGATTGTGTTAAATCTTTTATGGATACCGATGTTTTCCGTGAATTTAGCACTAAATATGGACTTGACTCTGAGATAGTAGCTTCTTTCTGTGAATCCTTTGCTACTCATGTTGATCTCTTAAAGGAGAAGTGGTTTAAATATAATCCTCCTACTGAAGTAAAAGTAGTTGCACCTATTAAAGTTGAAGAAAAGACTATCACTTATAATGATCCTGTCGTTCCTACTACTTATATTGAGCAACCACCTTTTCCTGTTAGAATAAAGGATCATGCTAAAGCTTCAACTGTGGTCAACAAAAGTAACATTAAGACACCCAAACCCCCTGAGCAAATTAAAGTTGAACCTAGTGTTGCTATGGTTAAAGATCTCTTGGCTGATAATATTGATGGGCGTGTTATTGACTTCTGCAATGAAGCTGCTAGAATTGCTAGACCTGATGCTAAAAATAAACATAGACCTGTTGTAGGCATACCTGTTATTTCTGTTAAGATAGGAGATCATTGTTATCATGGCTTATGTGATATGGGTGCTAGTGCAAGTGCAATACCTAACTCTTTATACAAAGAAATTATGCATGATATTGCACCTGCTGAGTTAGAGGAAATTGATGTTACAATTAAGACTGCCAATAGAGACACTATTTCAGCAGTTGGGATTGTTAGAGATGTAGAAGTCTTGTGTGGGAAAATTAAATATCCTGCTGATTTTCTTGTTCTTGGTTCCCCACAAGATAGCTTTTGTCCCATCATATTTGGTAGACCCTTCTTGAATACTGTTAATGCTAGGATAGACTGCGAAAAGGACGTTGTTACTATTGGTTTGGGGGGTATGTCTCATGAGTTTAACTTTGCTAAATTTCGTAGACAACCCCGTGATAAGGAATCGCCTAGTAAAGATGAAATTATTGGTCTTGCTTCTATTGTCGTGCCTCCTAATGATCCTTTAGAACAGTATTTGCTAGACCATGAAAATGATATGTTTATGAATGAAAGAAGGGAAATAGATGAAGTATTCTTTAGATAGGAACCTATTTTGAAACACAACTTGCCTGTTGAAATCCTAGGGGGTCCTCCTCCACCCAAGGGTGATCCCGTGTTTGAGCTTAAACCATTACCTAGTACTCTTAAATATGCTTATCTTGATGAGAAGAAGATATATCCTGTTATTATTAGTGCTAACCTTTCAGAGCATGAAGAAAAGAAATTATTGAAAACTCTGAAGAAGCATCGTGCTGCTATTGGATATACTCTTGATGATCTTAAGGGCATTAGTCCCACTCTATGCCAACACAAAATAAAATTGGAGAAAGACGGTAAACCAGTTGTTGATCACCAACGCGATTGAATCCTAAGATGAAAGAAGTGGTAAGGAAAGAAATACTAAAGCTTCTGGAGGCACGTATAATTTATCCTGTTGTTGATAGTCAGTGGGTGAGTCTTGTCCATTGTGTCCCTAAGAAGGGAGGTATTACTGTTGTTCCTAATGATAAAGATGAATTGATCCCACAAAGAATTGTGACAGGTTATAGAATGGTAATTGATTTCCGCAAATTAAATAAAGCTACTAAAAAGGATCATTACCCTTTACCTTTTATTGATCAAATGCTAGAAAGATTATCCAAACATACGCATTTTTGCTTTCTAGATGGTTATTCTGGTTTCTCTCAAATACCTGTGTCAAAAGAGGATCAAGAAAAGACCACTTTTACTTGCCCTTTCGGTACCTTTGCTTATAGACGTATGCCTTTTGGTTTATGTAACGCACCTGCTACCTTTCAAAGATGCATGATGGCTATATTCTCTGATTTTTGTGAAAAGATTGTTGAGGTTTTCATGGATGATTTCTCCGTATATGGAACTTCTTTTGATGATTGCTTGAGCAACCTTGATCGAGTTTTGCAGAGATGTGAAGAAACTAACCTTGTCTTGAATTGGGAGAAGTGCCACTTTATGGTTAATGAAGGTATTGTCTTGGGGCATAAAATTTCTGAAAGAGGTATTGAAGTTGACAAAGCTAAAGTTGATGCTATTGAAAAGATGTCGTGTCCCAAGGACATTAAAGGTATAAGAAGTTGCCTTGGTCATGCCGGTTTTTATAGGAGGTTCATTAAGGACTTATCTAAAATCTCTAGGCCTCTAACTTATCTCTTACAAAAAGATATTCCTTTTGTCTTTAATGATGATTGTGTAGAAGCATTTGAAATACTTAAGAAAGCTTTGATTTATGCACCTATTGTTCAGCCACCTGATTGTAATTTACCCTTTGAAATTATGTGTGATGCTAGAGATTATGCTGTAGGTGTTGTTCTAGGACAAAGAGTTGATAAGAAATTAAATGTTATCCAATATGCTAGTAAAACTCTAGACAATGCCCAGAGAAATTATGCTACTACTGAAAAAGAATTTTTAGCAGTTGTATTTGCTTGTGATAAGTTCAGACCTTATATTGTTGATTCTAAAGTAACTGTTCACACTGATCATGCTGCTATTAAATACCTTATGGAAAAGAAAGATGCTAAACGTAGACTTATTAGATGGGTTCTCTTGCTAAAAGAATTTGATTTGCATATTATTGATAGAAAGGGAGCTGAGAACCCCGTTGCAGACAACTTGTCTAGGTTAGAGAATGTTCTTGATGACCCACTACCTATTGATGATAGCTTTCCTGATGAACAATTAGCTGTCATAAATGCTTCTCGTGCTGCTCCATGGTATGCTGATTATGCTAATTATATTGTTGCTAAATTTATACCACCTAGTTTCACATACCAGCAAAAGAAAAAGGTTTTCTATGATTTAAGACATCACTTCTGGGATGACCCACACCTTTATAAAGAAGGAGTAGATGGTGTTATTAGACATTGTATACCTGAGCATGAACAAGAACAGATCCTACGCAAGTGTCACTCCGAAGCTTATGGAGGACACCACGCTGGAGATAGAACTGCACATAAGGTAATGCAATCCGGTTTTTATTGGCCTACTCTCTTCAAAGATGCCCGTAAGTTTGTCTTATCTTGTGATGAATGTCAAAGAATTGGTAATATTAGTAGACGTCAAGAAATGCCTATGAATTATTCACTTGTTATTGAACCATTTTATGTTTGGGGCTTTGATTATATGGGACCGTTTCCTTCCTCTAATGGGTATACACATATTTTAGTTGCTGTTGATTACGTTACTAAGTGGGTAGAAGCTATTCCAACTAGTAGTGCTGATCATAACACCTCTATTAAGATGCTTAAAGAAGTTATTTTTCTGAGGTTTGGAGTCCCTAGATATTTAATGACTGATGGTGGTTCACATTTTATTCATGGTGCTTTTCATAAAATGCTTGCTAAGTATGATGTTAATCATAGAATTGCATCTCCATATCACCCACAGTCTAGTGGTCAAGTAGAATTGAGTAATAGAGAGATCAAATTAATTTGGCAAAAGACTGTTAATAGATCTAGAAAGAATTGGTCCAAGAAACTTGATGATGCATTACGGGCCTATAGAACTGCATATAAAAATCCTATGGGTATGTCTCCGTATAAAATGGTTTATGGAAAAGCTTGTCAGTTACCTCTCGAACTAGAACATAAGGCATATTGGGACACTAAAGAGCTCAATTATGATTTCAAACTTGCTGGTGAGAAGAGGTTATTTGACATAGCTCACTTGATGAATGGAGAACCCAGGCCTATGAGAATGCCAAACTGTTTAAAGAAAAAGTTAAAAGATGGCATGACAAAAGGATATAAAAGCGTGAGTTTAATGTAGGTGATTATGTGTTCCTATTCAACCCTCATTCAAGATTTTTTGCAGGAAAACTTCTCTCCAAATGGGAAGGTCCTTACGTTATCGAGGAGGTATATCGTTCCGGTGCCATAAAAATCAACAACTTTGAAGGCACAAATCCGATTGTGGTGAACGGTCAAAGAATCAAACATTATATCTCAGGTAATCCAATAAATGTTGAAAGTAATGTTATTGAAACCGTAACCCCGGAGGAATACATAAGGGACACTTTCCAGAACGTTTCAGACTCCAAAAAGGAATAGGTATGTGGTACGGTAGGTAAACCGACTCCAAAACAGTTCTAATGCATTTTTTCTCCGTTTTGGAATATTTAAGAAAATAGGAAAATAAGAAGTAGTCCGGGAAGGACACGAGGCTTCCACGAGGGTGGAGGGCGCGCCCTACCCCCCTGGGCGTGCCCCTGCCTCGTGGGCACCTCGTGTGCTCTCCGGACTCCGTTTTCTTGCACGATACTTCTTTTGGTCGGTAAAAATTCATTATATAATCTCCCGAAGGTTTTGACCACCGTACCATGCAAATATCCTCTATTTTTGTTTCGAGCTGTTTTTCTGACAGATCTAGATCACCATGAGATCTCCAAGTGCCCCCAAGGACAAGTTCTTCGAGAAGGTCATCAACCCCTACCTCGCGGAAGTGCTGCAACATCCTCAAACCGTTGAGATGCATGAGGGAGTGTTGCACATCCGCGATGTTGAGGGACCTAGGAGGACCGGAAGCGTGGAGACAAGGCTTGAAGAATTAGAGCAACAAGTTTTCAAGTGTCAGGAGATGGAGGAGCGTGGACTCGACTCCAATCACATAATGATCACGTAGTTCACCAACAACCACAAGCTGGACGCCAAGGACATTGGGGAGGCCATCTTCAAGCTTCACGAGAAAATCGAGCACCTCCAAGCCCAGATCTATGACCTGCAAAACCAAAACTGTGAGTATGAATATAGATTCAAGAGGATGAGTTTGGCTGCAGATTTAAGGATCCCGGAGACTCGATCATCCTTCTATGATGGTGAGCCTATGCCTTGGAAGATGGATGACAAGCCTACATCATCAACAACCCCATCACCACCACTTCCAAGGAAGGAGACATAATCACATGGTTATGGGCACTCCCCTTGGCAGCTGCCAAGCTTGGGGGAGGTGCCCCGGTATCGTATCACCATCACACTCCTATCTTTACCGTTTTTCTTAGTTCGATCCTTTTAGTAATATCTTGATCTAGTAGAATAAAGTTTTAGTATGATTTAGTTTTGAGTTCTGCTTTATGATCCTTCTATGTAATCGAGTCCGTGAGCTATATATAATAAGATTAGTGTTGAGTCAAGGGCTTGATTATCTTGCTATGATCTTGAGAGAAAAGAGAAAGAATAAAAAGAAGTAAAGCGATCATATTGATCTTATGGAGAGTAATGACTTCACATAGAAAGAGTATGATGAATAAAAGTTGTTGAGAGTTGACAAACATAGTTTTGGTCATCGTTGCAATTAATAGGAAGTAACACAAAAAGAGAGGTTTTCACATATAAATACACTATCTTGGACATCTTTTATGATTGTGAGCACTCATTAAAGTATGACATGCTAAAGAGTTGATGTTGGACAAGGAAGACAATGTAATGGGTTACGTTTTCTTATATCTGAAATAAAGTATATTGTCATGGATCATCCAGCATGTTGAGCTTGCCTTTCCCCCTCATGCTAGCCAAATTCTTTGCACCAAGTAGAGATACTACTTGTGCTTCCGAATACCCTTAAACCCAGTTTTGCCATGAGAGTCCACCATATCTACCTATGGATTGGGTAAGATCCTTCAAGTAAGTTGTCATTGTTGCATGCAATAAAAATTGCTCTCTAAATATGTATGATTTATTAGTGTGGAGAAAATAAGCTTTATACGATCTTGTGATGTGGAAGCAATAAAAGCGACGGACTGCATAATAAAGGTCCATATCACAAGTGGCAATATAAAGTGACGTTCTTTTGCATTAAGATTTCGTGAATCCAACCCTAAAAGCACATGACAACCTTTGCTTCCCTCTGCGAAGGGCCTATCTTTTATTCTTGTCTTATACTTTATGCAAGAGTCATGGTGATCTTCACCTTTCCTTTTTACATTTTATTCTTTGGCAAGCACCTTGTGTTGGAAAGATCCTGATATATATATATATATATATATATATATATATATATATATATATATATATATATATATATATATATATATCCAATTGGATGTAAGTTAGCATGAATTATTATTGTTGACATTACCCTTGAGGTAAAAGGTTGGGAGGCAACACTATAAGCCCCTATCTTTCTCTGTGTCCGATTAAAACTCCATACCCATAAGTATTGCCTGAGTGTTAGCAATTGTGAAAGACTATATGATAGTTGAGTATGTGGACTTGTTGAAAAGCTCTTATTTGACTCTTTCCGATGTTATGATAAATTGCAATTGCTTCAATGACCGAGATCATAGTTTGTTAGTTTTCAATGAAGTTTCTGATTCATACTTGATATTGTGAATAGATTGTTACTTGAGCATAAGAAATCATATGACAATATCCATATATGTTGCTGTTATAAGAATGATCATGATGCCCTCATGTCCGTATTTTATTTTATCGACACCTCTATCTCTAAACATGTGGACATATTTTTCGTTATCGGCTTCCGCTTGAGGACAAGCGAGGTCTAAGCTTGGGGGAGTTTATACGTCCATTTTGCATTATGCTTTTATATCGATATTTATCGCATTATGGGCTGTTATTACACGTTATGTCACCATACTTATGCCTATTCTCTCTTATTTTACAAGGTTTACATGAAGAGGGAGAATGCCGGCAGCTGGAATTCTGGGCTGAAAAAGGAGCAAATATTAGAGACCTATTCTGCACAACTCCAAAAGTCCTGAAACTCCACGGAAGTTATTTTTGGAATTAATAAAAAATACTGAGCGAAGAAAGTACAAGAGGGGGCCACCCACCATCCACGAGGGTTGGGGGCGCGCCCCCTGCCTCGTGGGCCCCCTGGCAGGCCTTCGGTGCCCATCCTCTGCTATATGAAGTCTTTTACCTTGGAAAAAATCATAAGCAAGCTTTCTGGAAGAAACTCCGCCGCCACGAGGCGGAACCTTGGCGGAACCAATCTAGGGCTCCGGCGGAGCTGTTCTGCCGGGGAAACTTCCCTCCGGGAGGGGGAAACCATCGCCATCGTCATCACCAACGATCCTCTCATCGGGAGGGGGTCAATCTCCATCAACATCTTCACCAGCACCATCTCCTCTAAAACCCTAGTTCATCTCTTGTATCCAATCTTTGTCCCAAAGCCTCAGATTGGTACCTGTGGGTTGCTAGTAGTGTTGATTACTCCTTGTAGTTGATGCTAGTTGGTTTATTTGGTGGAAGATCATATGTTCAGATCCTTTATGCATATTAATAGCCCTCTGATTATGAACATGAATATGATTTGTGAGTAGTTACGTTTGTTCCTGAGGACATGGGAGCAGTCTTGCTATAAGTAGTCATGTGAATTTGGTATTCGTTCGATATTTTGATGAGATGTATGTTGTCTTTCCTCTAGTGGTGTTATGAGAACGTCGACTACATGACACTTCACCATCGTTTGGGCCTAGAGGAAGGCATTGGGAAGTAATAAGTAGATGATGGGTTGCTAGAGTGACAGAAGCCTAAACCCTAGTTTATGAGTTGCTTCGTAAGGGGCTGATTTGGATCCATATGTTTCATGTTATGGTTAGGTTTACCTTAATACTTCTTTTGTAGTTGCGGATGCTTGCAATAGGGGTTAATCATAAGTGGGTTGCTTGTCCAAGAAAGGGAAGCACCCAAGCACCGGTCCACCCATAAACCAAATTATCAAAGTAACGAACGCGAATCATATGAGCGTGATGAAAACTAGCTTGACGATAATTCCCATGTGTCCTCGGGAGCGCTTTCTCTATATAAGAGTTTGTCTAGGCTTGTCCTTTGCTACAAAAAGGATTGGGCCATGTTGCTGCACCTTATTTACTTTCCTTACTTGTTGCGCGTTACAAATTACCTTATCACAAAACTATCTGTTACCGATAATTTCAGTGCTTGCAGAGAATACCTTACTGAAAACCGCTTGTCATTTCCTTCTGCTCCTCGTTGGGTTCGACACTCTTACTTATCGAAAGGACTACGATAGATCCCCTATACTTGTGGGTCATCAGACGTCTATGATGATTTGGTCAATCTCAAGATTTCTCGGCTCGGTCTCTCAGAGGGGCTCATACGTGCAACGTGTATGCACATTCATAGGGTGAGTATATGTGTGTGTATATAAGCATCTGCATAAGCATTGTATTTCTTAGAAAAACATTCAATTTTGTTTTCAATAAACTTGGTAGTAGAAGAATGTGTTGTCTAGGTGCATTGTCATGAGAGGTCAAAAGACCAATGAAATTATGCCTTTTTAATAATAAAACCAAATGAATGCATTGATTGCTCTGACCTATCCAATGTCCAAGCTCATAATAACAAGATTATCATAGAATGATCTGCCAAAGTGTAGGTGAGTTCATATCCTTGTCTGATACCCACATCTCTTAGAAAAGAGCAACACTTTCCTAAACAAAAAGATGAATATCTTATTCACATTTTATTCTCTGTCTTAGAATTATCCAATTCAATTCCGTATATTTGTTTTGCCTCTACATAGAGATTCAAGTTTGATGGGCATAGGCATAGAAGGCACCGGGAAATACAGATGGATAACTAGAATTATAGCATGTACTTATTTGTCTTCAAGATAGATGACTAGAATTATAGGATGTACTTATCTATCTTCAAGATGGATAACTGGAATTATAGCATGCACTTATCCGTCTTCTCGATCTTCATGCATCTCCTTCCAACTCTGCCACCTCGGCGTGACTATGGTATGCGTCGTTGGAACGCTTGGCGCGGTCACACACTTGCTATCATCAAGGGAAGCTGGGTGTCATGGGAGAATGTTCGATAGGCCACCCGCTAAAGCATCGTGCCGCAACAATATTCAACAATGGTATAAGGGCTAATCGAGTACTCCCACAAGTTACATTTCACAAACTTAGACCTCCCCACTGTTGTTTAATTGGATTTAAACTTCAAAATCGTAGGTTCTCCCTCCGTTCCTAAATATACACTAGTGGAAAAACGGCTAGCCACAACTTTCGTTGGTGGCGCACCATTTTCCATCAGCATAATTAGCACGCTTGACTTTGAGTTCCCTTTTGGATGGGCTTCTGGAAAAGAAGGTGCACCTTGTTGATATGAGTCATCTATCATTCCTATTAAGCCCGAAAGTCACAACTACCCTACCCCTACTATGAACATGAGTAACCCGAGCTCCCTCCTCTTTCCCACTCCAAGCGGCGGCGCCGCTGGAGGAAGATGAGAGGGTAGCCAGGTGAGACATGGTGGCTCTTAGAAGGAGGGGCGGATAGAAGGAAAGGGGTCCTTTTGTTTATTGAGACGCTGGGGAATTTCAGTAGCAAGACCATGGAATCTGATGCATGTTTTTTCATTGTATGATGGTGTGTGTCATTGGTTGTTGGTTGCAGACCTGCAACCCTTCATTAGAAATTAAAGGAAGGTTCAATTAACTAAATGCAAATCAAATCCTTCATGTGACACCAAAACTAAGATCTTATGATTGGGCTTCGACGCGATGGCCACATGATAATTTACTATGTGACTTTAGTTTTGTTTGGCTCACTTTTTCTCTATGAGGTTGGCCATGTTCCTTGTGGTGGAGTCTTACCACTCCAATTCTAGTCCTAGACTTGGCATGGGGTGATCAAATTTTTCTTGAGTTACTCTAGGCTTTTCGGCGCTACTCTTTCAGCGGTATGACATGCCAGTCAACTACACGAAGTCTATGATGATTTTGTCAGTCTCAAAGTTTGTCGGCTAGGTCTCCCATAGGTCCTCATAGGTGCAAGGTGTATGTGCATTTATAGGGTGAGTATATGTGTATGTATATAAGCATCTGCATAAGCATTGTATTTCTTAAAAGAACATTCGGTTTTTAATTTTCATAAACTTTGTACTAGAGGAATGTGTTGTATAGGTGCATTGTCGTTAGAGGACAAAAGATCAATGAAATTATGTCTTTTTAATAAAATTAAATGAATGCATTGATTGCCCTGACATATCCAATGTCGAAGCTCACAATAATGAGATCTCATAAGACTGATCTACTAAAGTGTTGGTGAGTCCATATTATGAGTAGGGCATTTTGGAGACCGAGCTCCATGGAGCCCTTTATTTTAAAAAATTCAAATTCGTAAATTTTGGTTTCAAAAAAATCTGGGAAAAAATACACATGTATGCGAGAATGTAAAGTGTACGTGTGAAAAAATTCAGGATGAAATACCTTGAATTGTGAGCTGCACAAAAAGAACAAAATCATGGACTTTAAAAATGAACAGTACATATGTTAGAAAGCCTCAGATTTGTCTTTCTTGTGTAGCTCACATTTTAATGTATTTCGACATGAAAATTTGCACACATGTATATTATGTATCTAGATATATGTGTATTTATTTTCAGAATTTTTTGAAACTGAAAATTTGAATTTTGAAGTTTTCAAATAAAGGCCTCCATGAAGCTCGGTCTCCGTTTGGCATTTTTGCCATATTATTGTCTAATACCCATGAGTCTCTTATAAAAGAGCACGCTTCCCTAAACAAAAGATGAATATCATATTTGTCATTTTATTTCTCTGTCTTAGAATTATCCAATACCATTTTGTGTATTTATTTTGCTTGTACATACTAGAGATTCAAGTTTAATGGGCATAAGCATAGAAGACATCAGGAAATACTGGCAGATAACTGGAATTATAGCATGCACTCATCCACCCTCTTGTTCTTCATGCATCTTCTTCCTACTCTGCCACCTCACCATGATTATGGTATGCGTCACTGCAACGCTTGGCGCGGTCACACGCTGGCGATCATGAAGGGAAGCTGGGTGCCATGGGAGAATGTTCGGTAGGCCACCCATTAAAGGATCATGCCGTAGGAGTACTCTACAATGTTATTAGGGCTAATCGAATACTACCACAACTTCCCAAAAATGTGACGTCGAGGATCTAGCTTCATTTACATTTTACAAACTTTGACCTCCCCGATGTTGTCTCGGGAAGTATTGTCTAACTAAACAATGGTACACTTTTGTTTGGCGTCCAAGTTTAAGTTTCTCCCACATAAAAAAAATATTACAACAAAATATAGTGGTTAAAATTTGCATTTGGAAGGCATTACAGACGTGAACTAGCTGGAGTAATTGCAGAGATATAGAGATGGAAGGGTTGCTCGATATTATTTTTCCCTAATAATAAATTTACCTTTTCTAAATGTCCAGTCTCCATCCGCAAAGAAGTATAAATCTCATGAATGCATTTAAAATCTATGAGTTGTCTTAGTAAGAAAAGTTCCTCCTTCCCGCTACCACAACTTGGAAACTTAGCACGGTTTTACATTTTGTTTCACTATTCACTAGTTTTTTTTTCATCTTTCCCTCGGATTACTACTTTGCTATCAGTCACTTTATTAATGTGAATATTACTTATCTTTGCCGGTTGAAGGCAAAAAGCACAAAAGTAAGCCTTCTTAACCGTCCCCACCCGATGGTCCCTGTAAAATCCATCTGCCACATCCTTGCACTAGCGCCCCCCCTGCGCCATACCTCTTGCGTGCGTCACGTGCATCGTCGTTCCCGTCCCAAACCAATTGCTTGGTTCCTAAGAGCATCTCCAGCCGTTCGGCCTCCCAGAACGTCGAAAAAGCGTCGTCTGGAGCTGAACCGGTGTATCTTTTCGGCGTGGAGGCGATTGTGTTCCCAGTCGCCGCCCCAGGTCGCCCCCAAATCGACGCAAACATGGCACAAACTCGACGATTTGATTCAAATTTGCACAAACACGGCATAAACTCGGCGATTTCATTCATATTTGTACAAAAAAAAACAGAGAACAACTAAGCCTAGCCTAGCCTAGCCTACTCTCCGCTGCCCGCCATAGCCCGCTGCCGCCTTCTACATGCCGAGGAGCCTATAGAACGGGTGTAGTCGCCGCCGTCGTCATCGTCGTCGCGCGCCCCGCCGGAGCCGCCGCCGTCCCTGCTGCACCCCTGGCCAGGGTCGCCGACGCACGGAGGGGGGTTGGACGGCCCGGCCTCATCCTCCACGCCGCTGTCGAGGACGATGATGCCACCCTCCTCATGTCCGCGGCGCCGGGCCTGGAGCTTCATGTATGCCTGACGCTGGCGGAGCACCTGCTCACGGACGTAGTCCTCCCTCGCCCACTTGAGGGCGGCCTCGTCGTCGAGGGCCACCATGTCCGCATGCTCCGGCTTCACGGGGAGCAGCCCGGCTCGGGCTTCGGGTGGACCAGGCGGAGGGAGCGCGGGGAGGGGCGGAGGCCCTCGTTGATGATGATGGCGCCGCTGCGTGTGCGGCGCCGAAGAAGAGTCTCCTTTGGCTCCGGCTTGACGGGGCGGAGCGCCGGCGAGCTGGAGGAGAGCGAGCTGGAGCCCGACAAGGAGGACGTCCCCGACTCCATTCGTCGCGGCGTCCAGGAGCTACCACGGCGGCGAGAGAACGACAGGCGCGGCGTGTTGCCGGTCTCGATGTGGTCGAGGATGGCCTCGAGGGTGCGCCCGGGCACGCCCCACCACTCGCGCCGCCCGTCGGCGTTGTGGCGGCCGCGGGGGATGATGCCGTTGGCAGAGGCGATCTGCTCTTCGCGGCAGCGCTCGAAGTACATCATCCACAGCGTGTGGATGTCGGCGGCGTACCTCGGCTCGTTCCGCTGCGCCTCCGTCAGCGACGAGTGGATACGGGCGATCTCGGCCCGCCGTTCCACCCCATTCGGGCACCGGTGGCACCGGGACACCGCCGGCGCTCAGCTTCCACGAGCCCGGCACCCGCATGTCCGGGGGCGCCGGATAGTCGGCCTCATAGAACGGTGGTGAACAGGAGAAGAGACGATAGTGATCTATGCGCTGGATTCGGAAGCCTCGACATGAGCAAGGATGGGATGGTGTCCCCAGGTCGAACGGTGGCGAGCAATGCAGTGGGGTCAAATGCCTCATTGTACCGCCGTGGTACTCAATAGGCTACGCTGAAACTGCCACTCTTAGCGGTAGTACCGCTTGAGCACAACCAGTGTGCATAATGGTTGGATTCGAGCCCCCACTGTAAAAGGGGTCTTCTTCCTCAAGAAGACTCACCTCTTTTTCCTCCATTGCTCCATTGTTGCCCAAAGCTTAAACTCACCTAACCTTCCTCCCTAGCCATGAAAACTTGTTGATTCTCTTGGGTTTGGAGGAGAAGGCCTTGATCTACGCCTCCACCGAGAGAAATTTGATTGCCCCCTACTATCTCTTGTGTATCTTGCTACTCTTGGGTGTTTGCGCACCCTAGACGGAAGGGGCCACGTCGGAGCCACATTCCATTATGGTGAAGCTTTGTGGTGGTGTTGGGAGCCTTCAATTAAGTTGTGGAGAGATTCCCAACCTTGTTTGTAAAGGTCTAGTCGCCACCTTCAAGTACACCGCTAGTGGAATCACGACATCTTGCATTGTGCGAGGGCATGAGGAGAATACAGTGGCCCTAGTGGCTTCTTTGGGTAGCATTGCACCTCCACATCGCTCCAATGGAGACGTACCTCCCCCAAGAGGAGGGAACTTCGGTAACACATCCTCGTCTCCATCAACTCCTCTTGTAGTTACATCTTACCTTTACTTTGTGCAAGCTTATATTGTGTTTCTATCTTGTGCTTTCATTTGTTGTTGCTGTTGAGCTTGTCATATACGTTGTTCACCTAGTTGCACATCTAGGCAACCTAATTTCTTGTTGAGCTTGATTTCTTAAAAGAAGTAAAAAAAATAGTCGCCTATTCACCATCTCCAGTCGACGATACCGATCCTTTTCAACTCTCTTTTGCTAAAGCTGATATCCCTCTCGATCATACTGATTGCTTGCTTCGATCCATGCACTGCCCCATTTCGAGATGCGTCTTGCACTAACTTCTCGTCTTCACCTCCTTATGGAACCATCAAAACTTTTCCATCAGAAGACATATGAGCCAGACGAATGTAGTAGTTGCCGCAGGAGTGGAAGAAGAAACCGGTGAGGGCATGCGGGCAACCTCCTAAGAACATGGGGGTTAGAGTAGAGGGAACACCACGATTTTGACACACACATGTAGTGGCAGAGCGACCTGTACAACATATTTAGCAGGATCATCTTCGCGAGGAGGTTAACGGGGAGGCTCACTACCAGTTGTCGCTTCCTCCGCCTCACCCCCCCTCTTGCCCACCTGCATCCATGCTGCCGCTGTAGATGGATGAAGTACCGGAAGGGGCTCCTCCCGGCTATGAGAAACGGTGGGCCCATTGCCACTAATGAGGAAGGGGTGGGGCCGCTACCTCCTCGCCGCCGTCGTTGTGGGATTGGACCACCGCCGCACCATGCGCCTTTGCCATCCCTTCGGTAGACTAGGTGGGCACCTCCTCCGTTAGGGTTGACGAGGCTCGTGAGAGATGGGTGAAAGGGATACGTGGGCTTCAACTTGCGGCCGACCCAATTAACCAGAATGCAGCGATTTTCCCATCAAAGTAGCTGCCCTGTAGAACAAATAGCCCACTATGGAATAACAACATAGTGCAACGACCAAAAAATGTCCCTAGTGTATGATCGAACAACCAGAAAAGGAGAGGGCGTGAGAGGGCTGAGATTAGGCTCGGTTATACTGTCCTAAATTGACCCCTCCCCCGAATTGAAGGACCAACGAGACTAGCACGGCGAGGACCAAGAAGCCCAACATGCGCCATTTTTTACTGTTCTGGCTACTGGGCGCATATCCCCCCTCCGTCCTTGGCTCGACCCATTTACTTTTCTTTTAAACTTAAAAAAAGTGTGTGGCATGGGAGTCGAACTCTCACACTCGAGGTTTAAATCCAAACATAGTACCAAACTACCAACTAGGACAGCTTAAATGATGTGCCAAATTACTTGTTTTGTTCTTCTTCTTATCCGCTGAACGTAATACTAAACAAACGCAATGCTTCTCTGTTCGATTTTCCATTTTCCTTTTTTTTGTCTGGCTTGTTTTTTTAGTTTTAGTTTTTGCCCTTTTCCTTTCTTTTATTTTCTTAATTTACATTTTTTTCAAGTTCGTGCAATTTTTATAATTTGCAAACTTTGTTCAAATTCATGTACTTTCCTCACATTTGTGAACTTTTTCCAAATCCATGATTTTTTGGGGTCAAATTCATGAAGTTTTTTAAATTCGCTAACTTTTGTTTGAATCTATGAACTTTTTTCAAATTCGTGAACCCTTTTCCAAAACCCGTGAACTTTTTTCGAATCCGTGAACTTTTTTAAATGCGTGAATATATTCAAATCTATGAATTCTTTTCAATTTTAAGAGTTTTTTAAAATTGATTTTTTTAATAATCGTGAAGTTATTCTCAAAATCGATGATTTTTTTCCAAATCCGCACTTTTTTATTGAAACTCCACAAACTTTTTTCAAATTCATTAAACTTTTTCAAAATTTTGAACATTTTCGTATTTGCGGACTTTTCCCGATTAATGGTTTTATTTTGAAATTTCTTGTTTTCTTACAAAATTTTCGGAATCCATGTTTTACAAAAGTGAAACGGTGAATGGTTGCCAATTCAAGGGCGAACGAAGCGAAAGAAGCAGCGAGCAGTTCCCCGTCGCTGTTGTTGGGCCAGGCTCAGGTGCGCCAGGTCTCAACGATAAGAGAGACCCACGTTGTCTTCTCTTTGGTCTATCGCCAAGCGAACCTGCATCCTCCCGTCAAAAAAAAGAGCAGCCAAGCTAAGCCGCATCATCATCTTCTTCCTCCTCCTCCTCCGTCCCGATCTCCTTTTCTCCTCTCCCAAACCCTATCACAAATCGATCATGTTGGATCACATTCGTTAAATCTTTTTAAAAAAAATTGAACATATTCGTATTTGTGGACTTTTTTCAATTCATGATTTTATTTAAAAATTTCTTGTTTTCTTACAAAATTTTCAAAATCAATGCTTTACGAAAGTGAAACACCGCCGAACAAAGCGAAAGAACTAGCGAGCAGTTCCCTCCCCGTCGCTGCTGTGATGGCTAGGTACATCATCTTGATGCACTGGCTGGGAGATGAATGAAAGTATGCATTTGCAAAAGAAATGAAAGTACATGCCTCATTTGGTGTAAATCTTATTGCCCCTAACCTACCCGAGGACAAAGCTTATAACAAAGGGTTCCCAAGTATTGATCTACTGAAGCACTACCTACGAACTGAAGTCTCTTATAAAGAGAAAGGTTTCCAAAAGCAAAACAACAACAACTTAATCTTTGAATAACCCAACACCATATTATTGCATTATTTCTTGTCCCTGTAATATACTAGTGATGCAAGTTTCATAGATATAGGCATAGAAGGCACCAGGAGCTACCAGTACAAGATGCAGTACGTCCTTCCCCATAACAACTGCCATGCATCTCCCTCCTATTGTGATGCCCCAGCGTGACCATGGTGTGTTGTGAGGACTCTTAGAGCGGTTCCTCTTGCTCGTGATTCGTTAGACAATGTGGCACCATTGTTCACTGGACACTCGTATGACCACGCTCTTGTGAGTCCACATATTCTGGCATACATCTAAGTCCAATAAGTCAAACTGCAAAGTCCAAAGACCAAACAACTCGAGTCTTATCTTTTTCAAAATTTTGAAAATTTTCGTATTTGCGGACTTTTTTTGATTCATGATTTTATTTTGAAATTTCTTGTTTTCTTACAAAAATTTGAGAATCAATGTTTTACAAAAGTGAATGGTTGCCAATTCAAGGGTCGTTGTTGTGTTGTTGGGCCAGGCCCAGGCCCAGGTGCTCACTCCCATCCTCTTCTTCTTCCTCCTCAGTCCTCACTCCCGTCCCGATCCCCTTTTCCCGTCTCCCAAACCCTACCACAAATCGAGCCATGGCGGCATAGATCGATCGAGTGAGAACACTCCGTCAATGTCGATCGGCATGGAACCACCGGCTGGCCACCTCGCCGCAGAATCCTCCCCTCCTGTGACTGTGATGAGCCGGCGGCGCTCTGTGGATGGGCTCCTCCTCCTCCCCAGGCCATACCGAGTCTGCTCCTGTCCGGTTAGTGCTCCTTCTCCCCCCCTTCCCGGAACCGGAGCACATCTCGGAGAAGCAAAGAGGTTCCATCTTTCCTCCGCAAACAACAGCAAAAAGTCGGAATCTTTTCCGGAGTTGATCCATATTCTGATTCCACAAGCCCCAGGCAATCAACCTCTGTTGATTTCCTTTGCCTACTCGGATCTGCCTCACCTATTCGAATCAGGGGTGAAGCAGCCTCGATTGGTCACCTATAAATATAAATATAGCCACAAGTCTCTTCCTGCTCCACCCAAGTTGCTATTTTGCAAGCATTGCAGCAGAAGCAGTTCGTCTTCCATGACATACTATAATCCCATGGAAGACCCTAGTAGTGTAGACACGATATTCAACTTCTGGGGGCTCCCTATACACACCACGAATTTGGATTTGCGCTCCCTGGTCTTCCGAGTTTTACCTCAGCTGCTGGGTCTCTCTCCTCCCAGCTCAATGAATATTCTCAAGACACCACCACTACTGATAGAGGCTACACTCCCGGAGCTACCAGAGGACATCTTGATGCGCATCTTTGCCACCCTTGAGATCCCTGACCTCATACGTGCCGGCGCTGTCTGCACCTTTTGGCGCTCTGCCTACACCTCCCTGCGCACACTCGGCAAGCACAAGCAGCCCCAGACTCCCTGTCTGTTCTACACCGCTGAATCTTCTAGCGAGAATGTTGCGTGTCTCTACAGCCTCGTGGAGAAGAGGGTTTACAGGCTAACTCTCCCGGAGCCGCCTCTCCACACTAGGTTTTTGATCGGGTCCTCTCTTGGCTTGCTGGTCACCGTCGATGAGAGATCTGAAATGCACCTCGTCAATCCGATCACTGGTCAACAGATTGCTCTCCCTTCAGTGACCACGATGCAGCACGTGAAGCCCATTTGTGATGACTCGGGTGCTGTCCACAAGTATGCATACTCAAAGCACACGGCAAAGAAAGTTATCTACCCTCCAAAGGTAATTGCTCCAGCTGCCCTGCGGGAAGTCTTCCATCAGAAGGCTCTTTTGTTTTATGATACACCCACAGGGAGCTACATAGTGGTGCTCATCCACATGCCGTTTGGTCAGCTATCCTTTGCAAGGGTAGGGGACGACAAGTGGACCTGGCTGCCACCTCACACTGATTATTTTGACTGCACCTACAAGGATGGGCTACTGTATGCAGCGACTCTATTGGGAGAAGTTCACACCTTTGATCTTAGTGGGCCTGCTGTTACAATGAACACTATTATGGGTGTGGATGATGACGATTTAGAAATTCAGGGAGCATACATTCTTGAAGCTCCATGGGGTAGTTTGCTGCTTGTTTGGAGATTGAAAGTGTATAGTGGTAATCAGAATGATATTTCAGCACTTACACTGCACACCAAAGGAATTAAAATACATGAGGTTGATGTTGCTGCCAAGAAGCTTGTGGAAATTGATTGCCTGCACGGCCATGTGCTGTTTCTTGGTCATAACCAGTCACTCTGTCTCAGCACTAAAGAATGCCCTGCTCTCAAGGAAAATCGTGTCTACTTTACTGACGATAATGAGTACATAGCTGTACATAAGGATAATCGTCGTGATATAGGACTACTTCGCTTGGATAATAATAGCTGGGAAAGCCTTGTGTTTCCTCAGCTTTGGTCCAACTGGCCTGCTCCTGTGTGGATTACACCCAATATTACAATGATGAAACTGTCGTTGAATAATTAGGGCGGGTTCAAGAAGGCTTAATAAGTCGCTCGCCTAGGCGCATGTAGGCGAGCTGGAGTGCGACGGCATTGCGTAGGCCCTAAGCCGCGAAGGACTATGTCCAGGAGGAGAAGGTTGCTTTCCAACGACACGAAGACAAAGGGTTGGTGATTCAGGAAGCCGTGTGATGGGATCATGTTGTCAAGTTATCAGTTATCAAGTGTTTAAGTTTCATGAACGTGTCTTCTGTCTATTATGTGTGGTACTCTGTAACTTGTGCTGATGTGTGTGTGACTGTGTCTCATTTATGACTTTTGAGAGTGTAACATCCCAAATTTTCAATTTGGTATGTTATACATAGATCATCATTGCATATCATATTTTATTGCATTTTGACAAATCCTCGATAAATCCTAAGCAACTCAAGGACCCTCGGAGAGAGTTGGGATTTTCTCGAATTTTGATATTTGATTTTCATCAAATCATAAGACGAAGATTTTGGTTTTAATTATTTTCTCTCCGGAAAAATATTTCATTTTAAAAATAAACGAGAGGAGAAAATATGACTTCTCCAAAACAATTGAAATACTGGAGGAAAAATGTTAAAATAATTTATTAGAATTTATTTGCAATTTTTATTGCATTAAAAATATTGCATGTTTTCAAAATATTTATTTTGTGTTAAAAAATGTTCACCCTATTCTAGATTTTCTAACTAGACGGGGAAAATTTTATTTTATATTTTTCTGACTTTTATTTATTTTTCTACGCATTTTTCCGCGGAACGTATTTAAAAAAAACGCGCGCGCCCGCCGGGCCGACCCCAGCCGCGCCAGGCCGCCGGCCCACCCCGTTGCCCTCTCCTTCCTCCGCACGGGACGCCGCCGCCGCCGTGTCCATGGAGGATACGGGAGCCGCCCCGCTCGCCCGCCCCCTTCCCCAAGCCACCGGAGCCCCCCCTTTATATACCCCCCCTCTCTTCTCTCCCCTCACCTCGCCCGCCGCCGCCGCCGCCGCACTTGCCGCCGCCGCCGCCCGCACGGGAGCCGCCGCCGCCGCCGTTTGCCGCCGCCCCTCGCCCTCCCCCGAGCCCCCGCACCCGGAGCCCCACCGGAGCCCCGCCGGAGCCCCGCCGGAGCCGCCCCGACGAGGTACTGCCTGCCCCGTTCGTTGCCGGTTTTCTTTTAAAAAAAACTCTTCGTTTTAAAAAAAAACCCTAGATCGGTTTTTTTTCGGTTTTATTATTTTGCGAGCGTTCACCGAACCGTTCGTTTTAACGAACGCGTTCGTCGGTTTTTCTCTGTTAACGAACGTCTGTTCTTTAACCGTTCCTCCGTTTTTCTTTTTCGTCGGTTTTTCCGCTATTTTTCTCAGATTCGATTTCTGATCGAATCTTCGTTTCTGTTTAACTTCTCGCTCGTTTATCGGAATCAGGCGATTCAAGCGCCTAGAGTTTCGTCTCGAAATTCTCTTTCCGTTTAACCTACTCAAACAAGATTTTGCTACAGTAAAATTTGACCTAGATCCAGATTAGTAAACGAAGCTTCTTTCTTTCGTAGTTTGACTTTCGTTGCTTCTTTCGAGTTGATTCTTTTTGCAAACCGGAGTTCTTAAGTTGAACTTTCTGGTTGGATCTTTCATTCGAGTTTTACCTGTGCATTAGATGAGTACTGATTGTATGCTTGTTTGTTTGCGATAGAGTACCCGGAGTGTGCCGCTTGTTACTTCGAATCGCTAGGTTTTGCGGATCATCAGCAAGGCAAGTAACACTTTGATCATACTTTTCCATACCCAGTTTTTGTTGCATTAGATCTATTCCTCAAACACTTGCATGATTAGGATCTAATTAAATTGTGGGTATTGGGAAGTAGATGTGGTAGTACCTATTACCTGTTTTACTTTCAAACCCTTGGGAGTTACTTCTACGTTTGCTATTATATTGCCATGCTATGCTCGTAGACGTGGATTGGGTTTGAGAGATTTCCATGACAGATGTGAGATTGTTAATTAATGGTTTACTTAAGGTGGCAACTAAAACTCACATCTGGGTGGATTGAGGTACCTGGGTATTCCGGGATTGCCTGTTTTTCTTTTGGACCGCCACCCAGGTTCAAAGGGATCATGAGATTATTCATGCTAGAAACTTCCGTGTGCAGCCGCAAGCTATTATGGGCTCTAGCATAGTTGACTAAGTTGTGTGAACTCTTACAGTGGTAGACTAGCAGATGTAGGGGAAAGTAGGTGTAACTGTCTACCCATACGTAAGGTGCAAACACTTCTGAAAGACTGTGTCTCGGTCATCCGTTACTCAAACACCATGTAGTGCGAGTAATCCAACGGAGGAGATCGAGTCTTGTGGGGAAAAGTGCACAAACCTCTGCAGAGTGTACAAACTAATCATGGTTAGCCGTGTCCCTGGTTATGGACAACCTGAGTATCTAGTACTTGGATTATCATGTGAATCTCATCACTATGTTACTTCTAATTAATTTTGTTGGGTTATTGATGACATTTAATTGGGATTGAGATGCTGTCAACCATCTCAATGTTTCACAACCACCATGATAGTTAAATAAAATTTATTCCTTTGAAGTAGGATAAAACTGGCTTTTCGCAAAACTGTAACCATAGAGCTTTCCACCAGCCATATATGCATGTAGTATAGCATTATTGTTTATTATTCTCTATGTGTTACATTGCCAGCATATTCTATGTGCTGACCCGTTTTCGGGCTGCAACGTTTCATGTTGCAGACTTTTCAGACGACGAGTAAGGTGCCTTAGGTCGTGGTCTTATACTCAGTGATGCCGCTGGAGTTGATGGACTCACTTATCTTCCAAGTCTTCCGCTGTTATCGTTATTAGATGGCCTTAAGCCATGTTTATCATACTTATTCTCTTTAGAGATATTCGATGTAATAAGTGTGTGATTGCTACTCTGTTATAAATCCTTCATTTGTACTGTGCGTGTCAGCATTACTGATCCAGGGATGACACTGGTGCACAGCAGCACAGACCATTTGAGGTCTGGTCGCTACAAAGTTGGTATCAGAGCACACGCTGACTATAGGACACGACCACTAAGCTTAAGCCCTAGAAAGTTTCTCTCTTCTCATTTCTGACCCCTCTCCACTTTCTACTCTTTTAGGAATGGCGAATGCAAAGAGCAAGTTCATGCAACCAGATGAAGACACGCCGTTTGGACGACACTTGAAGGAAGTCACCAAGTACTTGAACATAGGAATACCAAGCATCACCAGAACCTACAACGCCACATTACCCGAAGAGGAGAGCTGGAAGATTCAAGTTCTCATTCCAGGAAGGACGTTTGTGCCAGTTACTGAACCCATAAGATTGGTTTTTGAAGCACCAACCTGGAGTTTAGGGAAGAGCATGGCCGCACACATCGCCATGGGACGCATTGGAGAAGTCTATCACCAGGAGCTTAAGGATACAATTTACCAAATTTGTGGACGCCGAGACGCGCAATGGGAGATGATCAGAACCAAGAAGGATGGATCAATTGCAGCTTTCATCCAAGAGCAAAACCAACATATTCGTCGCCAGGAGAACCAGATGTGCACGGACAAGGAAGAACTGAAGAAGGCATTAACCAAGATCAAGGAGCTCCAAGAAGAACTCAAAGCTACACGCGAGGATTATTTGGAGGAGATCAACGCACTAGTAGGGAAGAATGACGACCTTGAGAAGAAGGTTGGAGTATTCATGGGAAATCCAGTGCCAAAAGCAGAAGTCGACGAATGCACTTGTCCGGATAACTACATCATCATCGACGACACCGACTCGGAACCAAGTGAAGATGACTGGGTTGATGAAGCTGGAGCAGACATCATGGAGTCTTCAACGGATTAGAATTATTTTATTAGACCACCATATCAGTAGTAGTTTCCCCCATTAAATAGTATAGTTCAAGCACTTTGTAACGCTAGTTAGATCGATTGTTTTGCCTTGTTTGGATTGATTGAGTGATATTGATTGTATTTGTCTCATGAGCATATGGGTAGTGTTTTCTCTCTAGACCTCATTCTATTCTTAACTCTCATCTTTTCTAACCTATCAGATGCCTCCGAGACGCGATACCGGATTTGTTTTCCCACCAGAGATCACCCAGTTGATTCAGCAACAGAATGCCCTGATGCAAGTGTTAGTGCAGAACCAAGGCAACAACAACAACAACAACCCACCGCCACCACCACCTGTTGATCACTTAGCCCATTTCTTAAGGCTAAACCAGCCGGTGTTTTCCAGTAGCACCGAGCCGATTGTTGCAGATGATTGGCTCCGCAAAGTTGGAAGGGAGTTGACCACTGCAGGATGCACAGATGCGGAAAGAGTGCGTTTTGCCGCACATCAGCTTGATGGACCCGCAGCATCATGGTGGGAGAATTATACAGCCACACACCCTATTGACACTGTCACATGGGACCAGTTTCAGCAAGCTTTCCGTACAGCTCATGTTTCAGCAGGAGCTATGGCCATGAAGAAGCGTGAGTTTCGCAACCTACGCCAAGGAGGACGCACCGTAGGCCAGTATGTTGAGGAATTCAGTAAGTTAGCACGTTATGCACCAGATGACGTTGCTACAGATGCAGCCAAGCAGGAGAAGTTTTTGGAAGGACTGAATGATGAGCTGAGTATGCAGTTGATGGTAGCAACTTTCAACAAGTACCAGGAGCTGGTAGATAGAGCTCTCATGATTGAAGGAAAGCAACAGCAGATTGAAAACCGTAAGAGGAAGTATGGACAAGGGAAGTATAATTCCGGAGCTCAGCAGAAGCCACGATTTACCCCGAAGCCGGGAGGACAGTTTCAGCATACCCATGGAGGAGGTAGTTCGCACAACCATAATGGCTCTAAAAATGGTAATGGGAATGGAGGAAGCAACGGACAGAACCGCACCAACCCATCTACCCCAGCCAAGAGGGACCTGAGCCAAGTCACTTGTTTTAAGTGCCAGAAGAATGGACATTATGCCAATGAATGTCCTGAAGCCCAAAATGGAAATGGCAATGGAAGCTCTGGGAAGAAGCCGAACCCGTTCAACAAAGGGCATGTGAACCACGTGAGCGTGGAGGAGGTTGAAGCTCAGCCTGATGCAGTAATAGGTAAGTTTTTGGTTAAGTCATTTACTGCAACCGTTCTTTTCGATACTGGTGCATCGCATTCATACATATCAAGGGGATTTGTGAATAAGTTTAAGATGTCCACCAAAGTTCTCAGAACCCCTATGTTAGTAACCTCGCCAGGAGCAGAGTATATGGCAACCCAAGGATGTTTTCAGATACCATTGGCCATTGGTAGGCATGTTTTCCCCTCAGACCTCATTGTTTTGGAATCACAAGGTTTGGATGTGATTTTGGGAATGGATTGGCTATCGTTGTATGGAGGAAACATCGATTGTGCCAGCAAGACGATTTTGCTTACCACCCCGGAAGGAAAAAGGATCAAGTATGTATCCCGGCATATGCCGAAGAGGACTCAAGTAAATTCCTTATCAGGAGTTGTGCAGGAGGAAGTACCAGTGGTGAAGGATTATCCGGATGTATTTCCAGAAGAATTGCCAGGCATGCCACCAGATAGAGACATTGAGTTCTTGATTGAACTTTTGCCAGGCACAGGGCCAATATCTAAGAGACCGTACAGGATGCCCGCAAAGGATTTGGGGGAAATTAAGAAGCAGATCAAGGAGTTACTGGATAAAGGCTATATTCGCCCAAGTTCGTCACCTTGGGGATCACCAGTACTTCTAGTGGAGAAGAAAGATGGATCGCTGAGGATGGTTGTTGATTACCGAGGATTGAATGAAGTGACCATCAAAAACAAGTACCCACTGCCGATGATCAATGATTTGTTTGACCGCCTACAAGGAGCTAAAGTATTTTCCAAGATCGATCTACGATCAGGATACCATCAGTTAAAGATTCGAGAGCAGGATATACCCAAGACGGCATTTACCACCAGATATGGATTGTATGAGTATACCGTTATGTCATTTGGTCTGACTAACGCACCTGCCTATTTCATGAACCTGATGAACAAAGTGTTTATGGAGTTTTTGGATAAGTTCGTCGTGGTGTTCATTGATGATATTTTAATCTTTTCCAAGGATGAGGAAGAGCATGAGGAGCATTTACGATTGGTACTTGAGAAGCTCAGAGAACATCAGTTATACGCCAAGTTCAGCAAGTGTGAATTTTGGCTGAAGGAAGTTGGATTCCTTGGACATGTTATTTCTGGAGTAGGAATAGCAGTAGACCCTGCCAAGGTTGACACAGTGACAAGTTGGGAATCACCCAAGACAGTTGGAGAAATCCGGAGTTTTCTTGGACTTGCAGGATACTACCGGAGATTCATCGAGAATTTCTCGAAGATTGCTAAGCCCATGACTGAGCTATTGAAGAAGGACACCAAATTCAATTGGACTGAGGAATGTGAAGCTAGTTTCCAAGAGTTGAAGGAACGATTGGTTACATCACCAGTGTTGATTCTGCCAGATCAACGCAAGGATTATGAAGTTTATTGCGACGCTTCTCGTCAAGGACTTGGAGCAGTGCTTATGCAGGAAGGAAGAGTTGTGTCATATGCTTCACGACAACTTAAACCCCATGTAACATCCCAAATTTTCAATTTGGAATGTTATACATAGATCATCATTGCATATCATGTTTCATTGCATTTTGACAAATCCTCGATAAATCCTAAGCAACTCAAGGACCCTCGGAGAGAGTTGGGGATTTTCTCGTATTTTCAAATTTGATTTTTCAAACAAGGATTTTTGGTTTTAATTACTTTTCTCTCCGGAAAAATATTTCATTTTAAATAAACGAGAGGAGAAAATATGACTTCTCCAAAACATTGAAATACTGGAGGAAAAATGTTGAAATCATTATTTGGAATTTATCTGGATTTTATTAATTTTTATTGCATTTAAAAATATGCATGTTTTAAAAATATTTATTTTTGATTTTAAAAATGTTCACCCTATTCTAGATTTTCTAACTAGACGGGGAAAATTTATTTTATATTTTTCCGATTTTTATTTATTTTTTTGCGCAATATTTTCTGCGGAACTTATTTAAAAAACGCGCCCACGCCGACTGGGCCGATCCCAGCCGACGGCCCGCCCCGTCGCCCCTCTCCTCTCTCCCCACGACGCCGCCGCCGGAGTCCGAGCACGCCACGAGCCGCCGCCGCCTCGGGTTTGCCCCTCCCCCAAGCCGCCCGCACCCCCCTTCCATATATAGCCCCCCCCCTCCGTTTTCCTCATCACCGCCGCCGGAGGAGCCCGCCGCCGCCGCCCGCATCCCGCCGCCGCCGGGAGCGACCGAGCCCGGAGCCCCTCGCCGCCGGAGCCCCTCCCCGAGCCCCGCCGCCCCTCGCGCCCGAGCCCCGCCCGCCGGAGCCCCTCGCCGAGCCCGCCGTCGAGGTACTGCCGCCGGCCGCTTCGTTGTTGACCGGTTTTCTGAAGAAAAAAACCTTTTGTTTAAAAAAAACCTAGATCCGTTTTTTTCGGTTTTCTTATTTCACGAGCGTTCACCGAACCGTTCGTTTTAACGAACGCGTTCATCGGTTTTTCTCTGTAAAAGAACGTCCGCTATTTAACCGTTCGTCCGTTTTTCTTTTTCGTCGGATTTTCTCGTTATTTTCTCGGATTCGATTTCTGATCGAATTTTCGAATCTGTTTAACTTTTCGCTCGTTTATCGGAATCAGGTGATTCAAGCGCCTAGAGTTTCGTCTCGAAATTCTCTTTCCGTTTAACCTACTCAAACAAGTTTTTGCTACAGTAAAATTTGACCTAGATCCAGATTAGCAAACGAAGTTTCTTTCTTTCGCCGTTTGACTTTCGTTGCTTCTTTCGAGTTGATTCTTTTTGCAAACCGGAGTTCTTAAGTTGAACTTTTTGGTTGGATCTGTTATTCGAGTTTTACCTGTGCATTAGCTGAGTACTGATTGTATGCTTGTTTGTTTGCGATAGAGTACCCGGAGTGTGCCGCTTGTTACTTCGACTCGTTAGGTTTTGCGGATCATCAGCAAGGCAAGTAACACTTTGATCATACCCCGTTCATACCCAGTTTTTATTGCATTAGATCTATTCCCTCAAACACATTGCATTGTTAGGATCTAATTAAACTGTGGGTATTGGGAAGTAGTTGAGGTAGTACCTATTACCTGTTTTATTTGTCAAACCCTTGGGAGTTACTTCTACGTTGCTTTTATTATTGCCATGCTATGCTCGTAGACGTGGATTGGGTTTGAGTGATATTCATGACAGATGTGAGATGTTTAATAATGGTTCAAACTTAAGGTGGCAACTAAAACTCACATCTGGGTGGATTGAGGCACCTGGAGAACCCAGTGTTGTCTGTATGTATAAGGTCCGCCACCCAGGCTCAAAGGGATCATAAGATTATTCATGCTAGAAACTTCCGTGTGCAGCCGCAAGCTATTATGGGCTCTAGCATAGCTGAGTAGGTCACAGGATCTCTTGAAGAGGTGGACTAGCAGATGTAGGGGAAAGTAGGTGTACCGGTCCATCCAGAGTAAAGAGTGATTGTTTCTGAAGACTGTGTCTCGGTCATCCGTTTCTCAAACATCATGTAGTGCGAGAATCAAGCGGAGGCGATCGAGTCTTGTGGGGAAAAGTGCACAAACCTCTGCAGAGTGTACAAACTGATCATGATTAGCCGTGTCCCCGGTTACGGACAACTTGAGTATCTAGTATCTGGATTATCATTTGAATCTCATCACCGTGATACTTATAATTAATTTTGTTGGGTTAATGATGATACTTAATTGGGATTGAGTTGGAGGTACCTTCTCAATGTTTCAACCACCATGATAGTTAAATAAAATTTATTCCTTTGCAGTAGGATAAAATTGGCTTTTCGCAAAACTGTAACCATAGCCTTTCCACCAGCCATATATGCATATAGTATAGCATCATCATTGTTCATTGCTCTCTATGTGTTACATTGCCAGCATATTCTATGTGCTGACCCGTTTCGGGCTGCAACGTTTCATGTTGCAGACTTTTCAGACGACGAGTAAGGAGCCTTAGGTCGTGGTCTTATACTCAGTGATGCCGCTGGAGTTGATGGACTCACTTATCTTCCAAGTCTTCCGCTGTTATCGTTATTAGATGGCCTTAAGCCATGTTTATACCTAATCTCTTTGGAGATTTTCGATGTAATAAGTGTGTGATTGCTACTCTGTTATAAATCCTTCATTTGTACTGTGCGTGTCAGCATTACTGATCCAGGGATGACACTGGTGCACAGCAGCACAGGCCATTTGAGGTCTGGTCGCTACACCCCATGAGAAGAATTATGCTACGCATGATTTGGAGTTAGCAGCCGTGGTGCATGCATTGAAGACATGGAGACATTTTCTCATCGGAAACCATTGTGAGGTGTATACGGATCACAAGAGTTTGAAGTATATTTTCACGCAGAAGGAGTTAAATCTCAGACAGAGGAGATGGTTGGAGCTCATTAAAGATTATGATATGAGATTGCATTATCACCCTGGAAAGGCTAACGTAGTAGCAGACGCGTTGAGCCGCAAGAGTCATGTCAACACCCTCATGACAGGAGAGTTACCTCAGGAGTTAGCCGAGTACCTTCGCGAGCTATGTTTGGAGATAGTCCCAAGAGGCTATTTAGCGACATTGGAGATTCAGTCTACCTTGATGGAAAGGATCAGAGAAGCTTAGAAGACAGACAAGGAGATTGAAGAGATAAAGGAGAAGATGAGCAAAGGAAAAGCCAAGGGATTTCGTGAGGATGAGCACGATACCTTATGGTTTGAGGACCGCGTATATGTGCCAAATGATCCGGAGATCAGGAAGTTGATTTTGCAAGAAGCCCATGATTCACCGTACTTGATTCACCCAGGGAACACCAAGATGTATTTGGATTTGAAGAATACTTTCTGGTGGACCGGAATGAAGAAGGATATTGCAGAATATGTAGCAGTTTGTGATGTATGTCAGAGAGTGAAGGCTGAGCATCAGAAGCCAGCATGATTGCTACAACCGTTGCCAATACCCGAATGGAAGTGGGATAAAATAGGCATGGATTTTATCACAGGATTACCCAGGACTCGTTCAGGCTATGACTCAATATGGGTTGTAGTCGACCGTTTGACGAACGTGGCTCATTTCATTCCAGTAAAGACCACTTACACCAGTGCTAAGTTGGCAAAGATATACATGACCAGGATCGTATGTTTGCATGGAGTTCCGAGGACCATTGTATCAGACAGAGGAACCCAATTTACCTCGAAGTTTTGGAAGCAGTTACATGAAACATTGGGAACCAGGCTGGAATTTAGTACAGCTTTTCACCCGCAGACAGATGGACAGACCGAGAGAGTCAACCAGATTTTGGAGGACATGTTGAGAGCATGTGCACTAGATTATGGATCTAGTTGGGACAATAATTTGCCATATGCGGAGTTTTCTTATAACAACAGTTATCAAACCAGTTTGAAGATGGCCCCTTTCGAAGCCTTGTACGGAAGGAGGTGTAGAACACCGTTGTTATGGGACGAAGTTGGAGACCGTCAGTTGTTTGGACCAGATCTGATTAAGGAGTCTGAACAGAAAGTGAGGTTGATTCGCGATAGGCTCAAGGTAGCCCAGTCCAGGCAGAAGAGTTATGCTGATTCAAAACGAAAAGAGACAGTTTACGAAGTCGGAGACCGAGTGTATCTTCGAGTATCACCACTTCGAGGAGTGAAGCGCTTTGGAGTTAAGGGAAAGTTAGCGCCCCGTTTTATCGGACCATACAGAGTTTTGGAACGTATGGGAGAGGTTGCCTACAAGCTGGAATTGCCCGAAGGATTGTCGGGAGTTCACGATGTATTTCACGTTTTCTAGTTGAAGAAGTGCCACGCAGAGATGGCTGAGGTACCATTGAGAGATACTGTGCCACTGGAAGCGATTCAGCTGGAAAGTGATCTGACCTATGAGGAGAAACCAGTCAAGATTCTAGAGTATGCCAGCCGAGTTACCCGCAGCAAGGTTATCAAGTTTTGCAAAGTCCAGTGGAGTCACCACACGGAGGATGAAGCCACCTGGGACCGAGAGGAAGATCTACGGAAGGACCACTCTCACCTGTTTTCTAGCCAACCCGAATCTCGAGGGCGAGATTCATCTTAAGGGGGTAGGTTTGTAACATCCCAAATTTTCAATTTGGTATGTTATACATAGATCATCATTGCATATCATATTTTATTGCATTTTGACAAATCCTCGATAAATCCTAAGCAACTCAAGGACCCTCGGAGAGAGTTGGGGATTTTCTCGAATTTTCATATTTGATTTTCATCAAATCATAAGACGAGGATTTTGGTTTTAATTATTTTCTCTCCGGAAAAATATTTCATTTTAAAAATAAACGAGAGGAGAAAATATGACTTCTCCAAAATAATTGAATACTGGAGGAAAAATGTTAAAATCATTTATTGGAATTTATTTGGATTTTTATTGCATTAAAAATATTGCATGTTTTCAAAATATTTATTTTGTGTTAAAAAATGTTCACCCTATTCTAGATTTTCTAACTAGACGGGGAAAAATTTATTTTATATTTTTCTGACTTTTATTTATTTTTCTACGCATTTTTCCGCGGAACGTATTTAAAAAAAACGCGCGCGCCCGCCGGGCCGACCCCAGCCGCGCCAGGCCGCCGGCCCACCCCGTTGCCCTCTCCTTCCTCCGCACGGGACGCCGCCGCCGCCGTGTCCATGGAGGATACGGGAGCCGCCCCGCTCGCCCGCCCCCTTCCCCAAGCCACCGGAGCCCCCCCTTTATATACCCCCCCTCTCTTCTCTCCCCTCACCTCGCCCGCCGCCGCCGCACTCGCCGAGCCGCCGCCGCCGCACTTGCCGCCGCCGCCGCCCGCACGGGAGCCGCCGCCGCCGCCGTTTGCCGCCGCCCCTCGCCCTCCCCCGAGCCCCCGCACCCGGAGCCCCACCGGAGCCCCGCCGGAGCCCCGCCGGAGCCGCCCCGACGAGGTACTGCCTGCCCCGTTCGTTGCCGGTTTTCTTTTAAAAAAAACTCTTCGTTTTAAAAAAAAACCCTAGATCGGTTTTTTTTCGGTTTTATTATTTTGCGAGCGTTCACCGAACCGTTCGTTTTAACGAACGCGTTCGTCGGTTTTTCTCTGTTAACGAACGTCCGTTCTTTAACCGTTCCTCCGTTTTTCTTTTTCGTCGGTTTTTCCGCTATTTTTCTCAGATTCGATTTCTGATCGAATCTTCGTTTCTGTTTAACTTCTCGCTCGTTTATCGGAATCAGGCGATTCAAGCGCCTAGAGTTTCGTCTCGAAATTCTCTTTCCGTTTAACCTACTCAAACAAGATTTTGCTACAGTAAAATTTGACCTAGATCCAGATTAGTAAACGAAGCTTCTTTCTTTCGTAGTTTGACTTTCGTTGCTTCTTTCGAGTTGATTCTTTTTGCAAACCGGAGTTCTTAAGTTGAACTTTCTGGTTGGATCTTTCATTCGAGTTTTACCTGTGCATTAGATGAGTACTGATTGTATGCTTGTTTGTTTGCGATAGAGTACCCGGAGTGTGCCGCTTGTTACTTCGAATCGCTAGGTTTTGCGGATCATCAGCAAGGCAAGTAACACTTTGATCATACTTTTCCATACCCAGTTTTTGTTGCATTAGATCTATTCCTCAAACACTTGCATGATTAGGATCTAATTAAATTGTGGGTATTGGGAAGTAGATGTGGTAGTACCTATTACCTGTTTTACTTTCAAACCCTTGGGAGTTACTTCTACGTTTGCTATTATATTGCCATGCTATGCTCGTAGACGTGGATTGGGTTTGAGAGATTTCCATGACAGATGTGAGATTGTTAATTAATGGTTTACTTAAGGTGGCAACTAAAACTCACATCTGGGTGGATTGAGGTACCTGGGTATTCCGGGATTGCCTATTTTTCTTTTGGACCGCCACCCAGGTTCAAAGGGATCATGAGATTATTCATGCTAGAAACTTCCGTGTGCAGCCGCAAGCTATTATGGGCTCTAGCATAGTTGACTAAGTTGTGTGAACTCTTACAGTGGTAGACTAGCAGATGTAGGGGAAAGTAGGTGTAACTGTCTACCCATACGTAAGGTGCAAACACTTCTGAAAGACTGTGTCTCGGTCATCCGTTACTCAAACACCATGTAGTGCGAGTAATCCAACGGAGGAGATCGAGTCTTGTGGGGAAAAGTGCACAAACCTCTGCAGAGTGTACAAACTAATCATGGTTAGCCGTGTCCCTGGTTATGGACAACCTGAGTATCTAGTACTTGGATTATCATGTGAATCTCATCACTATGTTACTTCTAATTAATTTTGTTGGGTTATTGATGACATTTAATTGGGATTGAGATGCTGTCAACCATCTCAATGTTTCACAACCACCATGATAGTTAAATAAAATTTATTCCTTTGAAGTAGGATAAAACTGGCTTTTCGCAAAACTGTAACCATAGAGCTTTCCACCAGCCATATATGCATGTAGTATAGCATTATTGTTCATTATTCTCTATGTGTTACATTGCCAGCATATTCTATGTGCTGACCCGTTTTCGGGCTGCAACGTTTCATGTTGCAGACTTTTTAGACGACGAGTAAGGTGCCTTAGGTCGTGGTCTTATACTCAGTGATGCCGCTGGAGTTGATGGACTCACTTATCTTCCAAGTCTTCCGCTGTTATCGTTATTAGATGGCCTTAAGCCATGTTTATCATACTTATTCTCTTTGGAGATATTCGATGTAATAAGTGTGTGATTGCTACTCTGTTATAAATCCTTCATTTGTACTGTGCGTGTCAGCATTACTGATCCAGGGATGACACTGGTGCACAGCAGCACAGACCATTTGAGGTCTGGTCGCTACAAAGTTGGTATCAGAGCACACGCTGACTATAGGACACGACCACTAAGCTTAAGCCCTAGAAAGTTTCTCTCTTCTCATTTCTGACCCCTCTCCACTTTCTACTCTTTTAGGAATGGCGAATGCAAGGAGCAAGTTCATGCAACCAGATGAAGACACGCCGTTTGGACGACACTTGAAGGAAGTCACCAAGTACTTGAACATAGGAATACCAAGCATCACCAGAACCTACAACGCCACATTACCCGAAGAGGAGAGCTGGAAGATTCAAGTTCTCATTCCAGGAAGGACGTTTGTGCCAGTTACTGAACCCATAAGATTGGTTTTTGAAGCACCAACCTGGAGTTTAGGGAAGAGCATGGCCGCACACATCGCCATGGGACGCATTGGAGAAGTCTATCACCAGGAGCTTAAGGATACAATTTACCAAATTTGTGGACGCCGAGACGCGCAATGGGAGATGATCAGAACCAAGAAGGATGGATCAATTGCAGCTTTCATCCAAGAGCAAAACCAACATATTCGTCGCCAGGAGAACCAGATGTGCACGGACAAGGAAGAACTGAAGAAGGCATTAACCAAGATCAAGGAGCTCCAAGAAGAACTCAAAGCTACACGCGAGGATTATTTGGAGGAGATCAACGCACTAGTAGGGAAGAATGACGACCTTGAGAAGAAGGTTGGAGTATTCATGGGAAATCCAGTGCCAAAAGCAGAAGTCGACGAATGCACTTGTCCGGATAACTACATCATCATCGACGACACCGACTCGGAACCAAGTGAAGATGACTGGGTTGATGAAGCTGGAGCAGACATCATGGAGTCTTCAACGGATTAGAATTATTTTATTAGACCACCATATCAGTAGTAGTTTCCCCCATTAAATAGTATAGTTCAAGCACTTTGTAACGCTAGTTAGATCGATTGTTTTGCCTTGTTTGGATTGATTGAGTGATATTGATTGTATTTGTCTCATGAGCATATGGGTAGTGTTTTCTCTCTAGACCTCATTCTATTCTTAACTCTCATCTTTTCTAACCTATCAGATGCCTCCGAGACGCGATACCGGATTTGTTTTCCCACCAGAGATCACCCAGTTGATTCAGCAACAGAATGCCCTGATGCAAGTGTTAGTGCAGAACCAAGGCAACAACAACAACAACAACCCACCGCCACCACCACCTGTTGATCACTTAGCCCATTTCTTAAGGCTAAACCAGCCGGTGTTTTCCAGTAGCACCGAGCCGATTGTTGCAGATGATTGGCTCCGCAAAGTTGGAAGGGAGTTGACCACTGCAGGATGCACAGATGCGGAAAGAGTGCGTTTTGCCGCACATCAGCTTGATGGACCCGCAGCATCATGGTGGGAGAATTATACAGCCACACACCCTATTGACACTGTCACATGGGACCAGTTTCAGCAAGCTTTCCGTACAGCTCATGTTTCAGCAGGAGCTATGGCCATGAAGAAGCGTGAGTTTCGCAACCTACGCCAAGGAGGACGCACCGTAGGCCAGTATGTTGAGGAATTCAGTAAGTTAGCACGTTATGCACCAGATGACGTTGCTACAGATGCAGCCAAGCAGGAGAAGTTTTTGGAAGGACTGAATGATGAGCTGAGTATGCAGTTGATGGTAGCAACTTTCAACAAGTACCAGGAGCTGGTAGATAGAGCTCTCATGATTGAAGGAAAGCAACAGCAGATTGAAAACCGTAAGAGGAAGTATGGACAAGGGAAGTATAATTCCGGAGCTCAGCAGAAGCCACGATTTACCCCGAAGCCGGGAGGACAGTTTCAGCATACCCATGGAGGAGGTAGTTCGCACAACCATAATGGCTCTAAAAATGGTAATGGGAATGGAGGAAGCAACGGACAGAACCGCACCAACCCATCTACCCCAGCCAAGAGGGACCTGAGCCAAGTCACTTGTTTTAAGTGCCAGAAGAATGGACATTATGCCAATGAATGTCCTGAAGCCCAAAATGGAAATGGCAATGGAAGCTCTGGGAAGAAGCCGAACCCGTTCAACAAAGGGCATGTGAACCACGTGAGCGTGGAGGAGGTTGAAGCTCAGCCTGATGCAGTAATAGGTAAGTTTTTGGTTAAGTCATTTACTGCAACCGTTCTTTTCGATACTGGTGCATCGCATTCATACATATCAAGGGGATTTGTGAATAAGTTTAAGATGTCCACCAAAGTTCTCAGAACCCCTATGTTAGTAACCTCGCCAGGAGCAGAGTATATGGCAACCCAAGGATGTTTTCAGATACCATTGGCCATTGGTAGGCATGTTTTCCCCTCAGACCTCATTGTTTTGGAATCACAAGGTTTGGATGTGATTTTGGGAATGGATTGGCTATCGTTGTATGGAGGAAACATCGATTGTGCCAGCAAGACGATTTTGCTTACCACCCCGGAAGGAAAAAGGATCAAGTATGTATCCCGGCATATGCCGAAGAGGACTCAAGTAAATTCCTTATCAGGAGTTGTGCAGGAGGAAGTACCAGTGGTGAAGGATTATCCGGATGTATTTCCAGAAGAATTGCCAGGCATGCCACCAGATAGAGACATTGAGTTCTTGATTGAACTTTTGCCAGGCACAGGGCCAATATCTAAGAGACCGTACAGGATGCCCGCAAAGGATTTGGGGGAAATTAAGAAGCAGATCAAGGAGTTACTGGATAAAGGCTATATTCGCCCAAGTTCGTCACCTTGGGGATCACCAGTACTTCTAGTGGAGAAGAAAGATGGATCGCTGAGGATGGTTGTTGATTACCGAGGATTGAATGAAGTGACCATCAAAAACAAGTACCCACTGCCGATGATCAATGATTTGTTTGACCGCCTACAAGGAGCTAAAGTATTTTCCAAGATCGATCTACGATCAGGATACCATCAGTTAAAGATTCGAGAGCAGGATATACCCAAGACGGCATTTACCACCAGATATGGATTGTATGAGTATACCGTTATGTCATTTGGTCTGACTAACGCACCTGCCTATTTCATGAACCTGATGAACAAAGTGTTTATGGAGTTTTTGGATAAGTTCGTCGTGGTGTTCATTGATGATATTTTAATCTTTTCCAAGGATGAGGAAGAGCATGAGGAGCATTTACGATTGGTACTTGAGAAGCTCAGAGAACATCAGTTATACGCCAAGTTCAGCAAGTGTGAATTTTGGCTGAAGGAAGTTGGATTCCTTGGACATGTTATTTCTGGAGTAGGAATAGCAGTAGACCCTGCCAAGGTTGACACAGTGACAAGTTGGGAATCACCCAAGACAGTTGGAGAAATCCGGAGTTTTCTTGGACTTGCAGGATACTACCGGAGATTCATCGAGAATTTCTCGAAGATTGCTAAGCCCATGACTGAGCTATTGAAGAAGGACACCAAATTCAATTGGACTGAGGAATGTGAAGCTAGTTTCCAAGAGTTGAAGGAACGATTGGTTACATCACCAGTGTTGATTCTGCCAGATCAACGCAAGGATTATGAAGTTTATTGCGACGCTTCTCGTCAAGGACTTGGAGCAGTGCTTATGCAGGAAGGAAGAGTTGTGTCATATGCTTCACGACAACTTAAACCCCATGTAACATCCCAAATTTTCAATTTGGAATGTTATACATAGATCATCATTGCATATCATGTTTCATTGCATTTTGACAAATCCTCGATAAATCCTAAGCAACTCAAGGACCCTCGGAGAGAGTTGGGGATTTTCTCGTATTTTCAAATTTGATTTTTCAAACAAGGATTTTTGGTTTTAATTACTTTTCTCTCCGGAAAAATATTTCATTTTAAATAAACGAGAGGAGAAAATATGACTTCTCCAAAACATTGAAATACTGGAGGAAAAATGTTGAAATCATTATTTGGAATTTATCTGGATTTTATTAATTTTTATTGCATTTAAAAATATGCATGTTTTAAAAATATTTATTTTTGATTTTAAAAATGTTCACCCTATTCTAGATTTTCTAACTAGACGGGGAAAATTTATTTTATATTTTTCCGATTTTTATTTATTTTTTTGCGCAATATTTTCTACGGAACTTATTTAAAAAACGCGCCCACGCCGACTGGGCCGATCCCAGCCGACGGCCCGCCCCGTCGCCCCTCTCCTCTCTCCCCACGACGCCGCCGCCGGAGTCCGAGCACGCCACGAGCCGCCGCCGCCTCGGGTTTGCCCCTCCCCCAAGCCGCCCGCACCCCCCTTCCATATATAGCCCCCCCCCTCCGTTTTCCTCATCACCGCCGCCGGAGGAGCCCGCCGCCGCCGCCCGCATCCCGCCGCCGCCGGGAGCGACCGAGCCCGGAGCCCCTCGCCGCCGGAGCCCCTCCCCGAGCCCCGCCGCCCCTCGCGCCCGAGCCCCGCCCGCCGGAGCCCCTCGCCGAGCCCGCCGTCGAGGTACTGCCGCCGGCCGCTTCGTTGTTGACCGGTTTTCTGAAGAAAAAAACCTTTTGTTTAAAAAAAACCTAGATCCGTTTTTTTCGGTTTTCTTATTTCACGAGCGTTCACCGAACCGTTCGTTTTAACGAACGCGTTCATCGGTTTTTCTCTGTAAAAGAACGTCCGCTATTTAACCGTTCGTCCGTTTTTCTTTTTCGTCGGATTTTCTCGTTATTTTCTCGGATTCGATTTCTGATCGAATTTTCGAATCTGTTTAACTTTTCGCTCGTTTATCGGAATCAGGTGATTCAAGCGCCTAGAGTTTCGTCTCGAAATTCTCTTTCCGTTTAACCTACTCAAACAAGTTTTTGCTACAGTAAAATTTGACCTAGATCCAGATTAGCAAACAAAGTTTCTTTCTTTCGCCGTTTGACTTTCGTTGCTTCTTTCGAGTTGATTCTTTTTGCAAACCGGAGTTCTTAAGTTGAACTTTTTGGTTGGATCTGTTATTCGAGTTTTACCTGTGCATTAGCTGAGTACTGATTGTATGCTTGTTTGTTTGCGATAGAGTACCCGGAGTGTGCCGCTTGTTACTTCGACTCGTTAGGTTTTGCGGATCATCAGCAAGGCAAGTAACACTTTGATCATACCCCGTTCATACCCAGTTTTTATTGCATTAGATCTATTCCCTCAAACACATTGCATTGTTAGGATCTAATTAAACTGTGGGTATTGGGAAGTAGTTGAGGTAGTACCTATTACCTGTTTTATTTGTCAAACCCTTGGGAGTTACTTCTACGTTGCTTTTATTATTGCCATGCTATGCTCGTAGACGTGGATTGGGTTTGAGTGATATTCATGACAGATGTGAGATGTTTAATAATGGTTCAAACTTAAGGTGGCAACTAAAACTCACATCTGGGTGGATTGAGGCACCTGGAGAACCCAGTGTTGTCTGTATGTATAAGGTCCGCCACCCAGGCTCAAAGGGATCATAAGATTATTCATGCTAGAAACTTCCGTGTGCAGCCGCAAGCTATTATGGGCTCTAGCATAGCTGAGTAGGTCACAGGATCTCTTGAAGAGGTGGACTAGCAGATGTAGGGGAAAGTAGGTGTACCGGTCCATCCAGAGTAAAGAGTGATTGTTTCTGAAGACTGTGTCTCGGTCATCCGTTTCTCAAACATCATGTAGTGCGAGAATCAAGCGGAGGCGATCGAGTCTTGTGGGGAAAAGTGCACAAACCTCTGCAGAGTGTACAAACTGATCATGATTAGCTGTGTCCCCGGTTACGGACAACTTGAGTATCTAGTATCTGGATTATCATTTGAATCTCATCACCGTGATACTTATAATTAATTTTGTTGGGTTAATGATGATACTTAATTGGGATTGAGTTGGAGGTACCTTCTCAATGTTTCAACCACCATGATAGTTAAATAAAATTTATTCCTTTGCAGTAGGATAAAATTGGCTTTTCGCAAAACTGTAACCATAGCCTTTCCACCAGCCATATATGCATATAGTATAGCATCATCATTGTTCATTGCTCTCTATGTGTTACATTGCCAGCATATTCTATGTGCTGACCCGTTTCGGGCTGCAACGTTTCATGTTGCAGACTTTTCAGACGACGAGTAAGGAGCCTTAGGTCGTGGTCTTATACTCAGTGATGCCGCTGGAGTTGATGGACTCACTTATCTTCCAAGTCTTCCGCTGTTATCGTTATTAGATGGCCTTAAGCCATGTTTATACCTAATCTCTTTGGAGATTTTCGATGTAATAAGTGTGTGATTGCTACTCTGTTATAAATCCTTCATTTGTACTGTGCGTGTCAGCATTACTGATCCAGGGATGACACTGGTGCACAGCAGCACAGGCCATTTGAGGTCTGGTCGCTACACCCCATGAGAAGAATTATGCTACGCATGATTTGGAGTTAGCAGCCGTGGTGCATGCATTGAAGACATGGAGACATTTTCTCATCGGAAACCATTGTGAGGTGTATACGGATCACAAGAGTTTGAAGTATATTTTCACGCAGAAGGAGTTAAATCTCAGACAGAGGAGATGGTTGGAGCTCATTAAAGATTATGATATGAGATTGCATTATCACCCTGGAAAGGCTAACGTAGTAGCAGACGCGTTGAGCCGCAAGAGTCATGTCAACACCCTCATGACAGGAGAGTTACCTCAGGAGTTAGCCGAGTACCTTCGCGAGCTATGTTTGGAGATAGTCCCAAGAGGCTATTTAGCGACATTGGAGATTCAGTCTACCTTGATGGAAAGGATCAGAGAAGCTTAGAAGACAGACAAGGAGATTGAAGAGATAAAGGAGAAGATGAGCAAAGGAAAAGCCAAGGGATTTCGTGAGGATGAGCACGATACCTTATGGTTTGAGGACCGCGTATATGTGCCAAATGATCCGGAGATCAGGAAGTTGATTTTGCAAGAAGCCCATGATTCACCGTACTTGATTCACCCAGGGAACACCAAGATGTATTTGGATTTGAAGAATACTTTCTGGTGGACCGGAATGAAGAAGGATATTGCAGAATATGTAGCAGTTTGTGATGTATGTCAGAGAGTGAAGGCTGAGCATCAGAAGCCAGCAGGATTGCTACAACCGTTGCCAATACCCGAATGGAAGTGGGATAAAATAGGCATGGATTTTATCACAGGATTACCCAGGACTCGTTCAGGCTATGACTCAATATGGGTTGTAGTCGACCGTTTGACGAACGTGGCTCATTTCATTCCAGTAAAGACCACTTACACCAGTGCTAAGTTGGCAAAGATATACATGACCAGGATCGTATGTTTGCATGGAGTTCCGAGGACCATTGTATCAGACAGAGGAACCCAATTTACCTCGAAGTTTTGGAAGCAGTTACATGAAACATTGGGAACCAGGCTGGAATTTAGTACAGCTTTTCACCCGCAGACAGATGGACAGACCGAGAGAGTCAACCAGATTTTGGAGGACATGTTGAGAGCATGTGCACTAGATTATGGATCTAGTTGGGACAATAATTTGCCATATGCGGAGTTTTCTTATAACAACAGTTATCAAACCAGTTTGAAGATGGCCCCTTTCGAAGCCTTGTACGGAAGGAGGTGTAGAACACCGTTGTTATGGGACGAAGTTGGAGACCGTCAGTTGTTTGGACCAGATCTGATTAAGGAGTCTGAACAGAAAGTGAGGTTGATTCGCGATAGGCTCAAGGTAGCCCAGTCCAGGCAGAAGAGTTATGCTGATTCAAAACGAAAAGAGACAGTTTACGAAGTCGGAGACCGAGTGTATCTTCGAGTATCACCACTTCGAGGAGTGAAGCGCTTTGGAGTTAAGGGAAAGTTAGCGCCCCGTTTTATCGGACCATACAGAGTTTTGGAACGTATGGGAGAGGTTGCCTACAAGCTGGAATTGCCCGAAGGATTGTCGGGAGTTCACGATGTATTTCACGTTTTCTAGTTGAAGAAGTGCCACGCAGAGATGGCTGAGGTACCATTGAGAGATACTGTGCCACTGGAAGCGATTCAGCTGGAAAGTGATCTGACCTATGAGGAGAAACCAGTCAAGATTCTAGAGTATGCCAGCCGAGTTACCCGCAGCAAGGTTATCAAGTTTTGCAAAGTCCAGTGGAGTCACCACACGGAGGATGAAGCCACCTGGGACCGAGAGGAAGATCTACGGAAGGACCACTCTCACCTGTTTTCTAGCCAACCCGAATCTCGAGGGCGAGATTCATCTTAAGGGGGTAGGTTTGTAACATCCCAAATTTTCAATTTGGTATGTTATACATAGATCATCATTGCATATCATATTTTATTGCATTTTGACAAATCCTCGATAAATCCTAAGCAACTCAAGGACCCTCGGAGAGAGTTGGGGATTCTCTCGAATTTTCATATTTGATTTTCATCAAATCATAAGACGAGGATTTTGGTTTTAATTATTTTCTCTCCGGAAAAATATTTCATTTTAAAAATAAACGAGAGGAGAAAATATGACTTCTCCAAAATAATTGAATACTGGAGGAAAAATGTTAAAATCATTTATTGGAATTTATTTGGATTTTATTTGCATTTTTATTGCAATTTTTATTGCATTAAAAATATTGCATGTTTTCAAAATATTTATTTTGTGTTAAAAAATGTTCACCCTATTCTAGATTTTCTAACTAGACGGGGAAAATTTTATTTTATATTTTTCTGACTTTTATTTATTTTTCTACGCATTTTTCCGCGGAACGTATTTAAAAAAACGCGCGCGCCCGCCGGGCCGACCCCAGCCGCGCCAGGCCGCCGGCCCACCCCGTTGCCCTCTCCTTCCTCCGCACGGGACGCCGCCGCCGCCGTGTCCATGGAGGATACGGGAGCCGCCCCGCTCGCCCGCCCCCTTCCCCAAGCCACCGGAGCCCCCCCTTTATATACCCCCCCTCTCTTCTCTCCCCTCACCTCGCCCGCCGCCGCCGCACTCGCCGAGCCGCCGCCGCCGCACTTGCCGCCGCCGCCGCCCGCACGGGAGCCGCCGCCGCCGCCGTTTGCCGCCGCCCCTCGCCCTCCCCCGAGCCCCCGCACCCGGAGCCCCACCGGAGCCCCGCCGGAGCCCCGCCGGAGCCGCCCCGACGAGGTACTGCCTGCCCCGTTCGTTGCCGGTTTTCTTTAAAAAAAAACTCTTCGTTTTAAAAAAAAACCCTAGATCGGTTTTTTTCGGTTTTATTATTTTGCGAGCGTTCACCGAACCGTTCGTTTTAACGAACGCGTTCGTCGGTTTTTCTCTGTTAACGAACGTCCGTTCTTTAACCGTTCGTCCGTTTTTCTTTTTCGTCGGTTTTTCCGCTATTTTTCTCAGATTCGATTTCTGATCGAATCTTTGTTTCTGTTTAACTTCTCGCTCGTTTATCGGAATCAGGCGATTCAAGCGCCTAGAGTTTCGTCTCGAAATTCTCTTTCCGTTTAACCTACTCAAACAAGATTTTGCTACAGTAAAATTTGACCTAGATCCAGATTAGTAAACGAAGCTTCTTTCTTTCGCAGTTTGACTTTCGTTGCTTCTTTCGAGTTGATTCTTTTTGCAAACCGGAGTTCTTAAGTTGAACTTTCTGGTTGGATCTTTCATTCGAGTTTTACCTGTGCATTAGATGAGTACTGATTGTATGCTTGTTTGTTTGCGATAGAGTACCCGGAGTGTGCCGCTTGTTACTTCGAATCGCTAGGTTTTGCGGATCATCAGCAAGGCAAGTAACACTTTGATCATACTTTTCCATACCCAGTTTTTGTTGCATTAGATCTATTCCTCAAACACTTGCATGATTAGGATCTAATTAAATTGTGGGTATTGGGAAGTAGATGTGGTAGTACCTATTACCTGTTTTACTTTCAAACCCTTGGGAGTTACTTCTACGTTTGCTATTATATTGCCATGCTATGCTCGTAGACGTGGATTGGGTTTGAGAGATTTCCATGACAGATGTGAGATTGTTAATTAATGGTTTACTTAAGGTGGCAACTAAAACTCACATCTGGGTGGATTGAGGTACCTGGGTATTCCGGGATTGCCTGTTTTTCTTTTGGACCGCCACCCAGGTTCAAAGGGATCATGAGATTATTCATGCTAGAAACTTCCATGTGCAGCCGCAAGCTATTATGGGCTCTAGCATAGTTGACTAAGTTGTGTGAACTCTTACAGTGGTAGACTAGCAGATGTAGGGAAAAGTAGGTGTAACTGTCTACCCATACGTAAGGTGCAAACACTTCTGAAAGACTGTGTCTCGGTCATCCGTTACTCAAACACCATGTAGTGCGAGTAATCCAACGGAGGAGATCGAGTCTTGTGGGGAAAAGTGCACAAACCTCTGCAGAGTGTACAAACTAATCATGGTTAGTCGTGTCCCCGGTTATGGACAACCTGAGTATCTAGTACTTGGATTATCATGTGAATCTCATCACTATGTTACTTCTAATTAATTTTGTTGGGTTATTGATGACATTTAATTGGGATTGAGATGCTGTCAACCATCTCAATGTTTCACAACCACCATGATAGTTAAATAAAATTTATTCCTTTGAAGTAGGATAAAACTGGCTTTTCGCAAAACTGTAACCATAGAGCTTTCCACCAGCCATATATGCATGTAGTATAGCATTATTGTTCATTATTCTCTATGTGTTACATTGCCAGCATATTCTATGTGCTGACCCGTTTTTGGGCTGCAACGTTTCATGTTGCAGACTTTTCAGATGACGAGTAAGGTGCCTTAGGTCGTGGTCTTATACTCAGTGATGCCGCTGGAGTTGATGGACTCACTTATCTTCCAAGTCTTCCGCTGTTATCGTTATTAGATGGCCTTAAGCCATGTTTATCATACTTATTCTCTTTGGAGATATTCAATGTAATAAGTGTGTGATTGCTACTCTGTTATAAATCCTCCATTTGTACTGTGCGTGTCAGCATTACTGATCCAGGGATGACACTGGTGCACAGCAGCACAGACCATTTGAGGTCTGGTCGCTACAGAGAGAAGTCAGGGAAATAAGAACTTTGTTATTCTTGTCTTGTTGTGATTTGTCATCTGTGGACTTCTGATGATCACTGGAAATTTGCAAAGCTGCTGTTTTGATCAACCATGTTAGTGTTTGGAGCTGATGTGCTGCTGTTCCTTGCCATGAGATGAGTTCCTACTCTTCCCTTGTCTCAGGTTGTTCATTTATTCAGTTATAATCGACTTGCCGTCACTGATCTCTGTTACTGCTAACAGCTGTATGAAATACATCAAGAAGCCGAGAAAAAGAAGTTTGGATGCAATGATTCAAGAGAATGCAGGACAGCAAGAAGCCAAGAGAAATAAGTTAAGGTTCAAGAGTGAGTAGGAATCTGAACTGCTGCTGTTTTTATATTTTCAGTAATTTACAAGTAGGTAGTACATCATCATGTATTCATATATGTTACATCATTGTTGTTTTTGCCCGTGGAAGTCACCATTTTGGCTTTCAATTGGTGCTGAACCTGCTGTTCTTTTCCCCGGATCCAAAAGGATAACTACCACCTTTGCGGCCTAGGCACTGGCAGGCAGACACCCTCCACCCAGCGCCTTGTATTAGATCTCACCTGGCAGTATTGGGATAGGATCCAGATTAGGGGAGCTTTATAGGCATAATGACAACTTTTTATTAGGTTCTTCTGTAAATTGCACAGAAGAGGTAATTAATCCTCACTGACATGACCTGATATATCTTCAGTATTCCTTGTTTTTCTTATCTTATGCGTGGCTTTAAATTTCAATGCACCTTTTGGAAGAGCTGCCATCTATCTTTTGGGGCCACTTTTGGAAATTATCTTACACATATATCTGTTGTTGCATGTTTAAGAAGTGTTTGGAAAGTTTATTCTTCTGATGTGTATTTTCGAAGTGAATTCATTGCCTAGCTTTTATTCATTTTTCACAATAGCCTATATAGCCTAGGAGAGGCAACCTAGATTGGTGTACATTGTAGCTACTAAATATATAGAGAAATGAAGGGGACTAAGCTAGCCCACATGCTGTGCGTTTCAAGTGTTGCCCGAGGGCTCCTTTCTGGCTGACACGTCTTCCTCTATCTTCCAGATACAGAGAGAGAACAAAAGAGGGCCAGGGGGGAAGGGGAGCAGCCGTCTTACTCCGCTGCCGCAGCTGGCGGCCCATGCTGCCGCCGTTTTCTTCTCCCCCTCTGCCATCTCCCCACCTCTGCTTCGGCTAGGCCACAGGGGTGCACACCCGCAAACCCTACACCTCCTCTCGCTATCTCTCTCACACGGAGAACAAACAAGGGCCAACCACGGAGATGAGGCGACGATCCCTGCGACGGAGGGATCGATCACGGCTTTCCCTCACGGCCTTCTCTTCGAGCTTAGGTACGGCTGCTCCCATCCCCCTTTCTGTGGCTGCAATAGAGATGGTTTTGCGCCGTGCTGCAATTTTATGTTTTTTCTTCAGTTGATTGGTTGATTGCTTGACAAAATGTTTGTGTGGTGTCAGGTTTAGTGTGGAGAAATCTTGACAAAAATACACATGTATTGTATTCTTTGATGTTGCTATTTCATGCCCTCCATTTGTTTGTTAATATGTCTACAAGAACTAAGCATCTTTTTTATGTTTCTATTTCTATATCTTTTGATCCAATTAGGACTTTTGCGTGTGCAGGACAACCCCAACGATTGGTCCCCTATTCAATGTGTCGTGTTCATCTTGAAGAACGGATGAGCCATATAATATTACTATTAAGATGATTGTAGTTGATAAAGATCACAATGCATGGCTGCGCACAACATCATTATGCACACGTGCATGGTGGCGCATAGCTCTGCCTCCACGGAACATCATCTGTTCTTATTGAAACCAAAGGCCGTACTGTTACTGCTGGTGGAATCGCCTTATCCGCGCTTCCTTCGGATTGTTTTTTTTATCGCGCTGCACCTGCTCCTCTTGATTCTTTGATCTGTGTGCTTTTTGCCAGCATGTTTCTCTTTCTGTAGCAAAATTGGACATTTTTTTTTACTGAATTTGTTATTCTTCTTTGAACCATTTTTCTACAAGCCACAGAAGGATTTTTGATGTGCTAGCCTCGGTCCAACTCATTCACGTAATTTAATTTATAATTTCTTAATGGCATCAGCATTCTACATTCACAACCAAAGAATCATTATGTATTGTAAAACTATTAAATTTATTAGATCCAGACGCTTCGTATAGCTAATGCTTTATTTACATGTTTTAGGGCCTAGCTGATGGACGACCAACTCAATTTTCATACAAGGATAAATTAACTGTTCGAATCACTAGGATATGGGAATATTGAAGCGGTGATAGGACTGAATTATATGGTCAGAACTTCGTCATGGTAGACTCCAAGGTAAGACTCGCACAATTGTTCATGCTTTCTGATCTATCCTTACCATGTATCACGCAAATTAATAGAGACCATCTGCCTTACTAGGATGGCACGATAGAGGGAGCAATTCCTAAAAAAAGAATGCACATCTTTGATAATAGAGTTCGCGAAGGAGCAGTTTACAAGATTGGTTCCTTTGAAATCGCTAAGTTCAGAGAGAAATATAGAGCGACAGAGCACCCATCCAGGTTCCTGAACCAAAAAATTTTCCCCAAGTTTGGATACACAACCTATCCTATAGCATACTTTGAAAAACAAATTCGATTGAATACAAACCTGTCAAGTCAGTTAATTACAGACGCATTTCCCTTGGAATGCTGACTGTAGTGTTTACATCGGTAGTTCATTTATCCATTTCCTATGCACAGATGTTGGTTTAGTTACAGGCATTTTCTACCCACTTTTACTATGCACAGATGCTGACTGTAGTGTTTACATCAGCTGAGCGAAGGGGACAGTTCCATATCACTGATGGCTAGTACGCATTTCACATCTTTTGCTCCCACTTTTTATTCATTTTTTTGCTATGATACAATCTTATACAAAGAAATTGCATCCTACTTTTAGAACGTGTGCTGTTGTTACTATGGGGAGGGGAAATATGCGGATGCACTCGATGCCGCCTATAGACTACAGTGATGGTCAAATGATGGACCTGTTGTTCTATTGTTTTTTCTTCCAAGAAACTGCCAGTCTATTCATCTTTAATCATGGCAATACAAAGAACAACAAGAACAATAGAGGTAATAAAAAGGAAGCGGCGATTCGGTGCCCGAGCGCAGCTGCTCCCGAAATCGCTCGTGTCCGTTTCTAGCTCGGGATGCGAATAAAGCCCACTGGCGCGTCAGAAGCGAGCTGCAGAAAATCGGGCATTCGCATGAATACGGGTATGAAACAGTGGCTCTTTTGTGGGCCCAAGGCGAAGGGAAGGGACGGAGGAAGCGAGCTGGCGTACTGGGCCGTGGACCAGGACGTTACGGATTTAGCCGGGCCATGGACCAGATAAGGGGCCCCGAACAGTTGTCCACATCTGAGTGGGTCGTTCTGGAAACCCTCGCCGCCACCCCTCTTCGGGCAGAAGCACCGCTATCCCTTCTCCTCTAGTGCTTGCGGCGGCGCTCGTCCTGTCCGGGCGCCGACGGTTGAAAGGAGGAGGATGGTATGGAGTTCCTGCTTTACGCCATTGACAGGTTAGTCCATGCAGATCTGTAAAATGGTTTTGGGATTTCTTCAGCAAGCTACCGCGCGTGCAGAAGTAACCTGACGAACGAGGCTTGTTGCCGGTGAATGCCGTCGTTTTTTCAGAGTTCACTGACAGCCTTGATCACCAGATTAGGTTCCCCTCGTGTTCTTATCGGGCAACGGAGCTGCCCCTGCAGTTCCTGCTGACTCTAATGCTGGGTCTGGTTGCGCCGAAAAGGTCGGGGACGATGGCGCAGGTAGAGCGCGTGAAGGAGTGTGCCGTCGCCGGGACGCATCTCCGACAAGATCGGCGCAGTCGACTCGCAGAGTCAATCCAGAAGCACCTGGCTGGCCAAAAAGGTGTGAAACAAAATCTTCCTCACTGTTGGACTGTATTGCTTAATCTATGTATGCAAGTTAGTATGCAGTGAACGCTTTTTATCAGAAACGTTAGTTTACTATATTAGTCCGTATCAGACTTTCAGTAGCCATTGTGAAGGTGATCATTTTAGGCCAAACTTAATGATTTTCCATGCCTCAATTACCTTGCAGGAACTCGACTCTATACCTCAAAGCCACGGAAGTCGTGCGGATGGGCGATGCGAGTGCAGAATCTTTTGATCACATGTTTGTTGGTCTCTGAAGCTCTGCTTGTGAGTGGCGCACCTTTGGTAGAGAAGAGGGATGGTTTGGGTTTTGAGGACTGTATGGCAGGTCTGGCAACTGGGAGAATGGATGGCAATGGCGAAGTCGCATTTGTTGGGGACAACGGTGCTGACCAGTGCCATAGTGGTGGGCACTCATTCAGTGTGAATACCCTTCAGGGTCTTGCAGCTCCAGATAAACATAGAGGGTCACAAAAGAACAACATACCTGGAAAGAGGGGAGTAAGGCCCCATACGAAGGTCTGAGTAAGCGAACCAGGTTCTGTAGCATTTGCCATCGCGAGGGTCACAAAAGAATAACATGCCCAGAAAGCGGGGATGCCCCCAAGAAGCCACGGAAGCCGGGAAAATGCAAGCACTGAGGGATGGAAGGACACCGACAGAACACTTGCACAAGGCCACTGTGAGTTACTGAAAAATGAGTTATGAAGTTTCGATTTGTAATATCTGCTGGAAATTCGAATTGCTGGAAAGATTAAATGCAAGTGTTGCTGTGGCATCACGCAAGGGCAGTATAAAGAGTGCACGACGGCCAGCTGCTACCTTGCCTTCCACCTTTGTTGTCTAATTCAAAAAAAATTGAAGCTAGCTTCTGCAGCCGCTGGCGCGGACGTTTGCTGAATCTGGCTTCAGTGGCATGACCAGGAGCTGTGAAGGAGGCTATTCAGTCAGCGGAATGAAGGGTTCAGGTACGATATCTTGCGTGTTTTCTGCATTATTAAGAGCGATGCATGATATGTGACTCTGTCGCTGTTCGCAGTCATCTGCCTGCCTCTTCAGTGGTGGACTCAGCGGCGACCGCTTGGAGTACAACACAGCTGCTGGCGCAAGAAGATGGCGTGATTGAGGAGGTAAAGTGGAATCGTCTTTGTCTGACGGTGTGTACCTTTTCTGTACGGAGAGGAGACATAACATGGATTTTCAGGGGGAGGTGATCCAACGGGATTGCTGTTGTGTGTTGAAGCAAGAGCTGGACGAGGAGGGAGGACAAGATTCAGTAGAAGGCTTCGGCGACCACGATCCTGCCGATGCAGAGGGGATAGAGGGTGGAAAACATATCTTGCATAATTTGATGTGGCCGAAGAAATTGAATCCGATGACGATGAAGAAGTGAGCAGCAGGAGTCAAAGCGGACGCCGTACTCAGGCATGATATGCGATTACGGCGTGTATGGCATCAGATGATGTAATCCTTGTAGGGTTTCTGAATGTGCCGACATGAACACTGCTCGCTCATGTGCATCATTAGTTCGACCAGTTAGTGTGCCCAATGTTAGTTGTTATTAGGGAAAAGTGGTTGCCCAATGTATCCAACCGTAGGAGGGCCCGTGAATGTCCCAGTCCGGCTCAGATACATGGCTGAGCCATCCGACCGCAATCTGATCCGGAGCCACGTCGCATTGATTGCGAGGCTGGGCTGAACTAATTTTGGCAACATACGTTTGGGAAATACACCACAGCGCACATGCCAACTTGTGGTAGCGACAAGCATTAAACCGAGCCGAAGGCGTGTCGCCGTAATCACCCATCCTTCATCGGAGCCGAGCAAACCTTATTATAATAGACGGTTGGAAAGTTGTCGTGCTAGGGCCCCATAGAACCAGCGCACCAGAATAGCAACCATCACCGATGAAGAAAGTCCAAGATCAGAAAAATCAAAGTTGTAGACAATCAGACGAAGACGAACGAAAACATGATCCAAACAGATCCACCGAACACCAATACCGACTGAATCCCGTGAGATCCGACATATAAACCAGAAAGAGGTAAATACATTCGGGGTCTTAGAACTTGCACGCGACGACGTAATTATAGTGCATAACTTGTAAAATACATAATTATAGTCATGAAACTTGCGCGGACGTGCAAATACGGTTACATATCCCGTGCGCCGACGTGTTTTTGCTCAAAACCCCCTTGATTTTTGGGCAGCGATCTGCACCGGCGCGCCGGCCCAACTGTTGGGCCGGTCGAGCCCTAGCCGTCAAATCTGGCCCCTCGAGCCGTCAGATCCTTTCATCCCCAACCTCCCATCTTCAATCTCCCGCACGGCAAAGGGAGAGGCCCGCCTCGTATGCGTCGACGCCCCCACACGCGCCGACCGCCTCGCCTCGCCTCCTCATCGCCGGTCGCCCTCACCGCTGGTCGTCGCCCTCACCTATGTCGCCTTCGTGCGTTTCTCACCTTTGTGGATGCAGCATCGCGCGCCCATGGTTGCAGCCTTGTAGCTCCGGTGCCACCGCTCGCAATTCCAGTGCACGACGACCACGCTCTGATGGCGACGGCCCGTCGGACATAGCACCCCGACGGTTGCAACTTCTCTGATTCTGCAGAGTCTGGTTGTAGCTTTCTCTCTCAAAGGTTGAAGCTTTTTTATAAACGATTGAAACTTTTTCCGCACATACGATTCAAGCTTTCTTTATCAAAACGGTTGCAACTTCTCTGGTTCTGCAGAGTCTGGTTGTAGCTTTCTCTCTCAAAGGTTGAAGCTTTTTCCCTCTACGATAGAAGCTTTTATGTAAATGATTGAAACTTTTTCGTCTTGGGCAGCGCCTGGGTGAAAGCTTCCTCTATCATTTGGTTGCAGCTTTTTTCCTCGAAGGTTGTAGCATTTCCTGTAGACGGTTGTAGCTTTCCTCGATAGCACTGAACGCTTGTAGCTTTTTGTATATCTGGTTGAAGCTTTTCATCTAGAGTTTGAAGCTTTTTTTAGCGGTTGCAGCGACGGGGGACGGGGGGGGGGGGGGGGGGGCGCTGCGGCGGGTTCTGCAATGCCTCGCCTACAGGTTCGTCGGGATACGGCGCCCCCAGCAGCGGCGGCCATGGGTGCTAGGACAGTAGCATCGTCGTTCACTCTCCAAACAGCACTCGCTCGTAGCAAAAAACCGGCGTGCAAGGCGCCACCGTGGTCGCTACGCAGCTACTAGGATCACCGGCGAGCTTCGACACTAGTAGATAAAGGGCCTTTAGTCCCGGTTCATAAGGGCCTTTAGTCCCGGTTCTGGAACCGGGACTAAAGGGTCGTTACTAATGCCCTAGCCCTTTAGTCCCGGTTCTTACACGAACCGGGACTAAAGGCCGTCCACGTGGCCGGTGCGGGGAGCCCAGGCAGGAGGGCCTTTGCTCCCGGTTGATGGCACCAACCGGGACCAATAGGCATCCACTTGTCAACATTTCAGTGGCTGGGGTTTTTGTTTTTTTTCTTTCTGAAAGGGGGGTGGATTTGGGGTTTTTGTATGGTTAATTAAGGTGTTTCATATATTGTGTTAGGTAGCTAATTAATTAATAGAGAGAAAAGTGTCCTCTCTTATCTCCGTGCTTGGTCGACGCTACGTACTATACGTATAGAGAGGCCCTCGACACGCTAGCTAGTAAGAAAATGAAGGAAACCATTAAGTACAGAAGTTCGTCGTGCATACCGAGAGAAGTGATCGACCTCTCCTTCTCCGAGAGATTGGTCGAACAAAAAGTTTTCGTATTATCTATCCGACTACTGGCTACATACATATACAATATGTAAGATCTATACAATCCCCTAGCATTTGAAGTCAACTTCCACATGGTATTCTCCGGCTTTATTGATGACGTGGTCAAGAAAGAATCCCGCCAATTCCTCTTGAATTGCTTTAATGCGATCTTGTGGTAGGAGTTCATTCTGCATCTCCCACGTCTAATTTGAAGAAGGGGGTTAATACATATATATGAATGAAACTTAACAGAAATGATGGTGTAATAAAATGAAATTGTGAATATTATTGCTTACGCACTTCATATTGTCTTTTAGAGTAGCCCCGCTTATCTTTGCAAGTCGCGTTGTAGATGAACTCGCACACGTAGTCCACAGTAATCATTCCCTTGTTCCTGCCACAAGCACTTTACGAGAAACAGAGGTCAATCAAACTGATAATGAAGCATTATAAATGGCATTGATGAAACTAGCTAGAATCAACGGGAGATGCGCGCAACTAGCTAGCTAGTAGTACTTACTTTCGGGTATGTATATCGCAGCTCCTTTGGCAGTCCCGGAGCTTCTACGGTGATCTGTTTCCAAACCCTGCAAGACAAAAATAATAATTATTACTTGAGATATCAGGAAATGAACAAAAAGTTGCCGATATGGTGCGATAATGATCGATTGAACTTACTTGTTGAGAATTTTAGTCATGTCTGCATAGGTCTCGGGATCTTTTCGTCTCGAGTCTAAGATGGTTACTAATCCCCGCTCAAGCTTAATCTCCAGGAGAATATAGTGGAAGCTGCGCACGCATGCATAACTCATCAATTACATTACTATAACCTTGCTCGAGTAATAAGGGAAACCGAATATGCACACGACAGTAACACTCACTTGGAGTTGTAAGGAAAGAGTATTAAATCTTTGTTTTGATTTATTACTAATGATTTGAGCAAGTTGGCCTCGGCCTCGGCGGCGTCCTTTTTAACCTGAAAATGATCTATGAGATTTGTGTTAATGAACCCAATATCATATATTTCTGCTTTTCTGCACTCGACGATCTTCAATCTGCATAATATAGTGAGGATAATTATAAATACATGCAATGAAAGAGCTGAGCTATATATAGAGACTTAATGACAAAAGTAGTACTTACAGACAGTAGCAAGTGACCGTTAATTTATCGAGGGCCTTCTGATTGAAAAACGCGAAGAACTCCTCAAATGGAACAGGCAACAGATCACCGCAGACGAGGTCGTGCTCCTCTTTAATTCTCAGATACAAAGTATTCGTCCCCCAGACTCTCTGCAGGTTTTCATGTACCGATTATGGAATCTTCGCATCATCGTTGTTAGAGATTTTTCATCTTTGACGAGAGGTTTCCCGTACTCGTATCTGTGTTCCTCCACCTCCAATAAATCATAATGTACATCGTCAGGCAGGTAATCTGCAGGATTGCTATAACCGGGCACCATCCCCGGAGCATTAGCGACGATGTCGCTAGACACATTGAGCGGGGGGAACGATTGGTTCGCTTGTTCTCCGAGCTGGGCAATTTCTTTCCCAGCTCGTCGGTCTTTTAACCTTTGATCACTGACAGTACTTCCCGACCGCTCCGCTTCGAGATATGCCTTTTCAGTAATGCGCTCATAGTTGGTTTTCGGCGGAGACTTTGGTGGTTTCCTTAGGGCATCGATAGTGCGCTTTGCTTTCACCGGATCTACCTTCTCCTCCGGAGGTGGATGTCTCTTTGCTTTCAACCCTTGAAAGAAGTCCTTCACCTCGGTGCGCACGATCTTCGCGGTTTCCTCCGGGGTCCTCTCGTACGGTAACTTCTCTAGAGGCTTGAGAGGTGGACCGTATCTGTATTGCCTCCCGCCTCTGCCTGTACTGCTAGACGCCGGGGCAGACGGGGCGGCTGCGGCTGTCTTCTTTCGTGCTTGCTTACGAGGCGGAGGAGAAGGAGTACGACGCGCCGGAGCAGCCTGGCGGCGGCGGGTCTCTTCCGCCCTTGCTGGCGAGGCGGAGAAGGAGGAGGCTGGTGGCTGCTTGGGCTCGCCGGCGCAGGCGGAGAAGGAGGCGGAGTGCCGCCACGCGCCGGAGAAGGAGGCTGAGTGCCCTGATCGTCACTCGCCGGAGGAGGAGGCGGTGGAGGAGGCGGAGTGCCCTGACTCGCCGAAGGAGGAGGAGGAGGCGGAGGCATCTAGTTCGGAAGGTTGATGAGCTCCTTCCGCCATAGGCATGGAGTCCTCAGACAAGAACCCAGCCGAGTCTCCCCTTCACCCGTAAGGTGGTTAAGCTGGAGGTCCTCAAATCCTTCTGTGATTTCATCCACCATCACCGTAGCATATCCTTCTGGAATCGGCCGACAGTGAAAAGTTACGCCAGGTTCAGGAGGTGCAACAGAGCCAACAGCCGCCTTGACTTTCAATTGCATCCACTGCGTCATAAGGTGGCAATGCTGAGACTCCGTGATAGCATCTACGGGGTAGCTAGCAGGAGCCGTGAAGACAGGCTGAACCAGCTCGGTGGAAGCCTGGCTGCTTCTCCGCTGAGATGGCGGGGTAGCTTCGGGGGTAGTTTCGGCAGGTCGCTTGCTGCGATTTGCTTCTCGTTCCTCAATCGCTTGTACCCTTGCATGCAGCGCCTGAATTTGGATCTGCTCCACTTTTTTCCTCCTCTCCTGGCATTTGTAACCGCCTGCGTCCGGAAAACCAGCCTTCCACGGAATGGAGCCTGGCGTGCCTTGTGTCCGTCCAGGGTGCTCAGGATTCCCGAGGGCCATTGTGAGCTCGTCGTTCTCTCTGTCTGGAACGAACGTCCCTTCCTGCGCTGCATCGATATAGTACTTAAGCTTCTTGACGGGTATTGCAAGTTGCTCATGAAGGAAATATGCCCTAGAGGCAATAATAAAGTTATTATTTATTTCCTTATATCATGATAAATGTTTATTATTCATGCTAGAATTGTATTAACCGGAAACATGATACATGTGTGAATACATAGACAAACAGAGTGTCACTAGTATGCCTCTACTTGACTAGCTCGTTGATCAAAGATGGTTATGTTTCCTAGCCATAGACATGAGTTGTCATTTGATTAACGGGATCACATCATTAGGAGAATGATGTGATTGACTTGACCCATTCCGTTAGCTTAGCACACGATCGTTTAGTATTCTGCTATTGCTTTCTTCATGACTTATACATGTTCCTATGACTATGAGATTATGCAACTCCCGTTTACCGGAGGAACACTTTGTGTGCTACCAAATGTCAGAACGTAACTGGGTGATTATAAAGGTGCTCTACAGGTGTCTCCAAAGGTACTTGTTGGGTTGGCGTATTTCGAGATTAGGATTTGTCACTCCGATTGTCGGAGAGGTATCTCTGGGCCCACTCGGTAATGCACATCACTATAAGCCTTGCAAGCATTGCAACTAATGAGTTAGTTGCGGGATGATGTATTACAGAACGAGTAAAAAGACTTGCTGGTAACGAGATTGAACTAGGTATTGAGATACCGACGATCGAATCTCGGGCAAGTAACATACCGATGACAAAGGGAACAACGTATGTTGTTATGCGGTTTGACCGATAAAGATCTTCATAGAATATGTGGGAGCCAATATGAGCATCCAGGTTCCGCTATTGGTTATTGACCGGAGACGTGCTCGGTCATGTCTACATAGTTCTCGAACCCGTAGGGTCCGCACGCTTAACGTTTCGATGACGGTTATATTATGAGTTTATGTGTTTTGATGTACCGAAGGTAGTTCGGAGTCCCGGATAAGATCGGGGACATGACAAGGAGTCTCGAAATGGTCGAGACGTAAAGATCGATATATTGGACGACTATATTCGGACATCGGAAAGGTTCCGAGTGATTCGGGTATTTTTTGGAGTGCCGGAGAGTACGAGAATTCGTATTGGGCCTTAATGGGCCATACGGGAAAGGAGAGAAAGGCCCCAAAGGGTGGCCGCACCCCTCCCCATGGGCTGGTCCGAATTGGACTAGGGAGGGGGGGCGCTCCCTTCCTTCTTTCTCCTTCTCTCTTCCCTTCTCCTACTCCAACAAGGAAAGGAGGAGTCCTACTCCCGGTGGGAGTAGGACCCCCCCTTGGGCGCGCCTCCTCCCCTTGGCCGGCCCCCTCCTCCTTGATCCTTTATATACGGGGGCAGGGGGGCACCTCTTGACACAACAATTGATCATTTGATCTTTTAGCCGTGTGCGGTGCCCCCCTCCACCATAGTCCACCTGGATAATACTGTAGCGGTGCTTAGGCGAAGCCATGCGTCGGTAGAACATCATCATCGTCACCACGCCGTTGTGCTGACGAAACTCTCCCTCAACACTCGGCTGGATCGGAGTTCGAGGGACGTCATCGAGCTGAACGTGTGCAGAACTCGGAGGTGTCGTACGTTCGGTACTTGATCGGTCGGATCGTGAAGACGTACGACTACATCAACCGCGTTGTGCTAACGCTTCCGCTTTCGGTCTACGAAGGTACGTGGACACACTCTCCCCTCTCGTTGCTATGCATCACTATGATCTTGCGTGTGCGTAGGAAATTTTTGAAATTACTACGTTCCCCAACAGCTCGTCCGTCCAACGGCACTTCCCTGATACAGGGTCCAAGGTTCCGCCAGCCCCGAAGAACCAAGTCCGGCAATGGTCTGGCCAGTTCATTGTCTCTGGTTTGATCCCTTTATCAAGCAGATCCCTCTCAGCCTTGGCCCACTTAGGCCGGGCTTTGAGGTAGCCACCTGACCCCGTGCGATGGTGAAGCTTCTTCTTCGCAGCATTTTGCTTGTTTGTCGCCGACATCTTCTTACTCTTTTTCGATGTCTTGTGGGCCACAAATGCGGGCTATTGATATTTGATCTTCTCATATTTGCCGATGAATTCTGGTGTCTCTTCTTTGTCGACAAACCTTTTCAGCTCATTCTTCCACCTCCTGAATAGGTCTGCCATCTTCTTAAGAGCATGAGACTTGATTAATTGCTCTATAACTGGCTTCTCCGGATCCTCCTTTGGCGGTAGGGTGAAATTTGCCTTCAGCTCAGTCCAAAGATCATCTTTCTGCATATCATTCACATAAGACACCTCTGGGTCTTCTTTCTTAGGCTTATACCATTGGTGGATACTGACCGGGATCTTGTCCCTAACAAGAACCCCGCACTGAGCAGAAAAGGCTTCCTTTGTCCGGATGGGTTCAATCGGTTGGCCGTCGTGCGCGATTGATGTGATCTCAAACCTTTCATCCGTGCGCAACTTTTTATTCGGGCCTCGTCTCTTTACCGAAGTTGTGCTCGATCCGGAGGGCTAGAAAAAAGAAGAAAGACGAGAGTTAATTAATATGTGTACATACCAAAACAATGAATGCATCAATTAGCTAGTCAGCACAGGCTTAACTAATATATTTACCTGGCCGGACTCTGTTCGGTCACCGGAGCCATCAACACGGGCTCCTTCTTGCACCAGCATTGGGTCACCGGAGCCATCATAATCATGTGTTTCCTCCTCCATTCTTCGATCATCGTAACCTGCTTCTTCACCCTGTTCTTCCAGACCATCATTGCCGTTAAGATACGACGACATGACATCACCTCCGGCTAAGATTATGTCCCCCAACACCTCTTCTGCTTCCTCGTCTCGTCTGTGCTCCATTGTTTCTGCAAATATTACAACATGGCAATTATTACACAAACATGACAGCATGTGGATATATTAGTGGCAAACGTAGACCTAGCGAGAGGGTCGGGGGGTGCTCCCGTGGTATAAGTTATCACAGTCGAGAGGGGGTATATATATCGACCGCCCCTCATGTCGAAGTTATCCGGGATGGGGTAATATCGACAACGACGACATACATACACGGGAAAATAATGTTATCGGGGAGGGGGTATATCGACCCCACCCCCCCCCCCCACGTGTTGAAGTTATCGGGAGGGGGTTATATCGACAACGACGACATACATACACGGGAAAATAATGTTATCGGGGAGGGGGTATATCGACCCCCCCCCACGTGTTGAAGTTATCGGGAGGGGGTTATATCAACAACGACGACATACATACACGGGAAAATAATGTTATCGGGGAGGGGGAATATCGACCCCCCCCCCCACGTGTTGAAGTTATCGGGAGGGGGTTATATCGACAACGACGACATACATACACGGGAAAATAATGTTATCGGGGAGGGGGTATATCGACCCCCCCTCGTGTTGAAGTTATCCCCCCTCGTGTTGAAGTTATCGGGAGGGGTATATATCGACGACGACAGACCCGATAAAACATAAGAAAACTAAGAAGAAATAAAAAGAGGAGAAGAAGGAATAGAGGAGAGGATCGAAGAAAAAAAAAGAAAAAAAGAGGAGAAGAAGAAAGGAATAGAGGAGAAGAAGAAAAAATAGAATAAAAAGAAGAAAAAAAGAGGAGAAGAAGAAAGGAATAGAGGAGAAGAAGAAAAAATAGAATATATTCCTTTCTTCTTCTCCTCTTTTTTTCTTCTTTTTTTTTCTTCGATCCTCTCCTCTATTCCTTCTTCTCCTCTTTTTATTCTTCTTTTTTCCTCTATTCCTTTCTTCTTCTCCTCCTCTATTCCTTTCTTCTTCTCCTCTTCTTTTTCTTATATATATCGAATATATATCCATGGATCATCATTTCTCATATATATCGAATATATATCCATTGTCATATATAAAAACTTTCTATATATGAACAAAAAACTTTCTATGAACAAAAAAAATATACATCACATATACATTATAGCCACATACACATATATATGAACAAAAAACTTTCCCAAAGATTTTTCTATGAACAAAAAACTTTCTATAGCCAAAAAAAACTTTTTGTTCACATATACGTTATAGCCACATACACATATACATCACATACGAACATCACATATATACACAAAACAATTAAACTAATAAAAATAAAAAAACAGATTATACATCACATATATACATCACATTATATATATATATATATATATATATATATATATATATATGAACAATTAAACTAAGAAAAAAGAGCCGGGGCGGCGGCTCTCACAGCGGGGGCGGCGGCGAGGGCGCCGGCGCGGGGGCGGGACGGAGCAGGGGCAGGGCGACGGTGACGGTAAGCAGGGGAGCGGCCGGCGCGCGCGAGCAGGGGCGGGGCGGCGCGTGGGCGCAGGGCGACGGCGACAAGGACGACGGCGACGGCGACGGCGAGCAGGGGCAGCCTGGCGGCGTCGGGGGCAACTGGCGAGGGAGGCGAGGGAGATCTGAAAATTTCCCAAGTGCCACTTATATAGCAAGGGCATTGGTCCCGGTTCGTGGCACCAACCGGGACCAATGCACCCCTTTAGTCCCGGTTAGTGCCACCAACCGGGACCAAAGGTCCCTTTTCAGCAGCCCAAAGGGCGGGAAGCGGCGGCCTTTGGTCCCGGTTGGTGGCACCAACCGGGACTAAAGGGTGGGCATTGGTCCCGGTTGGTGCCACGAACCGGTACCAATGCCCCCTTTAGTCCCGGTTGGTGCCACCAACCGGGACCAAAGGCCTTGCGCTGCCCGCGGCCAAAAGTTTAGTCCCACCTCGCTAGTTGAGAGGGGCTCGGAGTGGTTTATAAGCCCCGGTGCGGCTGCCCTCTCGAACTCCTCTCAAATGCAGGCTTACCGGCCTAATGTTGCATTGTGCTGTCTGTGGGCCTATTGTTGGGTAACGTAGTAATTTCAAAAAAAATCCTACGCACACGCAAGATCATGATGAGGGGGCCGGCCAAGGGGAGGAGGCGCGCCCAAGGGGGGAGTCCTACTCCCACCGGGAGTAGGACTCCTCCTTTCCTTGTTGGAGTAGGAGAAGGGAAGAGAGAAGGAGAAAGAAGGAAGGGAGCGCCCCCCCTCCCTAGTCCAATTCGGACCAGCCCATGGGGAGGGGTGCGGCCACCCTTTGGGGCCTTTCTCTCCTTTCCCGTATGGCCCATTAAGGCCCAATACGAATTCCCGTAACTCTCCGGTACTCCGAAAAATACCCGAATCACTCGGAACCTTTCCGATGTCCGAATATAGTCGTCCAATATATCGATCTTTACGTCTCGACCATTTCGAGACTCCTCGTCATGTCCCCGATCTCATCCGGGACTCCGAACTACCTTCGGTACATCAAACTCATAAACTCATAATATAACCGTCATCGAAACATTAAGCGTGCGGACCCTACGGGTCCGAGAACTATGTAGACATGACCGAGCGCGTCTCCGGTCAATAACCAGTAGTGGAACCTGGATGCTCATATTGGCTCCCACATATTCTACGAAGATCTTTATCGGTCAAACCGCATAACAACATACGTTGTTCCCTTTGTCATCGGTATGTTACTTGCCCGAGATTCGATCGTCGGTATCTCAATACCTAGTTCAATCTCGTTACCGGCAAGTCTCTTTACTCGTTCTGTAATACATCATCCCGCAACTAACTCATTAGTTGCAATGCTTGCAAGGCTTATAGTGATGTGCATTACCAAGAGGGCCCAGAGATACCTCTCCGACAATCGGAGTGACAAATCCTAATCTCGAAATACGCCAACCCAACAAGTACCTTTGGAGACACCTATAGAGCACCTTTATAATCACCCATTTACGTTGTGACGTTTGTTAGCACACAAAGTGTTCCTCCGGTAAACGGGAGTTGCATAATCTCATAGTCATAGGAACATGTATAAGTCATGAAGAAAGCAATAGCAGAATACTAAACGATCGTGTGCTAAGCTAATGGAATCGGTCAAGTCAATCACATCATTCTCCTAATGATATGATCCCGTTAATCAAATGACAACTCATGTCTATGGCTAGAAAACATAACCATCTTTGATCAACGAGCTACTCAAGTAGAGGCATACTAGTGACACTCTGTTTGTCTATCTATTCACACATGTATCATGTTTCCGGTTAATACAATTCTATCATGGATAATAAACATTTATCATGATATAAGGAAATAAATAATAACTTTATTATTGCCTCTAGGGCATATTTCCTTCAGTCTCCCACTTGCACTAGAGTCAATAATCTAGCTCACATCGCCATGTGATTTAACAACAATAGTTCACATCACCATGTGATTAACACCCATAGTTCACATCGCCATGTGACCAACACTCAAAGGGTTTACTAGAGTCAGTAATCTAGTTCACATCATTTATGTGATTTAATACCCAAAGAGTACTAAGGTGTGATCATGTTTTTGTTTGTGAGAGAAGTTTAGTTAATGGGTCTGCCAAATTCAGAACCGTTAGTATTTAACAAATTTCTATGTCTACAATGCTCTACATTGAGCTACTCTAGCTAATAGCTCCCACTTTCAATATGTATCTAGATCGAGACTTAGAGTCATCCAGATTAGTGTCAAAAACTTGCATCGACGTAACCCTTTATGATGAACCTTTTTGTCACCTCCCTAATCGAGAAACATATCCTTATTCCACTAAGGATAATTTTGACCGTTGTCCAGTGATCTACTCCTAGATCACTATTGTCCTCCCTTGCTAAACACAGTGCATGGTATACAATAGGTCTGGTACACAACATGGCATACTTTATAGAACCTATGGCTGAGTCATAGGGAATGACTTTCATTCTCTTTCTATCTTCTGCCGTGATCGGGCTTTGAGTGTTACTCAATTTTACACCTTGTAACACAGGCAAGAACTCTTTCTTTGACCGTTCCATTTTGAACTACTTCAAAATTTTGTCAAGGTATGTACTCATTGAAAAAACTTATCAAGACTCTTGATCTATCTCTATAGATCTTGATGCTCAATATGTAAGCAGCTTTACCGAGGTCTTTCTTTGAGAAACTCCTTTCAAACACTCCTTTATGCTTTGCAGAATAATTCTACATTATTTTCGATCAACAATATGTCATTCACATATACTTATCAGAAATGTTGTAGTGCTCCCACTCACTTTCTTGTAAATACAGGCTTCACCGCAAGTCTGTATAAAATTGTATGCTTTTGATCATCTTATCAAAGCGCATATTCCAACTCCGAGATGCTTGCACCAGTCCATAGATGGATCGCTGGAGCTTTGCACACTTCGTTAGCACCTTTAGGATCGACAAAACCTTCTGGTTGCATCATATACAACTCTTCTTTAATAAATCCATTTAGGAATGCAGTTTTGTTTATCCATTTGCCAGATTTCATAAAATGCGGCAATTGCTAACATGATTCAGACAAACTTAAGCATAGATACGAGTGAGAAAATCTCATCGTAGTCAACACCTTGAACTTGTCGAAAAACCCTTTTGCGACAATTCTAGCTTTGTAGATAGTAACACTACTATCAGCGTCTGTCTTCCTCTTGAAGATCCATTTAATCTTAATGGCTCACCAATCATCGGGCAAGTCAATCAAAGTCCATACTTTGTTCTCATACATGGATCCCATCTCAGATTTCATGGCCTCAAGCCATTTTCCGGAATCTGGGCTCATCATCGCTTCCTCATAGTTCGTAGGTTCGTCATGGTCTAGTAGCATAACCTCCAGAATAGGACTACCGTACCACACTGGTGCGGATCTAACTCTGGTTGACCTACGAGGTTCAGTAACAACTTGATCTGAAGTTTCATGATCATCATCATTAACTTCCTCACTAATTGGTGTAGGAGTCATAGGAACAGATTTCTGTGATGAACTACTTTCCAATAAGGGAGTAGATACAGTTATCTCATCAAGTTCTACTTTCCTCCCACTCACTTCTTTTGAGAGAAACTCCTTCTCTAGAAAGGATCCAAACTTAGCAACAAAAGTCTTGCCTTCGGATCTGTGATAGAAGGTGTACCCAACAGTCTCTTTTGGGTATCCTATGAAGACACATTTCTCCGATTTTGGTTCGAGCTTATCAGGTTGAAGCTTTTTCACATAAGCATCGCAGCCCCAAACTTTAAGAAACGACAACTTTGGTTTCTTGACAAACCACAGTTCATAAGGCGTCGTCTCAACGGATTTTAGATGGTGCCCTATTTAACGTGAATGCAACTGTCTCTAATGCATAACCCCAAAACGATAGTGGTAAATCGGTAAGATACATCATAGATTGCACTATATCCAATAAAGTATGGTTATGACGTTCGGACACACCATAATGTTGTGGTGTTCCAGGTGGCATGAGTTTGTGAAACTATTCCACATTGTTTTAATTGAAGTCCAAACTCGTAACTCAAATATTCTTCTCCACGATCAGATCGTAGAAACTTTATTTTCTTGTTACGATGATTTTCCACTTCACTCTGAAATTATATGAACTTTTCAAATGTTTCAGACTTGTGTTTCATTAAGTAGATATACCCATATCTGCTCAAATCATCTGTGAAGGTCAGAAAATAACGATACCCGCAGCGAGCCTCAACACTCATTGGATTGCATACATCAGTATGTACTATTTCCAACAAAACTGTTGCTCACTCCATTGTTCCGGAGAATGGCGTTTTAGTCATCTTGCCCAAGAGGCATGGTTCGCAAGCATCAAGTGATTCATAATCAAGTCATTCCAAAATTCCATCAGCATGGAGTTTCTTCATGCGCTTTACACCAATATGACCTAAACGGCAGTGCCACAAATAAGTTGCACTATCATTATTAACTTTGCATCCTTTGGCTTTAATATTATGAATATGTGTATCACTACGATCGAGATCCAATGAACCATTTTCATTGGGTGTGTAACCATATAAGGTTTTATTCATGTAAACGGAACAACAATTATTCTCTAACTTACATGAATAACCGTTTTGCAATAAACATGATTCAATCATATTCATGCTCAACGCAAACACTAAATAACATTTATTTTAGGTTCAACACTAATCCCGAAAGTACAGGGAGTGTACGATGATGATCATATTGTTGGAAATATGCCCTAGAGGCAATAATAAATGGTTATTTTTATATTTATTTGTTCATGGTAATTGTCTATTGTTCATGCTATAATTGTATTGTCCGGAAATCGTAATACATGTGTGAATACATAGACCACAACGTGTCCCTAGTAAGCCTCTAGTTGACTAGCTCGTTGATCAACTGATAGTCATGGTTTCCTGACTATGGGCATTTGGATGTCATTGATAACGGGATCACATCATTAGGAGAATGATGTGATGGACAAGACCCAATCCTAAGCATAGCATAAAAGATCGTGTAGTTTCGTTTGCTAGAGCTTTTCCAATGTCAAGTATCTTTTCCTTAGACCATGAGATCGTGCAACTCCCGGATACCGTAGGAGTGCTTTGGGTGTGCCAAACGTCACAACGTAACTGGGTGACTATAAAGGTGCACTACGGGTATCTCCGAAAGTATCTGTTGGGTTGGCACAGATCAAGACTGGGATTTGTCACTCCGTGTGACGGAGAGGTATCTCTGGGCCCACTCGGTAATGCATCATCATAATGAGCTCAATGTGACTAAGCGTTAGTCACGGGATCATGCATTGCGGTACGAGCAAAGATACTTGCCGGTAACGAGATTGAACAAGGTATTGGGATACCGGCGATCGAATCTCGGGCAAGTAACATACCGATTGACAAAGGGAATTGCATACGGATTGATTGAATCCTCAACACCGTGGTTCATCCGATGAGATCATCGTGGAACATGTGGGAGCCAACATGGGTATCCAGATCCCGCTGTTGGTTATTGACCGGAGAGGCGTCTCGGTCATGTCTGCATGTCTCCCGAACCCGTAGGGTCTACACACTTAAGGTTCAGTGACGCTAGGGTTGTAGAGATATATGTATGCGGAAACCCGAAAGTTGTTCGGAGTCCCGGATGAGATCCCGGACGTCACGAGAGGTTCCGGAATGGTCCGGAGGTGAAGAATTATATATAGGAAGTCCAGTTTCGGCCACCGGGAAAGTTTCGGGGGTTACTGGTATTGTACCGGGACCACCGGAAGGGTCCCGGGGGTCCACCGGGTGGGGCCACCTATCCCGGAGGGCCCCTTGGGCTCAAAGTGGAAGGGAACCAGCCCATAGTGGGCTGGGGCGCCCCCCTTGGGCCTCCCCCCATGCGCCTAGGGTTGGGAACCCTAAGGGGGGGGGTTCCCCCTTGCCTTGGGGGGCAAGGCAACCCCTTCCCCCCTTGTGGCCGCCGCCCCGCCTTGAGATCCCATCTCTTGGGGCCGGCGCCCCCCAGGGGGCCTATATAAAGGGGGGGGAGGGAGGGCAGCATACAACAGCCTTGGGCGCCTCCCTCCTCCCCTGCAACACCTCTCTCTCTCGCGCAGAAGCTCGGCAAAGCCCTGCCAGAGAACCGCTACATCCACCACCACGCCGTCGTGCTGCTGGATCTCCATCAACCTCTCCTTCCCCCTTGCTGGATCAAGAAGGAGGAGACGTCGCTGCACCGTACGTGTGTTGAACGCGGAGGTGCCGTCCGTTCGGCACTCGGTCATCGGTGTTTTGGATCACGGCGAGTACGACTCCGTCATCCACGTTCATTGGAACGCTTCCGCTCGCGATCTACAAGGGTATGTAGATGCACTCCCTTCCCCTCGTTGCTAGTATACTCCATAGATGCATCTTGGTGAACGTAGGAAAATTTTAAAATTATGCTACGATTCCCAACAGTGGCATCATGAGCCAGGCCTATGCGTAGTTACTATGCACGAGTAGAACACAAAGCAGTTGTGGGCGTTGAGTTTGCCAATTCTTCTTGCCGCTACTAGTCGTTTCTTGTTTCGGCGGCATTGTAGGATGAAGCGGCCCGGACTGACCTTACACGTACGCTTACGTGAGACAGGTTCCACCGACTGACATGCACTAGTTGCATAAGGTGGCTAGCGGGTGTCTGTCTCTCCTACTTTAGTCGGAACGGATTCGATGAAAAGGGTCCTTATGAAGGGTAAATAGAAATTGGCAAATCACGTTGTGGTCATACGTAGGTAAGAAAACGTTCTTGCTAGAAACCTACAAACCACGTAAAAAACTTGCAACAACAATTAGAGGTCGTCTAACTTGTTTTTGCAGCAAGTGCTATGTGATGTGATATGGCCAGAAGATGTGATGAATGATATATGTGATGTATGAGAATGATCATATTCTTGTAATAGGAATCACGACTTGCATGTCGATGAGTATGACAACCGGCAGGAGCCATAGGAGTTGTCTTTATTATTTTGCATGACCTGCGTGTCATTGAATAACGCCATGTAATTTACTTTACTTTGTTGCTAAACGCGTTAGCCATACAAGTAGAAGTAATCGTTGGCGTGACGACTTCATGAAGACACAATGATGGAGATCATGATGATGGAGATCATGGTGTCATGCCGGTGACAAAGATGATCATGGTGCCCCGAAGATGGAGATCAAAGGAGCATGATGATATTGGCCATATCATGTCACTATTTGATTGCATGTGATGTTTATCATATTTTTGCATCTTATTTGCTTAGAACGACGGTAGTAAGTAAGATGATCCCTTATAATAATTTCAAGAAAGTGTTCACCCTAACTGTGCACCGTTGCGAAGGTTCTTTGTTTCGAAGCACCACGTGATGATCGGGTGTGATAGATTCTAACGTTCAAATACAACGGGTGTTGACGAGCCTAGCATGTACAGACATGGCCTCGGAACACACGCAATACACTTAGGTTGACTTGACGAGCCTAGCATGTACAGACATGGCCTCGGAACATGGAGGACCGAAAGGTCGAGCATGAGTCGTATAGAAGATACGATCAACATGGAGATGTTCACCGATCTTGACTAGTCCGTCTCACGTGATGATCGGACACGGCCTAGTTGACTCGGATCATGTTTCACTTAGATGACTAGAGGGATGTCTATCTGAGTGGGAGTTCATTAGATAATTTGATTAGATGAACTCAATTATCATGAACTTAGTCTAAAATCTTTACACTATGTCTTGTAGATCAAATGGCCAACGTTGTCCTCAATTTCAACGCGTTCCTAGAGAAAAGCAAGCTGAAAGATGATGACAGCAATTATACGGACTGGGTCCGGAACCTGAGGCTCATCCTCATAGTAGCCAAGAAAGATTATGTCTTAGAAGCACCGCTAGGTGAAGCACCAATCCCAGAGAACCAAGACGTTATGAACGCTTGGCAGCAGCGTGCTGATGATTACTCCCTCGTTCAGTGCGGCATGCTTTACAGCTTAGAACCGGGTCTCCAAAAGCGTTTTGAGAAACATGGAGCATATGAGATGTTCGAGGAGCTGAAACTGGTTTTTCAAGCTCATGCCCGGGTCGAGAGATATGAAGTCTCCGACAAGTTCTTCAGCTGTAAAATGGAGGAGAACAGTTCTGTTAGTGAGCACATACTCAGAATGTCTGGGTTGCACAACCGCTTGTCTCAGCTGGGAGTTAATCTCCCGGATGACGCGGTCATTGACAGAATCCTCCAGTCGCTTCCACCAAGCTACAAGAGCTTTGTGATGAACTACAATATGCAGGGGATGGAAAAGACCATTCCCGAGGTATATTCAATGCTGAAATCAGCGGAAGGGGAGATCAGAAAAGAACATCAAGTGTTGATGGTGAATAAAACCACTAAGTTCAAGAAGGGCAAGGGTAAGAAGAACTTCAAGAAGGACGGCAAGGGAGTTGCCGCGCCCGGTAAGCCAGTTACCGGGAAGAAGTCAAAGAATGGACCCAAGCCCGAGACTGAGTGCTTTTATTGCAAGGGAAGTGGTCACTGGAAGCGGAACTGGCCCAAATATTTAGCGGACAAGAAGAAGGCCGGCAACACCCAAGGTATATGTGATATACAAGTAATTGATGTGTACCTTACCAGTACTCGTAGTAGCTCCTGGGTATTTGATACCGGTGCGGTTGCTCATATTTGTAACTCAAAGCAGGAACTACGGAATAAACGGAGACTGGCAAAAGACGAGGTGACGTTGCGCGTCGGGAATGGTTCCAAGGTCGATGTGATCGCCGTTGGCACGCTACCTCTGCATCTACCCACGGGATTAGTTTTAAACCTCAATAATTGTTATTTAGTGCCAGCTTTGAGCATGAACATTGTATCTGGATCTCGTTTAATTCGAGATGGCTACTCATTTAAATCTGGGAATAATGGTTGTTCTATTTATTTGAGAGATATGTTTTATGGTCATGCCCCGCTGGTCAATGGTTTATTTTTGATGAATCTCGAACGTGATGTTACACATGTTCATAGTGTGAATACCAAAAGATGTAAAGTTGATAACGATAGTCCCACATACTTGTGGCACTGCCGCCTTGGTCACATTGGTGTCAAGCGCATGAAGAAGCTCCATGCAGATGGACTTTTGGAGTCTCTTGATTACGAATCATTTGACACGTGCGAACCATGCCTCATGGGTAAGATGACCAAGACTCCGTTCTCCGGAACAATGGAGCGAGCAACCAACTTATTGGAAATCATACATACCGATGTGTGCGGTCCAATGAGTGTTGAGGCTCGCGGAGGATATCGTTATGTTCTCACTCTCACTGATGATTTAAGTAGATATGGGTATGTCTACCTAATGAAACACAAGTCTGAAACCTTTGAAAAGTTCAAGGAATTTCAGAGTGAAGTCGAGAATCAACGTGACAGGAGAATAAAATTCTTACGATCAGATCGTGGTGGAGAATATTTAAGTCACGAGTTTGGTGCACACTTAAGGAAATGTGGAATAGTTTCACAACTCACGCCGCCTGGAACACCTCAGAGAAATGGTGTGTCCGAACGTCGTAATCGCACTCTATTGGATATGGTGCGATCTATGATGTCTCTTACCGATTTACCGCTCTCATTTTGGGGCTATGCTTTAGAGACTGCCGCATTCACTTTAAATAGGGCTCCGTCGAAATCCGTTGAGACGACACCGTATGAATTATGGTTTGGGAAGAAACCTAAGCTGTCGTTTCTAAAAGTTTGGGGATGCGATGCTTATGTCAAGAAACTTCAACCTGAAAAGCTCGAACCCAAATCGGAAAAATGCGTCTTCATAGGATACCCTAAGGAAACCATTGGGTATACCTTCTACCTCAGATCCGAAGGCAAGATCTTCATTGCCAAGAACGGGTCCTTTCTGGAGAAGGAGTTTCTCTCGAAAGAATTGAGTGGGAGGAAAGTGGAACTTGATGAGGTGATAGTCACCCCTTCCGAACCGGAAAGTAGCGCAACGCGGGAAAATGTTCCTGTGGTGCCTACACCGACTAGGGAGGAAGTTAATGATGATGATCATGAAGCTTCGGATCAAGTTACTGAACTTCGTAGGTCCACAAGGACACGTTCCGCACCAGAGTGGTACGGCAACCCTGTCCTGGAAATCATGTTGTTAGACAACGGTGAACCTTCGAACTATGAAGAAGCGATGGCAGGCCCGGATTCCGACAAATGGCTAGAAGCCATGAAATCCGAGATAGAATCCATGTATGAAAACAAAGTATGGACTTTGACTGACTTGCCCGATGAGCGGCGAGCCATAGAAAACAAATGGATCTTTAAGAAGAAGACGGACGCAGATGGTAATGTGACCGTCTACAAAGCTCGACTTGTCGCTAAGGGTTATCGGCAAGTTCAAGGGGTTGACTACGATGAGACTTTCTCACCCGTAGTGAAGCTGAAGTCCGTACGAATCATGTTAGCAATTGCCGCATACTATGATTATGAGATATGGCAGATGGACGTCAAAACAGCATTCCTTAATGGCTTCCTTAAGGAAGAGTTGTATATGATACAGCCGGAAGGTTTTGTCGATCCTAAGAATGCTAACAAAGTATGCAAGCTCCAGCGCTCAATTTATGGGCTGGTGCAAGCATCTCGGAGTTGGAACATTCGCTTTGATGAGATGATCAAAGCGTTTGGGTTTACACAGACTTATGGAGAAGCCTGTGTTTACAAGAAAGTGAGTGGGAGCTCCGTAGCATTTCTCATATTATATGTGGATGACATACTATTGATGGGAAATGATATAGAATTCTTGGAAAGTATAAAGGCCTATTTGAATAAGTGTTTTTCAATGAAGGACCTTGGAGAAGCTGCTTATATATTAGGCATCAAGATCTATAGGGATAGATCAAGACGCCTCATTGGTCTTTCACAGAGTACATACCTTGACAAGATATTGAAGAAGTTCAATATGGATCAGTCCAAGAAGGGGTTCTTGCCTGTATTGCAAGGTGTGCAGTTGAGCACGGCTCAATGCCCGACCACGGCAGAAGATAGAGAAAAGATGAGTGTCATCCCCTATGCCTCGGCCATAGGATCTATTATGTATGCCATGCTGTGTACCAGACCTGATGTAAACCTTGCCGTAAGTTTGGTAGGAAGATACCAAAGTAATCCCGGCATGGAACACTGGACAACGGTCAAGAATATCCTGAAGTACTTGAAGAGGACTAAGGATATGTTTCTCGTTTATGGAGGTGACGAAGAGCTCGTCGTAAAGGGTTACGTCGACGCTAGCTTCGACACAGATCTGGATGACTCGAAGTCACAGACCGGATACGTGTATATTTTGAATAGAGGAGCAGTAAGCTGGTGCAGTTGCAAGCAAAGCGTCGTGGCGGGATCTACATGTGAAGCGGAGTACATGGCAGCCTCGGAGGCAGCACAGGAAGCAGTCTGGATGAAGGAGTTCATTACCGACCTAGGGGTGATTCCCAATGCGTCGGGCCCGATGACTCTCTTCTGTGACAACACTGGAGCTATTGCCCTTGCGAAGGAGCCCAGGTTTCACAGGAAGACCAGGCATATCAAGCGTCGCTTCAACTCCATTCGTGAAAGTGTTCAAAATGGAGACATAGATATTTGTAAAGTACATACGGACCTGAATGTAGCAGATCCGTTGACTAAACCTCTCCCTAGGGCAAAACATGATCAACACCAGGACGCAATGGGTGTTCGATTCATCACAATGTAACTAGATTATTGACTCTAGTGCAAGTGGGAGACTGTTGGAAATATGCCCTAGAGGCAATAATAAATGGTTATTATTATATTTCTTTGTTCATGGTAATTGTCTATTGTTCATGCTATAATTGTATTGTTCGGAACTCGTAATACATGTGTGAATACATAGACCACAACGTGTCCCTAGTAAGCCTCTAGTTGACTAGCTCGTTGATCAACTGATAGTCATGGTTTCCTGACTATGGGCATTTGGATGTCATTGATAACGGGATCACATCATTAGGAGAATGATGTGATGGACAAGACCCAATCCTAAGCATAGCATAAAAGATCGTGTAGTTTCGTTTGCTAGAGCTTTTCCAATGTCAAGTATCTTTTCCTTAGACCATGAGATCGTGCAACTCCCGGATACCGTAGGAGTGCTTTGGGTGTGCCAAACGTCACAACGTAACTGGGTGACTATAAAGGTACACTACGGGTATCTCCGAAAGTATCTGTCGAGACTGGGATTTGTCACTCCGTGTGACGGAGAGGTATCTCTGGGCCCACTCGGTAATGCATCATCATAATGAGCTCAATGTGACTAAGGCGTTAGTCACGGGATCATGCATTGCGGTACGAGCAAAGAGACTTGCCGGTAACGAGATTGAACAAGGTATTGGGATACCGGCGATCGAATCTCGGGCAAGTAACATACCGATTGACAAAGGGAATTGCATACGGATTGATTGAATCCTCGACACCGTGGTTCATCCGATGAGATCATCGTGGAACATGTGGGAGCCAACATGGGTATCCAGATCCCGCTGTTGGTTATTGACCGGAGAGGCGTCTCGGTCATGTCTGCATGTCTCCCGAACCCGTAGGGTCTACACACTTAAGGTTCGGTGACGCTAGGGTTGTAGAGATATATGTATGCGGAAACCCGAAAGTTGTTCGGAGTCCCGGATGAGATCCCGGACGTCACGAGAGGTTCCGGAATGGTCCGGAGGTGAAGAATTATATATAGGAAGTCCAGTTTCGGCCACCGGGAAAGTTTCGGGGGTTACCGGTATTGTACCGGGACCACCGGAAGGGTCCCGGGGGTCCACCGGGTGGGGCCACCTATCCCGGAGGGCCCCATGGGCTGAAAGTGGAAGGGAACCAGCCCATAGTGGGCTGGGGCGCCCCCCTTGGGCCTCCCCCCATGCGCCTAGGGTTGGGAACCCTAAGGGGGGAGTTCCCCCTTGCCTTGGGGGGCAAGGCAACCCCTTCCCCCCTTGTGGCCGCCGCCCCCCCTTGAGATCCCATCTCTTGGGGCCGGCGCCCCCCCAGGGGGCCTATATAAAGGGGGGGAGGGAGGGCAGCATACAACAGCCTTGGGCGCCTTCCTCCTCCCCTGCAACACCTCTCTCTCTCGCGCAGAAGCTCGGCAAAGCCCTGCCAGAGAACCGCTACATCCACCACCACGCCGTCGTGCTGCTGGATCTCCATCAACCTCTCCTTCCCCCTTGCTGGATCAAGAAGGAGGAGACGTCGCTGCACCGTATGTGTGTTGAATGCGGAGGTGCCGTCCGTTCGGCACTCGGTCATCGGTGTTTTGGATCACGGCGAGTACGACTCCGTCATCCACGTTCATTGGAACGCTTCCGCTCGCGATCTACAAGGGTATGTAGATGCACTCCCTTCCCCTCGTTGCTAGTATACTCCATAGATGCATCTTGGTGAACGTAGGAAAATTTTAAAATTATGCTACGATTCCCAACACATATCAATCTTGGAACCACTTCCAATACACATCGTCACTTCACCCTTAACTAATCTCTGTTTATTCTGCAACTCCCGTTTCGAGTTACTACTCTTAGCAACTGAACCAGTATCAAATACCGAGGGGTTGCTATAAACACTAGTAAAGTACACATCAATAACATGTATATCAAATATACCTTTGTTCACTTTGCCATCCTTCTTATCCGCCAAATATTTGGGGTAGTTACGCCTCCAGTGACCAGTCCCTTTGCAATAGAAGCACTCAGTTTCAGGCTTAGGTCCAGACTTGGGCTTTTTCCACTTGAGCAGCAACTTGCTTGCCGTTCTTCTTGAAGTTCCCCTTTCTTCCCTTTGCCCTTTTGTTGAAACTAGTGGTCTTTGTCAACCATCAACACTTGATGTTTTTCTTGATTTCTACCTTCGCCGATTTTAGCATCGCGAAGAGCTCGGGAATTACTTTCGTCATCCCTTGCATATTATAGTTCATCACAAAGTTCTACTAACTTGGTGATGGTGACTAGAGAATTCTGTCAATCACTATTTTATCTGGAAGATTAACTCCCACTTGATTCAAGCAATTGTAGTACCCAGACAATCTGAGCACATGCTCACTGGTTGAGCTATTCTCCTCCATCTTTTAGGCAAAGTACTGTCAGAGGTCTCATACCTCTCGACACGGGCATGAGTGTGAAATACCAATTTCAACTCTTGGAACATCTTATATGCTCCGTGGCGTTCAAAACATTTTTGAAGTCCCGGTTATAAGCCGTAAAGCATGGTGCACTTAACTATCAAGTAGTCATCATACCGAGCTTTTGTCAAAATGTTCATAATGTCTGCATCTGCTCCTGCAATAGGTCTGTCACCTAGCGGTGCATCAAGGACATAATTCTTCTGCGCAGCAATGAGGATAAACCTCGGATCACGGATCCAATCCGCATCATTGCTACTAACATCTTTCAACTTTAGTTTTCTCTAGGAACATATCAAAACATAAACGGCGAGCAAAAACGCGAGCTATTGATCTACAACATAGATATGCTAATACTACCAGGACTAAGTTCATGATAAATTTAAGTTCAATTTAATCATATTACTTAAGAACTCCCACTTAGATAGACATCCCTCTAGTCCTCTAAGTGATCACGTGATCCAAATCAACTAAACCGTGTCCGATCATCACGTGAGACGGAGTAGTTTCAATGGTGAACATCACTATGTTGATCATATCTACTATATGATTCACGCTCGACCTTTCGGTCTCAGTGTTCCGAGGCCATATCTGTTATATGCTAGGCTCGTCAAGTTTAACCTGAGTATTCCGCATGCGCAACTGTTTTGCACCCGTTGTATTTGAATGTAAAGCCTATCACACCCGATCATCACGTGGTGTCTCAGCACGAAGAACTTTCGCAACGGTGCATACTCGGGGAGAACACTTAAACTTTGATAATTTAGTGAGAGATCATCTTATAATGCTACCGTCGTTCTAAGCAGAATAAGATGCATAAAAGATAAACATCACATGCAATCAATATAAGTGATATGATATGACCATCATCATCTTATGCTTGTGATCTCCATCTTCGAAGCACCGTCATGATCACCATCGTCACCGGCGCGACACCTTGATCTCCATCGTAGCATCGTTGCACCGTCATGATCACCATCGTCACCGGCGCGACACCTTGATCTCCATCGTAGCATCGTTGTCGTCTCGCCAAACTTATGCTTTCACGACTATCGCTACCGCTTAGTGATAAAGTAAAGTATTACATCGCGATTTCATTGCATACAATAAAGCGACAACCATATGGCTCCTGCCAGTTGCCGATAACTCGTTTACAAAACATGATCATCTCATACAATAAAATATAGCATCATATCTTGACCATATCACATCACATCATGCCCTGCGAAAACAAGTTAGACGTCCTCTACTTTGTTGTTGCAAGTTTTACGTGGCTGCTACGGGCTTAGCAAGAACCATTCTTACCTACGCATCAAAACCACAACGATAGTTTGTCAAGTTGGTGCTGTTTTAACCTTCGCAAGGACCGGGCGTAGCCACACTCGATTCAACTAAAGTGAGAGAGACAGACACCCGCCAGTCACCTTTAAGCAACGAGTGCTCGCAGCGGCGAAACCGGTCTCGCGTAAGCGTACGCGTAATGTTGGTCCGGGCCGCTTCATCTCACAATACCGCTGAACCAAAGTATGACATGCTAATAAGCAGTATGACTTATATCGCCCACAACTCACTTGTGTCCTACTCGTGCATAACATCAACACATAAAACCAGGCTCGGATGCCACTGTTGGGTAACGTAGTAATTTCAAAAAAATTCCTACGCACACGCAAGATCATGGTGATGCATAGCAACGAGAGGGGAGAGTGTGTCCACGTACCCTCGTAGACCGAAAGTGGAAGCGTTAGCACAACGCGGTTGATGTAGTCGTACGTCTTCACGATCCGACCGATCATGTACCGAACGTACGACACCTCTGAGTTCTGCACACGTTCAACTCGATGACGTCCCTCGAACTCCGATCAAGCCGAGTGTTGAGGGAGAGTTTCGTCAGCACAACGGCGTGGTGACGATGTTGACGTTCTACCAACGCAGGGCTTCGCCTAAGCACCGCTACAGTATTATCGAGGTGGATTATGGTGGAGGGGGGCACCACACACGGCTAAAAGATCAAATCAATAGTTGTGTCAAGAGGTGCCCCCCTGCCCCCGTATATAAAGGATCAAGGAGGAGGGGGCCGGCCAAGGGGAGGAGGCGCGCCCAAGGGGGAGTCCTACTCCCACCGGGACAAGGTGAGCCGGTTCCACCGGCGTACCAGCAGGGGAGTGCCGTGGTGGTGCAGCATGTCGAAGCCGCGGACCCCATCGAACCAACGCCGGTGGGTGAAACGCACGAAGAAGGATCCTGGCTGCATCAAGGAGACCTGGAAGCCGTTGGAGGGCACATCAGGCAACTCCGAGCGGATAGCCGCCACAATGTCCGCCGGCACCAGCGTAGGCCGCGAGCCACCAGCGCGGAGTTGTGGAGGCGCGCCTCTTCGTCGAGCGCCTCCTGCGTCTCCTCGATCAGGCACACCGTTTTGCGGCAGCGGCGGTTCCCCCTTGCAGGGCCGTAGGTGAACCTGGCGGCCATGTCCATAACCGGCGGGGAGGGCGGGTCCGGTGGAGGAGGTGATGTGGCTAGTGGGAACACAACCCTCGAAAGGACAGGCGCGCGGTGGTGGTTTGGGTGCTCCGGGGGGAAGGCCAGGCGAGAGTGCACCGGTGCACGCGGATGGCGGGGCGGTGGCGGTGGGAGGGGTGGGCGGCGGCGTGGCCTCTCGAGGGAGGATAGGGGAACACGTGGGAGGTGGCGGGACGGGCACCTGTGGGTGGCGTGGCCTAGGACCAGGCAGTGGAGGCACCGGACTTTGTTCTTGCAGGAGGCAACTCTGTGGGCGGAGCTTAGGCAGCGAAAGCACCTACCATGGAGGTCCGTCTTATAGTCCGAGACACCATGATTGTGGTGGGTGGGGTTGGCGGAGCGGCGCAGAGCGTTAAAGGCGTCGGTGCTCCCCAAGGGTTGGCCGCGCCCTCCATTCTTGCCCTTGCGTCTGACCTCTTGCCATTCCGATGAAACGGCGCGGCCATGCTCCTGTGAGGTCGCAGGCACGCTCGGAACAGAGGCCCTGCCGCCCTCGCCCACCACCACAATCGATTGAAGGCGTGGCCGCGGCTGAGCCGGCATTGAAGGCGCTGGAGTAGGCATCGTAGGTGCCAAGGCAGGCATTGAAGGCGCCGCGCGGACCATGTCGGCAAAAGATCTTGCCGGTGAGGTGAGGGGGGACCCCTCGGCCGAGGGGCACACCCGCTCGGAGCTGGCGTGGCATGGGGGGATGCCATGGCGGAGGAGGAGGGGGATGTTTGGGCCGGTGGATAGCTCGGCCGGGCGGCGGAGGCACGGCCGCGCTGTCGGCAGGGAAGCCGGCGGCGCCTTGAGGAAGGAGAGAGGAGCGCCTTGAGGAAGGAGGATTCAAAATGATGAGTTGAACTTGATTCGAAATGGAATGACTGCATTGTAGTCAGCTTGTCAATGAAATGTTCTGCCGCAATTCATTCTTCATCAAGGATTCATTGCATCTGGCTAGGTGTTCAAATGGTCTATTATGATTCCATCTTTGCTGTTGAGATTATCCACGGTCAGGCTCAGGTCCCGGATTTGTCCCCCCTTCACACACTCTAACTCCCCGCCATGTCCCTTTTTCTCTGTAACCAGCGTAAGGCTATATCTGCTTATCTAGTACCCTTTTTCAGGTCGAAAGCAGATTGACCTCAATATGATTTGTGTGGCAATACGAATTGCGAAAGTAAGCTGAAATACATGATCACATCACTTCTAGCTTGTAGGCTACTCCAGATCAATTTTCTATCGGATCCATGCCCCTTCTGGCATCTATGTGTGTCTGATAGATATGCATACCGAGGACGAAATGTTTTCAGTGTGTGTTTACAGCTTACAGTGTCGATGGAGCAAACAAGTTTCTAACCCAGATTAATACATATTCCAGTATGTATGGTCAGTCTGAAACCGGCAAAAAGTCTCGTCATCTTTAACATCAGTCTGAAACCCAAGAGTTCACTAACTGAATGCGACACAGCAGACAGTGAGTTCGCATACTCACTCCAATCCACAGAGGCAAATCTATAAAGAAAGCACAAGCAGAACGTTGATCAGCGTCATGCATAGGTAACTTTTACGTTGGGAGGTCTGCGTGCTGCAAAACTGAAGCTTTTATACTAGAACTAGTGACTGGGGCGCGCCGCCAAGCTTATGCGGTCCTTTGCGTGCCAGTCTTGCTGGCATAGTTGTGAACATGCTTTGTGCAGCCCAGATGAGCGCCAGATGTTAAATAAAAATGAGCAGTACCATGTCACTAAATAAATCCGTATCCTTATAGTAAAGGTGTTGTGCTTCTCTTCACATAACTTTTCTTACATTTTGAGTGCCTTTTGGCACTATCAGTCACCAAAGTAAAGTCACTTACAACTCTGAATGCTCTAGTGCAGAAACACCAGTGACTACATTTCTCATGAACCTTCTGCTTGAATAAGTCGACATCACCTCGACAGACGACGCCTGAATTCACAGACCATGGCCATCGCCCATAATAATTTGTATGTATATAAGAGAAATCTGTCATAAACAAAAGGGATTTCACCTTTACACAGTTAATACAAAAGAATGACCTAAAATCAAATGCCTCTAGATTAAACAAAAATCGAGAACAGAATTGTTCACCCATCAGCATGAAAGGAATGGTGTGCTTTATACAGAAAGGAATGATGTGCTTTATAAAAGTGAGCACACTACATGGATGCAATGGTCGTGTGGTGATAATCTGCATCGAGATTGGTCATTCATATTTCATCTATGATCTGTAAATAGTCGAAAAAGAAATTCCACTTCAAGATGAAAAACACAATAGCATGGGTATTGAATTGCAAGATGGGCCTTGTTTCAAAACTATATCACATCCCACTGGTGGTACTGTTTTCCTTTTATTGTAAACGGCCTAATTCCCAAACAGCCATGTTTCCGACAATAGAGTTATCAGAAAATTTAAGAGAATTCCATCGCAAAATCTGCAAAAATCTAAAACCTACACAAAGATCAAAGAGAATTACTTCGAAGAACACTCTGAAATTTGTGTGACCTTACATGCACACAACAACTGTGATCTAACTCTTCTTTTTGCAGGCTTATGATCTATTTCCTTGAAAATCAAAATATATGCTTCATAGTATCTCCTTCTGTTTAGTACAGAACCTTGACCATGAAACATGATCACAAATTCAGATTTTCTATACTGCAAGTTCATGCTAGAACCAGATATTCACTTGTGATATATGGATCAAGCAATAGAGAGAGAGAGGGGGGGATTGGGAACTTACAACTGAGGATGTGAGTGGACGAAAGGGACAGCCTCGATTCATCTGTCGTCCAAAGCCGCCATGAAAAGGGGGGCAGAGATGGTGGGGTTGACTTGCTGCATAAGGCCAGCAGTGGTTGTGTTACTGAGTTATAAGCAAAGATGAAATGAACATTCAAAGCCAGCTATCATCCAGGAGGTGCATCAGCCTCACAGCCTACCATAGCAAGATAAAGAAAGATGAAATGACCGCTTGGAATAAGCGGTTAGCTATCTCAAAAACAATCAACAACTCAAAAAAAGATGAAATGAACATTCAAAGTCACCTATCATAGAGGAGGTGCATCAGTATCACAGCTTGCGCTCCCAGACTGTATGTACATATGTGTTTCTGCTTTATTCCCTAATACACTCATGTACGTGAACATAAAGCAATGGAGACAGCAAATCAGTGTTAAGGTATAAGCTAGCATGGAGACCAAGCACATGTCCCTTCCCTAGTAGACGACATTGACTTAGGTGACTGGATCGGATTTAGTCCCAGAGAAGGGAACAGCTTCGCTCATGGTCGCCCTAACCCGACAGACGGTACCATCGAAGTGTGTAACTACACATTGTTTGGCTTCTTCCAGTACAGAAAGGAAGCTTGATTATCCTGCCATTTCAGTATCAATTACAAAGGTTTTTCCCAGGAGAACCCAACATGTACAAAGTAACTAAGTCATTGCATCAAATCGGAAAGAGGTAAACAAAATTTGGATACAATAAAAGGTGCCACCGTCCAGAACTGAACATGTTATCTAGCAAACAGAGCAATTTTTCTAGTCGTATCTTCATACAAACACTAACAATGTCTAATTGGAGAAAGAAAAAAGGACGCCAAACACCCATCTATGTCTTCAGCGCCAGCAAATGAAAATTACACACGAATATATAATTCTTATCATCTAAGTTGACAAACTGGAAGACTAATTTAGCTGCACATCAAGAAGAAAACCCAGTCAAACAGTATGTTTAGAACCTCAACATCATTTTCAGCCTATAGAACTAAAAAGCAGCTAAATTTAATCGCTGATATCAGTAGTGCTACAGGCAAACTTATGTAACTTTGTCCACTAATGTAAAATGAGCACAACTAAAGAAAGCTTAGGTGTTCCTTTTCCATTCGTTCTTATTTGCCCCTTATATGCAAGTTAAAACAAGTATACAACAAGCTTGTTCTGCAGATTTTTGGATAGCAGTGACTAATGTTTGCCCAAAGAGAATGCTTTAAATCAGCTAATCTTGCCACCCAGAAGCCGAATTGGTGAACACATATGAAAATGCAAACTCAGATTAACAACAGTTAGGTAATTATTCACTCATGGAGAATAGAACAAATATAAGATTTATACAGAGGGGGACTATAAAAATCAATAAAAATCTGCGGTTGCCTGACGCTAACCATCAGTCTACCAAGGTTAAGATAATGGTAGAAAATACTAGCATCAATACCCATGTCCCAAAGAAAAGAGAAAGAAGCTTCTAAATTTATCATCTTTCCAACTGGTGCACGACAAAAAACTGAGGGAAAACATTTAGTATTTGAACAGAAAAGATTAGGTTCACTCATGCATATATAAAGCTGAAGAAATGTCAACATTTTTGCCAAAAGTGCTAAGAACACCTGTCACAGTTGTCTCAAAGTGAGTAGTAGCTTCATAACTCTGCAAAGAGAAAAAAGAAAGGCCATGAACATCTACAACATGAGACTGACACTATATTCTCATATAAAGCAAAACTTACTGATTTGACAACAATTATAAAGAGAAGGTTCATTAACTGGTTCATATATGGTTGCTAAAAAAAATAACTGGTTCATATATGTCATACATATAAAAAACGTAGATCAATTCCAGGCTTTAGTTCGGACGGTGGGTTATCAGTCTATTATGCTTCAACAGACACAGATGAAAATAACTCCCCTTTTGGCACGACATTGTGAGTGTACGCGAGCAGCATAAGACATACCTAACAAATGTATACCAGCATGCTTGTCACAATGAAACAATGGATACTTAATTTAGAAATTTATCCAGCGATAATTATTTGAGAGCCAGAAAGTGAGTCGTCGAGTGGGAATCATTTGCATTTGGAATTGGGTAGCTTATAATAGCAATTGCTCATGCCAATTTTCATTTTAATTGGAAAATGAAGAACAATACTACTTGCCTCAGTAACCATAGACAGAGACATGAGGCAGCCATGTTGAAAAACTGAATTTGTAGGATACCGCAAATACTAATAAAGCTCTGCCCACAACGAAACTGGGACCAAGCAAAGTCCACCTCTCATATGATACCGCAAATACCTTTCATAACTGAAAGAACTACTAAGTAACATACGTGCTACAAAGAACACAAGGCAAGGACCACTTTCAGATTTGATTGCAAGTTCATCAAGGAAATCAGTCCAACCACTCGACTCGCACCGTGCGAGCAGAATCTCGTGAAGGCGCGTGCACCTACCTAAGCGAGTAAAATGTACAGATTCAATCGCTCCTAGAGCAAAAAAAAAAAAAAAACCCGCGCTGATGCCATTACTTGACGCTAAGATATACTACCGCTAGCAGTAGCTGGACCAGCTCACCTTGGTTGGGTGAGATGCGGAAGCCCGTTGGCGCTGGCGGCGTCATGGGGAATGTCCAGCACGACCATGAATCAATTCATGTAAGCTTAGGGTGGCTGTGTTCATCACCAAAAAAGGACATAAATCCCAAGTTCAGATGGATCTTCACTCACATCAACACAACAGAGGAATAGAAAAGAAAGAAGAACATTGTATAATAGATGAGGAAAATTTGTGTATTTGTAGCATAGCAAAAGAGGGCTCAGTTTTGTCTTTGATCTTCAAGCCCAACACTCACATCTCTTGCTGCATAACATACCCATCGCAGTGTAGACGAACTGCCCTGGTTATCACTCGTCAGAATGACCATCCGAGGTGCAGAACATCCAACATCACCGATGAGTTGAACAGGCTGCCAGAGAGGTAAGGGTGGGCTCTAATTTAGTACCCACAGGCTACAGCAGTCTTGAATGCTCAAGCCATGCTTATTTCAGCCAGAGTTATCATCATCGCTCCTCATTTTTTTACCGAAAAGGAGGTTGTACTCCCGGTCTTTGCCCACCCAGCAACATGACCCTGATATCCATACGTACATACTAAATACATGCGTGCACACATCCATCCATCCATCCATCCATCCATCAGCCTCAGGAGCATACCTAGCCTCGATCAACCAAACCCGAGGACGCACCAGACAACACCGTAAATGCATCTTGGTCCTCGTTGTCGCAGACGAGGGCGGGGAGCCGGGAGAGGTCACGCCCATCGCGCATACCCAGATACCTCGCCGGCGCACCCGACACCGCGGCAGCTGCCCGAGCCATGGCCTCCATGCCGGCGGCGGCGCGGCGTGGACGGGAGGCCTGGCCCCGCGAGACAGAAAGATCCAAGGGCCGAGACTCCTCATCGCCCGTCTCCCAGCAACAGGCACCTCGCCTCCCTCTCGTGTGCTCCCGAGATCCAAATCGAGAAGATCGGGGGATATGAGGCAGGACGAGGTGGAGCTCGGGACGGGAGATGAATAGGGCACAGGAACGGGCGGCGGCACGCGGTGTATTTGGCGGCGAAAGAGGTGGCGGCGGAGCAGCGGGAAAGAGGCGGGGTTGGAGGAGAGGAAAGGAAAAAGAGAGAGAGGGGTCGCGTGTGTTGGAAACCTTCGTGGGGAAGGAAACGAGAGATCTTTTCCTCTCCATGCTCGATCCCGATTGGCCCCCCAAATAGTGCGCATGTGATGAGGTGTCCATCGCCAGCGATCGCCATTTGCTATATCGTTAATGGGTTTTATTTATTCTATGTGGTGATCAGTGTTTCCTCATCTAGTATGTAGGAACATACTTCGAATACTCTAGACTGGATCTTGTACTATCTGGTATCTAGTTTTGCGCCCTTTTTTACTCCCAATTTTTGTTTCAGCATCACATCCTCTGAAATACTTCTTTTGCTTGTGTTCGAAAATCGTCCTTCGGTAGGAAAAACTGGTCGTTTGCTTCCGAAGGTAAGGATTATAAACAAGCTTGACTTGGCCAGACTTTCCAAAAGCTAAAAATTGTATAGGAAAGTAGACAAAAGGATAACCTTCTTTTTTCACAAGAACTGGCAGCTGCAGATACTACTCCCTCCTTTCCGGTTTAAAGGGCTTATCTCAATTTTTTTGTTTTTTTAATTTAAAGGGCTCATCTCCATCTCATTTTTAGTTTCCAAGGCGCATTAAATATTTGCACGCAAGAATTAAAAAGAGACACACCAATGCATGTAATGTTCCTACTCATCTAGTCGTCAAGCATACATGCACTATAATTAATCCAAATTAATACATGAGTTTAATTGGGATAATTTTGTTAAGTACGAGATACATTCCTCCACTTACAAAACGCCTTGGTTGATGAGATTTCAGATTTAAGCCCTATAAACCGGAAAGAAGGGAGTACTTCTCAAAGCCAAAATGCATTAACTGGTACCTGGGCCGTGGTTAGCTCTCAGTAATGAATGGCCCTTTCAACACTTTACCAACTACCTCTGGAATTGCAAGCTCCTTAAAGTAGAACCTCAATATGATTGGATGCACCTGCACTATCCAAATTTTCTTGATCTGGTTATTGTTGCCTGTCTATAAGAACTGTCTATAAGAAGTTACGGCTCTTGCAACATCACAAACATGCTGCATGAGAGTGCTAGTTCCGTCTCCAATATGGTCGATAACTTGAAGAATATTCAGTATTGAAGGTTCTATGGTTGGCGATCTGCCTTCCTTTAGCCTCCTCCGTCTCACTTTCAATCTTGATTGGCATGTAGCGCACCCTTCCTCGATTGGCTTGGATACCTGATCACCCTGAAATATGGCCGACAATAAATCAGCTAACCATGTCACTGATGGCCGAGGAGACAACAAACACGGCCATGGTGAAATCTACCAGGTAGAAGACACTGATCTTAGCGTCATGAAAATTCTGTCTAGAAAATCGTAGGAGCTCCTTGTTCATCATTTCAAATAAGAGGCTAGGGTGAAAAACATAGCATGAAAAGGTCCATGTTGTGCAGTGTATAGCAAAACCCTGAACTATTTCCATATTTCCCATTCCAAGACGACATTATTCTATTTCATAAGTATTGCCAAGTATAAACAAGAGATTACATACGTACATACATGCTAACAGCTTACAAGGCAAGGACACCTTCAGAGTTTAATAGATGCGCCAAGTTACTTGGAATAGCGGGCCTGAGCGATGATTTTGCAAGATTTCTTCTTCAGTTCCACAGCTATTCCAGCGTGCAGAACCATGGCCTCGATATCAATCACTTCCTGCAAATGGCAGCACATGGTGTCATAATTACTGCACAATCACGCGAACTTCAGAAGTGAAGCACTGACATGCTCAACAGCTCAACTTATGCGTCAAATTATACATGTTCATCCATGCAGTTTGGAATAAAAAATAGAAACTATAACTTGTTTAGGCACAAGCAAATGAAGCATTCTTAAGGGGAACTATAAACAAGGGTCAAGCACTGTAACAGCATTCTTAACAGCAACTATAAACAAGGCTCAAGCACTTGTTTATGTCAACACAGAGGGCGTTAGATTAGATAATTTAACTATATTATCTCATTTCTCTCGCTGTAACTTATAACCTAGGCTGAACTTACGTTCAGAGTTGGGCAGTAACTTCAAGCACAACGAGCAAGCAATACAATACAATTATGATAAAGTAGTTGGCCATGGGGATTATAATTGGGAAAAATAAGAAAAGATCCCATGCAAAATGATGAAGCAAAGGGAACAAATGCCGACGAACCACCAAGACATATTATTTCAGACCCAACTCCATCTCGGTAAGAAAACCACTCACATATCCGAAAACACAGCATCCAGGCAGGAGATGTTCATCTCTGGTGGTTAGCCCCTGGTTTTTGCCCCGGCTGTGTACAGGACAGCAGAATGTAGAAATACTATGAATACTTGTACTGAATCTTGCATGTCCAGTTTTGTGCTCTTGTCCTTTGATTTCAGCATTGCGTCCCCTGAAATACTTCTTTTACTCGTTCCAAGATCGTCCTTCCGTGCATAGAAATAGCCAAAGGTTAGGATTACAAAACAAGCTGGACTTCACCACAGGCTTTCCAAAAGCTAAATATATGGTGCCATTCGAGGATGTTGACGTGCACAAGAAACAGATGGTGGCGTCATTTAAGTGTCTTTGTCATTTCTTTTACAACAACGAAACCAAAGCATGCAACTGCAACAAACAATATTATCCTGCATTTAAATTGCACACATCGTCTTATCTTTTTTTTTTCGAAAAGGGGGATCTCCCCGGCCTCTGCATCTAAACGATGCATACGGCCCTCTTATTAAATCTGAAAAAAAGGTCCAACAAGGTCTCAAAGTCTCGTACCGAAAAGTAAATAAAAAGCCCACACAGAGCCAAAAGGGCTAGAAACACAAACTAGCCACGAAAAGGACATCACAACCGGCTGGCATAAAAGGATAAAGGTAAACTAATTGCCTATCCTATTACATGATCGCCATCCAAACCGGTTGAAGATATCCCGAGCTACCATCTCCCAGCGGATAGATCCAGTAACCAAATGCTCCCTGGCCTCCGCCGTAGTGAAGCGACCACGACCGGATCAACGCCGTGGCTCTGAAAATAACCTGCAAAAAATGAATGTGTGTTGTCCTGTTAAAAACCAGATCATTTCTACAATTCCAAAGTGCCCACACCAAGGCACGGACTCCGACACGAATATGTCTTGCTAACTTGGACTCAACCCCGTTAAGCCACGTTCCAAATAACGAGTTGACAGAATTCGGTGGAGTAATATTAAACGCAATATGGATCGTCCTCCACAAAACTTTAGCTAGCGGGCAATCAAGAAAAAGGTGTTTGATCGTCTCATCCCGATCACAGAAGCTACACCTAGTAGATCCTGTCCAATTACGCTTTGTCAAGTTGTCCTTCGTTAAAATAACTTGTTTATGGAGAAACCGCATAAACACTTTGATTTCCAAAGGGACTTTGACAGCCCACACATGTCTGGACCTAGGGATAGAGCTTGAATTGATAACATCAAAATATATTGATTTAACGGTAAAAACTCCAGACCTAGTGAGCTTCCAGCGTAATTCATCCGGTTGTTGGGAAATCTGAATGTCCATCAGTCTCCTTACTAGATGAAGCCATTCTTCCCAACGATTACCCACCAAAACCCTTCTAAACTGAATATTAAGGGGGATCGATTGTAATACCGTAGCAACAAAGGTCTCACGTCTTTGAACTATACGATACAAAGACGGATATTGGATTGCTAAGGGTGCCTCTCCAAGCCAAGTATCTTTCCAGAATCTCGTACTGGCCCCATTACCAACAATAAACTTTGTCCTACTGAACAATGAAAGCTTTACTTTCATGAGCCCTTTCCAAAAGGGTGAATCAGTCGGTCTTACTGTCACCTGAGACAAAGTTTTGGTTTGAAGATACTTGCTACGGAGAATTTGCGCCCAAGTGGCGTCAGTCCCACTAGCTAACTTCCACAACCACTTGCTGAGAAAACATCTGTTTTTAACTTCGAGATTCTCAACACCAAGACCACCTTGGTCTTTCGGTCTACAGATGATATCCCATTTGGCTAGCCGGTATTTTCTTTTTACCTCATCACCTTGCCAAAAGAAACGCGACCGATAGAAGTCCAATCTTTTCCTAACTCCAATTGGGACTTCAAAGAAAGACAAAAGAAACACAGGCATACTCGTGAGAACCGAATTTATCATAATTAAACGGCCTCCATACGACATGAGCTTGCCCTTCCAGCTACTCAGTTTCTTTTCAAATGGATCCTCGATGCACTTCCACTCTGCGTTTGTCAGCTTACGATGGTGTATTGGTATTCCTAAGTAGGTAAACGGCAAAGCCCCCAAATCACACCCGAACAATTGTCTATAAGCCTCTTGTTCATCATTGGCTCTATCAAAGCAGAACAATTCGCTTTTGTGAAAGTTAATTTTTAACCCGGTCAATTGTTCAAATAAGCATAACACCAGCTTCATATTTCTCGCCTTTTCCAAGTCATGCTCCATAAAGATGATTGTATCATCAGCGTACTGAAGAATGGACACACCTCCATCAACTAAGTGAGGCACCAGGCCACCCACTTGACCAGCCTCCTTCGCCCTTCCTATCAGAATTGTCAACATATCCACTACAATGTTGAACAATATAGGAGACATCGGATCCCCTTGTCGCAGGCCCTTTTGTGTCTGGAAATAATGACCAATCTCATCATTCACTTTGATTCCAACACTCCCTTTTTGCGTAAATGACTCAACCTGACGTCGCCAGATTTCATCAAAACCTTTCATACGCAAAGCCTGTTGTAGGAATGGCCATTTTACTTTATCGTACGCCTTCTTGAAATCCACCTTAAAAATGACTCCATCCAATTTTTTCGAGTGGATTTCATGGAGAGTTTCATGCAGGACCACCACCCCTTCGAGGATGTTTCTATCCAGCATGAAAGCAGTTTGGGATTGCTGCACCACAGAATGCGCAATCTGTGTGAGCCTATTTGTCCCAACCTTGGTAAATTTTTTGAAACTAACATTGAGAAGGCAAATTGGTCGGAACTGTTCGATTCTCACCGCATCCGTTTTCTTAGGAAGCAATGTTATTGTTCCAAAATTTAGGTGAAATAATTGGAACTGACCAGAGAAAAGATCATGGAACATTGGCAGTAAATCCCCCTTAATAATGTGCCAACATCTCTTGTAAAACTCCGCAGGGAATCCATCAGGCCCGGGAGCCTTATTATTTTCCATCTGCGCTATAGCATCAAACACCTCCTTCTCCGAGAAAGGGGCAACCAGAATATCATTATCTTGAGCAGTTAATTGAGGCACATCCTCAATCCTGGACTCATCGAGGGATACACAACTCTCCTCCGGAGGTCCAAATAGCTGCTTATAATATTCGGTGATATATAGCTTCAGGTTGTCCTGTCCTACAATCATTCCCTCATCTTGCTCAAGTTGAAAGATTCTCTTCTTTCTGTGTTTGCCATTAGCAATCAAATGAAAGAATTGAGTGTTTGCATCCCCCTGGATAACTTTGCGAACCTTAGCCCGCAACGCCCACTTCAATTCTTCTTCGCGGAGAAGTTCTTTCAATCTCATCTCCGCATCCAGCTTAATCTGAAGCTCAGCAGATTGCAAAATCGTGGACTCGGCTTTTACATCCATGGACTGAATCAGCGAGAGAAGACTTTCCTTTTCAACTTTATACACCCCAGAAAGGTGCTTAGCCCATCCCCGTAGGAAACTTCTCAGATGCCTAATTTTATTCTGCCATCGCTGGACAGAGGTCGAGCCTCCTGCATCCTTAGCCCATTCTCTGGCTACCAGATCCAAGAACCCTTCTCGTTCAAACCATGCAAGTTCGAAAGAAAAGGTGTTTTTGTTTCCCACGTGATTTGGCTCACCTGAGTCCACGAATAAAGGCGTGTGATCTGAGATCCCGCGCGAGAGAGCCTGGACCGATACTAGCGGGAACTTTTGTTCCCACTCAACACTCGCGAGAACTCGATCCAACTTCTCATAAGTCGGGATTGGTAAAGCGTTAGCCCAGGTAAACTTTCTACCGGAAAGCTCTATCTCTCTCATATCCAAGCTTTCAATGATGGTATTGAACATAAATGACCATCTGCCGTCAAAATTATCATTGTTCTTTTCCTCTCTCCTCCTAATGATGTTGAAATCACCCCCAACCAAAATTGGGAGCTGCTCGGATCCACAAATTCGAACCAGATCCGCCAAAAACTCCGGTTTAAGTTCGGGTTGTGCGGCCCCATACACCGCCACCAGAGCCCAGTTAAACCCATCAGCTTTGGACCTGACCCGAAATTTAACCGCGAAGTCACCCATTACCACACTTCGAACCTCCAGCGAATCACATCTCACTCCAAGCAAGATCCCACCTGATCTCCCTCTCGGAGGAAGGCAATGCCAATCAAAATCGACAGCACCTGATAAAGTGTTGAGAAACTGAGGCGCAAAATTATCCCTACCTGTTTCAGAGAGAGTAATGAAATCTAATCGATGCTCCAGAGACACCTCAGCAAGAAACCTTCTTTTAGCCAAGTCTTTGAGACCTCTGCTATTCCAAAAGATTCCTTTCATAGGTCATCATGGAATTTTTTAGCCGTTCGAATCCTAGCACTCCTACGGACTGCCGAAGCGGCATAAACCTTCCGCTTCCACTTCCGCTTGGGTTTATCTTGCTCCTCCAGCCGGTCCTCATAACCGGGGGCAGTTGGTGTTGCTACAACATCCTCTAGAACTACATCCTCTTCCTCAGGATCAAGTGTGGATGGGGCAAGATCCGCACAAAAATTATCGAGCACTCTCACCCCTAACGCATCAATCTCCGCATCATTCAAAGGTTTAATTGCTGCTAGGTTACGAATAGTCTCTAGAGCGCGTTCCGCTTCCAAATCAAGGAGATCATTAACGGAGTTAGAAATTTCCATACTAGTACTCCCTAACAAAACTCCTAACTGGTTGGCATTACTAATAATCTCGTCATTAGAATAATGCAAAATAGAATTAGATTTGTTGACTGACATACCAGTAGTGACCTCAATGTCACGAAGCTTGGCCGCCCTCATAGCACACCTCTGCTGCATGTCATCAACCTCCGGGTAATCCTGGAGACGAGAACTCATCCGTCGCCCGGCAGACACCGGGTCAGGTATCCCTCCAAAAGCAGCAACCTCCTCCCGAGTGATACCTCGCACTGAAGAGGCATCCGGAGGAAGCGGCGGAGTACTCCCAAGCCCCCCAGACGGGAAGCCGGTTGAGGGAGGTGCGGGCGCCACCTGCCCGACCACTCCCCCCACCGCAACTCCCTGGCCTGAGGGCGCCGCGATCGTACAAGCCGGAGAAGGGGGAGGGATCGAGGCCACCTACCCCAGACCCCCACCCAGCACCACTGTAGTAGTGGTCGACGTAGCCGCTATCGTAGTGGAAGGCTCCGGGTCCACCTGACCCAGACAGCCTCCCCCACGGCCAGCCACCGTCGGCAGTACCGGCGTCGCCGGCGCCAGGATAGGAGGAGGAGAGATCGCGGCCACCTGCCTCGGCCTCCCCCCTCCTCACGCACAACCTCCGACTCAGACGACGTCACCCAGCCCGAGCCGACTGGGGGGGGGGGGGGTGGGTGAAGGCGGAACCACCTGAAGCTCCATCTCCCCACCACCCACCAAGGTCGCCGGTGAGTGCGTCCCCATCAAGCCTCCCGCCATAAGACGATTGACATTATCCAGCTCCAACGCCGGAAGTGAGCACTCAGAAACATCAACAGACTCCACCCGGTCGCTCCAGAGTCTAGGGGGAGCAGACGCTGGCTCAAAGGACCCAAACCTCAAAGTACTCATCGGCACCGACGGAGTATGGGCCGGCTCTACCCCGGTCCCATCCCCGGACAACTGAGCAGCAGATCCCGATCCATTGGACCTCTCTCGTCCGGCATCATCAGTCGGATCCTCACTAGCACCTGCGTTGTCGTCACCCTCGTGCATATCTACATCAGTCCCATCAACCGCGCCGGCAAACAACTCCGTATCCTCAAATTCAATCGCAAGAGGAAACACCTCTCCCCTATACGTCCAGTTGACCTCATCCGGGACGAACTCAATGTCCAGAACACTCACTAGGAGTCGGGCCACCCCATGGGCACGGGTGAAAGCCATATCCACTTTCTCAGTCTTACCAACCATAATACCCAGACTAGCCACAACTCGAACATCTGTCAAAGACTCAGAGGGAGCCCCGGAAAACCACAACCACACCTGAGTGAGCGGCTTACCCTTAGGCTCCACCTTCTTCCACTCGTGAAATTCCAGAATACATTTAGTACCAGGTACCTTGCACAAACCAAAGCTCAGCAACCTCTGCAAATCGTCCACAGAAGGGAAATCAACCCTAAACACATTATCCTCCATACTGACAAGCTCCCACTGAAAATCTCCTGGAACCAATTCCTGAAGCCTCTGCACAATCTGAGCCTCAGAAACTACTCCCTGGGTAGCTTTGACAATACCAGAAGTCGAGCTCTGCGTCTCCACCGGAATCTCTCTCGCAACCGGGGACTCAAAAAACATGAGCTCATCACAATATACCCCATACATCGTAAGAGCTGGCATCTGATCACGCAGAAGCGGGCAATCCCCCGTGGCATGTGCTGGCTTACCATATGTATCGCACAGCTCCGCCACACACTCAGCAATGAAGTGACCCTTCTCACCACAACGATAGCATAGCATTTTTTCCTTCTTACGCGCCCACTTGGACGCCCTCTTAGACTCCGGTCTGTCACCCGCCTCAGCAGAAGTAGCAATAACAGGAACCTCCACGTTGGCCAAAGCCGTCACTACCTCCATCGCCTGGCTAGGCAGCTCGGTCGACTGCCTGGGATCGTCTGTCACAACAGTGTCCTGATGGTCAACCACGACCGGCGGCGGAGGCTGTCTGCGGTACCGACCGCGACCACCGCCACGACCACCACGATGGCCACGGTATCCACCTCTCTGACGATAGTTCGGGCCAGAAGCTCCCTCGACAAAACCACCCGGAGGTCCGAGGAAAGGTCTCTCAGCAGAACCATCACTCTGCCAGGCATAACCTCGACCGCCTCCCGTGGAAGAGGAACCACGATGTTGTCCCTCTCCATACGCATCATAACCATCGTCCCCCCACTGGCCGCGGGGCGGATCAAAGGACTCTCTAGTACTCGATTTCTGCCTTGTCTGCGACGGTCCCGAACGGTTCTGAGCAGGCCTCGCGACGACGTGAGGCGGAGGTGCGGCACGAGGTTGACCGCCAGCAGGCGTTGGCATGACTCCACGTGCCGCTCCACCCCGACCTGCAGCAGCCACAACAGCCACACCCGGCGCCTGCGGCCGAGGCTCAGCCCGACCCGCAGCCGCATGAGTAACAGCACCCACGCCCGACGCCGGAGGTCGCGGACCGCCTCTCCCGGCCACAACCAGCGAAGGCACCTGCCCCGTCGGCCGAGCGCCCACATGGCCACCGCCACGACCCTAGGTGGCTGGAGGCACACCTCCGCCCGCCGGCGGCCTCTGGCCAAGCGGCCCCATGGCCCCACGCCCAGCACTCACAGCCGGCGGCAGTACCGCTCCGCCCGACGGCTGCGCCGCCCCGCCCCGACCAACTGCAGCAGTGGCGGATTTCTTGGCGGGCGGCGCCGCAGCCCCGCGGCCAGCCATGGACTCAAGCGGCCGAATCCTTCTTGCCCGACCCAACCCACACGCCGGGAAGCCAGGAGTCCCTCGCCTAGGAACCCTAGCAGCAGCGTGCGACGGCTCCCGAGCGGTGGTTCGATCAATCTCGTACGTGCATGGAGGGCCATCGCTACGAGGAGTACTAGGACCCGGTACAGCCTGGGCCACATACCCATCTGACCCTGGCCCATCCCCTCGCGGCCTCGACTCCCCCCAAGCCGGCCCAACACAGCCCAACAACTCGTTCAAACGCATCGAGCGCTTCTCTGAGATCCCGATCTGAGGCACAGGCGTCACGGCCGCCGCCGGTGCCGGACAACCGCCCTTCCGCCTCGCACTCTTCCTACTCTTGACAGTAGTCCATGACTCCGGCCGAATCAAGTCGAAAAGCGTAAGATTTGGAAGACTCACCTTAGGTATGGGGCCCTTCCAAGGTCTGAGCGCCGTCACCGCCGTTCGCCGATGAACAACGAGCCTAATCATCTCTTTCTTTTCGCCCGCATGAAGCCCTATTCGTGCCGGATCGTCCGATGGCAGAACTCGATCGATCGTCGTTTCAACTCCATCCTCATTGTAACCTGAATGGAAAAATTCACAAATAAGATCTGAAGGCGTTGGCGTCGGAGGAGAAACCTGCGCGATCTCGTCCCCATCGTCGCCCGCCTCGTCCTCGTCGGAATCGGTAAGGGCCCAAAACCGGCCACCGACGCGCCGGCGAACACCGCCGGCATTGGACGGCGCTGCCACGGTCGCACGCGCAAGCGATCGCCCTGACGGCCGCCCTGTCGCCCGCCCTGGCTGCCCGTCCATTCGCCCAGCACTCCCCCTAATATTTTGCTTGATTCATATTCAGGTTCACACATCGTCTTATCTAGTCTAGCTAAACTCACTCTGCCATTGATGATGTATATAGATATATACCTAGAATCTTTCTTTCTTTCTTTTTGGCGGAGGAACCGAGTACCTCGAATCTTGCTAGTAACAGCTTTAGAGAATGAGTGGCGCTGACTAGCTAAGGTACATGCTGCTAGTTGTACTGCTATGATCTTCAGGCAAAGGCAAAGATGGAACAGCAGAGCCAACAGGCGGCATCCTTGCAGGGAGGCTCGGCAGTGGAGCCTCGAACCTTAGCACGTTGATGGCCTGCCTGATGGAAGGTCTCAGGCTGCGGTCATGGGCAGTGCACCATAGCCCTACGATGATCACACGCTCCATTTCTTGGACGTCGAACTCCCCGGTCAGCCGTGGGTCGGCAGCGTCAAGGACCCTTCCCTGGCTGTACAACTCCGACACCCGTTGAGCCAGGTGGATCACACTGTCGTCTGGCAGGACCACAACGGGCCTGCGTCCACACGCTATCTCCAGTAGGACAACTCCGAAGCTGTACATGTCCGACTCCGCGGTGGCCCTGCCGGTCACCATGCAGTCCGGGTCCATATACCCCATGGTGCCGGCGAGCTCCGTCGTGTGCGACCCATGGCTATGGTCAACGAGCCTTGCGAGCCCGAAGTCGCCAAGCTTGGCGCTGAAGCACGTGTCCAGCATGATGTTGCTCGGCTTGATGTCCCTGTGCAACACACATTGCTCCCACTCTTGGTGCAAGTACAGAAGCGCTGAGCTGATCCCCAGCATAATCTCATGCCTGAAAGTAGAAATAAATCACATGCACACCATGTTTATAACAACAAATAAAGGCCAAGCGATCCATAATATCCAGGCTTCCAAAAATGACTTCATGCCATGAATAATTACCTGACCGGCCACGTCAGTACACCCTCCATACTGTAAAGGTGAGTGTCGAGACTGCCACCGGGCATCAACTCATATACAAGAAGGAGCTCGCCGGCTCCATGGCACCAGCCGATGAGTTGCACGAGATTGTGGTGCCGAAGCCGGCTTATGATCCTCACCTCAGAGATATACTCCTTCCTCCCCCGTTTTGAGCTCTTGGACACTCTTTTTATTGCCACATCAAGCTTCAAGTCCTTGATGAATCCTCTGTATACTGAACCGAAACCTCCTTCTCCGAGCTTCCCTCTGTCTGCGAAGTTACCCGTGGCCACGGCCAGCTCATTATAGCGAAATCGCTTGGGTCCTGTCCCTTTGCTGAACTCGTCTGCCATTTCCTCATCATCGAACAAGTCTTCTTCCATCTCCTCGGTCCTTTCATTCAGCCGGTGCGTGAAAACCCATACCAAGGTGCCTAGGCCGGCCAACAACAAGACTGAACCGGCAGCCGCAAACATGGCAATGTTCAGTGGCCGTTTTCTATGCTTGGAGCTCCGCAAAAATGATGCAGCTCCTGGTGAATACGTATATGAAACAGTACGTATGGTATGAAATTGATAATTCAGACGCATGATTTCATTTGTTGTGTATACGACAACACATGTGCGCACCTAATCTACTCCCTCCATTCCCTTATACAAGGCCACTATGAAAAATACATTTTGCATCTATACAAGGCCACTAACAGTAATCGAGGCAAAAATTAATAAAGTTTTCTCGTACTAGCAACTTATTTAATACTTGCATGCATATAGTCATAATGACACTGTGCTACTTTCTTCCCATTCCTTTCTTGCATGCATGCAAGCGTATTAATGAGCCCGATTAACGAAAGAAAAGTTGAATTGCAAAATAGTCATTAAATTTTACCTTGGTACCTGTAATTTGAGTTTGTGGCCTTGTATAAGGGAATGGAGAGAGTAATAAATTAAGGCAAGGAAGAAATACTGAACCTGTAGCAGGGGTGGTGATCTTCATCGGGTCTATGCTGTATCTCACATAGCAGTTGAACCCCTTGACATTACCAGCGGTGCTGTTAAGTTGTAGCACCATCAGTCTATGCAGATCGTCTACACACTTGGTGCACTCACTGGGTGCCAAGTCCCTTGAGCACTGCACCAGTCCGTACATGGCCTGTGAGTCGCTCTGCAGATCCGTGTCCGTGTACGTCTCATTCCCATACGCGAACCGCAGCGATGAGCCAGCCGCCTCCAACGACAGCCGGTTTATCAGCTTCCCCCGCGTTGTATTCATGCGGTCCATGTCATGGGCGTAGAACCCTCCGCCCTCGTCGAGTACGTCTGAGCGGGTGGATTCGTCGGAGACGGAGAGGGAAGACTCGTTTGAGTATTTGAGGACGCAGGCGTCATAGAGTGCACCGGACACCCAGGTGTAGGGACACTCGTAGTTCACGAAGTTGGGTGCCCCTGACAAACAGCTCTCGCACATGGACAAGTTGAAGTTGACAAAGCACATGACAAGACCGAATACCTCGTTGGGCGGGCCGCCATTACTAGCTTGTTGGAACCCGCCGTTCTTCATGGCGCCATCACGGAGCTTCTGGGCAAGAGTCTGAGCATTTGACTGGCACTGCTTCAAGTTGTCGTAGGCCGCCCCGCTTCGGCAGTAAGAATCAATAAGTGTCTGGCCTTGCTCGTCAGCAGTTGCGCTGAGTGAGATGATGACGACGGTCAAGGACCATGGTAAGGAGATCAGCTGGACAAGGATCCAACTTGCCATGGTGTCTAAACCTGATGAACAGGAGGAAGTGATGTTGGCCTAAAGCATGCATTTGCGCAGGAGAAAACCACAGTAACTAAACTAAGCAGTGACACAATTTAATCATGAAAACAATGACAACATCAAAGAGATATGTAAGAGGAGTTTACGATGACATGAGGGCCGAGTCCACCACCACCACCACCACCATCACCACCACCAACAACAACAACAACAACAACAAAACAAGGAGGACCCTGCTAGCTGCCAAGGAAATAACTACTGCACAAGGGATTCCACTTGCCAAGGACGGCTGGGTTGCAGCTTGATTGGCCACACAAAAGCCTAAATTCTAACGATCAGACAGGCCAGAGAGAAAGGCCAGATATGGTCTTTTCACATTGTAGCAACAGCTGGATTGAGTGTTGTCTTCAGCTCGGCAGGCCAGAGCGAAGGCAACAGATGATATGAAAAATAATTTTTTTATTAGTATTTTCTGGAGTGGAGGCAGAATATTCACCCCGATTTCATTCATTAGTTAAGGAGAAGAGCTCGTAACATATATAAACAACAAAAGCCAACAAAAGGCTGGTAGAAAACAGGATATTTATCTTACCTAGGATACCGCCCCGCGTGGTCCAGACAGGGGGCACGGGCAGCGCCCCCGATCCCTTTCCTCAGCATACTGCTTTTGGTTGTTCCAAATCGTCCTTCGGTAGAATTAGAAAGGGATCGCTTGCTTCCAGAGGTTAGGATCACAAACAAGCTGTAACTGATTGGAGTTCCTAATTGATCTTTTCTTCCAGACAAGTGGTTTCTTTGCAGATAATTGGAAGAACATCCAAAACATTTTCTCCAGACAAATGGTTTCTGTGCAGGAGAAAATTGATTGCTGGCTCCCTTTCGATATGCCGGCCAAACATCTGGTAATCTGCATAAAACATTGGTACCCAGTGGCAAACATATCCGGCCGGCAGCTCGGCGATAGCATGATAAAGAGACTGTAGCCACGGGACAATAGGTTCTTGAGAAACCCTCAAACAGCAATTCTCCAGACAGAAGATCTGTTCTTAGCATACAGTAATTCAGCTGAAATTTTCTTCAAGATAACTGGTTGAACTTGAAATAAGAGGCCAAGTTGAACAACAAGTCAAGGGGAGGACAGCGATAGCAGAGGGTTGTCTCATACTCTACATATATCACATATCAGACTGAATACCAATAATTCTATTTGGTATAACTAGGCTTTTAGTGGAAAACAGAATAGTTGAAAAGTCAGATATGCTAGGAATTGTCGGTTTGAGAAAAATGGCTTATGAAATCAGAGACTCACACCTAGCTCGCAGTTATGGAGATCATCTTGTTTCAGAATTGGTTTTTCTTTTCAGCCTTTGGTAATCAGACTTATATGTTCACAGTGCCTTGTCATGCAGTATTGCTCTTTGGGATACACAATTCTATTGATTTTATTTCTGCAACAAAGCATGCAAAGGTCCTTGTAATGTCCTAACATGTAACAAAATATTGAACTAGTTTTTATATTTTCCATTCCAAGATAGCATTATTCTATTTCATAAAGATTGCCGAGTATAAACAAGGTCAATTATATACAGGCTTACAACTTACATGGCAGGGTCGCCTTCACAGTCCACTAGATGCACCAAGATACTTGGAATAGCGGGCCTGAGCGATGATTCTGCCGGATTTTTTCTTCAGTTCCACAGTAGCCACTCCAACTGCTTTTACAGCGCGCACCTTGGCTCCGATATCAATCTCTACCTGCAAATGGCAACATACACTGTTATAATTACTGTACAATTGCAAGAACTTCAGAAGTGAAGCACTGACAACTCAAATTTTGCGTCAGGATTGGCATGATCATCCATGCACTTTGGAAAAAAAGAACAGCAACTATATCTTGATCAGGCTTAAGCACTAGAGCATCCTTAATGAGAATGGAGTACACTAAACAAATCTTGATATATGAACATGATTTGCCACGTAAACAATGATTTATCATGTTCAGTGCCATCTCTACCTGGTGGTAGCAGAGTGGAGTACAATTGTGTGAATCTACAAATTATTGGCTCTGTGTGTGAATATAAACAACACCGCGCTCACCATCAGATATCAAACATATCTTCAACACATGGGGCATTAGAGACAAATGTAACTGTATGAGCTCATTCCTCTGTAATAATAAACTACAATGAATTGACGTTTAGAGTTTGCCAATAGCCTTGTAGGATGTGAATTGATCGAGCAAAAGGATGCTGAAGAACCAACATGTATTCACACTCAATTCGGTAAGTCGTTTACATCCGAAAATGCAGCATCCAGGTAGGAGATGTTTATCCCTAGTATAGTGATGAGCCCCTGGTTTGTGCCGCAGCGGTGTAGAAGACAGCAGAGCCCACCAAGTCAAGCAGCGACTCAGTTGCGCCGCCGTGCAGGAAGTTGCCCGAGTTCTGTGATTGCCCACCAACACAACCATCAACAAAGATGCAGCAACTCAGCAACAATCAGCAGAATGCAGCAAGATTTTTTTCAGTGAACAATTAGATGATGGAATGGAACTGTGCATTATTTCTGTAAATTAAGTTCCACAGCTACAGTAGTACAGTGGAATGGAATAAAAAAATGTGTAAAGAAATTCTAATGGAAGTACTCCCTCCGTCCTAAAATTTTTGTCTTAAATTCGTCTAGATACGAATGTATCTAATACTAAAAAGTGACTTGATACATCTGTATTTAGACAAATTTAAGACAAAAATTTTAGGACGGAGGGAGTACTTACTGCAATAGATTAGTAGATGGGGAAATAAAATTTGCTTGGGTTGGGTGCCAGCAGGAACTAATATTTTGTGAAGAGATGTAAACTGAAGTAGTATAATAGTGGAGTAGATGGGAAACTAAATTATGCTTTGGTTGGGTAACAATACTGTATAATAATTAGCAAGCATGGAGCAGGAATTCAGCAGGGAAGGGAAGAGGGAGGCTCACGAGGAGGCGGGACGGGGATGCCGCAGAGCACGAAGGCGTCGTAGAACCCGGAGGGCAGCGCGTCCGCCTGCTCCGCCGGCCGCCCCCTCCTCCAGCAGCCGGCGAGTCTTCTCCAGAGCCGCCGGCCGGCCGATCTGAGAGAGGTGAACGGAGGATGCGGGACTTCCTTTCTGTGTGGGCCCCGAGGCTTAGTTTTTTTTTTACGTCGTACTCCTTCTGTATGGACCTAGAGGGTTAGAGCAACTCCACTCGTTCGTCCCCCAGCGTATAGGTCGGCGCTATTTTAGACCCTCGCCCAGCACTTTTTAGGCCCTGGGGCGATTAGGTCCCAGCCACGCCCCAGGTGCCGCCCCAAGCCGTGGTAATTCAAACTTGTCCTTTCCCGCTACCCAAAAAACGCCACAAGTCTGGCGATCAACGCCACAAAGTCCTGGCGATCGGCGATCACCTTGCCAAAGTTCGGCGATAAATAAAAAGTTCGGTGTTGAAAAGAAAGGACGCGTAGGCAAAGCATCAAATGGCGGCGTCGGCCTCCGGCGTCGGGTTGGCGGGAGTCGGCGTGCGCGGGCTGGTCGGCGTCGGCGCAGCTTCTGTGCAGGGCGTCATGGAGGCGTCGCTCGGGCTTGGCAGCAGCGTTGGGGTCGGCGTGGGAGTTGGCGCCGCCGTCGATGACATCCGGTTCAGGATGAGGCCACGCTCCGCGAGGTACCACACCTTGACCTGCTCGTCCATCGCCGACATGCCCCCCCCCCTCATTAGGAAAGCCAGGTCGGTGTTCCTCTTCTTCGCGGCGACGTTGGTCCGGAGCAGGTCGAGCTTGACGGCGCCATTCGTCATCAACGCCGACCATCGCGCCTCGGTTTTATCTTCCCTCTGGGCGGTGCGGGCCTGGGCGTCAGCGATGCAATGCTCGATTGACTCTTGCAGGCATGCGGTAGCCAGCGCGACGTCCTTCATCGACTTGGCTCGCTTGTTCCTGTCCGGGCACCATCGGCCGCGCCCGACATCGGCGCGTCCGGCTTGTACGTCTCCTTGGTCTTGGTGAGGGTGCGCCGGACTTCCGCCCACTTCTCACACTTCTTGATCCGGGAGAACACGTGGAGGTACTTGAAATCTTGGCCGGTGCTGCTGTCCTGGCGATACATGGCGAACATCCGCACCATCTGCGCTGAGGAACAACAGTCGGCGGCGCACACGGCGAAAGAATGAGCGAGAGACCGGCGTCATACCTGAACCTCGATGTTGCCGCCGCTCTCCGGGTGAGCCGCGATCTTCTCGACGATCCCATGCCATTTGTTGCACGTCGTTTGGATGAGCGCCCAATGATTCGCCATGGCCTTCGAGCCGAGCTGCATGTGGACGCTGGGGAAGTAGGGTCGACCAGCTTGCGCTCATCGAACTCGGACTTGATGCGCTCCCAATACGTGTCGACGTTCTGGTTCGTGCCGGTGATCGGGTCGAGGCAGACGATCTTCCATGCTTCGGCGAGGCGCTCGTCTTCTTTGCACGCCCACTTGACGCGCGGCTCGCCGGTCCTGGCCGCCCCCTTCTTCTTTTCCCCTTCCTTGCCGGAGCAAGCGTCGGCTCCTCCTCCTCCTCCTCCTCCACCTCCTCCTCGGGCTCCTCCTCGCCGTAGTCGAGCTCGCCGTCCATGTCGCCGTTGAGGTCCATTGTATCCTCTTGGGCAGTGAACCCGGGGAGGCGGCGACGGCGGCCGAGCCGGTCGTGATGATGTCATCCCTGTCGGCCTCCGTCGCGTCGTGTTCGTCGAGATGCGACGATGAGGCTTGTGAGAAGAGCAGCGCGCCACGGGGCAGAGGTGGCGTCGGGGAGGATGCGTAGGCCGGCGGCGAGTAGGTGTACGGGTGGTACTGGATGCCGGCGAACGCGGGCGAGGGCGTGCGCGGGGCCGGGTGACCATGTGAAAAGGTGATGTTGGGGTTGAACCCGCCGCGCGCGTCACCGTCGGCGTAGCCAGGCGAGGGCGTGCAACCCCAGGGGTGTGGCGACGACGAGAAGCCGGCCGGAGACCCGACGCTCTGCTGGCTCCAGGAAGCGTACGGGCCGTGGCCGCCGGGTGGATTCATCATCCCCGCGCGAGACGCCTCGGCTTGTTCGGCCGCGCGGTCTACCTGCTCAGGCACGGCCGCAACCGCCGCCACCAGCGCCGCCCTGTCCCGGGCCTTCTTGGAGTTGGCCCTGTTCCGTCGGTCGGTGGTGACAGCCTCCCGGCGCTGAACTTCCGCCTTCCAGTCGGTGTTAGACATGCCCGGGGGCTTGGACGGCGGGGCCCTCTTCTTCCCCTGCTTCCTCTGCTTCGGCTGGGTGGCGTTGTCATCGGTAGCGGCGCGAGGGGCCATGTACTTCTTCAGCGGCATGGCGGCCGGATGGAGGGGAGAGGGAGGAGAATGGCGGGAGGAAGGGGAATGGAGGGAAACGGAGGGGGGAAGGGGGAAATCGACGGGAAAAGGGCCTTCTCTCGCCGACGGAGTGGATCCACGCTCCTTTTCGCTTCGGTCGGCGTCCCCAGGCGACCCCCGAGGGCTTGAGTTCGGCCCGGGTTCACCGGCTGTTATTTCAGCCCAAATCGGCGCTAAACGAGATCCTGGGGGCGTGACTGGACCGATTTTCGGGCGCCGACGCTAAAAAATCTTCTTCGGGGGCCTGTTGGGGCGCGGCTGGAGTTGCTCTTAATTGGCACATGATTTTTCATGTCTTTTTCCAGGTACCAAAATGTACGTACAATACCACATTTTAATACTCCTACAAGACAACATAAATTAACATTGTGGTCACCCAAAATACACTGCATGACACCACAGTCCTGCTATAACCGAAAGAACCTTTCTGCTCCCGAGCTCAAATGAGCTTGGTGAATAGTAAAATAAAAAAAAATCGTAAACAATTAAAAAAACACAATTTTCTTTTGGGAGAAACATTGCCAAAAGTTCTAACTGCTTGCAAAAATTCATCCTGGAATCACATTTCTGTAAGGCGTGGCATAAAAAAAAGATTCAGTGCTCCAAAATGCTTTTGAAAGTAGCATTTTCAAAGTATCAATGTTGTTGTTTTTTTGCCACGCCTTCTAGGAATGTGATTTTAAGACGAATTTTTGCAAGCACCTAAAACTTTTGTCAATGTTTCACCCAAAATAAATTTGGAATTTTTTAATTTTATTTTAATTTTACTGTTCACCCGAGCTCATTTGTGCTCGGGTGCAGAAACTCTGCTATAACACTCTACTCTCCTTAAAAGGACTCCAAACACCTAGCACCAGCTACTCTTCAATCAATGCATCCCCGTTCTCTGTTGAGCTACACTGCCGAACACTCTGGCATTTCTTTGTTTACACATATTCCAACATACAAGTATAACCAAGGAATCAAAAACCCTTCCCTCTCGCCTTCCGGATCCCTTTCCTAGCTGAGAGCCACCACATTTCCAACGAGTCTTGTGAGGAGGGGTTGGGGGCCGTCGGCTGAAACTCTAGGAAACACTTGCGCCATACAGTTCTTGCGGAGACGCAATGGATGAGAATACGATCAATGGTATCCTCCTCCTGAAGGGAAACATAACATTTTGACATCTGAGCCTTCAAGCCATGCCTCACACGTCGGTCAGAGGTCTGTTACCTGTGGTACGCAGCCAAGCAAGCAAACAAATTACACTTGAAGGGTGCCCAATAGCCCCAAGTGCAAGAGGTCGCAAGGAAACAAGTATTACCCTCACATAGAACACAGTAAACTGATTGCGCAGAGTCTGTGCCAATACACGACCATTGCCATCTACTACCTCCGTCCCAAAATATATGAGGTTAGCCTGCCAAAACATCATATATTTTGGAACGGAGGTGGTAAAGGCAGCAGACATTGTCGGGTCTCTCTGCACAGTATGCGCTGCATTGCCATAGCCGATCATATTTGCATTACCTGAAAGACCTACAACATTGGCTGAAACCCATCATGAGTCAATCAAAATCTCATGCAAAAGGTTCTCCTGTTGGCAACTTGTGTGCTCACGTGATACAGAACCAGGGGCAATGCCACGTACCGAGTACCCCTGAATCCATATGTCCCTACAAAACATCACAATGCATCCATCTCCTAGAGTATTTTGCACAAGGCTGCCAAAGGCCTGCTTAGCCGTGTCATCCTTAAAGCATAGTCAACCCTTGCCATGGTCGCTCAGTTCTACTCAACAATTCCCGCCTGTATCCCTGTATCGAAGAGCAACACCTTGGAGATTCAAGTTTTTAACAACTAATCATCAATACATTTTAGGCTTGCACACATTGTCCCGTGCCACTAGACACATCTCGAAGGAATCATTGAGTGAAAAGGAGCAAAGAACGACAAAAGACGAGACCCTACTAGTCTTCACTCTTGTGGTTTCCTCTTCCTCGAGTCACAAATAATCCCGCTAAAGTAATAGGAATTAGGCCTAAGACGATTCCAAATAGAAAAATTTCAATCATTTCAATTTTTTCGAGGGGATAAAAGAATAGGTGCGAATGAACCTTTTGTTTAATCCTAAAAATAAGTTCTTTCAGTCTCGATTAGATACTTCTTTCTTTTCCGGAGATCGGAGCCAAACAAAGGTAAGACTCCACAGCGGCATGATCAGGATGATCCAAATGAGTCAAAACTTGTAAAAGTCCTTCCCAGTCCTCTCGTACTAGGGAAAAGTCCTCTCAATGCTCTAATGCCCACACTGGATATGGACCGATCAGTATCACGACATTCTGAACCCAGCTCATGTACCAAGCCAACCCAAAGTTTAGCTATCCATATAACTAAACTAACCAAACCAACAATTTTGTATTTGTAAATGAAGTGAGTCAAAGTTAAAAACTTTGATGGGTCTTTTCTATATGGGTTGCCCAGGACTAGAACTCCATATTATGCCTTGAAGAGGACTCGAACCTCCACGCTCTTCAGGACAAGATTTTGAGTCTCGCCCTCTATCTTGATGAGAGGAAACAGAAGCTCTTTTTACCTGTTGGGTAATTAATCATTCGAGGCCCTCTAAAGTTTGAGGCAAATGAACGCATTTTTGTTCGTCGATTGATCTCATTCGCACCAGTCGCACAGAAAGCTCTCAACTATTTCTTCATTTCCTCAAACACCCAAGCATGGGCATCCATCACTAGAAGATGGTGCACAAGTCTAGCAGAAAGGATGCCCTTGACTAGGACTAGCCGCTCAGACCTTTGGATGAGGCCCTCCAGCCAGGCAGGAATGACAACACACACTTGATCAAGCATCAGCTTCCACTGGTTCTTGGTCAAAGGGTTGATCTCAAGCTGAAGCCCAAGATATTTGCACGGGCAAGTGCCAATGTCACATCCAAGGATCTCACTCACCGCTGCTTGTCCAGGTCATGTTCTCTAATCATGATCGCCATTGACTTGCGCAATAGTTGACCTGCAAGCCAAATGCCTCTCCAAAGATCTGCAGCGCCTGTTTAATGAACCAATGATCAAGGACCAAAGGTCGGGGTGAACACACAACATCATCGGCATATATAGATAACTGTTGCATTGCCAAAACACTCTGAAAGGAGCTCAACACTTCATCCCCTAATGCTCTAGCCACTAGAACCATGAGCGCCTCCACTGCAATAGCAATCACCATAAGCGAGATAGGATCCCCTTGAGGCAAGGCCACACACATATGCAATCTTCCTCCCAGGCACCCCATTGACCAAGACTTTGGTGCTCGCCCAAGATACATTAATTCTCATCCACTTAAACCAAACATCCCCAAAACCTTTCTGATGTAACACTTCAAATAAGAAAGCCCAAGACAGGAAGTCAAAGGCTCAAGATATGTACACCTTCAGAAGTACTCCCTCCGTAAACTAATATAAGAGCATTTAGATCACTATTTTAGTTATCTAAACGCTCTTATATTAGTTTACAGAGGGAGTACTCCTCTACCCTTGTGTGAATCTTCCTTTCCACATGACAAACAAGTATGAAGTTGACATGCAAATACTCCCATTAATGATTATTGTCTGATTATCACAAATAATCTCCCCCATCCTCGGCCACAAGTGAGTCTTCAGAATCACAAATAGCTTTGTAGACAATGTGTAAGACTAATAGGTTGATAATTGCCCACCTCTCCGCAAAAGCCTTTTTGAGAATCAAGCACATCAACACTTTGTTGAACAAATCAAAACCTCTTCCATCCCACAAAGAGATTAAGAAGGGTCACCGTGATGTCCTTCTTAATGATTTTCCAAGCCTTTAGACATAAAATTCCAATGAATCCGTTCATACCTTAGAGCTCTATCCGGCGGCAGCTCTTTAATTACCTCCCAAACCTTCTCCAGTCTAAAGATACTCTCCAACTCATGCAGATCCAACGGAATCATGCAAATAAACAAAAGATTGAGAGTATGATCCCTAGTATGAATGGCCCCAATAAGATTCTAATGTACCCTAGAATATGCATATTGCTTTTATGCTTGGTCAATAATGGTGAGTCCATCGACCTTGACCGACTGAATAAGTTTCCATGCACGCCTGCCGCTTGACATGACATGAACGTTTTAATGTTTGCATCCCCTTCCTTAAGTAAGTGGATCCAGGATCTCTACCAGGCAACATTGGACTCAGGTGATCTCAATGCCAACAACAAGAGCTTCAGGGAGAAACTCACAGGGGTACTCACGTCCAGGGACACACATGCATGCGACCACCCATTTGCTTCAAGATTGATGCACTAGTTTATGCCATTAAACCTTAATCCATGCACTAGGGTCCATGCATACCAACTTTTGGCACCTCACATGCTTTCTATTTCATCTTCAAACTTGAACTATTGTATCTTTTAAACCAAAATTCCAAGTTTTCCGTTTGCATATTTTCATGTTCGTTGCCACGACTACTTTCGAATAAGACCAATTTTGAATACATTTAGACACCTTTTTGAAATTTTACCAAGTTCCAAATATTAAAACTTGATAGTTGTAATATTAAGTTTTATAAAGTTTCATATGCTTTTTATAAACTTACTCATTTTAAAACTTGTTGAAGTTTTAAATTTTTTTATAAAAACTTTGGAGACCTGCATGATCTAAAGTTTCAGTTCCGAAACATATTTATTTTATCTTTTATTTCTATTAAGAATCAACAGTTAAAACTTAGCAAAGTTTTAAAGATGTGTCAAAACGTATTCAAAATTGGTCTTATTTCCAAGCTAATGAACACAAACATGCAAACAAAATATAAACTGGACTTTTGATTCCAAAGATATAATATATTGAAATTTACAAGCACTGTTCAAGAAGTCACCCGATTAATCAGTTACGAAGGGCATTGTTTTTCCCTGTACCAATCTAGTGAAGGGAAAATGACGTACAAACATGAGCCGACTAAATAGCATCTGGCTGAAATCGTTACGGGGGTACCGAACCATGTTGTGTACCGCTCTATGCATGCAGGATTGGAAGAGCATCCGACAGCTGAAAATGCTCGGTACAGTGGATCCTACGACCGAAATTGCTAGTGGGGTGAGAGGGCTGGAAAACCGCAGTTGTAATGTCTCTAAATAAATAGCATATATAACCCTATTGCATTTGTGCAGATCTCAATGCACCCACCCACGTGTACTTCATTGTTCACAACATTACATTAGGACAATGGATGTCGATATGTGGTACACCAAAAATCTCTATAAATTGTTCGGCAGTCCATACTTCCAAATCTTAAAATCTTGTAGTCGTACGCAAGGAGCAAAAGTAGGGAAGAGAAAGAAGCAGGTCTAAGAGGTGTAGGAATGAAGAAACGATAATGCCTCCTCTAGTATTGGAGGGGAGAAATGGTCTGATGTTTCTGATGCCTCCCATTCCTATGGATCTTAGACTCTCCTTCCTCTTACTTTTTGCTCATATAATTTAATTGGTGAAAAAAATCCTCCGTACAAAACCAAAAAAGAAAACAAACAATCCTACATGGATGGACATGAGGGGTCTCGGTAGAGTGCCAGAAGGAGGAAAGTTTTATAATCAATGAACAGGAGGACAACTATGATTCTTTCTCCTCGACTACAATTTGGGATTGAGATATAACATCGTGTTTTTGCTAATACATGTCACACTCATAATGTTCTTAAATGCTCCTTCTCATAATTTTGGCTTATATATATATACAAGCATAACATCTTTAACTCCGTGATAAGGTTGTTCAATACCGGTTTTGAGTAAACCCATGAAACCTGTCGTGGTTTTGTCACGGCAGATGTCCTTAGTGTCAGGGCTTAGTCACGAGGCCAACGCATCTATGTGGTAGCTTGAGAGGGGTTGAGTGAGACGAGAGACGCAGGGCGGATCAACACACAAAACAAGGGTTTAGACAGCTTCGGGCCCGGGAAACATCATCCGGTAACAACCCTACATGATGTTTGTGGCTAGGTCTCATTATCATCACGAGGGAGTCGCCATAAACCGGCTCTTGTGTCTAGCCCTAGAGATTGTTTCTTTTTGCTTGTCCCTCTTTGGGGAGCCCTGCCCCTCCTTATATATGTTGAAGGGGCGGGCTATATGTGGAGTCCTATTAGGATTAGGACTAGTCTATCTCTAATACAAACCGGATACAAGTCCAGGTCTTAACTCCTTGTAAAACAAATATTCCTCATGCCTTTCCTCTTAAACCGGCCCACCATAGTATGAACCGGCCTTCATGAACCGCCCGTTGGGCCACCGGGTCTTGTCGCTCCTCTGACCTGCCTGCCGGATTACCAATGAATCGTAAACCGCCAGGTCCAAACGGGTCGCCAGTGAATCGTTAAGTCTCAGCCGGGTCTCAAGTAAACCGCCAAGTCCGGCCGGGTTATACTTCCGGCCGGTTTACGCCGCGGGGTATATCCCCGACATTAGCCCCCGGTTTAATTTGGATTTATCCATGTTAAACTGATCCTGTAAAACAAACACAAGAACAAATTTGACAGATTATGCTCCGGGTTAAGAATTCTTGTAAACCGGCATCTGATGATCCTTAAGTCCTTGTCATTTCCTCCTTCTAGAAAATCCGGGTTAACAAGCCAGCTTCATACTCAATTTGCTGACCTTGGTTTCTCACAGAGAAATATTGTGAAGAATAATCCACTTGAGTCGGCTTCCAAAGCGCCGGTTTAAGAAATATTGGTTTTGAAATACTCATCTGATATTCAACCGGTTTGAAGATGTAGAAACTTGCCGGTTTATCATTGCCAACACTGCCGGGTTATAAAAACTGATAATTCCGGGTTATGATTGTTGCCAACGCCGGTTCATGATTGTTGCAGACACCGGGTCATAATGATTGATGATGCCGGGTCAATCTGGTTTGCTCAAAACTGAAAATCGGAAGATATTTCTCCATTATATCCATATTACTTGTAGCCTCCAAGTCTTGAACAGAACAAAGTGATGATTTGAAACTTGTTTCCATATAATTACTGCCACTTTGAAGAAATCCATGTTGTTCATCTCTAGTAAAAACTGAATACTCCATATATGTTGTAGCCCCCAAGTACCGGGTTGTCATGCTTGCAGCAACCTGGGACTTGTAATTGCTTATAAAAACTTCAATCAGTGTAGCCCCCAAGGGCCGGGTCATTATGCAATAATGAGCAGGGACTTTGTAAATATAATCATGTAGACTTGAGCAGTGATGTGTAGCCTCCAAGGGCCGGCTCATTAAGGTAATACTGAACTGGGACTTGATATATACTTCAATGAAAATAACATCTTATAATGTAGCCTCCATCGTAGGGCTTGAATTTTGACAGGAGCAATTGGTAGCCCCCAAGGGCCGGCTCATTATGATGTGATGAGTCGGGTCTTTCAATAAGGGCAATAAAAATGACTTTGCATTAGCCCCCAAGTGTCATGGTGCATGCTTGCAGCGACATGAGACTTGCATGTAATCTCAATTAGAATAATGTAGCCCCCAAGTGCCGGGTCGTAAGTCTACAACGACTCGGGACTATTCCTTACATTATAGAATAAATCATATCCATTGATAAAATAATAGCCATTGCGCTAAAGCGACTTTGAAAACCTTAATCATAATAGTGGCTATTGATAACCATAATAAAAATCCAGCCATGTTGTCTATTAAAGATTTGAATAACCCGGTTTGAAAACCTCAATCATTCAATATCATAATGAAAATTCAGCCAAGTTTGGCTATTTGAATAATATAACCCAATGACTTATAAGCGCATGATTCCAATGGCGCAATCCAAATATATACTGGCGACTTATAGTCCAAATCCAGGCCGGGTTAACAAACACCGGATAATTTCTCATCATATACTGGCGACTTATCGTCTTAAAGCCAGGCCGGTTTAATAAACACCGGATAATTTATCATCATACTGGCAACTTATAGTCGAAAGCCAGGCCGGGTTAATAAACGCCGGTGATTTATAATCACGCTTTATTCAACCTGTTTCTGCATACAACAAGTTTAAAGTGTCCTGGCGGTTTACCGCCGGACGGGTCATAATGCCCAACATATAACCTGGGTTGATAACCAAGGCTGCACTTAAGAATAATCAAATATGAAATATATCATACCTGTGATATTAAATCACATCATTGGTTGGCCAACTTTACTGTAGTAAAGGTGATAACCCCAATCTTGAGTACTGATAACTCCTTCCATATTGTGTCGGTTTATGATAAAACTGTGCCGGGTTGTGATAAACACCGGATTAACCATATATAATACTGGCGACTTGTAGTCAAACCAGACCGGGCTGATAGGCTCCGGATAATTTGATCGTGTACTGACAACTTGTAGTTGACAACCTAACCGGGTTGACAAACACCGGTTTGAAAACATCATCAATCTTATCAAAAGAAAGAGAAACTTAGCAAAAGGAAAATAAAACCGTTGTAGTTGAGGCTTTTCACGGGCTGCCAGGCCCTAAATTCGACAGCAAAAAATCTCCAAACAACATTGTGAGCTGTGCTCAGTGGGTGCCTATGTTTGAGCTATTGTTTTACAACACTCTCTTTGGCCCCGGATTGATGTGGCTTTGAGCCGATCAAGAGGTGTGACTGTGGTTCAGATACGACCAAGCCCCCAAGTGATGCTGTGGCATTGCACCGATCAAGAGGCGTAGCTATGGTTCGGGTACGACCAAGCCCCCAAATGATGCTGTGGCATTGCGCCGATCAAGAGGTGTAGCTATGGTTCGGATACGACCAAGCCCCCAAGTGATGCTGTGGCATTGCGCCGATCAAAAGGTGTAGCTATGGTTCGGATACGACCAAGCCCCCAAGTGATCAATAATATGATAAGCCAATAAGGCATGATACCCATGTTTGAACCGCGCCTCATGGCAGCAGGTCCTCTTTGGCACCCTTTAACTTTTTGCAAGAGATAAATTCTTCTTGAACCGGGATTTTGAACCGGATATTGAGAGCTTCAAAGCTTTGCGGGAGACATATTTCCCTTGAACCAGATTTTAAACCGGAATCTTCATTTTCAGCCGGAAATTTTCTGACGGCCTTTAAACTCGAACTTGTGAGAAGTTAATTCCTTGTTGAACCGGACATTGTTAAACCGGATTTGAGCGCTTCAGAGCTTTGTGGGAGAATAGATTTCCCTTGAACCGGATTGTAAACCGGATATTGAGAGCTTCAGTGAGACTGACTTCCCTTGAGCCAGATTTTAAACCGGAATCCTTTCTGATGACCCGGAACTTCTTCATTGAGCCGGGATTTTGTAACTGTCATATACTTTCTAAGCCGGAAATTTTCTGACGGTCTTGAAATTTTCATCAATATAACAGTAGCCACCGGGACCGGGTTATCTATCCCTCCATCGTCCTGGGGTTCTTAAATTTGCTGAATCATGCCATCGTAGCCCCCGAGTCTCAAAGGTGACTCGAGGAGTTGGCTTGAGATTCTCCATATTTTGACCGTGATATAAACCGGCATAACTTATATATCATTGGTGTTGATAGCACGATGTGAATCCACAGAAGGTTGAGGTGACTGCGGCGGGTTGTAAATGATCCCGTATGAGCCGTGTCACAACTCGGCCAATGGTTCCTTCCAACTGGTGATTCGAAGTTAACCAAACTGTAGTGGCGGCGACTTGTGCGCCTGCCCATTGAACCACCTAGTGCAGACGGCGGTTGATAGTATATGATAATTTGCCTCCATTTGTTTGAAAGAAAACCAGGCTACCCAAGCTGTGACTTGCTCATACTCAATAAACAGCTCATGCAGACAGGTGCGGCCCAGTGTGTTGATGTAGACCAGGCCGCGAGAGACGGACGACAAAGACGACCGCGGCTTCAGAGGCGGCACAGACACATGAGTCGGCCGCGGCGTTGTAAACCGGCGTGGACGGGCGAGTTAGCCACATTATATTGATGTAAACCGGTCTGCAAAATGGCGGTTTGCACATATATTCATCGATCTTGATGGCATGGTAAGATACTAGCACCTTATAATGCTGGCGCGAGTTATATATCCATGACACAACCATAGCTTCTGCAGTGAATAATTGTCCCGCATAAACAATATTGCAGACCAAGGCAAAGATAAACTGATCTTTGACAAAAAATAATATGTGCTAATAAAATATTTTTTAGATGGACATCACCTGATGTGTTTAGGCCGAAAAATAATCCGCCATGAAGTTGATGATCACTAGGTGAAACTGAAATCCCTCACGGGTGAATCAGCCGCGGGAGCAGACAGATAAATCAGCCACGACGTTTGTAAGCCGGTGCGGACGAGCAAGTTGTCCTCCGCGTTGTAAGCCGGCGCGGACGCGTGAACCGGCGGCGAAGGCGGACGGGCGAGTCGTCCGTGGCGTTGTAAGATGGTGCGGACGGGCGAGTCGGCCGGCGCGTTGATGTAAACCGGACCGCTGGGCGACGGCTGTATATAACAACACTATAGAGCAGAATGCTTGTTTTCAAAAAATTAATAAGTGCTGATAAAAATAAACTGGATGGATATCACCTGAACCGGAGCAAGGCGTGAACGCTCCGGCGAGTCGTTTGAAGTGCGTCCGCCACAGCGGCGGGTTGGAGAGGCGCGGCCGAACTGGCGACTTAATATAACCCTAGCGGCTCAAAGCGGCAAGGGCGGTTCAACGCGGCTTCGGCGGGTTGATATAGATTAAGCTGCACGGGCGGCGACTCAGCATCTGGGGTCGGCGGCTCAATGCGATGGTGACAGAGGTGAAGACGGCGACGACGGCGGTTGTTCTGGGCGGTTCTTGGCGGAGGCAGCGTTCGAGCGGCGGTTCAACGCGACCACAGCAGGCTCAGCGTGATGCGGCCTTGAGCGGCCGTCGGGCGCACCGACCCGAAGACGGCCGCGACAGAGGCGAGGAGAGGTGAGGGCGATGGCAGCAAGGAGAATCGTGACCAGGGAATCCCGATGGCGGCTCGACGCAGCTGCTGGTGAGGAGGCCCGCGGCCGGGCGAGTCATGGTGGTGACTCGGCGAAGGTGAATCCAGAACAGAGGGCGCGCGTGGCACGGAACTTGGTGATTCCTGCTCGGAGTCATGCAGGCGCGACCCCGAGGAGAAAGAACGCAGTCGACGAGGCACGGAGGCGCATGAGCCAGAGGCTGGGACGGAGACGCGCAGGCGAGAGGTGGCTGTGCTCAAGCAGGCTTAGAAGTGCTGCGGCAGAGACGTCTGGGCCGAAACCGGCAGTCACGGCGCAGATGCCCGATCGTGGAGCTCAAGTTCAAAGAGTACTACTAATCCCATCAAGAATATCTGCGTACGTACATGCCTTACTTTTCCTTTGATTGATCCTTCACGTGGGGTCACGGTAGCAAGTACTACTCCACGGTTGAATTGTTTATTAGCAAGTACTACTCCTTTACGTGGACTGCAGCTTTTTCCTTCCTTAATCCTTGAATTAATCTTCTAGCAGATTCCTTATAGCCATCGGAGTCGACCAAAGAAGACCGGTTCGGCTTCAGATAATTTTGGAACAAATCAACTTTGTCTTGATGTGATGTACGTACGCGGCGGTGGCAATTCGGTAAATCTTCGAAAATAATCACAACTCGGCTGATCGCAAAAAAAAAACGGCCGGCTGATGCATATCCTTCAAACTGATTCTTTCTTCATCCGAAAAATTTGCAAACTTCTCGAACCCTAGAAGAGATCCCTTCAAGAACTCAACACCACCGTGCGCAGGCCTCACGGTGGGCGCCAACTGTCGTGGTTTTGTCACGGCAGATGTCCTTAGTGTCAGGACTTAGTCGCGAGGCCAACGCATCTATGTGGTAGCTTGAGAGGGGTTGAGTGAGACGAGAGACGCAGGGCGGATCAACACACAAGACAAGGGTTTAGACAGCTTCGGGCCCCGGGAAACATCATCCGGTAATACCCCTACATGCTGTTTGTGGCTAGGTCTCATTATCATCACGAGGGAGTCGCCGTAAACCGGCTCTTGTGTCTAGCCCTAGAGATTGTTTCTTTTTGCTTATCCCTCTTTGGGGAGCCCTGCCCCTCCTTATATATGTTGAAGGGGCGGGCTATATGTGGAGTCCTATTAGGATTAGGACTAGTCTATCTCTAATACAAACCGGATACAAGTCCAGGTCTTAACTCCTTGTAAAACAAATATTCCTCACGCCTTTCCTCTTAAACCGGCCCACCATAGTATGAACCGGCCTTCATGAACCGCCCGTTGGGCCACCGGGTCTTGTCGCTCCTCTGACCTGCCTGCCGGATTACCAATGAATCATAAACCGCCAGGTCCAAACGGGTCGCCAGTGAATCGTTAAGTCTCAGCCGGGTCTCAAGTAAACCGCCAAGTCCGGCCGGTTTACGCCGCGGGGTATATCCCCGACAAAACCAGTCGTAAGTAGCATCCACATTTCTTCATTAGTTCAAAAACTACAACCACCGAACCAAAATAAATGAAATACAATTTCAACACTCTGAACTCAGACATGAAGGAAATATGCCCTAGGGGCAATAATAAAGTTGTTATTTATATTTCCTTATATCATGATAAATGTTTATTATTCATGCTAGAATTGTATTAACCGGAAACTTAGTACATGTGTGAATACATAGACAAACAGAGTGTCCCTAGTATGCCTCTACTTGACTAGCTCGTTAATCAAAGATGGTTAAGTTTCCTAGCCATAGACATGTGTTGTCATTTGATGAACGGGATCACATCATTAGAGAATGATGTGATGGACAAGACCCATCCGTTAGCTTAGCATAATGATCGTTTAGTTTTATTGCTATTGCTTTCTTCATGACTTATACATGTTCCTCAGACTATGAGATTATGCAACTCCCGAATACCGGAGGAACACCTTGTGTGCTATCAAACGTCACAACGTAACTGAGTGATTATAAAGATGCTCTACAGGTGTCTCCGATGGTGTTTGTTGAGTTGGCATAGATCGAGATTAGGATTTGTCACTCCGTGTATCGGAGAGGTATCTTTGGGCCCTCTCGGTAATGCGCATCACTATGAGCCTTGCAAGCAATGTGACTAATGGGTTAGTCACGGGATGATGCATTACGGAACGAGTAAAGAGACTTGCCGGTAACGAGATTGAACTAGGTATGATGATACCGACGATCGAATCTCGGGCAAGTAACACACCGATGACAAAGGGAACAACGTATGTTGTTATGCGGTTTGACCGATAAAGTACTTCGTAGAATATGTAGGAGCCAATATGAGCATCCAGGTTCCGCTATTGGTTATTGACCGGAGATTTATCTCGGTCATGTCTACATAGTTCTCGAACCCGTAGGGTCCGCACGCTTAATGCTCGATGACGATTCGTATTATGAGTTTATGTGATTTGATGTACCGAAGGTTGTTTGGAGTCCCGGATGAGATCACAGACATGACGAGGAGTCTCGAAATGGCCGAGACATAAAGATTCATATATTGGAAGGATACATTCGGACACCGGAATGGTTCGGGTCGTTTCAGATAAGTTTCGGAGTACCGGGGGTTACCGGAACCCCCCCGGGAAGTTATTGGGCCTCATGGGCCTAGTGGTGGAAGAGAGGAGGCAGGTGATACGTCTCCAACGTATCTACTTTTCCAAACACTTTTGCCCTTGTTTTCGACTCTAACTTGCATGATTTTAATGGAACTAACCCGGACTGACGCTATTTTCAGCAGAATTGCCATGGTGTTATTTTTGTGCAGAAATAAAAGTTCTCGGAATGACCTGAAACTTCACGGAGAATATTTTTGGAATATATAAAAAATACTGGCGAAAGATTCAACACCAGGGGGCGCACACCCTGTCCACAAGGGTGGGGGGCGCGCCCACCCCCTGGGGCGCGCCCCCTGCCTCGTGGGCCCCCTGAAGCTCCACCGACCTCAACTCCAACTCTATATATTCACTTTCGGGGAGAAAAAAAATCAGGAAAAAGGATTCATTGCGTTTTACGATACAGAGCCGCCGCCAAGCCCTAATCTCTCTCGGGAGGGCTGATCTGGAGTCCGTTCGGGGCTCCGGAGAGGGGAATCCGTCGCCGTCGTCATCATCAACCTTGCTCCATCACCAATTTCATGATGCTCACCGCCGTGCGTGAGTAATTCCATCGTAGGCTTGTTGGACGGTGATGGGTTGGATGAGATTTATCATGTAATCGAGTTAGTTTTGGTTGGGTTTGATCCCTAGTATCCATTATGTTATGAGATTGATGTTGTTATGCACTAGTAGAAAAAGGGCCTATTGTCCCGGTTCGTAAGGGCCTTTTGTCCTGGTTTAGGAACCGGGACTAAAAGGTCGTTACTAATGCCCTAGGCCTTTAGTCCCGGTTCTTACACGAACCGGGACTGATGGGCCTCCACGTGGCCGCTGGGGCCAGCCCAGGCGGGAGGGCCTTTGGTCCCGGTTGGTGACTCCAACCGGGACCAAAAGGCATCCACGCGTCAACATTTCAGGGGCTGGGGTTTTTGTTTTTTTTGAAAGGGGGGGAGGGTTTAGGGGGTAATTTAGGGTGTGTAAGCTAGCTAACAGAGAGAAGTGTCCTCTCTTATTTCCGTGCTTGGTTTACCAACGCTACTGCTATGCCTAAACATGGCTTAGATTAAAGTGAAGGCAACATGTGGTGCATGTCGAAAGTAATATTAATCCTAACTTGATCAAGTTTGGATTAGTACTACTTTCTACATGCACCACATGCTTGTTGCCTTCACTTCATTCCAATCCATGTTCATTTCACCCACTGATATATAATAACTCTTCATGCCCGCATCATGAATCATCATAATAACAAGTCCTATTAATCATCATCATACAACTTCTACTCGTTATTAATAACAAGTCATACGATCATCATCCTCATAGTCATCGAACCAACCCTACTTAATTGTTCTAGGCACATGATCATCAGTATTAGGTAGGACCTAAATACCCTCTTTAAGGTAAAATAGCATAAAACAATATAGACCCTGACTCTCCATTATGAAGAATGAGATCATCCTGTCTCCAATTCTCGCGCTTCGCTTCCTTTTGCTTCCAAGAACCTCCTTATGACTGTCCATACATTTTTTCCATTCCTTGATTTTCATGTCTCCAATTCTTTTAGAAATCCGGTATGGACAGTTCAGATTCGTAGGATGACCTGGACGTATGTTCAAAACATCAAGGCGACCACTCTGATACATCAGATGAGGCACACAATCCTCTGGGATTATCTGTTGAAAAACATAGTAATAACTTCATAGTTAGCAATGATGTACTAGTTTTAGAAGTATGCAAAAGATGCACAGATGTCGTAATAGTAAGAAATCTTACCAGGGTATCTGCATAGTAGTTACCGTAGTTCAAAACATGCACTAGTGGCACGTATTGACCATAATGTGGAGGAGTTTTACAAAAGATATTGTAATTCTCAAGATCAGTACAAAATATGACCAGATGAGTTTTCTCCTTATAAGTTAACTCAGAGCCATCGGTGTAGTAGGTTCTGTCTACCATGTTCCGCACATTGTTTGAACAATCAAAATAAGCTGTCAATGGAAATAAGCTATCAACTATTTTGAAATGAACAATATAAATTAGCTAATAACTAGGTTTGAGAAACTCACATAGCGGTAGAATTGGATGGTATCAACAAGGACCCAAATGTCCATATTGTCTTGCTCGATGTCAGGATCTCCAAGATCCATGGTGACAAGCATACCCTCATCAAAACCATACATCTTGCAAAATGCTTCCCAATTTTTGCAACCAAAATGGGTTACACTCTCAGAATTATACAGATTTACTTCAAAATCTATATCATGATGGGTCCTTAGGTGAATTTTCTTTGTTTCCATACTTTCATGGTCTTCAAAACCCATCCTCTCCAAGACGTAGCGTCTTGCATGGCATGGGATAAGCTATTCGAATTGTAAAAGATGAAAAGTACACGTTGAAATAGTTGAAGTCGTGCTTAATTACGAAAAAATAACACTTGTCCTCGTTGCGTACCGTTTCAACATCGAAGGTCTCCTCCAGCTTAATACTGAAGCGCCGATCTTCGTCCAGGTGAGGCCTGTCGCACTGACCTCGGTCGTCGTGGCACCATTCGCACTCCCCCGGGAGTCTTTCGTCGTCCGAGTACGACATTTCCTATGTTCATAATTCAAATATTAAACGTCTACAATTAAATATATGTACTAAAAAACCTAAGTTAGATCATTATTATTCATCACGGGTTGACTATCGGTCTGTCGAGTCTTTTCTTGAAAACTCTCATCTCACGTGGTGTATACATTCGACCGTTGGTGATGGTCGCTCCTCCTTTCATCCCCGAGTGCATTACACCAAAATGTCTAGCACACGGGAACGAAGGAGAAGCTACCCCCACGAAAACAGTTGGGATTCTTCGTCCTCTCATATATGGTGGAGACTCAACAGACTTAAAGTCAACCCGAAATATCGTTTAATTATCTTTCTAAAACCGTTTCGTGGCTGGTCTCACCTCGAGGTCGGAGGGGGTCGGTGACGGGGACGACGGCGGGGATGATGGAGGGGGGCTCCTAGATTTCTTCGAAAACAAAAACCCTATGAGCTATCAACTAATCATATGCATACGCCTTGCATAGTGCTCTCCAATTTTAGCATTCAAAGTAGGAGTAGTTTTCCAATTTGAGCATTCAATAAGCAAAATCAAATCACAAAATAAAGTAGTATTCAAATTAGGATGCATTCAATTATAAGCAAAACTACATCATGTCCATGCGTCCGTACATCGTCGAATATTATCACTAATACACCTCGAATACTATCATACATATGGCATCGCTAGTACAGCTAGAACCGTAGCGCTCGATGGGTATCGGCGCGGGCGGTGGACACCCAAAGAGAAGGAACCATCATAGGATCATACCTCCAGTGAGATCCCTGAAGAACCTGCCAGGTATTGTCGAACCTGCCCTCCAACGCAACCATGTAGCGACGGACATGCTCGTCCTCCTCGCTGACACGGTGACGTGCCACCTCCGCGTTGTCCGGAAGCCTCGGCACCGTCACTGGCCCACGCGACCGCCACCAAAAAAGGATCGGGTCAACGACGGGCTGGCTCCTCACCAACCTACGGCCCCAGATGGTAGTACCTCCCAAAACCAGCCCGGCGGAGCCCAGTCCAGGACATGGCCCCTCTGATCAAGCCGGCCTCCTCCGCCGAGTCAAAGACGAGGATGCGGGATTGGCATCGTCGACATCGATGCAGAAATAATTGATTTAAGTAAAAAATAAACTAGTTCTATTAATTTTCTTGCTTAAAATAAACTACTTCTATAGTAAAATAAACTAGTTTTATTAAATCAACTAGTTCAACTACTAAGCACTTACTATAAATAGAATAAAGTAGCACTTACTAAAAATAAACTAGTTTAACTAGTTCTATATTTTTCTAACTAATTATATTAAACACTTTCTAAGTAGTACTTACTAAAAGTTATCGGGGAGGGGGGTATATCGACAATGACATACCCGATAAAAAAATAAGGAGAGTAAGAAGAAGAAAAAAAAGAGGAGAAAAAGAAAGGAATAGAGGAGGAGATCGAAGAAAAAAAGAAAAAAAGAGGAGAAGAAGATGGAATAGAGGAGAAGAAGAAAAAATAGAATAATATATTATTCTATTTTTCTTCTTCTCCTCTATTCCTTCTTCTTCTCCTCTTTTTTTTCTTGACCATAGCAAGTACGTGATCACCGGTACGCATGGCGGGCTTCTTCCGGTGATCTGCCTCGCCTTTGAAATGCTTGCCTTTCTTTCGACATTGATGGTTGGTCGGAAGAAATCGACAATGGCCCAGGTACACATTCTTCCTGCATTTGTCCAGGTATATACTTTCGGTGTCAGCTAAACAGTGCGTGCATGCGTGGTATCCCTTGTTTGTCTGTCCTGAAATGTTACTGAGAGCGGGCCAATCATTGATGGTTACAAACAGCAACGCGTGCAGGTTAAATTCCTCCTGTTTGTGCTCATCCCACGTAGGTACACCGTTTCCATTCCACAGCCGTAAAAGTTCTTCAACTAATGGCCTTCGGTGCACATCAATGTCGTTGCCGGGTTGCTTAGGGCCTTGGATGAGAACTGGCATCATAATGAACTTCCGCTTCATGCACATCCAAGGAGGAAGGTTATACATACATAGAGTCACGGGCCAGGTGCTGTGGTTGCTGCTCTGCTCCCTGAAAGGATTAATGCCATCCGCGCTTAAACCAAACCATACGTTCCTTGGGTCACGTGCAAACTCAGCCCAGTACTCTCTCTCGATTTTTCTCCACTGCGACCCGTCAGCGGGTGCTCTCAACTTCCTGTCTTTCTTACGGTCCTCACTGTGCCATCGCATCAACTTGGCATGCTCTTTGTTTCTGAACAGTCGTTTCAACCGTGGTATTATAGGAGCATACCACATCACCTTCGCAGGAACCCTCTTCCCGCGGGGCTCGCCGTCAACATCACCAGGGTCATCTCGTCTGATCTCATACCGCAATGCACCGCATACCGGGCATGCGTTCAAATCCTCGTACGCACCACGGTAGAGGATGCAGTCGTTAGGGCATGCATGTATCTTCTGCACCTCCAATCCTGGAGGGCATACGACCTTCTTTGCTGCGTACGTACTGTCGGGCAATTCGTTATCCTTTGGAAGCTTCTTCTTCAATATTTTCAGTAGCTTCTCACACTACAAAAAAAGACACTTCCGTGATGATACGTGTTTGTCACAGTAGGTCACGTTTTCTATCATGCATGTACATCCATGACAAATTTATGACAGAATCAAGATAGTCATACCTGTGTTGTCATAGAAGTGTTCCATGACATTACCAAAATTATCATGACGGAAGTGTCCACTTCCATGACGATAAATCGCGCATCACAGAAGTGCTTTCGTCAAGGGTGACCGACACGTGGCATCCACCGTAACGGAACGCCGTTAAGCTATCGGGTCCGGTTTTGGATCCGATAACCGTTAACAGCCCCGACCAATGGGGATTTTCCACGTGTAAAATCGTCATTGGCTGGAGGAAACACGTGTCGGCTCACCGTTGGGACAGATGTCATCCACTCATTGGACCCAAAGCGCCTATGATACGTCGACACATGGCACGGCCCAACAGAAGACCATTCCTATGAAAAGGCCGGCCCGTTTGACTTGGTCAAAAGGTGGCGGGCCGGCCCATGGCAAGCCTGTTAACGGCCTGTTCGCATATAGCCCATTTACAGCCCGCTAACCCAGGGCCCGTTTACGGCCTATCCGAATTAGGCCCAGTAGCATCATCTGGGCCGTCCAATATAATTCCAGCCCGTTTTAACTTCCGGCCCATGTATGGCCCATGACGTCTTTCGGCCCATATGAGGCCCTTATTACTCTCGGCCCATTAACGGCCCGTGGTAAAACTGGCCCGTAATGGACATTGTATCACTTTATACCCATTAATGGCCCGTGGTGAAACTGGCCCGTAATGAACAGTGTATCACTTTATACCCATTAACGGCCCATTATTTCGTTGGGCCGTTTCCAGCCCATGTTATCTTTCGGCCTTCTCAGGGCCCATTTATTCTTGGGCTCATTTCCAGCATTCGTTTACTTTCGGCCCGTTACTGTCATTTTATGCTTGTGGGACAAATTCAGCCCGTGGTTACAGTCGGCCCGTTTGTGGCCCGTTAATATGTTGGGCCATTTTCATAGCGTCATCAAATATGGCCGATTAACGACGGCCCGTTATGGTCGGCCCGTTATGGTCAGCCCATGGACGATTTCAACTCTAGCCCATTTACGGCCATAATGTGGTCTGTTATTGGCCCATGTTTGACCAACCGATCATACGGCCCGTAGAAGGCCCATTGATGATACGGCCCGTAGAACGCCCATTGTGTCTACGGCTCGTATAAGGCCCATTGTTTCTACGCCCCGTAGAAGGCCCATTGTTTCTATGGCCCTTAGAAGGCCCATTGTTTCTACGGCCCGTAAGAGGCCCATGTTAACTACAGTAAATATGTAGCCCATGGTTAATGTGGCCTAGTTTTAAAAAATAGGCTATTGCGGCCACTAGCAAACCGCAGAAAAAGAACTGCACTGACTACAAGAAAACAAATAAACAAGACAATAAGGAAATAAATAGGCAAGCAACTTACACTAAGCTATCACGGCTATTACACATATTACATCCACTGGGCATCAAAGTTCGCCACCAGTGCAAATATAGGGAACAAAGCAGCATATAAACGCCGCAGCAAAACAAGTCCAGAACTGAAACCACTTCTGAAGAGCTCAAGAAAGAATATACTGGGTACCCATAATGCTGGCAATATGCTTAGCAAGCTTATTAACTTTCTCTTGTTTGGCGCTTAAATCCTCCAGCACTTGCTGTTGCACCAGAAAGTATGCATCTGATTCTGCAGGGACTTCCTTAGTCCTTCGGCTTCCTGTCGCATAACATCTGATCAATGTCTTTCAACTTGAAGTTGAGACTCAAGAAGCCGAACTGATTCAGGCAGCGAGTTCGAAGAGCTGGTGCCAGCAGTAGTAGCCAGTAACTCGAACACTACATCAAGAGAGGACTTTGGGGTTGTCTCAGTGTCTTCAATATAGTTTTTATCAGCTTTCTTGGAGACCAACAGGGATGTCTCATTATCTTGAACCTTATCTGCATTACTTCCTGTACCATTGCATAACGGGGTACTCTTCTCCAATATTTTATCCGCATTCTAAAAGGGAAACAAACAAACACATCACAGGTTTACAATGTAGTATATGAAACTCATTTTGGTAAACCAGTTCAGTAGTAAGGTGGACAGGATAACAGCATGAAACAAACATATATCTATGTAGTATGGTCACTGTATGGTCTATATCATTCTACTTTATGTTGCCAAATCAAGATAGATACAGTTCGAATCATATCTATTTAAGACAAAGCAGCTTAGACAGAATATAAGTGTGGGAAACTACATAGCAATAACAACACTTGTAAGGTGCATGGCATGAGAATATAACTGTTTATTCAATTGAAACTGAAATCAACATAGAGCAAGTTAGAACAGCAAACACATTAAAGAAACAGGTTTAAAACATACCTGTTGCGCCATTGGAGTTTCAATTGCATCCTTCAAATTTGAAATTAGTTGGTATGAGTAAATACAGTGATGCAAGAGGAAAGTAGTATGAACCATAGCTACGGAACCTGACCTGAGAACAATTCTTCTTCTGCTTTAAGAGTTGACTTGGGGTTCGGAGTGGTGGTCCTCGTGCTTTGGGCACTGCAGTTGCCTTACTAACTGCTCGTGTTTGGGTGCTCTGTGGTGGAGACGGTGCTGTGTCAATGGGAAATCGGTTACTATCTGCTGGGGTTGGGGTTAGAAGGGGTGTAGCTGGTTCTCTGTCCAACTGGGTAGGGGTACAATCTGCGTGAGTCTGGGTTATGTGTGGTGGGGCTGGTTCTTGGGCAAGTACAACCGTGGTTCTATCTCCATCGACAGGTAGCACGATCTTTTCTGAAGACCGTGTTTTTACTCCCACAGATATTGCCATCACCCCCTCCAATTGAAATGGCTGATAAACAAGAAAAGTAATTGAATGTACAGACATTGTAAGATAGACAGGTGCAATGGATAGTAGGGAAGAAAACAGGGCATGAAATAATTCACATTTATGTTGTCTAACCAAACAGAATAGTAGGACATAATTTCAAATATATGATGGCTAATTAAACAGGATAGCATGACACAATTTCACATGTATGATGGCTAACTAAACAGGATAGAATGACATACTTCAAAATATGATGACTATGTAAACAGGATGACATGATATAACTATACGATGTGTCTATTAAAGTGGTTGGCATGCCATAAATCACAAACATGCCGTCGATGGAAACATGATGGCGTGATATAATTCACGGATAGAATGACATAATTGAAAATATGATGACTATGTGAACAGGATGAGATGATATAACTATATTATGTCTTTAGAAAATGGGTTGGCATGCCATAATTCAGATACATGCTGTCTACGTAAACATCATGGCATGATATAATTCAAATATATGATTTATGTACTAAGGAAGTGAGCAGAGGGCAATCGCATATATGATGTGTCAACTAAGGAGATGGCATTCAACATCATGTATATGATGTAAAAACTAAGCATTGCAATACAACATATGCATGATGTGAGTAATATAACCCTTCCAAGTTTGAGCATACACCTCAGGGGGATAATAGGACTGGTCATCTGCCTCTGAATCCTCCTCTGAAGAGCTATCTGTAACCAGCAACATATCTGCTTCACCAGGTAGCATTGTCTGCTCTGAAGACCTTGTTTTCACTCCAGATTTCTCCATCACCAATTCAAATGGCTGATGCACAGGAAGAGCAGTTGAATATACAAACATTGTCGACAAAAGCAATGAGAAATACAAAAAAAAGGACGGCATGATATAATTCACATATATGACGCTTGGCTAAATAGCATGGCATTGCATAATTCACATATATAATGCCTTGCAACAAGATAGCATTGCATAATTCACATATATAATGTCTTGCAAAAAGATGGCATTGCATAATTCACATATATGCTAATTAGACACTAAACAGGTGGCATTCACACAAATCATGTCTAAACTAAGCAAATGACATAGCAATGCAAGATACCATACGCACGATATGAGCAACATAACCCTGCTAAGTTAGAGCATGCACCTCGGGGGGGGGGGGGGATAGGACTGGTCATCTGTCTCTGAATCATCCTCTGAGGAGCTATCCGTAACCAACGAGATATGCGCTTCGTCAGATAGCATAGTCTGCTCTGAAGACCTTGTTTTCACTCCAGAATTTTCCATCACCGTGTCAAATGGCTGATGCACACGAAGAGTAGTTGAATGTACTAACATTGTTGACAAATGTAATACGTAACGAAAAAAGGATGGCCTGATATAATTCACATATAAGATGACTGGCTAAGCAGGATGGCATTGCAAAATTCACATATATGATGCCTGGCTAAACAAGATGGCATTGCATAATTCACATAAACAATGAATAAACTAAACAGATGGCATTCACACAAAGCATGTCTAAACTAAGCAGTTGACATATTTGATGTATAAAGTAAGCAATGCAAGGCACCATATGCATGATATAACCAACATCAGTATGCCAAGTTAGAGCGAAGACCTCATGGGGTAAATAGGAGTGGTCTTCTGCTTCTGAATCCCCCTCAGAACAGTTATCTTCCTCTTGATTATGATCCGAAATGGGTGGAGGGGGGCTGCCTTTGCGCCCACCATGGAGCGACGTATGCATGAAATTTTATTACCACGCAAGGCTCATCTCTTTTACTCTACATGTTCAGTTCCATTGTGTACAATAACTGGCATGCATAGGAATAAAACATAGTGAGATTATGTAAGGAGTGCATGCACAAATCCAGAGTGATGGTAGCAAACTGTGGATAGACCCAAAACCAATGATATCAGGTAGATAATAGCTTTAGTTAAAAAATACAGATAATGGCTCCTTTAATGTTTGTTTGCACCCAACATGAAACTCATAGTAGACACCCGAGATGAAACAGATAGTAGACAGATAGTACTGATTGCTGCCCCAATATGTACCCCACAACCATTTAAAAACTCAAGTTTCAGCATAAGTTTGGACCTGAGTCAGAGTCCAATAGGTGAACACGATGATAAAGTAGCATGTCATCATATTAAGTGATGCATAACGTAAGCAGACACGGAAGAGTGCGACCTCTCTTGCGGACCCGTGTAGTCCTCAAGGTCATCTGCTCAGTTGATGATGGTAATGCAGTTGTCGTGGCTGCTGGCGGCAGGGAAGAAGATCTGAGGCGGCGAAAGACAGTCTGGAGAGCGGATCCCTGCTGTGGTGAACCCTTCCGTTGTTGGAGCAGCTGAGCTGGGGTGGAACACAGCACCGCAGGAGCAGGACAAACCACACAAGGTTTTCTTTGACACATATCTGTAACAGAAGTAATTGTGTAAGGGCTTGTTTGAATTTGAGGATTCTAAAAATGCAGGGATAGGAAATAGACAGGAATAGGATAGGAATGCACGTGCAAAGCAGAGAATTTAAAAACACAGGATTTCTGCCAATCTGGGTGTTTGGTTCACAAGAAATGGAAGATCACATGATGCAAAGAAGTATGGTGAGATTAAGTCAAACCACAAGAAGTGTACAACCTCTTTGGCGAAGCCATGTCGATCTCAACGTGATTGGGTTGGCCGGTGAGGATGCTCTGGCTGACTTGGCTGTTGGAGGAGGGGAAGAAGATCTTAGGCGTCTGGAGATGGAGCCCGAGGTACTGCTCCGCTGTGATGGAGGGTTTCGTCGTTGGAGCAGCTCCGGTGAGTTGTACGACGCCGAGGCTGAAGCAGGACAAGAGAGACAATGTTAACCTGAGTGGAATTCTAATAGCATCTCCAATAGATGACGTAAAATACATAACCACAAGGTGCTAGATGCATACATCAGCCGCTCATCTCTGAACTTAACTGTCGAAACTGAATTTAACTGTCGAAACTGAACTTAACTGTCGAAACTGAATTTTGCTGTCGAAACTGAATTTTACTGTCGAAACTGAACGCACTAGAGGTGAGGCTACACGTCAGTCGACCGACTTTTTCATCTCTGGTCAGTCGATTTTATAGCCGTTGGATATGAAATCAAGGGCCTGCAGTTCATCTTCAACCTCCACCCCCCTGAGCCGCCAGCCACCACCGGCCAAACAGCCGCCCCGCCCGCCCCAAAAACACTCCCCACCGCCGGTCCGCCGCCGCCCTGGCCATCCCTCTAGGCCCCCCCGTACCGAGTTTTTTCTCCAGTGATCCCCACGCCACTGCCCCACCACCGCCCCCACCCTGAACCCTAAGATAGATAGTGGGGTACTTCTCTGGCGAGCCCCCCTCCCCGCTGCGGCTGGTTCTTCCTTAACTCCGGCGAGCCCCCCACCCCCTGAAATCGACTGACCCAAAAGTCGATTCAGTCGACTGAAGTGTAGCTAAATCGGAGCAGCATCGCAAGCAAGAGCAAGAGCGAGAGCAGCAGCGCGAGCAAGAGCAAGAGCAAGAGCAGACCAGGCAGGGGACCGAGAGCAAGAGCAGAGCAGCAGCGCGAGCGAGAGCTAAAGTAGCAGCAGCTCCTACTGATGTGGACTTCGCCACCGAGGGAGCGACGCCGTGGAGGAAGTGGCCGGTGACGCTGCGGTGGATGGAGCCGCGCCGTGTCGGCTCGGGACCGAGCGCCGGCAGCATCGTGAGATCGAATCAAGAAGAAAATGCGGTGATTAGTGTACAACCTCTTTGGTGGCGCCGATTAGGCTGCAGCTTCATCCAAGGAAACGGTGATGCTGATGCTCTTCTGGTGGTGTAGGTGAAGATGGCGGTGTGGGAATGGAGGTGGCGCGAAAGACGAGGGGAACGTCGGGGCAGCTCCTTGGAGGTGGAGGACGGGGTGGCTGAACCGGCGGGACGACCAAATCGACGACGGATCCTCATCCGGTACGGTGGATGAGGGACGTCGAGGTGTTGCTGTGGATGACATCGTCGGGGAAGAGGCTCTGGCTGAGTGGTGGACGGAGGAGGGTGTGGGGCTTCACGGGTTTTCCCGGCCTCGGTCTACGAATGGGTGGGCGGATGAGGTGGGAGTGGGGAACCATGTCATTTTTGTCAAGTTAAACCATCGTTTATGTATTATCTTCACAGCACATCACATGATTAGTCTCGAGTTACATATGAACTATGTGTACTATATGAACTCAAACTCGATATTTTGAATCCACTTTATGTCGATTTCAAATCATAGTACATTTCAAGCTCTAGCTAGATCTTCACAAACTAAACCATGTCTCATATGTATAATGTGTTTAGCACATTATGTATGGTGCCCCGCCCCCTACGCCTACAAGTATTTAGATGTGAGTTGCAAACACCACACATTACCACAAATTCAAATAAAATGTGAGAATGTTCGATATATAGTATTGTTTAGATTGTTCGATATTTAGTTGTAAGCTGCAAACGCCACACATTATCACAAATTCAAATAAAATGTGAGATTGTTCGATGTATAGTATGGTTTAGATTGTTCCACATTTAGCTGTGAGTTGCAAATGCCATGCATTATCACATTATGGTATAACATGTGCAAAACCACAACACGCGTATCACCGCTATATTGATGCATGCATATGTTTAAAACACTATGAGCTCCTATTCGAATATATGAATCCACTTTCATATCAAATTATGATCTTTGTTAGTCTCTTACACCCACACAATCCTCTAACCTTTGTAGCTACCACTAACTTTGTCTCGTGCATGCACACGCCCTCCTCGCCCTCCCCCTCCCTCAGCATTCTATCCATCGCGCACATTCATTTTTTTCTTCTTTAGGTCGTTCTCCCACAGTCTCCACAACTCCTTTCCGACACACACCGATCGATAAACCTCTCCAGCGATGTCTGCCTACAACATACACACGCACCTTCAATCTCCTCCTTTATGTGTCCTTGCCTCGTGTCTCTCATACGGTCCCACTCACGTGTAAACTCTCGCCCCTCTTTTCATCGATCTCACAACCGCACACTCCTCCCCCTATCTAGCTAGTAGTTGGGCCTCTCGCACCACCTCCTAGCTCCATTCTCGCTGTCTATCCGTCTCGTCGGGCCTTGTTTGCCTCTAACAAATGAACATACACCGACCGATCTCCCGCTATACATATAGCTAGCTAGGTCCTTATAACTCGTTTTCCCCCATGCGTCGATCGATCTACCTCATTAGTTATGTCTCTCCCTTCCTCCAACAAACAACAATTGATCTACCGATCTAGTTAGGTTTGCTTAGCAAACACATGGTTCCCCTTCATCATCCATGGATGTGTCCCGACAGATCTATCACGCACAGGCACACACAGAAACACATCCTCACTCTTATTGATAATATTGTAGTTCCACCCTCAGTTTGTCTAGTAGGCCTCTCCCACCATCTTGAAGAAGCAACTCCATCACCCATCCAGCACTCTACCCCTCTCCCTCCCTCTCTGTCTCCTCTCTCTCTGTCCCATCCTATTTCCCGTCCTTCAGTTATGTATGGATGGCGACTGATCTCCCTCAAGACATAGCTGGGTCTCTCCTTCTCAACACATATATGAGTCGTTCTACCTCTATAGTTAGGCCTCTGCCTACCCCTCCCCCTCGCACACACACACCGATACATCGAGCGCTCTAGTCATGTCTCCCTGCCACACACAAACTTGACCTGTGCCCTCTGACGTTCCGGTAGCTAGGTCAGTCGCCCTATATCTTTGACTTGCACACACACACAATTCCAATGGCTCTCTTCATCGATCTCGCACCACCCACTTGATCCTCTCTTCGAATCTATCGATATCTATGACCCCTCCCTCTGTTCTCGTGGATCGCCCGACCCTCTATATATGATATGGATAGGCCTCCATTTCACACACATTGCATGCAAAATTTTGTTTAAGATGTCATCGACACATATTCCCACAAATACATTCACGAAATCAACCTCCCCCCCCAAAAAAACAAAAAACACTCACGAACACACAAGCCATTTGTCTAGGTTTCTATCTCTCACACACACCCACGTAGGTGGGGGACGTGCACGAAGAGAAGAGGTGCACGCACGGCACACGTACTCCCGTCTCTTTCCCAACCACACCCGCACGGGTACACAGTGGAGCTCATTTCTGTACGAAAAGGCAGCCCACGTGGTAACTTGACACGTGCCGGTTGTCCACTATATGGAGGGAGGATCGTCTACCACGGGTGAACAAACAAATTGCGACTTGACGCGTTATGTTAAAAAAAGAGGCAAACCATGTGGGGCCTACCTTATAGGCAAGGCTCCATACATTGGAGTACATTTGATGTGTCCCGTCAACTCGCAGAACAAGGAGAAGCTTGCTTAGTACGCCGTCTCCCCCGCCCACGGGCGCGGTGGCTCGCAGGATGAGGAGAAGCTTGCTTACTACGCCTTACGCCCGCTCCCTCGCCTGTTGGAAATATGCCCTAGAGGCAATAATAAAATAGTTATTATTATATTTCCTTGTTCATGATAATTGTCTATTGTTCATGCTATAATTGTGTTTTCCGGAAATCGTAATACATGTGTGAATACATAGACCACAACGTGTCCCTAGTAAGCCTCTAGTTGACTAGCTCGTTGATCAACTGATAGTCATGGTTTCCTGACTATGGACATTGGATCTCATTGATAACGGGATCACATCATTAGGAGAATGATGTGATGGACAAGACCCAATCCTAAGCATAGCACAAAAGATCGTGTAGTTCGTTTGCTAGAGCTTTTCCAATGTCAAGTATCTTTTCCTTAGACCATGAGATCGTGTAACTCCCGGATGCTGTAGGAGTGCTTTGGGTGAACCAAACGTCACAACGTAACTGGGTGACTATAAAGGTACACTACAGGTATTTCTGAAAGTGTCTGTTGGGTTGACACGGATCGAGACTGGGATTTGTCACTCCGTATGACGGAGAGGTATCTCTGGGCCCACTCGGTAATGCATCATCATAATGAGCTCAAAGTGACCAAGTGGTTGGTCACGGGATCATGCATTACGGTACGAGTAAAGTGACTTGCCGGTAATGAGATTGAACGAGGTATTGGGATACCGACGATCGAATCTCGGGCAAGTAACGTACCGATTGACAAAGGGAATTGTATACGGGATTGATTGAATCCTCGACATCGTGGTTCATCTGATGAGATCATCGTGGAACATGTGGGAGCCAACATGGGTATCCAGATCCCGCTGTTGGTTATTGACCGGAGAGTCGTCTTGGTCATGTCTGCATGTCTCCCGAACCCGTAGGGTCTACACACTTAAGGTTCGGTGATGCTAGGGTTGTAGAGATATTAGTATGCGGTAACCCGAAAGTTTTTCGGAGTCTCGGATGAGATCCCGGACGTCACGAGGAGTTCCGGAATGGTCCGGAGGTGAAGAATTATATATAGGAAGTCCAGTTTCGGCCACCGGGAAAGTTTCGGGGGTCACCGGTATTGTACCGGGACCACCGGAAGGGTCCCGGGGGTCCACCGGGTGGGGCCACCTATCCCGGAGGGCCGCACGGGCTGAAGTGGGGAGGGGAACCAGCCACTGGTGGGCTGGTGCGCCCCCCTTGGGCCTCCCCTGCGCCTAGGGTTGGAAACCCTGGTGGTGGGGGGGCGCCCCACTTGGCTTGGGGGGCAAGCCACCCCCGTTGGCCGCCGCCCCCCCTGGAGATTGCATCTCCCAGGGCCGGCGCCCCCCAGGGGCCCTATATATAGTGGGGGGGGGGGGAGGGAGGGCAGCAGTACCATAGCCCCTGGCGCCTCCCTCTCCCTCCCGTGACACATCTGCTTCCTCCCGCGGCGCTTGGCGAAGCCCTGTCGGAATCCCGCTACTTCCACCACCACGCCATCGTGCTGCTGGATCTCCATCAACCTCTCCTTCCCCCTTGCTGGATCAAGAAGGAGGAGACGTCGCTGCTCCATACATGTGTTGAACGCGGAGGTGCCGTCCGTTCGGCACTCGGTCATCGGTGATTTGGATCACGGCGAGTACGACTCCATCAACCCCGTTCACTTGAACGCTTCCGCTCGCGATCTACAAGGGTATGTAGATGCACTCCTTCCCTCTCGTTGCTGGTGAACTCCATAGATGGATCTTGGTGATGCGTAGAAAATTTTAAATTTCTGCTACGATCCCCAACAGTGGCATCATGAGCTAGGTCTATGCGTAGTTTATATGCACGAGTAGAACACAAAGCAGTTGTGGGCATAGATGTTGTCAATTTTCTTGCCACTACTAGTCTTATCTTGTTTCGGCGGCATCGTGGGATGAAGCGGCCCGGACCGGCCTTACACGTACGCTTACGTGAGACAGGTTCCACCGACTGACATGCACTAGTTGCATAAGGTGGCTAGCGGGTGTCTGTCTCTCCCACTTTAGTCGGAACGGATTCGATGAAAAGGGTCCTTATGAAGGGTAAATAGAAATTGGCATATCACGTTGTGGTTTTGGCGTAGGTAAGAATCGTTCTTGCTAAGAAACCTATAGCAGCCACGTAAAAACTTGCAACAACAATTAGAGGATGTCTAACTTGTTTTTGCAGCATATGCCTTGTGATGTGATATGGCCAAAAAGGATGTGATGAATGAAATATATGTGATGTATGAGATTGATCATGTTCTTGTAATAGGAATCACGACTTGCATGTCGATGAGTATGACAACCGGCAGGAGCCATAGGAGTTGTCTTTATTTTTTTGTATGACCTGCGTGTCATTGAATAACGCCATGTAAATTACTTTACTTTATTGCTAAACGCGTTAGCCATAGAAGTAGAAGTAATCGTTGGCATGACAACTTCATGAAGACACGATGATGGAGATCATGATGATGGAGATCATGGTGTCATGCCGGTGACGAAGATGATCATGGCGCCCCGAAGATGGAGATCAAAGGAGCAAAATGATATTGGTCATATCATGTCACTATTTGATTGCATGTGATGTTTATCATGTTTTACATCTTATTTGCTTAGATCGACGGTAGTAAGTAAGACGATCCCTTATAATAATTTCAAGAAAGTGTTCCCCCTGACTGTGCACCGTTGCGAAGGTTCGTTGTTTCGAAGCGCCACGTTATGATCGGGTGTGATAGATTCTAACGTTCGCATACAACGGGTGTTGACGAGCCTAGCATGTACAGACATGGCCTCGGAACACACGCAATACACTTAGGTTGACTTGACGAGCCTAGCATGTACAGACATGGCCTCGGAACACGGAAGACCGAAAGGTCGAGCATGAGTCGTACAGAAGATACGATCAACATGAAGATGTTCACCGATGTTGACTAGTCCGTCTCACGTGATGATCGGACACGGCCTAGTTGACTCGGATCATGTTTCACTTAGATGACTAGAGGGATGTCTATCTAAGTGGGAGTTCATTGAATAATTTGATTAGATGAACTTAATTATCATGAACTTAGTCTAAAATCTTTACAATATGTGTTGTAGATCAAATGGCCCACGTTGCCCTCAACTTCAACGCGTTCCTAGAGAAAACCAAGCTGAAAGATGATGGCAGCAACTATACGGACTTGGTCCGGAACCTGAGGATCATCCTCATAGCTGCCAAGAAAGATTATGTCCTAGAAGCGCCGCTAGGTGAAGCACCCATCCCAGAGAACCAAGACGTTATGAACGCTTGGCAGCAGCGTGCTGATGATTACTCCCTCGTTTAGTGCGGTATGCTTTACAGCTTAGAACCGGGGCTCCAAAAGCGTTTTGAGCAACACGGAGCATATGAGATGTTCGAAGAGCTTAAAATGGGTTTCCAAGCTCATGCCCGGGTCGAGAGATATGAAGTCTCCGACAAGTTCTTCAGTTGTAAGATGGAGGAAAACAGTTCTGTCAGTGAGCACATACTCAGAATGTCTGGGTTACACAACCGCTTGACTCAGCTGGGAGTTAATCTCCCGGATGACGCGGTCATTGACAGAATCCTTCAGTCGCTTCCACCGAGCTACAAGAGCTTTGTGATGAACTTCAATATGCAGGGGATGGAAAAGACCATTCCTGAGGTATATTCAATGCTGAAATCAGCGGAGGTGGAGATCAGAAAGGAACATCAAGTGTTGATGGTGAATAAAACCACTAAGTTCAAGAAAGGCAAGGGTAAGAAGAACTTCAAGAAAGACGGCAAGGGAGTTGCTGCGCCCAGTAAGCCAGTTGCCGGGAAGAAGTCAAAGAATGGACCCAAGCCTGAGACTGAGTGCTTTTATTGCAAGGGAAGTGGTCACTGGAAGCGGAACTGCCCCAAATACTTAGCGGACAAGAAGGCCGGCAACACCAAAGGTATATGTGATATACATGTAATTGATGTGTACCTTACCAGTACTCGTAGTAGCTCCTGGGTATTTGATACCGGTGCGGTTGCTCATATTTGTAACTCAAAACAGGAGCTGCGGAATAAGCGGAGACTGGCGAAGGACGAGGTGACGATGCGCGTCGGGAATGGTTCCAAGGTCGATGTGATCGCCGTCGGCACGCTACCTCTACATTTACCTACGGGATTAGTTTTAAACCTCAATAATTGTTATTTAGTGCCAGCTTTGAGCATGAACATTGTATCAGGATCTCGTTTAATTCGAGATGGCTACTCATTTAAATCCGAGAATAATGGTTGTTCTATTTATATGAGAGATATGTTTTATGGTCATGCCCCGCTGGTCAATGGTTTATTCTTAATGAATCTCGAACGTGATGTTACACATATTCATAGTGTGAATACCAAAAGATGTAAAGTTGATAACGATAGTCCCACATATTTGTAGCACTGCCGCCTTGGTCACATTGGTGTCAAGCGCATGAAGAAGCTCCATGCAGATGGACTTTTGGAGTCTCTTGATTATGAATCATTTGACACGTGCGAACCATGCCTCATGGGTAAGATGACCAAGACTCCGTTCTCCGGAATAATGGAGCGAGCAACCAACTTATTGGAAATCATACATACCGATGTGTGCGGTCCAATGAGTATTGAGGCTCGCGGTGGCTATCGTTATGTTCTCACTCTCACTGATGACTTGAGTAGATATGGGTACGTGTACCTAATGAAACACAAGTCTGAGACCTTTGAAAAGTTCAAGGAATTTCAGAGTGAGGTTGAGAATGAACGTGACAGGAAAATAAAGTTCTTACGATCAGATCGTGGGGGAGAATATTTGAGTCACGAATTTGGCACACACTTAAGGAAATGTGGAATAGTTTCACAACTCACGCCGCCTAGAACACCTCAGAGAAATGGTGTGTCCAAACATCGTAATCGCACTCTATTGGATATGGTGCGATCTATGATGTCTCTTACCGATCTACCGCTCTCATTTTGGGGCTATGCTTTAGAGACTGCCGCATTCACTTTAAATAGGGCTTCATCGAAATCCGTTGAGACGACACCGTATGAATTATGGTTTGGGAAGAAACCTAAGCTATCGTTTCTAAAAGTTTGGGGATGCGATGCTTATGTCAAGAAACTTCAACCTGAAAAGCTCGAACCCAAGTCGGATAAATGCGTCTTCATAGGATACCCTAAGGAAACCATAGGGTATACCTTCTACCTCAGATCCGAAGGCAAGGTCTTTGTTGCCAAGAATGGATGCTTTCTGGAGAAGGAGTTTCTCTCCAAAGAAGCGAGTGGGAGGAAAGTGGAACTTGATGAGGTGATAGTCACCCCTTCCGAACCGGAAAGTAGCGCAGCGTGGGAAGATGTTCCTGTGGTGCCTACATCGATTGGGGAGGAAGTTAATGTTGATGATCATGAAGCTTCGGATCAAGTTACTGCTGAACTTCGTAGGTCCACAAGGACATGTTCCGCACCAGAATGGTACGGCAACCCTGTCCTGGAAATCATGTTGTTAGACAACGGTGAACCTTCGAACTATGAAGAAGCAATGGCGGGCCCAGATTCCGACAAATGGCTAGAAGCCATGAAATCCGAGATAGGATCCATGTATGAAAACGAAGTATGGACTTTGACTGACTTGCCCGATGATCGGCAAGCCATAGAAAATAAATGGATCTTTAAGAAGAAGACAAACGCGGATGGTAATGTGACCATCTATAAGGCTCGACTTGTCGCTAAGGGTTATCGACAAGTTCAAGGGGTTGACTACGATGAGACTTTCTCACCCGTAGCGAAGCTGAAGTCCGTCCGAATCATGTTAGCAATTGCCGCATTCTATGATTATGAGATATGGCAAATGGACGTCAAAACGGCATTCCTTAACGGCTTTCTTAAGGAAGAATTGTATATGATGCAGCCGGAAGGTTTTGTCGATCCAAAGAATGCTGACAAAGTATGCAAGCTCCAGCGCTCAATCTATGGGCTGGTGCAAGCATCTCGGAGTTGGAACATTCGCTTTGATGAGATGATCAAAGCGTTTGGGTTTACACATACTTATGGAGAAGCCTGTGTTTACAAAAAGTGAGTCGGAGCTCTGTAGCATTTCTCTTATTATATGTAGATGACATACTATTGATGGGAAATGATATAGAATTCTTGGAAAGTATAAAGGCCTACTTGAATAAGTGTTTTTCAATGAAGGACCTTGGAGAAGCTGCTTATATATTAGGCATCAAGATCTATAGAGATAGATCAAGACGCCTCATTGGTCTTTCACAAAGTACGTACCTTGACAAGATATTGAAGAAGTTCAATATGGATCAATCCAAGAAGGGATTCTTGCCTGTATTGCAAAGTGTGCAATTGAGCACGGCTCAATGCCCGACCACGGCAGAAGATAGAGAAAAGATGAGTGTCGTCCCCTATGCCTCGGCCATAGTGTCTATTATGTATGCCATGCTGTGTACCAGACCTTATGTAAACCTTGCCGTAAGTTTGGTAGGAAGGTACCAAAGTAATCCCGGCATGGAACACTGGACAGCGGTCAAGAACATCCTGAAGTACCTGAAAAGGACTAAGGATATGTTTCTCGTTTATGGAAGTGACGAAGAGCTCGTCGTAAAGGGTTACGTCGATGCTAGCTTCGACACAGATCTGGATGACTCTAAGTCACAAACAGGATACGTGTATATTTTGAATGGTGGGGCGGTCAGCTGGTGCAGTTGCAAGCAAAGCGTTGTGGCCAGATCTACGTGTGAAGCGGAGTACATGGCGGCCTCAGAGGCAGCACAAGAAGCAATCTGGATGAAGGAGTTCATTACCGACCTAGGGGTGATTCCCAATGCGTCGGGCCCGATGACTCTCTTCTGTGACAACACTGGAGCTATTGCCCTTGCCAAGGAGCCCAGATTTCACAGGAAGACCAGGCATATCAAGCGTCGCTTCAACTCCATTCGTGAAAGTGTTCAAAATGGAGACATAGATATTTGTAAAGTACATACGGACCTGAATGTAGCAGATCCGTTGACTAAACCTCTCCCTAGAGCAAAACATGATCAACAACAGAACTCTATGGGTGTTCGATTCATCACAATGTAACTAGATTATTGACTCTAGTGCAAGTGGGAGACTGTTGGAAATATGCCCTAGAGGCAAAAATAAAATGGTTATTATTATATTTCCTTGTTCATGATAATTGTCTATTGTTCATGCTATAATTGTGTTATCCGGAAATCGTAATACATGTGTGAATACATAGACCACAATGTGTCCCTAGTAAGCCTCTAGTTGACTAGCTCGTTGATCAACTGATAGTCATGGTTTCCTGACTATGGACATTGGATGTCATTGATAACGGGATCACATCATTAGGAGCATGATGTGATGGACAAGACCCAATCCTAAGCATAGCACAAAAGATCGTGTAGTTCGTTTGCTAGAGCTTTTCCAATGTCAAGTATCTTTTCCTTAGACCATGAGATCGTGTAACTCCCGGATGCCGTAGGAGTACTTTGGGTGTACCAAACGTCACAACGTAACTGGGTGACTATAAAGGTACACTACAGGTATCTCTGAAAGTGTCTGTTGGGTTGACACGGATCGAGACTGGGATTTGTCACTCCGTATGACGGAGAGGTATCTCTGGGCCCACTCGGTAATGCATCATCATAATGAGCTCAAAGTGACCAAGTGGTTGGTCACGGGATCATGCATTACGGTACGAGTAAAGTGACTTGCCGGTAACGAGATTGAACGAGGTATTGGGATACCGACGATCGAATCCCGGGCAAGTAACGTACCGATTGACAAAGGGAATTGTATACGGGATTGGTTGAATCCTCGACATCGTGGTTCATCTGATGAGATCATCGTGGAACATGTGGGAGCCAACATGGGTATCCAGATCCCGCTGTTGGTTATTGACCGGAGAGTCGTCTCGGTCATGTCTGCATGTCTCCCGAACCCGTAGGGTCTACACACTTAAGGTTCGCTGACGCTAGGGTTGTAGAGATATTAGTATGCGGTAACCCGAAAGTTGTTCGGAGTCCCGGATGAGATCCCGGACGTCACGAGGAGTTCCGGAGTGGTCCGGAGGTGAAGAATTATATATAGGAAGTCCAGTTTCGGCCACCGGGAAAGTTTCGGGGGTCACCGGTATTGTACCGGGACCACCGGAAGGGTCCCGGGGGTCCCCCGGGTGGGGCCACCTATCCCCGAGGGCCGCATGTGCTGAAGTGGGGAGGGGAACCAGCCACTGGTGGGCTGGTGCGCCCCCCTTGGGCCTCCCCTGCGCCTAGGGTTGGAAACCCTGGGGGTGGGGGGCGCCCCACTTGGCTTGGGGGGCAAGCCACCCCCCTTGGCCGCCGCCCCCCCTGGAGATTGCATCTCCCAGGGCCGGCGCCCCCCCAGGGGCCCTATATATAGTGGGGGGGGGGGAGGGAGGGCAGCAGTACCACAGCCCGTGGCGCCTCCCTCTCCCTCCCGTGACACATCTCCTTCCTCCCGCGGCGCTTGGCGAAGCCCTGTCGGAATCCCGCTACTTCCACCACCACGCCATCGTGCTGCTGGATCTCCATCAACCTCTCCTTCCCCCTTGCTGGATCAAGAAGGAGGAGACGTCGCTGCTCCGTACGTGTGTTGAACGCGGAGGTGCCGTCCGTTCGGCACTCGGTCATCGGTGATTTGGATCACGGCGAGTACGACTCCATCAACCCCGTTCACTTGAACGCTTCCGCTCGCGATCTACAAGGGTATGTAGATGCACTCCTTCCCTCTCGTTGCTAGTAAATTCCATAGATGGATCTTGGTGATGCGTAGAAAATTTTAAATTTCTGCTACGATCCCCAACAGTGGCATCATGAGCTAGGTCTATGCGTAGTTTATATGCACGAGTAGAACACAAAGCAGTTGTGGGCGTAGATGTTGTCAATTTTCTTGCCACTACTAGTCTTATCTTGTTTCGGCGGCATCGTGGGATGAAGCGGCCCGGACCGACCTTACACGTACGCTTACGTGAGACAGGTTCCACCGATTGACATGCACTAGTTGCATAAGGTGGCTAGCGGGTGTCTGTCTCTCCCACTTTAGTCGGAACGGATTCGATGAAAAGGGTCCTTATGAAGGGTAAATAGAAATTGGCATATCACGTTGTGGTTTTGGCGTAGGTAAGAATCGTTCTTGCTAAGAAACCTATAGCAGCCACGTAAAAACTTGCAACAACAATGAGAGGACGTCTAACTTGTTTTTGCAGCATATGCCTTGTGATGTGATATGGCCAAAAAGGATGTGATGAATGAAATATATGTGATGTATGAGATTGATCATGTTCTTGTAATAGGAATCACGACTTGCATGTCGATGAGTATGACAACCGGCAGGAGCCATAGGAGTTGTCTTTATTTTTTTGTATGACCTGCGTGTCATTGAATAACGCAATGTAAATTACTTTACTTTATTGCTAAACGCGTTAGCCATAGAAGTAGAAGTAATCGTTGGCATGACAACTTCATGAAGACACGATGATGGAGATCATGATGATGGAGATCATGGTGTCATGCCGGTGACGAAGATGATCATGGCGCCCCGAAGATGGAGATCAAAGGAGCAAAATGATATTGGCCATATCATGTCACTATTTGATTGCATGTGATGTTTATCATGTTTTACATCTTATTTGCTTAGATCGACGGTAGTAAGTAAGATGAGTCCTTATAATAATTTCAAGAAAGTGTTCCCCCTAACTATGCACCGTTGCGAAGGTTCGTTGTTTCGAAGCGCCACGTGATGATCGGGTGTGATAGATTGTAACGTTACATACAACGGGTGTTGATGAGCCTAGCATGTACAGACATGGCCTCAGAACACACGCAATACACTTAGGTTGACTTGACGAGCCTAGCATGTATAGACATGGCCTCGGAACACGGAAGACCGAAAGGTCGAGCATGAGTCGTATAGAAGATACGATCAACATGAAGATGTTCACCGATGTTGACTAGTCTGTCTCACGTGATGATCGGACACGGCCTAGTTGACTCGGATCATGTTTCACTTAGATGACTAGAGGGATGTCTATCTAAGTGGGAGTTCATTGAATGATTTGATTAGATGAACTTAATTATCATGAACTTAGTCTAAAATCTTTACAATATGTGTTGTAGATCAAATGGCCCACGTTGCCCTCAACTTCAACGCGTTCCTAGAGAAAACCAAGCTGAAAGATGATGGCAGCAACTATACGGACTGGGTCCGGAACCTGAGGATCATCCTCATAGCTGCCAAGAAAGATTATGTCCTAGAAGCGCCGCTAGGTGAAGCGTCATTTATAAATAAAGTTTTATTTTTCTTCAGTGGCACGTACGCAATATAAATAGGTTCATATGGAGAGAAAAGGAAACCGCTCCACTATATACATAGGCAGGACGAGCCTACACGGTTGCTTGCTGGGGTTGCTCTCTTCAGTTTTCACACTCTCTCGCACAAAACCACTGTGGCCACATCTCTAACATCCGTGGATCACATCCGCCGGGGGAAGGGGTGGATGCTTAGTGTAGATGCGGTCGCCGTCGCCGATGGCGAAAACCCACTGTCGGCACGTCCCGATCAGGGGTCCCCGCCATTCTCTCTCACAAAGCCGGTGAGGTTGCCTTCGTCCATTTCTCACTGCCGCGACGTGGGTAGTTGCCCCCTCCCGCTGCCCTCCTCTAGGTTGAGCTACGTCCCGACATCCTTCAGGTACAACTCCCTTTACAGCCGGCTTGCGCCACTGCTCCAGCTGCCCACATCACTCCATGTGGATATTTCTCTACTTCTTTGCCCTACTGGCTTCTACGTACTGTATTTGTGATGAGTTTATGTCTCATCAACTAGTCCCAGTAATCTTATTCTAATCACGCTTGTTCAATTTCTTTGCCACAGGGATGCTCATCTCGATTTTGGTGAAACTGCACAAAATGATCCGATGGTCAGAGGGTTGCAAACTTCATTTCTTAGGAAGCGCCGACGCTGCCAGCAAATTAAAGCCTGGTTAGGGTTTACGGTTCAAGGGATAGGGACTGCATGGATCGTTTTTTTAGCTGTCTCTGTTTCAATGGCTAGGGACTGCATGAGTAGTAGTAGTACTGTACGCCTTACGCCCGCTCCCTCGCCCCCGCGCGCGGTGGCTCGTAGGACGAGGAGAAAATTTTACTAGTACTCCCTCCGTTTACTCCTCGTCCCTACTACCTTGGTTAGAGAGATTATCATATTGTTTGGAATATATATGTCCTTTAGTAGATTTCAACATGAACTACTAGTACATACTCCAAACACTGATGTATATAGATGTATTTTAGAGTGTAGATTCACTCATTTTGCTCCGTATGTAGCATAAAGTTGAGACACTTATTTTGGAACGGAGGGAGTACATATTTGCTATGAACTGATGGCAAACCCTGCCCATTCCACAATCGTAGGCATTTGATATTTTGGAATGGGAAAACCTTGTCAAATTTTGCTCATTGATTTTAGCAAGAAGACATGCGTTTGATATTTTCGAATGGGACGCCCTTTGCTGTCAGCAGCGTCGATCCATTTTTCTTTATTCTTTAGTTGTGAAGTAAATATTGGCTCTCACATGTGAATCGCTGAGATGCATAATCATCGATTGTTTTGAATGTTCTCTATGACATGTGAATCGCTCTGATTGCAATGTACAGGAACGCTAAAAAGCTGCTCAAACTCTTTGTACTCCTTCTGTTCCTTTTTACTTCGCACATTGTCCGGTAGCATACAACTGAAGTGCTCAAGTTCTCTAGCAAATGACTGTATCTCATGAGCTTGCTCAACCACGGAGCGCTCTTCAATCAGCCTGTAATCATAGAATTGCTCCATGATGTACAGCTTAGTGCCAGCAACCGGAGGGTAGCAGTGGTGGCCTTACTTGGACCCGAGCGGCGGCGACCTACCGTGTTCTACTCTTCCTCATTTTTCTGTGTGGCGCGGCCTCGTTGGCAGCGGGGCGGGGCCTCGGCGGAGCCGGCGATGTCCTCTGTCTCGTTGCCGGTGGGCGGCGCCTCAGCGGAGCGGGGGAAATCCTCCCCCTCGTTGCCGGCAGGGTGAGCCTCGGCGGAGCCGGCGGTGTCCTCTGCCTCGTTGTTGGCGCCGCGGGGCCTCGGCGGAGCAGGGCCTCATCGACGCCAGCGGAGCGGGGACTCGTCGGAGCCGGCATTGTCCTCTGCCTCGTCCTCGGTCTCGCCAAACAGCGCCTCGGCCGCTTCATCGCCCTCTTTATAGGTGGCCGCAGCCTCCGCCACCTGCATGCGGTACCGCCAGCGCTCGAGGCGGCCCTCGCGGGCGGAGCGGTACGAATCGAGCAGCGCCTCCTGCTCCGCCCGCTCCGCGGCGATCTGCTCCTCCGCCTGCAGGTGCTCCTGGAGGAGATGGTGTTTGTAGGCGGCGTCGGCCTGCGCCTCCCGGAACTGCTCCTCACGCTTCTGCCTCACGGTGTCCATATATTGGGCACGGGCCTCGCCAATGGTCATGGTGCAATGCACCGGCGAGGATGGCGCGGAGGAGGGGGTTGGCGCCGGATTGTCGACTACCATGTTCTCCATTGGGACATCGTCGTCCTCCGGCTGCCTGCCGGCCAGCCAGTCGGCAGCAATGGCTGCCATCTCCTTATGGTCCGTCGTCCGCCCATCCCGAAGAGCGCTGGAGCGCGAGGAAGCCATGGTGGGCAGTAGTGGTGTGGCCAGGAGAATAGGAACGGATGCGGATGACTGCGGCTATGGCCGGCGCAGCAGTTTATATAGAAATGGTGGGCAGCGGAGGGATGGACGTGCGGCGCCGGAGTAGCCGCCTCGGCAACCGCGTATCATTAATGTGGGCGGCAGAAGGACGGACGGACGACACTTGTGTCGTTTGAAGGCGGAGCAATCGCATGCACCGCGAAGCGGGGCGGGCGGCGCTTACCGTTCCGGGCGGAAAGCGCGCGCGGGCGAGGGAGGCGGTCTGGGTGGGCCAGGGCAGTTAGACCCGTGCTTGGCAGTGGGTCGGTCCAGCAGCCGAACATGCTGGCTCGCCAGCTACCTCGCCGAGTTGAGCGACGACAATCAGACGATGGACGTAGCTTCCGACCAGGAGCCGGCGCCACTATCCAAGCCGGTTCATGTCGTGTTCACCATAGAGCGCCCTAATGGCGGAAGAGCTACCAGCGCAGGAGGACCTGTGCTGCAACCTCCGTCTCCTCAACGAGCACCGGTGAACAAGCGAACGACAATGTCGTTGCGGACATGTGGCCCTATGATCCTGGCTTCCCGAATGAGCAGCGGGCGCTATATCAGACCATCCGTAGGGCCCGCGAGGCCCTGTCCATCGTCCTTCGAGTTGTTGCGCTCGTCGTGGCGCCGCCGTCTCACGTTGTCAACATGGTCAACGGACATGAGGATGACGAGATGACTTCACTTGAAGAGGATGATAGCAAGTGCCTCCTTATTAGTATATAAAACTATAATTTTTTTGCTTCCTCCTGGTTTCCTGACATCACGGTCCCACACCATTGTGAACCTATGTAGTCAATAAATGAGAGAATTGCACAAGAAGCGGCCGACAGCTGGGACCAAGCAGCTCGAGCAGTATTTGTGTTTTTGAGGTGTGAGCACTGCAGAGTTTTTCTTGAGTGATGTTTAGCCCAGATATTAATTTTTCTCCTCTGAACAACAACGAAAACATCGCTGCAGCTATTAACTGGGCGGGCTGTGGCCCGTCTAGCCCAGGCCAGATATCCAGCCCAGATATTAATTTTTTTCAAGCTGAAAATGGCTAGCCCAGCTATACTTTTTTTAGGAATACCCAGGCAAGGTCAAGTTGTTATTCTCCGCCCCGCTGGGCTGCAAATCTTTCCTAGGAGGGATGCATTAGGCTTAACAAGAAAATGGGCTTTAAGAAATAATTAATGGGATGTAATTATAAAAACTGGGCAGTAACTATAAAAAACGCACCAAACACGTAATTACTTTATAAAATATTATTTTTGGATATTGAAAATTTTAATTTCATTAATTATTGCGTGCGCAATGTTTCGTTGGATTTTTACGTAATATAAATTTATATTGAAATTGTATTTAATCTGACTAGAAATTTTGGGATAAAAATATTTCGGATCCCATCAAAATGTGGGAAATTTTATTGAATTCTGTTTTGAACGGTTGGTTGAAATGGGTTGTACTTTTAATAAACTGTAAATAGATTGTAGTAAATTCCATTAGAATTCAAAATTTGGCTGCACATTCTTACAAGTCACAAATGGGCTATAAGTTCTCTGCCACACACTTGTGGCCTTACTAAGTTGACGCGTCCCCTAAAAAAAAGAGTTGACGCGTATGCAAGGCTTTGTCAATTATAGTCAACACACGGTTCTAGCAGCAGTGGCCGTTAGATGTCCATCCAACGGATGCCGTGCTTCTTCTTCAATCTCGGATATTCTAGCTTCACCCGCCCAAAAAATGATTCCTACCCCTGACATCTGGGGTGCACCGTTTCGAAAGCTGACCTGTGGGCCTACTAAGTTGACGGGGACGGAGTGCCTTGTCAACTTAGTCAATATGAACGATTCTAGCTCCAGTGACCGTACGATGTCCATCCAACGGCCGTAGTGCTTCTTCAACCTCTGGTCTTGTTGCTCCAGCCACCCAAAGCAGCGCCGGTCGTGCCGCATGCTCCTGCCTCCCGTGGCCGGCTGTGCTGCCGCGGAGGCCTCACCGCCCCCTACTATTCCCACCGCTGGCCAGCCCTACGGCGACGGCAGCCTCACACCGCAGCCGAACCAGTGAACCCTCGTACTCCTCTCCGCGCGGGCTTCCCCTGCCGCGTCTTCCCCGACTCCGCGTCATCCCCTTCATAGGCCTCGCCGTCGTCCACTGCCCTGGTGCTCTCGGTGCGGCGTGGTCAACATGGTCAAGGAACGACTTCCATCGAAAGAGTACTGTACGTGGAGAGGCTGACAGCTGGGTCCATGGCGGCCGCAAGGAAGTGCCTCCTTATTACGCGCAAAATAATTATTCCTCCACCTGACAGCGGGGACCCATCGGACGGGCCACCGTATTTCGCGAAAAAAACGTTTCCCCCTGACTGCTGGGACCCACCAGCTACATCATCGGACGCAAGGAAGTGCGTCCGGGCAAAAAAATGATTCGCCCCCCCTGACTGCTGGGACCCACCAGCTACATCTTCGCAGGCAAGGAAGTGCCTGACAGTCGGGACCCACCTGGTCGAAGCTTACGTAGCGTTGTCATTCTGGTCGCGAACATGTACGTACATACTGGTCGATGTAGAGGCGCGCACGTGTCGTAGTAGAGGCACGCACGTAGCATGTACACGTACGTACAGCGGCCAGTGTGCAAGAAAGAAAACACGGCCACGTACGTACATACGGGCAGGGTCTCGAACGCTTACTCGCGCATACGTACGGCCAGGGCTCGTGTACATGGCTGGGTCGGAACGGAGAAACAGCGTCGTCGTCGTGTTCATGGGGAGCCAACCGGCTGGGTCGGAATGGAATGCGTCGTCATGTTCATCGGGAGGGCTTGGACGGAACAACCGATGGAAACGAGGCCTGGCGTACCGCAGAACGGAGGAAACGGCCTTGTGTTCGACCGGCCACGTTCGAAACGGGATCCTATTCATCGGGAGGGGTCTGGCGTACCGCAAAACGGAGGAAACGGACCTCCTACGGTCGAAACGAGGGTCCTGTTCATCGGAAGGGGTGTGGCGTACCGCAAAACGGAGGAAACGGACTTGTGTTGGAGCGCTATGGTCGAAACGGGGGATCCTATTCATCGGGAGGGGTGTGGCGTACCGCAAAACGGGACTCCACAGGATACTGTTCATCTCCACCGTCGACCCCTCCAGCCTCCACGGGGTACTGTTCATCCACCGTCGACCTCCTCCAGCCTCCACCTGCGACTGTTCATCCACGGGCTCCTGTTCATCCAGCCTCCACCGCGCGCTACTCCACCGGCTACTGTTCAACCAGCCCTCTCCACGGTCTCCTGTTCAACCACCCCTCCACGGGCTACTGTTCATCCTGCCCTCCACCGTCTACTGTTCATCCTGCCCTCCACAGGGTGGTCCTGTTCATCCTGCCCTCCACAGGGTCCTGTTCATCCAGCCCCAACCGGCTCGAACGATCGGGGTCCTGTTCATCCACCCCCACCGGGAACTGTTCATCCAAACCCCCCAGCAACGCTCACTGTTCATCGAGAGGCAACGCCACGGGGTCCTGTTCATCCACCCCCACCACAAACTGTTCATCCAACCCCCCCCCCCCAGCGCTCACTGTTCATCCAGAGGCAGCATCGATCGGCTTCAGTTAGCAGCAGTAGCGAAGGAATCGCTTGATCGGGTTCAGTTAACAGCCATCGATCGATCGCTCGGGTTCAGTAATGCGCAGCCTGCAATGCAATCGCTCGGGTTTAGTTAGAGCCCAACGCCTCGCTCGGGTTTAGTTAGAGCCCAACGCCTTGCACACACGCGCGTACGTACGAGAGAAACGCGCATCGCTCGGCCCCCGACCACCCACCGTAACCGGGGACTCCCCGATATTTTATGCGACCTCGCTTCTACAACGGTTTTTTCCGTCATGGACGGCCCAAAGAATGTCATGCAGCTGCGTCTCCGGCCCGCCCAGGACGAAAGCCCATTTTCTGTCATGATTTTTTGTCATAGAAGTAGGACCCCACCACATCTATGATGATATTGGGTTTTGTCACAATATCGTCATAGAAGTGTCATAAGTATGACAGAAAAGATTTTCGTTCGGCCCAAAATGTCACGGATGTGTCTTTTTTATGTAGTGTCAAATCCTTTGTCAGGCACAGCATTCTCTGCCTTCCACTGCAGCAATTCCAGTACGGTACCGATCTTTGTGTGGCCCTCTTCGCAATTGGGGTACAACCCTTTTTTGTGATCCTCTAACATGCGATCGAACTTCAGCTTCTCCTTTTGACTTTCGCATTGCGTCCTTGCATCGACAATGACCCGGCGGAGATCATCATCATCGGGCACATCGTCTGGTTCCTCTTGATCTTCAGCAGCATCATTGGGCACATCGTCTGGTTCCTCTTGATCTTCACCAGCTCCCCCCGCTGCAACATCACCGTATTCAGGGGGCACATAGTTGTCATCGTCCTCTTCTTCTTCACCGTCTTCCATCATAACCCCTATTTCTCCGTGTCTCGTCCAAACATTATAGTGTGGCATGAAACCCTTGTAAAGCAGGTGGGTGTGAAGGATTTTTCGGTCAGAGTAAGACTTCGTATTCCCACATTTAGGGCATGGACAACACATAAAACCATTCTGCTTGTTTGCCTCAGACACATCGAGAAAATTATGCACGCCCTTAATGTACTCGGAGGTGTGTCTGTCACCGTACATCCCTTGCCGGTTCATCTGCGTGCATTATATATAATTATGTGTGTCAAAAGTAAGAAAATCAGACAAGTATCTATCTAAAGTAAGAAAATCAGACAAGTATCTATCTAAAGTAAGAAAATCAGAAAGAAGATAAGAACAAGAGGCTCACCACGGTGGTGCCGGCGACAAGATTGGCGCGGGCGATCGACGGCGGTGAAAACGGGGACGGGGTGTGACGGACCGCTAAACCTAGACAACAACAACAACAACAACAACAAAAACAAAGTCTTTAGTCCCAAACAGGTTGGGGTAGGCTAGAGGTGAAACCCATAAGATCTCGCAACCAACTCATGGCTCTGGCACATGGATGGCAAGCTTCCACGCACCCCTGTCCATAGCTAGCTCTTTGGTGATACTCCAATCCTTCAGGTCTCTCTTAACGGACTCCTCCCATGTCAAATTCGGTCTCCCCCACCCTCTCTTGACATTCTCCGCACGCTTTAGCCGTTCGCTATGCACTGTAGCTTCTGGAGGCCTGCGCTGAATATGCCCAAACCATCTCAGACGATGTTGGACAAGCTTCTCCTCAGTTGGTGCTACCCCAACTCTATCTCGTATATCATCATTCCAGACTCGATCCTTCCTCGTGTGGCCACACATCCATCTCAACATACGCATCTCCGCCACACTCAACAAACCTAGACAAATCTCGGGAAAAATGGAGCTCCGAGGTCGAGCTTCGAGAGGAGAAAGCTTGACTAGTGTGGCTCGGGCATTTCATCGAACACCTCGTGTGCATAGGAGGTGAGCTAGAGTACCCAATGCCCTCCCCCTCGCCGGCCAGCAAAAACAGAGCACTCTGGAGTGCTCTGCTACGGCGATGGGGTATATATAGGCAACTTATTTGTCCCGGTCCGTGGCAGGAACCGGAACTAAACCCCCCCTTCTGTACCGGTTCTAGGCACGAACCGGTACCAATGACTGTGGGCCAGGAGCGCGGCCCATTGGTCCCGGTTCGTGCCTAGAACAGGAACAAATAGATCCAGACGAACCGGGACCAATGCCCACGAGGCCCCCGCCGGCCCCCTGGGCTCACGAACCGGGTCTAATGCCCCCCATGGGTCCCGGTTGAACCGGGACTAATGGGCTGGCCAGGCCCGAACCAAAGCCCTATTTTCTACTAGTGATGACTTTGCTATGCTTAATGCTTGTCACTAGGGCTCGAGTGCCATGATTTCAGATCTGGACCTATTATGTTTTCATGAAGATATGTGAGTTCTTGATCCTATCTTGCAAGTCAATAGTCACCTACTATGTGTTATGATCCGGTAACCCCGAAGTGACAATAATCGGGACCACTCCCGGTGATGACCGTAGTTTGAGGAGTTCATGTATTCACTAAGTGTTAATGCTTTGGTCCGGTACTCTATTAAAAGGAGGCCTTAATATCCCTTAATTTCCAATAGGACCCCGCTGCCACTGGAGGGTAGGACAAAAGATGTCATGCAAGTTCTTTTCCATAAGCACGTATGACTATATTTGGAATACATGCCTACATTACATTGATGAACTGGAGCTAGTTCTGTGTCACCCTATGTTATAACTGTTGCATGAGGAATCACATCCAACATAATTATCCATCACTGTTCCAATGCCTACGAGCTTTTCACATATTGATCTTTGCTTAGCTACTTTTCCGTTGCCACTGTTACAATTACTACAAAACTGCTACTGTTACCTTTGCCACCGTTACCATTACTTCCATACTACTTTGCTACTAAATACTTTGCTGCAGATATTAAGTTTTCCAGGCGTGGTTGAATTGACAACTCAACTGCTAATACTTGAGAATATTCGTTGGCTCCCCTTGTGTCGAATCAATAAATTTGGGTTGAATACTCTACCCTCGAAAACTGTTGCGATCCCCTATACTTGTGGGTTATCAAGACTATTTTCTGGCACCGTTGCCGGGGAGCATAGATCTATTCTTTGAGTCACTTGGGATTTATATCTGTTGATCACTATGAGGAACTTGAAAGACGAAAAAACCAAGATTTATCCCTCAACTATGAGGGGAGGTAAGGAACTGCCATCTAGCTCTGCACTTGATTCACCTTCTGTTATGAGTAAATTTGCGACACCTACACCTGTTATTGGTTCTGATAGGTTTCATGTTATTGATGATGTCACTTCTGCTTTGCATGATACTTATGATGAAACTACTTCTATGCTTGATAATACTCTGCCACTAGGTGAATTTCTTGATGAACAACTTGCTAGGGTTAGAGAGAATGAAATTATTGAAACTGATAATATGGATGAAAGCGATGATGAAGATTCTCCCCCTAGATATGAATTGCCTGATGTACCTGAGGGTTATGTTATGGATGAAGAAACTGCTAGAGACTTTTTTGCTCGCAAAGATAGATATGATCTTATGAAACTGTTAGCCAAACTAAAAGAAAAATCTTTGAATGCTAGAATGAAATATAACCCTGCTTTTGCTACTTCACCTATCTGTATTTCCGATAAGGATTATGGTTTCTCTGTCGACCCTGAGTTAATTACTTTGGTTGAATCTGATCCTTTTTATGGCTATGAATCTGAAACTGTTGTGACACATCTTACTAAATTAAATGATATAGCCACCCTATTCACTCACGAGGAAAAAATTCGCTACTACTATATCCTTAAGTTATTTCCGTTCTCATTAAAGGGTGATGCTAAAACATGGTTTAATTCTCTTGATCCTGGTTGTGTGCGTAGTCCCCAGGATATGATTTATTACTTCTCTGCTATATATTTCCCCGCTCATAAGAAACAAGCTGCTTTAAGGGAAATATATAATTTTGTGCAAATTGAAGAAGTGAGTCTCCCACAAGCTTGGGGGAGGCTTCTCCAATTACTTAATGCTTTGCCTAATCATCCTCTCAAGAAAAATGAAATACTTGATATCTTTTATAATGGACTAACTGATGCTTCCAGATACCACCTAGATAGTTGTGCTGGTTGTATTTTCAGGGAAAGAACTGTTGATCAAGCTGAATTGCTATTGAATAATATGTTGAGTAATGAAAATGGTTGGACACTTGCTGAACAGACTCCTAAGCCAACTCCAACGAAAAGGGGCATTCTATTTCTCAGTCCTGAAGATATGCGAGAGGCAAAGAAATTTATGAAAGAAAAGGGTATTAAAGCTGAAGATGTTAAGAATTTACCACCCATTGAAGAAATACATGGTCTTGATAACCCAACATAGGTAGTAAAGGTAAATTCTCTCTATAGATTTGATGAAGGTGATATTCCTCGTTATAAGTCTGCTAGCTAATGCTTAGATGAGTTTGATAATTTTATTGTTAAACAAGAAAACTTCAATGCTTATGTTGGTAGACAATTGAAACGTAATGCTTATATGATTGAACACTTGAGTGATTATATGTCTAGAGTTAAAGGTGAACTTAAACTTATTAGTAAACTTGCTTCTATGGTTACCACTCAAGTAGAACAAGTGCTTAAAGCTGAAAATGATTTGCTCAGTGAATTAAATAACAAGAAAAATGATAATGTTGTTAGAGTTATGACTAGAGGGGGTAAAATGACTTAGGAACCTTTGTATCCTGAGGGCCACCCTAAGAGAATTGAGCAAGATTCTCAGAGAACTAATGTTGATGCACCTAGTCCTTCTAAGAGGAAGAAAAAGAAAAATGATAGGACTTTGCATGTTTCTAGTGAACCTGTTGTTGACACACCTGAGAATCCCAATGATATTTCTATTTCTGATGCTGAAACAGAATCTGGTAATGAACATGAACCTAGTGATAATGTTAATGATGATGTTCATGTTGATGCTCAACCTAGCAATAACAATGATGTAGAGATTTAACCTGCGGTTGATCTTGATAACCCACAATCAAAGAATCAACGTTATGATAAGAGAGACTTCGTTGCTAGGAAGCACGGTAAAGAAAGAGAACCATGGGTTCATAAACCCATGCCTTTTCCTCCCAAGCCTTCCAAGAAAAAGGATGACGAGGATTTTGAGCGCTTTGCTGAAATGATTAGACCTATCTTTTTGCGTATGCGTTTGACTGATATGCTTAAAATGAACCCTTATGCTAAGTACATGAAAGATATTGTTACAAATAAAAGAAAGATACAGAAGCTAAAATTTCCACCATGCTTGCTAATTATACTTTTAAGGGTGGAATACCAAAGAAGCTAGGAGACCCAGGAGTACCAACTATACCATGCTCCATTAAAAGAAACTATGTTAAAACTGCTTTATGTGATCTTGGAGCCGGTGTTAGTGTTATGCCTCTCTCTTTATATTGTAGACTTGATTTGAATAAGTTGACACCTACTGAAATATCTTTGCAAATGGCCGATAAATCAACTACTATACCTGTCGGTATTTGTGAGGATGTGCCTGTTGTGGTTGCAAACGTTACTATTTTAACGGACTTTGTTATTCTTGATATTCCCGAGGATGATAGTATGTCTATTATTCTTGGTAGACCCTTTTTGAATGCTGCAGGGGCTGTTATTGATTGCAATAAAGGCAATGTCACTTTTCATGTTAATGGTAATGAGCATACAGTACACTTTCCGAGGAAACAACCTCAAGTCCACAGTATCAATTCTATTGGAAAAATTCCAACGATTACTATTGGAGGTTTTGAATTTCCTCTTCCTATTGTCAAGAAGAAATATGATATTCTTATTGTTGGGGACGTGCATATCCCCGTTGAGGTAACCTAGTGATATTCGAAAATTCTCCGGTTTCATGCGATTCGGAATGAGTTTGTTAACAAGACTTAATCAACCTTGTTAGTGGATTCCTTTTGATGAGCATGAGATGGATGAAGTTAGAAAGCACAAATCTCTATACCCTCCTTTTACTTTCTGTTATTTATATTAAATAAAGCAAAAATAGTATTTTCTGTCTGTTTTCTGAACTATCCTTGCAAAAAAAAATACCCAAAAATAAAAGTTCTCCAAATGTCCCGAAAATGAAATATGATTTTTTTTAGAATATATGGCACTGAGAACACACCAGGGGGACCCACCATGTTCCCACGAGGGTGGAGGGCGTGCCCCCTGCCTCGTGCACCCCATGTGGCCCCCTCCACTTATTCCAGCACCCACACACTCCTTCTTCCTCCAGAAAAAATCATCCCCTAGATCAAACCCGTGTTCTAGCTCATCTTGCTGTGATTTTCGATCTCCTTGCTCAAAGCTCCATTCACAAACCTGCTTTGGGGGATTGTTCTTCGGTATGTGACTCCTCCAATGGTCCAATTAGTTTTTGTTCTAGTGCTTTATTATTGCGAATTTTTGCTGCTTAGGTGACCCTGTTCTTGAGCTTGCATGTCAAATTTATATGGTCCCAAGTAGCTCTAATGCATGATATAGTCTCTAGGCACTTGTGGGAGTAGTTGCTATCAATCTTGTTGAGTTTGGTTCACTTTTATTTTGAGTTACTAAAAATTTCAGAAATTTTTCAGTGGAAGAAATATGTTTAGGAAAATGTACCAAGGTGGTTCCTTAAGGAAGCAGGCACCTAGGCTCGTGATACGTGAGCCGGACTATGAACTACCAAGGGAAGCTCAAGTGCGGCCTTGTGAATGGTCGAAGCGGGTATCAAAGATGAATTTGACGCGTATGTCCGTAATGCTGATCTTGAAGGCTTCGTGTCAGATAAGTGCCCCCAATATTACTACCTAACTGATTCCTTTGTGAGAAGGTTTAAATTTACATCCTCACGCAATTCTCACACTGTTCTATTCGATCTTTATGATAAATCTTATACCATGGACTTAGAAGACTTTAACACTGCTTGTAAACTCCCGCAGTGGGGCAATGTTAGTGAACCTCGCAAATCTGAATATAAAGATTTTCTTGCTAGTATCACTGTGGGGGAATCTATAGAAATCACACAAGCCACCATAGGGAGCATTCATTTTCCTGCCATACATTATTTTGCTCTCTTCGTGGGTAGATGCATTAATACTAAAGATGAGGCTTGTCACATGTGCATTCGAGATCTTTGTGTCCTCAAGAGTGCAGTATTAGGGGATAAACAATATAACTTGGGGGCCATCGTTGCACGAAGGTTGCATCTTAATACTTTAAGTGGAGACTTGTTTGGTGGTATTTATGCAACTCGTGTAGTTAATTATCTTGAGATACCCATACATGAAAATGATATGGAATTGCCCCTGCTTATCTAGATTATAATGCTATGTCTCGACATCAGTTTGTTGAGAGGAATGAACAGTTCCTCCAATACCGACTAATCTTTGACAGACGTTGCACTGTCCATGTTTCTCTCCCTGCTTCTGCTTTCTTTGACATTCAGGAAAAAGGGAGATATGTTATAACTAGGGAGGAGGCGAACGAGTATGAGAGGAGAACGGAGGCAGCTCGCCTCCAAACTACAGCTCGTCAGGCAGTAGCCGCTGCATCTCAGTACGACCCCAGTTACAACTTCGGATATCCACCAGGCCATCCATGGGCATAGACCAACTTAGGCCAAAAGCCTAAGCTTGGGGGAGTACGTATTTCCCGCCGACATTGCATTTATGTTCACACACTCATACTAGTTGTCGGTGCTCACACTTTTTCATTGTACTATCCATGCTAGTTTATTTTCTTTTCTAAGCTTCTTCTTGTGTGTTTGAGAAACCTTAAGAAAAACATAAAAAATAGTTGTAGCTTTTAGATAGTTTACTTTCCATGCCTGTAGTAGTAATAATTAAAAGAAAAACCCAAAAAGATTTCTCGTTCTTCTTTTGCTTGTTGGGAGCTTTCCTGTGTAAATAGTTTTATTTCTTTTCTTTGGGGGTCGAGAGGAGAAGACCATGATGAAAATGTTGAAGTGGCTCTTATATGCCTTATTTTTGATTTAACAAAGATCCCATATTACCTTGTCTTCTCCCTTGTATTGAATGCTTGCAGATTCCAGCTTAGTTCAATGCACATGCACTATTATTATTATCCACACCGTTCGGTCGTGCAAGTGAAAGGCAATAATGACGATATATGATGAACTGATTGAGATGAGAAAAGCTGGTATGAACTCGACCTGTCTTGTTTTTGTAAATATGATTAGTTCATCATTCCTGATTCAGCCTATTATGAATGAAACATGTTTGCAATGACAATTAGAGATTATAGTTTCGCATGCCATGCTTAATTAGCTAGGAGTTTATAATGGTCTACCTTGCGTGCCAACATGCTATTAAAATGGTTGTGATGTGGTATGATAGGGTGGTATACACCTTTGAACGATTCGAGTGGCTCGATTTGGCACATGTTCACGCATGTAGTTGAAACAAAATCAACATAGCCTCCACGCTATTTATGTTCATGGTGGATTATATCCTACTCATGCTTGCACTTAGTGTTGATTAATTTTAATGCATGTTCATGACTGTTGTCGCTCTCTAGCTGGTCGCTTCCCAGTCTTTTTCTAGCCTTCACTTGTACTAAGCGGGAATACTGCTTGTGCATCCACTTCCATAAACCCCAAAGTTATTACATATGAGTCCACCATACCTTCCTATATGCGGTATTTACCTGCCGTTCCAAGTAAATTTGTATGAGCAAAACTCTAAACTTTCAAATGAAATTCTGTTTTGTATGCTCGAATAGCTCATGTATCAACTAGGGCTGTCTGTATCTTCCGTGCTAGGTGGGTTATTCTCACGAGGAGTGGACTCCGCTCCTCACTCACGTGAAAATGGCCGGCCCAGTCCCATGCTCAAATCAAAATAATTGCAAACAAAACTCCCCCAGGACTGTTGTTAGTTGGAGGCACTTGTTGTTTTGGGCAAGCCATGGATTGATGCTTGTTGGTGGTGGGGGAATATAAACTTTGCCATTCTATTTGGGAACCGCCTATAATGTGTGTAGCGTGGAAGATATTGAGATCTCTCGGTTGTTATGTTGACAATGAAAGTATGCCGCTCAAAATATTATTTATCTCTATTTCAAAATCGAGCTCTGGCACATCTACAAATCCCTGCTTCCCTCTGCGAAGGGCCTATCTATTTACTTTTATGTTGATTCATCATCCTCTTATTAAAAAGCACCAGTTGGAGAGCACTGCTATCATTTGCATGCATTACTATTTGTTTACATTGAGTATGACTGGATCTCTTTTACCATGAATTACAATGTTTAGTCAGTCCTCGATCTTCAGAGGTGCTCTGCATTTATGGTTTGCGGTCTCAGAAAGGGCTAGCGAGATACCATCTTGTTATATCATATTATGATTGTTTTGAGAAAGTGTTGTCATCCGAGATTTATTATTATTGCTTGCTAGTTGATTATGCCATTGATATGAGTAAACATGAGACCTAAGTGTTATTGTGAATATGGTTGGTTCATAATCTTTGCATAAAACTTGAATGCTGGCTTTACATATTTACAACAACAAGAGCAAACAAAGTTCGTAAAGGTTTTTCTTTATCACTTTCAATTTGTCAACTGAATTGCTTGAGGACAAGCAAAGGTTTAAGCTTGGGGGAGTTGATACGTCTCCAACATATCTACTTTTCCAAACAATTTTGCCCTTGTTTTGGACTCTAACTTGCATGATTTGAATGGAACTAACCCGGACTGACGCTGTTTTAAGCAGAATTGCCATGGTGTTATTTTTGTGCAGAAATAAAAGTTCTTGGAATGACCTGAAACTTCACGGGGAATATTTTTAGAATATATAAAAATATTGGTGAAAGAATCAACACCAGGGGGCCCACAACCTGTCCACGAGGGTGGGGGCGCGCCCCCCTGCCTCGTGGGCCCCCTGAAACTCCACCGACCTCAACTCCAACTCTATATATTCACGTTCGTGGAGCAAAAAATTAGGAAAAAGGATTCATCGCGTTTTACGATATGGAGCCGCCGCCAAGCCCTAATCTCTCTCGGGAGGACTGGTCTGGAGTCCGTTCGGGGCTGTGGAGAGGGTGCTACCTCTTGAGCACTGCGTTGGTTTTCCCTTGAAGAGGAAAGGGTGATGCAGTAAAGCAGCGTAAGTATTTCCCTCAGTTTTTGAGAACCAAGGTATCAATCCAGTAGGAGGCCACGCACGAGTCCCTCGCACCTACACAAACAAATAAATCCTCGCAACCAACGCAATAAAGGGGTTGTCAATCCCTTCACGGTCACTTACGAGAGTGACATCTGATAGATATGATAAGATAATATTTTTGGTATTTTTATGATAAAGATGCAAAAAAAAGAAAGTAAAATAAACGGTGCCAGAAATAGCATGTTGTCGGGAGATTAAATATGATGGAAAATAGACCCGGGGGCCATAGGTTTCACTAGTGGCTTCTCTTGAGGGCATAAGTATTACGGTGGGTAAACAAATTACTGTTGAGCAATTGACAGAATTGAGCATAGTTATGAGAATATCTAGGTATGATCATGTATATAGGCATCACGTCCGAGACAAGTAGACCGACTCCTGCCTGCATCTAGTACTATTACTCCACACATCGACCGCTATCCAGCATGCATCTAGAGTAGTAAGTTCAAAAGAACAGAGTAACTCTTTAAGTAAGATGACATGATGTAGAGGGATAAATTCATGCAATATGATATAAACCCCATCTTGTTATCCTCGATGGCAATAATACAATACGTGCCTTGCTGCCCCTACTGTCACTAGGAAAGGACACCCCAAGATTGAACCCAAAGCTAAGCACTTCTCCCATTGCAAGAAAGATCAATCTAGTAGGCCAAACCAAACTGATAATTCGAAGAGACTTGCAAAGATAACCAATCATACATAAAATAATTCAGAGAAGATTCAAATATTGTTCATAGATAAACTTGATCATAAACCCACAATTCATCGGTCTCAACAAACACACCGCAAAAGAAGATTACATCGAATAGATCTCCACAAGAGAGGGGGAGAACATTGTATTGAGATCCAAAAAGAGAGAAGAATCCATCTAGCTTATAACTATGGACCCGAGGGTCTGAGGTAAACTACTCACACATCATCGGAGAGGCTATGGTGTTGATGTAGAAGCCCTCCGTGATCGATGCCCCCTCCGGCGGAGCTCCGGAAAAGGCCCCAAGATGGGATCTCACGGGTACAGAAGGTTGCGGCGGTGGAATTAGGTTTTTGGCTCCGTATCTGGTAGTTTGGGGGTACGTAGGTATATATAGGAGGAAGAAGTACGTCGGTGGAGCAACGTGGGCCCCACGAGGGTGGAGATCGCGCCCCCCTACCTCGTGCCTTCCTGGTTGATTTCTTGACGTAGGGTCCAAGTCCTCTGGATCACGTTCGTTCCAAAAATCACGTTCCCGAAGGTTTCATTCCGTTTGGACTCCGTTTGATATTCTTTTTCTGCGAAACTCTGAAATAGGAAAAAAATAGCAATTCTGGGCTGGGCCTCCGGTTAATAGGTTAGTCCCGAAAATAATATAAAAGTGTATAATAAATCCCAATAATGTCCAAAACATAATATAATATAGCATGGAACAATAAAAAATTATAGATACGTTGGAGACGTATCAAGCATCCCCAAGCTTAATTACTGCTCGTCTTCGAGTAGGTAAATGATAAAAACAGATTTTTTGATGTGGAATGCTACTTGGCATAATTTCAATGTAATTCTCTTAATTGTGGTATGAATATTCAGATCCGAAAGATTCAAGACAAAAGTTTAATATTGACATAAAACTAATAATACTTCAAGCATACTAACTAAGCAATTATGTCTTCTCAAAATAACATGGCCAAAGAAAGTTATCCCTACAAAATCATATAGTCTGGCTATGCTCTATCTTCACCGCACAAAGTATTTAAATCATGCACAACCCCAATGACAAGACAAGAAATTGTTTCATACTTTTGATGTTCTCAAACTTTTCCAATCTTCACGCAATACATGAGCGTGAGCCATGGACATAGCACTATATGTGGAATAGAATGGTGGTCGTGGAGAAGACAAAAAGGGAGAAGTCTCACATCAACTAGGCATATCAATGGGCTATGGAGATGCCCATTAATAGATATCAATGTGAGTGAGTAGGGATTGCCATGCAACGAATGCACTAGAGCTATAAGTGTATGAAAGGTCAACAAAAGAAACTAAGTGGGTGTGCATCCAACTCGCTTGCTCACGAAGACCTAGGGCATTTTGAGGAAGCCCATCATTGGAATATACAAGCCAAGTTCTATAATGAAAATTTCCCACTAGTATATGAAAGTGATATCATAGGAGACTCTCTATCATGAAGATCATGGTGCTACTTTGAAGCACAAGTGTGGTAAAAGGATAGTAACATTGTCCCTTCTCTCTTTTTCTCTCATCATTTTTTGGGGACTTTTTTTATGGCCTTTCTCTTTTTTTTAGTCCGGAGTCTCATCCCGACTTGTGGGGGAATCATAGTCTCCATCATCCTTTCCTCACTTGGGACAATGCTCTAAGAAATGATGATCATCACACTTTATTTACTTACAACTCAACAATTACAACTCAATACTTAGAACAAAATATGACTCTATGTGAATGCCTCCGGCGGTGTACTGGGATATGCAATGAATCAAGAGTGACATGTATGAAAGAATTATGAATGGTGGCTTTGCCACAAATACAATGTCAACTACATGATCATGCAAAGCAATATGATAATGATGGAGCGTGTCATAGTAAACGGAACGGTGGTAAGTTGCATGGCAATATATCTCGGAATGGCTATGGAAATGCCATGATAGGTAGGTATGGTGGCTGTTTTGAGGAAGGTATATGGTGGGTGTATGATACCGGCGAAAAGTGCGCTGTATTAGAGAGGCTAGCAATGGTGGAAGGAAGAAAAGTGTGTATAATCCATGGACTCAACATTAGTCATAAAGAACTCATATATTTATTGCAAAAATCTACAAGTTATCAAAGCAAAGTATTACGCGCATGCTCCTAGGGGGATAGATTGGTAGGAAAAGACCATCGCTCGTCCCCGACCGCCACTCATAAGGAAGACAATCAATATAAATCATGCTCCGACTTCATCACATAACGGTTCACCATACGTGCATGCTACGGGAATCACAAACTTTAACACAAGTATTTCTCAAATTCAAAACTACTCAACTAGCATGACTCTAATATCACCATCTTCATATCTCAAAACAATTTCTAGTATCAAACTTCTCATAATATTCAACACACTCATAAGAAGAAGAAAAAATTACTAATCTTGAATGCCTATCATTGTCAAAGCAAACTACCATGCTGTTTTGTAGGACTCTGAAAATAATCTAAGTGAAGCAGGAGAGAACAATAGTTTCTATAAAACAAAATCACCACCGTTCTCTAAAAGATATAAGTGAAGCACTAGAGCAAAAACTATATAACTCAAAAGATATAAGTGAAGCACATAGAGTATTCTAATAATTTCCGAATCAAGTGTGTCTCTCTCAAAAGGTGTGTACAGCAAAGATGATTGTGGTAAACTAAAAAGCAAAACTCAAATAATACAAGACGCTCCAAGCAAAACACATATCATGTGGTGAATAAAAATATAGCTCCAAGTAAAGTTACCAACGGAAGTAGACGAAAGAGGGGATGCCTTCCGGGGCATCCCCAAGCTTTGGCTTTTTGGTGTCCTTAGATTATCTTGGGGTGCCATGGGCATCCCCAAGCTTAGGCTCTTGCCACTCCTTGTTCCATAATCCATCAAATCTTTTACCCAAAACTTGAAAACTTCACAACACAAAACTCAGCAGAAAATCTCGTGAGCTCCGTTAGCGAAAGAAAACAAAACACCACTTCAAGGTATTGTAATGAACTCATTCTTTATTTATATTGGTGTTAAACCTACTGTATTCCAACTTCTCTATGGTTTATAAACTATTTTACTAGCCATATATTCATCAAAATAAACAAACAACACACGAAAAACAGAATCTGTCAAAAACAGAACAGTCTGTAGTAATTTGTAACTCACGCAAACTTCTCGAACTCCAAAAATCCAGCCAAAATAGTACGACCTAGACAATTTGTTTATTGATCAGCAGCAATTTGGTTTATTGATCAATGTATCTATAATTTTTGATTGTTCCATGCTATTATATTATCTGTTTTGGATGTTTAATGGGCTTTAATATGCTTTTTTATATTATTTTTGGGACTAACCTATTAACCGGAGGCCGAGTGCCAGTTTCTGTTTTTTTTGCCTTTTTTAGTGTTTCACAGAAAAGGAATATCAAATGGAATCCAAACGGAATGAAACCTTCGCGATGATCTTTCTTGGACCGAAAGAAAACCAGAAGACATGGAGTTGAAGTCTGGAACGCCACGAGGCGGCCAGGAGGCAGGAGGGCACGCCCCCACCCTCGTGGGCCCCTCGTAGCTCCACCGACGTACTTCTTCCGCCTATATATACTCTTATACCCTAAAAACATCAGGGGGAGCCACGAAACCACTTTTCCACCGCCGCAACCTTCTGTACCCGTAAGATCCCATCTTGGGGCCTTTTCCGGCGATCTTCCCGAGGGGGAATCGATCACGGAGGGCTTCTACATCAACACCATAGCCTCGCCGATGAAGCGTGAGTAGTTTATCACAGACCTTCGGGTCCATAGTTATTAGCTAGATGGCTTCTTCTCTCTCTTTGATCCTCAATAGAAAGTTCTCCTCGATGTTCTTGGAGATCTATTCGATGTAATACTCTTTTGCGGTGTGTTTGCCGAGATCCGATGAATTGTGGATTTATGAACTTGATTATCTATGAATATTATTTGGTTCTTCTCTGAATTCTTATATGCATGATTTGATATCTTTGCAAGTCTCTTCGAATTATCAGTTTAGTTTGGCCTACTAGATTGATCTTTCTTGCAATGGGAGAAGTGCTTAGCTTTGGGTTCAATCCTGCGGTGTCCTTTCCCAGTGACAGTAGGGGCAGCAAGGCACGTATTGTATTGTTGCCATCAAGGATAAAAATATGGGGTTTACATCATATTGCTTGAGTTTATCCCTCTACATCATGTCATCTTGCCTAATGCGTTACTCTGTTCTTATGAACTTAATACTCTAGATGCATGCTGGATAGCGGTCGATGTGTGGAGTAATAGTAGTAGATGCAGAATCGTTTCGGTCTACTTGACACAGACGTGATGCCTATATTCATGTTCATTGCCTTAGATAACTTCATAACTATGCGCTCTTCTATCAATTGCTTGGCAGTAATTTGTTCACCCACCGTCATACATGCTATCTTGAGAGAAACCACTAGTGAAACCTATGGCCCCCGGGTCTCTTTCTTATTATATTGCATCTCTTTTATTTACATCGCATCTCACTTACTATTTTGCAATCTTTACTTTCCAATCTATACAACAAAAATACCAAAAATATTTACTTTACTCTCTTTATTAGATCTCACTTTTGCGAGTGGCCGTGAAGGGATTGACAACCCCTTTATCGCGTTGGTTGCAAGGTTCTTGATTGTTTGTGTAGGTACTAGGTGACTTGTGCATTGTCTCCTACTGGATTGATGCCTTGGTTCTCAAAAACTGAGGGAAATACTTACACTACTTTGCTGCATCACCCTTTCCTCTTCAAGGGAAACCAACGCATGCTCAAGTGGTAGCAAGAAGGATTTCTGGCGCCGTTGCCTGGGAGATCTACGCCAAGTCAAGACATACCAAGTACCCATCATAAACTCTTCTCCCTCGCATTACATTAGTTGCCATTCCCCTCTCGTTTTCCTCTCCCCCACTTCTAAAACGATTTTCGAAAACCCTCGCCTTCTCTTCGCCCTTTCCCGTTCATCTCTTTTCGCTTGCTTCTTGTGTGCTTGTGTGTTAGATCGTTTGTTCGACACGATGACTCAAGATAATACTAAATTGTGTGACTGTTCCAATACCAACAACAATGATTTTATTAGCACTCCGATTGCTCCTACTACCGATGCTGAATCTTGTGAAATTAATACAACTTTGTTCAATCTTGTTATGAAAGATCAATTTTCTGGCCTTCCTAGTGAAGATGCCGCTACCCATCTAAACAATTTTGTTGATTTGTTTGATATGAAAAAGAAGAAAGATGTGGATAATGATATTGTTAAATTGAAGCTATTTCCGTTTTCGCTTAGAGATCGTGCTAAAACTTGCTTCTCTTCTTTGCCTAAAAATAGTATTGATTCATGGAATAAGTGAAAAGATGCTTTCATGGAATAAGTGCAAAGATGCTTTTATCTCTAGGTATTTTCCTCCCGCTAAGATCATCTCTCTTAGAAACGATATTATGAATTTTGAGCAACTTGATCATGAGCATGTTGCACAAGCTTGGGAGAGAATGAAATTAATGATACGTAATTTCCCTACACATGGTTCGAATTTGTGTATGATTATACAAAAAATTTATGCCAGATTGAATTTTGCTTCTAGAAATCTTTTAGATTCGGCCGCGGGAGGCACTTTTATGGAAATCACTTTACGAGAAGCTACTAAACTCCTAGGAAATATTTTGCTTAATTATTCTCAATGGCACACCGAGAGATCCACTAGTAAAAAGGTTCATGCGATTGAAGAGATCAATGTTTTGAGTGGAAAGATGGATGAACTTATGAAATTGTTTGCTAATAAAAGTGTTTCTTCTGATCTTAATGATATGCCTTTGTCCACTTTGATTCAGAATAATAATGAATCTATGGATGTGAATTTTGTTGGTAGGAAGAACTTTGGTAACAACGCGTATAGAGGAAACTTTAATTCTAGGCCGTTCCTAGTAATTCCTCTAATAATTATGGTAATTCCTACAACAACTCTTATGGAAACTTTAATAAGATGCCTTCTGATTTTGAGACTAGTGTTAAAAAATTTATGATTTCGCAAAATAATTTCAATGCTTTGCTTGAAGAAAAATTGCCTAAGATTGATGAGTTGGCTAGGAACATGGATAGAATTTCTCTTGATGTTGATTCTTTGAAACTTAGATCTATTCCACCTAAGCATGACATCAATGAGTCTCTCAAAGCCATGAGAATTTCCATTGATGAGTGCAAAGAAAGAACCGCTAGGATGCATGCTAAAAAAGATTGCTTTATGAAAGCATGTTCTTCTAGTTTTCATGATAATAATGATGAAGATCTAAAAGTGATTGATGTCTCTCCTATTAAATCTTTGTTTTCCAATATGAATCTTGATAAAGATGGGACTGGAGATGAGCCAACTTTAGTTAAAAGGCGTCCCAATGATTCAGAGTTTTTAGATCTTGATGCAAAAATTGATAAAAGTGGGATTGAAGAGGTCAAAAATTTACATAGCAATGAACCCACTATTTTGGATTTCAAGGAATTTAATTATGATAATTTCTCTTTGATAGATTGTATTTCCTTGTAGCAATCCGCGTTAAATTCTCCTCATGCTTATAATCAAAGTAAAGCTTTACTAAACATATCGTTGATGCTTTAATGCAATCCCATGAAGAAAAGCTTGAATTAGAAGTTTCTACCCCAAGAAAACTTTATGATGAGTGGGAACCTATTATTAAAATTAAGATTAAGGATTATGAATGCTATGCTTTATGTGATTTGGGTGCTAGTGTTTCCACGATTCCAAAAACTTTGTGTGATTGTTCTTTAAATTTGCATCTTGCGGATTCCACCATTAAGAAACCTATGGGAAGGATTAATGATGTTCTTATTGTTGAGGATAGGAATTATGTGCCCGTAGATTTCACTGTTCTTGATATAGATTGCAATCCTACATGTCCTATTATTCTTGGTAGACCTTTCCTTCGAACGATTGGTGCAATTATTGACATGAAAGAAGGAAATATTAGATTCCAATTTCCCTTAAGGAAAGGGATGGAACACTTTCCTTGGAAGAAAATTAAATTGCCTTATGAATCTATTATGAGAGCCACTTATGGATTGCATGCCAAAGATGACAATACCTAGATCTATTCTTGCTTTTATGCCTAGCTAGGGGCGTTAAACGATAGCGCTTGTTGGGAGACAACCCAATTTTATTTTTGTTATTTACTTTTAGTTCCGGTTTAGTAATAAATAATTCATCTAGCCTCTTTTTAGATGTGATTTTATGTTTTAATTAGTGTTTGTGCCAAGTAGAACCTTTGGGAGGACTTGGGTGATGTCTTTGCGATCTTGCTGTAAAAAACAGAAACTTTTGCGCTCACGAGATTAGCTGCCATTTTTTACTAGGGAGTGCTTTTAGGTTGATTCTTTTTGCAGATGATTAATAGACAAATTCCTCACGTCCAACAATTTATTTCAGAATTTTTGGAGTTCCAGAAGTATTCGATTTAGTCTATTTCTACAGACTTTTCTATTTTGACAGATTCTGTTTTCCGTGTGTTGTTTGCTTATTTTGATGAATCTATGAGTAGTATTGGGGGGTATGAACCATAGAGAAGTTGGAATAAAGTAGGTTTAATACCAATATAAATAAATAATGATTTCATTACAGTACATTAAAGTGGTGGTTTATTTTCTTATACTAACGGAGCTCATGAGATTTTCTGTTGAGTTTTGTGTTGTGAAGTTTTCAAGTTTTTGGGTAAAGATTTGATGGATTTTGGAACAAGGAGTGGAAAGAGCCTAATATTGGGGATGCCCAATACACCCCAAGGTAAAATTCAAGTACAACCAAAAGCCTAAGCTTGGGGATGCCCCTGAAGGCATCCCCTCTTTCGTCTTCGTCTATCGGTAACTTTACTTGATGCTATATTTTTATTCACCACATGATATGTGTTTTGCTTGGAGCGTCTTGTATGATTTGAGTCTTTGAATTTTAGTTTACCACAATCATCCTTGCTGTACACACCTTTTGGGAGAGACACGCATGAATCGGAATTTATTACAATACTCTATGTGCTTCACTTATATCTATTGAGCTAGATAATTTTGCTCTAGTGCTTCACTTATATCTTTTTAGAGCACGGTGCTGGTTTTATTTTATAGAAATTATTGATCTCTCATGCCTCTCTTATATTATTTTGAGAGTCTTTTGAAACAGCATGGTAATTTGCTTTGGCTCTGAAATTAGTCCTAATATGATGGGCATCCAAGATGGGTATAATAAAAACTTTCATAAAAAGTGCGTTGAATGCTATGAGAAGTTTGATGCTTGATGATTGTTTTGAGACATCAGGATGGTGATATTAGAGTCATGCTAGTGAATTAATTGTGAATTTGAGAAATACTTGTGTTGAGGTTTGCAAGTCCCGTAGCATGCACGTATGGTAACCGTTGTGTAACAAATTTGAAGCATGAGGGGTTTCTTTGATTGTCTTCCTTATGAGTGGAGGTCGGGGGACGACAGATGGTCTTTTCCTACCAATCTATTCCCCTAGGAGCATGAGGGTAGTGCTTGGGTTTTGATGACTTGTAGATTTTTGCAATAAGTATGTGAGTTCTTTATGACTAATGTTGAGTCCATGGATTATACGCACTCTCACCCTTCCACCATCGCTAGCCTCTCTAGTACCGCGCAACTTTCGCCGGTACCATAAACCCACCATTTACCTTCCTCAAAACAGCCACCATACCTACCTATTATGGCATTTCCATAGCCATTCGGAGATATATTGCCATGCAACTTTCCACCGTTCCGTTTATTATGAGACGCTCCATCATTGTCATATTGCCTTGCATAATCATGTAGTTGACATCGTATTTGTGGCAAAGCCACCATTCTTATTTTTTTCATACATGTCACTCTTGATTCATTGCACATCCCGGTACACCGCCGGAGGCACGCATATAGAGTCATATTTTGTTCTAGTATCGAGTTGTAATTTTTGAGTTGTAACTAAATAGAAGTGTGATGATCTTCATTATTAGAGCATTTTCCCATGTGAGGAAATAAATAAAAATATATAAAAAAGGAGAAAGGCCAAATAAAAAAAAGAGAAGGCCCAAAAAAAGAGAGAAAAAGAGAGAAGGGACAATGCTACTATCCTTTTTTCCACACTTGTGCTTGAAAGTAGCACCATGATCTTCATGATAGAGAGTCTCTTATTTTGTCACTTTCATTTACTAGTGGGAATTTTTCATTATAGAACTTGGCTTGTATATTCCAACGATGGGCTTCCTCAAAATGCCCTAGGTCTTCGTGAGCAAGCAAGTTGGATGCACACCGACTTAGTTTCTTTTGTTGAGCTTTCATATATTTATAGCTCTAGTGCATCCGTTGCATGGCAATCCCTACTCACTCACATTGATATCTATTGATGGGCATCTCCATAGCCCATTGATACGCCTAGTTGATGTGAGACCATATTCCTCCTTTTTGTCTTCTCCACAACCACCATTCTATTCCACCTATAGTGCTATGTCCATGGCTCGCGCTCATGTATTGCGTGAAAGTTGAAAAAGTTTGAGAAAACAAAAGTATGAAACAATTGGTTGGCTTGTCATCGGGGTTGTGCATGATTTGACTATTTTGTGTGACGAAGATGGAGCATAACCAAACTATATGATTTTGTAGGGATGAACTTCCTTTGGCCATGTTATTTTGAGAAGACATGATTACTTTGTTAGTATGCTTGAAGTATTATTATTTTTATGTCAATATTAAAATTTTGTCTTGAATCTTTCGGATCTGAACATTCATGCCACAATAAAGAAAATTGCATTGATAATTATGTTAGGTAGCATTTCACATCAAAAATTCTGTTTTTATCATTTACCTACTCGAGGACGAGCAGGAACTAAGCTTGGGGATGCTTGATACGTCTCCAACGTATCTATAATTTTTGATTGTTCCATGCTATTATATTATTTGTTTTGGATGTTTAATGGGCTTTAATATGCTCTTTTATATTATTTTTGGGACTAACCTATTAACCGGAGGCCCAGTGCCAATTTCTGTTTTTTTGCCTATTTTAGTGTTTCGCAGAAAAGGAATATCAACCGGAATCCAACCGGAATGAAACCTTCGCGATGATCATTCTTGGATCGAAAGCAAACCAGAAGACTTGGAGTTGAAGTCTGGAACGCCACGAGGCGGCCCCAAGACAGGAGGGTGTGCCCAGGGGGGTAGGCGCGCCCCCACCCTCGTGGGCCCGTCGGAGCTCCACCGACGTACTTCTTCCGCATATATATACTCTTATACCCTAAAAACATTAGGGGGAGCCACGAAACCACTTTTCCACCACCACAACCTTCTGTACCCGTGAGATCCCATCTTGGGGCCTTTTCCGGGGATCTGCCGGAGGGGGAATCGATCACGGAGGGCTTCTACATCAACACCATAGCCTCTCCGATGAAGCGTGAGTAGTTTATCACAGACCTTCGGGTCCATAGTTATTCTATAGATGGCTTCTGCTCTCTCTATGATCCTCAATACAAAGTTCTCCTCGATGTTCTTGGAGATCTATTCGATGTAATACTCTTTTGCGGTGTGTTTGCCGAGATCCGATGAATTGTGGATTTATGAACTTGATTTTCTATGAATATTGTTTGGTTCTTCTCTGAATTCTTATATGCATGATTTGATATCTTTGCAAGTCTCTTCGAATTATCGGTTTTGTTTGGCCTACTAGATTGATCTTTCTTGCAATGGGAGAAGTGCTTAGCTTTGGGTTCAATTTTGCGGTGTCCTTTCCCAGTGACAGTAGGGGCAGCAAGGCACGTATTGTATTGTTGCCATCGAGGATAAAAAGATGGGGTTTATATCATATTGCTTGAGTTTATCCCTCTACATCATTTCATCTTGCCTAATGCGTTACTCTGTTCTTATGAACTTAATATTCTAGATGCATGCTGGATAGTGGTCGATGTGTGGAATAATAGTAGTAGATGCAGAATCGTTTCGGTCTACTTGACACGGACGTGATGGATATATTCATGATCATGGCTATATTCATGATCATTACCTTAGATAACTTCATAACTATGCGATCTTCTATCAATTGCTCGGCAGTAATTTGTTCACCCACTGTAATACATGCTATCTTGAGAGAAACCACTAGTGAAACCTATGGCCCCCGGGTCTCTTTATTATTATATTGCATCTCTTTTATTTACATCGCATCTCCTTTACTATTTTGCAATATTTACTTTCCAATCTATACAACAAAAAATACCAAAAATATTTACTTTACTATATTAGATCTCACTTTTGCGAGTGGCCGTGATAGAATTGACAACCCCTTTACCGCGTTGGTTGCAAGGTTCTTGATTGTTTGTGCAGGTACTAGGTGACTTGTGCGTTTTCTCCGACTGGATTGATACCTTGGTTCTCAAAAACTGAGGGATATACTTACGCTACTTTGCTGCATCACCCTTTCCTCTTCAAGGGAAAACCAACGCATGCTCAAGAGGTAGCAAAGCCTTGCGCCGGTAACTTCATCATCACCGTCACCATGCTGTAGTGCTGACGGAACTCTCCCTGGGCCTCAGCTGGATCAAGAGTTTGAGGGACGTCACCGAGCTGAACGTGTGCAGATCGCGGAGGTGTCGTGCGTTCGGTACTTGATCGGTTGGATGGTGAAGACGTTCGACTACATCAACCGCGTTATTAAACGCTTCCGCTTTCGGTTTACGAGGGTACGTGGACACACTCTCCCCGCTCGTTGCTATGCTTCTCCAAGATAGATCTTGCGTGATCGTAGGAAAATTTTGAAATACTACTTCCCCAACAGTGGCATCCGAGTAGGTCTATGCGTAGATGTTATATGCACGAGTAGAACACAAAGAGTTGTGGGCGATAATAGTCATACTACTTACCAGCATGTCATACTTTGATTCGACGGTATTGTCGGATGAAGCGGCCCAGACCGATATTACATGACCGCGTTCATGAAACTAGTTCTACTGCCGTGTAGGAGATATGCCCTAGAGGCAATAATAAATGATATTATTTATCTCCGAGTTCATAATTATGTTTATGTTCCATGCTATAACTGCTATGGTTCTCGAGTCTGCAATAACCACGAGGCTCGGAGGAAGACTCATATGCACGTGTGGAATAATAAACGGTAAAATGTATTCCTAGTCTGGCCTCTAAGACTAGCTCAAGTGTTGCATGATGGTTATGTTTTCCTGATCATGGGCATGTCTATGTCAGCAACCTTGAGGGCATAATGTTAAGAGAACATTTGTGTTGAATCGACCCGGCATGATGTTATGCTATGAGATTCATTCGTCACAAGTTTATTGGTACATAACAAAGAGATGGTTAACGTTTGCATGATTCCTTAGACCATGAGAGTATCGAGTTTCTTCATGCTTGCTTCATGAACTTTGGGGTTTGTTAAACGTCATCCGTAAATGGGTGGCTATTACGGCGGCTTACGGGTTCATGGAAAAGTGTGTCAAGTAACTTGATAGCTCAAGATTGGGATTTGCTCCTCCAACGATGGAGAGATATCTCTGGGCCCTCTCAGTGTTACGGTATCCATCATCGTCTGGCCAGACACTTTGTGATTTGATCACGGGGATGCCGGAACACGATAACGAGAAAAGAGAACAATACCGGTAACGAGGTAACTAGCATAGTGGACAAGTTGTTGATCCACGGGAATGCCAACATGTCTCACCTCGGGTATTTGTAACATATCGCGAAGCAACAGGAATAGCACACGGCAACTGGAGGTTCACTCGAATATTTATTCGTGTGGGTATAGGGGTCAATATGGGTGTCCACGGCTCCGATGTTGATCATTGATCGGAAGGGGTTCCGGGTCATGTCTATACTTCACCGAACCTATAGGGTCACACGCTTAAGGGTCATCTATCTGCTGAATACTAGACAGGGAGTCTGAGAGAAAATCACCGAAAAAGTTTCGGACACCGAAAAGTTTCGGACAGCGGAATCGTACCGCAGAGAGAGGTCATCGGATAAGTTTCGATGACACCGAAAAGTTGTTTCGGGATACACCATTAAGTCAAATTGGTTTCGGCACATGCCTGATAATTCTTGGAGGATGCCAGAATCATTCTGGAAGCTTTTTGGAATTTTCTGAGATAAAAACCGGAAATGTTCCGGAGCTGCCGGAGCCACTTCAGATGTTTTTCGCAGATGAAATTCACTAATCTGAAATTGTTTCAGAACGAATCCAAAATCATTTTAGTGGGTACTGGAATTATTCTAAGACCCACAGAAATATTTTCGGATTTAGTGGACGCGAAAAATTGTCTTCATGAATAGTGAAAACGCATTCTTGTTTGCTTTTCGCAGATGAAAATCACTAAACCGAAATTGTTTCGGAACGCGTTGAAAATTATTTTAGTGGGTACTGGAAATGTTCTGAGCCCACATAAATATTTTCAATTCGAATGGACGCTGAAAAATGTCGTCATGAATAGTGAAAGTGCTTTTTGCTTGGCTTCTTGGAGAAGCCACCTTGAGGGCCTTTTTGGTATTTCCCCCCTTGGCTTCTTGGAGAAGCCACCCTTGGGCTTGGCCTATAAATAGGGGTGGAGGGGGCTGCCTAAAGGATGATCCCTTCTCACATACATGCCATTGCAATGATCTGGCTTCTTCTCTCCCTCCCAGCGAAATAGTTTCGTAGAGCCGAAAGGCTGTCTGGGTTCCGGCAGGAACTAGTTCTGGACGGCGAAGCCCTGCCGGATAGCTGACACCGTATGTGTGCAACTCTGTAGAGAGATCGTAGTTTCGGTCTTAGTTCGTGAGTGCCTCCCGAAGGGCTGTCCGTGTGACCGTCCGAGTTTCGAAGGTCCTCCCGAAGGGCTGTCCGAGTGACCGTTCGAGTTTCGAAGGTCCTCCCGAAGGGCTGTCCGCGACACCGTCCGGAGGGCTGTTCGACCGCCTCCCGGAGGGCTGTCTGAGGAGCAGATGAGGGTATACATCCTCGCGGTTGGGAGGTTGTAAATCCTAGCTGCGGGGATCTGCACCGCCGATCTTCATCGACTCTACTTCCCGCTGCGCTACGAGTCGGTAACGAAAAAGATCAAACCATGTATGCAGTCTCCATAGTGGTCCTGGGCTGGTGCGTAGGTCGGAAAAATTTTGTTTTCTGCTGCGTTCCCCTACAGTGGCATCAAGAGCCGTGCTATGCGTAGATGCAGGTTTCGATCTAGAATACATGGAGATGTATGGGTATTGCATAATATAATTAGGTAGTAGATGAGATCTATTGCTGAAAATTATTTATGCGGGTGACAGATGAAATCTGTTACCCGAGGTTCTTGTTGCTTCCCTAGAATTTGCGTTTGCTCAATCTCGAGACAGCATGGTGGAATTTTACAAAGTTCTGGCAATCCGTGATCCTGATTGATCATGGAAGTGCTATCAGTTCTTTGGGTTCTGCCGTAGTCAAAAGAAAGATGAAATTCGCAGATGAAAGGGCATTGCAGATATTATCTGCACGGGGGTCATGCGTATGACGAAGTTTAGTATGGGGCTCGAGATTTAATTATCTCGTGTTTCATACACCCCGAGATGTTAATGTAGCAACTTGAATAATCATATTTGATGATAAAATGTTGGTAGCTGCGGTTTAAGTCAAAACCTTACAAGCCACGTAAAATAAAATTTTGCATAAACCTATTAGAGGCGTCTAACTTGGTTTTGCAGGATGTGCATGTGATGTGGTATAGCAGTGCTCATACTAATTCGATTATGTATGAGATGACTATATGATGTAATTTGATTAACATGACCTGCGTGTCATGATTCGGCATGATGGCTGGAGCCATATGATTGCACTTTAATGACCTGCGTGTCAACCTTGTTGTAATGCATTATTTTGTTAGCTATAGAGATAGCAATATTATCTGGTGCATCAACAAGGTGGTGGCAATCTTCGCGAAGGTGAACACCGACGCGAATGCCAAAGACGAAGAAATGAAATACTTCTCCGTCAGAAAGGGCTATACCATATCATGCTATTATGAATTGCCTGAGATGTTTATCCCTTATGATGCACCCTTCTTGATTGCGCGGTAGTCGCTTTTATTAGGGTGATCTCTCACTTAAAATATCAAGTAGCTAGTGTTCTCCCAAGTGTAGCACCGTCACGGCACCTATCTTTTCGGGGTGCGCCATGGATGCATGGGTACGAACGATTAGAGAAGTGTGAGGCGGGTGAGGTCAGACCTCGCAGCAAGATCACTTGGTTGTCTTGACGTTCATGGCAGGATCGTCCTGAGCTCGGAACACACGCATCGAAAGATGAGCAAGAGTCACATAGAGATGTGATCGGCAAGTTGGCCTACCGATTAAAATTCCCGTTATGAGATGATGATTCTATGGCGATGAATTGAAGTCTGGATCTTGTATCACTCAAAATTAATTGTGAGAGATATTGATTTGAGTGGGAGCGTACTGTTGAATTAACATGTTTAATTCTCAGTGCAATTAATTATGAACACTGTCTAAGTGTTTCTTGCAAAATAGTTGTAGAATAATGGCTCGCGTTTCCACCTTCCCTATTAAAATTGAATAACTGTTAAATATCTGGTTAAAACTTTACGATTGGTAACGTAATATGAGGATTGTCCTCAAAAGTGCCGAAAGGACTTTGTCCTATCGCATGCTTTCTGTATCCTCCCGCTAATGCTATGGATCATGTGACTCTCGTCCTTCGATCCAAAAGCTATAATTCCATTTCAGTCAAGTGCAATATGTTTGCTTCCATGAAACCCAAACTTCGAAAGTTGGGATAGTTATATGATATTCATGGAACTAAAAATTATTTTCAGATACAAACAAAGCAATGTTTGTTTGCAAGTATTAGTAAAATTGTTTACTATGCATTTGACTGTTGGGAAAGGGATCCAGAAGAACGCCTGTCATATAATGAAAGGTGAATAAAACAACAACTTAAAGAGAAAGGAAGTGTCCAAAGGGTGTTAGTATGACTTACACGCCTAGGAAGTCCGGGGCTAACGCCACTCTTAAGTTGGGTGCTTCTTTTGTGAGTAGGAGAAATACTAAAAGTTAAACTGTTAGAAGTATAAAGGCAGAAAGAAAGATGACTGGAATATCCAGCTCATGTATGAATGTCATACAAGTTTTTGATGTATAGTAGGCTGGTCAAAGATATAGTTCTTGGGAATTATGGTTAAACATGTTAATCACTAATTCTTGGGTATTGTGAGTTAATCACAAAGATACCCGCTCGATTGCATTCAATTGCGAATCACTGTAAGAGCTACTATGGCCTAAAAAGACTAGCCAGAAATGAGGTTAAGGTATACACAGGGAACATAGTAAATGTTACTATACCTTCCATCGGTGTATTGCCGTCTGTATTTATTTTCATAATTCATTTAGAGTTTTAAAAACTCTAGCCCATTGCATAAGGTATCTTGCAAGAAGGTTGTTCATAAGAGAACCTTTTATGTTCGATGTTATGAATAACACAAGGGCCATACTTTCATTATGAATGAGATGTATGTTATGAATATTGATAATAATACAATACCTCTGGGTTTACTTTCATAATTCATTTTAGAGTTTCATACACTCTAGCCCATTGCACAATGTTTGTTGCAAAAGAGTTGTTCGTAAAAACAACAATTGTTGTTAAGTATTATGAATAACATGAAGGGCCATGCTTCCATCCAAGATGGGACGTATGTTATGAATATTGAGGGCAATATGATACATCCATAACACTGATGCTAAATGTCGCAAGACTAAAAGAATACCACACAAGTGTGGCACTACATTTGGTCACATTGGAGAAACCCGCATGGAAAATTCCATTATGATGGATTTTGAAGTCTTTTTTATTTTGAATCATCTGACACTTGCAACTTTCCTCCGAAATGTGAAGTGACTAAAATACCGTTCATAGGCAATAAGGAACGAACAACAAACTTATTAGTGATCATACATTTGATGTGTGTAGTCCGATAAGTGTTGTTAGTGGTGGATTTATTTATCTTCAGAAATGACTCAAGTAGATATATGGATATTTACTTGATGAGACGGAAGTCTGGATCTTTTGAAATCATTCGAAAGGTTTTCAAAAATGAAGTAGAAGTTATTGTAACAAGAAAATTATGTTTCTGCAATTTGATTGCACAAAGGAATATTTGAGTTACATGTTTAGCGAATGTCTGATGAGTTGTGAAAGGGGTTTCATAACTTGCACCTCCTGGAACACCACTGCAAGTGAAAAGTCCGTGGAGATGTAATCTAACCATTTATGACATGGTAAGGTCAAAGATGACATAAATAAATTTGCCATTATCCTTTTTAAAGTGATGCTTTAGAGACTGCGGCTTTTACACTGAAAAGAGCTACATCGGGTCTGTTGAAATGAAGCCATGGTATGGTACGCCCAACCATGTTATATCTTTTCTTAACATTTGGAATATGGGGCTTGTGTAAAAGGTTACAAACCTATTCCAAATCAGACAAGTGCTACTTTGTAGGTTATCCCAAGTCATTGGGTATTCCTCTCTCACTATACCGAGGCAAATAGGTTTGCCACAAAGAACGGTATGCTTTTAAAGAGAATGGTTCTTTCTAAAAGGTGAGTGGGAGAATAGTGCAACTCGACGAGATAAACAGTATCTTCATCAGATCAAAGGAAAGAGACCTTGGAAGTAATTCCAGAGTTTCCTACTGCGACTGATACGGAAGTCTCTACAATAAAATGTATGAACTTCGGTCGAACTTGCAGCTGAACCACGTAGGCAAGGCTCGTGCAAACCTCTCAGGTGCGCAAACGAGATATTGTTGTTAGACAACATTATACCTACGATACACAAGGAAGCGTTGATGGGCCCTGACTCCAGAATTGGCTAAATGCCAATACAACCCGAGTTAGTTTCCATATAAGTGATTCAAGATTAAAACCTTGATACACCTTTCGGAAGACTTAGAGTCTAACGAACATTTATGGAACTTAAAACTGATACGGATAAAAATGTTTTATCCATAAAGCTCGACTTGTTGAAATAACAAGTTCAAGAGTTGACTACGATGAGGTTGTTTTCATCGTAGCGATGCTTAAAGTCGGTTCGGGTTGAACTAGCAATTAATACATATTTCAATCATGAGATATGAAACATGGATGATAAAAGGATTTCCATCTGAAGGAAATGAAAGCTAGGACTTGTATATGATACAGTCCAAAGTAATTTGTCGATCCAGAGGATGCTAGTAGGTATGCAAACTTCAGAGTTCCAACAATGGACAGAAGAGAGCAAAATGGAGTTGGAATCTTCGTGTTTTGATGAAATGGTCAAAGGGGTTTTGACTTCATCAATGGGTAACGAAGATGCTTGTAATTCAAGAAAGTAAGTGGGAGCGTAATAATATTTCTAAAAACCTTATGTGCTTGGCACATTGGTAATTGGAAATAAATTTCTTGACACGAATTAGGACTTCATTTGAAAATAGTTTTTCGATGAAGTGCTTAGGCTAAATAGCCTCAATATTAGGCATGATGATCTATGGAGATAGATTTACCTAATGGGGCTAAGCAATGAATACATATTGACAAGATGCTAAAACCTTTTAGCATTTAAAACGCCAAGGAGTGATTCTTGCCAAAGTCACATGGAAGGAGTTTTTGCAAGACTCGGTGTCCCAAAACACTGATGAGTAGAATACATGATGCAGATTCCACACACTTTTGTGTTTGGATTAATCATGTATTCCATGGTATGTAAAACAACCAGATATGTCCGATACTCCCAAGGTGTTGCGAGTATGGATACTAAAGTGATCAAAGTACTGATCGTGGGACAACAGTGAAAGATGTCATTGAGTACTAGAGTAAGTACTGATGATATGTTTTCTTGCAAGCGGAGATCATGAAGAGTTCGTTGTAAAATGTTACATCGATAGTCTTCATCTTTTCACCGTGCGATTTTCAATTTAAGTTAAGGGTTTTGTGTAACACACAATGTGGTGGCACAGTTAGTTGGAATTTGTTCAAACTAGTTATTGTGGCGAATTCTATAACAAGGGCTAAGTATGTTGACGCTTTAGAAGCGACAAAGAAGATGTTGAATCATATAGTTCATTCATGAACTTAGTATAGTTCCAAGATGGCTTTTGACAATGGGACACTACTGCAGGTAGTTGCTCCATAACTCAGTCTGAGGAATCCAGGTTCGACCTGTGATTCACATACATACAAAGCCAAGTCCACACAAAATATGAATTTTGTGAAAATGTGAAAACGCGAGGACATGCAAAGATACACACGGAACTGAAGTCGTCAGATCCGTTGGACATCAGGCTATACCACAAGCGAAGCATATTTACACCGGTGTTCCACAGGTGTGAAGTGCATTAGCATAAGCTAGATTATTGACTCTAGTGCAAGTGGGAGTCTATAGGAGATATGCCCTAGAGGCAATAATAAATGATATTATTTATCTCCGAGTTCATAATTATGTTTATGTTCCATGCTATAACTGCTATGGTTCTCGAGTCTGCAATAACCACGAGGCTCGGAAGAAGACTCATATGCACGTGTGGAATAATAAACGGTAAAATGTATTCCTAGTCTGGCCTCTAAGACTAGCTCAAGTGTTGCATGATGGTTATGTTTTCCTGATCATGGGCATGTCTATGTCAGCAACCTTGAGGGCATAATGTTAAGAGAACATTTGTGTTGAATCGACCCGGCATGATGTTATGCTATGAGATTCATTCGTCACAAGTTTATTGGTACATAACAAAGAGATGGTTAACGTTTGCATGATTCCTTAGACCATGAGAGTATCGAGTTTCTTCATGCTTGCTTCATGAACTTTGGGGTTTGTTAAACGTCATCCGTAAATGGGTGGCTATTACGGCGGCTTACGGGTTCATGGAAAAGTGTGTCAAGTAACTTGATAGCTCAAGATTGGGATTTGCTCCTCCGACGATGGAGAGATATCTCTGGGCCCTCTCGGTGTTACGGTATCCATCATCGTCTGGCCAGACACTTTGTGATTTGATCATGGGGATGCCGGAACACGATAACGAGAAAAGAGAACAATACCGGTAACGAGGTAACTAGCATAGTGGACAAGTTGTTGATCCACGGGAATGCCAACATGTCTCACCTCGGGTATTTGTAACATATCGCGAAGCAACAGGAATAGCACACGGCAACTGGAGGTTCACTCGAATATTTATTCGTGTGGGTATAGGGGTCAATATGGGTGTCCACGGCTCCGATGTTGATCATTGATCGGAAGGGGTTCCGGGTCATGTCTATACTTCACCGAACCTATAGGGTCACACGCTTAAGGGTCATCTATCTGCTGAATACTAGACAGGGAGTCTGAGAGAAAATCACCGAAAAAGTTTCGGACACCGAAAAGTTTCGGACAGCGGAATCGTACCGCAGAGAGAGGTCATCGGATAAGTTTCGATGACACCGAAAAGTTGTTTCGGGATACACCATTAAGTCAAATTGGTTTCGGCACATGCCTGATAATTCTTGGAGGATGCCAGAATCATTCTGGAAGCTTTTTGGAATTTTCTGAGATAAAAACCGGAAATGTTCCGGAGCTGCCGGAGCCACTTCAGATGTTTTTCGCAGATGAAATTCACTAATCTGAAATTGTTTCAGAACGAATCCAAAATCATTTTAGTGGGTACTGGAATTATTCTAAGACCCACAGAAATATTTTCGGATTTAGTGGACGCGAAAAATTGTCTTCATGAATAGTGAAAACGCATTCTTGTTTGCTTTTCGCAGATGAAAATCACTAAACCGAAATTGTTTCGGAACGCGTTGAAAATTATTTTAGTGGGTACTGGAAATGTTCTGAGCCCACATAAATATTTTCAATTCGAATGGACGCTGAAAAATGTCGTCATGAATAGTGAAAGTGCTTTTTGCTTGGCTTCTTGGAGAAGCCACCTTGAGGGCCTTTTTGGTATTTCCCCCCTTGGCTTCTTGGAGAAGCCACCCTTGGGCTTGGCCTATAAATAGGGGTGGAGGGGGCTGCCTAAAGGATGATCCCTTCTCACATACATGCCATTGCAATGATCTGGCTTCTTCTCTCCCTCCCAGCGAAATAGTTTCGTAGAGCCGAAAGGCTGTCTGGGTTCCGGCAGGAACTAGTTCTGGACGGCGAAGCCCTGCCGGATAGCTGACACCGTATGTGTGCAACTCTGTAGAGAGATCGTAGTTTCGGTCTTAGTTCGTGAGTGCCTCCCGAAGGGCAGTCCGTGTGACCGTCCGAGTTTCGAAGGTCCTCCCGAAGGGCTGTCCGAGTGACCGTTCGAGTTTCGAAGGTCCTCCCGAAGGGCTGTCCGCGACACCGTCCGGGGGGCTGTTCGACCGCCTCCCGGAGGGCTGTCTGAGGAGCAGATGAGGGTATACATCCTCGCGGTTGGGAGGTTGTAAATCCTAGCTGCGGGGATCTGCACCGCCGATCGTCATCGACTCTACTTCCCGCTGCGCTACGAGTCGGTAACGAAAAAGATCAAACCATGTATGCAGTCTCCATAGTGGTCCTGGGCTGGTGCGTAGGTCGGAAAATTTTTGTTTTCTGCTGCGTTCCCCTACATGCCGTGCTTCGCATGCAGGTGGCTAGTGGGTGTCTGTTTCTCCAACTTTAGTTGAATCAAGTGTGACTACGCCCGGTCCTTGTTGAATGTTAAAACATCACACTTGATGAAAAATCGTTGTGGTTTTGATGCGTAGGTAAGAACGGTTCTTGTTAGAAGCCCGTAGCAGCCACGTAAAACCTGCAACAACAAAGTAGAGGACGCTAACTTGTTTTTGCAGGGCTGGCTGTGATGTGATATGGTCAAGATGTGATGATATATAAATTGTTGTATGAGATGATCATCTTTTGTAACAGTTGTCAGCAACTAGCAGGAGCCATATGGTTGTCGCTTTATTGTATGAAATGCAGTCGCCATGTAATTGCTTTACTTTATCATTAAGCGGTAGCAATAGTTGTAGAAGCACAAGTTGGCGAGACAACAACAATGCTTCGACGGAGATCAAGGTGTCAAGCCGGTGACGATGGTCATCATGACGGTGCTTTGGAGATGGAGATCAAAGGCACAAGATGATGATGGCCATACCATATCACTTATTTGATTGCATGTGATGTTTATCTTTTTATGCATCTTATTTTGCTTAGTACGGCGGTAGCATTATAAGATGATCACTCACTAAATTTCAAGGTACAAGTGTTCTCCCTGAGTATGCACCGTTGCGACAGTTCGTCGTGCTGAGACACCACGTGATGATCGGGTGTGATAAGCTCTACATTCACATACAACGGGTGCAAGCCAGTTTTGCACACGCAGACTACCCGGGTTAAACTTGACGAGCCTAGCATATGCAGATATGGCCTCGGAACACTGAGACCGAAAGGTCAAGCGTGAATCACATAGTAGATATGATCAACATAGTGATGTTCACCATTGAAAACTACTCCATCTCACGTGATGATCGGACATGGTTTAGTTGATATGGATCACGTGATCACTAATATGATTAGAGGGATGTCTATCTAAGTGGGAGTTCTTAAGTAATATGATTAATTGAACTTTAATTTATCATGAACTTAGTACCTGATAGTATTTTGCATGTCTATGTTGTTGTAGATAAATGGTTCATGCTACTGTTCCGTTGAATTTTAATGCGTTCCTAGAGAAAGCTAAGTTGAAAGATGATGGTAGCAACTACACGGACTGGGTCCGTAACTTGAGGTATCCAAATTGCTACATAGAAGAATTACGTCCTGGAAGCACCGCTAGGTGCCAAACCCGCTGTAGGAGCAACTCCGGACGTTATGAACGTTTGGCAAAGCAAAGCTGATGACTACTTGATAGTTTAGTGTGCCATGCTTTACGGCTTAAAACCGGGACTTCAACGACGTTTTGAACGTCATGGAGCATATGAGATGTTCTATGAGTTGAAGTTAATATTTCAAGTGAATGCCCGGATTGAGAGATATGAAGTCTCCAATAAGTTCTACAGCTACAAAATGGAGGAGAATAGTTCTGTCAGTGAACATATACTCAGAATGTCTGGGTACCACAATCACTTTACTCAGCTGGGAGTTAATCTTCTGGTTGATAGTGTCATTGACAGAGTTCTTCAATCACTGCCGCCAAGCTACAAAAGCTTCGTGATGAACTATAATATGGAAGGGATGGATAAGACAATTCCCGAGCTCTTCGTGATGCTAAAGGCTGCGGAGGTAGAAATCAAGAAGGAGCATCAAGTGTTGATGGTTAACAAGACCACTAGTTTCAATAAAAAGGGCAAAGGGAAGAAGGGGAACTTCAAGAAGAACGGCAAGCAAGTTGCAGCTCAAGTGAAGAATCCCAAGTCTAGACCTAAGCCTGAGACTGAGTGCTTCTACTACAAAGGGACTGGTCACTGGAAGCGGAACTGCCCCAAGTATTTGGCGGATAAGAAGGATGGCACAGTGAAAGGTATATTTGATATACATGTTATTGATGTGTACCTTACTAATGCTCGTAGTAGCGCCTGGGTATTTGATACTGGTTATGTTGCTCATATTTGCAACTCGAAACAGGGGCTACGGATTAAGCAAAGATTGACTAAGGACGAGGTGACGATGCACGTGGGAAATGGTTCCAAAGTCGATGTGATCTCCGTCGGCGCGGTACCTCTACATCTACCTTCGGGATTAGTTTTAGACCTGAATAATTGTTATTTGGTGCCAGCGTTAAGCATGAACATTATATCTGGATCTTGTTTGATGCGAGACGGTTATTCATTTAAATCAGAGAATAATGGTTGTTCTGTTTATATGAGTAATATCTTTTATGGTCATGCACCCTTGATGAGAGGTCTATTTTTGTTGAATCTCGATAGTAGTTATACATATATTCATAGTATTGAAGCCAAAAGACATAAGTTTAATAATGATAGTGCAACTTATTTGTGGCACTGCCATTTAGGTCATATTGGTGTAAAATGTATGAAGAAACTCCATGCTGATGGGATTTTGGAATCACTTGATTATGAATCACTTGATGCTTGCGAACCATGCCTTATGGGAAAGATGACTTAGACTTCGTTCTCCGGAACAATGGAGCGAGCAACAGACTTGTTGGAAATAATATATACTGATGTATGCGGTCCGATGAGTGTTGATGCTCGCGGCGGGTATCGTTATTTTCTGACCTTCACAGATGATTTGAGCAGATATGTGTATATCTAATTGATGAAACATAAGTCTGAAATATTTGAAAAGTTCAAAGAATTTCAGAGTGAAGTAGAAAATCATCGTAACAAGAAAATAAAGTTTCTACGATCTGATCATGGAGGTGAATATTTGAGTTACAAGTTTGGTCTTCATTTGAAACAATGCGGAATAGTTTCGCAACTCACGCCACCTAGAACACCACAGCGTAATGGTGTGTCGGAACGTCGTAACCGCACTTTATTAGATATGGTGCGATCTATGATGTCTCTTACTGATTTTCTGCTATCGTTTTGGGGTTATGCTTTAGAGACGGCTGCATTCACGTTAAATAGGGCACCATTTAAATCCGTTGAGACGACACCGTATGAATTGTGGTTTGGCAAGAAACCCAAGTTGTCGTTTCTTAAAGTTTGGGGCTGCGATGCTTATGTGAAAAAGCTTCAACCTAATAAGCTCGAACCAAATCGGAGAAATGTGTCTTCATAGGATACCCAAAGGAGATTGTTGGTTACACCTTCTATCATAGATCCGAAGGCAAGATATTCGTTGCTAAGAATGCATCCTTTCTAGAGAAGGAGTTTCTATCGAAAGAAGTGAGTGGGAGGAAAGTAGAACTTGATTAGGTAATTGTACCTGCTCCCTTATTGGAAAGTAGTTCATCACAAAAATCAGTTTCAGTGATTCCTACACCAATTAGTGAGGAAGCTAATGATGATGATCATGAAACTTCTGATCAAGTTATTACTACCGAACCTCGTAGGTCAACCAGAGTAAGATTCGCACCAGAGTGGTACGGTAATCTTGTTATGGAAGTCATGCTACTTGACCATGACGAATCTACAAACTATGAGGAAGCGATGATGAGCCTAGATTCCGCGAAATGGCTTGAGGCCAGGAAAACTGAGATGGGATCCATGTATGAGAACAAAGTGTGGACTTTGGTTGACCTGCCCGATGATCGGCAAGCCATAGAGAATATATGGATCTTCAAGAAAAAGACTGACGCTGACGGTACTGTTACTGTCTACAAAGCTCGACTTGTCGAAAAGGGTTTTTGACAAATTCAAGATGTTGACTACGATGAGATTTTCTCACTCGTATCGATGCTTAAAGTCTGTCCGAATCATGTTAGCAATTGCCACATTTTATGAAATATGACAAATGGATATCAAAACTGCATTCCTTCATGGATTTATTAAAGAAGAGTTGTATATGATACAACCAGAAAGTTTTGTCAATTCTAAAGGTGCTAACAAAATGTGCAAGCTCCAGCAATCCATCTATGGACTAGTGCAAGCATCTGGGAGTTGGAATATACGCTTTGATAAGTTGATCAAAGCATATAGTTTTATACAGACTTGCGGTAAAGCCTGTATTTACAAGAAAGTGAGTGGGAGCACTACAGCCTTTCTGATAAGTATATGTGAATGACATATTGTTGATCGGAAATGATGTAGAATTTTCTGGAAAGCATAAAGGAGTGTTCGAAAGGAGTTTTTCAAAGAAAGACCTCGGTGAAGCTGCTTACATATTGGGCATCAAGATCTATAGAGATAGATCAAGACGCTTGATAAGATTTTTCAATGAGTATATACCTTCACAAGATTTTTGAAGTAGTTCAAAATGGAACAGTCAAAGAAGGAGTTCTTGCGTGTATTACAAGGTGTAAAGTTGAGTAAGACTCAAAACACGACCACGACAGAAAATAGAAAGAGAATGAAAGCCATTCCCTATGCCGCAACCATAGGTTCTATAAAGTTTGCTATGCTGTGTACCAAACCTATTGTGTACCTTGCCATGAGTTTGGCAAGGGGATACAATATTGATCCAGGTGGATCACTTGATAGCGGTCAGAATTATCCTTAGAAGACTAAGGCTATATTTCTCGGATATGGAGGTGATAAAGAGTTCGTCGTAAAGAGTTACGCCGATGCAAGCTTTTACACCGATCTGGATGACTCTGAGTCTCAATATGGATACATATTGAAAGTGGGAGCAATTAGCTAGAGTAGCTCCATGCAGAGCATTGTAGACATAGAAAATTTGCAAAATACATACGGCTCTGAATGTGACAGACCCATTGACTAAGCTTCTCTCACAAGCAAAACATGATCACACCTTAGTACTCTTTGGGTGTTAATCACATAGCGATGTGAACTATATTATTGACTCTAGTAAAACCCTTTGGGTATTAGTCACATGGCGATGTGAACTAATCACTTGGTGATGTGAACTATTGGTGTTAAACACATGGCGATGTGAACTAGATTATTGACTCTAGTGCAGGTGGGAGACTGAAGGAAATATGCTCTAGAGGCAATAATAAAGTTTTTATTTATATTTCCTTATATCATGATAAATGTTTATTATTCATGCTAGAATTGTATTAACCGGAAACTTAGTACATGTGTGAATACATAGACAAACAGAGTGTCCCTAGTATGCCTCTACTTGACTAGCTCGTTAATCAAAGATGGTTAAGTTTCCTAGCCATAGACATGTGTTATCATTTGATGAACGGGATCACATCATTAGAGAATGATGTGATGGACAAGACCCATCCGTTAGCTTAGCATAATGATCGTTAAGTTTTGTTGATATTGCTTTCTTCATGACTTATACATATTCCTTTGACTACGAGATTATGCAACTCCCGAATACCGGAGGAACACCTTGTGTGCTATCAAACGTCACAACGTAACTGGGTGATTATAAAGATGCTCTACAGGTGTCTCTGATGGTGTTTGTTGAGTTGGCATAGATCGAGCTTAGGATATGTCACCCCGTGTATTGGAGAGGTATCTCTGGGCCCTCTCGGTAATGCACACCACTATGAGCCTTGCAAGCAATGTGACTAATGAGTTAGTCACGGGATGATGCATTACGGAACGAGTAAAGAGACTTGCCCGTAACGAGATTGAACTAGGTATGATGATACCGACGATCGAATCTCGGGCAAGTAACATACCGATGACAAAGGGAACAAAGTATGTTGTTATGCGGTTTGACCGATAAAGATCTTCGTAGAATATGTAAGAGACAATGTGAGCATCCATGTGTCCGCTATTGGTTATTGACCGGAGATGTGTCTCGGTCATGTCTACATAGTTCTCAAACCCATAGGGTCCGCACGCTTAACGTTCGATGAGGATTCGTATTATGAGTTTATGTGATTTGATGTACCGAAGGTTGTTCGGAGTCCCGGATGAGATCACGGACATGACGAGGAGTCTCTAAATGGCCGAGACATAAAGATTCATATATTGGAAGGCTACATTCGGAAACCGGAATGGTTCGGGTCGTTTCGGAGTACCGGGGGTTACCGGAACCCCCCACGCCCCGCGGGAAGTTATTGGGCCTCATGGGCCGAGTGGTGGAAGAGAGGAGGCAGGCCAAGGTGTGGCGCGCGCCCCCTAGCCCAAACCAAATTGGACTAGGGCTAGGGGGGCAGCCCCCCTTTCCTTCTCTTCTCCCTCTCCTTCCCCCCTTCTCCTTGTGGAAGTAGGAAAGCGGGGGGGGGGGGGTCCTACTTGGAGTAGGACACCCCCCCCCCTTGGTCGCGCCTCCTCCTAGCCGGCCTCCTCCTCCCTCCATCCTTTATATACGTGGGGAGGATGGCACCCAAAGGCATAACAGACAATCTCTTAGCCGTGTGTGGTGCCCCCCTCCACAGTTTTACACCTCGGTCATATCGTCGTAGTGCTTAGGATAAGCCCTGCGCCGGTAACATCAACATCACCGTCACCACACCGTCGTGCTGACGGAACTCTCCCTCGGCCTCAGCTAGATCAAGAGTTCGAGGGACGTCACCGAGCTGAACGTGTGCAGATCACGGAGGTGCCGTGCGTTCGGTACTTGATCGGTTGGATCGTGAAGACGTTCGATTACATCAACCGCGTTATTAACGCTTCCGCTTTTGGTCTACGAGGGTACGTGGACACACTCTCCCCGCTCGTTGCTATGCTTCTCCTAGATAGATCTTGCGTGATCGTAGGAAAATTTTAAAATACTACGTTCCCCAACAAGACAGACTCAAACCATATCTAAGAACGAGATTTCATATTGTCCGTAGATGCTCTTTACTTTTTTTTCCTTCGGCCTACACACATACATGCACAACCTATTTAAAATTGTGCAAACAGTGTTCAATAACAGTTTCAAGTATACCCATGAAAATGTCGAAAATTTAGTTCACCTTCCTTCATTAGATGCAAATGGATTCATAATTCAGTAATTAAATTATCGATATCTCACTAAACAAAGGAGCGTATTTACATTTCATTAAGTAAAATAACAAACACTTGTGTGCTTTGGATGCAGAGTGTCGTGGAATTGTCACGGCAGATGTCCTTGGTGTGAGGACTTAGTCGCGAGGCCAACGCATCTATGTGGTAGCTTGAGAGGGGTTGGGCGGAATCGAGAGACGCAACATAAGACAGGGATTTAGACAGCTTCGGGCCCCGGGAAACATCATCCGGTAACAACCCTACATGCTGTTTGAGGCTAGGTCTCATTATGATCACGGGAGAGTCGCCGGGAACCGGCTCTTGGTGTCTATCCCTAGAGATTGTTTCTTCTTGCTTGTCCCTCTTTGGGGAGCCCTGCCCCTCCTTATATAAGTTGAAGGGGCGGGTTACATGTGGAGTCCTATTAGGATTAGGACTAGTCTACCTTCTAATACAAACCGGATACAAGTCCGGGTCTTAACTCCTTGTAAGGTAAATATTCCTTATGCCTTTCCTTATAAACCGGCCCACCATAGCATGAACCGGCCTTCCATAAACCGCCTTCTGGGCCACTGGGTCTTGTCATTCCTCTGACCCGCTCGCCGGGTCACCCATGAGTTGCCAGGCTCGGGCGGGTCACTTAGTGAGTCGCCATGTCCGGCCGGGTTATACTTCCGGCCGGGTTACACCGCGGGGTATATCCCCGACATTAGCCCCAGTTTAATTTGGATTTATCCATGTTAAACTAATCTGCAACATAAACACAAGAACAAATTTGGCGGGTTGTGCTCCGCTTTAAATATTCTTAAACGGGCGCTTGATCATCTTTAATTCCTTGTCATTTCTTCCTTCTGAAAAATCCGAGTCAATATACCAGCTTCATAATCAATTTGCTTGCAGAAGATATTTTGTAAATAAAGAATCCATTTGAATCGGCCTTCAATGCTCTGATTCGACAAAAATATTGGTCTTCAAATATTCAACTGATATCAGCCGGTTTGAAAATGTAGAACTTTCCGGTTTATCATTGCCAAAATTGCCGGTTTGTAAATATTGATGGCACCGAGTCATAATTGTTGCCGACGCCGGGTCATAATTGTTGATGACGCCGGGCTATGATTGTTGCAGACACCAGGTCATAATGATTGGTGACGCCAGGTAAATCTGATGTGCTCAAAACTGAGAATTCGGAAGTATTTCTCCTTATATCCGTGTTACCTGTAGCCCCCAAGTGACGGGTTGTCATGCTTGCATCAACCTGGGACTTGTAATTGTCTTATGCTCACAAAACTTCAACCGGTGTAGCCTCCAAGGGCCGGGTCATTATGCAATAATGAGCAGGGACTTTGTAGATGTAGACTTGAGCAGCAACATGTAGCCCCCAAGGGCCGGCTCAGTAAGATAATATTGAGTTGGGACTTTATATATATTTCCTTGAAAAGAATACCATATGCTGTAATCCTCTCCATGGGGCCCAAACCTACGTCCATAAGGTTAAGAGCTTTGTACTCTTCCAACTGAGTAGTGGACCTTTCAAAATAATGGATTTAAACTTGTGTACCTTGAATTGTTGACAGGAGCAATTGGTAGCCCCCAAGGGCCGGCTCATTACAATGTGATGAGTCGGGTCTTCAATAAGGCCAGTAAAAATGACTTTGCATTAGCCCCCAAGTGCCATGGTGCATGCTGGCAGTGACATGGGACTTGCATATTTGATGTAATCTCAACTTTGAATAATGTAGCCTCCAAGTGCCGGGTCGTAAGCCTGCAGCGACTCGGGACTATTCCTTCCATTGTAGAATAAATCATATCCATTGATAAAATAATAGCCATTGCGCCAAAGCGACTTTGAATACCTCATCTGCTGATAAGTCAATCTGGAGTTTAAATACCCGGCGGCTCTTGGCCGATGGCGATTTAATACGCCTCCATTGTAATCCGGAATTTGTACAACCCGGCGGCTTATAGCCTTTGAGAAAATCAAGAATTGATAACCCTTTTGAGACACCAATTTCAATCTATGATGATGGGCTTGAATTTAATCATTTATGTAAGTCATAGCTCTGTAAATCTTGCAGAGTTTAAACAACATATGCCCTGGCGACTTAACGTCAAAAACCGGGGCGGGTAACCAACCAAATGTAGTCTTATCCTGCACATAATTAGATCACAAGATCCCTTGGCGGTTTACCGCAGGGCTGGTCATAATATCTCACGTATAACCATTGATGTGTAACAAGGAGTCACAGATAAGCCTGTTATGAATCATAACTTTGAAACATAACTATAATAATAATATTATACCTGTGATATTGAATTTTCACTGCAGGTTTATGTAACCTGTGCAGCAAGGGTGATAACCCAATCTTTAGAAGCAAAAACTTCCAAATGTTTACGATTGTCACATGCTGGCGACTTATCGTCCAAAGTCGAGCCGGGTTAAATAGAAGTTACTCATATATGCTTCAGATATGAACAAAAGGTCTCAAAAACCCAAAAGACTGCGTTCAAAAAACTTAATCCAGACAAAAAGAAAATCAAGGCTTCTGATTCGAATACGATCAGTAAACCGTTCCAAAGGGGTTAAGCTAGGATTCGAATACGATCATGTAGCCCCCAGTGGCTTTGGCGTTGCCGATCAAGAGGGTACCGACAGCTATGTTCTCTTTGGTTCGAATACGACCTATGTTTGAACAGGAAGCCCTCAAATGACCTTGAGAGTTGTTTAACGACGCTGATTCGAATACGATCCACGTCGGACCCAAAAGGGGTTGAGCTATGATTCGAATGCGATCAAGAAGCCCCCTAGTGAGTTTGGCAGTGTGCCGATCAAAAGGGTATCGACAGCTATGTTCTCTTTGGTTTGAATACGACCTATGTTTGAACAGGAAGCCCCCTAGTGATCATGAGAATATTTAACGACTCTGATTCGAATACGATCAGGGTCACACCAAAAGGGTTAAGCTAAATTCGAATACGATCAGCTCCCAATGGTCATTAAAGCAGGGTACCTATGTTTAGGTTGTGCTTTGTAACAGACTCTTTTTGGTCCCTTTAATTTTTCCTGAGAACTCGAACTTTTGCGAGAGATAAATTCTTTTTGAACCAGAAAACCGGATATTGAAAGCTTCAAAGCTTTGTGATAAACAAATTTACCTTGAACCGGATTTGAGAGCTTCAAAACTTTGTGGCAGATAAATTTCCCTTGAACCGGATTTTAAACCGGATATTTAAGAGCTTCAATGCTTTGTGGAAGATGTCAAGTCTCTTGAGCCAGATCTAAACCGGAATCCTTCTTTTTAAGCCGGAAATTTTCTGACGGCCTTTAAACTTTTTACCAATATGGCGGTAGCCTCCGGGACCGGGTTATTTTCCCCTCCAATGACCTGGAGTTCTTGAATGCATTGAAACCGACCAATGCTACCGAGTCATATCATTGTAGCCCCCGAGTCTCAAGACGACTCGAGGAGTTGGCTTTGAGATTCTCCATATTGATCATAGCATAAGGTGTATATCATTGGTATTGATAGCGCGATGTGAATCCACAGAAGGTTGAAGTGACTGCGGCGGGTTATAAATGATCCCGTATGAGCCGTGTCAGCAACTCGGCCAATGGTTCCTTCCTACTGGATGTTTTAAAGTTAACCAAACTGCAGTGGCGGCGACTTGTGCGCCTGCCCATTGAACCATCCAGTGCAGACGGCGGCTGATAATACATGATAATTCGCCTCCAATTTGTTGAAAGAAAACCGGGCTTCCCAAGCAGTGACTCGCTTATATTCAATAAACAGCTCATGCATACAGGTGCGGCCCAGTGTGTTTATATAGACCAACCCGCGAGAGACGGATGGTAAAGACGACCGTTGCATCAGAGGCGGCACAGACAGATGATCCGGCCGTGGTGTTGTAAGCCGGCCCGGACGGACGAATCGATCGCCGGCGCGGTAAGCCGCGCGGATGGGCGAGTCAACCACGTTGTGTTGATGTAGTGAACAATTGTCCTGTATCAAAAACCTTGCAAGCCAGAGTAATTGCTCTTTTTAAAGAAAACAATATATAATATATAAAAATTTACTGGATTGATTTCACCTGATATGTCAGGCCAGAAATTATCCACCGCGGAGTTGATGATCATCACGGTGAAGCTGAAACCAACCACGGCCGAGTCGGCCGCGGGAGCAGACAGATGAGCCGGCCGCGGCGTTGTAAGCCGGTGCGGTCGGGCGAGTCAATTGCAGGAGCGGCAAGCGACGCGGACGCCGAGTCGGCCGCGGGGGCGGACGGGTAAGTTGTCCGTCACATTGTAAGCCGGTCGCAGACATGTGAGCCGGCCGCGAGGGTGGACAGGCAGGTCGTCCATGGCATTGTAAGGCGGCGCGGATGGGCGAGTCGGCTGGCGCGTTGATGTAGACCGGACCGCAAGGGTGGCGGCTTGCGCCACCTGTAAAGGCGTCGGCGGCTCCATGCGCGATCGTGGAGATGGCAACTGGTAGCCCAAGGTGCGGCAATTGTCCTGTATAAACAATATCGCAGACCAAGTAATTGTTTTTTGACAAAAACAATATATGCTAAAAAATAGGTTTAGATGAATAGCACCTGATTCCTTTAAAAGGCCGAACATAACCCGCCATGAAGTTGATGATCACTAGGTGAAACTGAAATCATTCACGGGTGAGTCGGCCGCGGGAGCAAACCGATGAGCCCGCCGCGGCATTGTAAGCCAGCGCGGACAGGCAAGTTGTCCTCCGCATTGTAAGGCGGCACAGACGGGTGAACCGGCCACGACTCTGTAAGCTGGTGCGGCAGTCCGTTGAATAAGGACGACCACCTGTGCCGAATGATGTTGGCACGCCTCCATCTCCGTGGCGTAATACCACTTTGTAATGGATAATTCTCCTGCATATAAAATACAGCAGGGCAAAGTAATTTTGTTCGGATAAAATAATATGTGCTTAAAAATAAATAAAATAAATAGCACCTGATTCGTCCAGACGACAGATGATCTTTAGCTGGCGGTTTACAGTGGCCCCCCTCTGCGCGGTCTACCACGGCGGAGATGGCAGCAAAGCCGGTAACTCGGCGCTGACGCTGCCGAGAAGGCCCCTGGCGAAGGTGGCTTAGGAGCAGGAGTCGGCCGTAGCAGCGCGAGGTAGCGATGAGGCGGAGCCTCTTGGCCACGGCGACTTACGGCGACAGAGGGAATCCAAGGTGCATCGGGGCGGGTCGCAGCCTACGCGGACAGAGCACAGAGCGGGGCGGCAGTCGACTGGGGAAACCGTGAGGCGAGGCGGGGCGCCGGGCCGTCTCGGGACAGCGCAGGCACGGACGCAGTCCAGCGACCACTTGGCACAGGAACGGATGACGCGAGGCAGTGGCTTGATGCGAGGTCCTCGTCCGAGTTGTTGTTGGATTTGCACCTCGTGCCTTCCAGATCGTGGCCTTCCCTTTTTTCTGTAATACCTGGTATTTTGACCTTTGACCACTTACATATTAGCAATACTTAGTTCCACGTTGATTTTGACGGATCGTCCTTATATGCTGATGTGGGCGTGGAAGATCATGCGGCGGCTGCTCCCTTTTTTTTTAATCAGATCTTTCTTTCATAGCAAGTCGGTGCTCTAGTATTAGCACACCACGTGATTGACCCCAACACAGCTTGAGATCAGGCTCCACGTACCCTGGCCGGCTGGCTCGAAACTTCATCTAGTAAGCCTCAGATACGATAGTAATCGGACACCGCAACAGTACACATCGAAACTATAGCAGATTTTTCAGGCCTCGAGCTGGCAACCTGCAACTTCTGACTTCTCTTAATCGAAGATCTCGTGTCTGCCATTGCTGTGACCACTTCTCGATGATGTAGATCCTTAAAAAACGGTTCTTCTTATCCGAAAAAATTGCGAACTTCTCGATCCCTAAGAAGGATCCCTCCAAGAACTCACACCACCGTGCGCGAGCCTCACGATGGGCGCCAACTGTCGTGGAATTGTCACGGCAGATGTCCTTGGTGTGAGGACTTAGTCGCGAGGCCAACGCATCTATGTGGTAGCTTGAGAGGGGTTGGGCGGAATGGAGAGACGCAACATAAGACAGGGATTTAGATAGCTTCAGGCCCCGGGAAACATCATCCGGTAACAACCCTACATGCTGTTTGAGGCTAGGTCTCATTATGATCACGGGAGAGTCGCCGGGAACCGGCTCTCGGTGTCTAGCCCTAGAGATCGTTTCTTCTTGCTTGTCCCTCTTTGGGGAGCCCTGCCCCTCCTTATATAAGTTGAAGGGGCGGGTTCATGTGGAGTCCTATTAGGATTAGGACTAGTCTACCTTCTAATACAAACCGGATACAAATCCGGGTCTTAACTCCTTGTAAGGTGAATATTCCTTACGCCTTTCCTTATAAACCGGCCCACCATAGCATGAACCGGCCTTCCATAAACCGCCTTCTGGGCCACTGGGTCTTATCGTTCCTCTGACCCGCTCGCCGGGTCACCCATGAGTCGCCAGGCTCGGGCGGGTCACTTAGTGAGTCACCAAGTCCGGCCGGGTTATACTTCCGGCCGGGTTACACCGCGGGGTATATCCCCGACACAGAGTCTACAATGTAGTAAAGCTCTTCCTTTTCTAAAAAAAGAAGATATGCATTATTGTAAAGGATGTTCAAAACATGTGTTGACATTATCTAGCTTCATTTAACTCCTTTCATGCTGAATACTTCCGTCACACAACCTTCGAGCTTCGGAAAGTTATACCGCAAGGTGTGTGCAAATAAAAGAACATATATGTAAAAAAAGGAAAATTAAGTGGCACCAGGAAGATATATTTGGGTCTTATGTTATCTCTACGGGAAATTTGTTTGCAGAAGATGCCTAGCTTCAAGCACGCTAAACATACATGAAAGAATTTAACATGGACTATACAGTACAAGAAATTTATTTTCCTACACGGGGTTATCTTTGGACATGATACTTCCAAGTAGTACCCTTCACTTGGTTTTCTAGTTTTTTCCTTTGCCATTAATTACAGGGAAGAGTTTTTCTTTTCGAAGAATTTATTGGTTAGTGGGCAGAGAAAGATTGAGCATCACTGTTACTGCAGTACAGGGGTATTCATCTCCCAGGTGTCAATCTTATGATAATGATAGTCACCTCAGATGTTACAATCTACATTTCCCTTATGTGAATGATGAATGTAGCCTCGTTCTCGTTTCCCTTTCCCTTTCCCTCGTTCTCATGGCTGCGCTTAACTATTGGGTTTTTGTATATGTTGATATATGAGGAATTGAAGTAGATCAACTACCCACAAGTACAAGTGCTGGCCCATAATTACAACACATGTTCCACATGTATCGAGAACAAAGCGCTGAGGTTCCATCACCCCACTATGACTTACTGTTCACTCCCATGTTTCATCGCGCAGTAGGTGTGTGCTTAACTGATATGAAGACCTATACCAATAACTATGCACCTCTCTATCTACTAATACCATAGTCCCTAGCATGCAACAGATCAAGATGCTCTTTCAAATTCTCATGTTTTTGGAGTTAGTTGTGAAGGGTAGGCCGGGAAGAGGAAGAATGAGAGGGTCCAAGAGTAGTATGAATGGGAACATTGAGGAAAACAAGAGCTTTCTAGATTTCATCTCCTAAGGAATTAGAGATCTAGTTCTGTGTTTTTCCAATGCCTCCCATTCCTATTGTTCTTGGGTGCTCCTTCCCCTTCCCTATTGGCTTGCATATTTATCTTAAATAATAGGGGAACCAAATAGTCTGTGTATAAATTTAGATGCAAAGACTTTGATAATAGGCAAGGAAGAGGAAGAATAGAGGGTCTAAGAGTTGTAGGAATGGGATCATGGAGAAAAGAAAAAGTGATTTGTTTCTTACTCCCCTCCGTCCGGGTTTATTAGCCTAAAGACAACTTCTCTTAGACCAAGACACATAGTAATTTGCTTACATTAATTTTTCCATTCCACTCCCAATGCACTCTCTCACATGCATGCATCCAATAAAAAAGCACGCATGATGTGTATTAATTTCTCAGCCATGATACCAACAACAATGGCTTTCAATGCAACCAATGAAATGGTTGCATGCATGCACCTTTCCAAAGCGAGGCCTTATAAAAAGGGACATGCTTGTGATGCTGAGAGGCCTAATAAACCTAGACGGAGGGAGTACCTCTTAACACTGGATGTGGAAACTTGGCTTCAATTTCTCGAAAAACCTCCCCTTCCTCTTCCTTTTGCTTGCAACAGTGTAGAAATATTAGTGTTCATTTGGATCTTCATGCACTTGATGTGATACTGATAACATGCTTTTCTTTCCTTAGTGTGCCTGATCCAAAGCTACGATGGTGGCATCACCTTAATGAGGTTTCTTTCATATCACAGTGACATGAAATGTTTAAATTTGACAGTATATACTCATATCCACAACAAGGCATAAGCATAACTGTGAGGTATTAAGATAGTCCATGGAATAGGCATATCAATAAAAAATAGTTTATAATAACATACTTACCTCTTTCTTTTATTATGACGATATGCATGACCATATTTGGCCAGTCTGTGACTGGTTAAAAACATTATTCCTAACAATAACAGTTGGAGTAGAGGGACTAGTGCATCATGGCTTGTAAAAGTAACTACCAACTAAGACAATTTGGGACATGACACACATATCATGAACTACCAAAAAATGTAATTGTGTGATGGTCTGAACAAAGTTTGCATGTGTCTACATATGTCAAGTTTAATACCCCAAGCCATAAACACTATGTTTATTTGTAATACCTCATCAAGTCAAAAAGTATCCGCTCTAAGGTATGTGAGTGATATTTACAGTCAGTAGTTTGCTTTCATATTTTGATAATGGCATTTCTAATATTCTTGTTGGTCTTCTTTTATGAGCCAGAAACAATCTTTGAAATCTTAACTGATACTGAAATTTGAATGGCAGAAAATATTGGTTTGCCATGACAATTCATACAAAGGCAACTCTCCTTGTTGTAAACTATGAAGAAATACTTCTTGAGAAGCTACCAAAATAAAGTAAGTGAGCGCTGTCTTTCCCAAGTTTCATGTTTTATCATTAGTACTGAATGACAACGATAGAATAATGGAATATATACTTGACATTGTTCAGTCACATTTCTTGGACTGAAATATTCATGGATCTAACGAAGGTGATTGTATTGGATTATGACATGGTTATTCAATGTGGTATAACGTTCTTGTGAAATCTTGATATGGGGACAAGGTAAATGGTGTTGTTGAATTTTATGATATAAGACTGGCTCAAGTTAGGAATCTCATGGGTAAGAAGAGGAAGTATGATCCTAAAGCATGTGTATGGATGTCTTGAGTGAATGTGATTAATTCGGAACATGGAGGGATCATAAAGTAGTTGAGAAATACCTGGTGCTCCTTACAAGTTGGTATAATTCTTCTTTATTTCTTGCACTACTGGAATTTTCATATACGCCGGGTGCCAGGCTCTTGGCCGTGAGCCAAATCACAGACTCTCGGCAAAGTAGTAGATGCCGAGAGGAGCTCTCGGCAAAAGGCACAACTCGGCAAACACATGATATTGCCGAGAGTAGACCTCAGCAAAAAGGGAACACTTGGCAAAGGCACAATTTGCCGAGAGCCGATCAGTTGCCGCACGGCAAAGTCTGGCCACGTGGCACGGTGACTTCTTTGCCGAGAGTGGCTCTTAGCAAAGATCTGGCATGCGGCAAACTTTAGTCCCACCTTGCCAAGGGACAAGCAACAGGACCCGGCACTCGGCATAGGGTACGATTCCAGTAGTCTTGATACTCAGTCGTAACGATTAATGGCTGAACCCCGATGCTCCGGGGTGGACGAAGAGGTGATGTCATCATTTGAAATTTAGCTGACCCTCGAAGCAGTAGATTACGCCCAAGCTGATGCAGAGAATATATGTAAATTGATTCAAATATTATGATACTGTAGGTGTGTGATGTTTTATTTTACCGCTGCATGTGCCATCACAAAATAAACTGATTTTGACAATGTGTCAACTGAAATCGTTGTGCTAACATTTTCAGGTTGAGTCTGACGGACATTTCGCTAGGAATCTACAAGATCTACAATGGAATAGGTATGCTGGGTGAATGCAATTGGTTTCTTGCAACTCTATTTGCTCACACTTAAGAAAGATGGATAAACTATCTATGTAATTACAGAAATCGATGGCTAATTTCTAGATGTGGCATTGGTGGTGCCAACAGAATGCTTTCGACGAACGGTACATAAATTCGGTCTAGCGTCGCTCAATGTTTGTGTTCAGTGGATAGAATGGTTAGGAGGTTGATTCGGCACTTTACGATTAATTGGAGTCGTATAAACAAATAGTTTTCTAACGCTAACCTGTTGTTTTCAGGATATGAAGGTATGCTCATGGCTCTGCCGTAGATGCTGAAGGGTCGAAAGATGATGCCCCTGTTAAATGATAGGCTTGTAGAGATTGTATAGGCTAGTATTTTGTGACATGTTGTCACGTCTTTTGTATACGTGCGTGTAATCTTGAGCGGCAGGTTGTTAGCTAGGATAGGTTTATCTTTGTGTAGCTTGGAGCAGAGGCCAAGCCTAGTAACAACCTGCGCCTCCTCTTGTAATCTGTCATCTCTATATAACACGTACGCGTCCCTGCCTAACAGCATACGCTTCCACAATCTTCTTTCTTTCATGGTAATCAAAGCTATCCTCGAGCTCATCCATGGCGACGTCTTCAAGTTCCTTCCTCTCCTCGCCATTCGCTCACGCCGCCACAGAGAAGCTTACCAAGGGCAACCAAGCCCTGCGGCGAGCGACCGTGCTCTCTGCCATACGGGGAGCCCAGATGGCGAAGTACCTCGACGTTGAACAGCCGCCACCGCCCATGCAGATCGATGTGACCTCCTCCGATGGCAAGACCATGGCGAAGGCGCCGAACCCTGACTTCCAAACCTGGTATGCGCAAGACCAACAAGTCTTCTTCTATCTTCTGACGACCCTTCCTCGTGAGATAGCCATCCAGGTTGCATCCTATCACACCTCGGTGGAGCTCTGGAACACGGTCGAAGGGATGCTCGCATCTCGCACTCGACCGAGGCCACAAACGTCCGCATCTCCCTCGCCAATCTGCAGAAGGGCAACCTATCCATCACCGACTACGTCGGGAAGGTCAGAACCCTCTGCGACGAGCTGATCGCCGTGGGGAAGAGGGTGGACGAGGAAGACATTGTCTCCCACATCCTAGCCGGACTCGATGAAGATTTTGATCCAGTGGTCTCTGCCATGTGCTCCAGGGTGGAGCCAGTTACTGTAGCCGAGCTTTTCTTGCAGCTGCTCGGCTTCGAGAGGAGGCTGAATCTTCGTGGCGGCGGGTCGCAGTCCTCCACCAACAGTGCCACCCGAGGCCGCAAGCAAGGCGGCAGAGGTGGTGACCGCGGCCTCAGACAAGCCGGCAATGGTGGTGATCGCGGCGGCCGTGGCTATTCCAATCCAGGAGGCCGTGGCGGTGGCGGTCACAGCGGCAACAACGGCGGCAGCAGCAGGGGCAACTACAACAACCATGCCTCCGCTCCTAGGGTACAGTGCCAGATCTGCGGGAAGATGGGCCATCCGGCATGGAAGTGCTGGAAACGTTATGACGAGTCCTACCAAGGTATGGAGGAGAAACCAGCCAATCTTGCATCTCTGCAGTATAGCGTGGACACCAACTGGTACCTTGACAGTGGTGCCACCGATCACATCACGGATGACCTGGAGAAGCTAACCGTACGCGACCGCTACAACAGCAACGAACAGATACATACTACAGGTGGTTCAGGTATGGATATTAAACATATTGGTCATTCAGCTATTCATACCCTAGATCGTGATCTTCACTTAAACAATATTCTTCATGTACCCGAAGCCAATAAAAGTCTCATCTCTGCTAGTCGTCTTGCCATTGACAATAATTCCTTTGTTGGAATTCATCCTTTTTCTTTTTCTGTTAAGGAACAGAGAACGAGGAAGGTACTCCTTCAAGGCAAGGGTAGGAGAGGTCTCTACCCGATTAGGCACACGAGCACCAACGTCAAGAAGCAAGTGCTCAGTGCTACCAAGCTATCTCCGGATAGGTGGCACCGACGTCTAGGGCATCCTTCTCCTGTTATTGTTAGCAAAGTCATTAGTCAAAATAATCTGCCATGTGCCAGTTATTTCAATAAAGAGTATGTATGTGACGCCTGTCAAAAAGCAAAAGTCACCAACTTCCTTATCCAAGTTCAATAAGTGAATCAAAGTTTTCCTTAGAGCTTGTGTTCTCTGATGTTTGGGGTCCTGCTGTTGAAACAGTAGGAAGAAAGCAATATTATGTGAGTTTCATAGATGATTTCAGTAAATTTACATGGATCTATCTTATCAAACACAAGTCTGAGGTGTTTCAAAAATTTCATGATTTTCATAAGCTTGTAGAGCGACAATTTGATCGCAAAATTCTTGCTCTCCAAACAGATTGGGGAGGCGGGTATGTTAAACTAAACTCCTTAACCAAAATAGGTATATCTCACCATGTCTTATGTCCTCATGCTCACCAACAGAATGGTTCAGCTGAGAGGAAACATCGTCATATCGTTGAAGTAGGCTTGTCTCTTCTTGCTCAAGCTTCTATGCCCCTGAAGTTTTGGGATGAAGCTTTCATTGCCGCAACCTACTTGATAAATCGGATTCCTAGCAAAGTAATCAACTTTGAAACACCGTTTGAACGTCTCTTTCATGAAAAAACCCAACTATTCTATCTTAAGAATTTTTGGGTGTGCTTGCTGGCCCAATATCCGACCATACAATAATCACAAGCTTCAATTTCGCTCCAAGCAGTGTGCTTTTCTTGGGTATAGCAATCTTCACAAAGGCTTCAAGTGCCTTGATATTTCCACCGGACGCGTCTATATTTACAGGGATGTTGTGTTTGATGAAAACGTGTTCCCCTTCTTTACACTCCATCCTAACGGCGGCGCTCGTCTACGTGCTGAGATCCTTTTGCTCTCACCAGATTTATTAAATCCTACTGATCAAGGGGGTGAACATATTGCTGATGATCATTCGTTTAATAATCCTAACCCAAACGGAGACAACAGTGAAAAAAAAACAGCGCTCCAAATCATCATGATTTTATGCAGCAATAGAGAACGCCTGGTGCGGAACACGAAGCAGATACACCTGCGGGCGCGGATCCCGTGAGATTTGGTGTCAGCGGGCCGGCTGGCACGTCTGCGGATCCCCAGGCAGATCTCCTGTCGCCACCTAATCCCCGGTCGGGCGGGACCGGTGGTGATTGGTCGGGCGGACACGATCCCCCCTCGCCTTCGTCTGGTGTGCGCCACGCATCAGGCTCTCGTACGGGCGGGCTCGGCGCGTCCCCGTCGTCACATGGCGCGGATGGTGCGTCGCCTGGTCCACGCGCACAGGACCCAAGCCCAGGCGATGCGTCGCATAGCGCACCCGCACGGGATCCAAGCCCGATCAGGAGCGCGGCGGTCGAGGGAGATTTGCCCACGTCTGCTCGGTCGGATCGGGTACGAGGTGATAGGCTCGGATCTTCTGTGGCTGCTGACTCGGTACATGATCATACACCGTTACAAATGACTACACGTGCACAAAAAGGTATTTTGAAGCCATCAAAGTTCAAAGATGGGACAGTCAGGTATGAAAAGAATTTCATGTTTGCAAACTTTGCATCCACCGGTGAACCTCAAATTTTATCAGAGGCACTAAGTAATGATAATTGGAAAAAGGCTATGAATATAGAATATGAAGCTCTTATGAAAAATCAGACTTGGCAGTTGGGTTCTCCTAAGAAAGGGAGGAATGTAATAGATTGTAAGTGGGTATACATGATCAGAAGAAAGTCTGATGGCACAATAGACAGATGCAAGGCTAGGCTAGTGGCTAAAGGCTTTAAGGAGCGTTATGGTATTGATTATGAGGACACGTTTAGTCCAGTTGTTAAAGCTGCTACTATTAGACTTGTTCTGTCTATTGCTGTTTTCAAGGGTTGGAGCCTTCGTCAATTGGATGTACAGAATGCGTTTCTACATGGCGTTCTCGAGGAAGAGGTTTATATGCGGCAGCCACCTGGATTTGAGGATGGCTTGAAACTGCATCATGTATGTAAGTTGGACAAGGCCTTGTATGGTCTAAAGCAGGCCCCTAGAGCCTGGTATTCAAGTCTGATTATGAAATTGCAGCAACTGGGCTTTCGAGCTTCAAAGGGAGATCCTTCTTTGTTCTTCTTGAAGAAAGGGAAGGTGACCATATTTATGTTAATTTATGTTGATGATATATTCTTGCTAGTTCATCACAAGATGCTACCTCGGCTCTGCTAAAGAATTTGAGAGGTGAGTTTTCACTCAAAGACTTGGGAGAGTTGCATTGTTTTCTAGGCATTGAAGTCAAAAAAATGCATGATGGAATTATGTTAACTCAAGAAAAGTATGCCAGAGACATAATTAAACGGTTAGGCATGAAGGACTATAAACCTTCCAATACACCTATGTCTACTAGTGATAAGCTGTCATTGCATGAAGGGAAAGCATTAAGCACAGAAGAGGGAACTAAGTACAGAAGCATAGTTGGTGCACTTCACTAATTAACTTTGACTAGACCTGATATATCATTTGTAGTAAATAAGGTCTGTCAATTTTTGCATGCTCCTATTTCTTTACATTGGACAGCTGTAAAAAGGATACTAAGGTATATTCAAGGAAGTACTGGAATAGGACTTAAGCTGTGTAGGTCCTCATCAACTGCAATAAGCGGATTCTCGGATGCAGACTGGGCTAGGTGTCCAGATGACAGTAGATCTACTGGAGGTTTTGCTGTTTTCCTTGGGTCTAATCTTATATCTTGGAATGCTTTGAAACAAGCAACAGTATCAGGTTCCAGTACTGAAGCAGAATATAAGTCTCTGGCAAATGCAACTGCTGAGGTAATGTGGATAGAAACTCTACTTGATGAACTAGGAATTGGAAGATCACATGTGTCACAACTATGGGGTGACAACTAGGATGCAACATATCTCTCTGCAAATCCTGTATTTCATGCCAGAACAAAACACATAGAAATTGATTATCATTTTGTCCGTGAAAGAGTAGCACAGAAGCTACTAAAAATACAGCTCATCCCAACAGGAGATCAAGTTGCTGATGGTTTCAATAAGCCTTTACAAGTTCGACAGTTTCAAGCCTTTAAGAACAATCTGAACCTTGATGAGTTAAGATTGAGGGAGGATGTTAAATGATAGGCTTGTAGAGATTGTATAGGCTAGTATTTTGTGACATGTTGTCACGTCTTGTGTATACGTGCGTGTAATCTTGGGCGGCAGGTTGTTAGCTAGGATAGGTTTATCTTTGTGTAGCTTGTTAGCTAGGATAGGTTTAAGAACACAGAGGGTTTGCCGGCGCACGAACGCCCCCCACACGAACGGGATTTTCTGTATTTTCTCCTCGAGCTCGAACTCGATCTCCTCAGCGATTACACTGGGGTGGAGTGGGTCTTATACCCGCGAGCTCCGACATGCCAGGCCGCGCTCGAACGCACCCACTTGCCACTCGCCACGTCCCGCGTGCACCGGCTCGCGCGCTCCGATCGTGCACGCACGCGATCGCTGCGGCCATGCTGCGCCCGACGCGGTCCACTCCCCTTGGTCCCTCGCTAGCTACCCAGCGCACACACACGCACGCACACCTACACTTGGGCACGCACGCACGCACCCATCCTTTCCCTGGCCCGAGTCCGACGCGGCCACCGCACGCCGAGCTCGCCACGGATTATTCCCAACACGCTCCCCCTAAGTCGTGGCCTAGAGAAGGCCGTTGTCCTCGACGTCGGCATCCGCCAGCAGCGCCTGCTCCGCCGCTTGCCCCTTCCTCAGTTGCGGGCAGTCCCGCTTGAAGTGGCCGCGCTCGCCGCACTTGTAGCAGCGGCCACGCCTGTTGCCTCCGTCCCGCGTCGCCACGCTGCGCGCGTCGTCGTTATCGTCCCGGGCTCCGCCTTGACGCCGCTCCCGCGCCCGCCACTGCGCTGCAGTGTACAGGAGCTTGCCGTCCTCCCGCTCGCCGCTGCTCTGCCTGCGGCGCCGCACCCGCTCGTCGAATGCACGCAGCCGCCCGAGCGCCTCGTCGTACGTCAGCTCCTCGAGGACGCAGAACTGCTTGATGCCAGCGACGATGGGGAAGAGGCGGTCCGGCACCGTGTCCAGGAGCTTCTTCACCAGCTCCGTGTCGCCCAGCGTCTCACCCAGGCCTGCGAACCGCGCCGCCATGCCTGCAAGCCTTCCGGCGTATGTGTCCAGCAGCTCGCCGTCCTCCATCTTCATCTGATCCAGCTCGCCGTGCAGCGTCGCCCTCCTCGCCGCGCGCAACCACTCGGCGCTGACGAAGCGCACCTTCAGAGAGTCCCATACCTCTCTGGCGGTGGCTTTCGTCGCCACCGAGAGCAGCACGTCCTCCGGCAGCCCCGACAGGAGCATCGCCCTCGCCGTCTTGCACTTTTTGCCATTCACCGCCGCATCGCCCGCCGGCGCCACCGCCTCCCACAGCGTGTGGGCATCAAGGATTGCCTGCGCCTTGATCGCCCACACGGTGTAGCCGTCCGGCGCGAGCACCGGCATCCCCATGGACACCGATCCGCCCGCGCTGCCTCCGCCGTGTGGAACCAGAGCCATCGACGCCGGCGATCTCCGTCAGCTCGCTCCCTCACCTCGCTCCCTCATCTCGCTCTGATACCAAATGTTGGTGCAGAGGGATGCGGCACGCGACGGCGATCACCGAAGACACGACCAGAGAGGAGGAGGAAGAACACAGAGGGTTTGCCGGCGCACGAACGCCCCCTGCACGAACGGGATTTTCTGTATTTTCTCCTCGAGCTTGAACTCGGTCTCCTCAGCGATTACACAGGGGTGGAGTGGGTCTTATACCCGCGAGCTCCGACATGCCGGGCCGCGCTCGAACACACCCACTTGCCACTCGCCACGTCCCGCGTGCACCGGCACGCGCGCTCCGATTGCGCACGCACGCGATCGCCGCGGCCATGCTGCGCCCGACGCGGTCCACTCCCCCTGGTCCCTCGCTAGCTACCCAGCGCACACACACACTGACTCACACACGCACGCACACCTACACTTGGGCACGCACGCACCCATCCTCGCCCTGGCCCGAGTCCGACGCGGCCACCGCACGCGCGGGCGCACCGCACGCCAAGCTCGCCACGGCTTATTCCCAACACAGTGTCTAGGTTAGCGCCGCAGACCGCGTAATGATGAGCTTACAGGTAAGGGTAAAAATATGTGTACCATGCTTTTGGGCCTAACTAGCTAATTGCCCGTGCGTTGCAACGGGGCATACGTATTCTAGTGGTTCAATACCAATCGTCACATAAACGTTTTTCCTCTCTCTCTCCCTCTCTCTCTAGTTATATATGTATCCCTCTCTCTCTCTCTCCCTTCTCACTCCATCCCGACATAGATGCCGAGCGTGTCGCACGAATAGGGTTCGGAGGAGGTGGGGGGGGGGGCATTCCGGAGAGGAATTAGGGTCGCTAGAGCAAGTCCAACATCTTCCCTAAATCTCTTTTTTTTGGGAGCATATCTTCCCTAAATCTCTATATAGGGGACTCCCCTATAAAGATTCTCCCGTAAATTTCTTTAACTCAAACATCACCGCATTTACTTTATCTAAACCCCCCATATTTCAATCTCCTACATTTTATTGGAACTACCAAATTCATATGTTCATCGTTATAATACCATACATTTTTAGTTGAATGGTCAATTTCATATGTCCATCATTCTCATATTTTATTTTATTTTGAATTTGTTATGAGACAGAAATGAAATAACCAAAAAACAACTATTTTACTCTATATAAGATACAAACGAAACAACCAAAAACCACACATTTTCAGCGGCAAAACATACCCGTACCGATTGACAGTCCGATTCGAGCGGGGCAGTCATCATTCCACATGCATGTGGACCTAGAGCTTCAAAGGCACGCTCTCGCTTCCGCCTGCATAGCACTGGCCACATGTTCCATCAGACCAGCTCCTAATCCCACGTCCTCACAATTATCCCTCATAAGAAACCCCAGCCACTATCATTGCTGCTTCACGGAAGGCTCCAGCAACAATCATTCTGAGGACGTCGCCCATTGGTTTCTGCCATGCTCTCTGCTCCAAGTATCGGCTGGCTTTTCTGGTTCGTACAGAATATAAGGGATTCTGAAGCCCAATATCTGTCGTTTGCTTCCGTCTCCTCTACAGGCGGCTCCACCACCTCCATAGCATGCAAGTAACCAGCACCCATTGATCTCCCATTCTAAAGTAGTACGTGCTTCTTTAGCATCCATGCAGCTACACATGTGGACGTAGTCCTTCTAGCTCTAAACTTCTCCATAGTTTCTTGACTTCCTTGCATCTTATGAACGGGGCCGTCCTCATCTAATCTTTTATGGGCTAGCCTTCACAAGAACTGCAGCACTTTTGGTTGACATGGTACCTCCCAGATTATTTTCTCAGCCATCCTCGTTACCAGGTTGTCACTTGTTGCCGGGATAGTGACATGTGTAGACGAACCTGGAAAGGGTGAGATTGATAACGCAGCACCTACTCCCAAGTGAAAAAAAAAAAGATGGAGATTGGTCACGCAGAGGTTGATGCAGGTGACGTTGTCGCGCTACCACATTAGCTCCTCACCGCATCGCGAGTTGCCACACCCCACCTCAACCAACCCGCAGGCTGCAGCACAACAAGCACATATATGTTCAGAATTCAGAGTCCCTTACGAGTCACGACTGACCTCTAGAATAAGGAGAAGACGTAGGGGATCATGAACTGGGAAGGGGAAGGAGAAGAACGGGCGTGGCCAGCGGCCGCATCGACTCTGTTTCTGCTTGACTAGACAAGCCCGGCAGCGGCAGCCCCAGGAGGACATAGCTCTCGCCCACCCCTCCTCGACACCATGGGCATAATAGCTTCGGGCGGCAGCCCCAGGAGGACAGAGCTCTCGCCCACCCCTCCTCGACACCATGGGCATAATAGCTTCGGGCGGCAGCAGCGAATCCCTGGGTGTCGCGCAACGTTGACCTTGGGGCATCGCTGGCGGCAGGTCATGGACGGAGAGAGCGCGTCCATCTGCCGTTCGGGGAGGCTTCTGGCGGCGGCCACATCGGAGATGGGATAGGGGAATCAATTAGCATCGGTTTTTTAGCAGAGTTTCCATACAAAACCAACGTGGGAGAGGACGTGAAAAGAAAAACAATCACGCGCAGGTGCGGGAGGGCTCGACGAAAGGTAGGATGGGAGACGGAACCTTACGTTTATTTTAGGTAGTAGAGATTCCATACAAAACCAACGTGAGAGAGGACGTGAAAAGAAAAACAATCACGCGCAGGTGCGGGAGGGCTCGACAAAACGTAGGACGGGAGACGGAACCTTACATTTATTTTAGGTAGTAGAGATTAGCCGGTATAACTACATTTCTAATCTCAGGGTGGTGAGGCAAGCGTTGAGGAGGGTGCTACAACGGCAGACGTGGGTAGGCCACTACAGCCAGCATTAGTCGGAACATCTGTTGTTGAATCCATTTAATTTGGATCAATGGTCGCACGAGGTGAATGCTCGACCTCAACTACGAGGGACATGGCTAGGGATCATGCGGTCTCTGCAATGGATACTTTTTAAAATTGGTATGATAATTTTTTAATATTGTGGTCAAAATGTGGTTACAGTGAGGACATCGATGTGTGCATCGTCGACTTACATTTGTGGGTTCAATGGACAGTACCTTCCATCGCCCCTCAGTAAGGTCGGACATACTAGCTAAAACGTCATCTGGAATTTTATCAATTTATGGGCCAGCCTAATAACAATTTCAGAAATTCCTAATAAATCCTAGAGGCACACTTAGCCCATTCGTGCAAGGCAAGGGACATTACTAAAGTTTAGTCCCACATTGCTAGTTTAAAGGGAGTTGGACCTCTTTATAAGGGAGGTTCTTTCCCCACATTTATGAGTATGAGAACAAGAGGGACATCCACGCGCGCTCCTCCTCCGCCGCCCGCCGCGGGAATGAGCCGAGAAGATGTCTAAATTTTTGCCACGCACTACGGGTATACGAAAGGTCACTCAGGAGCTGGAAAGTTTTTGCTATAGTGGATACTGAATACTCCGAAACCGCACCACTTTGAGTCCTGTACTGGAGAAGGGTGATAATTCCCCAACGTCGACAACCTCCTCGACGACATGGCTGGCGAGGATGTCGACCCCAAGTCCAGTACTGCTGCTGCTGTCCCGTATGTGATCTTCTCCTTCCTGTTCGAGGTTCTGCTACAGTACCTTGTTCTGGTGTTTTCCCCAGATATATTAGGTTCAACATCATATACTCTACTGCCTGCTCTAGATATGCTAGGCTACAGTTCATATTTACATATGCCTTTTACCTTCTCTCTGTCAGAACGCATGACTTATTTTATCTCTATTATATTAGTCATGCTTTATCTAGTTTTTCTATTAGCAAAATTATTTGGTAAATTGCTCATATTTCCAACAATCCAAAAACCTTATTATAGGCAGTTTACACCAAGTGGTTTTGCTGCTTCCATGAGACCTCCTATGTTTGAGGGTATCCACTATAAGAGGTGGTGCGTGAGAGCAGTCTTATGGTTTCAAACCATGAGTTGCTATGACGGCACTCTTGGCAAACCTGAGGGAGAGCTTGATGCTCAACAGGCACAAGCTTTTCAGAAAATGGATACTCTGTTTAAGGCTGCTCTCTTGAGTGTTCATGGTGAGAACATAGTTGATGCTTATGCGTCAATTGATAATGGAAAAGATATGTGGGATGCACTCGAGGCCAAGTTTGGGGTCTCGAATGCTGGCACTGAGCTGTACATCATGGAGCAATTCTATGATTACAGGGTGACTGAAGAGCGCTCCGTGGTTGAGCAAGCTCATGAGATACAGTCATTTGCTAGAGAACTTGAGCACTTCAGTTGTATGCTACCGGACAAGTTTGTTGCCGGAGGTATGATCACTAAGCTTCCTCCATCGTGGAGGAACTTTGCTACCTTACTGAAACATAAGAAACAGGAGTTTTCCGTCCCGGATCTCATTGGCACTCTTGATGTGGAAGAAAAGGCGAGAGCAAAAGACACATGTGCTTGAGGTATTGAGGGAGGATCTAGTGCCAATGTGGTACAGAAGAAGAACTTCCAGCCCCACAAGTTCAAGAACAATGGCAAGTTTGATAGTAAAGCAAAGTTTGATGGGAAGAACAAGGCTGTGCAACACATGAACTTAAAGAAGAAGAATGACAAGAAGAAAGGTGCTTGTCATGTGTGTGGGGATCCTGATCATTGGGCTCCTAGTTGCCCTAATCGCTGATACGTCTCCAACGTATCTATAATTTTTGATTGCTCCATGCTATATTATCTACTGTTTTGGACATTATTGGGCTTTATTATTCACTTTTATATTATTTTTGGGACTAACCAATTAACCGGAGGCCCAGCCCAGAATTGTTGTTTTTTGCCTATTTCAGAGTTTCGCAGAAAAGGAATATCAAACGGAGTCCAAACGGAATGAAACCTTCGGGAACGTGATTTTTAGGAAGAATATGATCCAACAGACTTGGACCCTACATCAAGAAACAAAAGAGGAGGCCACGAGGTAGGGGGCGCGCCTACCCCACCCCCCCCCCCCCCCCCCGGGAGAGCCCTCCACCCTCGTGGGCCCCCTGTTGCTCCACCGACGTACTCCTTCCTCCTATATATACCTACGTACCCCCAAACGATCAGATACGGAGCGAAAAACCTAATTCCACCGCCGCAACCTTCTGTACCCACGAGATCCCATCTTGGGGCCTGTTCCGGAGCTCCGCCGGAGGGGGCATCGATCACGGAGGGCTTCTACATCAACACCATAGCCCCTCCGATGAAGTGTGAGTAGTTTACCTCAGACCTTCGGGTCCATAGTTAGTAGCTAGATGGCTTCTTCTCTCTTTTTGGATCTCAATACAATGTTCTCCCCGTCTCTCGTGGAGATCTATCGATGTAATCTTCTTTTGCGGTGTGTTTGTTGAGACCGATGAATTGTGGGTTTATGATCAAGTTTATCTATGAACAATATTTGAATCTTCTCTGAATTCTTTTATGTATGATTGGTTATCTTTGCAAGTCTCTTCGAATTATCAGTTTGGTTTGGCCTACTAGATTGATCTTTCTTGCAATGGGAGAAGTGCTTAGCTTTGGGTTCAATCTTGCGGTGTCCTTTCCCAGTGACAGTAGGGGCAGCAAGGCACGTATTCTATTGTTGCCATCGAGGATAACAAGATGGGGTTTTTTTTATCATATTGCATGAATTTATCCCTCTACATCATGCCATCTTGCTTAAGGCGTTACTCTGTTTTTATGAACTTAATACTCTAGATGCATGCTGGATAGCGGTCGATGAGTGGAGTAATAGTACTAGATGCAGGCAGGAGTCGGTCTACTTGTCTCGGACGTGATGCCTATATACATGATCGTACCTAGATACTCTCATAACTATGCTCAATTCTGTCAATTGCTCAACAGTAATTCGTTCACCCACCGTAAAATACTTATGCTCTCGAGAGAAGCCACTAGTGAAACCTATGGCCCCTGGGTCTATCTTCATCATATTAATCTTCCAGCACTTAGTTATTTCCTATGCTTTTTACTTTGCTTTTATTTTACTTTGCATCTTTATCACAAAAATACCAAAAATATTATCCTATCATATCTATCAGATCTCACTCTCGTAAGTGACCGTGAAGGGATTGACAACCCCTTATCCCGTTGGTTGCGAGGATTTATTTGTTTTGTGTAGGTGCGAGGGACTCACGCGTAGCCTCCTACTAGATTGATACCTTGGTTCTAAAAAACCGAGGGAAATACTTACGCTACTTTGCTGCATCACCCTTTCCTCTTCAAGGGAAAACCAACGCAGTGCTCAAGAGGTAGCAAGAAGGATTTCTGGCGCCGTTGCCGGGGAGGTCTACGCAAAAGTCAACATACCAAGTACCCATCACAATCCCTTATCTCCCGCATTACATTATTTGCCATTGTCCTCTCATTTTCCTCTCACCCACTTCACCCTTGCCGTTTTATTCGCCCTCTCTTTTTCGTTCGCCTCTTTTTCGCTTGCTTTTTGTTTGCTCGTGTGTTGGATTGCTTGTTTGTCACGATGGCTCAAGATAATACCAAATTATGTGACTTTACCAATACCAACAATAATGATTTCCTTAGCACTCCGATTGCTCCTCTTACCAATACTGAATCTTGTGAAATCAATGCTGCTTTGTTGAATCTTGTCATGAAAGATCAATTCGCCGGCCTTCCTAGTGAAGATGCCGCTACTCATCTAAATAGCTTCGTTGATTTGTGTGGTATGCAAAAGAAGAAAGATGTTGATAATGATATTGTTAAATTGAAGCTATTTCCTTTTTCTCTTAGAGATCGTGCTAAAGCTTGATTTTCGTCTTTGCCTAAAAATAGTATTGATTCATGGAATAAGTGCAAAGATGCTTTTATCTCTAAGTATTTTCCTCCCGCTAAGATCATCTCTCTTAGAAACGATATTATGAATTTTAAGCAACTTGATCATGAACATGTTGCACAAGCTTGGGAGAGGATGAAACTAATGATACATAATTGCCCTACTCATGGTTTGAATTTGTGGATGATTATACAAAAAAATTATGCCGGATTGAATTTTGCTTCTAGAAATCTTTTAGATTCGGCCGCGGGAGGCACTTTTATGGAAATCACTTTAGGAGAAGCTAATAAACTCCTAGATAATATTATGGTTAATTATTCTCAATGGCACACTGAAAGATCTACTAATAAAAAAGTGCATGCGATAGAAGAAATTAATGTTTTGAGTGGAAAGATGGATGAACTTATGAAATTATTTGCTAGTAAGAGTGTTTCTTCTGATCCTAATGATATGCCTTTGTCTACTTTGATTGAGAATAATAATGAATCTATGGATGTGAATTTTGTTGGTAGGAACAATTTTGGTAACAACGCGTATAGAGGAAACTTTAATCCTAGGCCTTATCCTAGCAATTCCTCTAATAATTATGGTAATTCCTACAACAACTCTTATGGAAATTTTAATAAGATGCCCTCTGAATTTGAGACTAGTGTTAAAGAGTTTATGAATTCGCAAAAGAATTTCAATGCTTTGCTTGAAGAGAAATTGCTTAAAGTTGATGAATTGGCTAGAAACGTTGATAGAATTTCTCTTGATGTTGATTCTTTAAAGCTTAGATCTATTCCTCCTAAGCATGATATCAATGAGTCCCTCGAAGCCATGAGAATTTCCATTGATGAGTGCAAAGAAAGAACCGCTAGGATGCATGCTAAGAAAGATTTTTTTATGAAAATGTGTTCTTCAAATTTCTATGAAAATAAAGATGAAGATCTAAAAGTTATCGATGTGTCCACTATTAAATCTTTGTTTTGCAATATGAATCTTGATAATGATGAGACTGAATATGATCCACCTTTACCTAGAAGGCGTTCCAAAAATTCGGAGTTTTTAGATCTTGATGCTAAAATTGATAAAAGTGGGATTGAAGAAATCAAAACCCTAGATGTTAATAAACCCACTATTTTGGATTTCAAGGAATTTAATTATGATAATTGCTCTTTGATAGATTGTATTTCCTTGTTGCAATCCGTGCTAAATTCTCCTCATGCTTATAGTCAAAATAAAGCTTTTACCAAACATATCGTTGATGCCTTGATACAATCTTATGAAGAAAACTTGAGTTGGAAGTTTCTATCCATAGAAAACTTTATGATGAGTGGGAACCTACTATTAAAATTAAGATTAAGGATCATGAGTTCTATGCTTTATGTGATTTGGGTGCTAGTGTTTCCACTATTCCCAAAACTTTGTGCGATTTGCTAGATTTCCGTGATTTTGATGATTGCTCTCTAAACTTGCACCTTGCGGATTCCACTATTAAGAAACCTATGGGAAGAATTAATGATGTTCTTATTGTTGCAAATAGGAACTATGTGCCCGTAGATTTTATTGTTCTCGATATAGATTGCAATCCTTCATGTCATATTATTCTTGGTAGACCTTTCCTTAGAACGATTGGTGCAATTATTGATATGAAGGAAGGGAATATTAGATTCCAATTTCCATTAAAGAAAGGCATGGAACACTTCCCTAGGAAGAAAATAAAATTACCATATGAATCTATTATGAGAGCCACTTATGGATTGCCTACCAAAGATGGCAATACCTAGATCTATCCTTGCTTTTATGCCTAGCTAGGGGCGTTAAACGATAGCGCTTGTTGGGAGGCAACCCAATTTTATTTTTAGTTTTTTTGCTTTTTGCTTCTGTTTAGGAATAAATATTTGTTCTAGCCTCTGGTTAGATTTTTTTTATGTTTGAATTAGTGTTTTGCCAAGTTAAACCTATAGGATCTTCTTGGATGATAGTTATTTGATCTTGCTGTAATTTCCAGAAACTTTCTGTTCACAAAAATAATTGTTAAAAATCACCAGGACGTGATAAAATACTGATTCCAATTGATGCTGATCAATAAACAAATTGTCTAGGTCGTCCTATTTTGGCTGATTTTTTGGAGTTCCAGAAGTTTGCGTTAGTTACAGATTACTATAGACTGTTCTGTTTTTGACAGATTCTGTTTTTCGTGTGTTGTTTGCTTATTTTGATGAATCTATGGCTAGTAAAAGAGTTTATAAACCATAGAGAAGTTGTAATACAGTAGGTTTAACACCAATATAAATAAAGAATGAGTTCATTACAGTACCTTGAAGTGGTCTTTTGTTTTCTTTCGCTAACGGAGCTCACGAGATTTTCTGCTGAGTTTTGTGTTGTGAAGTTTTCAAGTTTTGGGTGAAAGATTAGATGGATTATGGAACAAGGAGTGGCAAGAGCCTAAGCTTGGGGATTCCCATGGCACCCCCAAGATAATCTAAGGACACCAAAAAGCCAAAGCTTGGGGATGCCAGGCATCCCCTCTTTCGTCTACTTCCATCGGTAACTTTACTTGGAGCTATATTTTTATTCACCACATGATATGTGTCTTGCTTGGAGCGTCTTGTATGATTTGAGTCTTTGCTTTTTAGTTTACCATAATCATCCTTGCTGTACACACCTTTTGAGAGAGCCATACATGATTTGGAATTTGTTAGAATACTCTATGTGCTTCGCTTATATCTTTTGAGTTATATAGTTTTGCTCTAGTGCTTCACTTATATCTTTTAGAGCACAGTGTTGGATTTGTTTTATAGAAACTATTGATCTCTCATGCTTCACATAGATTATTTTGAGAGTCTTAAATAGCATGGTAATTTTCTTAAATAATCCTAATATGCTTGGTATTCAAGATAGTAAAAGAAAAGTTCTTATGAGTGTGTTGAATACTAAGAAAACTTTGATGCTTGATAATTGTTTTGAGATATAAAGATGGTGATACTAGAGTCATGCTAGTTGAGTAGTTGTGAATTTGATAAATACTTGCGTGAAAGTTTGTGATTCCCGTAGCATGCACGTATGGTGAACCGTTATGTGATGAAGTCGGAGCATGATTTATTTATTGATTGTCTTCCTTATGAGTGGCGGTCGGGGACGAGCGATGGTCTTTTCCTACCAATCTATCCCCCTAGGAGCATGCGCGTAATACTTTGCTTTGATAACTTGTAGATTTTTGCAATAAGTATATGAGTTCTTTATGACTAATGATGAGTCCATGGATTATACGCACCCTTCTTCCTTCCACCATTGCTAGCCTCTCTAATGCCACACACTTTTCGCCGGTATCATACACCCACCATAAACCTTCCTCAAAACAGCCACCATACCTACCTATCATGGCATTTCCATAGCCATTCCGAGATATATTGGCATGCAACTTTCCACCGTTCCGTTTATTATGACACGCTCCATCATTGTCATATTTCTTTGCATGATCATGTAGTTGACATCATATTTGTGGCAAAGACACCGTTCATAATTATTTCATACATGTCACTCTTGATTCATTGCATATCCCGGTACACCGCCGGAGGCATTCATATAGAGTCATATTTTGTTCTAAGTATCGAGTTGTAATTGTTGAGTTGTAAGAAAATAAAAGTGTGATGATCTTCATTTTTAGAGCATTGTCCCAAGTGAGGAAAAGGATGATGGAGACTATGATTCCCCCACAAGTCAGGATGAGACTCCGGGCAAAAAATTAAAAAAAAAAGAGGCCATAAAAAAAGAGAAAGGCCCAAAGAAAAAAAATGAGAGAAAAAGAGAGAAGGGACAATGTTACTATCCTTTTACCACACTTGTGCTTCAAAGTAGCACCATGATCTTCATGATAGAGAGTCTCTCATTTTGTCACTTTCATATACTAGTGGGAATTTTTCATTATAGAACTTGGCTTGTATATTCCAATGATGGGTTTCCTCAAAATGCCCTAGGTCTTCGTGAGCAAGCGAGTTGGATGCACACCCACTTAGTTTCTTTTGTTAAGCTTTCATATACTTATAGCTCTAGTTCATCCGTTGCATGGCAATCCCTACTCACTCACATTGATATCTATTGATGGGCATCTCCATAGCCCGTTGATACGCCTAGTTGATGTGAGACTATCTTCTCCCTTTTTGTCTTCTCCACAACCACCATTCTATTCCACATATAGTGCTATGTCCATGGCTCACGCTCATGTATTGCGTGAAGATTGAAAAAGTTTGAGAATGTCAAAAGTATGAAACAATTGCTTGGCTTGTCATCGGGGTTGTGCATGATTTAAATACTTTGTGTGGTGAAGATAGAGCATAGCCAGACTATATGATTTTGTAGGGATAACTTTCTTTGGCCATGTTATTTTGAGAAGACATAATTGCTTTGTTAGTATGCTTGAAGTATTATTATTTTTATGTCAAAATTAAACTTTTGTCTTGAATCTTTCGGATCTGAATATTCATACCACAATTAAGAAGAATAACATTGAAATTATGCCAAGTAGCACTCCGCATCAAAAATACAGTTTTTATCATTTACCTACTCGAGGACGAGTAGGAATTAAGCTTGGGGATGCTTGATACGTCTCCAACGTATCTATAGTTTTTGATGGCTCCATGCTATATTATCTACTGCTTTGGACATTATTGGGCTTTATTATTCACTTTTATATTATTTTTAGGACTAACCTATTAACCGAAGGCCCAGCCCAGAATTGCTGTTTTTTGCCTATTTCAGAGTTTCACAGAAAAGGAATATCGAATGGAGTCCAAACGGAATGAAACCTTCGGGAACGTGATTTTTAGGAAGAATATGAACCAGGAGACTTGGACCCTACGTCAAGAAACAAAACAGGAGGCCACGAGGTAGGGGGGCGCGCCTACCCCCCCCCCCCCCCCCAGGGTGCGCCCTCCACCCTCGTGGGCCCCCTGTTGCTCCACCGACGTACTCCTTCCTCCTATATATACCTACGTACCCCCAAATGATCAGATACGGAGCCAAAAACCTAATTCCACCGCCGCAACCTTCTGTACCCATGAGATCCCATCTTGGGGCCTGTTCCGGAGCTCCGCCGGAGGGGGCATCGATCACGGAGGGCTTCTACATCAACACCATAGCCCCTCCGATGAAGTGTGAGTAGTTTACCTCAGACCTTTGGGTCCATAGTTAGTAGCTAGATGGCTTTTTCTCTCTTTTTGGATCTCAATACAATGTTCTCCCCCTCTCTCGTGGAGATCTATTCGATGTAATCTTGTTTTGCAGCATGTTTGTTGAGACCGATGAATTGTGGGTTTATGATCAAGTTTATCTATGAACAATATTTGAATCTTCTCTGAATTCTTTTATGTATGATTGGTTATCTTTGCAAGTCTCTTCGAATTATCAGTTTGGTTTGGCCTACTAGATTCATCTTTCTTGCAATGGGAAAAGTGCTTAGCTTTGGGTTCAATCTTGAAGTGTCCTTTCCCAGCGACAGTAGGGGCAGCAAGGCACGTATTCTATTGTTGCCATCGATGATAACAAGATGGGGTTTTTATCATATTGCATGAATTTATCCCTCTACATCATGTCATCTTGCTTAAGGCGTTACTCTGTTTTTATGAACTTAATACTCTAGATGCATGCTGGATAGCGGTCGATGAGTGGAGTAATAGTAGTAGATGCAGGCAGGAGTCGGTCTACTTGTCTCGGACGTGATGCCTATATACATGATCATACCTAGATACTCTCATAACTATGCTCAATTCTGTCAATTGCTCAATAGTAATTGGTTCACCCACCGTAAAATACTTATGCTCTCGAGAGAAGCCACTAGTGAAACCTATTGCCCCCGGGTCTATCTTCATCATATTAATCTCCCAACACTTAGTTATTTCCTATGCTTTTTACTTTGCTTTTATTTTACTTTGCATCTTTATCACAAAAATACCAAAAATACTATCCTGTCATATCTATCAGATCTCACTCTCGTAAGTGACCGTCAAGGGATTGACAACCCCTTATCGCGTTGGTTGCGAGGATTTATTTGTTTTGTGTAGGTGCGAGGGACTCGCGCGTAGCCTCCTACTGGATTGATACCTTGGTTCTCAAAAAACTGAGGTAAATACTTACGCTACTTTGTTGCATCACCCTTTCCTCTTCACGGGAAAACCAACGCAGTGCTCAAGAGGTAGCAATTGCTATGACAAGCGTCATCCTGGGAAAGGCGGCAAGACCGCTAATGTTGTCATCAGAGACACTGACATGAAGGATGCTGGGTATGGTATATTTCCCACTATTCTTTCAGTATGTCATTCTCCTGATTGGTTGATTGACACGGGTGCTAATGTGCATGTATGCGGTGATATTTCCATGTTTTCGTCTTATCAGACCACAGGGACTTCAACCGTGCTGATGGGCAACGGTTCAAGTGCTTCTGTTCGTGGTGTTGGCACGGTCGATCTGAAGTTTACTTCGGGGAAGATCGTGTGGCTGAAGAACGTGCATTATGTCCCCTCCGTCAATAAAAATCTTGTTAGCGGATCTCTTCTGTGTAGAGATGGCTACAAGCTTGTCTTTGAGTCAATTAAATTTGTAATATCCAAGTATGCAACTTTTGTTGGTAAAGGCTATGAGTCAGGAGGCTTGTTTCGTTTATCCTTATCAGACGTTTGCAATAAAGTTGTTAATCATGTTTGCAACAATAGTGAATCAAATGTGTGGCATTCACGTCTTTGTCATGTTAACTTTGGTTGCATGTCGCGACTAGCAAAGTTGAACTTAATCCCTAGTTTCACCACTGTCAAGGGATCTAAGTGTCAAGTGTGTGTGCAAGCTAAGCAACCTCGTAAGTCTCACACGACTGCGGAAACGAGAAATCTTGCACCACTAGAGCTCATACATTCAGATCTATGTGAAATGAATGGTGTTTTGACAAAAGGTGGAAAGAAATATTTTATGACGTTAATTGACGACTTCACTAGATACTGTCGTGTGTATCTTCTGAAATCTAAGGATGAGGCTTTGAACTTTTTCAAGATCTATAAAGCTGAAGTGGAAAACCAACTTGATTGAAAAATCAAGAGGCTTAGGCCCGACCGTGGTGGAGAGTATTTTTTCCAATGAATTTGATGCTTTTTGTGCGGAACATGGTATAATCCATGAGAGGACGCCTCCCTACTCATCTCAGTCAAATGGGGTGGCCGAAAGAAAGAACCGTACTCTAACTTATTTGGCTAACGCCATGTTAGACACTTCGTGTCTCTCCAAGGCATGGTGGGGGGAGGCGATATTGATAGCATGTCATGTCCTAAACCGAGTCCCCACAAAGAACAAAGAGATAACTCCATTCGAGGAATGGGAGAAGAAAAGGTTAAAACTCTCTTATCTGCGAACATGGGGTTGTTTGGCGAAAGTCAATGTTCCAATTCCAAAGAAGCGGAAGCTTGGACCAAAGACTGTGGATAGTGTTTTCCTGGGATATGCTTTTCATAGCATTGGCTATAGATTCTTGGTTGTAAAATCTGAGGTACCTGACATGCATGTCGGTACGATCATGGAGTCGAATGATGCGACTTTCTTTGAAGATATCTTTCCCATGAAGGATATGGCTACCTCATCTAATCAGGAGATGCCTAGTTCATCGAATCAGGAACCAGTTACAATTACCGAACCTGCAATTTCGATGGAACACTTTGAAAGTCCTGTGGAGGAGAACAATGAAGTTCCTACTAGGAGCAAGAGACAGAGGACTGCAAAGTCCTTTGGTGATGATTTTCTTGTGTATCTCATAGATGACACTCCCAGTTCTATTTCAGAGGCCTATGCATCTGAAGATGCTGACTATTGGAAGGAAGCGGTTCATAGCGAGATGGATTCCATCTTGGCGAATGAAACTTGGGAGATAACTGATCGTCCTTATGGGTGCAAACCTATAGGATGCAAATGGGTATTCAACAAGAAGCTTAGGCCTGATGGTACTATTGAAAAGTACAAGGCTCGGCTCGTGGCTAAGGGTTATACCCAAAAGGAAGGTGAAGACTTCTTTGATACTTACTCACCTGTGGCTCGACTGACCACTATTCGAGTTCTACTTTCACTATCTGCCTCACATGGTCTTCTCGTTCATCAAATGGATGTTAAGACTGCTTTCCTAAATGGAGAGTTGGACGAGGAAATTTATATGGAACAACCAGATGGGTTTGTAATAGACGGTCAGGAAGGGGAAGTGTGCAAGTTGCTGAAGTCTTTGTATGGACTCAAGCAAGCACCCAAACAGTGGCATGAGAAGTTTGAAAGAACTTTAACAGCTGCAGGCTTTGTTGTAAACGAAGCTGACAAATGTGTATACTATCGCCATGGTGGGGGCGAGGGAGTTATCCTTTGCTTGTATGTTGACGACATACTGATTTTCGGAACAAATCTGAATGTTATTAAGGAGGTCAAGAATTTTCTATCTCGCTGTTTTGAGATGAAGGATTTAGGAGTGGCTGATGTCATTCTGAACATCAAGTTGTTGAGAGACGATGATGATGGGATTACATTGCTTCAATCTCACTATGTGGAAAAGATCTTGAGTCGCTTTGGCTATAGTGATTGCAAGCCCTCTCCAACACCATATGATGCGAGTGTGTTACTTCGAAAAAATCGAAGAATTGCTAGAGATCAATTGAAATATTCTCATATTATTGGCTCACTTATGTACTTAGCCAGTGCTACAAGGCCTGACATCTCTTTTGCTGTTAGCAAACTAAGTCGGTTTGTCTCAAAACCAGGAGATGTACATTGGAAAGCTCAAGAGAGAGTTTTGCGTTATTTGAAAGGCACTGCGAATTATGGAATTCACTACACTGGGCACCCAAAGGTGCTTGAAGGGTATAGTGCCTCAAACTGGATCTCAGATGCTGATGAGATAAAGGCCACGAGCGGATATGTATTCACTCATGGAGGCGGCGCAGTTTCTTGGAAGTCTTGCAAGCAGACCATCTTAACGAGGTCAACAATGGAAGCAGAACTCACAGCACTAGATACAGCTACGGTCGAAGCAGATTGACTTCGCCGGCTCTTGAATGACTTGTCGGTTGTTGAGAAACCTGTACCGGGTATCCTTATGAACTACGACAATCAAAATGTGATCACGAAAGTGAGCAGCTCAAAGGATAACATGAAGTCATCAAGACACGTTCAGAGAAGGTTAAAGTCTGTCAGGAAAATGAGAAACTCCGGAGTTATTGCATTGCATTATATCCAAACGTCTAAAAATCTGGCAGATCCTTTTACTAAGGGTCTATCACGTAATGTGATAGATAATGCATCGAGGGAGATGGGTATGAGACCCACAATATGAGTTGTTCACAGTGGTAACCTATTCTTTGTGATCGGAGATCCCGTGAATTAGATGTGGAAGACAAGCTGTTGATCAACTGAGAGGAGAGTATCCTTACTATTAACAATACCACTCCATGAAGATGCAATACTCTCCTAAAACTGCATGGCACGTTGATGTATATCTTAATGTGTTCTAAGTTGCTCATTTAAGCAGAGATGTTGTCCTGCAGAACATCTTTTAAAGAACACACCTATATGAGTCTGATTGTTAAATGTCGCAATCTATTAGAGTAGGGTTCTCTCTAGTAAACTCATGAAAGGTCTCGGAGTATGACGCATAAGCTCCACCCGCGGGGAAGACCCACGGTAGCCACGTATCGGTCAAGGCTTTATGTGAAGCTAGATTCGCAAAAAACTTGCAGTTCAAGGCCCAGTCCACTGTTCAAGTTGCTTACTAGTGTAGCATAGAGTTCTAGGTGGAAGTTCAACTTAACAGTCTCCACTGCAGTACCGGTATATAAAACAGTGTTTTGGACCTAAAGGCAAATTCTATGTGCCTCTAGGATCTGGTGGGGGATTGCTGGAATTTTATCTATTTATGGGCCAGCCCAATAACAATTTCAGAAATTCCTAATAAATCCTAGAGGCCCACTTAGTCCATTCGTGCAAGGCAAGGGACACTACTAAAGTTTAGTCCCACATTGCTAGTTTAGAGGGAGTTGGACCTCTTTATAAGGGAGGTTCTTTCCCCACATGTATGAGCATGAGAACAAGAGGGACATCCACGCGCGCTCCTCCTCCGCCGCCCGCCTCGCCACGCCACGCCTCGCCACGACGCGACGCGACGCTCCGTGGGTTGCGGGAATGAGCCGAGCCGATGTCTAAATTTTTGCCACGCACTACGGGTATACGAAAGGTCACTCAGGAGCTGGAAAGTTTTTGCTATAGTGGATACTGAATACGAACGCTGCACCCTTCGGCTGCTGCCGGTTCGTTCGCAGCCTCTCGCCTCCTTCTCTTGCGCCTATAAAAGGGAGGTCGCTCCTCTCAAAGAGACGCACCAGAACTTCTTCCTCTCGCCACCGGTTCCATTCTCTAAGCTGTTGCAGTCTTCCTCATCCCGGCTTGCGGCGTGCACCGCGAGTTGGGACAGTAGGCCTCCGAAACCGCACCACTTTGAGTCCTGTACGGGAGAAGGTGTTAAGGTTTTTGGGGAGCGCTCTGCGCGACTACTGACTCCTTCGTCACGGACGCTCCGGACTCCGACGACTACTTCCCCGACGACGACTTCTTCCCCAACGTCGACAACCTCCTCGACGACATGGCTGGCGAGGATGTCGACCCCAAGTCCAGTACTGCTGCTATTGTCCCGTATGTGATCTTCTCCTTCCTGTTTGAGGTTCTGCTATAGTACCTTGTTCTGGTGTTTGCCCTAGATATATTAGGTTCTACATCATATATGCAACTACCTCTACTGTCTGCTCTAGATATGCTAGGCTACAGTTCATATTTACATATGCCTTTTACCTTCTCTCTGTCAGAACGCATGACTTATTTTATCTCTACTATATTAGTCATGCTTTATCTAGTTTTTCTATTAGCAAAATTATTTGGTAAATTGCTCATATTTTAAACAATCAGTTCATTCTTCGATTGATGTTACCCAAAAAAACTTTCGCCCCGCTTTATATATAAAGCAATGACCAACAACAATCCGGTACGAACGCATGCCACCACAACACACGCACACACCCAAGGCAAATATACATAGGCGCTGAGCGCAATAACACCACCCCAAGCACTACAGGAGCCGCCGGGTCCTAGGCCGTGAACACACCACCGGGAAGAGATGAAGCCGCATACGGGGTACCGTGGGCTCCAAGGCGGCGCCTTCAGGAAGGATACGACACCGGAGCGCTGCCACCGCCCGACCCGAGGGTCAGAGTTTCCCCTGAAGCAACACGACGGGCAATAATGGCCGCGACAATGCCTTCAAGAAGGAAGCATGCTTCGCCGCCGCCGGTCCGTCCGTAGATAGAATAGGTTTTCACCCCGGCCAATACTCACCGCCCCTGAACGCCACACCCCGACGACCATGCCGCCCACACAACCATGGTCACCAGGCAGCACCAAGCCCCGGGCTTTGCCCAAGAGCACTGCGACACCACCACCAGGGCCGCCGCCCCGGCATCCAAGACCTCGACGCCACCTCACCCGCCACCGAAGGCTACCCCAACCAAAGGAACGAGTGGAAAGGCCCCGCCTTTAGCACTCATGAGCTGCCCCCAGCGCCGAGACTCAATAGGCCGGCCAAAACTGGCCTCCATCGGCCCGTCCTGCTGCCAGGCGCGAGACAAGTCCGGTCCTGCTGCCGGGCGTGATACGAGCTCAGTCCTGCTGCCGAGCGCGAGACGAGCTCAGTCCTGCTGCCGGGCGCGAGACGAGTCCGGTCCTGCTGTCAGGCGCGAGAGCGATGGACCGCAACTGGGAGAGGGCCAACCCTTTGATGAAGGTAACGTCCGAACGACGATAAGAGGAATCGAAGGTCGACAAGGGTGCTCACAAACCGACCGACGCCGAAGAAGTCCAGCCGCCGCCGTGAAACAGCGCAGACCACCGCCATGAGCCACCACCACGCCGTGGCAGCCCACATCCACGCCGGGACCCCGAGGGGCAGCCCCGAGCCTTCCTGCAGCAGGAACGCCACCACCCTCGCCACCAAAGGTCGCCGCACGCAAGGGCCGGCTGAAGCCCACACCGCCGCGAGCGCCACCACCAGCAATCACACATTGTCATGCTGACCTCTGCATTTTTTGTTTTGCTCAGATACTGCTGGATCAGCTTCGAAAAAGAATTGCGTGTTAGATTGTCATCATGATGGGTACAATGGAGACCTGCCAAATTTCATGTACTTCGAGATCCTGGAGTGAGACAGTGAAGCGTAGTTCGAATTTGTTACAGGGCGGTCAAATCTTTTGACCCTGCTATGCGTGCGTTGGTTAATGGAAGTTCCCCCGCCCTCTGAGAGACTTTTGTGGGGCACCTCTGGATTTGAATCCCTTGTGTGGGTAGTTTAATGTGGACCACGGATTTGAATTTGTACTTCAGGTATAAAAGACTTATTTTATGCTCGGCAGTGCTCGGCAGTTCGATCAGTACTTGTTTCGTGCTAGCACTGTGCCTCTTTTGATATTGCGAGCACCATGCCCACACCAGCCTACAATTGATGTTAGAGCGAACACTATCAAATACAGGGAGGAGGTTATAGGACTTATTCTACTGCCAAAGTGCCACCACAACCTCAACATCGCTTACATGCGTAAAAAAAGACAACACATTGGACGAATAACACCGTAAGATCGTGGGAAGAAACACAACAATGCAGACACATATGGATCCCGACACAACATCTACTCCCAGCTACCTCTGCTTGAACGAGTCAATGTTGCTCCGTCTCTAGGCTTTCAAGCAGTTGGCTACGACAGTGTGCACTCATTGGCACCAGGAATCGGCCTAGGATGTTGTGGAGGCGAGCGGAGGGGCGGGTGACGCTGTAGAAAGGAGGGGAGATGTTGGAAATATGAGCAATTTATCAAATGATTTTATTAACAGGAATACTAGATAAAGCACGACTAGTATAGCAGTGATAAAACAAGTCATGCGAATTGATAAAGAGAAGGTAAACAGCATATTCATATATGAACTGTAACTAAACACATTTAGAGCAGATAGTATAGCAAGTTGCATATATGAAACAGAGTCTAACATATCTAGGGCAAACACTAGAACAAGGAACTGTAGCAGGGTCTCTAACAGAAAGAGGAAGAACACGTACGGGACAGCAGCAGCAGAAGCACTGGACTTGGGGTCGACATCCTCTCCAGCCATGTCGTCGATGAGGTTGTCGACGTCGGGGAAGAAGTCGTCGGATTCCGTGATGGAAAAGTCAGGAGTCGCGCGGAGCGCTCCGCAAAAACCTTATCACCCTTCTCCCGTACAAGACTCAAAGTGGTGCGGTTTCGGAGGCCTACTTTCCCGACTCGCGGTGCACGCCGCAAGCCGGGATGTGGAAGACAGCAGCAGCTCAGAGATGGAACCGATGGCGAGGGAAGGTGTAGTTCTGGTGCGTCTCTCTGGGAGGAGCGACCTGTTGGAAATATGCCCTAGAGGCAATAATAAAATGGTTCTTATTGTATTTCCTTGTTCATGATAATTGTGTATTGTTCATGCTGAAATTGTATTAACTGGAAACCGTAATACATGTGTGAATACATAGACCACAACATGTCCCTAGTAAGCCTCTAGTTGACTAGCTCGTTGATCAATAGATGATTATGGTTTCCCGACCATGGACATTGCATGTCATTGATAACGGGATCACATCATTAGGAGAATGATGTGATGGACAAGACCTAATCCTAAGCATAGCACAAGATCATGTAGTTCGTTTGCTAAGAGTTTTTCTAATGTCAAGTATCATTTCCTTAGACCATGAGATTGTGCAACTCCCGGATACCGTAGGAATGCTTTGGGTGTACCAAACGTCACAACATAACTGGGTGTCTATAAAGGTGCACTACAGGTATCTCCGAAAATGTCTGTTGGGTTGGCACGAATCGAGACTGGGATTTGTCACTCCGTATGACGGAGAGGTATCTCTGGGCCCACTCGGTAATGCATTATCATAATGAGCTCAATGTGACTAATGAGTTAGCCACGGGATCATGCGTTACGGAACGAGTAAAGAGACTTGCCGGTAACGAGATTGAACGAGGTATTGGGATACCGACGATCGAATCTCGGGCAAGTAACATACCGGTGGACAAAGGGAATTGTATACGGGATTGATTGAATCCCCGACATCGTGGTTCATCCGATGAGATCATCGTGGAACATGTGGGAGCCAACATGGGTATCCAGATCCCGCTGTTGGTTATTGACCGGAGAACGCCTCGGTCATGTCTACATGGCTCCCGAACCCGTAGGGTCTACACACTTAAGGTTCGGTGACGCTAGAGTTGTTATGGGAAATAGTATGTGGTTACCGAAGGTTGTTCGGAGTCCCGGATGAGATCCCGGACATGACGAGGAACTCCGGAGTGGTCCGGAGATGAAGATCGATATATTGGACGAAGGGTATTGGAGTCCGGAATTGTGCTGGGAGTACCGGGTGACGACCAGCGTGACCGAAAGGTGTTTCAGAGGCCCCGGCAAGTGTTGGGGGGCCTTATGGGCCAAGGGGAGGGGGCACACCAGCCCACTAAGGGGCTGTGCGCCCCTCCCAACCCCTCTCACGTAACTTGGAGAGGTGGGGGCGCCTCCCCTAGGGCAGCCACCCCTCCCGGCTTGGGGGGCAAGTTTCCTAGGGGTGGGGCGCCCAAACCCATCTAGGGTTTCCCCTGTGGCCGCCACCCCTCCCCTAGGGAACCCTAGGGCGCCTCCTCCACCCCCTTCCCCCTATATATAGTGAGGGAGAGAGAGGGCAGCCGCACCCTTCCCCTGGTGCAGCCCTCTCCTCCTCCAATTCCTCCTCCTCCATAGTGCTTGGCGAAGCCCTGCCGGAGAACCACGAGCTCCACCACCACCACGCCGTCGTGTTGCCGGAGCTTTCCCTCAACTTCTCCTCTCCCCTTGCTGGATCAAGAAGGAGGAGACGTCCCCGGGCTGTATGTGTGTTGAACGCGGAGGCGCCGTCCGTTCGGCGCTAGATCGGATCTTCCGCGATTTGAATCGTCGCGACTACGACTCCATCAACCGAGTTCTTGTAACGCTTCCGCTTAGCGATCTTCAAGGGTATGAAGATGCACTCCCTCTCTCTCTCTCGTTGCTAGCATCTCCTAGATTGATCTTGGTGACACGTAGGAAAATTTTGAATTATTACTACGTTCCCCAACAGTGGCATCATGAGCTAGGTCTATGCATAGATTCTATGCACGAGTAGAACACAAAGTAGTTGTGGGCGATGATTTGTTCAATTTGCTTGCCGTTACTAGTCTTATCTTCATTCGGCGGCATTGTGGGATGAAGCGGCCCCGGACCGACCTTACACGTACACTTACGTGAGACAGGTTCCACTGACTGACATGCACTTGATGCATAAGGTGGCTAGCGGGTGTCTGTCTCTCCCACTTTAGTCGGATCTGATTCGGTGAAGAGGGTCCTTATGAAGGGTAAATAGCAATTGGCATATCACCGTTGTAGCTTTTGCGTAGGTAAGAAACATTCTTGCTAGAAACCCATAGCAGCCACGTAAAACATGCAACAACAATTAGAGGACGTCTAACTTGTTTTTGCAGGGTATGCTATGTGATGTGATATGGCCAAAAGGATGTGACGAATTATATATATGCGATGTATGAGATTGATCATGTTCTTGTAATAGGAATCACGACTTGCATGTCGATGAGTATGACAACCGGCAGGAGCCATAGGAGTTGTCTTAATTTATTGTATGACCTGCGTGTCAATGAAAAATGCCATGTAATTACTTTACTTTATTGCTAACCGCTAGCCATAGTAGTAGAAGTAATAGTTGGCGAGACAACTTCATGAAGACACAATGATGGAGATCATGGTGTCATGCCGGTGACGAAGGTGATCATGCCGCGCCTCGAAGATGGAGATCAAAAGGCGCAAGATGATATTGGCCATATCATGTCACTTTATGATTTGCATGTGATGTTTGTCATGTTTACATCTTATTTGCTTAGAACGACGGTAGCATAAATAAGATGATCCCTCACTAAAATTTCAAGAGATGTGTTCCCCCTAACTGTGCACCGTTGCGAAGGTTCGTTGTTTCGAAGCACCACGTGATGATCGGGTGTGATAGATTCTAACATTCGCATACAACGGGTGTAAGCCAGATTTACACATGCGAAACACTTAGGTTGACTTGACGAGCCTAGCATGTACATACATGGCCTCGGAACACAAGAGACCGAAAGGTCGAACATGAGTCGTATAGTAGATACGATCAACATGAAGATGTTCACCGATGATGACTAGTCCGTCTCACGTGATGATCGGACACGGCCTAGTTGACTCGGATCATGTATCACTTAGATGACTAGAGCGATGTCTATCTAAGTGGGAGTTCATTAAATAATCAGATGAACTTAATTATCATGAACATAGTCAAAAGGTCTTTGCAAATTATGTCATAGCTTACGCTTTAGTTCTACTGTTTAAGATATGTTCCTAGAGAAAATTTAGTTGAAAGTTGACAGTAGCAATTATGCGGACTGGGTCCGTATACTGAGGATTGTCCTCATTGCTGCACAGAAGGCTTATGTCCTTAATGCACCGATCGGTGTGTTGAACCTCGAGCGTCGTCTGTAGATGTTGCGAAACATCTGGCATACACATTTTGATGACTACGTGATAGTTCAGTGCGTAATGCTAACGGTTTAAAATTGTGGCACCAAAGACGTTTTTGAAACGTCACAGAACATATGAGATGTTCCAAAAACTGAAATTGGGATTTCAGACTAGTGCCCACGTCAAGAGGTATGAGACCTCTGACAAGTTTCTTAAGCCTGCAAACTAAGGGAGAAAAGCTCAATCGTTGAGCATGTGCTCAGATTGTCTGAGTACTACAATCGCTTGAATCGAGTGGGAGTTAATCTTCCAGATGAGATAGTTATGGTTCTCCATAGTCACTGCCACCAAGCTATTAGAGCTTCATGATGAACTATAACATATCAGGGATAGACATGATGATCCTTGAGCAACTCGCGATGTTTGACACCGCGAAAGTAGAAATCAAGTAGGAGCATCAATTGTTGATGGTTAGTAAAACCACTAGTTTCAAGAAGGGCAAGGGAAAGAAGGGATACTTCATGAAACGGCAAATCAGTTGCTGCTCTAGTGAAGAAACCAAGGTTGAACCCAAACCCAAGACTAAGTGCTTCTGTAATGAGGGGAATGGTCACTGAAGAACTACCCTAGATACTTGGTAGATGAGAAGGCTGGCAAGGTCGACAGAAGTATTTTGAATATACGTTATACTATTGTGTACTTTACTAGTACTCCTAGTAGCACTAGGGTAATAAATACCGGTTCGGTTGCTAAGTGTTAGTAACTCGAAATAAAAGGCTACGGAGACTAGCTAAAGGTGAGATGACGATATGTGTTGGAAGTGTTTCCAAGGTTGATGTGATCAAACATCGCACGCTCCCTCTACCATCGGGATTGGTGTTAAACCTAAATAATTGTTATTTGGTGTTTGCGTTGAGCATAGACATGATTGGATTATGTTTATCGCAATACGGTTATTCATTTAAGGAGAATAATGGTTACTCTGTTTATTTGAATAATACCTTCAATAGTCTTGCACCTAAAATGAATGGTTTATTGAATCTCGATCGTAGTGATACACATGTTCATGCCAAAAGATATAAGATAGTAATGATAGTACCACATACTTGTGGCACTGCCATTTGAGTCATATTGGTATAAAACGCATGAAGAAGCTCCATGTTGATGGATCTTTGGACTCACTCGTTTTTGAAAACATTGAGACATGCGAACCATGTCTATTGGTATATATGCATGAAGAACTCCATACAGATGGATCGTTTGGACTCACTTGATTTTGAATCACTTGAGACATGCAAATCATACCACATGGGCAAGATGACTGAAAGGCCTCGTTTTCAGTAAGATGGAACAAGAAAGCAACTTGTTGGAAGTAATACATTTTGATGTGTGCAGTCCAATGAGTGCTGAGGCACGCAGTGGATATCGTTATGTTCTTACTTCACAGAAGATTTGAGTAGATGCTGAGTATATTTACTTGATGAAACACAAGTCTGAATTATTGAAAGGTTTAAGTAATTTCAGAGTGAAGTTGAAGATCGTCGTGACAAGAGGATAAAATGTCTATGATATGATCATAGAGATGAATATCTGACTTACGAGTTTGGCACACAATTAAGACATTGTGGAAATTGTTTCACAACTAATACCGCCTGGAACACCATAGTGTGATGGTGTGTCCGAACATCATAACTGCACCCTATTGGATATGGTGCATACCATGATGTCTCTTATCGAATTACCACTATCGTTTATGGGTTAGGCATTAGAGACAACCGCATTCACTTTAAATAGGGCACCACGCAATTCCGTTGAGACGACACCGTATGAACTATGGTTTAGAGAAACCTAAGCTGTCGTTTCTTAAAAGTTTGGGGCTGCGACGCTTATGTGAAAAAGTTTCAGGCTGATAAGCTCGAACCCAAAGCGGATAAATGCATCTTCATAGAATACCCTAAACAGTTGGGTATACCTCATATTTCAGATCCGGAAGCAAAGTGATTGTTTCTAGAAACAGGTCCTTTCTCGCGGAAAAGTTTCTCTCGAAAGAATTGAGTGGGAGGATGGTGGAGACTTGATGAGGTTATTGAACCGTCACTTCAACTAGTGTGTAGCAGGGCACAGGAAGTTGTTCCTGTGGCACCTACACCAATTGAAGTGGAAGCTTATGATAGTGATCATGAAACTTCGGATCAAGTCACTACCAAACCTCGTAGGTCGACAAGGATGCGTACTACTTCAGAGTGGTACGTAATCCTGTCTTGGAAGTCATGTTGCTAGACAACAATGAACCTACGAGCTATGGAGAAGCGATGGTGGGCCCGGATTCCGACGAATGGCTCGAGGCCATAAAATCCGAGAGAGGATCCATGTATAAAAAGAAAGTATAGACTTTGGAAGAACTACTTGATGGTCGTAAGGCTGTTTTGTGCAGATGAATTTTAAAAGGAAGACGGACAATGATGGTAAGTGTCACCATTAAGAAAGCTCGACTTGTCATTAAGATGTTTTCCGACAAGTTCAAGGAGTTGACTACGATGAGATTTTCTCACTCGTAGCGATGCTAAGAGTCTGTTGGAATTATATTAGCAGTTACTGCATTATTTATCAAATCTTGCAGATAGGATGTCAAAAAAACATTGTTTCCTCGACGATTTTCTTGAGGAAAGGTTGTATCTGATACAACCAGAAGGTTTTGTCAATCCTGAAAGATGCTAACAAGTATGCAAAGCTCCAGCAATCCTTCTAAGGACTGGAGTAAGCATCTCGTAGTTGGAATGTATGCTTTGATGAGATGATCAAAGATTTTGGGTTTTTACAAAGTTTATGAGAAACTTGTATTTCCAAAGAAGTGAGTGGGAGCACTATAGAATTTTTTATCAGTATATGTTGTTAACATATTGTTGATCAGAAATGATGTAGAATTTCTGGAAAGCATACAGGGTTATTTGAAAAGTGTTTTTCAATGGAAAACCTGGATTAAGCTACTTGAACATTGAGCATCAAGATCTATAAGGATAGATCAAAAACGCTTAATAGTACTTTCAAATGAATACATACCGTGACAAGATTTTGAAGGAGTTCAAAATAGATGAGCAAAGAAGGAGTTCTTGGCTGTGTTACAAGCTGCGAGTATTGAGTAAGACTCAAAACATGACCACGGCAGAAGATAGAGAAAGGACGAAGGTTGTCTCCTATGCTTTAGACGTAGGCTCTACAGTATGCTATGTTGTGTACCGCACCTGAAGTGTGCCTTGCCATGAGTCAGTCAAGGGGTACAAGAGTGATCCAGGAATGGATCACATGACAGCGGTCGAACTTATCCTTAGTAACTAGTGGACTAAGGAATTTTCTCGATTATGGAGGTGGTAAAAGAGTTTGTCGTAAAGGGTTACGTTGATGCAAACTTTGACACTAATCCAGATGACTCTGAGTAGTAAACCGGATTCGTATAGTAGAGCAGTTATTTGGAATACCTCCAAGTAGCGCGTGGTAGCTGCATCTACAAGATGACATAGAGATTTGTAAAGCACACACGGATCTGAAAGGTTCAGACCCGTTGACTAATAACCTCTCTCACAAGCGAGATATGAACAAACCCCATGGGTTTTGGATTCATTACAATCACATAGTGATGTGAACTAGATTATTGACTCTAGTGCAAGTGGGAGACTGTTGGAAATAAGCCCTAGAGGCAATAATAAAATGGTTATTATTGTATTTCCTTGTTCATGATAATTGTCTGTTGTTCATGCTATAATTGTATTAACTGGAAACCGTAATACATGTGTGAATACATAGACCACAACATGTCCCTAGTAAGCCTCTAGTTGACTAGCTCGTTGATCAATAGATGGTTATGGTTTCCCGACCATGGACATTGCATGTCATTGATAACGGGATCACATCATTAGGAGAATGATGTGATGGACAAGACCCAATCCTAAGCATAGCACAAGATCATGTAGTTCGTTTGCTAAGAGCTTTTCTAATGTCAAGTATCATTTCCATAGACCATGAGATTGTGCAACTCCCGGATACTGTAGGAATGCTTTGGGTGTACCAAACGTCACAACGTAATTTGGTGTCTATAAAGGTGCACTACAGGTATCTCCGAAAGTGTCTGTTGGGTTGGCACGAATCGAGACTGGGATTTGTCACTCCGTATGACGGAGAGGTATCTCTGGGCCCACTAGGTAATGCATCATCATAATGAGCTCAATGTGACTAATGCGTTAGCCACAGGATCATGCGTTACGGAACGAGTAAAGAGACTTGCCGGCAACGAGATTGAACGAGGTATTGGGATACCGACGATCGAATCTCGGGCAAGTAACATACCGGTGGACAAAGGGAATTGTATACGGGATTGATTGAATCCCCGACATCGTGGTTCATCCGATGAGATCATCGTGGAACATGTGGGAGCCAACATGGGTATCCAGATCCCACTGTTGGTTATTGGCCGGAGAACGTCTCGGTCATGTCTACATGGTTCCCGGACCCGTAGGGTCTACACACTTAAGGTTCGGTGATGCTAGAGTTGTTATGGAAAATAGTATGTGGTGACCGAAGGTTGTTCGGAGTCCCGGATGAGATCCCGGACGTGACGAGGAACTCCGGAGTGGTCCGGAGGTGAAGATCGATATATTGGACGAAGGGTATTGGAGTTCGGAATTGTGCTGGGAGTACCGGGTGATGACCAGCGTGACCGAAAGGTGTTTCAGAGGCCCCGGCAAGCGTTGGGGGGCCTTATGGGCCAAGGGGAGGGGGCACACCAGCCCACTAAGGGGCTGTGCGCCCCTCCCAACCCCTCTCACGTAACTTGGAGAGGTGGGGGCGCCTCCCCTAGGGCAGCCACCCCTCCCGGCTTGGGGGGCAAGTTTCCTAGGGGTGGGGGCGCCCAAACCCATCTAGGGTTTCCTTGTGGCCGCCGCCCCTCCCCTAGGGAACCCTAGGGCACCTCCTCCACCCCCCTTTCCCCTATATATAGTGAGGGAGAGAGAGGGCAGCCGCACCCTTCCCCTTGTGCAGCCCTCTCCTCCTCCAATTCCTCCTCCTCCTCCATAGTGCTTGGCGAAGCCCTGCCGGAGAACCACGAGCTCCACCACCACCACGCCGTCATGCTACCGGGGCTTTCCCTCAACTTCTCCTCTACCCTTGCTGGATCAAGAAGGAGGAGACGACCCCGGGCTGTACGTGTGTTGAATGCGGAGGCGCCGTCCGTTCGGCGCTTGATCGGATCTTTCGCGATTTGAATCCCCGCGAGTACGACTCCATCAACCGCGTTCTTGTAACACTTCCGCTTAGCAATCTTCACTCCCTCTCTCTCTTGTTGCTAGCATCTCCTAGATTGATCTTGGTGACACGTAGGAAAATTTTGAATTATTACTACGTTCCCCAAGACGACCTCCCTTTTATAGGCGCAAGAGAAGGAGGCGAGAGGGCAGTGACGGGAGGCGAAACGAAGAGACGACCTTTCATATACCCGTAGTGCGTGGGAAAAATTTAGACATCGGCTCGGCTCATTCCCGCAACCCGCGGCGCAGTGCGTCGTGACGAGGCGAGGCGTGGCGTGGCGAGGAGGGCAGCAGAGGAGGAGCGCGCGTGGAAGTCCCTCTTGTTCTCATGCTCATACAAGTGGGGAAAGAACCTCCCTTATAAAGAGGTCCAACTCCCTCTAAACTAGCAATGTGGGACTAAACTTTACTTCCACCTCTTGCCTTGCACGAATGGGCTGCGTGGGCCTCTAGGATTTATTAAGAATTTCTGAAACTGCTATTGGGCTAGGCCCAAAATAGACAAAATTCCAGCAATCCCCCACCAGATCCCAGAGGCACACAAAAATTGCCTTTGGTTCCAAAACACTGTTTTATATACTGGTACTGAAGTGGAGACTGTTAAGTTAAACTTCCACCTAGAACTCTATGCTACACTAGTAAGCAACTTGAACAGTGGACTGGGCCTTGAACTGCAAGTTTTCTGCGAATCTAGCTTCACATAAAGCCTTGACCGATACGTGGCTACCATGGGTCTTCCCCGCGGGTGGAGCTTATGCGTCATACTCCGTGACCTTTCATGAGTTTACTAGAGAGAACCCTACTCTCATAGATTGCGACGTTTGACAATCAGACTCATATAGGTGTGTTCTTCAAAAGATGTTCTGCAGGATAACATCTGTGCTTAAATGAGCCACTTAGAACACATTAAGATATACATCAACCTGCCATGTAGATTAGGAGAGTATTGCATCAAATGGAGTGGTATTGTGAATAGTAAGGATACTCTCCCCTCAGTTGACCAACAGCTTGTCTTCCACATCTAATTCACGGGATCTCCGATCACAAAGAATAGGTTACCACTGTGAACAACTCATATTGTGGGTCTCATACCCATCTCCCTCGATGCATTATCTATCACATTACGTGATAGACCCTTAGTAAAAGGATCTGCCGGATTTTTAGACATTTGGATATAATCCAATGCAATAACTCCGGAGTTTTTATTTTCCTGACAGGTTTTAACCTTCTCTGAACGTGTCTTGATGACTTCATGTTATCCTTTGAGCTGATCACTTTCGTGATCACAGTTTGATTGTCGCAGTTCATAAGGATACCTGGTACAGGTTTCTCAACAACCGGCAAGTCATTCAAGAGCCGACGAAGCCAATCTGCTTGGACCATAGTTGTATCTAGTGTTGTGAGTTCTGCTTCCATTGTTGACCTCGTTAAGATGGTCTGCTTGCACGACTTCCAAGAAACAGCGCCACCTCCATGAGTGAATACATATCCGCTCGTGGCCTTTATCTCATCAGCATCTGAGAGCCAGTTTGAGTCACTATACCCTTCAAGCACCTTTGGGTGCCCGGTGTAGTGAATTCCATAATTTGCAGTGTCTTTCAAATAACGCAAAACTCTCTCTAGAGCTTTCCAATGCACATCTCCTGGTTTTGAGACAAACCAACTCAGTTTGCTAATAGCAAAAGAGATGTCAGGTCTTGTAGCACTTGTTAAGTTCATAAGCGAGCCAATAATCTGAGAATATTTCAATTGATCTCTAGCAATTCTTTGATTCTTTCGAAGTAACACACTTGCATCATAAGGTGTTGGAGAGGGCTTGCAGTCACTATAGCCAAAGCGACTCAAGATCTTTTCCACATAGTGAGATTGAAGCAATGTAATCCCACCACCATCGTCTCTCAACAACTTGATGTTCAGAATGACATCAGCCACTCCTAAATCCTTCATCTCAAAACAGCGAGATAGGAAATTCTTGACCTCCTTAATAACATTAAATTTGTTCCGAAAATCAGTATGTCATCAACATACAAGCAAAGGATAACTCCCTCGCCCCCACCATGGCGATAGTACACACATTTGTCAGCTTCGTTCACAACAAAGCCTGCAGTTGTTAAAGTTCTTTCAAACTTCTCATGCCACTGTTTGGGTGCTTGCTTGAGTCCATACAAAGACTTCAGCAACTTGCACACTTTTCCTTCCTGACCATCTAGTCCAAACCATCTGGTTGTTCCATATAAATTTCCTCGTCCAACTCTCCATTTTGGAAAGCAGTCTTAACATCCATTTGATGAACGAGAAGACCATGCGAGGCAGCTAGTGAAAGTAGAACTCGAATAGTGGTCAGTCGAGCCACAGGTGAGTAAGTATCAAAGAAGTCTTCACCTTCCTTTTGGGTATAACCCTTAGCCACGAGCCGAGCCTTGTACTTTTCAATAGTACCATCAGGCCTAAGCTTCTTCTTGAATACCCATTTGCATCCTATAGGTTTGCACCCATAAGGACGATCAGTTATCTCCCAAGTTTCATTCGCCAAGATGGAATCCATCTCGCTACGAACTGCTTCCTTCCAATAGTCAGCATCTTCAGATGCATAGGCCTCTGAAATAGAGCTGGGAGTGTCATCTATGAGATACACAAGAAAATCATCACCAAAAGACTTTGCAGTCCTCTGTCTCTTGCTCCTAGTAGGAACTTCATTGTTCTCCTCCACGGGAATTTCAAAGTGTTCCATCGAAATGGCAGGTTTGGTAATTGTAACTGGTTCCTGATTCGATGAACTAGGCATCTCCTGATTAGATGAGGTATCCGTATCCTTCATGGGAAAGATATCTTCAAAGAAAGTCGCATCCGACTCCATGATCGTACCGACATGCATGTCAGGTACCTCGGATTTTACAACCAAGAATCTATAGCCAATGCTATGAAAAGCATATCCCAGGAAAACACAATCCACAGTCTTTGGTCCAAGATTCCGCTTCTTTGGAATTGGAACATTGACTTTCGCCAAACAACCCCATGTTCGTAGATAAGAGAGTTTTAACCTTTTCTTCTCCCATTCCTCGAATGGATTTATCTCTTTGTTCTTTGTGGGAACTCGGTTTAGGACATGACATGCCGTCAATATCGCCTCCCCCAACCATGCCTTGGAGAGACACGATGTGTCTAACATGGCGTTAACCAAATCAGTTAGAGTACGGTTCTTTCTTTCGGCCACCCCATTTGACTGAGGTGAATAGGGAGGCGTCCTCTCATGGATTATACCATGTTCCACACAAAAACCATCAAATTCATTGGAAAAATACTCTCCACCACGGTCGGACCTAAGCCTCTTGATTTTCCGATCAAGTTGATTTTCCACTTCAGCTTTATAGATCTTGAAAAAGTTCAAAGCCTCATCCTTAGATTTCAAAACATACACACGGCAGTATCTAGTGGAGTCATCAATTAACGTCATGAAATATTTCTTTCCACCTTTTGTCAAAACACCATTCATTTCACATAGATCTGAATGTATGAGCTCTAGTGGTGCAAGATTTCTCGTTTCCGCAGTCGTGTGAGACTTACGAGGTTGCTTAGCTTGCACACAAACTTGACACTTAGATCCCTTGACAGTGGTGAAACTATGGATTAAGTTCAACTTCGCTAGTCGCGACATCCAACCAAAGTTAACATGACAAAGACGTGAATGCCACACATTTGATTCACTATTGTTGCAAATATGATTAACAACTTTATTGCAAACGTCTGATAAGGATAAACGAAACAGGCCTCCTGACTCATAACCTTTACCAACAAAGGTTCCATACTTGGATATTACAAATTTATTCGACTCAAAGACAAGCTTGTAGCCATCTCTACACAGAAGAGATCCGCTAACAAGATTTTTATTGACGAAGGGGACATAATGCACGTTCTTCAGCCGCACGATCTTCCCCGAAGTAAACTTCAGATCGACCGTGCCAACACCACGAACAGAAGCACTTGAACCGTTGCCCATCAGCACGGTTGATGTCCCTGCGGTCTGATAAGACGAAAACATGGAAATATCACCGCATACATGCACATTAGCACCCGTGTCAATCAACCAATCAGGAGAATGACATACTGAAAGAATAGTGGGAAATATACCATACCCAGCATCCTTCATGTCAGTGTCTCCAATGACAACATTAGCGGTCTTGCCGCCTTTCCCAGGATGACGCTTGTCATAGCGATTAGGGCAACTAGGAGCCCAATGATCAGGATCCCCACACACATGACAAGCACCTTTCTTCTTATCATTCTTCTTCTTGAAGTTCGTGTGTTGCACAGCCTTGTTCTTCCCATCAAACTTTGCTTTACCATCAAACTTTCCCTTGTTCTTGAACTTGTGGGGCTGGAAGTTCTTCTTCTGTACCAGATTGGCACTAGATCCTCCCTCAATACCTCGAGCACGTGTGTCCTTTGCTCTCGCCTTTTCTTCCACATCAAGAGTGCCAATGAGATCCGGGACAGAAAACTCCTGTCTCTTATGTTTCAGTAAGGTAGCAAAGTTCCTCCACGAAGGAGGAAGCTTAGTGATGATACCTCCGGCAACAAACTTGTCCGGTAGCATACAACTGAAGTGCTCAAGTTCTCTAGCAAATGACTGTATCTCATGAGCTTGCTCAACCACGGAGCACTCTTCAGTCATCCTGTAATCATAGAATTGCTCCATGATGTACAGCTCAGTGCCAGCATCCGAGACCCCAAAGTTGGCCTCGAGTGCATCCCACATATATTTTCCATTATCAATTGACGCATAAGCATCAACTATGTTCTCACCAAGAACACTCAAGAGAGCAGCCTTAAACAGAGTATCCATTTTCTGAAAGGCTTGTGCCTGTTGAGCATCAAGCTCCCCTTCAGGTTTGCCAAGAGTGGCGTCATAGCAACTCATGGTTTGAAACCATAAGACTGCTCTCACGCACCACCTCTTATAGTGGATACCCTCAAACATAGGAGTTCTCATGGAAGCAGCGAAACCACTTGGGGTAAATGGCCTATGATACGGTTTTTGGATTGTTGGAAATATGAGCAATTTACCAAATGATTTTATTAACAGAAATAATAGGTAAAGCACGACTAGTATAGCAGTGATAAAACAAGTCATGCGAATTGATAAAGAGAAGGTAAACAGCATATTCATATATGAACTGTAACTAAACACATCTAGAGCAGATAGTATAGCAAGTTGCATATATGAAACAGAGTCTAACATATCTAGGGAAAACACTAGAACAAGGAACTGTAGCAGGGTCTCTAACAGAAAGAGGAAGAACACGTACGGGACAGCAGCAGCAGAAGCACTGGACTTGGGGTCGACATCCTCTCCAGCCATGTCGTCGATGAGGTTGTCGATGTCGGGGAAGAAGTCGTCATCGGGGAAGTAGTCGTCGGATTCCGTGATGGAAAAGTCAGTAGTCGCGCGGAGCGCTCCCCAAAAACCTTATCACCCTTCTCCCGTACAGGATCCTTTTATAGGCGCAAGAGAAGGAGGCGAGAGGGCAGCGACGGGAGGCGAAACGAAGAGACGGAGATGAAGGGAACAGCCAGCAGCCGAAGGGCTGCACCGTTCGCATTCGAACTCCACTTTCGCAAAAATCTTTTCAGCTTCCGTGTGACCTTTCGTATACCCGTAGTGCGTGGCAAAAATTTAGAGATCGGCTCAGCTCATTCCCGCAACCCGCGGCGCGTCGGGCGGCGGAGGAGGAGCGCGCGTGGATGTCCCTCTTGTTCTCATACTCATACAAGTGGGGAAAGAACCTCCCTTATAAAGAGGTCTAACTCCCTCTAAACTAGCAATGTGGGACTAAACTTTAGTTCCACCTCTTGCCTTGCATGAATGGGCTGCGTGGGCCTCTAGGATTTATTAAGAATTTCTGAAACTGCTATTGGGATAGGCCCAAAATAGACAAAATTCCAGCAGGAGACGGCAGTGAGAGGAAGGTGCGGGCTGAATGTCATGTGTCGAGGGGATGCAGCAGTGAGAAGCCATGCCGGGGAGAGATGGAGGTGGAGACGCCATAGCGGGGAGAGCTGGCCGGGGAAATGATATGTGAGTGTGAGTGTTGTGTCGTTCGGTGTGTATATGTGTGTATTGAGAGAGAGAGATAGAGAGAGAGAATTGTTTCTTTTTTAAGATAAGAAGAAAAGGAGCGGCTGCTTGCTGTTTTCTTTAGGGAAAAACATTTGTTTTCAATGAAAGAAATGCCACCTACTTTTTTATATAGTGAAAAATATCACATATCCTAACAAATTATTTCTGAAGAATAATTACCGACAAGTATTTACAGGCGAGCCTACAATTTAATAAAATTGGGATGCGACTCACCCTACTAAAAAGCATGATGCTACCCACTCCGAATAAAAATGGATGCATTCTTGCATCTAGCGGCTGACCAATGAATATATATTTATATGATCATTTTTGTTTTTATTTCATATGTGTTTATATGTTCACTTTTGTAGATCAGAGACAAAAACTGATGGCTCGGATGATGCCTTGAAAATGTTGATTGACAAGTCACTACATTACTAGGATGGTTCGGACTAAAAACTTATCAAGTTTTATACAATCGGAAGAGATGCATACAAATAATTGTTCTTAAAAAATGATCCATTGTTAAAAAGTAATCTATTGATAAAGGTCCCAAGATGATATTATTGGAAGGAGCCAAAAATTAACCGAGTTTTATAAAATAATATGGGTATATGTATATGCAACTAGGAAAAAAAGCCAAAAAGGCCCGAGGCAACGCATGAGCGTTCTACTAGTAGGTATAGAAGGCAACTCGAATTAAAAGGAAAATTTGAACACAGTACAGACGCAGACGCTCATACATATGCGCCTACACTAATTCCTATGAACACATGCATACACACCCTACCCCTATGAGCACCTCCGAGAAACTGAGCCGGCATAACATCTTGAAATTGACTAATTTGCCACAGACACCTTCATAGTTGACGGGAAGGTCTCCTCCCATTGAATGCACATCGCTGAAAAGCCGGAATATATTCAGGAAAATGCGAACACCAATGTCAAGTATAGAACTTGAACCCTGATCAGCGGGGAATACTATTGTCCTCAAAAACATCCAACCACAAATTGGTCCGCAACTGGAATTAAAAATTGATAACCAAAATTACAAGATGCACTCTCTGGCCTTCACAACAGTCATGAATCTCCCTCTTGCTACGACGCCTCAGTGTGGACATGATCTGCACCATCAGATCGCCTCGTGTGTGCGTGCGCTCGCGTTCGTGTTGGCAAACTACATGAGTTGGAGAATGTTGTGTGGGGGATCTCATCACTTCAAAAACACCTTAGCATATGCATCGATTGAATTTCTGCCGTGCTTTGTCACTTTGTTCACACATTTTCTTTGCATGAAATATATAATCACCTTTTACTAAATGCAATTAAATGGCTTATTAAAAAACAAAAGGATTATCATCCAGTGATCGACTGTACTACAGGCACAATCGCTTTGCAGTGCATGTTTGCCGACACTCAGCAAACGGGGAAGCACCGCGTCACCCCATCGTCAACTCCTCCTCGAAACATGATTTCACCCTGCTTCATATATACACGTCGGCCGGCGGATTATTTTAAAGGATCCACCAGCTCCCAAGCCGTCAGATCGAACACAAATCCAGTGCTGAGTCGTTTTTCACTTTTGCAACATATGGTATATGCCGTGTTACATAACTATTTTTTTGTAACAGAAGTTATGTTGCAGAAATATGTGTGCACCATCGAGTTGGCACTACAACATTGCACATGTTTTAGAAACATGGACGATATTGCAAAATTGTGATTTACGGTGTGTGGGACTGGTCCGACATGTGGCAGGCTCTTCACACAGCGATCACGGAACATAGAATCGGCCAGATGGTTCTAATCTATATCTATATCTATATCTATATCTATACCTCTATATCTATATCTATACCTACTAATAAAGCAAAGTGATATTTTTGGTTTCGTCCCGCTTAGGTGATTTTATTGGTTACATTAAAAAAAATTGGAAAGAAAAAGCACCGCATCGCTAGCGGTTTGTGTCACGAGGAAGAGCACAGGGATACGAATCCTTTCCCTAATGGATTCCAATCAAAAGAATACCCCGTAAGGACTCTGCTTAAACTTGACCCATATAATATTATATGTGCACCTTCTGGAACGGACACGCACCGCACACGGGCGAGCGAAGCGGCGAGAACGATCTCGCGCGTGCGAAAACGCTTCGGCGAGTAAGCGAAGGACGACAGCTGTGAGGCGTCGTTGATACTCGGCGAATTCTGTGCGAGGGAAGCGGGCAAGCGAAACCGACCAAGCGGAGGATGGCAGCCGCGAGACTTCGCCGGTACTCGGCGAATTCGTTGATGCGAAGGACTCCACATCGGCCAGCAACGCGGTGAGGACGGTTGCAAACGCATGGATACCGGCTATCGGATCCTAGCCCAGATCGTGGCCAGTGACTTCAGTGTTGTCCACCCCCATTACTTCCTCATGAATCTCTGAACCCACGACGAGCGCATGGGCAAGGATCAGGTTCCCGCAGAGGACGACATGGAGCTCGTCCCGATGACATCACGCCTGGCCGTGCCGCCCGGGTCTGCCGCGCTGGTGGTCCGTCACGAACCTCTACTTATGTGCATGTCGGAATTCATCCAAGCAGATGTACGTGCATGCACAACCAGCTGATCAGGCACCAAGAGCCCAGCTACCTACGTGCATGCCGGCCGGACCTCATCCAAGCAGATGTACAGGTATGAGTTCACGTAAAATAACAGTTTTATGACCGGCAGTTCAGCAGATGGATTCGCACTAAATTTTCTGACTTTTCCCCCATCGAGACGTTGACATTTTCTGGTACGTGAATCCCTCTTGGTACCAATTTCTGGACTTATGTCTCCCTGGCTTATCCTAGAAGCTTGATAATAGTCTATTATACTTCATATATTTAATGACAGCTACACTGGTCGGTTCTAAAGAAAACCTAGAAACTTAATATTTCTGGTACACCTAGCTTTATTGCACATGTTGGATTTTTCCGATGTGGCCAAACCCCCAAAAAAAAGGTCACTATGTCTTTGTCTCAACAATATGACCCCTTTGGTGGTAGCTTGCCAAGATCACACGCTGCTTCGTGGTTGACAGTGCCGGTTCTGATGAGAATACTTGTAATATTATGGCAATTGTCTTTTTTGAAAAATTGTAATGCACATCAGAAACAATCTAATCACAAATTCGCCAATGAGATATAATATACCTCTTTTTGTCACCATGTACAACAATTAACAATTGTTGCATATTATGTTTGATAGTAGTTTTACACACATCTTATTTTTGTCTGATATTTCTAATTCGTACAAACCGATGCAGATGCACAGGTTGAGCCCACCAAGCCCAGCCTCTAGGATTGGTTGGAGATCCAAATATATGTCTATTCATATAACATAATTTACATACAGGGTGAAGTCCCCAATTGAAAAGGCTTGGTCATATACGCTACAATTACATGTTCAAGTTGTTGTTTCTATAATATTATTTCATAACGTTCCAGTTAGTTTTTTCTGAACCCATGCACATACATGAGCATGTACACATATCTGGTGTGGATGAAATTTAATCTGGTTATGTATATGCATGTAGCTCAGTTGCGTTGATCAATTTATTGCAAGTTAATCAATAATCAAGACAGTGATGGATTATTAATTTTCTTGCGAAAAAGTGATGGATTTTTTTTCAAGAATGGTCCTTGTGAGTTTTTCTAATATTGTTGAATTTGTTTGAGTGGTATTTTTTCAAGTTTCTAAGTACATATTTATTTACTTTTATACCTGTTGCAACGCACGGGCATATGTGCTAGTCGTTTCCCTATGTATAAAGCAATTCACCACGCTAGGGCAATAACCCTAACATGCCAAAAAAAGAAAGTGATACAGGGCTCCACGGAGGGAGTAGTTTATTACTCCCTCTCTAAACAAATATAAGAGCGTTTAGATTACTAAAGTAGTGATCTAAACGCTTTTATATTAGTTTACGGAGGGAGTACATTATTATTCAGCTACGTAACTACTCTGCTCCGAAGACGGCCGGGCAAAGAGTACCAACGCTGAGACATTAAGGGACTGAGGCATACCCCAGTTACAAATACAGAGTTGAAAGTTGAAACTTGAAAGCAAATAACTCGATCCACCGATGGACTGACAACATGGATGCATGCATGCATGCATGTTTAAGTTTCCGTTTAAGTTAGGCTTCGTCCGGCACGTCGGACCATTTGATGTCCACCTGGCCGACACTGGGTCTAGATTGAAGTTCTTCCAGATATGTATCGACGCGCCGACCTCGTTGTCGCAGCCGGCGCACTCGTCGACGACCCTGGCGCTTATGTGAAGGTTGGCGTCGTCGGCGATGCGGATCAACTTGCCGCACCGGGCCCCGTCGGCGTACCACTCCGACGACAGCGACACCACGAAGTCGTCGTCGCTGTGGAACTGACCATCGCACGACGCCGGCCCGCCGCCCGGCTCACCTTGCTGGAAGCCGTTCACCGTCATCGTCGCCGGGACGTTCTGTCGAAGTTCAAACTTGCCTTCCCTAACAGTGGGCCGCCCAGAAACGGAGCATGTCGCCTGCAGAAAAACAAGAACAATGGCAAAAACCACTGCGACCTTGGTAGTGCCTGTCATGGCGGGGATTGAGCTCCTGCCCTGTGTGCTTGTTTATCAGCTAGCTTGCCCTGTGTCTGTGTGCTTTGCTGGTTCGAGGAGTTTATATAGGCTCGATCTGCAGCCTGGAGACAAAGTGGGGACGTACTTACGGATGTGCATGCCGCCCTCGTGTGTCTCGTCTAAGAATCGTGTCTACGCCTACAGACAAAGCAACGCTGCTGTCCCGATGTCACCAGTTTCTACAACCGGAAATTATATCCCATACAGGTCTTGCAACCGGCGCATTAGTCTGACTATAAAAATTGTGGTGATACAAAAGCTTGTGCACGCTTCCATATATTCATTCGAAGTGTGTGTGTTTCAACCAAAATTCGGAAAACAATGACTATGCAAGTAAGTCACTAAAAATTAGCGATCTAATGTCCAGTTATGTGACTTCCAAAACAGTTTGTTGATGGAAGCTGTCAGGCCCATTACAACCCCAGGCCCTCTCCTCGTCAAGCATACGGCCTCGGGTGTGGGCCAGCCCGCGAGGCGAAGGAAGCCAAACCCGCGGAACCAAGGCCCAGAGTGGGTGCGACCTAGCGGAGGCACCAACTACTTAAGAGCACACGCGCAGAAGGCCAAAGCATCCAGTGGATCACGGCACCCGGCGGCGGCGGCTCCCTGTTCCTCTCCCGATCCCCTTCCCATTCGTGTACCACTCCTTGTAATCGCTACCAGATACTCGAATTCGTGAGCAAGTGTAATAGATCGTGTGATATACTACCTGGGTGCTAACGTCTGGTATTCAGAGCCTTGGATTTGAGGCTGGCGCACCTCATCGAGACGCGGCGGCAAAAATCGATCAGGGATCGAATCAGCGCCATGGATCCCGCCTTCAAGGAATATTTCGACAAGTTGACCTCCTCGCTAGGCGGAATCCAGGCGGATATCCGTTCGACGGCGGCCAAATTGGAGGATCTGGTCGCCTGGCGCCCGGAGCTGGAACGGCGCGTCGACAGGCTCTCCACCGCGGTCGCCGAACTCCAACAGGCGCGACCCGCGGCAGAGGAGGAGCAGGCGCTCGCGCCCAAGGCTGCTCCGACACTCGCTCCCCTGCGCGACCCGATGGACGACAACAAGGGTCCGGAGGGCGGCGGCGCATCAGGGCCGATCGGCCACGGCATCGACATCCTACCGCGGGGTTTGGCACCGGCGTTCGCGTCGGTGTCCACCCCGGCCAACAGTCAGTTCACTCCCATGTCCCCCGCTCCTCTGCCCTCTCCTTATGCACATGCGAGCCAGTTGCTCGCGGGGATCGGCCAGACGCACCCATCCATTGCGTTTCCCCAATTTTCTGGCGAGAACCCACGCCTCTGGAAGACATTGTGCGAGCAGTACTTTCATATGTTCGCGATTCAGGAGAATTTCTGGGTTCCCATGGCCACGCTCAACTTCTCGGGCACGGCCTCGGTGTGGCTGCAGTCGATTCAGAAGAAACTCTCTGAATTTGACTGGGAATCGTTCTCTTCCTTGTTGTGCACCCGTTTTGGCCAAGATCGCCATCAGCTCCTCATCCGCCAATTTTACACGCTTGCACAAACAACAACTGTGGCAGATTACATTGAACGATTTGAGCAAATTATCAGTCATTTGTCTGCTTACTCTGACTCAATTCATCCTTATTATTACCTCACTCATTTTATGGAGGGACTTCGGGCGGACATACGGGCGATTGTGCTGGTGCAACGACCGCCTGACCTGGACACGGTGTGTGCACTAGCACTACTGCAAGAGGAAGTGGCGGACGGCGGCACCTGGGAGCGGCCTCGTCGACCCACCACGGCTCGGGCGGCGGATCTGGCGACGCGGGCATACCCATGCCGCTCCCGCCCCCTCCTCCATAGGGGCGGCCTCCTACGACACCGGCCGCGCCCGAGCGCCGGACCAACGACACTAACTGTGGCGACAACTCCAAGATCAAGGCGCTGCGCGAGTATCGGCGAGCACATGGCCTTTGCTTCAAGTGTCGCGAGCGCTGGGGGCAGGACCACACTTGCCCCACGAGCGTGCAGCTTCATGTCGTCGAAGAGCTGCTGGAGCTCATCTTCCATCCATGCTGGCTGACAAGTGGAGATCCCAAACAGTGTTTCTGAAACTGCAACCTTATGTCCAGTCGTCAGTGGCAAAACGGGCTATTCACAAGCTCTCGTTCCGGTTCTACGGTCCTTTTCCTGTCATTAGCAAGATCAACGAGGTGGCGTATAAACTGGAACTGCCCCCGCAAGCCACAATCCACCCGGTCTTTCACGTTTCCATGCTGCGCCGCGCGGTGCTCCCAGGTACGCCGGTTGAACCAGTACTTCATGTACTCTCTGATGTACCAGCGGTGCCTCGAGCCATCCTCAACACTCGCTGGAAGCGCAAGCAAGGAGCCATGGTGGAACAAGTTCTAGTGCGCTGATTGGATCAAACCAAGATCGACAACACCTGGGAAGACAAGAAGGAGCTGCAAGCACGTTTTCCGGCGGCTGAGGCTTGGGGTCAAGCCTCTTCTCAAGAAGGAGGGGATGTCAGGCCCATTACAACCCCAGGCCCTCTCCTCGTCAAGCATACGGCCTCGGGCGTGGGCCGGCCCGCGAGGCGAAGGAAGCCGAACCCGCGGAACCAAGGCCCAGAGTGGGTGCGACCTAGCGGAGGCACCAACTACTTAAGAGCACACGCGCAGAAGGCCAAAGCATCCAGTGGATCACGGCACCCGGCGGCGGCGGCTCCCTGTTCCTCTCCCGATCCCCTTTCCCATTCGTGTACCACTCCTTGTAATCGCTACCAGATACTCGAATTCGTGAGCAAGTGTAATAGATCGTGTGATATACTACCTGGGTGCTAACAGAAGCTCATGCTCATGTTGCTGTTAGGCTTTCCTTTAGTTTTATATGGAAATTCTGTATATATTTTTTTTCTCTTGTTTCTTCTGAATAAAATCATCCGGTGGTGATATGTGCTTTAGTTCATGTTAGTGTGTGGCATTCGTAACTACACACAGATGGGCATGAACTATCTAAGGGTCCGTTTGGTTTGGCTTCTAAGCCAACTTCTACTTTGGAAAAGCATAATCTGGACCAAAGGTCGCCTGCTCAGAGTAGATTTTGGGAAGCTGGAGAGTCATCGTAGTGCATTTTCCACGGCTTGGTAACACCAACTTCCATGGTTGCGAGAGCAACTTCTAAGCGAAATTACCCACCTTGCCACTCACTTACTGATTCGATCCTACTCCCTGCAGCTCCCGCAACAAACATAGCCATTTCCTCCTTTCCCCCGTTGAACGAGCACGAGCAGGGGATAGAGTTTCACGCTACTAGCCCTCCGCCACCACGAAGACCTTCCAAGCAGCCGCCTCATGCGAATGGAATCCTTCACGTGACACCAAAATGGCATTTTTGTGCTCTGAGCATCGATGCGATCACCATATGATAATTTACTAGATAACATTTGTTTTGCTTGGCCCACTTTTCCTTCTATGAGGGCTGTGAAGGAAATATGCCCTAGAGGCAATAATAAAGTTATTATTTATTTCCTTGTATCATGATAAATGTTTATTATTCATGCTAGAATTGTATTAACCGGAAACATTATACATGTGTCAATACATAGACAAACAGAGTGTCACTAGTATGCCTCTACTTGACTAGCTCATTGATCAAAGATGGTTATGTTTCCTAGCCATAGACAAAGAGTTGTCATTTGATTAACGGGATCACATCATTAGGAGAATGATGTGATTGACTTGACCCATTCCGTTAGCTTAGCACTTGATCGTTTAGTATGTTGCTATTACTTTCTTCATGACTTATACATGTTCCTATGACTATGAGATTATGCAACTCCCGTTTACCCGAGGAACACTTTGTGTGCTACCAAACATCACAATGTAACTGGGTGATTATAAAGGTGCTCTACAGGTGTCTCCGAAGGTACTTGTTGGGTTGGCGTATTTCGAGATTAGGATTTGTCACTCCGATTGTCGGAGAGGTATCTCTGGGCCCACTCGGTAATGCACATCACTTAAGCCTTGCAAGCATTGCAACTAATGAGTTAGTTGCGGGATGATGTATTACGGAACGAGTAAAGAGACTTGCCGGTAACGAGATTGAACTAGGTATTGAGATACCGACGATCGAATCTCGGGCAAGTAACATACCGATGACAAAGGGAACAACGTATGTTGTTATGCAGTTTGACCGATAAAGATCTTCGTAGAATATGTGGGAACCAATATGAGCATCCAGGTTCCGCTATTGGTTATTGTCCAGAGACGTGTCTCGGTCATGTCTACATAGTTCTCGAACCCGTAGGGTCCGCACGCTTAAAGTTCGATGACGGTTATATTATGAGTTTATGTGTTTTGATGTACCGAAGGTAGTTCAGACACCGGAATGGTTTCGGAGAGTATCGGGCATATACCGGAGTACCGGGGGGTTACCGGACCCCCCCCCCCGGGGGGGAGACTAATGGGCCTATTGGGCCCTAGTGGAGAAGAGGAGGGGCGGACAAGGGGCAGCCGCGCGCCCCCTCCCCCCGCCCCCCCCCCCCCCCCCCCAAGTCCGAATTGGACAAGGAGGGGGGGCAGCGCCCCCCCTTTCCTTTCCCCCCCTCTCTCCTTCCCTCTCCTCTCCTACTCCCACATGGACGGGGGGAGTCCTACTCCCACCGGGAGTAGGACTCCTCATGGGGTGTGCCTAGGGTGGCCGGCCCCCTCCCCCTCCTTCACTCCTTTATATACGGGGAGGGAGGCACCCCTTGGAGACACAACAATTGATCCCTTGGATCTCTTAGCTGTGTGCGGTGCCCCCCTCCACCATAATCCACCTCGATAATATCGTAGCGGTGCTTAGGCGAAGCCCTGCGTCGGTAGAACATCATCACCGTCACCACGCCGTCGTGCTGACGGAACTCTCCCTCAAAGCTCGGCTGGATCGGAGTTCGAGGGACGTCATCGAGTTGAACATGTGCTGAACTCGGAGGTGCCGTGCGTTCGGTACTTGATCGGTCGGATCTTGAAGACCTACGACTACATTAACCGCGTTGTGCTAACGCTTCCGCTTTCGGTCTACGAGGGTACGTGGACACACTCTCCCCTCTCATTGCTATGCATCACCATGATCTTGCGTGTGCGTAGGAATTTTTTTGAAATTACTACGTTCCCCAACAGTGGCATCCGAGCCAGGTTTTATGCGTTGATGTTATATGCACGAGTAGAACACAAGTGAGTTGTGGGCGATACAAGTCATACTGCTTACCAGCATGTCACACTTTGGTTCGGCGGTATTGTTGGATGAAGCGGCCCGGACCGACATTACGCGTACGCTTACGCGAGACTGGTTCTACCGACGTGCTTTGCACACAGGTGGCTGGCGGGTGTCAGTTTCTCCAACTTTAGTTGAACCGTGAGTGGCTACGCCCGGTCCTTGAGAAGGTTAAAACAACACTAACTTGACGAACTATCGTTGTGGTTTTGATGCGTAGGTAAGAACGGTTCTTGCTCAGCCCGTAGCAGCCACGTAAAACTTGCAACAACAAAGTAGAGGACGTCTAACTTGTTTTTGCAGGGCATGTTGTGATGTGATATGGTCAAGACATGATGCTATATTTTATTGTATGAAATGATCATGTTTTGTAACCGAGTTATCGGCAACTGGCAGGAACCATATGGTTGTCGCTTTATTGTATGCAATGCAACCGCCCTGTAATTGCTTTACTTTATCACTAAGCGGTAGCGATAGTCGTAGAAGCAATAGTTGGCGAGACGACAACGATGCTACGATGGAGATCAAGGTGTCGCGCCGATGATGATGGTGATCATGACGGTGCTTCAGAGATGGAGATCACAAGCACAAGATGATGATGGCCATATCATATCACTTATATTGATTGCATGTGATGTTTATCTTTTATGCATCTTATTTTGCTTTGATTGACGGTAGCATTATAAGATGATCTCTCACTAAATTTCAAGATAAAAGTGTTCTCCCTGAGTATGCACCGTTGCCAAAGTTCGTTGTGCCCAGACACCACGTGATGATCGGGTGTGATAAGCTCTACGTCCATCTACAACGGGTGCAAGCCAGTTTTTGCACATGCAGAATACTCAGGTTAAACTTGACGAGCCTAGCATATGCAGATATGGCCTCGGAACACTGAGACCGAAAGGTCGAGCATGAATCATATAGTAGATATGATCAACATAGTGATGTTCACCATTCAAAACTACTCTATTTCACGTGATGATCGGTTATGGTTTAGTTGATTTGGATCACGTGATCACTTAGATGATTAGAGGGATGTCTATCTAAGTGGGAGTTCTTAAGTAATATGATTAATTGAACTTAAATTTATCATGAACTTAGTACCTGATAGTATTTTGCATGTCTATGTTTGTTGTAGATAGATGGCTCATGCTGTTGTTCCGTTGAATTTTAATGCGTTCCTTGAGAAAGCAAAGTTGAAAGATGATGGTAGCAATTACACGGACTGGGTCCGTAACTTGAAGATTATGCTCATTGTTGCACAGAAGAATTACGTCCTGAAAGCACCGCTAGGTGCCAAACCTGCTGCAGGAGCAACACCAGATGTTATGAACGTCTGGCAGAGCAAAGCGGATGACTACTCAATAGTTCAGTGTGCCATGCTTTACGGTTTAGAACCGGGACTTCAACGACGTTTTGAACGTCATGGAGCATATGAGATGTTCCAAGAGTTGAAGTTAATATTTCAAGCAAATGCCCGGATTGAGAGACATGAAGTCTCCAATAAGTTCTACAGCTGCAAGATGGAGGAGAATAGTTCTGTCAGTGAGCATATACTCAGAATGTCTGGGTATAACAATCACTTGATTCAACTGGGAGTTAATCTTCCGGATGATAGCGTCATTGACAAAATTCTTCAATCACTGTCACCAAGCTACAAGAGCTTCGTGATGAACTATAACGTACAAGGGATGGATAAGACGATTCCCGAGCTCTTCGCAATGCTAAAGGCTACGGAGGTAGAAATCAAGAAGGAGCATCAAGTGTTGATGGTCAATAAGACCACCAGTTTCAAGAAAAAGGGCAAAGGGAAGAAGAAGGGGAACTTCAAGAAGAACAGCAAACAAGTTGCTTCTACTGCAAGAGAATAAACCCAAGTCTGGACCTAAGCCTGAGACTGAGTGCTTCTACTGCAAGCAGACTGGTCACTGGAAGCGGAACTGCCTCAAGTATTTGGCGGATAAGAAGGATGGCAAGGTGAACAAAGGTATATGTGATATACATGTTATTGATGTGTACCTTACCAGAGCTCGCAGTAGCACCTGGGTATTTGATACTGGTTCTGTTGCTAATATTTGCAACTCAAAACAGGGACTACGGATTAAGCGAACACTGGCTAAGTACGAGGTGACGATGCGCGTGTGAAATGGTTCCAAAGTCGATTTGATCGCCGTCGGCACGCTACCTCTACATCTACCTTCGGGATTAGTTTTAGACCTAATTAATTGTTATTTGGTGCCAGCGTTGAGCATGAACATTATATATGGATCTTGTTTGATGCGAGACAGTTATTCATTTAAATCTAAGAATAATGGTTGTTCTATTTATATGAGTAGTATCTTTTATGGTCATGCACCCTTAAAGAGTGGTCTATTTTTGATGAATCTCGATAGTAGTGATACACATATTCATAATGTTGAAGCCAAAAGATGCAGAGTTGATAATGATAGTGCAACTTATTTGTGGCACTGCCGTTTGGGTCATATTGGTGTAAAACGCATGAAGAAACTCCATACTGATGGACTTTTGGAATCACTTGATTATGAATCACTTGGTACTTGCGAACCATGCCTCATGGGCAAGATGACTAAAACGTCGTTCTCCGGAACTATGGAGCGAGCAACTGATTTGTTGGAGATCATACATACTGATGTATGTGGTCCAATGAATGTTGAGGCCCGCGGCGGGTATCGTTATTTTCTCACCTTCACAGATGATTTAAGCAGATATGGGTATATCTACTTAATGAAACATAAGTATGAAATATTTGAAAAGTTCAAAGAATTTCAGAGTGAAGTTGAAAATCATTGTAACAAGAAAATAAAGTTTCTGCGATCTGATCGTGGAGGAGAATATTTGAGTTACGAGTTTGGTCTACATTTGAAACAATGCGGAATAGTTTCGCAACTCACGCCACCCGGAACACCACAGCGTAATGGTGTGTCCGAACGTCATAATCGTACTTTACTAGATATGGTGCGATCTATGATGTCTTTTACTGATTTACCGCTATCGTTTTGGGGTTATGCTTTAGAGACGGCCGCATTCACGTTAAATAGGGCAACATCAAAATCCGTTGAGACGACGCCTTATGAACTGTGGTTTGGCAAGAAACCAAAGTTTGGGGCTGCGATGTGAAAAAGCTTCAACCGGATAAGCTCGAACCCAAATCGGAGAAATGTGTCTTCATAGGATACCCAAAGGAAACTGTTGGGTACACACTACAAGAAATATGTCAACTTGCGACCATCACTATTGGTCGCTGAATGGTCATTGATTTTCATTTGCGACCTTTTTGTGACCAAAAACAGATGGTCAAACGCTGGCGGTCGTAAACTGAAATTCACGACCTTCTCTGTGATATGTAAAAGGTCGTTGGTTCCACGACCAAATTTTTGGTCACTAGCAGCCTCCCCAGGACACGTAGGATCCAGCGTGGCAAGCTGACGTGGATAAGAATCAACCCGGTCCAATTCGGTGTTTTACATGGGCCGAGCCCATTAATTCAGCCTTTTTAATATTTCTTTTTCCTGTTAATTTTTGCTAGCTAGCTACATGGGCCTGGCCCAGCAATTCGGCCTTTTTATTTCTAGGTGCGGCCTTTTACAGCGTATGATCTTTTATTTTTTGCCATTTTATTTTCCACCATTTTATATTGGTCCCAAATATCATAATATCATACACTGGTCCCACACGTCAGAAATTTCAAATGTGCTCATATTATTTTGATAAGTGGGTCACATGAGTCATGTTTCCATTGCACACATTTTCAAATCACATACATAATTACTATTTCATATGAAACAGAAATTGCAATTCTGAAACATACATGAAATTCACAAACGGAGAGAAGATACATTAAATCACATACATAATTACTATTTCATTCACAAACAGGGAGAAGATACATGAAATTCCCAGATAACCCAACTATTATTACATAACTTGCTATATAAGAATATCTAGGAGCTTCTTTGAACATCTTTCGTCTTGAATTTACGCAAAATATCTGCCAATAAGAAAACAGAACAACAAGGATAGGGTGAATAACAATAACAACAACAACAGGTGATGGGGTGCTATTTAGTAGCAAGTCTGGAAAGAAACATGCATGAAAATTAATAAGAGCTAGAGCAAGTCTGCATGAAAATTAAGAAGTGCTGTTTAGTATGGATGCCCTCAAGTTTTCGTGCACGTCATGCCAAGTCAGCCAACACGTAGCATGCATATGGGCCATAAAAATGGTCAAATGAGGAAGGGATGAAGCCAGACAGTGGTTCCTCCTTGCAATGATCACAGTTAGATAGCAGCGAGCTACTACAGTTCATGTTACAACAACACTAGTTCATGTGAGAAACACACATGGTCCAAATTACAAACCAAAAACAATTTGACTTGGGTAAATCAGGACATGATGAAACAAAATTATTCATTTTGGATTAAAAGAGGAATATGGTGTCCACCTTATACTACAACATCATCATCAGGATTAAAACAACACATTTATAGTCAGAGTGCTGGATGAGACAAATATCAATTGAAAAAAAGACAAGGTAGCATCAAATCAGGTTATAGTTCGTGGGAATCAATGCACATAGCATGAACGAAAAAAATGGTTAAAAAACCAATCAAGTAGGCCTCATCGTCTTTCTCATTCCAGATTTGGTGTTCATTGGCTTAGTAGCTGAGGCAGAAACGGAAACATTTGAGGAGGGAAGCTACATACATGTGCACTTGCGAGGCCACATATTCTGGGTCGTCCACCACACTAGCCACCATCACGTACCCATCGCCATCAGCAACGTTGCTCCTGCAGCAACAACAGATAACCATTTATAAATTAAACGGACCAGCTATGCGTACAAGGTTATTTAAGCATGTAAGTACAATCCAGGTATAAAGTGGATGGCAATGCGTGGCTATTGTTGTTGCTACTTTAGCAAACTGAGCTAATTAATCTCATCAACCAAATACACTTCTCTCAAAAAAGAAAAAAAAACTTAAAATATTGAGTACGGCAGCAACATCTACTTGTTACTGGAGTTCCAGTTCAAGATGGCCAGAGGCCACTTGGCACCATGGAACCTGCACAATTTCCACCATATATATGAAATGAGTTTGAAAGAAAACTAGTGTTGAACTACCCAGCCTCATATATATATATATATATATATATATATACATGAGAAAATTTGATTACACAAGAAGGTAGCTGGAGTGGTGGTCGACGAAATGAAAATCGACGGCCACGGCTCAGCGAGGAGAGGAGCTCAACATTGAAGTTTTGCAAAACAGGAATTCATTAATTTGAGAGTGGGTTTTAGTAGCTCAAGCTTAGTTAAGTTAAGCACTTAGTACTAAACAACAGCAACACTTGAACCGTAACATGTCCAGAAAGGAAACAAAACATGAGACCAGTATTGATAGCAAGTCCACGAAGGCCATCCAATGGTTTCAGCCACATCCTAATAAACCTGCAGCATTCTTTAGCACCTAGTTATCAGCAAGAAATCAATGGCCAGATGAGCACCACCACAACAAATCGGCACTAACACTTGGTCATCGACGCGATGCCCAAGCAAGGAACCAACTCGCACACGCAAGATGATGATTGCATACATACAAATCATGTGCTGGCAGAAAAAAATCCAAGCAGGAGCTCATCTTCTCTCTCTGTTTGGTAACTAACAACCTAAAATAAAATAAAAACATGACTTGTTCATACAGATCCCTCTAAAATTCCTTGGGACAAGTGCATCACATATTCGTCAACTTAGCAGCAGGAGTAGTGAGCACAGGAAGAGGGGGAGGGAGATGGAGGAGCTACCTGCCGCGGTCGCAATGGAAGCAGAGGAGCAGACCCCTCCTGCCCCTCCCCCACGAGCAGGACAGGGCTGTCGGCTGGGCACGCCCCTACTCCTCCGCCTCCTTGACCAATAGACCCCCTTCCCCTACTGCTGCTTGGCGCACCACATCACTAGTCACCTCCTCATGCAAGAAGTACACAATAAATAGACAGACGGTCAGTGAGGTACATTTTCACAGCAACAGAAGCTTAAAATTAACAGAAATACACACATCAAATGAAGTCACTAAGGTACTTAAGTCCACCACATGGTGTAGAATTCTATGGTATATAATTGCAACACATGAACCAAAAGAGGAATAACATCATCACCAAGAGTTTCTGATGATAAGTATAGCTCCCTACAAAAAAGAACTAAGGGCATGGATCATCTTCCACTTGAGAAGCTGGCTGGAGGAGAAAAGGATGATCAAATGTGAATATGGATATAAGTGCTCACATCAGTAGTTCTAATCCATGGTAACAATTCATAGACCAACAACACATGTTTCGTCCCATGATACTACAGTTGCGGTGTCATTACAAGTAGTGGCGGAGCTACAAGGAAAAAATTGGGCCGGCCAAGCTACTGAAGAGCACACAAAAATTTAAATTGTATTAGTGTGCAGCAACATGGGAGATAAATTCATCAATTAGATTGTATTAACTTGGTGCACTTGCATTCAGTCATCAACACCCATGGGGCATTCTGAAACAAAACCGCTCTAGTGCAGCTGTGGTTCCAATTGAGGTGTGCCCTATGGTCTTATACATAAGCCAAACAAACTAATTAGGGTTCAGCAGCAAGCAGTTGCACAGATGCATCACTCCCTGTCCCTCTCCCTTCAGATACAGCGGCGATTGTTGAAACAAAAAGGCAGTCAATCAGACGGGTCAGCGACACACTCTGAACCCGACGACAGCATACAAAGTACGGGCGGAAGCAGAGCAGGGGATGGAGCAGGGGGAGTACCGGCCCACGCCGTGAGGACGGAGGCGATGGAGGTGCCAACGATGAAGACGATGCGGTGGCTCTCGAACACTTCCTGCACGCACGCACCGCGGGGGGGTCAAAACTAGATCACGAGAGGGCATCAGGGATGAGGTTTTATTTGATCTGGGCAGGGCGGGGCTGACCTTGGTGGAGAAGAAGGTGTCGCGGACGACGGCCCAGGAGTTCGTCGCCCGTCGCCGGACGTTGGGCAGCGACAGCATCGCGTCGACGACCACCGCCTCCACCGCCGTCAGCAGCAGCGGCAGCCTCTACAGATCGGACATAAAACAAACCAAGGAGGAATCAGAGGGAGGCAGAGAAGACAAGGGAGGGATTCACGCCCACCCACCCACCCAACCAAGAGAAGGGAGTCGGAGATCCGCGGTCGCCATGGCCGGAGATGGGCGTCGTGGAGTTCGTCGGCGGCGAGGGACACCGCAGCAGAACGCTCCGGTGGGTGCGGATGCGGATCCGCCCCTCCCCGTCCCCACCCATCCGTCAATCTGAAGAGGGGGGAGGGAGGTCGCCGGTGGTGATGGGGTTTCGCCGGTGGGGGTTGCCGACGGCGGGATTTGGAGAGGAATCGAGAGGGGGGTGGAGCTCGAGTGGATCTCCGGCCAGGAAGGGGAGGTGGCGCTGGCGGTGGAATGGAGGCCGTGGTCGGGGTCGGCGGCGGCGGGTCGTGGGGAGAGGAGTGGTGTGCAGGGGGAGGGGGAGAGGAGTGGTGTGCGGGGGAGAGGAGCTCGCGGTGGGTGAGTGGTGTGCAGGGGAGAGGGTGGTTTCTATTTTGTTAGTTCTACCGGAGATAGGTACCCGCAAGGAAATAGGCACACATGTCAGTGTCCTCGGCGGCATGTGGTGTACGTGAGGGGAGCTGCTTCCGGGTGGGTGTGGGTGGGTGAGAGGGTGAGGGGGTGTGCGCCGTTGGATCTGGCAGTATCCGACAGTTTGTGATGCTTGATCCGCGTGACATGCTCGTAGACCAATCAGAACGAAGTACAGGTTTTGATAATGTTATGACCATCTAAATTGGTCGTAATCGATTAACAATAGGCGGTTGCTACGAGTCAGCCAGATGATTTTGTCTAGAAATCATCCGCCTAGCTAGCCGCCCGATCTACGCATTGGTGGTCGTTCGATCACATCAATATGTCATGACAGCACTGAGCGTGAAAAAACTTCAACGCAGCACCGATGACATCCCCACGAAGCTCCCTTGCAGCTCTCAACGGCGCGCCAAGAGCTCCAACGCAACACCATAGTGCCCGGCGAAGCTCCATTGCAACATCGGGGAGATCCAACGCAGCACCACGACGCCCGGCGGTAAGCTCCCTTCTCTTTTTATGACAATGATTAAGTACGGTTCCCTCGAATAACTAGAGGTAGTTTCATACTAGGTGGGATTTTCGTCGATTCACTAGGAAGCGGGTCAAATTTTAACTATAGCTGCCTCATAGTTTGTTCAAATGATTTCACATTTCGCACAAGTTTGCATCTTCGAATTACAAACAATGTTGCCAAAGGGATTTTTCATTTTATTTTCACGAAAAAACAATTATCCATTTTTCGAGTGCCCAAAATGAGTTTTTTTGTGAAGGGCCTACCATATATTTGTTGCAAAATTATACCAAATCAATTTTCTAAAATACTAGGCCATATTTAATGCACAATTTACCAAATAGTTGGGTGTCAAAAGTTTCGACCCACCTCTGGTTAAAAAGACAAATTTCTGCCGATCTAGTTGGAAGCGGGTCAAGTTTGAACTGCAGCTGCCTCATAGTTTGCTCTTTATTTTTTCCAAAAATCATTTCTAGGTACATAAGTATCTATTTAATCAGAGAAAAACCAAAAAATTTCCAAGATTCAACCACTAGCTACGAACGGTCATGCCCGCCGTTTTGACCGCATTTTGAAATGGGCATAAAAAAATAAAAAAAATTCTAAAAAATTAGAAAACCTTCGCATTGTATCATTATATGTGACCAAGTTACCAGGAAAAATAATAAACTTGTAATACAACAATTCTTTTTAAAAAAACTGTTCTTAGAAACGAGCTATCATGTGTGGAGATCAATGGCTTTCAAGCCAAATGATCAATCTTATGGCCACATTCATGGCATAGTTTGTTCAAACGATCTCATATTGTACACAAGGGTGCATGTTGGAATGGCAAACAATGTTGCCTAAGGAAGCTTTCATTTTCTTTGGACGGAAATTTCATTTTCCATTTTCCGAGTGCCCAAAATGAGTTTTTTTTTGTGAATGGCCTACCATATATTTGTTGCAAAATTGTACCAAATAAATTTTATAAAATACTAGGCCATATTTAATGCATAATTGACCAAATAGTTGGGTGTCAAAAGTTTCGATCCACCTCTGGTGAAAAAGACAAATTTCTGCCGATCCAGGTGGAAGCGGGTCAAGTTTGAACTGCAGCTGCCTCATAGTTTGCTCTTTATTTTTTTCGAAAATAATTTTTAGGTACAAAAGTATCTATTTAATCAGAGAAACACCAAAAGTTTTCCAAGATTCAACCACTAGCTAGGAACAGTCAAGCCCGCCGTTTTGACCGCATTTTGAAACGGGCATTAAAAAATAAAAAAATTGAAAACCTTCGCATTGTGTCATTATATGTGGCCAAGTTACCAGAAAAAATAAACTTGTAATACGATAATTATTTTAAAAAAGTATTCTCACAGACGAGCTATCATGTGTGGAGATCAATGGCTTTCAAGCCAAATGATCAATCGTATGGCCACATTCATGGCATAGTTAGTTCAAACGATCTCATATTGTGCACAAGGGTGCGTATTGGAATGGCAAACAATGTTGCCTAAGGAAGTTTTCATTTTCTTTGGACGAAAAAATCATTTTCCATTTTCCGAGTGCCCAAGATGAATTTTTTTGTGAAGGACCTACCATATATTTGTTGCAAATTTGGACCAAATCAATTTTATAAAATATTAGTCCATATTTAATGCACAATTGACCAAATTTTTGGGTGTGAAAATCTTTTATACACCTCTAGTGAAAAAGACAAATTTCTGCCGATTTAGTTGGAAGCGGGTCAAAATTGAACTGCAGCTCCCTCATAGTTTGCTCTTTATTTTTTTCGATAATCATTTTTAGGTACAAAAGTATCTATTTAATAAGAGAAACACCAAAAGTTTTCCAAGATTCAACCACTAGCTAGGAACGGTCAAGCCCGCCGTTTTGACCTCATTTTGAAACGGGCATAAAAAATTCAAAAAAATAAAAAAAATTGAAACCCTTCGCATTGTGTCATTATATGTGGCCAAGTTACCAGGAAAAATAATAAACTTGTAATACGATAATTATTTTAAAAAAGTATTCTCAGAAACGAGGTATCATGTGTGGAGATCAAGGGCTTTCAAGCCAAATTATCAATCGTATGGCCACATTCATGGCATAGTTAGTTCAAACGATCTCATATTGTGCACAAGGGTGCATATTGGAATGGCAAACAATGTTGCCTAAGGAAGTTTTCGTTTTCTTTGGACGAAAAAATCATTTTCCGTTTTTCGAGTGCCCAAAATGAGTTTGTTTTGTGAAGGACCTACCATATATTTGTTGCAATTTTGGACCAAATCAATTTTATAAAATACTAGGCCATATTTAATGCACAATTGACCAAATGGTTGGGTGTCAAAAGATTTTATCCACCTCTAGTGAAAAAGACAAATTTCTGCCGATTCAGCTAGAAGCGGGTCAAAATTGAACTGCAAATGCCTCATAGTTTGCTCTTTATTTTTTCCAAAAATCATTTTTAGGTACAAAAGTATCTATTTAATCAGAGAAACACCAAAAGTTTTCCAAGATTCAACCACTAGCTAGGAACGGTCAAGCCCACCGTTTTGACCGCATTTTGAAACGGGCATAAAAAATTCAAAAAAAAACTCAAAAAATTTGAAAAACTTCGCATTGTGTCATTATATGTGGCCAAGTTACCAGGAAAAATAATAAACTTGTAATACAATAATTATTTTTAAAAAGTGTTCTCAGAAACGAGATATCATGTGTGGAGATCAATGGCTTTCAAGCCAAATGATCAATCGTATGGCCACATTCATGGCATAGTTAGTTCAAACGATCTCATATTGTGCACAAGGGTAAATATTGGAATGTCAAACAATGTTGCCTAAGAAAGTTTTCATTTTCTTTGGACGAAAAAATCATTTTACATTTTCCGAGTGCCCAAAATGAGTTTTTTTGTGAAGGACCTACCATATATTTGTTGCAATTTTGGACCAAATCAATTTTCTGAAATACTAGGCCATATTTAGTGCACAATTGACAATATGGTTGGGTGTCCAAAGCTTTTGATCCACCTCTAGTGAAAAAGACAAATTTCCCCATATTCATTTTCCATTTTTCGAGTTTCCAAAATGAGTTTTCTTGTGAAGAACCTACAAATATTTGTTGTAAAATAATTCTCAATTTTTGAAGAATATTAGACCACATTTTATGAACAAATTTGTGTACACTAGAAACATTTTTTATAGATATTAAATGGTTTTTAGTTACATCATTAACATTTTTAATAAATATTTTGATGTCTAATATTTTGAACAATGTCTACATTTTTTAAGACACGGTGTACATATTGTTTATATATGTTTAACTTTTTTCAAATACATGATTAACATATTTTCATATATTCCTAACAAAAAAACATCTTTTCATATATACGTTTTGATGTATATATATTTCTTTTTTACACATTGTACATTTTTGTATATACAGATAAAACATTGTTGATATTGGTTAGAAAAATTTAAATTCATGATTAACATTTTTAGAAAATCTTGTTTTGTTATCTACTTTTCTATATATATATATATATATATATATATATATATATATATATATATATATATATTGTAAAATTTTCATATGTACGTACTGATGATTATTTTTGCATATACATGAAACTTTTTTATACATATCTAATAATATTTATGATTATCATTTTTTATATGCATGAAACTTTTCAAATACACACATTTAGTTTTTTAGACACATGATTACATTTTTTGAAATACGTATTAACATTAACATTTTTTTGAATTACACATTTAGTTTCTAATTGCTAAACCATATAGCAAGATTCACGAAGGAGTTCATTATTTTCCTATTCTAATGAAAAAGTTGTTATTTTCCCATTTTCGTTTGGCCGAATATATGTTTTTTTTAAGTAATATGAGGGCATCCCACATTTCTTCCTGGATGGGCCGAGGCCTACATGGCACACAGATTTTTTTTTAAAAGGAGGTGGCCTCGTTCCACCGAGGCCCAAGCCCACCTTGAGCGACACCTTAAGTACCAATGCATCCACGTTCACAACCTCATGAGCATTTATATTGGTCGTAATCAGATAGAAAGAAGGTCGTTGACCACTCTTGTCTGCTTTATGACCATTTGGTGTAAGGCAATTTCAGGGTTTGAGCTCTTCCAAGCGAAATGACCGTGGATTTACGACCAATTCAGCCGGGTCACTGAGAGAAGGTCACAAGTTGACATATTTCTTGTAGTGACACCTTCTATCACGGATCCGAAGGCAAGATATTCGTTGCCAAGAATGGATTCTTTCTAGAGAAGGAGTTTCTCTCGAAAGAAGTGAGTGGGAGGAAAGTAGAACTTGATGAAGTAACAGTACCTGCTCCCTTATTGGAAAATAGTTCATCACAGAAACCGGTTTTTGTGACGTCTACACCAATTAGTGATGAAGTTAATGATGATGGTCATCAAACTTCAGATCAAGTTGTTACTGAACCGCGTAGGTCAACCAGAGTAAGATCCGCACCAGAGTGGTACGGTAATCCTGTTCTGGAGGTTATGTTACTAGACCATGACGAACCTACGAACTATGAAGAAGCGATGGTGAGCCCAGATTCCGCAAAATGGCTTGAGGCCATGAAATCTGAGATGGGGTCCATGTATGAGAACAAACTATGGACTTTGGTTGACTTGCCCGATGATCGGCAAGCCATCGAGAATAAGTGGATCTTCAAGAAGAAGTCTGACGCTGACGGTAACGTTACTGTCTATAAAGCTCGACTTGTTGCAAAAGGTTTTCGACAACTTCAAGGGATTGACTACGATGAGACCTTCTCACCCGTAGCGATGCTTAAGTCTGTCCGAATCATGTTAGCAATTGCCGCATTTTATGATTATGAAATTTGGCAAATGGATGTCAAAACTGCATTCCTGAATGGATTTCTGGAAGAAGAGTTGTATATGATGCAACCAGAAGGTTTTGTCGATCCAAAGGGAGCTAACAAAGTGTGCAAGCTCCAGCGATCCATTTATGGACTGGTGCAAGCCTCTCGGAGTTGGAATAAACGTTTTGATAGTGTGATCAAAGCATATGGTTTTATACAGACTTTTGGAGAAGCCTGTATTTACAAGAAAGTGAGTGGGAGCTCTGTAGCATTTCTGATATTATATGTGGATGACATATTGTTGATTGGAAATGATATAGAATTTCTGGATAGCATAAAAGGATATTTGAATAAGAGTTTTTCAATGAAGGACCTCGGTGAAGCTGCTTATATATTGGGCATCAAGATCTATAGAGATAGATCGAGACGCTTAATTGGACTTTCACAAAGCACATACCTTGAAAAAGTTTTGAGGAAGTTCAAAATGGATCAAGCAAAGAAAGGGCTCTTGCCTGTGTTACAAGGTGTGAAATTGAGTAAGACTCAATGCCCGACCACTGCAGAAGATAGAGAGAAAATGAAATATGTTCCCTATGCTTCAGCCATAGGCTCTATCATGTATGCAATGATGCGTACCAGACCTGATGTGTGCCTTGCTATTAGTTTAGCAGGGAGGTACCAAAGTAATCCAGGAGTGGATCACTGGACAGCGGTCAAGAACATCCTGAAATACCTGAAAAGGACGAAGGATATGTTTCGCGTTTATGGAGGTGACAAAGAGCTCGTCGTAAATGATTACGTCGATGCAAGCTTTGACACTGATCCGGACGATTCTAAATCGCAAACCGGATACGTGTTTTTATTGAACGGTGGAGCTGTCAGTTGGTGCAATTCTAAACAAGCGTCGTAGCAGGATCTACATGTGAAGCGGAGTACATAGCTGCTTCAGAAGCAGCAAATGAAGGAGTCTGGATGAAGGAGTTCATATCTGATCTAGGTGTCATACCTAGTGCATCGGGTCCAATGAAAATCTTTTGTGACAATACTGGTGCAATTGCTTTGGCAAAGGAATCCAGATTTCACAAGAGAACCAAGCACATCAAGAGACGCTTCAACTCCATCTGTGATCAAGTCCAAGTGGGAGACATAGAGATTTGGAAGATACATACAGATCTGAATGTTGCAGACCCGTTGACTAAGCCTCTTCCACGAGCAAAACCTGATCAGCACCAAGGCTCCATGGGTGTTAGAATCATTACTGTGTAATCTAGATTATTGACTCTAGTGCAAGTGGGAGACTGAAGGAAATATGCCCTAGAGGCAATAATAAAGTTATTATTTATTTCCTTATATCATGATAAATGTTTATTATTCATGCTAGAATTATATTAACCGGAAACATGATACATGTGTGAATACATAGACAAACAGAGTGTCACTAATATGCCTCTACTTGACTAGCTCGTTGATCAAAGATGGTTATGTTTCCTAGCCATAGACAAAGAGTTGTCATTTGATTAACAGGATCACGTCATTAGGAGAATGATGTGACTGACTTGACCCATTCCGTTAGCTTAGCACTTGATCATTTAGTATGTTGCTATTGCTTTCTTCATGACTTCTACATGTTCCTATGACTATGAGATTATGCAACTCCCGTTTACCGGAGGAACACTTTGTGTGCTACCAAACGTCACAACGTAACTGGGTGATTATAAAGGTGCTCTACAGGTGTCTCCGAAGGTACTTGTTGGGTTGGCGTATTTCGAGATTAGGATTTGTCACTCCGATTGTCGGAGAGGTATCTCTGGGCCCACTCGGTAATGCACATCACTTAAGCCTTGCAAACATTGCAACTAATGAGTTAGTTGCGGGATGATGTATTATGGAACGAGTAAAGAGACTTGCCGGTAACGAGATTGAACTAGGGATTGAGATACCGACGATCGAATCTCGGGCAAATAACATACCGATGACAAAGGGAACAACGTATGTTGTTATGCGGTTTGACCGATAAAGATCTTCGTAGAATATGTGGGAACCAATATGAGCATCCAGGTTCCGCTATTGGTTATTGACCGGAGACGTGTCTCGGTCATGTCTACATAGTTCTCGAACCCGTAGGGTCCGCACGCTTAAAGTTCGATGACGGTTATATTATGAGTTTATGTGTTTTGATGTACCGAAGGTAGCTCGGAGTCCCGTATGTGATCACGGACAGGACGAGGAGTCTCGAAATGGTCGAGACATAAAGATTGATATATTGGACGACTATGTTCGGACACCGGAATGGTTTCGGAGAGTATCGGGCATATACCGGAGTACCGGGGGGTTACCGGAACCGCCCGGGGAGACTAATGGGCCTATTGGGCCCTAGTGGAGAAGAGGAGGGGCGGCCAAGGGGCAGCCGCGCGCCCCCTCCCCCCCCCCCCCCCAAGTCCGAATTGTACAAGGAGGGGGGGCAGCGCCCCCCCTTCCTTTCCTCCCCCCCCCCCTCTCTCCTTCCCTCTCCTCTCCTACTCCCACATGGAAGGGGGGAGTCCTACTCCCGGTGGGAGTAGGACTCCTCATGGGGCGCGCCTAGGGTGGCCGGCCCCTCCCCCTCCTCCACTCCTTTATATACGGGGAGGGAGGGGCCCCTTGGAGACCCAACAATTGATCCCTTGGATCTCTTAGCCGTGTGCGGTGCCCCCCTCCACCATAATCCACCTCGATAATATCGTAGCGGTGCTTAGGCGAAGCCCTGCGTCGGTAGAACATCATCATCGTCACCACGCCGTCGTGCTGACGGAACTCTTCCTCAAAGCTCGGCTGGATCGGAGTTCGAGGGACGTCATCGAGTTGAACGTGTGCTGAACTCGGAGGTGCCGTGCGTTCGGTACTTGATCGGTCGGATCGTGAAGACGTACGACTACATCAACCGCGTTGTGCTAACGCTTCCGCTTTCGGTCTACGAGGGTACGTGGACACACTCTCCCCTCTCGTTGCTATGCATCACCATGATCTTGCGTGTGCGTAGGAAATTTTTTGAAATTACTACGTTCCCCAACAGGCTGAAGGAGGAGAGAGGGAGAAGGTCGGTTTTCGTTCTTCCCACAAAGAAAGAAAGGCCCCAAGGAGTTCAGGGTTTCCCCGCCTCCTGTTGGCACTGCCGCCGATTTTCCTCATCTCTTATAGCCTTAGGACCATGGAGGTGCGGTGGATCTAGGGCCTTGCCCGCAGGAGGTCATGCTTTGTTTATAGGTGTTTCTTTTTGGCCTGTTTAGGGTTTGTGACCTTCTCGGGGAAGCGAGGCGACAACGACTTCCTGAAGATGGAATAAGGTTCTCCCTGTCTAGCCCCCACCCCGGCGGTGTATCCCGCGTCGTTGGAGGGCATGTGAAGGATCTAACGGGATTTGATTAGTTCTTGTCTTCGGTGGATCCCGCTTTCGTTAATCTACATTCATGTGTCTATAAGCTGGATACTTTCGATCTATGCTTTTCTTCATTAGCGGTTGTTGTTGTGCTAGTGTGCTGGTCCTTTGAGACCTTAACATGACGACTTCCCGACTGTCTGCAGCAAAAAAAATTCTGGAACTATGAGCGGGGGAAACAAAACCTATATGCATATTCAATAGGAGGACCAGCTATTTTTATGTAACAAAGCCGCCCTAGCTCAGTTGGCATCCGTCTGAGCATGTGGATGCAACGTCGCAAGTTCTATTCCTTACGACCGCCAAATATATTTGGCTCCCTCGGTGAGGATCGATGGGCCGGATGCGGACGACCCAGTACAGGAGTGCGGTGGAGGCCCCAAAAAATAGAAATTGGTGAATATTCTTGGGAACATGAATAATTTGGAAAATCCCCAGAAAAATCCCAATTATGTACATATCAAAAATACACACAAAATTGAAACTTTCAAAATTGACAATTTTATTTTAAAACATGAAACTTTATAGGAACATGAACATTTTTTAATTAGTGATTTTTCAAAAGGAAACATATACTAAACATTCAGAACAATTTTAGAAAATGTGTTTCTTTAAACTCGGATGTTATTTTGAATTTGCGACTATTTCACTAAAACAAGAATATTTTTGTATTTGACATATTTTTAAAATGTCTTTTCTTGGAAAATCATGAACAAATTTCGTAAATACAATCAACAAATGGAACATTTTTGAAAATTTGAACTAATTTTGGAATGAGAACAAAGATTTAATGTCTGAATATTTTTCAAAACAGGATATTTTTTGGAATTCTGAACATTTTCTAAAATTCCAATTTTCTGAAATTATGAACTTTTTAAAGTTTTGAATTTACTAAAAAAAGGTAGAAAGAAAAATAAAATTGGGAGGAAAAAGGCAAAAGAAAAGCAGACAGAAACCGAAAAAACAAAAATATAAACATAACAAGGAACAAAAAAAACTTTCAGCCCAGCTTAGGCGCCGTGTGTGAGTTTACGCCTATTTGACGCTCCATGCGAGAAATAGGGTTTTCCTACCTGCATTGGCATGATTATAAATTGGATGTCTTTGCTGGGCCACACTGCAGGCAGCCCATGTACGAAGTTCTGGCATTTTTCCTTTTCTTGTAGACAAACGGACAAAAAATTAATACCACCTCAAATAGAAAAAATATTTTGGATGGTGAATGGATGAAAAAATCGGAAAAACGCACCTTGATTTATTAGTAGGTATAGGTATAGATTTGGAATATTCCTAAAATGAATTTTTTTCAAAAATCATGAACAACTCTGGAAAATACAAAGAAAAAATGGAATATTTTTTAAAATTTGAACTAATCTTGCAATGAGAACAAAGATTTAATGTCTAAATATTTTTCAAAATGGGTTATTTTATGGAATTCTAATTTTTTTTAGAATTCCAATTTTTTGAAATTTTGAGCTTTTTTTTAAGTTTTGAATTTACTAAGAAAAAGGAGAAAGAAAAAACACAGAAGAAACTGGAAAGAAAAGGAGAAGGAAACAGATAAAAGAAAAATATAAACATAACAAAGAACAAAAAAAGGAAAATGATTCAGGCCAGCTTGGGCGCCCTGTGTGAGTTTACGACTATTTGACGGTAGATACGAGAAATAGGGTTTTCCCACCTGCGTGGGCATGAAAATAAATGCGCTGTCTTTCCTGGGCCACACTGCAGGCGGCCATGTACGAAATTCTGGCGTGTTTCCTTTTCTAATAGACGAATGGACAAAAATTTAGTACCACCTCGAATAGAAAAAAATATTTCTGATCGTGAACGGATGAAAAAATCAGAGAAATGTACCTTGCTTTATTAGTAGGTATAGATATAAATATAGATATAGCAGAGCCACCTTTTCCCCTTCCATCTAGCCAACCGCTAGTGAGAAATTTATTTTATTGATATGACTCTGATATGCTTGCAGCTACTGAGGTTGAGTCAGCAGGCCATGCATGGTTTCAGAATCCTGAAAAGGGCAACTAGTATGAAGCATATATATAGATAGTACAAGGTGAGGAAGAGAGACTTACAACAGAAGACAAGTTACGCGTGGTTCAAACCTATTCTGTAACCTAAAAATAATATACTTCTATCATTTCTTTCTATGAGGGCTGTGAAGGAAATATGCCCTAGAGGCAATAATAAAGTTATTATTTATTTCCTTATTTCATGATAAATGTTTATTATTCATGCTAGAATTATATTAACCGGAAACATGATACATGTGTGAATACATAGACAAAACAAAGTGTCACTAGTATGCCTCTACTTGACTAGCTCGTTGATCAAAGATGGTTATGTTTCCTAGCCATAGACATGAGTTGTCATTTGATTAATGGGATCACATCATTAGAAGAATGATGTGATTGACTTGACCCATTCCGTTATCTTAGCACACGGTCGTTTAGTATTCTGCTATTGCTTCTTCATGACTTATACATGTTCCTATGACTATGAGATTATGCAACTCCCGTTTACCGGAGGAACACTTTGTGTGCTACCAAACGTCACAACGTAACTGGGTGATTATAAAGGTGCTATACAGGTGTCTCCAAAGGTACTTGTATGGTTGGCGTATTTCGAGATTAGGATTTGTCACTCCGATTGTCGGAGAGGTATCTCTGGGCCCACTCGGTAATGCACATCACTATAAGCCTTGCAAGCATTGCAACTAATGAGTTAGTTGCGGAATGATGTATTACAGAACGAGTAAAGAGACTTGCCGGTAACGAGATTGAACTAGGTATTGAGATACCGACGATCGAATCTCGGGCAAGTAACATACCGATGACAAAGGGAACAACGTATGTTGTTATGCGGTTTGACCGATAAAGATCTTCGTAGAATATGTGGGAGCCAATATGAGCATCCGGGTTCCGCTATTGGTTATTGACCGGAGACGTGTCTCGGTCATGTCTACATAGTTCTCGAACCCGTAGGGTCCGCACGCTTAAAGTTTCGGTGACGATTGTATTATGAGTTTATGTGATTTGATGTACCGAAGGTAGTTCGAAGTCCCGGATGAGATCGGGGACATGACGAGGAGTCTCGAAATGGTCGAGACGTAAAGATCGATATATTGGACGACTATATTCGGACATCGGAAAGGTTCCGAGTGATTCGGGTATTTTCGGGGGGTACCGGGGAGTTACGGGAATACGAGGAAGAAGCAATGGGCCTCATGGGCCAAGTGGTGGAAGAGAGGAGGCAGGGCGCGCGGCCCCCTTAGCCCAAGCCGAATTGGACTAGGGGGCCAGCCCCCCTTTCCTCCTTTTCCTCCCTCTCCTTCCTTCTCCTTCTTCTCCTTCCTTTCCACCTCCTAGTAGGAGTAGGAAAGGGGAGTCCAACTCCTATTAGGAGGAGGACTCCTCCTGGCGCGCCCTAGGAGGGCCGGCCGGCCTCCCCCCTTGCTCCTTTATATACGGGGGCAGGGGGCACCCTAGAACACACAAGTTGATCTGTTGATCTCTTCCAGCCGTGTGCGGTGCCCCCCTCCACCATATTCCACCTCGGTCATATCGTAGTGGTGCTTAGGCGAAGCCCTCCGTCGGTAGCAACATCATCACCGTCATCACGCCGTCGTGCTGATGAAACTCTCCGGCGAAGCTCTGCTGGATCGGAGCTCGCGGGACATCATTGAGATGAACGTGTGCTGAACTCGGAGGTGTCGTGCGTTCGGTACTTGGATCGGTCGGATCGTGAAGACGTACGACTACATCAACCGCGTTGTGCTAACGCTTCCGCTTTCGGTCTACGAGGGTACGTAGACAACACTCTCCCCTCTCGTTGCTATGCATCACCATGATCTTGCGTGTGCGTAGGAATTTTTTTGAAATTGCTACGTTCCCCAACAGTGGTATCAGAGCCAGGTTTTATGCGTAGATGTCATATGCACGAGTAGAACACAAGTGAGTTGTGGGCGATATAAGTCATACTGCTTACCAGCATGGCATACTTTGGCTCGGCGGTATTGTTGGATGAAGCGGCCCGGACCGACATTACGCGTACGCTTGCGCGAGACTGGTTCTACCGACGTGCTTTGCACACAGGTGGCTGGCGGTGTCAGTTTCTCCAACTTTAGTTGAACCGAGTGTGGCTACGCCCGGTCCTTGCGAAGGTTAAAACAGCACCAACTTGACAAACTATCGTTGTGGTTTTGATGCGTAGGTAAGAACGGTTCTTGCTCAGCCCGTAGCAGCCACGTAAAACTTGCAACAACAAGGTAGAGGACGTCTAACTTGTTTTTGCAGGGCATGTTGTGATGTGATATGGTCAAAGCATGATGCTAAATTTTATTGTATGAGATGATCATGATTTGTAACCGAGTTATCGGCAACTAGCAGGAGCCATATGGTTGTCGCTTTATTGTATGCAATGCAATCGCCCTGTAATGCTTTACTTTATCACTAAGCGGTACCAATAGTCGTAGAAGCATAAGATTGGTGAGACGACAACGATGCTACAATGGAGATCAAGGTGTCGCGCCGGTGACGATGGTGATCATGACGTTGCTTCGGAGATGGAGATCACAAGCACAAGATGATGATGGCCATATCATATCACTTATATTGATTACATGTGATGTTTATCTTTTATGCATCTTATCTTCCTTTGATTGACGGTAGCATTATAAGATGATCTCTCACTAAATTTCAAGATAAAAGTGTTCTCCTTGAGTATGCACCATTGCCAAAGTTCGTCGTGCCCAGACAACACGTGATGATCGGGTGTGATAAGCTCTACGTCCATCTACAACGGGTGCAAGCCAGTTTTGCATACGCAGAATACTCAGGTTAAACTTGACGAGCCTAGCATATGCAGATATGGCCTCGGAACACTGAGACCGAAAGGTCGAGCGTGAATCATATAGTAGATATGATCAACATAGTGATGTTCACCATTGAAAGCTACTCCATTTCACGTGATGATCGGACATGGTTTAGTTGATATGGATCACGTGATCACTTAGAGGATTAGAGGGATGTCTATCTAAGTGGGAGTTCTTAAGTCATATGATTAATTGAACTTTAATTTATCATGAACTTAGTCCTGGTAGTATTAGCATATCTATGTTGTAGATCAATAGCTCGCGTTTAGCTCCCTTGTTTTTGATATGTTCCTAGAGAAAACTAAGTTGAAAGATGTTAGTAGCAATGATGCGGATTGGATCCGTGATCTGAGGTTTATCCTCATTGCTGCACAGAAGAATTATGTCCTTGATGCACCGCTAGGTGATAGACCTATTGCAGGAGCAGATGCAGACGTTATGAACGTTTTGACAAAAGCTCTGTATGATGACTACTTGATAGTTAAGTGCACCATGCTTTACGGCTTAGAACCGGGACTTCAAAAATGTTTTGAACGGCACGGAGCATATAAGATGTTTCAAGAGTTGAAATTAGTATTTCAGACTCATGTCCATGTCAAAAGGTATGAGACCTTTGACAAGTACTTTGCCTACAAGATGGAGGAGAATTGCTCAGCTAGTGAGCATGTGCTCAGAATGTCTGAGTACTGCAATCACTTGAATCAAGTGGGAGTTAATCTTCCAGATAAGATAGTGATTGACAGAGTTCTCTAGTCACTATCACCAAGTTACTAGAACTTCGTGATGAACTATAATATGCAAGGGATAACGGCAACGATTCCCAAGCTCTTCTTGATGCTGAAATTGACGAAGGTAGAAATCAAGAAAAACATCAAGTGTTGATGGTTGACAAGACCACTAGTTTCAAGAAAAGGGGCAAAGGGAAGAAGGGGAACTTCAAGAAGAACGGCAAGCAAGTTGCTGCTCGAGTGAAGAAGCCCAAGTCTGGACCTAAGCCTGAGACTAAGTGCTTCTACTGCAAAGGGACTGGTCACTGGAAGCGGAACTACCCCAACTAATTGGCGGATAAGAAGGATGGCAAAGTGAACATAGGTATATTTGATATACATGTTATTGATGTGTACTTTACTAGTGTTTATAGCAACCCCTCAGTATTTGATACTAGTTCAGTTGCTAAGAGTAGTAACTTGAAACGGGAGTTGCAGAATGAACAGAAACTAGTTAAGGGTGAAGTGACGATGTGTGTTGGAAGTAGTTCCAAGATTGATATGATCATCATCGCACACTCCCTATACTTTCGAGATTAGTGTTGAACCTAAATAAGTGTTATTTGGTGTTTGCATTGAGCATGAATATGATTTGATCATGTTTATTGCAATACGGTTATTCATTTAAAGTCAGAGAATAATTGTTGTTCTGTTTACATGAATAAAACCTTCAATGGTCATACACCCAATGAAAATAGTTTATTGGATCTCGATCGTAGTGATACACATATTCATAATATTGAAGCCAAAAGATGCAAAGTTGATAATGATAGTGTAACTTATTTGTGGCACTGCCGTTTAGGTCATATTGGTGTAAAGCGCATCAAGAAACTCCATGCTGATGGGCTTTTGGAGTCACTTGATTATGAATCAATTGATGCTTGCGAACCATGCTTCATGGGCAAGATGACTAAGACTCCGTTCTCTGAAACAATGGAGCGAGCAGCTGACTTATTGGAAATAATACATATTGATGTATGCAATCCCATGAGTGTTGACGCTCGCGGCGGGTATCGTTATTTTCTCACTTTCACAGATGTTTGAGCAGATATGGGTATATCTACTTGATGAAACATAAGTCTGAAACATTTGAAAAGTTCAAAGAATTTCAGAGTGAAGTGGAAAATCATCGTGACAAGAAAATAAAGTTTCTACGATCTGATCGCGGAGACAAATATTTGAGTTACGAGTTTGGTCTTCATTTGAAACAATGCGGAATAGTTTTGCAACTCACGCCATCTGGAACACCACAGCGTAATGGTGTGTCGGAACGTCATAACCGTACTTTATTGGATATAGTGCAATCTATGATGTTTCTTACCGATTTACCACTATAGTTTTGGGGTTAAGCATTAGAGATAGCTGCATTTGTAGGAGATATGCCCTAGAGGCAATAATAAATGATATTATTTATCTCTGAGTTCATAATTATGTTTATGTTCCATGCTATAACTGCAATGATTCTCGAGTCTACAATATCCACGAGGCTCGGAGGAAGACTCATATGCACGTGTGGAATAATAAACGGTAAGAAGTATTCCTAGTCTGGCCTCTAAGACTAGCTCAAGTGTTGCATGATGGTTCTGTTTTCCTGATCATGGGCATGTCTATGCCAGCAATTTTGAGGGCACAATGTTAAGAGAACATTTGTGTTGAATCGACCCGGATTGATGTTATGCTAAGAGATTCATTCGTCATAACTTAATGGTGCATAACACAGAGATGGTTAACGTTTGCATGATTCCTTACACCATGAGAGTATCGAGTTTCTTCATGCTTGCTTCATGAACTTTGGGGTTTGTTAAACGTCATCCGTAAATGGGTGGCTATTACGGCGGCTTACGGGTTCATGGAAAAGTGTGTCAAGTAACTTGATAGCTCAAGATTGGGATTTGCTCCACCGACGATGGAGAGGTATTATCGGGCCCTCTCGGTATTACGGTATCCATCATCGTCTGGCCAGACACAGTGTGACTTGATCACTGGGATACCGGAACAGGAAACGAGAAAAGAGAACAAAACCGGTAACGAGGTAACTTGCATGGTAGACAAATTGTTCGTCCACGGGGATGCAACAAATCTCACCTCGGGTGTTTGTGACATATCGCGAAGCAACAGGAATAGCTCACTGCAACTGGAGGTTCACTCGAATATTTATTCGTGTGGGTATAGGGGTCAATATGGGTGTCCACGGCTCCCATGTTGATCATTGATCGGAAGGGGTTCCGGGTCATGTCTATACTTCACCGAACCTATAGGGTCACACGCTTAAGGGTCATCTATCTGCTGAATACTAGACAGGGAGTCTGAGAGAAAACCATCAAAAAAGTTTCGGACACTGAAAAGTTTCGGACAGCGGAAAAGTTCCGCAGAGAGAGGTCGCCGGATGAGTTTTGGTGAAACCGAAATAGTTGTTTCGGGGTATGCCATTAAGTCAAAATGGTTTCGGCACATGCCTGATAATTCTTCGAGGGTGCCAGAATCATTCTGGAAACTTTTTGGAATTTTCAGAAATAAAAACCGGAAATGTTCCGGAGCTGCAGGAACCGGTTCAGATGATTTTCGCAGATGAAAATCACTAAACTGGAATTGTTCCAGAATGCGTTGAAAATTATTATGGTGGGTACTGGAAATGTTCTAAGCCCACATAAATATTTTCAGTTCGAACGGACGCTGAAAAATGTCGTCGTGAATAGTGAAAGTGCTTTTTGGGATATTTTATGGAAAGCCAACTTTTGGGGCTTTGCCCAAAAGATCTAGGGATGACATGGAAGGGTGGGAACCTCCTTTTGGGGGGCCCCACAAGGGGTGGGACGTTCATGGGTGCAGCTCATCCATGGGGCCCCACTTGTCCCTTGTTTTCACTCTTTAGGTCCTTGGGAAGGACTCCATTTCATGTGGGTTTTGGGTTTTCTTGTAAAACCACCCTACCCCTTGGGATTTCCTATAAATAGAGGTGGAGGGTCAGCCCTCCACTCTCATCCCTTGCTCTCATACACATGCTATGCATTATCTGGCTTCTTCTCTCCCTCCCACGAAAAGAGTTTCGTAGAGCCGTAAGGCTGTCTGGGTTCCGGCAGGAACTAGTTCTGGACGTCGAAGCCGTGCCGGATAGATGACACCGTATGTGTGCAACCCCGTAGAGAGGTCGTAGTTTTGATCCTTTTGCCCGAGGGGATGTTTTGAGAGTGCCTCCCGAAGGGCTGTCCAAGTGACGGTCCGAGTTCTGTGAATCCTCCCGAAGGGCTATCCGAGTGACCGTCCGAGTTTTGAGGGTCCTCCCGAAGGGCTGTCCGCGACACCGTCCGAGGGACTGTCCGACCGCCTCCCGGAGGGCTGTCCGTGGGGCGGATGAGGGTATACACCCTCGCGGTTGGGAGGTTGTAAATCCTAGCTGCGGGGATCTGCACCGCCGTTCGTCATCGACTCTACTTCCGCTGCGCTACGAGTCGGTAACGAAAAATATCAAACCTTGTATGCATTCTGCATAGTGGTCCTGGACTGGTGCGTAGGTCGGAAATTTTTTGTTTTCTGCTGCGTTACCCTACAGTGGCATCAAGAGCCGTGCTATGCATAGATGCAGGTTTCGATCTAGAATACATGGAGATGTATGGGTATTGCATAATATAATTAGGTAGTAGATGAGATCTATTGCTGAAAATTATTTATGCGGGTGACAGATGAAATCTGTTACCCGACGTTCTTGTTGCTTCCCTAGAATTTGCGTTTGCTCAATCTCGAGACAGCATGGTGGAATTTGACAAAGTTCTGGCAATCCATGATCCTGATTGATCATGGAAGTGCTATCAGTTCTATGGATTCTGCCGTAGTCAAAAGAAAGATGAAATTCGCTGATGAAAGAGCATTGCAGATATGATCTGCACGGGGTCATGCGTATGACGAAGTTTAGTATGGGGCTCGAGATTTAATTATCTCGTGTTTCATACACCCTGAGATGTTAATCTAGCAACTTGAATAATCATACTTGATGATAAAACGTTGGTAGTTGCGGTTTAAGTCAAAACCTTAGAAGCCACGTAAAATAAAATTTTGCATAAACCGATTAGAGGCGTCTAACTTGGTTTTGCACGATGTGCATGTGATGTGGTATAGCAATCCTCATATTCAATTTGATTATGTATGAGATGACTATATGATGTAATTAACATGACCTGCGTGTCATGATTCGGCATGATGACTGGAGCCATATGATTGTCACTTTAATGACCTGCGTGTCAACCTTAAGTAATGCACTTATTTTATTGGCTATAGAGATAGCAATATTATCTGGCGCATCGACAAGGTGGTGGCAATCTTCGCGAAGGAGAACACCGACGCGAATGCCGAAGACGAAGAAATGAAATACTTCTCCGTCAGAAAGGGCTATACCATATCATGCTATTATGAATTGCCTGAGATGTTTATCCCTTATGATGCACCCTTCTTGATTCCGCGGTAGTCGCTTTTTATTAGGGTGATCTCTCACTTAAAATACCAAAGTAGTTAGTGTTCACCCAAGTGTAGAACCGTCTAAAATTCGTATCTTTTCGGGGTGCGCCATGTACACATGAGCACGAACGAATCGAGAGGAATGAGGCGGGTGAGGTCAGACCTCGCAGCAAGATCACTTGGTTGTCTTTGACGTTTAGGCAGGAGAGTCCTGAGCTCGGAACATGCCCATCGAAAGATGAACAAGAATCACATAGAGATGTGATCGGCAAGTTGGCCTACCAATTGAAATTCGTGTCATCAGTGATGAACCCGTCAATGGCATCGAATAGAAATATGGATCTTGAATCACTCTAAATCAATTATGAGAGATATTGATTTGAGTGGGAGCGCACTGTTGAATTAACATGTTTAATTCTCAGTGCAATTAATTATGAACACTGTCTAAGTGTTTCTTGCAAAATAGTTGTAGAATAATGGCTCGCGTTTCCACCTTCCCTGTTAAAATTGAATAGCTGTTAAATATCTGGTTAAAACTTTACGATTGGTAACGTAATATGAGGATTGTCCTCAAAAGTGCCGAGAAGGACTTTGTCCTATCGCATGCTTTCCGTATCCTCCCGCTAATGCTATGGATCATGTGACTCTCGTCCTTCGATCCAAAAGCTAGAATTCTGTTACGGTCAAGTGGAATATGTTTGCTTCCATGAAACCCAAACTTCGAAAGTTGGGATAGTTATATGATATTCATGGAACTGAAAATTATTTTCAGATACAAACAAAGCAATGTTTGTTTGCAAGTATTAGTAAAAGTGTTTACTATGCATTTGACTGTTGGGAAAGGGATCCAGAAGAACGCCTGTCATATAATGAAAGGTGAATAAAACAACAACTTAAAGAGAAAGGAAGTGTCCAAAGGGTGTTAGTATGACTTACACACCTAGGAAGTCCGGGGCTAACGCCACTCTTAAGTTGGCTGCTTCTTTTGCGAGTAGGAGAAATACTAAAAGTTAAACTGTTAGAAGTATAAAGGCAGAAAGAAAGATGACTGGAATATCCAGCTCATGTATGAATGGCATACAAGTTTTTGATGTATAGTAGGCTGGTCAAAGACATAGTTCTTGGGAATTATGGTTAAACATGTTAATCACTAATTCTTGGGTATTGTGAGTTAATCACAAAGATACCCGCTCGATTGCATTCTGTTGCGAATCAATGTAAGAGCTACTATGGCCTAAAAAGACTAGCCAGAAATGAGGTTAAGGTATACACAGGGAACATAGTAAATGTTAGTATACCTTCCATCGGTGTATTGCCGTCTGTATTTACTTTCATAATTCATTTAGAGTTTTACAAACTCTAGCCCATTGCATAAGGTATCTTGCAAGAAGGTTGTTCATAAGAGAACTTTTTATGTTCGATGTTATGAATAACACAAGGGCCATACTTTCATTATGAATGAGTTGTATGTTATGAATATTGATAATAATACAATACCTCTGGGTTTACTTTCATAATTCATTTTAGAGTGTCATACACTCTAGCCCATTGCACAATGTTTGTTGCAAAAGAGTTGTTCATAAAAACAACAATTGTTGTTAAGTATTATGAATAACATGAAGGGCCATGCTTCCATCCAAGATGGGATGTATGTTACGAATATTGATGGTAATATGATACATCCATAACACTGACGCTAAATGTCACAAGACTAAAAGAATACCACACAAGTGTGGCACTACATTTGGTCACATTGGAGAAACCCGCATGGAAAATTCCATTATGATGGATTTTGAAGTCTTTTTGATTTTGAATCATCTGACACTTGCAACTTTCCTCCGAAAAGTGAAGTGACTAAAATACCGTTCACAGGCCATAAGGAACGAACAACAAACTTATTAGTGATCATACATTTGATGTGTGTAGTCCGATAAGTGTTGTTAGTGGTGGATTTTTTCATCTTCAGAAATGACTCAAGTAGATATATGGATATTTACTTGATGAGACGTAAGTCTGGATCGTTTGAAATCATTCGAAAGGTTTTCAAAAATGAAGTAGAAGTTATTGTAACAAGAAAATTATGTTTCTGCAATTTTATTGCACAAAGTAATATTTCAGTTACATGTTTAGCGAATGTCTGATGAGTTGTGAAAGGGGTTTCATAACTTGAGCCTCCCGGAACACCACTACAAGTGGAAAGTCCGTGGAGATGTAATCTAACCATTTATGACATGGTAAGGTCAAAGAGGACATAAATAAATTTGCCTTTATCCCTTTTAATGTGATGCTTTAGAGACTGCGGCTTTTACACTGAAAAGAGCTACATCGGGTCTGTTGAAATGAAGCCATGGTATGGTACGCCCAACCATGTTATATCTTTTCTTAACATTTGGAATGTGGGGCTTGTGTAAAAGGTTACAAACCTATTCCAAATCAGACAAGTGCTACTTTGTAGGTTATACCAAAATGTTGGGTATTCCTCCCTCACTATACCGAGGCAAATAGTTTTGCCGCGAAACGGTGTGCTTTTAAAGAGAATGGTTCTTTCAAAAAGGTGAGTGGGAGAATAGTGCAACTCGACGAGATAAACAGTATCTTCGTCATCAGATCAAAGGAAAGAGACCTTGGAAGTAATTCCAGGGTTTCCTACTGCGACTGATATGGAAGTCTCTACAATTAAATGTATGAACTTCGGTCGAACTTGCAGCTGAACCACGTAGGCAAGGCTCGTGCAAACCTCTCAGGTGCGCAAACGAGATATTGTTGTTAGACAACATTATACCTACGATACACAAGGAAGCGTTGATGGGCCCTGACTCCGGAATTGGCTAAATGCCAATACAAGCCGAGTTAGTTTCCATATAAGTGATTCAAGATTAAAACCTTGATACACCTTTCGAAAGACTTATAGTCTAACGAATATTTATGGAACTTAAAACTGATACGGATAAAAATGTTTTATCCATAAAGCTCGACTTGTTGAAATGACAAGTTCAAGAGTTGACTACGATGAGGTTGTTTTCATCGTAGCGACGCTTAAAGTCGGTTCGGGTTGAACTAGCAATTAATACATATTTCAATCATGAGATATGAAACATGGATGACAATAGGATTTCCATCTGATGGAAATGAAACCAAGGACTTGCATGTATTATAGTCCAAGGCATTTTGTCTATCCAGAGGATGCTAGTAAGGGTGCAAACTTCAGAGTTCCAGCGATGGACAGAAGAGAGCAAAATGAAGTTGGAATCTTCGTGCTTTGATGAAATGATCAAAGGGGTTTGACTTCATCAATGGGTAACGAAGATGCTTGTAATTCAAGAAAGTAAGTGGGAGCGTAATAATATTTCTAAAAACCTTGTGTGCTTGACACATTGTTAATTGGAAATAAATTTCTTGACACGAATTAGGACTTCATTTGAAATTAGTTTTTTGATGAAGTGCTTAGGCTAAATAGCCTCAGTATTAGGCATAATGATCTATGGAGATAGATTACCTAATAGGGCTAAGCAATGAATACATATTGACAAGGTGCTAAAACCTTTTAGCATTTAAAACCGCCAAGGAGTGATTCTTGCCGGAGTCACATGGAAGAGTTTTTTGCAAGACTCGGTGTCCCAAAACACTGATGAGAAAAATACATGATGCAGATTCCACACACTTTTGTCTTTGGATTAATCATGTATTCCATGGTATGTAAAACAACCAGATATGTCCGATACTCCCAAGGTGTTGCGAGTATGGATACTAAAGTGATCAAAGTACTGATCGTGGGACAACAGTGAAAGATGTCATTGAGTACTAGAGTAAGTACTGATGATATGTTTTCTTGCAAGCGGAGATCATGAAGAGTTCGTTGTAAAATGTTACATCGATACAGTCTTCATGTTTTCTCCATGCGATTTTCGATTTAAGTTAAGGGTTTTGTGTAATACACAATATGGTGGCACGGTAGTTGGAAATTGTTCCCAACAGGATACTGTGGCGAATTCTATAACAAATGATTAAGTATGTTGACGCTTTAGAAGCGACAAAAGAAGATGTTGAATCATATAGTTCATTCATGAACTTAGTATGGTTCCAAGATGGCTTTTGTCAATGGGACACTACTGTAGGTAGTTGCTCCATAACTCAGTCTGAGGAATCCAGGTTCGACCTATGATTCACATACATACAACGCCAAGTCCACACAAAATATGAATTTTGTGAAAGCATGAAAATGCGAGGATATGCAGAGATACACACGGAGCTGAAATTGTCAGATCCGATGGACATCAGGCTATACCACATGTGAAGCATTTTTTACACCAGTATGCCATAGATGTAAAGTGCATTAGCATTAACTAGATTATTAACTCTAGTGCAAGTGGGAGTCTGTAGGAGATATGCCCTAGAGGTAATAATAAATGATATTATTTATCTCTGAGTTCATAATTATGTTTATGTTCCATGCTATAACTGCAATGATTCTCGAGTCTGCAATATCCACGAGGCTCGGAGGAAGACTCATATGCACGTGTGGAATAATAAACGGTAAGAAGTATTACTAGTCTGGCCTCTAAGACTAGCTCAAGTGTTGCATGATGGTTCTGTTTTCCTGATCATGGGCATGTCTATGCTAGCAATTTTGAGGGCACAATGTTAAGAGAACATTTGTGTTGAATCGACCCGGATTGATGTTATGCTAAGAGATTCATTCATCACAAGTTAATGGTGCATAACACAGAGATGGTTAACGTTTGCATGATTCCTTAGACCATGAGAGTATCGAGTTTCTTCATGCTTGCTTCATGAACTTTGGGGTTTGTGAAATGTCATCCGTAAATGGGTGGCTATTACGGCGGCTTACAGGTTCATGGAAAAGTGTGTCAAGTAACTTGATAGCTCAAGATTGGGATTTGCACCTCCGACGATGGAGAGATATTCTCGGGCCCTCTCGGTATTACGGTATCCATCATCGTCTGGCCAGACACAGTGTGATTTGATCACTGGGATGCCGGAACACGGAAACGAGAAAAGAGAACAAAACCGGTAACAAGGTAACTTGCATGGTGGACAAATTGTTCATCCACGGGGATGCAACAAATATCACCTCAAGTGTTTGTGACATATCGCGAAGCAAGAGGAATAGCTCACTGCAACTGGAGGTTCACTCGAATATTTATTCGTGTGGGTATAGGGGTCAATATGGGTGTCCACGGCTCCGATGTTGATCATTGATCGGAAGGGGTTCCGGGTCATGTCTATACTTCACCGAACCTATAGGGTCACATGCTTAAGGGTCATCTATCTGCTGAATACTAGACAGGCAGTCTGAGAGAAAATCATCGAAAAAGTTTCGGACACCGAAAAGTTTCGGACAGCGGAAAAGTTCTGCAGAGAGAGGTCGCCGGATGAGTTTCGGTGAAACCAAAATAGTTGTTTCGGGGTATGCCAGTAAGTCAAAATGGTTTCGGCACATGCCTGATAATTCTTGGAGGCTGCCAGAATCATTCTGGAAACTTTTTGGAATTTTCAGAAATGAAAACCGGAAATGTTCCGGAGCTGCAGGAACCGGTTCAGATGCTTTTCGCAGATGAAAATCACTAAACTGGAATTGTTCCAGAACGCGTTGAAAATTATTATGGTGGGTACTGGAAATGTTCTAAGCCCACATAAATATTTTCAGTTCGAACGGACGCTGAAAAATGTCGTCGTGAATAGTGAAAGTGCTTTTTGGGATATTTTATGGAAAGCCAACTTTTGGGGCTTTGCCCAAAAGATCTAGGGATGACATGGAAGGGTGGGAACCTCCTTTTGGGGGGCCCCACAAGGGGTGGGACGTTCATGGGTGCAGCTCATCCATGGGGCCCCACTTGTCCCTTGTTTTCACTCTTTAGGTCCTTGGGAAGGACTCCATTTCATGTGGGTTTTGGGTTTTCTTGTAAAACCACCCTACCCCTTGGGATTTCCTATAAATAGAGGTGGAGGGTCAGCCCTCCACTCTCATCCCTTGCTCTCATACACATGCTATGCATTATCTGGCTTCTTCTCTCCCTCCCACGAAAAGAGTTTCGTAGAGCCGTAAGGCTGTCTGGGTTCCGGCAGGAACTAGTTCTGGACGGCGAAGCCCTGCCGGATAGATGACACCGTATGTGTGCAACCCCGTAGAGAGGTCGTAGTTTCGATCCTTTTGCCCGAGGGGCTGTTTTGAGAGTGCCTCCCGAAGGGCTGTCCAAGTGACGGTCCGAGTTCTGTGAATCCTCCCGAAGGGCTGTCCGAGTGACCGTCCGAGTTTTGAGGGTCCTCCCGAAGGGCTGTCCGCGACACCGTCCGAGGGACTGTCCGACCGCCTCCCGGAGGGCTGTCCGTGGGGCGGATGAGGGTATACACCCTCGCGGTTGGGAGGTTGTAAATCCTAGCTGCGGGGATCTGCACCGCCGTTCGTCATCGACTCTACTTCCGTTGTGCTATGACTCGGTAACGAAAAAGATCATACCTTGTATGCAGTCTCCATAGTGGTCCTGTGCTGGTGCGTAGGTCGGAAATTTTTTGTTTTCTGCTGCGTTACCCTACAGCATTCACGTTAAAAAGGGCACCATCTAAATCCGTTGAGACGACACCGTATGAACTATGGTTTGGCAAGAAACCAAAGTTGTCGTTTCTTAAAGTTTGGGGTTGCGATGCTTATGTGGAAAAGTTTCAACATGATAAGCTTGAACCCAAATCGAAGAAATGCGTCTTCATGGATACCCAAAGGAGACTATTGGGTATATCTCCTATCACAGATCCAAAGGCAAATTCGTTGCTAAGAATGGATCCTTTCTAGAGAAGGAGTTTCTCTCGAAAGAAGTGAGTGGGAGAAAAGTAGAACTTGATGAGGTAACTGTACCTGCTCCCTTATTGGAAAGTAGTTCATCACAGAAACCGGTTCCTGTGACACCTACACCAATTAGTGAGGAATCTAATGATGATGATCATGAAACTTCAGATCAAGTTACTACCGAACCTCGTAGGTCAACCAGAGTAGTACGGTAATCCTGTTCTGGAGATCATGTTACTTGACCATGACGAACCTACGAAATATGAGGAAGCGATGATGAGCCCAGATTCCGCAAAATGACTTGAAGCCATGAAATCTGAGATGGGATCCATGTATGAGAACAAAGTATGGACTTTGATTGACTTGCCCAATGATCGGCGAGCCATTGAGATTAAATGGATCTTCAGGAGGAAGACGGACGCTGATAGTAGTGTTACTATCTACAAAGCTAGAATTGTCGCAAAAGGTTTTCGACAAGTTCAAGGTGTTGACTACGATGAGAGTTTCTCACACGTATCTATGCTTAAGTCTGTCCGAATCATGTTAGCAATTGCCGCATTTTATGAAATCTGGCAAATGGATAACAAAACTGCAATCCTTAATGGATTTATTAAAGAAGAGTTGTATATGATGCAACCAGAAGGTTTTGTCAATCCTAAAGGTGCTAACAAAATGTGCAAGCTCCAGCGATCCATCTGTGGACTGGTGCAAGCATCTCGGAGTTGGAATATACGTTTAATGAGTTGATTAAAGCATATAGTTTTATACATACTTGCGGTGAAGCCTGTATTTAAAAAAAGGTGAGTGGGAGCACTACAGCCTTTCTGATAAGTATATGTAAATGACATATTGTTGATCAGAAATGATGTAGAATTTTCTGGAAAGCATAAAGGAGTATTTGAAAGGAGTTCTTCAAAGAAAGACCTCGGTGAAGCTGCTTACATATTGAGCATCAAGATCTATAGAGATAGATCAAGACGCTTGATAAGATTTTCAATGAGTATGTACCTTGACAAGATTTTGAATTAGTTCAAAATGGAACAGTCAAAGAAAGAGTTCTTGCCTGCGTTGCAAGGTGTGAAGTTGAGTAAGACTCAAAGCCCGACCACGGCAGAAGATAGAAAGAGAATGAAAGTCATTTCCTATGCCTCAGCCATAGGTTCTATAAAGTATGTCATGCTGTGTACCAGATCTATTGTATACCCTACACTGAGTTTGGCAAGGGAGTACAATAGTGATCTAGGAGTAGATCACTGAACAACGGTCAAAATTATCCTTAGTGGAATAAGGATATGTTTCTCGATTATGGAGGTGCCAAAAGGTTCGTCGTAAAGGGTTACGTCGATGCAAGTTTTGACACTGATCCAGATGACTCTAAGTCTCAATCTGGATACATATTGAAAGTGGGAGCAATTAGCTAGAGTAGCTCCATGCGAAGCATTGTTGACATAGAAATTTGCAAAATACTTACGGATCTGAAGGTGACAGGCCCGTTGACTAAAATTATCTCACAAGCAAAACATGATCACACCTTAGTACTCTTTGGGTGTTAATCACATAGCGATGTGAACTAGATTACTGACTCTAGTAAACCCTTTGGGTGTTGGTCACATATCGATGTGAACTATCGGTGTTAACCACATAAAGATGTGAACTATTGATGTTAAATCACATGGCGATGTGAACTAGATTATTGACTCTAGTGCAAGTGGGAGACTGAAGGAAATATGCCCTAGAGGCAATAATAAAGTTATTATTTATTTCCTTATTTCATGATAAATGTTTATTATTCATGCTAGAATTGTATTAACCGGAAACATGATACATGTGTGAATACATAGACAAAACAAAGTGTCACAGTATGCCTCTACTTGACTAGCTCGTTGATCAAAGATGGTTATGTTTCCTAGCCATAGACATGAGTTGTCATTTGATTAACGGGATCACATCATTAGAAGAATGATGTGATTGACTTGACCCATTCCGTTAGCTTAGCACACGATCGTTTAGTATTCTGTTATTGCTTTCTTCATGACTTATACATGTTCCTATGACTATGAGATTATGCAACTCCCGTTTACCGGAGGAACACTTTGTGTGCTACCAAACATCACAACGTAACTGGGTGATTATAAAGGTGCTCTACAGGTGTCTCCAAAGGTACTTGTTGGGTTGGCGTATTTCGAGATTAGGATTTGTCACTCCGATTGTCGGAGAGGTATCTCTGGGCCCACTCGGTAATGCACATCACTATAAGCCTTGCAAGCATTGCAACTAATGAGTTAGTTGCGGAATGATGTATTACAGAACGAGTAAAGAGACTTGCCGGTAACGAGATTGAACTAGGTATTGAGATAACGACGATCGAATCTCGGGCAAGTAACATACCGATGACAAAGGGAACAACGTATGTTGTTATGCGGTTTGACCGATAAAGATCTTCGTAGAATATGTGGGAGCCAATATGAGCATCCGGGTTCCGCTATTGGTTATTGACCGGAGACGTGTCTTGGTCATGTCTACATAGTTCTCGAACCCGTAGGGTCCGCACGCTTAAAGTTTCGGTGACGATTGTATTATGAGTTTATGTGATTTGATGTACCGAAGGTAGTTCGAAGTCCCGGATGAGATCGGGGACATGACGAGGAGTCTCGAAATGGTCGAGACGTAAAGATCGATATATTGGACGACTATATTCAGACATCGGAAAGGTTCCGAGTGATTCGGGTATTTTCGGGGGTACCGGGGAGTTACGGGAATACGAGGAAGAAGCAATGGGCCTCATGGGCCAAGTGGTGGAAGAGAGGAGGCAGGGCGCGCAGCCCCCCTTTCCTCCTTTTCCTCCCTCTCCTTCCTTCTCCTTCTCCTCCTTCCTTTCCACCTCCTAGTAGGAGTAGGAAAGGGGAGTCCTACTCCTACTAGGAGGAGGACTCCTCCTCCTGGCGCGCCCTAGGAGGGTCGTCCGGCCTCCCCCTTGCTCCTTTATATACGGGGGCAGGGGCACCCTAGAACACACAAGTTGATCTGTTGATCTCTCCAAGCCGTGTGCGGTGCCCCCCTCCACCATATTCCACCTCGGTCATATCGTAGCGGTGCTTAGGCAAAGCCCTGCGTCGGTAGCAACATCATCACCATCATCACGCCGTCGTGCTGACGAAACTCTCCGGCGAAGCTCTGCTGGATCGGAGCTCGCGGGACGTCATCGAGCTGAACGTGTGCTGAACTCGGAGGTACCGTGCGTTCGGTAATTGGATCGGTCGGATCGTGAAGACGTACGACTACATCAACCGCGTTGTGCTAACGCTTCCGCTTTCGGTCTACGAGGGTACGTAGACAACACTCTCCCCTCTCGTTGCTATGCATCACCATGATCTTGCGTGTGCGTAGGAAATTTTTTGAAATTACTATGTTCCCCAACACTTTCAAGAGGGTCAAGTTCTTCATCCTATTTGCCCCAACCTCCCCTGCCCCATTCTTCAGTATGCCGACGATACGCTCATCATAGTCAAGGCCACTCCTGTCGCCGCCAAACATCTAAAATATATCCTAGACCGCTTTGCTGCTGTCACCGGCCTACAAATTAATTTCACCAAGACTACCTTCATTCCCCTTAACGTTGATCCCGTTGATGCTGCCCAAATGGCCTCCGATCTCGCTACAAACATCTCCACCTTCCCGCAAACCTACCTCGGCCTCCCTCTCTCCCCCTACAAGCTTCCACCATCGGCCTTTCAACCTGTCATTGACCGTTGCGATAGTTACCTCGCTGGATGGTGCGCTCTGCTACTCTCTCGTGGTGGCAAACTAGTTCTACTCTCGGCAGTCCTTGACAGTCTCCCTACCTACTTTATGCTTTGCTTCTCCCTCCCTATCAAGGTTATTGAGGCTATCGACAAGCGTAGACGAACCTTCTTCTGATCCAACGATGATACGTGCTCAGGGGCAAAATGCCTAGTTGCTTGGGATAAAGTCTGCTCCCCTAGGAATGCAGGTGGTCTGGGTGTCAAAAACCTTCGCGCTCAAAACTTTTGCTTACTGCTGAAATTTGCTTACAAATTCCTACACTCCTCTAACCTTCCCTGTAAGGATTGGGTCCTGCATCACTCACCACTCCACATAGGCCATGGTAAGAACAGCTCCTTCCTAGCAAAAATAATTTTTAAGCATTTGCATTGTTTGAGAGAGATTTCACAGTGTGTAGTTGGAGATGGTTGCTCCACCTTCTTTTGGTTAGATCGTTGGCTAAAGCTGGAGCCCCTGGCTTTAGTCTTCCCTGCTCTTTTTTCCCCACCATACAAACCCAAATGCCATGGTTGCCACTATACTGCAGGATGGGATCGAACTTGCTCTTCGTAATCGGCTAACCTCTACTGCGGTCGCAGAACTTGCTTCTCTAAACTTGTTGTTGCAGGGATGTGTGCTTTCTCAGGTCCCGGATAACCGTTGCTTGCTCAACGGTACTGCCTTCTCCACTCGCGGAGCATATGCAGCTCTCTCTGATCAGCTGGACGACCCGACACTTGCTGTCATTTGGGACTCGATGGTGCCCACAAAAGTTATGATTTTTGGGTGGCTGCTCTACCTCGACCGCCTCAACACTCGAAAGAATCTGCACAAAAAACACATTTTGGACAATGAATCTTGTCCAAGGTGTGGGCATCTAGTGGAGGACCGCGACCACCTCTTCTTCTCCTGCCCTGCAGCTAGAAGAATATGGCGAGCAACAGGTATCCGGCCTAGGGCCACGCTGATCAGCGAGTTCTTCAACACTGCTACCCCCGCTCAGCTACCCTCTTCCGTCCGACCCTTCATACTCCTCCTCGACCTTTGAAAAATCTGGGATGCAAGAAACAAAAAGGTTTTCCAAGGGCTGGATATTGATGCTTCTGTTTCTATTAGAGCTATCTTGGATGATTTGATTCTCTGGACTCATCGACTTAAGTCTGAAACTCTAAAGGGATGCGCCGGCTTGTGGCGTGAATTCCTCTCCCCACAAAATTTGTGAACCCTGTAACACTTGCTTGACTTTTGAAATATATTCAGGTGGGGAGTCTTCCCCCCCCCCCCCCCCCCCCGGGTGACCATTTCAAGAAAAAACTTGTTTTTTCTTGTTATTATTTTTATTTTTCAAAATTTCAAAAAAATTCTATTTTAAAATTCCCCCTTTTTCAAAATTATAGTTCATGATCATTTATAAAAATTGTGAACATTTTGTAGAATCCTTGAAGTTTTAAAAAAATCATGAATATTTTTAAATTTCAAGAAAAAATTACAAACATTATATCGAATTTGCTAATATTTGTAAAATTCCATGAATATTTTTATAGTTCCTGGCCATTTTTTTAGAATTTATGTTCTTATTTGTAAATTCTATAAGCAATCCAGTCATCTTTTGATCTAGCAAACTTTTTCAAAAATGATAGCTCGCTTTCTATAAGATAGTAGTGGAGCCGGCGAAAAAAAATGCTAAGTAAGCGAGTGAAGCAGGATCCGAGCTGAGCATTCCCACCACTGTCCACTCCAGCAAAACCATTATGCCCTAAGCGGCCTCTAAGACAACGGATACGGACTTGTTTTTGACGAGTTTCAGAGAGGAAAATAACTTTGGGATGATGTGCCTATGACAGGATACAAAGTTCAGAAATTATCGCAGCATTCCCACAACCACAGTAATTCCAGCTTAAGATATTCATTGCTCCGGGCACCACACTCGGCCATGTCAGTTGACACGCAGCCCCTGGGCCGCTTGCTTCCATAGACTCTCCATCCACCTATGTTTTCTGATCCTCCTTGGAGTGTGTCACCTCCATCTTGCCCCGTTTTTTATCCGGCTTGGTTGCTGGGTGCATGGTACCATGGCCAAAGATCCTTCCAGGATCACCTCCACGTCAGCCTTCTCTATCACAGAATGTTTCCCCAGCACTGAATCAGTTGTTTTCATTACCATGTCAGAGTCGCCATAGGATGCTACAAGGTTGCTCATGTCCCCGGTGCCTGGGGACTTGATCTGCCGTCAACTTGGTGAAAGGATCGGTATGGTCTATTAGAGGAGGGTGATTAGACGACTAACAAATTTTTTAGTCTCTTGCTATGACGCCTCTGTGTGGACATGATCTGCATCATCAGATCGCCTCCAGTGGCCGTGAGCTCGTGTTCGTGATGGCAAAGTGCATGAGTTGGAGAATGTTGGGTGGGGGATCGCATCACTTCAAGAACACCTGAGGTGCATATGCATCGATTGAATTTCTACCACGCTTTATCACTTTGTTTACACATTTTCTTTGCGTGAAATGTATAATCACCTTTTAGTAAATGCAATTAAATGACTTATAAAACACAAAAGGATTATCATCTAGTGATCAACTTTACTACCGGCACAATCGCTTTGCGGTGCATGTTTGCCGACACTCGGCAAACAGGGCAGCACGGTCACCCCATTGTCAACTCCTCGAAACATGATTTCTTCCCACTTTATAGTATAAAGCAATTCACCACGCCTAAGGCAATAACCCTATAACATGCTAAAAGAAACATGATACGGGGCTGCACGAAGGGAATACTTTATTTACATTATTATTCAGCTACATACGTACTCTGCTCCGAAGACGGCCGGGCAAATAGTAACGACGCTGAGACATTAAGGGGCTAAGGCATACCCCAGTTACAAATACAGACTTGAAAGCAAATAACTCGATCCACCAATGGACTGACACCATGGATGCATGCATGCATGCATGTTTAAGTTTTAGTTTGAGTTAGGCCTCGTCCGGCACGTCGGACCATTTGATGTCCACCTGCCCGACACTGGGGTCAAGACTGTAGTTCTTCCAGATATGGATCGACGCGCCGACCTCGTTATCGCAGCCGGCGCACTCGTCGACGACCATGGCGTTTATGTGAATGTTGCCTGAGTTGGCGAGGCGGATGAACTTGCCGCACCGGGCCCCGTTGGCGTACCACTCCGACGAGAGCGACACCACGAAGTCGTCGTCGCTGTGGAACTGACCGTCGCACGACGCCGGCCCGCCGCCCGTCTCTCCTTGCTGGAAGCCGTTCACCGTCATTGTCGCCGGGACGTTCTGTCGAAGTTCAAACTTGCCTTCTGTGACAGTGGGCCGCCCGGAAACGGCGCACAACACCTGCAGAAAAACTAGAACAATGCCCAAAACCACTGCGACCTTGGTGGTGCCTGCCATGGTGATTGAGATCCTAGCTGCTGCTTGGGTTTATCAGCTAGCTTGCCTTGCGTGCTTTGCTTTATCAAGGCTTTATATAGGCTCGAAGTGCAGCCTGCAGACAAAGCGGGGCGTACTTACGGATGTGCATGCCGCCCTCGTGTGTCTCGTCTAAAAATCTCGTCTACGCCAGCTGCCAAAGCAACGCTGCTGTCCCGATGTCACCACTTTCTACAACTCTATTCCACTACAGAGGGATGAGTAGTACAGTCACACAACTCTATTCCTCTCTTTCATACTCTTACAACCGGCGCATTTAGTCTGACACAAAATATTCACGTCCAAAAGCTTGTGCACGCTTCCGTGTGTTTATTCGAAGTGTGTGTTTCAATCAAAATAATTGAAAAACAATGACTATGCAAGTAAGTCACAAAAAATTAGGGTATACGATCTAATGTCTAGTTATGTGACTTGCAAAATAGTTTGTTGATGGAAGCTCATGCTCATGTTACAGTTAGGCTTTCCTTTAGTTTTATATGGAAATTCAGTATTTTTTGCCCTTGTTACTTCTGAATAAAATCATCCGGTGAGTTCATGTTAGTGGGTGGCATTCGTAATTACAAACAGATGGGCATGAATTATCTAAGGGTCCGTTTGGTTTGGCTTCTAAGCTAACCCCTGCTTTGGAAAAGCATAATCTAGACCAAAGGTCGCCTGCTCAGAGTAGATTTTGAAAAGCTAGAGATTCATCGTAGTGCATTTTCCACAGCATGGTAACACCAACTTCCATGCTTGCCAGACCAACTTCTAAGCGAAATTACCCAGCTTGCCACTCACTTACCGATTCGATCCTACTCCCCACAGCTCCCGCAACAAACATAACCATTTTCTCATTTCCCCCATTGAATGAGCGCGAGCAGGGGATAGGGTTTCCCGCCACTAGCCCTCCGCCGCCGCGAAGACCTTCCACGCGGCCGCCTCATGCGAATGGAATCCTTCACGTGACACCAAAATGACAATTTTGTGCTCCGAGAATTGATGCGATCACCACATGATAATTTACTAGATAACATTTCTTTTACTTGGCTCACTTTTCTTTCTATGAGGGCTGAAGAATGAGATATGGAGACGGTCGGGTTTTCTTTTTTCCCACAAACAAAGAAAGGCCCCAAGGAGTTTAGGGTTTCCCCGCCTCCCATTGCCGCCGCCGCCGATCTGCCTTGTTTCTTATGGCCTTAGGACCATGGTGGCGCAGTGGATCCAGGCCCTTGCCTGCGGGATGCTCATGCTTTGTTTATAGGCGTTTCTTTTTTGTCTGTTTAGGATTTGTGTCCTTCTCGGGAAGGCGAGGCGACAACGACTCCCTAAAGATGGAACAAGGTTCTTCCCGCCTAGCCCCCGTCCAGGCGGCGTATCTCGCGTTGTTGGAGGGCGTGCGAAGGTGTGCCTTCGACGGATCTTGCGGGATTTGATCGTTTCTTGTTTTCAGTGGATCCCATCTTCGTTCGTCTACATTCATACAAGTTGGATCCTTTCGATCTACGCTTCTCTTCATTAGCGGTTGTTGTTGTTCTGGTGCGCTGGTCCTTTGAGGCCTTAGCACAACGACTTTCCGACTGTCTACTACAACAAGATTTGACTGCTCCGATTAGGGAGGGGCAATGACGGTCGCTCCAGTGCTTGTAGTTGTCACAAGGTGGTCTACGAATATGGATGTAATTCTTTTTACTTATCGTATTTTTTGCACAGCCATGATGTTTGCTGAATAGATAGGAAGTTTTTCCTGCAAAAAAAAAAAAGAAGATGATTGGTTGGGCTTTCTTCTTCTTGAAGTTTGTATTAATACATTGTCTATTGTCTAGGTGCGTCGTTTTGAAGCAAAGAAATGATCAATGCTTTTTTTTCCTTTTCAAAAATAGAAGGCAATTAAATGCATTAGTTTAAGGCTCTCATGGCTTGCAACCAACCTTAGGACCAACCACATAATAAAGGTTTCTCGCCTGCTGATCTACTGGAGGACTATTCAGCTCTATGTCATTGCCTACTGCACAGTTCTCTTTTAAAAAGCAACACTTCTCTAAGAAAACGGTGAATAGCTTATTTGTCATCTTACTTGTTTGTTTCAGAATTATCCAATTCCAATCCGTCCATTATTTGTTGTGTCTCTACATGCTATGGATTTGAGTTTGTAGGTCTAGGAAAAGAAGGCACCAGGAATCACAAATGAATCACTATTGTAGATTACCCCTATATCGACTAGTTTCCACGTACTTATGGTCACCTTCCCACTAGTGGTGTACTTCCACTGATGAGTGTATTGATGCCCTTTAGCAGACTTTCAGTTGAGGCCAGACGAGGGATCCTTTAGTGGTGGTCTTATGGCTGCCCAGTATAGTAGAGCAGCGACCATATGACGTTTTTGTTCATTCCATAGATAGCTTCTTTGAACTAGTGGACAAACAACTTCCCACCCATTAGAGGAGACTCCATCATGTTGATGGGCATTCTAGTGTCCAGCACGATGTGGTGGGGAGGCATAAGTTGGTGTTCCCCCATGAATAGAATAAGAGGCAAGGCATGAAAAGGATGAAGAATATGTTTTTGAATTTAGGAATGATGTTATACGTGACACAAAGAACAATTGGGTTCAAATTGTGCATAACGATACACCACATGCTCATGCACACACATATACACATAATGTCTTCAAAACTATTTTAAATGATACCATGGTTTACTAAGTACCATACGTATGCTACTGTGAAAAAATAGTGGCCAAAATGACATTTGAAAGACCATATCACATTATATCTTAATGTCTTGAACATTCTACTTCTATTGGTTTGTGGGTGTAATTGTTGTGTGGGTATAGAAGGGTTGTTTGATTTTATTTACTATAATAATAAAAAATAGAATAATTGTATCACTACTTTAATTCCTAAAAATCGGGGTGACTCATTTCTTCTCATCTTTTTGTTACTGAAGTATGCGTCGCGAGCTTTTATCCATTCGATCCAGAGATTGATTCAGAGCATTTAGACACCACGAGTGTTGCATGATTCGGAGGGACAGGAAACGTCTAAGCTTAGAGCGTCAGTACCAAATTCATCAGACAAATGAGAGCATCTGTTTTGACAAACAATGGAAACTATTTTGGCAAGTGCGGTCCTGCTAACAGCCCAAGTGACGAAAATCATAGCCCATGGAAAATCACATGCCCACTTGTCAAGTTTAACCGTCTCTGTCCACCTCAATGTACTACTGGACCACTGACTCATCTGCCAGACCATGAAATGTCTGGCAACCTTTGCGGGTGAGTCTGGTCCAAGGGTTGTGAAACAAACATCTAAAGGAAGTAATCGATCTCACCAAGACACAAAACTACAGAAACTAAAATGGCATAGAGGAACAGAGGAGTAGTGTGCTCTATATTAATGAATCTCGTCAACTATATGTACAATGGTTATCTCCTCAGGCCAAATGTAGTGAGGAAATGCTAATTAGCACTAAAGTAGAGGGACTTAGTCCATTAGAGAAGTGTAACGTGGATGAGGTCAGGCCTCACAGCAAGATCACTTGGTTGTCTTGAAGTTCGGGCAAGATAGTCCTGAGCACGGAACACGTCCATCAAAAGATGAACAAGAGTCACTAGATGCTTTCAAAAATACATCTAACCCACCACTGCCCTGCCCTAGAGCTGCCGCATGTGCCATAGCTTAGCATTACCGATGGAACCTTGCAGCACCCCTACCCATCGAACCCTGTTACGTCCGCAACATAGGAGGTGTGCATGAGCTTCTCTAAAAAGGAGGTATGCATGAGCTTTTCTGCATCGTTCTAGTGATTGATTACTTAAACCCAAACTAACAGTTAACCTCAAATTTTTAGAGCAGTACACCATCTAGACTAGATCCAATCTTGGTGGCGAGTTCCGCTTTCTCTAGTACCGAGATGTTGGGGAATTTAAGTGGCAAACCATGGAATTTGATGCCCGTTGTTTCACTGAAAAGTGACCGGTGTGTGTTCTTGGTAGCTAGTTGCGGCAATGGATGATGGGAACCTTGATTTCTCCAACCCAGAGACTTATCAGTGCTCGGCCACCGTCGCCGATCTGACCGTCGCTGGCTCTTCCATGGACAACCACATATAAGGAACTTGACAAAGAGAGAAAGAAAATAAATGAAAATAAAAACAAAAAATATAAAAAATGCTTTGTCGGGTGCTACATATATGGATCTCGGCAAAGGGGGGAGAAAAGTAAAAATATTTAAAATGCTTTGCCTAATGCTGCGTATATAGAACTTGACAAAGGGGGGAAACACCAAAACGCCAAGGCTTTGCCTAGTTCTTCTTGTGATATACTAGTACTCAGAAAAAAGCCAACCTCGTCAACCCTTTCATCAACCGCCGCGACCAGAACATGTGTCCCTTGTGTATCTTGCCAAGTTCTTTTTCGGACATACTGGGCAAAGTGCACGTTTTGGCAAGTTCATTCTTTTGCCAGGTTCTTTTTTGCTTGCACTCGGTATTCCATTGTCTTTGCTAAGTGCAAGGCACAATGCTCTAGGCAAACAACTTAGCACTGAGCAACGTTGTGGATTGCAATAGTACTACTTCTATGACATCCTAAGGACACAGAGCACCTTGCAGGCACTCACACCCCTACCTGCAACCCTCCTTCCCGCACCGACACCAGTATCCACGCCCACACCAAGATCATTATACAAGGCACTATGGATTATCGACTGATAATCGGAGTTAATTACAACCACCATTCCTCAATCTGAAAAATCCTCGTGCATCTCCTCTCCTACTTTGTTGCCCGATCAATAACTATTCTCACCATGCCATGTCCTTTCGAATTTTGATCCGGCTGTCATGTATGCCATGCCCTCAAAACATCTTCTGGATTGAACATTATGATACTTTCTTGGCTGAGGGCGACAAGCTGCACTCTATTGGCTTGGGATGAACTTTTCTTGCATGGCTGATTGGCTGCCAACGTAGGGATACAAGAGCACGTGGATGACTAACCGAGGAACGGCAATCTACAAGTGTGTCGCGTTGGTGTGAACATAATTCAAGGCTGTCTTGTTATTTGTCAACCTAGCTCCCAAATTATTGAGATTGTTCCGAACCAGAAGTTAGTGTATATGATATGACGTCCAATTATTTTTGATGTCATATTATTGAGATTGTTCCCTAGCACAAATTAGTGTATATGATGTGACGTCCAATTAGTTTTTTATTTGAGATAATAGCTCTTAATACGTAACTTGATGTTCATGTTAATGTTAGGATATTCATCGAGCTTAGTCTAGAAGATCAATATGATTTGCTGGTGATATCGACTTCAGGTCATGCTCGGCGGGTAGCACTCGTAACTACAAACTGGAGGGCGTGAACTACCTAAATGCAAATTGAGTCATGCGCGTGACACCAAAACTATGATTTTTTTTTTTTTGCTCTGGGCATTGATGTGATGGCCAACATGATAATTTATTACGTGTACCAGATATGACGTCCAGTTGTTTGACTTGCAAGAATAGTTTGGTATAGAAGTTGATGTTCATGTTGTTGTTAGAATCATTATGATTTAGTCTTCAGTATGGGCTGCTCTTGTTTCTTCCTAATAAAATCATTAATTGACGATATTTGCTTCAGTTCATGTTAGGTCAGTGGCTTTGTTAACTACAAACAAAAGATCTTGGGCTACCTAAATTTAAAGGAATCCTTCACCTGACACCAAAGCTATGATTTTATGTTATAAGCACCGGTGTGATCGCCGCATGGTAATTTACTAGATGACGTTGGTTTTAGCGGCTTGCCTTTTGTTTCTGAGGATGGAACGTCGAGCGTTGGGCTTTATTTTTCATGAACTTTGTACTATAAAATTGTGTGTTCAGTAGGTACAACATCTTGATGCAGTCAAAATATCAATCAAACTACGCCTTTTGAAAAGAAAAGGCAAGTAAATGTAGGTTTATTTAAAGGTATCATAGCCTCCACCTACCTGAAGACCAAATCCTAACAAAGAAACTCTCGGCTATTTATCTACTAGAGGGCCAGTACGTTTATATCACTGCGTACTATCCAAGTCTCTTGTAAAGAGCAAGGCTTCCCTAAGCAAAGATGAATACCCAGACTGTCATTTAGTTTGGTCTTAGAATTATCTAATATCATTATGTGTGTTTTTGTCGTGTTTATGCGCACTAAGGATTTGAATTTGATAGGTGTAGGATTAGAAGGCACCAGGAATTACCAATAGATAACTCAAAATAGAACCTGCACCACATGCTTTTCATATGCGGTGTGCATCTCATTCCTACTCTGCCACCTCGACGGGGCCATGGTTTGCATCGTCATACCGCCGCATGGCTGCCTACTAAGGATCACCATGGGAAGGTGGATGATATGAGAGCATGTTGGGCAGATCAGTCTCTGAGAGGTCAACTGTATAAATAAGTCACAATGTGATACGGGATAATCGAATTAATATTCTCTCAAGTTCACCAAGTGGTGACCTCATGATATAGCTTCGTTCATATTTTACAAACTCTGACCTTCGACGTCATTTATTTAGATTTTTTAATCACAAGTATATATTTATATCAAAGTGTATTTTTAATACTGTAATTTATCAGGTATCGGTCGTATATTACTACAAATAGATAGTGGTCAAACTGCATCTTGAAGACCGTATCAACATGTAAGCTTAAATCTTTTATGAACCGAAGGGAGTAACTGCACATGCATAGAAGATAGAAGTGGTTGCATTAATTTTCTTTATTAGGAATCGGATGATTAAAAAAACTGTTAGCACCTTTTGTTCGAAAACTCACAGGCGTCCGTCCTCCCCCAGCCCTTTGTCTCTCCTCCTAAGGGAAAAGGTGGCTAGGGTTTCTGCCACCCATCGGAGGTGCGCGGTTAATCCTGACCCTTGCCACTGGGAGTCCATTTTTAAATGTTTCTTTGAGTTTTGTTACGGTGCGGTCAGTTTGGTGCCTACAGTTGTAAAATACATGAAACTGGTGCTCGAACTTGTCTGGTTGTGCAAATACGGTGCCTCCTTCCGCGTACGCTATGCCGGCATGGAGTGACAGCATGGCGGTGGGCCACATGTAAGTGGCTGAGAGCAGGGGAGGAGCTAGGTAGCCTACGCGTGAGGAGTCGCCTCATATTTTATTTAATCACGTATGAAAGCCAATAGTAAAAAATAAATTGCATGCTTTAGAATCCATGCTGAGATCTCACGGTCCCAGATTGTATTGTACGCATAGGCTATCCACCACGCCAAAATATGCACAGTGGACTTTCATGGGGTCGAATTATATATACGGTGTTGCTGTGCAAAAGGCTTGGAGCACGGGCATATTGTGCCAGTTTCTCTTAAGTTCAGAGAATTGGATTTTTACAACTAAAAAAAATTCCAAAATCTTTTATACGTGCACACATAGAAGTGTAATATATTGTGCGAATTTTCATCAAAATTCGCGTTTGTATGTGAGAGATACCAAAAATATACATACATGCAAAATTTTGCTTGTTATTTGTCAGGAATTTTGTCTTTATTGCAGGGCATAATATAACATAATTTCATATGAAATTTGACAGTCAGAGCACGTGCATACGTTTCTGGTGTGAAAAAAGCTGAACTTTTAAGTGACAGTTTTTAACCTTTAAAAAAATACCCAGTGGCCACCGTGCTCCGAAAATCCGCTTTGGCTGCTATGTACCTCTTCAAGCTATTCTTTTATATATGGTACTCGTTTGGGCCCACACAAGTTTTATTTTTATTTTTCAAGTTTATGTTTATTTTTTGTCTTTGATATTGTTTTTACCTCTTGAAAGAAGAAATGCAAGAAAAAGTTACAACTGCCATGAACTTAAAAGAAAGCGATAGTGCATTTCATGTTTTTGGAAAATGTTTCACATGTATTCAAAAGGTATAACATGTTTTCGAAATTTGTCAGGTTCAACATGTTTTAGAATATGTCCATAGAGTTTTTTTTTTGTGTAAAATTTTCCTTACAATTCTACAAACACGGTTGACATGTTTTGATACATTTCTAGAATTTACTATTATTACACAGTAATGTTCATATATGTTGAATAATTTCAAAAAAATACAATGTTGTCAATTGTTTAATAATTTTGTATTTCGGAAATACAATGAAGATACACCATAATCATGTATCCTTCTGGTCTGGAATGAAGATATATAAATTTATACAATAATCTTAAATATTTGTTGAAACTTTTAAATCCACATATATTTTTGAAAAAGTTAATTTTACCTCTTCAAAGTACACAATGAAAAGATAAAAAATAAATAGTAACTGCATATCGATAATTATTGTATTTTTTATATGGGAAATTTGCGTGTCATAAAATTAAACAGGAACTTGGAAAAAGGTAAAAAATAAAACCGATAGATTACGCATCAGAAAAATTGCAAAGCAACACGTGGAATTGGTCTACATAATTTTCTAGCTATTACTTGTACATACCGGATAGTTTGCCCACGTGGGCAGATCGTGACGTTTGGTAACCTGGAGGTGCAGGTTCTAAACACCGTCATGGAGATTTTTTTCATGTTATTTCTCTCTAGCATACACTGTATTTGAGGACTTTCCTACATGATTAAATAAAATACATGGGATGTTTCTGCAAAATAATTCCTCCCTGCACGTATCCACTTACATGTGGGCCACTGCAATGCTGGAACTTCACGTGGGCAGGGCGTATGTTTGAATACGGAAGGAGGCACCGTATTTGCACGACTGGACAAGTCCGGGCACTAATTTTATGTATTTTGCAACTTTAGGCACCAAACTAACCGTGCAGGACAAGTTTAGGCACCTCCGGTGTATTTAACTCTTTTACAAACTCTGACCTTCGACGTCATTTATTTAGATTTTTTATTCACAAGTATATATTTATATCAAAGTGTATTTTTTAATACTGTAATTTATCAGGTATCGGTCGTATATTACTACAAATAGATAGTGGTCAAACTGCATCTTGAAGACCGTATCGACATGTAAGCTTAAATCTTTTATGAACCGAAGGGAGTAACTGCACATGCATAGAAGATAGAAGTGGTTGCATTAATTTTCTTTATTAGAAATCGGATGATTAAAAAAACTGTTAGCACCTTTTGTTCGAAAACTCAGAGGCGTCTGTCCTCCCCCAGCCCTTTGTCTCTCCTCCTAAGGGAAAAGGTGGCTAGGGTTTCTGCCACCCATCGGCGGCGGCGGTGATCTGGCTCGTCTCCTGTGGCCTTAGGAAAATGGGTGCGCGGTTGATCCTGACCCTTGCCACTGGAAGTCCATTTTTAAATGTTTCTTTGAGTTTTGTTAGGGTTTGTGTCCTGCTCAGGAAGGCGAGGCGAGGGCGGCTCTTTGAAAATGAAATAAGGTTCTCCCGACCTAGCCCCATCCTAGTGGTGTATCTAGTATCGTCGGAGGACGTGTGGAGGTGTGTCTCCAGCGGGTCTATTGAGGCTTTGTGATTTTGGTGTGAGATTTATTTCAGAGCCATGTACTTCCTCTTGTAGGGTGTACATGTTGTTCCCATGGTGATTGCATCGGTGGACCTCGTACTTTCAAAGATTGGGAACACTATTCGCGGTGTCAAAGGTCGCATCAAGCTTCCATCGGTCCCGGATTGCTAACCCAACCATATCAATGAGGGGAGCGGCCCGTCCAACTGACACGTTGAGAAAGAGACAGAGAGACGATCGAGAGAGACAAGGGTTCATCCAGCCGCTGGTACATCCATTTTGCATCATGCTTTTTTACTGATATTTATAATATTTTTGATCATTTATTACACTTTGTGATGCAATCCTAATTTCTTTTCTCTCTTAATTTGCCAGATTATATGAAGAGGGAGGTTACCGGCAGCTGGAATTCTGGACCTGAAAAAGCTATAGCAGAGATACCTATTCTACAGAGCTCTAAATGACTTGAAACTTCACGGAGAATTTATGATATTGAATATATATATAAAATACCGGAGCAAAGAAATACCAGAGGGGGGCCCACTAGTTGTCACAAGGCAACAGGGCGGAGCCACCCCTGGGCGCCCTGGTGCCTTGTGGGGCCCACAGCTAGCCTCCGGTGCTCATCTTCTGCTATATGAGGGTTTTGACCTAGAAAAAAATCAAGAGAGGACTTTCGAGAAGAAGAGTCGCCGTCTCGAGGCGGAACCTGGGCAGCAGTGCTACTTGTGAGTTGTGTTGGGATTTTCTCGAAGAGGAGAGAATGAAGCATTACAATAGAGATAAGTATTTCTCTCAGTTACGAACCAAGGTTATCAATCCAGTAGAAGAACCACGCACAACCTCATTAGCAGCACCTACACACACAAAAGCAAACACTTGCACCCAACACAATCAAGGGGGTTATCAATCCCCTCGGCAGTTATTTGCAAGGATCAAACCTCGTAGTGGTAGATAGGTAAAATAAAATAACGGTAAATAAATTGCAGCAATATATTTTTGGATTTTATATGTGATAAAAGTAGACCCGGGAACCATAGTTTTCACTAGAGGCTTCTCTCTTGAACATAAGCATACGGTGGGTAAACAAATTACTGTTGGGCAATAGATAGAAAACTGAATAGTTATGACGATATTTAAGGCAATGATCATGTATATAGGCATCACGTAGTAGACCAACTCCTGTCTGCATCTACTATTATTACTCCACCCATCGACCGCTATCCAGCATGCATCTAGGGTATTAAGTTAGTAAAAACGAAGTAATGCCTTAAGAAAGATGACATGATATAGACAAAGTAAACCCAATCAATATGAATAAACCCCATCTTTTTATCCTTAACGGCAACGATACAAATACGTGTGATGTCCCTTTCTGTCACTGGGATTGAGCATTGCAAGATCGAACCAATCACAAAGCACCTCTCCCATTGCAAGATAAATCAATCTAGTTGGCCAAACCAAATTGATAGATCGGAGAGAAATGCAAATCTATAACAATCATGCATAAAAGATTTTAGAGAAGACTCAAATAATATTCATGAATAAACTGATTATAAACCCATAATTAATAGGATCCCAACAAGCAAACCGCAAATATTTTTGGACTCTCCTTGTGTCGAATCAATAAATTTGGGTGAAATACTACCCTTGAAGACTGTTGTGATTTCCTATACTTGTGGGTCAGCAGGCCTCGAGCAAGAGCACGACGTGTCCGGCAAGCGCGATGCTCGACATCAACTTCGACGTACCTTGGGCCACACCGTATGTGAACACGGCAAGCAGTGGTGCTGGTGCCAGCGTTAAGTTCCCCCCAAGGAACCTCGCACTCGCACCCTATCCAAAATTACGAGTGCACAATCCACCCCCGCGTCGCCTCTCTCTGGCGGCACGGGGGGAACCCCTCGGCCGCCGCCTCCTTCCAACCTCCCTCCACCCCCTCACCTCGCCGCCGCCTGAGGAGGCCGCCGGCAAAGCCCGGCCAGGCTCCAGGGAGGGCGGCGGCGGGGCATCTCTCCGCAAGGCGCAAGGGCGCATCTGGCATGGTGGCGTGGCGGCCTTGGGCGGGCGTGCGAGCGTGGCTCCGGCGCGATCTGGCGAAGTTCCGGCGCGGGCTGACGAGGCCCCGGTGGTCCGAGCGGAGGGGCGGCGCGTCGGTTGGCTCGTGGCGGCCTCAAGCGGCACGGGATCTGGCATTCAGGGACGCCGTCAAGGGGTTCGTCGATCTCACGACGGCAAGGAGCGACGCGGTCACTCGAGGCCGCGACGGAAGCACCAGGGCGCGGTGCACGCAGATCTTCGGAGGCTGTCGCGCGGATCGTCCGATGTGGCAAGGGGCGGCGGTTCGCGGCGCAGGTGTGGCGAGGTCGCACAGTGCGCATTGGCGCGGTTTCAGGCGCTCTGGCAGGGGTGCCGGCGAGGCGCGGTGCGGATCCGGCAGGCGCGCATCTTGTGCTGGCGGCTAGGGGCAGACTCTGTCGGCCTCTCTGCATCAGGTCCGGCCCGGTGGCGGCTCTAGGCAGCGACCTGCAGACGAGGTATCTCTTCCTGATGTGGCGAAGAGGCTGCAGTTTTTGGCTGTCGAGGTGGAGGACATGTGGAGATGCAGCAAGGGAAGGTGGGATGCCGGATTGGCTGTCGACCGGAGGATTACGAGGGATGGGTGAAAACCCGTCTCTGGCCATGGCCGGAGCCTGTGACGGCGGCGTCTGTGGACGCCGTAACCTTCTTGAAGGCGTCGGCAGGATGCTCTCTCTTCCTCTGTGAGGGACAGCTCCAGGAGAAACCCCAGACCCGGAGGGTCGGCCGTTGGCGGCGTGTTGGCGTCGTTTCCCTCTCGAGGGCATCGATTTTGGAGTTCAATCCGGTCAGAGGGACCAGCTGGTGTGTTGGGAGGTTGGTGGTATGTGTTGGTGTGGCGTCGAGGCTTCTGTGGCCACGACGATAGGGCAAGTGAAGTCGGAGACACTGCAGTGGCTTCGGCGTGTTCGTGGGATTACCTCGGTTTGGTTGTTGTGGTGAAGTCGGAGCTGCGGCGGCGGGCCCCTGTGGCAACGATGACAGGCAGCAGGTGGTCCGTTCGGTGGTCTTCCACGACACCAGTCTTGCATAGTTCTCCTTTGGATCTTGCTTCAGAGTCGGAGCTGCGTCGCCCTCAATGCGGGTGGTTGAGTTTTGGCATGGATCTTCATGTTTTCCTACACAGCCTCTGCGGTGAGTGTTGGTTCGACGTTCGTCCACGGCGAAGTCGGAGTCGCTTGCTCGGGGATTAGGGATGGCGATGATGCCTATTTGGGGAGAAGTGATGACGATGATGTTTGTGTTCTAGCTTGACGAGGCACTCTTTGTAAAGGTGTGCGTGGGATATCTTGTGTGCCGCTCAACGGCTTGTGACGGTTTTCGCCCAGTTTTCTGTTGATTAACTGGGCAATTCTCTTCTGCTTAATTAATGGATGAGACAAATCTTTTGCCTTCGTTTCGGAAAAAAAATTTACGAGGCCACAAGGAGAGCTCGCCGTGGCCGAAACGAGAAGTCGCACGTGTAGCACGACGAGTGCTAGCCATAGAACTGATACTTAACTGGAGTCTGGAGCCTGGAGGACGCTTGGATGATGGGAGAAAGACTTGGCCATGGCGGGGAGGAAAATTGCATGCGTGAACCTGCCTACGAGATTGATGAACATAGTGAACTACCTAAAATGCCCCTAATTAATCAATACACTACTGGAAATCTGTTGTAGTATTGGTTAATCTAGGCCTTCAATCACAAAAATCAACGACCCTGATATACTTGATGTACCGTAAAAGGACTCTTGCTTAAAGCTCACGTGACCTCCGACCTGCCCGAGGTCCAAGCTACTTAATGATCGTGGGAGGGTGTTACCCATGCCCCTTATAAAAGAGCAAGGATTCCCCAAGCAAGAGATGTCTTAAAATTATCTAGTACCGTCATGTTCACTATTTGTTGTGACTCTACATATTAGAGATTCGAATTGGATATGTATAGACGTGGAAGGCATTCGGAATTACCAATGGATAACTATAACTATAGCATGCACCATTTGTCTTGCACATTCATCGTGAATCCCCCTTCTACTATGCCGGGTCGGTGTGATTATGGCCTTCTTTGTCACATATCGGCTCGCACAACTGTGCAGCCATGATCATGAAGAGAAGCTAAATGAAGTGCGAGAAAGTTTAACGGATTTCTTGCTGCGGGGGCATGCTGCAAAACAATCACCATCGTTATAAGTGTTAACAGAGTATTCCCTTCATTTTGGAAGAGAGTGGAGTCTTGGATCTAGCTTCATCCACGGTACAGTGTACATGTGATGTTGTTTATTTAGAATTAGAACTTGAAAATCAAAAAAAAAAAATCTCGACATCACACATGCATATATTAGAACAAAAAATATTAGCAAAAATTGCTTTTTTTATACAATAAAATCATTGATGCCCACATATATGCACATACACTCAAACGCATGCACACAGACCCTTTGATATACTGAGTCGGCATTATATTTTGAGATTGACAAAGTCACCACAAACGCCTTTGTAGTTGACCGAAACTCCTCCTCTCACTAAACCAACATCACCAGGACTTAAACCCAGGTGGGTTTATTTCACCACAAGTCTAACCGTTAGAGCTATGCTCCATATCAATGATATAAACCTTTTGCGAACCAGAAGGGAGCAAGTCCAGAGGCATAGAAGATAGGAAGGTTGCTAAAAAGTCCCTACCAAATATCAATATGTATATTTTCTAGAAAGTCGGCCGTCCAGTCTCCATCCTCAAAATTGACATGGCCTCTTTTCTTCTCTTGTTTATTTGTTTGTTTCTTTTGTGGGGAATCTTGTCCTGTGGAAAATACATCTGACCCACCACCGCCCATATGCCCTAGAGATGTCGTCGTGCCGCTGCTTACCGTCGCCGTCAGCCCCTCTGGTGCGCGCCTCTAGCGTGTCACCGCCGTCGCCATCGCCATCGCCGATAGTTCCTATCTACCCCACCTCGTCGAGCCACTGCTCCGTCTGCCAACCTTGGTTCTTGAGTTACGTATGAGCTTCTTTGCATCGATCCAGTTATTAATCAATCAGTCAGTCAGTTAACTTCCATGTTTTTTCGGGAGGCGCACCATCCAGACTTTGTACTCCAAAATTGTGTGTTGTCCTTGTGCATCATCACGTTACGTTGTAGAGGTCAAAATGTCCATAAAATTAATACCTTTCCAAAAATAAAAGGCTAAGTGAATGCATCACTTGCTTAAAGCTCTTGTAAAATCTGACCTACCTGAGGTCCATGTTGGTTATTGACGGAGGTGGAGAGGGGCACCCACGACCTTATAAAAGAGCAAGGCTTCTCCAAGCAAATGATGTCTTAGAATTATCTAATATCATTCTATCCATTATTTGTTGTGACTCTACATATTAGGGATCCTAATTTGGTACATATAGGCATAGAAGGCATCCGGAATTACCAATGGATAACTAGAATAATGGCATGCACATTGTCCCTTTCACCTACGTGGTGCATCTCCCTCGTACTCTGTTGTCTAGGTGTGACTATGGCATAAATCTTCATATCAGCTCGTACAACTGTGCACTCGTGAAGTTGGAAAGTTCAATGAAGTGCGAGAATGTTCGGATGATATCTTGCCTTGAGATCATGCCGCAAAATCAACCACCGTCGTTGTACGTGCTAACCGAATACTCCCTTAACCGTCTTGGATCTAGCTTCATCCACGTTGTTGTACTTGCGATGCTGTTTATTTGGATTTAAAACTTCAACATTACAAATATAAATTTCTCTCAAAAAGTATTGTTTGCAATATTACGGTTTTGCTCGACATCATACATATATTACAACAAGAAATAGCGGTCAAAACTACATTTCTAAGACCATAATATCAATAATGTAAATCTTTTGTGAACTAGAAGGGAGCAAATTCAGAGGCATCAAAGATAGAAGGGTTGCTAAAAGAGTCTCTAACAATACTATTTTTCTTCTAGACAATCGGCCGTCTAGTCTTTCATCGTCAAAATCGACACGGCCCCTTTTCTTCTCTTGTTTATTTGTTTGTTTCTTTTGCGGGGAATCTCGTCCTGCGAAAAATACATCTGACCCACCACCGCCACGCCCTAGAGCCGCCGCCGTGCCGCCTCACCGCCGGCGACTCGCGCCCCCTCCGCTGCGCACCTATCGCGCGCGTCGCCATCTCCGTCAGTTCCCATCTACCCAACCTCGTCGCGCCCCTGCTCCGTCCGCAACCTTGCTTCCTGAGGTACGTATGAGCTTCTCGGCATCGATCCAGTTATTAATCAACCAATCAGCCAGTTAACCTCCACGAATTTTGGGAGCGGCGCACCACCTAGACGAGATCCAATTTTGGCAGCGAATTCCCTTTTAGTTTTAATTTTAATAATTTTTATGGTGCGAATTCCCCTTTGTCTAGAACTGATTGATGGGGAATTTCGGTGGCAAACCATGGAACCTGATTGATGCCTGTTGTTCCATTGCCAGGTGACTGGTGTGCGTTCTTGGTAGCAGCTGGTTGTAGCAATGGATGATGGGGACCTCGATTTCTCCAACCCAGAGGCGTACCTGGACACCGGCGCCGATCTGCCCGGCGGTGGCTGCTCCATGGACAGCTACTTTGATGAATTCCTCAACGACACAGAGCACCTTGCCTGCACTCATACCCACACCTGCAACCCGCCCGTCGACGACAGTTCACACACCCACACCTGCGTCCACGTCCACACCAAGATCGTCTCGGCGTCGTCCGATGGCGGCGCCGACTCCCCGGCCGAGAACAGCGGTGCCTCCAAGAAGCGGCCGTCTGGCAACCGCGCAGCCGTGAGGAAGTACCGGGAGAAGAAGAAGGCCCACACGGCGCTGCTGGAGGAAGAGGTGGTTCAGTTGAAGGCTCTGAACAAGCAGCTGCTGAAGAAGCTTCAGAATCACGCGGCACTTGAGGCCGAGGCTGCCAGGCTCCGCTGCCTGCTTGTTGATATCAGGGGGAGAATCGACGGGGAGATTGGCACTTTCCCTTACCAGCGGCCTGTGAAGAACGGCGATTTGGTTTCTGGTGTTGATCAGGGGGGGTTTCTTGGCAGTGCCCAGGTTATGAACTCGTGTGATTTCAGATGCAACGATCAGATGTATTGCAATCCAGGAATGCAGATGAGAGCAATGGGTGATGATGGTGCTATGAGTGGTCAGGTATTTGGGCAAGGCACTGGGGATATTGCAAACATCCAATGCATGGGGGGTGCCAAATCTGGATTCACAATGCCCCCAGGCTGTGGGGGTATGGGGACAATGCCTTCTGGCTGCTTACCCGGTTCTGAAAAGCAATGAAGGTTAGTGTCTTCTTTTATTGCTTTTGTTAGATAAATTCTTTTCTGGCCAGACCAGTCTACGACAATAGTTTGCGAACTAATTTTTTGTTGGGCTTTCGTGTTCAAATTATGTATATGCATACTCATGAGAAAATATCTGTTTGCGAACTAATTTTCCTTGGATAATATAACTTTGTTTTAAAGGAAAAGTAACACATTATATTATTAGAAATCAATTAGCAATGTCACAATGTGATTTTTGTGTCGTTGTTCATGGTTGTCCATGTATCATTATTAAGTTGTAGTAATAGTCAGTTTTGTGTGTCAAGTGATAATGAAACTGGAAGGACCTATGTGCTCCATGAATAATCTGCTCTTGTTTGTGTTTATCAATTCAGCACCAGTTGATAGTTCACTTACTTCTACAGTATTGGTTTCGTTGCAAACATTCCAGCTGCGACCTGTGCTTGGTATTTTGCGTCGTCTATTTATATGAAGAGCAAGTAGTGATTGCCAGTTTATCACTAGAAACTTCGTTCATTTATGAAGTGTGGCCCGTTGCATATTTTAGACTGGGCCTGCCTTTCACTAGTATTGATTTTCTTTATGTAGTTTAGGCTGTTTTAGTTGTGAACATTGCTTTAGTTCCTGTTTTAGTGTGCAAACTTGCTGTCTTGTTGCTGCTGCTGTATCTTGTCTGTTTCCAGTAAACTAGTAACCCACATTTCTACTGCCCTTTTTCAGGATTTCCATGGCGTGAATCTTCTCCTTAGGCAGGCACTTTCGGTTCCCGTTGAGGGAAGACTGTATAAATTGCTAGCTTCTATCGACCGTGTTGGTTCAAACTGTCGTGCGTGCGTGCGTGTGTGTGTGTGTGTGTGTGTGTGTGTGTGTGTGTGTGTGATTCTGTCGCCAATGATGCTTCTTTGACGATGGCTTGAGGCGCTGAAACTTTGTTGGGAGCCATTTGGGCATTCTCCTTCAATTTTCCCTGGTCGCCATTTCAAGTTTTGCTATGGAGTTCGACAGCCTTTGCTCCCGGTTCGAGGCACCCTCTCTTACAAAAGGGTCAAAGTGCCATGGACCGGATCCTAGGGAACCATGAATAATGGCCAGAAAGCAGTCATCCATGTTATGTGGCAACCAGGATATATAGACCCCAACAGTGGATACGATATATGAACCTTATGTAAAGCACTTTTTGCATGGATTGTTTCAGAGTAGTTGGTATGCATGTATGTGCCTTTGATGTTGTTGATTCAATTATTCATTTAGATGTTTCATTATTTGAATCTTGAGTGAACAAAAATTGTCATGAAACATCCATTGCAAGTGAGCGAGCTGGATGGCTGAAGCATATATGTTATTATCATCAGACAAACACGGTACAAGAACAAGTTCTAGGCAGGAAAACAATAAGAAGCTGTTAAAAAAGTTGCATCACATGCCTGATATACATTCACTCTTGAGACAACTGGTCGAAAGTTGAGATGATGCAGTTGCAAAGTTCAATTGATTTCACAACTCAGTAGGCATCAATAGAATGCATCAGGCCATGACTACCTAGTGACACCACCCATTTTTTTCTTCCTCGTACGACGCTCTCTCGAACCATGCTGAAATTTAGCCAGTGTGGTACTCGCTCACTCACCGGTGAGGCAACTTTGCAGAGTTAGTCATGGAAAGAGTCTCGAGATCAGGTGGACAAAGCAGGCACTTCTGTTTGTCCTTCTGCTGCCTGTCTGCAATACTGTTGTGACACGGCGATTGTAGAATCTAGTGATTAACTGTGCAACGTCAGTAAACAAGTGAATCCTCCTCGTCGCGCGGGTTCTCGAGGGCAGTGACGTGCTCCTTGAAACGAGCCGCGGCTTCCTCCCTCTCATATTCCTTGCCCAGGTGGTTATACGTCATCGCCTTGAGATAGTACACCTCTGCCGCCATCTCATGGTACTGCGTATCACAATGGATTTTAAATTTGCGTGAGATTTATAATCCTCTTTATGCATTTTGAATCGATCCTGGTAAGGTCTCAGCAATTCAGGAAGGAAAGTTTGAGATGCAGCCGTCAGCTCACCTCTAAAACCTGCAGATCTTCAGCCGCTTGATTTAGAGGGTCCAGAACAGCACAAGGATCTTCAGAAACTGTCATAATAAATAACGAGAGGTCCATCAAGCAACTGAATGTGAAGTAGGAAGCATGCGGTAGGAAATCATCATCCAGTTATATACCTGAAAATTCTGGATCAGTTAAATGACATTTTGCTAAGACTATCTGAGACCGAGCACGCAGCTCAAGACCGCCATGGCCGAGAATCATAGGAAGGCTTTGATAAACAAGACTTAAGGCCCTCTTCGCGTGGTTAGATCCAAGAGCTAGCCACAGTTCAGCGAGAGTAAGTGTGGCTGAAGCTTCAAGCAGATCCAAATTAAACGATTTGCAAAACGATTGGCTGGCTAATGCGTAAGGGAGGCCAAGGACCGCGTTGTCGGACTTCTGTGGGAGAGGGAGGGAAAATATTAGTTCTCTCTGTGTGGCATTGCAATATTTATGAGGTTCTAGTCTCAACAAAAATGATCTGTCTTACTCTATGTATTTCGGCAAGTAACAAAAGGACACTTGCATTCTCTACTTGCATGTTGTACTTGTAGCATGTAGTGAAAAGGGAATTCGCCACAGCTGCTGCCTGCACAAAGGACACAAAGGAGACAGTAAACACGTTCAAAATATGTTAATCCACTTGCAGGGATGAAAGATAAAAGGATCAATAAGATGACGTGCTTCTTGGGTAAACACTAGTAAGCAAGTAAATTCAGAACCTGGCTAAACTGTTTTGCAGCAAGTAACGTGCGGGCACGCCGTAGACTAGCTTCAGTCTTTAGCTCAATGTCTACTCCACTGACAGAAGATGAGAGCACCCCAAATTCATCACAGATTTGTTGCGCAATTCTCAGGTGTCCTCTACATAGATCAATTTTACACCAAATAATAACAGATCAAATTGTGGACGCAGTGCAGTTGATAGAAGTGAAGAAACAGCTTCGTACCGATGCAGGGCACGTTCATGTAGCAATTGCATTTTGAGAAGGTGGATCTGTGAATTCGTCGAGGATGGGAACTTCTCTTCGGCAAGCTTGAGCGCACAGAATGCCGCTGCAGAAAAATGGATATTATCAAGCAATAAGAAACTATGGAAACTTACATAGCTCTTGGAGGTTGTAGCACATACATGTTGGTCATATACAAGTAACTAACCTGAATATCCTTTGAAGACTGCTAACTGTTCAATTAACTTGACATATGCCAGTGACAGCTCCGATGAACTGTTAAAGAAAATACAATACTATCACATATCTAGATTAGCAAAGCATCAAGATGATTTAAAAGCTACTGCTTGCATTGTATTCTACAGGATAATTATGTACATAAAGTTGAAGTGTTACACAAATATAACTGCCAGAATTTCATTATGTTCTACCTTGCAGCATCAGCAAAGCAGGTTGCATAGACCAACGTATTCATTCGAACCATCGGAGCACTGTGGAGAGGGTTAACCGAAATCAGTTTTCTAGAAAGGATATAGATAGCAAGTTGGCAAAATAAAATAAAAAGGGAGAAACATTGGAGTTCATTCCCTAATATGATTTACCATAACTTTAAGTAACAATGGAATGTAATAAAACGTCAGCTGAAAGTTGGCAACAAAGAGACAATCAAATGTTTCATGTAGCACGATGCTGAAGCAGACCAAGGGTTGAATTAACGCTATGTAAGACCAAAAGTTTTTAAAAGGTCTTATGCACATCAAACAAGTAAAAACAGGTGGGGCCAATATCCCGCTGTTTCTAGTATTTAAAGGTATCTAATATTTAGCAGTATCAATGAATAGTCCAACAACATGCGGCCCAGGTATTTGCACTTCCTAAACTGAGACACTTGGTCATTGTTTATCTAACGCTCCCTTTCGCCAGCACATCCACAATTATGTGCCAAGCTGGCAAAATAATTATACAACTTGCAATTTCTGCTATGAAAATGCATTTTTATAGTAAACATTAACAGAGAACAGATAAGTACCTTCCATAGTGCTCCCAGGCAGTGGCCCTCATCAAATATGCTGAGCCAGCTAATTGCAATACTGATGTAGGTATTGGACTTGGTTGTGCATGAAAGTGGAAATTGTCAAAGTCATTTGTAATAAGTTTTCTAGGCTTTGTTGAACTACTATGCCAAGAACTGGAAGCATCAGACAGATTCCTAAGCCATGACGTGCTGAAACTACCATTATCATTCGCAATTGATAAGCCATCTGTGCCAAAGTCGGACAGCACGTGGGAACTTAATCTCAAATTCTGCAATAAAACATAAGAAAGAAAAACTAATTAATTTAGAAGCAAACATATACATCCTCCATATTGAGGATGAGTGACTGAGTGATATTACTGAGTATAGCTTAAGTGTGACATACCTTGCAGACATCTGCAGGACATGTTCTAAGCTTTGTAGAACCATTAGGGCCAAAGGACACCAACGGTCTTTGGACATGCTGGCAAGCAAAGGTTTGAGTCAAAAGAAAAAACAGATCAACAAGGATGCACAACTACACTGTATAATAAAAGTTGTGATGCCATGTCTGAAAAATAGAACTAGGACAGCCCGACAGCGTACAAAAGCAGGAAGATGAACAAAGAAACTTAAACATAGCTAAGTATGTTAAAGACCTTATAAAGGCAAATAATACCAAATTGTGATCTTACCTTCAAATCAAATTTTGCAAGAGAGATGTGATCAAAGGATAGTAAGCTTGTGAGTTTCAGCATATCAGCTCTCTTAAGGGATCGCTTCAAAAGAACAAGCAGCTGCTGCTGAATGGACAATGGCGTGCCCAGTCCAATATTGTTTCCAAGGGAATATCGAGAACCAATTAGTCCAACTGTGCTTGATATTCCTATCTTTGATAATAGATTCGAAATGGCTCCTAATATATATGCAAGGCATGAATCATCATTGTTCTGAAAAAAAAACAAATTATCGCATCTGTTAAGCAGCCAACTGAAGAGTGGCTTGCATTAATACTGAAATATCGCTGAAAAAATGTAACACATATGGAAGGCATGAATCATCATTGTTTCTTTAAAAATGGTTGGATAGAATTCTATTTGAGAAAGAGACAACTTCAGTAAACTAACCATTTGAGAAACACGCACTGCTTCTGTGAATGCCTGCAAGAAAGCAACGCAGCAGAACAATAATTAATGTGCAATGTTGAGATAAATAGCTCAATGGAGTGATATGCTGATAGCAGAAAACAAGATAAACCAATACCTTACTAGCAAGATGCCCGTGCATTGCACGGAACATCAAGATGCATTTTTTTTTCAAAACACCTGTTGTGATTGACCCATGTAGGAGTAATCCCATGTGTAAAAACTAATGATATCTCGAGAATTTCATCAAAAAAATGATATATCGAGAAAGATGAGAGATAAGGTGAGGAGGAGTGGGGCGCGGTGGTGATTGGTGGTCGGACTTAGCAGAGGCATGGGGATGGACGATGCCGGCAGCGGCCACCATGCCAGATTGTTCCAGAGGCTTCCTTTTTTAATTACTCAACAATGAAGTTGTGGGAGATAAGGATGAACGAGAGAGGTGCGGGTATCCTTTTGCAAAATTGCCATAGTTTGCTTTCTATCCGTCAGATATAGATCGGACGGTCTATATTGCAAGATGGCAGGCACACCATCATCACCAACTCGGTTTTTTATAAGAGTAGAGATATTACCTCTAGGGCTTTCTTTGGATGTCCAAAATAACAATGCAAGTTGCCTAAGCAGAGCAGAGCACTCTCATACTTTCCGACAATATTATCTTGGTGAGGAGATAAAGAACGACTGAAAAGTCCTTGCATCCCAGCACTATAAATAAAGTATAACCAGTTAAGAATAAATTTACAAGAGGTTACTGTGTCTCCAATATACAGCATACAGCAACATGTCATTATCACATCTTGGGTTGTGGGCAAAAGATTCCAACCTTTCAGCCTAGCAAGCAGGCCAACAAATAAGCTGTAGCATTGAGCAACACTACACTAGGGTAATATAAGTGACACTGTTGAATGAAAAAGACTTTTGGTGGTTTCATTTCGTGTATATGCTTCAACAGTCTAGATTCTATAGCATAACATGACTATGCTGATTTATCAGGACATTGCATACAAAAGGCATTCATTAACTTTAAAAATTTCATCAGGATTTGCTTAAATGGACAGAACAGATGTTAAAACATCAAAAAGTCACACAATGAGCTGGTGACTAAATGCTCAATAGTATCATTGAATTATGGAAAAATGTGGTCACAATATCAGCACTCCCCATACTATAGTTGAGGGTCTGGGACTGACCTGTAATCAAAATAGCGGTGAAGATGGTCTAATGAAGCAACATAGTCATCATGGCAAAGAGCATTCAAGTATTGCAAGAATTGGACCTGACAGGTAGAACAAGGGTACAAAGTAAATTGGGAGCTGTTCACTGTCCTGCATAGTCACATATCAGATGCATTATACTGTGGCATAACTTACACGATGAAGCTCCGGAGCTAATGTCTGAAGCTGTGTCATAGTGTTGTTAAATGAATTCAAAGGCACCGAGCTGGGATCCCTGCAGTAAAAGAGCTGTCGTTAAAGGCACTGCGCATATCCTTCAGTTTTCAATACGTGGATTAGCTGATTAAATGTAGGAAACAGCACTCACTTTTCAAGAACATCAGCTTGCTGGTTCAGATATGCTTCCAATTGCCACCTTGATCTCAGACAAGTTGGATTATCCTCTGCTTTGAAAATATCGGCTGGAAAAGAAAAGACAAATACTTAATAAGTATAGTTGATCATTGACATCCCACCATCCTGGTAAAACCGAAGTAACTCTCACAAATAGATTTCATGTGGTATGGATAAGAAGACTAAAATTCAGTCACTTAATCTGTTTGCTAACAAAAAAACCAGCATATATAAAAAATAAAAGATCAATCATCAATAATTTGTGGTGGAGCATCATTTGGTAATATTTTGAATCACAATTCACATAACCAGAGTGCCAAATGGTTCACTTTCCAGCACATGAATGGCATTAGAAAAAGAAGCAAGGTGGTGAAGTCGCAAATGCTGGCATTACTATAACCAAATAATTATATCATGGAAAAAGAAAGTGTAGCAATTCTGACACAGCTAGATGACATTATTTAAATGGCTTGGAGGAAATCGGTTGAATAATAGTGTGCATTTTTCTAATACCAGATCCAGATGTCAAGATAGCATCTTGGGAGGCAAACATTACAAGCTTGACATTAATGTCAATACTAACTCAGGGGCAGATAACTCTGCATGATCACATATGACAGCACAAAAAAAAAAGGCTGACTACATGCTAAATTCTGAGCTACCATTGCTTCCATGTTGTACTTTTTGCATTCTGTCTTTCTTATTGGTCACAGATGATTTTAAAAATTCTGGTGTGCCATTTATTCTTTCTTCCTTGGCAAATTCAAATAATTCCACAGTCCCATCAAAGTTAAATTTAAAATTTAAAATTAGGTTAAAAGGGTTTAGAATTCAAGTTTACCTTCATCAAAATTATGAAGTGAGATAGGTGCATGGATTAGAGACGAAGAGCTCTCCCCCATATGGCTCTCAGTGGCATAGCCTTGAGTATATCTGTCAAATACACCAGATCTAACCCCTATATCTGCATCCATCGGGTCGCTCATTTCTATTTCACCATTAAAGTCCTCATCTTCTGCCAAATCATATGAAGCGTCAGCGGAGTTACAGTACGCCACAAGATTTGCCAACAGATGGCAGACACCCTACAAGAATTTTCAGCCTACTCAGTTAATATCCCAAATAAGAAAAGAGAAGGGCATATAAATAATCAAAAGAAGGGCATAAATATCAAAAGGAAGGGCTGTGAGTGCAATATTCTACTTGTAGCACCTCAAAAGTCATGGAATTGAAGGCCAGTATACAGCAACGAAGAAAAACTCCAAGCTGGCTATTTGGGTCCAGAAATTCATCTTCCACATTTCCACCCTCTGGTGAAGTGAGCACACCTGGCGAAAAACACTGCAAGTTGTCAACTGCTGAAGGGAATAGCAAGGACTCAAAAATCCATCCATACTGTGAAGCTCACCTCTCAGCTTATCAAAAAAGTTGAACAAATCGTCTGGTGAGTTAAGCCCAGCCAGTGTGGTTGTCAACTGCTCACAAAGCCAACCATTAACTAAATCATCTATCGCCTTCAACTGCCTTAAAAGCTGTTCCAGCGGCGGTTCCAGAAAATCCTCACATGACTGCAAAAAGAATAAGGTGCGAGTCAGGACATCTATGAGTCAAAATGTTGCATTGGAGAAGGAGACAAGAAAAGGGAAGCTACAATGCAATACACACAAGCCCACGAACTTGGCAACATATAGCTGTATATATCAAAAACAGTAGAAGAAGCAATGCTGCTCACTAGATGAGTACTTGAGCAGATGGAGCCCATTCTGCATTTTGATGCTAATTACATTACTGTATGCAATGGGGCTTAGAGATAACGGTAAAGCTAATCTCCACCAAATGGTAGCAGCGGGAGCACAGGGACAAGAGTGAGAGGGGGCACGAGCGTAGGAGCGAGGGGAAGTTACGCGGGTGAGGGCGAAGAGGAAGAGGCCGAGGCGGTTGTGGTGGGCGACGGAGTCGAAGGGGAAGGGCGGGGCCTGCTGCTGCTGCGCCGGCGGCGCGAAGACCTGCACGAGGTGGCACACCGCCATCTTGTGCGGCGTCAGCTCCAGCAGCGCCCCAAAGTCCGCGTCCCTCGCGGCCGGCCCGGTCCCCGCGCCCGCCCCGCCGCCCTCCCCCGCGCTGCCGCCAATCCCCGCAAACACATTCATGGCGCCGCCGCCGCCGCCGCCGCCGCCGGAGACGAGGGTTTTGAAATTTTTGGCTGGGAAAGCTAGTGGAGTGCGGTGGAGTGGGGGCTTCGGGCTTTCAGGCTCGTCCTCGTGGGCTGAAAGGCCGCCACTGAATCGGGCCGCCACCACACTATGCGACTTTCCCCTCTCCGTCCCGGGCGGCTCCGGAGGGGAGCCCCGCGCGACACCCCCTTCCCTGTGCTCCCCTGGCCGCCGCCGCCAAAGGCGGAGGGAGGGCGTGGACGGCGCGCCCCGACGGGCCTCGTTCGCGCGGGGGAGCGGCGTCAAGGGGCGGCGCGGGGGAGCGGCGTCAAGGGGCGGCGCGGGATGAGTTCCGGTGCGGCGGGGAGCTCGTGGTACGGCGGAGATGGGTCGGGACTCGGGAGCACGCAGAGGAGTGGCCGGCAGGCTACGCGTCGGTGGCGGCGCAGTTGGGCTGTGGTTGCAGAGGGAGGCGCGGCGCGGCTCGGCGCGGCCCGAAGATGCTGCGCGAGCGGCGGCTTGTGCTGGGACCAACGCAGCTTCACCGACTATCAGTCATCCAATTATTATCCGACGGACCGGATTGATTCATATTTCAACTGAATTTTATTAAAGTGCTCAGAAAATTTTGAATAGATTCCAATAAATCGTAAATGTTTCGTTTAGTATTCTGTGAAAAAATCAATCCGTTTGGATGTATAGTTTGTGAATACACATTTTTATTTATTTGAGCTCAAAAGGCTATTTAATCGCAAACCATGCATCCAAATAGGTTGAAACTTTCCCAGAATACAAAACAAAATATTTATGATTTATTTTTTTCTATTTTTTTAAACACTTTAAAATTTTCAGTATGGAAAATAGGTCAATCTGGAACGTTGGATCTTTCACGGACGGCTGATAATAGGGGCTAAGTTACGGTGAGACTTGGCTTCATAAAGTCACTGAAGCTGCATCACTTGTGTTGTGCGTGGGTGCCTGGGGTCATGGGAGTCTGTCGAAGGCTACAACGCACGTGTGGATGGCGGCAGCGTCGACCGGATCTGATCTGGGTCACTCGGTTGTCCGCCTGGAGTGGTGGACTTGCTGATCGTGGTGCCAGCGGCCTGGCCGTGCTGGTGCGGGTGTTGGAATACGGAAGGGGCTGCTTGTGGCGCTGGTGTGTTGGAGGATGGATGGAACGTTGATGTGTGTCGGCATCTCTCCTCTCTCGATTGGGGTGTTGTCTCCGGGCGAAACCCAAGGTTCTTTGGCGGACCGGCGATGGCGGCGCCATGGCGTCGTTACTCCGTTGGGAGCATCGTGGATGGAGACTTGGCTTGGAGGTCCTCCGATGTGTTTCTCCGGTGCTTGCTGCTCGTCAAAGTGGATCTTCATGAGCGCTATGTACGCAACTGCTAGTGAGCCCAAGATGATGACTTTCTCAGGTCCGACTAAGTCCCACTACCCACTCACCGTCTCTTCTTAGTAGGCATACAAGAGAGGTTGGTGCGTCGACGAGGAAAGTTCAGTGGAAGTTGTTTCTCTTTGGAGTGGCCGGTGTTGGTCGAGGCTCGTCTTGTCAATCTGTTTAGGACAGGCCCCTTTACATTGTGTCTGTTTTTCTTGTGGTGGCTAATCTTTTGATTAGCTTAGGTATGGTGTTTTGCTACATTAGTAGGCCATCATGCCACATACGCCTAAATGGATCGGCGGCCTGGTACAATGATTGAACCGCGAAGCTGCGATGTTGAACATATCTTTAAATGCCCTAAAAAAACATCTTCAACTCTGAGTTTTTTAGGGATAAGTTGGAAGCCGTACATGCTAAGGAGTAGTGGAGTTTGAGGCACAACAGAGACCTAGAGTAGTAGCCATCATCCTCACTCGCCCACTCCGCTGAAGGAGCAGCCGCTATAGCGAGGCCGGGGGTCGTGGGTGAGCACCGGAACGGGGACCGTGGGCTATGGGCTAAGGCAAGGGCCACCTATGTTCTGCACGGATGGATAAGGTGGCGGATCGACTATGTATTGTAACTCTGTGCATTATGTTTATTCGGTTTACATGGTTCGATTTATGTCGTTTGTATGTATTAATACTTTGGTAAATATGATTTAGTTTCGATACATGCCAAATTATTTTGGTATGGTTTCGTACTTTCGGTATATACCATAATAACCAAAGATGTCGTGAATTTGAAAATAACATAATAATAATAATTTACAAATGTATGACTCAAAACACATACTTTTTTACACAAATGTAGTTTAACTATATATAAGTATATATGCATGCATGTATTCATGCCTTGATTGTTAAGGACGTGCTTAGCATTATCTTAAGATAAAAATGACTACGTTACAAGAAAATGGACGTGCTTAGCAAGAAATCTGGCTCCTATATAAGAAAAATAACAACTTGTATCGTTGTTTGCCTCAAAAAATATAAATACATTTTTATCTTGGTTTATTCGGTAAACCGTTCGGTTTTTGGGTATATACCATAAAAACTGAAATTCAAACCGGTATGGAAAGTTCATACCATACCTAAACAAAAAGCCATTCAGTTCGGTTTATTTTCAATGTTTTCCGGTTTGGATTTAAAATGCACAGAGTGATTGTACAGTGAGTTCCCTTCTTCAATCGTTCCTTCTCATCATCTATAGTTATAATTGGTTGCTCCTGTTTAGGTGATAGCTCGTTTATATGCGATGTGGTTTTTGTTGTCAAAGTCACTGCATTGGAATTGTCCATGTTAATGCCTTCGGTTAAATTAAGTGAAATCTTCATAGGTCAAGTTGATGGTAAGATTTCATATGACGCAATTCGATGGAAATGTGGCATGCGTATCCAGTTATCTGGTGCATATGAGTAACTCTAAGGCCAAGCATCGTACAATACATGTCCTTTTCTTGAACACACACCCAATTTTTTTGAGCCCTTAACACACAGCCAATTGCTTGTTGTTTTCTATTAAAGAAAGTTGTCAAGGTGACCTTGAGTATATCCAAAAAAGCCCAATCAAAACTGAAAAGGTACCTAAGTTATCCAAACAAACAGTGAAAGAGAATAAAGAAATAGGACTAAAACAGAAGCACAACCAGAAACTGGAACTGGAGTCACGAAGATATCTATTGTCACTTCTTTCACAACAATTTTGCACATCATAAGGGAGAGGAAGGAGCACCTGAGAACAACAGGCATGGGAGGCATTGAGAAAATTCCGAAGAAAAAGGTTGGCCTAGTTGTAGAGAGACACACTAGTTTAGACCTTCCTCCATGTTCCCATGTCCAATGCTCTTAGATGCTCATTTTCTTCCTCTTCCAGTTGCCTTCACGTCCCCATCATCTAAACCTAAAATGTGCACATTTTTTTAAGATAATTGCGCAAGCAAATAGGAAAAGGAAGGAATATCTAAGAATAATAGGCATGAGAGGCATCGGGAAAATACAAATCAGTCTTGGCCCCTAAATTTAGAGGCCAAGAAGTCTAGGCTTTCCTCCATGTTCCCATGCCCATAGCTCTAAGATACTCATGGCTTTCTTTTCCCTACTCGCCCTAAACATTACATACATAAATTTATTAAGCTTTCAGCACGGAAACATTTTCCTGAGATAAAATGAAGGGGAAGGAGAACTTAAGAACAATAGGAATGGGAGGCATTGGGAAACACTAAGACAGATATACACCTCTGGTTCTAGAGGCGCAGACGGATAGCTCAGGGTTTCCTCTGTGTTTCCATTCTCAAGGCTCTTAGACTATTTATTCCTCTTCCTAGCTCACCTTGAAGGAGTATGAATCTAAAAATCCACGAAGAAGCTTGAATTCGTAAGGTATATATAGGCCTCCCATGAAGGGCTCTAGTGTAAACTGTGCTGAATCTTGTGAGCAAAATGTTGAAATAAATGAAAACACACTTATATTTGCATGGTACACCATAGTGTATCAATGAATGACATTGGCCATCGAACGTCTATTGCTATTATGGGCACGTGGAGGGAGGATACTAGGAGGTATTTTTCTCATTTACAGATAAAGAACAAAAAGATTTGTCATTGACCCTCAACTTGCATTCACAGGAAGTGGAAAGGCAATAAACCATACAGTCCTTCAGTATATTTTATGAGAGTAAGGTAGATGAAGAGAGAATAGTCCATGTGATGGAAGATCACCAGAACCAAGCAAATAATTGTCACAATTACAAACCAATATGGAATTCCTTGAACTAAGGAACATATCGTTGTATCGGATGATTCTCGATAAATTGCATGAGATTTATTTTTTGTTTGAAAACTTCCCGGATGTGTTGATTGGTTGAGAAACATCTAATATTAACTTCGGATAACTCATCGGATATTGATCGTTTATTCTGGTAACTGATTGTTCCTTTGTGTAAGATTTTTCCTGGCAAATGAGCTCCTTGACAGACCCCCGCTTGTTGATTTGAAGAAGCATCGGGCATCACAAAACTTCTTCAAAGTTTTAAATTGGTTAAGATAAGTAGGAACGCAAATGTGGTGGTGCATGAGTTAGCAAAGTTCAGTTTTGATAAACTTTCTGATGGGATTCTTGTTAGTAGTGTTCCGCCCTCATGGCATATCCTATAACGAAAGATTGTAACAATATTTTAATTTAATCAATATATGGGGTGTTGCTCTTTTTTAAAGTGCTAGAAGTAATAAGATAGCGCTAATGCATTTTATGCAATATGCACTTAGTACTGACAATGATAAAATTGTAATTATTCTATAGTTTTCCATATACGCTAGAGTTCTCAATCGATCTTTATTACCAAATATACCTGACAGTAATTCAAAGCTTGTTAAAATTTGATATCTCAGATTCTTACTCTGGTTCACTCAGTATGTACCCTCGCACGATACAAGATTTCTCCTATATTCTGGTACCAAAATTACTTGATATTGTTGTGCTAATAACTAGACTAATTTATCATGAACCTTTACAATTTGGAATCATGTATTGTTTTAGACATGCATATGTTATATTTAATGATTTGGTGTCAATTGTAGCATATGCCTGCATGTGGTATCTACTTTTAGATGAGCTAGATTTTTTGTATTAGAGAATACACAAATCGGTGTATCATTTTGTTCAATAGATGGAACGGTCTTACAATGCAAGTTGTTGATCCGTGGCGGGGTCAATAGGACGCATCCCCCACATATACACGTTGATAACACATAATAGTGGTGTCTACCGGGACCATGTTGAATATTTAGATGAAATTGCAAGTGCAAGTATATGGTTGCAAGTTAAGACCTTAGCCTTGGCCAATTTTCCTATCATTGTTTTGACTCTAAAACCTATGTGATTTTGGTCTAGGAAACTGGAATTCTTTACGACAACAAAAGCTTGCAAGAATCGCCTTTCAATTATCATCCGTCGCGTGGGTTTGATACCCAAGGTCACCTTTGGGAAAAAGGAAGGGACTATCTACATCTGGAACTAGATCAAAGGTAATCACGCCCTAGCGCACAGGTGGAAATTGACCAGCCCAGTCCAGCCCAGTCATCACAGGTGGAAACTAGGCCGGTCCAGCCGAGTCATTCCTGACAAGCGAAGAGAAGACATGTGGACCGACGGGCGTTCTTATCCACCCATGTGCGATTTTGCAATAGCACACACGAATGTTTTGATATTAACGTGGAACAATATCGCACATAGTTTACATAACAGGATCTTGTTTTATAGTTGAACTCATCGCACGTAGTTTGTCCGAAAATATGTGTGTGTGATGATTCCAGCTTTGCACACATTTTTGTTTTAGTTTTATTTATATATTGTATGTGATGCATTAATCACACACACGATAGGGGGGTTAATAGCACTAGTCTATACTAGTGGCGCCAACACCGAAAACTGCTACATGCCAGATCTTGCAACAGGAGGCCCAAATCTACCGCCATCAGCATCCCCACGACCAACCTGAGAGGACAAGGATTGGCCGGGATGAGGCTCCACCATCGGGAGGACGCCGGACAGCCGGACGTCGGGGTGGGTGGATGGATGAGGTGGATCGTAGGGAGGAACCGCGCCACATCGGGCAACCACCAGTGATGACGATGTGGAGGAACCAAGGAAGTTGCGAGGGCAAGGAGGAACCAAAAGGCACCAATATTATGTTGGGAGATCCTATAAACACTAACATGCTAAGAAAGATAAATACAGGAAGAGCACATACCAAATGACCACCAACCAAGATTCCAAGGCAACTCTATATTTGACATGGAAATTGTAGGGTGCTCTCAACTCTCAAGACCAATTGTTAGTTTGTCACAAGATTGATATGCTAGCTACGTGAAGGTTTGTCTTCTTAATTAAGTGGTTGATAGTTATGTTGGTCAATACTCAATAGTAGTAGGACCGTGAACTATCTGATCTTAATCGAGGTCGCATTAGACTAGCGATGTTTTTCTCCAGAGCGGGTCCGTCTAATGCTTGATCAGTGTTTACAGCCGGAACAAGTTAGCTTCAGGCACCTGAAGGCCTCATGATTCATCTCGATAGCATCATCCCGAGTTATCTTCTTTTGAGAACATGTTAGCTCACTGCTAAGAAATTTTCTTAGCGTTCTTATTTTGATGAAGAATTAATTCATCAGGATTCAGCCTATAAGTTACTCTAGTTATTCTAAATATTGCAATTCTTACATGTTCATGTTATGTCATATTCCCTTCCATGGTTTGTTCCAACTCTCGTTTTGAGCTTGTGTACACTTGATCTCTTAGTATCAAGTAGCTCTAGAGTATCAATGTTGTAATATCTTCATAGTATTCTTATATTTGCATTTATCATGTGACAATGTTCATTCATACTGCGTAGGGACACTAGTAGAAAAAGGGCCTAATGTGAAGCACATTAGTCCCGGTTTGTAACTGAACCGGCACTGCCACTAATGTGACCATTAGTGCCGGTTCGAACGGCTATGCATTGGTGACGGTTCGTGTTGAACCTTTAGTACCGGTTCGTGCCGCGAACCGGTACTAAAGGGGGGGTGGCAGGCTGGCGTCAGGCAGGGGCCCCACGAGCCCCTTTAGTGCCGGTTTGTGACACAAACCGGGACTAAAGGTCTAACCTATAGTCCCAATTTGTGTCACAAACCGGCACTAAAGGGGTCTTAACCTATAGTCCCGGTTGGAGACACAAACCGGTACTATAGGGCAATTTTCAAACTCTACACCCCCCCACCCGTGTATCGCCATTTCAGTTTTGAAGAAAACAAAAGAAAATGTTAAAAACTTCAAAAATTAAAATCCTTCGAGATGCAGTTATGTTACTACATGTACTAGTTAGGAAAATTCAAAAAACTTAAATTTGGACATGTTTTGCAAAAAAGTGTGATGAAAGTTGAAATTTGAACATATCTTTTTTTCCTTTTAGAATTTGAGGATTCTAAAAATTTGCAGAACGGCCTACGACCGTCAAAAATTCTAAAAGGAGAAAAAGATATGTTCAAATTTCAGTTTGTTTGAATTTTGGTCAAACTGTGGTCAAACTACTTATTCAAGAAATATTAGTGTTACTAAATAATTATTCAAGAATATTAGTGCTACTAAATAATTATTTCAGTTTTTTGAATTTTGGTCAAATCTGATCAAACTACGGTCAAACTACTTATTCAAGAAATATTAGTGTTACTAAATAATTATTGTTTTTTAAATCATAGTTTCAAACTCAAACGGTGAAACGTGTGACCTAATGCTCAAGATAAACTCCCGAGGGTTAATAGGATTGACAACTTACTATTGTCAGGAAAACAACAAGTGCAGACTTGGAAACTAGGGGGAATAGAACTCGTAAGTTAAGCGTGCTCAGGCTGGAGTAGTGAGAGGATGGGTGATCGGCCGGAAAGTTAGACGATTTGGAATGAGTGATCCACACTTGAGTAGTTATGAGGGGTGATTAGAGACTAAATCGTCAAATAATTCAAAAAATAAAATAAATAAAAAATCATTTTTTTTCAAAAAATTCAAGAAAAACCTTTAGTACCAGTTGTGTTACCAACCGGGACTAAAGGTCCCCCATACCACGGCGCGGGCTCGCGCCACGTGGTGGGCCTTTAGTGGCGGTTCGTGTTGAACCGGGACTAAAGGGGGGGGGGGGCTTTAGTCTCCACCCTTGAACCGGCACTAAAGGCCCTTACGAACTGGTAATAAAGCTCCGTTTTCTACTAGTGGGACCACACTTGTTTACAATGGTGATTCCTGCTGAACTTTGTTTACCAATGTACCTTTTGCGTTTTTCATAAGTAATCTGTATACATTCGAATTTAACATCTTACAAGCAACATTAGAATGTACCCTTGCATCCCCGCAAGAAAAAAGAATGTACCCTTGCATATGTGCTAACTTCAAATACATTATGCCTTTTTCTTAAAAGAAATATCTCATTAGGGATGGCTATTTTTCCCTTTTGTACATAACTATTTAATTTTTTTACTGAAGTACTATATGGGAAGAAATTCCTTCAGGTTTTCAGGTAAAAAACAAATAGGGTTGACTACTAGTTGGCATCTTACCCATCCTATAATTTATTTCACTAGTTCGTATAGGGCATCGCCATTCACGAGCCATTGTGCCACTAGTTAATAGCTACTAACTCAAACTATTGATCTAGGAATAGCATATGCAGGGCTTCCGCGCATGCCAATGAATAATTAACACCTAGTACTTACTTTCCATACTGTAAAAAAGCGACAAACCAATTGAACCATGAAAGTTGAAACTTCCTTTTGTTTAATGGGCCAAGAAATCGTGCAAGCCAAAAAGATCAACTAAACAATGAAGTTGTCTCTTGTTTGTCTGCCAAGGATATTTTTAAGAAAAATAATAGAAAATAATAAAACCTCAGTCTCTAATTTTAGATGGAACTTTTTGTTCTTTCCTCTGTTCCCATGGTCACTGCTTGTGTGCTTGCAGATACTTTTTCTTTTCATCTTCCCGGTTCATCCTCAAAGCCATATATGCTAAGTATATGACTTAATATCTTTTGTTATCTCCAAAATCTATATCGAGCAAGTCCAAAGGAAGAGGAAGGAGCATCAGAGAACAATAGGCATGTGAGGCATAGTCAGGAAGGGAAACAAGGTAGAGCTAGGCTAATCAAGGGCATGCAATGCGTACCCAATATTTTTTTGCAAAAAGATATAAGTGTATAAGGCCAACTCTAGCCCATCCCCTAAAAGTCTATAAGGGAGGATAATTTGGGTTTTACTCCTCTATGCCGCACCTATCTGAACTACTAAAATCTATAAGGGGGGATAATTTTTACTCCCTCGCCGAAAACCCCCTCCAATCCGCCTAAATATACTTAACGCTTACGCCTCCAAGTAAAAGTTGCGTGCCTCTTTCTCCCGCCCTCGTGGCTCCGCCATTGCCGCCACTGTTGCCCCCATGCGCCGTGGTCTCCACTGATGACCGGCCCTGTCGCTGGAATGGATAGCCAAGACGCTTCCGCCACCACGGTCGGCTTGTCGCTGCAGGAAACCACCCCCACGCCGGAAAAATGTTGGGGATGAAAAACCTCCACGGGCCACAAGCACCAGCTCCAACCGCACCAAAGGCCACCGGGGCGGCGACTGCCTCTCTGGCAATGCTCGGCCACCCTCCCGCCAGCGCCAAGAGAGCTAAAAAACCAACGGCCACTCCGGCACCCCATCCATGCTCGATGCTTCGTGCAGCATCTTCGCCCATCCCTACGGACACTGCTCTGGCGCGTCCGGCTGCCCCATCCATTGGTTGGCTCGATCCACAACATACACATGCTATCTTTGTGGTGATTTTGGACCAAACATTGTGTTCAAGTGATGCCTTTTGGATGAACTATGCATGATTTAATTTCAAAATCGCAATGATGAAACTATATGCTTGTTAACGATTACGTTATGCATGTTTAAATTTGAATATTTTATGATACATATTGCGAAGTGTTTGAAGTTCATGCGGCTAGGACGCATAACCTATGCAATTTATTTTACTCCACTAAGTTTAGGGGATAGGGTAGGTGCGGCCACAGAGTAGTAAAAGTTTATTCCACTAAATTTAGTAGACTGGATCATCCTCTATTTTTAGGGGATCAGCTAGAGTTGGCCTAAGCTCTAATATGGATTTATATAGCATATGGCGGCCTAGTTATGCGTACAAGACATGAGAAATGAGAAAGGCAACCTGTGGTTGGATGGTTAGAGGGACAGTGTATCCCCAGCTCATCAGGGTTCAAGTCCTGGTGCTCGCATTATTCTTGAATTTATTTTAGGATTTCCGGTGATACGCTTTCTCAAGATGAAGGTGCTTATAGGGGTAGGGTGTGCGTGTGTGCGTTCACAGAGGTGAGTGTATACGCGTATGTATGAGCATTTGCGTCTGTACTGTGTTAAAAAAGACATGAGAAAAGAAGAAGAGAACGATCTAAGCCGAGGAGAAACGTCAGACTAGGATCCAGTGCGTTTACTCGATGTATGATTCCGCTGATTGAATTGCCGCATCGTAAAACTAGGGCATCACGGCATGCCCGCATCGTCCATTGGAAGCAACCACCGCACCGTTCATCGTGGATCGTCACCAATTAGGCTGCCACCTGCCACCTGCCGACGATTGATGAACCATCCACATCCACCGCAGTACGCGCTCGGGAGAGACACGACGTGCACGACGTATCCACTGTCTAGCAGGCAAGTCGCCAACGGCGGCGTATGCAATTTCGCCCATCGTCTGATTATAATTTGTGAGTGTTATGTTTATTTGTTTATTTTAATCTTTCTTTCTTAGAATTGTTAATCAGGAATAGATGCTTTTCTTCATTCCTTAATATTTGTTTGATTAATATTGTTTCTTCAATGAATTATGTGAGGAATAAGATATAACAGCCAAAATGGGGGTAACAATACTTAAATGATTGCTTGTTACTTAAATTCTTCATGCAATTATAGGAAAACACGATCATTTCCCATTTTCAAAAGGGCGATCATAAAGTCATATTATGGTTCTCCTTGTTCTTGTAATGTAACTAATTTATTGGCGACATTGTTTCTACAAAGAACAATGTATATAGTTTCATTGTCATTATTATGAATTTCTTATATCTTACATTGTTGTGCATACAAATCGAACTCTGCATACCCACGTTGGAAATCCTAGCTCCACCATTGGACAGGAATATTGGATTTCCTCCATGTTCCCATGACCACCACTCCCGGACCCTCTTTTCTTCCTCTCCCCGACTCACTTCCACCGCTTTATCATCTGAAACATCATATGCACTCGTACTTTCCACCTTCTCCTGTCAAAATATTTAGGCAAGCCAAAAGGAAGAGGAAGGAGTGCCTAGGATTGATAGGAATATGAGGCATCGGGAAAACACAAAGCAAATTTCTACCTCTGATAATGGTGGAGAAATCGAGCTCTCGACTCTCCTCTATGATCCTATTCCCAATGCTCTTGGAATCTCTCTCTTCCTCTTCTCAGCTCACTCTTGAGCCCTTGAACTACACATCTTTAAAAATAGATAGCTAATACTATTGAACAATGCACAGACACTCTGTCAGTAAAGCAACTAAATCAATGCACCTACTGCATGGTGCACCATATAGCATTGGAGTCAATGATGGCATGGACACATAACACTCAATGTAAAAATAGTCTAACCCCGGGTGGTGCATTTATAAGAAGGGTAAGGAAAGGGAACCATTCTATTGGATTCTTATTAGGAGTGACCAGGGGGAGTGGAGAACATGACATGTCACATATGTGCACAAACTTTCCACAAGCATAGCACTTCATGACCCGGTTGACAAGGAACCTCCAACTAACATCTCACGGTTTTTCATTCTAATGACAAACAAGCACAGTGATATAACCATAGACCATACTATTCCATATACGTTGCAGGTTGGCGCTTTTTGTATCGAGCCCCCATCAATAGAACCAAAGAAAGAAGAGGTCAAATTGGTCATGTAGCAATTCATATTGCTTCATGTGTGCAGTCAAGTTTATCGGGTCTTGGTGTTTTTAACGCGTGGAGTTTAATCCATAAGGCTTTGATCCGATCGGTGCAAGCGGTTAAGTTTTCGTTCGATCTGGAGTCGCTAACACATCGAACGTTTTCGTTCGATCAATTTGATGGTTTGCAAGGGACATTTCGTTCGATCTGAGAGCCACCCGGATCGAATGTCCGTTCGTTATTGGGGTCCTTTATTTTTTGGAGTCAGAAGGTCGCCTGAATGGAGTACTAGTCACATTATTTGTTAGTCTATCTAGTTTTGGTAGGTAAGATAAGAAGATCCTATGTAATCAACGTGGCCGAATCACCTTGATTAGTTTGGATAGAAGAGAGAAAGAGAGTGTTCCATAGTCGGTTTGCTTATGTTTGGGTCGCCTCTAAAAGAGGTTGGGTACGACCATGTAAGGCACAATTTTGTTATGATCGGAGTTGAGGAAAATATAAGATGTTTGGGCACGCCAAATATATGTGTTCGTTTGCTAATATCTGAGTGATTTAGTTGCTACTACGCGAACGGTTCGATCTAATTGATTCCAATTAATTGTTTTTTTTATTCTTTGGTCTTCTTGCATATTGGTTGATCCGAAGAATCGTTCTACTACTTTTGCTTCCACTGTTATTGTGACGATCGTTCGTCGACGTGTTCTTCCTGTTTCATTGAGTAATGTGAAGGATCGGGCCAACAAAATACTCAACGGCAAGTCAAGTTGCATCAAACAGTTAACTGATATTACTAAATTCCTATTGAAATTAAATAAGCAAAGCATGTGCCATGTTTACTCCAAGGAACAATAGTTACGACAAGAAATCAAAACTTTGCCCTAAATTAAGAGGCCAAGAAATCTAGGCTTTCCTCCATGTTCCCATGCCCACCGCTCGGAGATACTCGTGGCTTCCTTTTCCCTACTCTCTCTCAAGGCCTCACGATTTAAGATTTACCATTTACTAAGCTTTCAGCATGGAAACACTTCCTCATGAGGTGAAAGGAAGGGGAACCTAAGAACAATTGGAATGGGAGGCAAGGGGAAACACTGACAAAGATATCCACCTCTGTTTCTAGAGTTTCCTCTGTGTTCCCCTTCTCTCCGCTCTTCGACTATTTCTTCCTCTTCCTAGCTCATATTGAAGGAGTATTACACAGAAAGAAGCTTGAACTTGTGAGGTATATATAGGCCTCTTATGAAGTGCTCTAGAGTGTAAATTGTGCTCAACCTTGTAAGGCGAATATTGAAATCAATGAAAACACATGCATATCTGCATGGTGCACCATAGTATAATATCATTGAATGACACAGAGCCATGTAACATCTGTTGCTAATATGGGCACATGGAGGGAGGATTTTGGGAGATCTTTTCTCATCCATAGCTTAAGAGAAAAAGATTTTTCCTTGACCCTGAACTTGCATCTGCAACAAGTTGGAAGTTAATAAACCATATGGTCCTTCAGTGTATTTTACGAGAGCAAGGTGGACAAAGAGAGAATATCACCAGAATTAAGCAAATAAATGTCAAAACTACACACCACTATGGAATGCCTTGAACTAGGCACTAGTACAGGACCCCCTAATTATCAACGCGTGAAAGTGCTTGCTGGCAGTGTTTGGTCGGCGCGCTGCTAGTAGGACGTCGCTGGTAACAGGATTCTAGCAGCGCCCGGGTCAAATTCTGTACTAGCAGCGTATGCCGCTGTTAGGTCCTGATCTAGCAGCGTTCGTTTTCCGCAGAGTATGCGAAGGGCCCAGGGCAAACCGACATGACAACCTTATCCAGATACATGACTGTCCACCATGCCACACATCTTGCACAACCGATTGACTGCGCGTCCACACAGCCGGCTAAACTGGCGTTTAAATGGCCGGCTGAATGGGCGACACACAGCTGACTGGACGTAGAGCCGGCGCACAACTGGTTGGATGCAAAGACGGAACAAGCAGTGCACACTCCACACACGTGCCTGTGTGGGGACAATGATACATGCCAAAACAAGCCCCAAGCGGCACGTGGGGACAATGATACATGCCAAAACAAGCCCCAAGCGCCAGTCGCGACCGCAATGAACCCACACCCGTTGCGACTGGACCAGCCCGGTGCGGAGCATACATGCCGCAAGGTGGGCACAGGCATGGCTTTGCGTGCAAGAAAGCGCGCGGTCTCTCACCAATGGGCACGCCGGGAACTGCCCAATGGCGGTGGCCCCGGGCGCGCTAGACGGTCCATTCGTCATGGACCGCCCAGCCGCGTCGCCTGGGTCCGAGCCGTCCGGGAAGATCAGATGGCTCGGAGCACCCACCAAGTAGTCCCCGCGCACGCCACCGAGCAAGGGACAGCTCGGATGCGCTCTTCGTCCTCGGAGAGCCCATGGAGGCGAATACTGCAGCATCCTTTAGATGAGTATAATAATTAAAAGTACATTATGGGCCAACCATAAAAATGAGAAATAGATTAGAAAATCCTACAAAAATCAGTAACATGCAACCGTCTATTTGATACATCAGTAAACCACGACCAACTGATCTTACTAATAGAAATATAATTTTGGGCAAATTACCCACTTTTGCCATTATGTAACAAAGAACCTTTTCGTTTTTCTCTTCCCGTGACAACAACTTAAAAAAATATAAAAAATCTACCAAAAACCTTACCTATAAAAAATACCCTGCCACTGTTAAAATAAAATAAAAGTTTCTACTTCCTTCTTGATGTGGCTCTGTGATCTGCAGATGATCCCCTTATGATGTCCTTAATGCACACAACTACCAACCTCTCCTAATTCTTTACTTCCCACCCGATCACATGCCGCCTTCGTCGATCTTTGAGAATTGCGAGGAGTTTTAATCTGAGAAAGTTATGACAAACTTCTATTTTTTCAGTTTCTCCCAAATAAAAGAACATTTTGAACTTGAAACTTTGCAAAACAACATCACACTACCAGTACCACATGCAGAAATATTTTCGGAATTTTGAGCGGCTGAAATATTTTAAAATGATGGAACTTATTTAAATTTGAATTTTGACAAATTTATGTTTCATAAAAAGACGGAAACATTTTATGCACAAGACTGCCAGTTGTGTACCATTGACCTGTAAAGTTTCAAGGTCAAATATTCTCTTGTTTGAAAGAAACAAGAAAGATATATATATGGAAATTGGATGGCCTAGATAGAAGGTGTAGCTACATGGGAGTATGGAAAATCCACACTAGGTGGCTGAGGCGAACTCGAACTCCATGGAATTAAACCCACTACACTACTGGAATCAGCTAATTTGTCATCTGCCGGCTCTTTGCCGTTTGCTAGCTGACGGCAAAGAAGCTCTTTGCCATCAGCTACCCAAAAGCAGACGGCAAAGAAGCTCTTTGCCATCTGCGAGCTCTTTGCCGTCAGCCAGCAGACGGCAAAGAATCTTTGCCGTCAGCTAGCAGACGGCAAAGAATCTTTGCCGTCCGCTGGCGGACGGCAAAGAGTGAGGTGGCCCCCACCCCCCGCCCATTTAGAAAAAACCTAACGGCCCACCTCTTTGCCGTCCGCCAGCGGACGGCAAAGAGGCAAAAAGGGCGGACGGCAAAGATAGGCGGACGGCAAAGAGGGCACTACCTAACGGCCCGTACCCCCCGCCCGTTACTCACTTCTTCTCTCCTCGCCGTTCTCTCCTCCCACCCCGCCGCCGCCGCCGCGGCCCGCCCCGCCCCGGCCCGACCTCCACCGCACCCTCGCCGCCTCGACCTCCACCGCACCCTCGCCGCCTCTTCACATCGCCCCGCCCACACCAGCCCGTGCCGCCGCCGCCGACCCCGTCCGGCGTAGCCGGCCTCCCCGCCGCCCCGCACCCCTCCCCAACCTCCATCGCGGCCCCGCCGCTCCTTCCACGTCGGCCAGCCGCGCCGCGGCCGTCCAAGCCCCGTACCGCCGCGCCCGTCCCCGCCCCCGACGCCCGACCAACCGCCGCTGCCGCTGCAGCCGCGGGTCGACCGCCCCCCAAGGAGCGCCGCCCATCGCTGCCCCTCCCCTCCCCATCGCTGCGCCGCCTTGCTGCCGCCCCGTCGCCGCCCCCTCCCCGACCCGTCGCCGCCCCCCACGGTGAGCCCCTGCCGCCCCCCTGTGTCCTATTTTTTTTCTGTTTTTTTGTTTTTCTTTTCTGTTTAGATAAGGTTTTTTAGTTTAAGTTTTTTCAGTTTAGAATTAATTAGTTTAGGTTATTTAGTTTAATTAGTTTAGGTTTAATTAGTTTAAATAGTTTAGTTTTAATTAGTTTAGGTTTTTAGTTTAGGTTTAGGTTATATAGTTAGCTAGATTAGATCAATTAGATTGGATTATATTAGACTAGTGTTAGGTTTTAGTTAAATAGTCATAATTAAAGGAAGTGAAAAAAGATGAAAAAAGAAGACGAAAAGTAGAATAAGTAGAAGGGGGAAGAAGAAGAAGAAGAAGAAGAAGAAGAAGAAGAAGAAGAAGAGGAGGAGGAGGAGGAGGAGGAGAAAGAAGAAGAAGAAGAAGAAGAAGAAGAAGAAGAAGAAGAAGAAGAAGAAGAAGAAAAGAAGTAGAAGACGGGGGATGAGAAGAAGTAGAAGAATGAGAAGAAGTAGAAGTAGTAGAAGAATGAGAAGACCCCCTGACCCCCCCAACCCCGACACCCGACCCCGACTCCACCCCGACACCCGACCCCCTAACCCCCTGACCTCGACACGACACCCCGACCCCCCGACCCCGAAACAGCACCCCGACCCCGACACGACACCCCGACCCCCGACACGACACCCCCGACAACCTGACCCCGACCCCGACCCCGACCCCGACCCCGACACCCCGACCCCGAGCCTGACCCGACACCCCGACCCCGACACCGACACGGCACCCCGACCCCGACCCGGCACCCCGACCCGACACCCCGACCCCGAGACCCCGACCCCGACACGGCACCCTGACCCCCGACACCTCCCGAAAAGGTGTTCTTTGGCCTTCCAGAGGCCGACGGGGTCATATATTTGTGAATTATTAGTTAGGTCATATATTTTTCGATTTTGTTATGAAAAATATCATATATAATTGTGTTGATCGGGTAGTTTTAAATGTGCATTTGTTTCATCGCTGCGAGGTTTGGTGTTCGACGACCTCGCCGTGCGTTTGACGAGCTCTGCCCCTTCGTTCGTGGGTGAGCACAAATGACATGTCCTCCTCCCCCATTAATTATTTGATCTATTCCAATGAAACTTGATAGCTAGCTATATATATGTGTCTTGAATCATCAGTATGCGTAACCAATATGTGTCTCCCGTTCGAAAGCGTCATAGTTATAAATATGCATGCATTTGCATATTTATAACCTTAATTCTTTCGAATTGTCCAACGCTATCCATGGACAGCCCGAGTATGTTTAGATTGGGTTCGTTTTCCCATATGCTTTGCTCCGGATCCGACGCATAAATTTCGTCAGTGCCTCCCATGTTGTTCTCCGGGTACACATCCTCTCTGTTTATTGCAGAGACGTGTATCAGGAGAACAGCGGGGAGGTGCTGCCGAAATTTTACGTAGGATCCGGAGCATAGCATGGGAAAATGAACCCAATCTAAACATACTCGGGTGGGATTAGGACCTATCATTACCTATTAGAGTGTAGGTTGCATGGACGTAATAAAATTGACAAAGTAGATCAACTGATGAATATATACATGGTGAATTATATATATATATATATATTTGTTGTGTGTCTAGTAGCTCTGAAAGTCAAGATGAGTGATCGTGCGTGGATGTACACCGGTCACACTGGTCAGAACAAATGGAGCACTGAATGGTTCACAAAAACCAAGGGGTTTGTGCGAGCTGCATTTGCAAATGGCCAGAGGAAAACCTGGTGCCCCTGTTTACGGTGCGGCAATTGGGAAAAGAGGACAGAGGCTGAAATGGGCAAACACCTGCAGAAGAGTGGTTTTACGCCCGATTATACGGTGTGGACATTTCATGGTGAGTCTGCCCAACGTGACCGAGCTGAGGTGGATCGTCGTCGCACCGACGAGCATGGTACCGGGATGGAAAACATGGTGCAAGACTTTGATGATGCTCGGGATTCGGACGAGGAGATGGAGGAATCTGCAAAGGCCTTCAATGAAATGTTGGAGTCTTCAAAACGTCCGCTCCATGAGCACACTGAGCTTTGTCAGTTGGATGCCATCTCACAAGTAATGGCTCTGAAGGCTCAGTTCAACTTGGGCAGAGAATGCTACGATGCAATGATGACAGTATTTGGACGCTTTCTACCCAAAGGCCATGTAATGCCTGCAAACCTGTACCAGTCGGACAAAATCCTCCGTGCACTGAAGATGCCCTATGATAAGATACATGCCTGTGAGAAAGGATGTGTCTTGTTTAGGCTTGACTATGCGGACTTGAACTATTGTCCCATTTGCAAGTCTTCCAGGTATGTTGTGGTAGACAACGGTATGGGTGAGAAGACACAGACCAAAATCCCCGTTAGTGTTCTTCGGTATATGCCAATCGTACCAAGACTTCAACGTCTTTTCATGGTCGAAGAGACGGCCAGACAGATGACATGGCACAAAACGGGCAAAAGAACCGAACTAGATGCAGATGGGAATCTGATGATTGTACACACATCGGATGGTGTTGCGTGGAAAAAGTTTGATGAATTACATGGTGACAAAGCGGCAGATCCGAGGCATCCTCGAGTCGGCATCAGCACGGATGGGTTCAGTGTGTTTGGTATGACGGCAGCCCAATACAGTTGTTGGCCCGTATTTGTCTTTCCACTCAATCTCCCCCCGGACAGATTATGCAAAGAAAGAACATTTTCCTGACGTTGATAATTCCAGGGCCCAACTATCCGGGGAAAAATATGAATGTGTACATGCAACCGCTTAAGGACGAATTGCAAGAAGCCTGGGATAATGGGTTCAAGACATACGATGCCTATAGCAAACGGAACTTCATAATGCGTGTCTGGTACATGTACTCGACGCATGACTTGCCGGCGTATGCGCTATTCGTTGGCTGGTGTGTGCATGGAAGGTTCCCATGCCCCACATGCAAGGGAGCTCTTGAGTTTCGTTGGCTTCAGGCCGGTCGCAAGTTTTCTTGCTTCGACATGCATAGACAGTTCCTGAATCCTCGCCATAAGTTCAGGAAAGACAAGAAGAACTTCATCAGAGGTAGAGTTGTCAAAAACTCTGCACCACCTGCATTGACAGGCCAACAGACCCTGGATCAGTTAAACGCCCTCGAGCCAGATCCAGAGCGTCCAGGGTACTTCAAGTGGTATAATTCTAAGCACGCCTGGACTCACAAAACATGCTTATGGGATCTGCCTTACTTCAAAGACCTCCTTTGCCCACACAACATCGACGTGATGCACACTGAGAAGAATATCGCCGAGGCACTTTTTGGTACATTGTTCGGCATAGATGGGAAGTCAAAGGATAATACTAAGGCTAGAGTCGATCTGGAGGCGCTATGTGATAGGCCGTTACAAAACATGAAAGAACCGAAAGGAAAGCAGAACTGGACGAAGCCAAAGGCATGGTTCAATCTTGGAAGGCCAGCTATGAGGGAAATTATCTTGTGGGTGAAAATGCAGTTGATGTTCCCCGATGGGTATGCAGCGAATCTACAGAGGGGAGCCAGTCTTGATAAATTGAATGGGAGGTGTTGGTCGATGAGTGGTGCTCAAAAGAATGGCTAGCCCTCCACAACGAGGTCAAGGACAAACGTGCCCAAATGGAAGGTGTGCCACACCATCAAGGCAGCTCCAACTTATATCAGTTCGGGCGCAACTGGGTATGTGGTTTGCTTCATGATTCATGCAATTCATTCATCATGCTAGCTTGAGCCCTTTAATTACTAATTTTCATTGTTTCTCTCTTTCAGGCACGCTACAATAAGGTGGATAAGGTGCCAGAGGTGTACGACCTGTATGCCATGGCCCACACTAGCTCTTTCAAGAAAGTCAAGGCTTTCTCTCAGTCTGACCTCGATGATGCAAACAACTTCACCAACATCTCCTCCCACAACAAGCTCGTGAGATATAGAGATGAGGGGAAGGCGAGGAAAGGGGAGGACTTTAACCCGAGCCAGGGTCCCATTGATCCAGAGCTGGTGATGATATCTGGTGGCGGGAGGTCCCATGGCTCCATAGCCATTGGAGATGGACTTATCCGTTGTCCTAGCACTCTCCCGGAGATCAAGGCGCGCCAGTCGAGCTCCGCTCCTGAGATAAGGCCTCGTGAACGGCCAGTGCAACTCGCCATCAAGGTTAGTGATACGTACTCAGTTATCTTTCTCCATTACATTGTGTGCGCTTCCATCAATGATTACAAATGGTCATGTGAGTGGTGTTGCAGGCTGCTATACAGACTGAGAGAGATAGAACGGAGAAACTTCTGGCGGAGGCGGCGGAGAGGCAGCGGGAGATGGAGGAGAGGACGAGAAAGATGATGGAGGAGGAGAGGGCATGGAATGACATGCAGGCAAGGGCCATGTACGAGCTCCTTGTGGTAAGTTTCTTCTGCGGATTACTTGCTAGTCTTAACATTTGAGTCTCATTACTAACTAGTATGACTCTGTTCTGAAAACCAAATGTGCAGTCTGTGTGCAAGAAGTCCGGTCAGCCCGCTCCGCCGATGCCAGTGATTGCTTCTGGGAGCACGGTGAGTTTAATTTGAATGGACATTACTTGCTAGTCTTAACATTTGAGTGTCGTAATGCTAACGAGACATTGGAAATGATCTTTGGTGCAGCTTAACTCCAGAAACGCATCGCACGATCCTTCTCCAGGTAGCGGCACTAGCCACCCCGCTCCTACACCTCCCTGATCACGGTAAGTTTCTCTAGTGTTTTGCTTAACAAATGCATAAAGACCTAGACTTAGCTTTATTTCCTCCAATATGCTTACCATAATGACCTAGAGTTAGCTTCTTTTCCTCCAAAATGACTTAATAAGCTTACTGACCTCATAAACCATCCATTTTGTCAAAAATTGCATAATTAGCTCATAAACGACCCATTTCACCTAGGTTAACTCATAAACGACCCATTTCACCTAGGTTAGCTCATAAACGACCCATTTCACCTAGGTTAGCTCATAAACGATCCATTTCACCTAGGTTAGCTCATAAACGATCCATTTCACCTAACTTAGCTCATAAACGACCCATTTCACCTAGGTTAACTCATAAACGACACATTTCACCTAGGTTAGCTCATAAACGACACATTTCACCTAGGTTAGCTCATAAACGATCCATTTCACCTAGGTTAGCTCATAAACGATCCATTTCACCTAACTTAGCTCATAAACGATCCATTTCACCTAAGATAGCTCATAAACGATCCATTTCACCTAAGATAGCTCATAAACGATCCATTTCACCTAGGTTAGCTAATAAACGATCCATTTCACCTAAGTTAGCTCATAAATGATCCATTTCAACTAATTTAGCTCATAAATGATCCAGTTCACCTAAGTTAGCTAATAAATGGCATATACTTCTTCTTCTAGTCTTCTTCTTCTTCTTCTTCTATTCTTTTTCTTCTAGTCTAATTCTTCTTCTAGTCTTCTTTTTCTAACTTTCTTATTTGTCATTTTGCAGGTTTCGTTCACTTCACGGAAGCCAGCTTTCTATGATGGATTGCTTGTTTTTTCCTTTGATGCACTTCTTGTATTCTGCTCGCTTGCTATGATGAAACTAGATTGCTATGATGGAACTTTGCATATTGTAATATGTATGGATCGATGGAACTATGTGCAACCTACTATGTATGTATGGATATATATGTGCTGGATATTTATTATGTTGGATATATATGTGCTGGCTCCTGTGATATATTTGTTGTGATATATTTCCTGTGATAATTGTTGGATATAAGAAAAACAGAATAAAAAGAGGCAGTGCAGGCTCTTTGCCGTCCGCCGCGGACGGCAAAGACACCTTTGCCATAGGCGGCAGACGGGAAAGGGGGCACGTGGCGCCCACCTGTGCTTCCTGAGAGATGGACCATTTGGCAAATTTGCCTACCGTGGCGGACGGCAAAGCTAAGCTGACGGCAAAGACTTTGCCTTTGCCGTCCGCCGTGGCAGACGGCAAAAAACAGCGGGCGCTGACGCATTGCTGACGTCAACTGGCGGACGGCAAAGAGGCGCTCAAATTTGCCGTCCGCTGGCGGACGGCAAAGGCCGCCGTTAGCCGCCTAACGGACTAACGCTGGCGGACGTCCAGTATTTTTGTCGTCCGCCCTCTTTGCCGTCCGCCGCTGTAGGCAAAGGACTCTTTGCCGTCCGCCATAAAAAGCAGACGGCAAAGGACCTGTTTACCGTAGCCTACTTTGCCGGAGCCTTTTGCCGTCCGCGGCTGACGGCAAAGGCCTTTGCCGTCCGCCGTTCGAGCCTTTGCCGTCCGCCGTGGCAGACGGCAAAATAGTTGTTTCCTGTAGTGCTACCTCCCTCATCAAAGCAGGCTGCTGTAACCACCCGACCACCCAATGGGATCCGGTAACATTCCACCTTTTCCTTCTTTTATTCTTTCCTGTTTCCTTTTTTTCGTTTTCCTTTTTTGTTTTCTATTTTTTTCATTCTTTCTTGTTTCGATGACTTTTTTTTGCAAGTACAAGAACTTTTTCTTCTACTTCTTGAAGTTTCTCTAGAATTTGATGAAATTTTTGTAAATTCAATGAACTTTTTTCAAATCGTGAACCTTTTTTCAAATCTATGCACTTTTTTTGCAAATCCCTAATTTTTTTCCGATTTTGACGAACTATTTTCAAAATTGGTGAACTTTTTTTCTAATTTGATGGACTTTTTTAAAATTGGATGAACTCCTTTTCAAATTCAGTGAACCTTTTTTTTTCAAAATCCATGAACTATTTTTTAATTTTGATAAACATTTTTTCAATTTTTGATGAACTTAAAAAAATGTTGAACCTTTTTCAAAATCGATGAACTTTTATTCAGAATTGATGAACCTTTATTCAAAATTGATGTTGTTTCCAAATTGAATATTTTTTTGCAAAATTGTTGAAATTTTTTGCAGAATTGATGAACTTTTTCCTAGTTTGCGAACTTTCTTGAAATCGATGATTTTTTTTCTAATATGTGAAATTCTATGAATTCGTGAACTTCTTCAAAATTCATGATTTGTTTTGAAATCTATGAACTTTCAATTTTTCTTCAGACTTTTTTCTAAAAAAAATCACGTTTTCCTAAAATTTATGTGCGGTAAATAGTGTGGCTACACTTAATCTTAAAACGTTCGCGTTGTAGTAATTGACTAGCGCTTGGTATGTCTAGTGGCTAGGCAGCCAGCAATGGAGCTTTTTTTTGGAAGGCGCGAGGTCGACTCCTCACGGAGCAACATTTTAAAGGGGTTTTTGCGCTATAAATAATTTTTCGCTGCACTGCATGTCGTGGGCCCACCCACCAGGTGCAGCAGCGAGCGCCAACTGCTATAACTGGCACTTAGCGCGCTAATTTTTTTTAAATAATACATTTTTTTATTAAATTACAGAAATATTACGCCAAAAATATTATTTTCAAAAATAATACACCGTCGGCCCGCTGCAGGCCGACTGGACCTAATCGGCCCACAGCAGGCTGATCGGCTAGCAGCAGGCCGACTGCAGGCCAGGCTGGCACGCGGCGGCCTCTGGTTGGTCGGGCCACGTCGCGAGGGGGAGGGAGTGGGCTGTCGGCGTGGGTGCGCCCCTTTCGGCCTACCGCGGGCCGATCGGCCAGCTACTGGCCGACAGGGTGCTGCCACCTCACGCAGCTGGCCGGCCCGTGCCTTATCCTCCCCTTCCTCCCTTCTTCTTCTCCCCTTCCTCCCTTCTTCTTCTGTTCTTTTGTGTTCTTACCTTCTCCTCTCTCTACACAAAAATGCCACCAATTTATACACCTAAATGAGCAAGTTTTTCACGATTCTGGCACCGTGAATGGATTCAACTCAGTTAGGGCAGCCAAAAGAGGTCTCGATCTACTGATGGGGTAGCTCGTGGTGGTCGTGGTGAGCATTTTGGTGGAGGTGGTGGTGGTGAAGTTGGGGCAGTGTGGTGGTGGTGAAATTGGGGCAGTGTGGTGGAGGTGAAGCTGTTGTTCGTCGTTCTTCGTTGGAGGCGGAGCACCGGCAGTTTGGTGGCCGCCGTTCGTCGTTCTTTGTTCGCACGCACGCTTCAAGGGTATATTTCAGCCCACATTTTATTTTTCGTAGGTGCTCCGGTAGTATTTGTTAATATGTTTCGATGTGAAATAAATTAGGTGTGCGATTATTGTTATTTGCCCCGGTAGTATACGTAAATATATTTAGATGTCAACTAATTAGTTGTGTAAAAATGTGTAGTTGCTCCGGTAATAATCCGTACTATATGTGGATGTCAAGTATTTAGGAGTGTAAGTATTTGTAGTAGTTCCGAAAAAAGGTCCGTAATATAGGCAGTCCAGTCAAATATATTAATCTGTCAATATTTGTAGTTGCTACGACAAATATTCGTAATATACTTGTAGGTGTGTGAATTGTATTAGTTGCTCGTTAATATTCTGTAATATATAGCTAGGTAATATATAGACATGTCTAATATTTGTTAGTGGGGATATTAAGTTGTTGCTTAATACTTGTATTTCGTTGTTGAAAAAAAATAGGTGAGTCGAGATGTCCGATGTAGTGTAGTTCAGATTTTACTACGGTCCTGGTACTGTCCAAACAACTGAGTTGGGAGCAGATCTGAGTGAATTTACTCACATAGAGGTGGCAATGAGCGCACCACAAACATGGTCTGTCAGTCAGTTGAAAGAATGGATTGCGGCAAGTTTAGGTCTTGATACTGAAACACACACCGTCGGTGTTCATGCATTGTGGACACGGTCAAGTTCAAAAATTTACTTTTATTTGAGGCCAATAGAGGGAGACTCCGATTGGGTGTGGTGGTTACAAGGTTGTGAACGAAGGGGATGCAATCCTGTTGCTTTAGTGCTTCCCGTCGTGAAGGAGGTCACTGCACATGAAGGCGAGGGTGGCTACGAAGGACAGAGCAGTCAGGTAGAAGGAGGAAATGCTTATGGTTACGAACAAGGACAGAGCAGTCAGGTAGAAGGAGGAAATGCTTATGGTTATGAACCAGGGCAGAGTAGTCAGGTAGAAGGAGGAAATGCCGATGGTGATTACAATTGCGAGGTGGACGCTGACGAGGTAGATGGGCACATGCAGAACCAGATGAAAGAAGAAGACACCGATGTTGAAAGGGGTCATGCCGATGATTCTGACGAGTCAGATGAAGAAGAAAATGCAGAGGAGGTCCCGAATCCTGCATGGTGGAATCATGACTTATCATCTGCAATGACCGTGAATGATGGACATGATTCAGCCTGGCAATATCACCAGAACAATATTGCGACGGGTGCTATGTATCCGAACAAGCAAGCCCTGAAGGATGCAATAATTAATTGGGCAATGTCCACGCAAAGGGTTTTCACAGCTCAGGTGTCCGGTCAGAAATTCCTGACAATGGTATGCAAGAACGCAGATTGTCCCGCCAGGGTGCACGGCTTTCTCCCTAAGTATGGCACAAGTTGGGTGATAAGTGACTTAGTTAATCACACTTGTCTTATTCCCTGCATCCCTCAAGATCATGCCAACCTTTCATCCACGCTTATTGCTCAATTGTTTTACGATGAGATAGTGCAGGGCAAAGCTATGGAAGTGAAGGCAGTCCAGACAAAAGTCTTCGCCAGGTTCAAGTACAGAATTTCTTATGGCAAGGCTTGGAGGGCTAAGCATGCGGCGCTTGAGAGGAGATTTGGTTCTTACTTTGATGCATATGACTCTGTTGTCCACCTCCTCCACACCCTGCAGCAGCGGAATCCAGGCACCTATATCGATATCCAAGATATGTTCATGCCAGAGTTCCCAACTGTGAGGGTGTTGCATCGTCTCTTCTTCTCTTTCGGTGTATGCATCGAAGCTTTCAGGCATTGCCGACCGGTGATATGTGTTGACGGTACTTTTCTCACAGGCAAGTACAAGGGTCAGATCCTGACAGCCATAGGTCAAGACGGCCAAAATCAAGTCGTCCCACTGGCATTTGCTTTTGTGGAGAGTGAGAACATTGAAAGTTGGACATGGTTCTTCAGGCAGTTGAAAATATCAGTTGTGAAGGAGAAGCCCAATGTGTGCATCCTTCATGACAGGCATGCAGGTATACTCAGTGCGATAAGGACACTGACAAACCCAGGCCCTGAGGAACAAGTTCCATGGCAGGACTTGCAGAGCCGTTGGTGCATGCGCCATCTGGGGGCAAATTTCTTCTCGCAGTTTAGAAATAAGAACCTGATGAATCTGTTCAAAAAACTCTGCAAGCAGAACCAGTTATGGAAGTACAATTTGATACGCGACAGACTTAATGTGTGCACGCAGAGACACGTGAGGGACAGGAAAGCTGCAAGAGATGCAGCGGTGAGGGCACATGTTGAAGCAGTAGCTGCACAGTTGGCAACAGGAACAGCGGCCGTGGAGGAGGAGCCTGTTGGGCTATGTGACCTGCCAGGCTTTGACCCACCTGGTACTAGGAGAAGGCTCGGGAGGTCGATTAAAACCTTCGAGCAGTGGATAGAGCATGAGCCTCTGGAGAGGTGGTCTTTGCTACATGACACACATGGAGCAAGGTACGGTATCATGACAACGAACCTCGCGGAAACATATAACTTTGTCCTCAGAGGAAACCGGGCATTGCCACTTACAACCATCGTTGAGGGTATTTTCTATGGCACCGTCAAGTATTTCAGAGACAGACGTCAAAAAGCAGAGCAGCATATCTTGAACAACCCAAATACACGGTACTGTGAAAGAGTCACGAAGTATATGGACAACAAGATGCAAAAAGCTAGGTCACACACTGTAGTCGCCATCGGTAATCAAGAAAGAAGGTTTGAGGTCCGCTTAGCCAACAACAAATTCGGATATGCAAATGAGTTGAGGACGCTTGAGGTGAAAATTGGCAATGAAGCCTGGCCAACGTGTGAGTGCACATGCAATAAACCGAAATTGCTTCACCTACCTTGCTCACATGTACTTGCTGCTTGCGGGCAGCTTGGAATGGACGCAATATCGTTTGTGTCTCCATTTTTTCTGAAAGAGTCTGTCCTCAATACCTGGACAGGTGAGCTGATGGGTTTTCGATCAATGGGTAATTTCAACAGCGTCAACCCCGCCGAAAGGCGTTACATTCCAAACCCAGAGCATATGCGTACAAGTAGAGGCAGACGGCAGTGTCAGCGCATCCGAAATGATATGGATGAATCTGAAGCAGGTGGTCCGACTAGGCAATGCATTCTATGCAATGAATTTGGCCATAGGGACACTAATTGTCCCACTTTCGTCACTGGGTGTGGACGAGGCAACCGGGGAAGAAGAGGAGGTAGAGGCAGTAGAGGAGTAAGGGCGAGAGGAAGAAGCTAAGCTAGCAGTAGTATGTTCTGAATTTGTATTAAGTGTGGCAATATGTTCTGAATTTGTATTAAGTGTGGCACTATGTTCTGAATTTGTATTAAGTGTGGCACTATGTTCTGAATTTGTATTAAGTGTGGCACTATGTTCTGAATTTTTTTTAAGTGTGGCACTATGTTCTAATTTTTTTAAGTGTGGCACTATGTTCTGAATTTGTAATAAGTGTGACACTATGTTCTGAATTTTTATGAAGTGTGACACTATGTTCTGAATTTTGTATGTGCAGGAATGTCGGGATTGTGGTTGCTGAATGGGGACATTGATAGGGGTCATCATGCTGCGATATGGTATGAGCGCAAGCTTGAGCCTCTGGTCACTCGCACTCCTAAGGAAAACTGGAAGATACACTCAGTATGGCTTCAGCGGTACGTGCTTTATAAATTTGCACACTGACATGCATATTAATGATTGAAATGGGAGACACTAACTGAAAAGTTCTCTGATGAAGGTTGAAATGGGCCGGCCTTTTACCTTTCGCGCGTCTGGTTGAGTCTATCCCGGGTGAGAAACGCCTCGCCATCGATGGGTCTTTGCTGAGCTGCTTAGTGGACCGTTGGAGGCCAGAGACCCACACGTTTCACTTCAGATGGGGAGAGATGGCTCCTACTCTGGAGGATGTGTCACTTTTGCTCGGACTACCGTTGGCAGGTCATGCCGTAGGACCGTTGGACGCACCGGCTGGTTGGGAGCGAGCTCTTACACAACGTTTTCATGGTGTTTTTTCGGATGCTCCGGATCCGGTATGGGAGCATCACGGACCTAAGTATGAGTGGTTGCTAAATTTCCGGGTAATTTCCACTACCTATTATCTTCAATTATCGTGCATACAGTTTTACAGAAAATAATTGCGGCTTACTAATACTTTCTCTTCGCTTAATGCAGATCCAGAACTTCCAGGCGCCGTTGACTGCGGAACAGATCACTCGGAGCCTGGAGGCCTACTTACTGTGGCTTTTCGGCAAGGTGATGTTCACGGAGAACCATGTCACCACTATTAGCGCCCTCTACATCCCTGTGGCACTCGAGATAGCGAGCGCTCAGACGGCGGATCAGATCAGACAGAGGAGTTGGGGTTCGGCGGTCTTAGCGGCTACATACCGAGGTATGTGCAACGGTTGCCAGCCATCGAGAAAGCCAGCCCTTCTTGGATGCCCTCTATTCCTACAGCTGTGGTCGTGGGAGAGGTTCTCTATAGGGCGACCAGATGTACGTGTTCATGAGCCTATAGACGCCATGTTTGATGTTGACGGCATCGACATGCCTACTTTCGGTCTGTGTTGGACACGTCGCGAGGTATGGCGCACCGTGTTGTAGTTTAATGCAACTTTTTTCTGCACAAGAGATAGTTCGATGCTAGCGGCTACTAACTTTTCTTCTCTGCCGAGACGCTTTGCTAGTGATCAGACCAGGAAGGCTTACACAGCATTGAACGAGAAGTTCGATGCGTACACCGGGGTCATCTGTCAGCCCTACACGGAAGCAGCCATACAAGCGAGATACCCTGGTGGTATGTCTGTGCTATGCACAAGGGACCGAGATTACTGGATGACAAAATCTAAGATCATCTTCGATGTCTTCGTCGAGGAGATGGCACAACAGAGGGTTATGAGGCAATTTGGTCCTCTGCAGTTGGAGCTACCTCCCCCTATAGAGAACCCGGTGCCAGCACGCATCCACAGGTATTAACCAGTTTTTCAATGTTGCATTATCTTTCATAGTACTCCATTCGAAGCTTTAGGTAATTGTTGAACACACACCACAATTTTAGGACGTCAAGGAAGGGCATGACCAGGACTACTGCTGACTGGCTAGTTAGACTAGAGCCGTATGTTATAGAATGGGAGACAGCAAACACAAATCTATGGCACGAGAATCACAATTTCGATCTCGATGAATTCAATCTCTATTTGCGGCGCTACATGACCGGAACACGGTTACGCATTGTTGAGTACTCCCACCCAGAGGAGATACCGGATCCTACTCCGTTGGATATGTACCCGAGCTATGATACTTCGGGCTCTAGGCAGTACGCGGTAAGATATATTTTCTTTACGTAATGTTGTCACATACTTTGACGTGCAAGAGACAGACATTATTAATCGTCATGGAAATTTGCAGGCTACCTTGACACGCGAACTCTACGACGACGTGGCCACCTTTGGACGATCACTATCGTCTGGACCTCTTCTTCAGCATCGTCCAGTGCTACGGCCCTTCTTCGAAAGAATTCAGAATAAGATATGGACTGTGTACGAGGCTATCACGTGCACCCGGAGAACCGATGTTGTTCAGCACCAGCAGGAGCAGCCGCGTCACTCCATGCACCGACATCAACCACGTCCACGTCTAGCACATCAGCCGACAACCAGGCCACCCCGTCCTGACCAACCTGGCAGTTCTATGTGGCACCCGCAGCACTATGGTCCCACGTCGAGCTTCGTGTTTTCTCCACAGCCACAGCAACACGGTCCCTTGTCGAGCTTCGTGTTATCTCCATAGCCACAACAGCACGGTCCCTCATCCAGTTTCGTGTTTCAGCCAGAGCAGACGACACAGCCAACAGGTATGTGTCTTCATATTTATTGTTTTCAATATTAATTGACGCGACCTCATTCTTCATGATGAAACGTTCCATCGCGTAGGAGCCTATGGATATCAGGCGTCTATGTCGGCATCACATGATACGTGGGGGAGTGATCAACATCCCGAGGACAACATACATGCTCAGATGTCGCAGCACACCCAGTGGATGAACATGTTTTCGACTCCTCCACCAGGCCCCACACAGGATACACAGCATGACCAGGGAGAGTCTGAGATTCCTCCTCGTCACATTAGGGCACCCGACAGGTTGGGATGGTCGCCGCTTCCAGATCCGCCTCCCCGCCAGGCCAGACGTCGTCACTGACGCTTCTATCTATCAGTAGAGACATTACCATCTATTTCTGTGTGAGACTTATGTCTATTCTATGTATGAGACAAATGACTATGTACTTATGTACGAGACATATGCCTACTCTATTTTAGTACTCTGTTATCCGAACTACAAGATCATATTTAGATAGAACATATTATTCATACAACGAGACATTACAAACAATTAGATAGAAGTACATCTAATTTAAATGGTACGTAACTGAACTCACAACATACAGCATAAAAACTACATGAAGTCATCATCGTCATCCTCGATCGATGCAGAACTCTTGCCCTTCGACGATGAAGAACTCTTGCCCTTCGACGATGCAGAAACCTTGCCCTTCGATGATGAAGAACCCTTTCCCGCCATATGTTCGCGCCAACTATTTCCCGCCACCCGTTTCCCGCCACCCATTTCCCGCCAACCATTTCCCGCCAACCCTTTCCCGCCATACCGCAGTCGTTCTTTCCCGCCATTTTCTCCTCTCTACCTATAAAACCCCCTTCAGACGGAGGTGGATAAGCATTGCAGTGTGGTGGTGGTGAAGTTGGGGCAGTGTGGTGGAGGTGAAGCTGTTGTTCGTCGTTCTTCGTTGGAGGCGGAGTACCGGCAGTTTGGTGGCCGCCGTTCGTCCTTCTTCGTTCGCACGCACGCTTCAAAGGTATATTTCAGCCCACATTTTATTTTTCGTAGGTGCTCCGGTAGTATGGCTAAGGGGTAGGTTAGGTACTCAATGCGATTTGTGTGTTGCAGATGGCTAAGGGTACTCAGTGGGTGCTTAGCCCTATTGTTCATGTCCAAGGATTTTCTCCAAGTGTTGTGCAAGTTAGTGAAGTGGACCTCACTTTTGATTGGTTGAAAACTGAATTCATGTTGAAGCAAGGGTTGAAGGAAGACGATTTTGTGTACTACGTCAGCAGGAAGCAGTCAGATGGCCCTGGGGAAAGAAAATTGATTGACATAACTGATGATGGCAAGATTCAAGAAATGCTGAGCGAATGGGAATGGAAAAGGGTTGTTGAGTTGCATTGCTACAGGAAACCGAGTTATATGTGATGAATTTGTCATTCGAGATCCGCCTCTCCGCTAGGCCAGACGTCGTCACTGACGCTTCTATCTATCAGTAGAGACATTACCATCTTTTCTGTGTGAGACTTATGTCTATTCTATATATGAGACAAATGACTATGTTCTTATGTACGAGACATATGCCTACTCTATTTTAGTACTCTGTTATCCGAACTACAAGATCATATTTAGATAGAACATAATATTCATACAACGAGACATTACAAACAACTAGATAGAACTACATCTAAATTAAATGGTACGTAACTGAACTCACAACATACAGCATAAAAACTACATGAAGTCATCATCGTCATCCTCGATCGATGCAGAACTCTTGCCCTTCGACGATGAAGAACTCTTGCCCTTCGACGATGCAGAAACCTTGCCCTTCGATGATGAAGAACTCTTGGCCTTCGACGATGCAGAACCCGGAAGCGGCGGCATGAAGATATCATCTTCGTCCTCGCTCTCCTCAGTCCATAAACATGGATTATTTGCTGCAATCCTTCTGAAAGTTTCACTCTTTGGCACCACTACCTTCTTCCACCTGTCATGCAACCTAAGAAGTTCTTTACGTACCTCCTCATAGGTCCTTTCAGGCCACCCAGACCTACGTAATTGGTGAGCCAACTCATTCATTATGGTGTCACTACCGGTGAGTTCCTCCCATGGAACTATCCTATTATCCATCCTGAAATCGGTAGCTAGCCTCAGAAGAGTCCTGCTCATCCCAGGGTGAAAACTACGATCGAAAGGATAATGGGACATCTCAACTACACTACACTGCAATGCTTATCCACCTCCGTCTGAAGGGGGTTTTATAGGTAGAGAGGAGAAAATGGCAGGAAAGAACGACTGCGGTATGGCGGAAAAGGGTTGGCAGGAAATGGGTGGCGGGAAACGGGTGGCGGGAAATAGTTGGCGCGAACATATGGCGGGAAAGAACGACTGCGGTATGGCGGGAAAGGGTTGGCGGGAAATGGGTGGCGGGAAACGGGTGGCGGGAAATAGTTGGCGCGAACATATGGCGGGAAAGGGTTGTGCGGAATACGTCATAGTTTTACCAAAAAAACCAGGGATCATTCGAAAAAAAAATGATGGCATGCACCAGTCGGCCCACAGCAGGCCAACTGAGCCTAGTCGGCCCACTGCAGGCCTATCGGCCAACTGCAGGCCGACTGGACCCTGTCGGCCAACTGCAGGCGACTGGACTTGATCTGGTGGCCGACAGCCCAATCAGCCAGCAGCAAGTGCAGATGGGCCTCCAGTCGGCCTGCTGTGGGCTGATTAGGTCCAGTCGGCCTGCAGCGGACCGACGGTGTATTATTTTTAAAAATAATATTTTCGGCGTAATATTTCTGTAATTTAATAAAAAATGTATTATTTAAAAAAATTTAGCACTTAACGCGTCGTATAGGAGCTCCCTTCGACAACGTCTGCATGCAGCAGTGCGGCGATCATGGGGATGTGCTCCTACTCGGGGGAGATGACCCTGCAGCCGAGTGGGCTCAAAAGCCGCTACTGAATTAGGCTACAAGCTTATTAATTTCCCTAGGCCATTAGGCCACACACGCCTAAATGGGTTGGCGGCCTGGTACAATGATTGAACCGAGAAGTTGCAATGCTGAACACCACGGTGACTATTTTTCTCTTTAAGCGAGCGCTAAGCATACACATCGCTAAAGGTTTTTCTTTACTGGGCCGGCCTGTGTCGCTTCGCTTTAAAATATGAAAAAGGCATGACACACCCTGGTTGCAGGCTGACGCACCGCGCTGCTTGCCACTCAGCTAACGGCGCATTCTTGCTTAATATGTTAGGCACATTCCACTTAACGCGAAAAGAGCTGGTTTTCTTGTTTTCCCAATGGGCTTTTCGTTTTTTTCTTGTCGGATTTTTTCATTCTTTTCTTTTTCTTCGGGATTTTTTCCTTTTTTGTTTTATTCTGTTTCTTTTTATTTTCTTTGTTTTACGTTTTATTTTATTCGTTCTCATTTTGCATTTTGTTTTTTGGTTATTATGTTTGTTTTTTGCATTATTCTATTTTCATTTTGTTTCCTTTTTTCTTCTCCATTTTTTCTTTGTTTTTTCTTCTCCAATTTTTGTTTTTTTCTCATGTTTGTCTTTGTTTTCACTCTACATTTCATATATGTCAAAAACATTTTTTAATAAGTGATCAACATTTTTTGTATACACGTTCAACATTGTCTGAATGCTTATTCCACATTTTAATACTTATTCAACACTTTTAAAATATTTGTTCAACATTCTTCAAATACTCGTTCAACATTTTTTAATACATATTTCCCAAATACTTTTTCAATAATTTTAATACTTATTTAACATTTTCAAGTATTCAATTTTTTTCATATTCTTGTTCAACATTTTTAGATTGCTTGATTTACATTTTTCAAATACTTGTTCAACATTTTGTCAAATCCTTGTTCAACATTTTTCCGAATTCTTGATTGTTTTTTTTCAAATATTTGTTCAACATTTTTAAAATACATGTTCCACATTTTTCGTATGCTTGATTAACATTTTTCAAATAATTGTTCAACATTTTCCGAATGCTTGATTAACATTTTTTAAATACTTGTTCAACATTTTTCAAATGCTTGATTAACATTTTACAAATACTTGTTTAACATTTTTCAAATACTTATTCAACATTTTGCAAAAGTTTTTTATAGAGTGTTTTTTGTATTATATATTTTAAAGTATAAACCGAATCCAAAAATAAAGCAAAAAACAAAAACACAAAACGTAAAATAAAAACAGAGAACCAGGCTGCGGCCTAGTGCGCGCGTGCGCCGGCCCATGTTGGTTCGCCCCCATCAGCGACGATGCCCTCGCTCTCGCAGAATGCGAGACATATGGGTTCCCATTGAACACATCTTCAAATTCCCTAAAAAACATCTTCAACTCTGAGTGTTTTAGGGAGAAGCTGGAAGCCGGACATGCTAAGGAGTTGCGGAGTTTGAGAGACCTAGAGTAGCAGCCATTCATCGTCGCTCGCCCACTCCGTGTGAAGGAGCAGCCGCTATGGCGAGGCCGGGTAAATGTGCCGGGAGGCGCAGGTTAGCGCTGGAAAGGGGATCCACGGGCTATGGGCTAAGGCGGCACCACCTATGTTCTGCACGGATGGATAAGGTGGCGGGTCGACAATACAGTGCATTCGGTTTATTTGGTTTATACAGTTTTTTGGTTTGTAAGTATTAATACTTTTTGGTACATATACTATGAATTAAGATACGGTTTGGTTTCGGTACATGCCAAATTATTTCGGTATGGTTTCGGACTTTCAGTATATGCCATAATAACCAAAGATGACATGAATTTGAAAATAACATAATAATAAATTACAAATGTATGATTCAAAATACATACTTTTTTACACAAATGTAGTATAACTATATATATGTACAGTTACTAAGCTCCAATGAAATGGGGCTCTATCCTCGCCCGGGGCTGTTATTTCGTTGTGGTCCCCGCGAGTCAGCGAGTGAACATCTATTTTCCCCTGCGTTCTCATACATTGCCATGTCTCAGCAACCTCTACTCGGCATCGAACCGGCGAACCGCCGCCTTCCCCAACCGTGAAAAAAAATCCCCTGCCTTACCGCGTGTTGCTCCTCCTCCTCCTCTCGAGCCGCCGCCTTAGACCCCTGGCCTTCACTCACCCTCCCCTGTGTCACCCCTTCTTCCTCTCGTGCTGTCCATTGTCGCTGTTGTGCGCACTCCTCTGATATTGCGTCACGCTCTCATCCGACGTCCCCTTGTTTCGTCGCCTTTGCTCGAGATCAAGGAGGAGGAAGGCTATCACTTCGGTTCGAGGATCATCTAGGAGATGATGCTTGCGCAAGCAGCACCAATGCCTCCCTGCTACGCCTTCGGCGTCTTCTTGGAGCCCATCAATCGACAATATTTGCATGGCCGATTAGGCTTCAGGGTCACCGTTTACAATGGGGCGTGCTATCTGCCTTGCACCCATGGCAACTAGCGTTGGATTAAGGCAAGAGGCATCAGCCGCAGCAGGTGCCAGGAAGGCTGCCCCTTGTGGCCAGACATCAGGACTCCTCGCTGGTGACCATGCCAGTGGTGTTTCTCGGCCTCTTGGGCATTTTCTCCTTCTCATGGATCTCTTATAACTTTTAGAATTTCGTGTTGGAAATATGCCCTAGAGGCAATAATAAAATGGTTATTATTGTATTTCCATGTTCATGATAATTGTCTATTATTCATGCTATAATTGTATTAACTGGAAACCGTAATACATGTGTGAATACATAGACCACAACATGTCCCTAGTAAGCCGCTAGTTGACTAGCTCGTTGATCAATAGATGGTTATGGTTTCCTGACCATGGACATTGGATGTCATTGATAACGAGATCACATCATTAGGAGAATGATGTGATGGACAAGACCCAATCCTAAGCATAGCACAAGATCGTGTAGTTCGTTTGCTAAGAGCTTTTCTAATGTCAAGTATCGTTTCCTTAGACCATGAGATTGTGCAACTCCCGGATACCGTAGGAATGCTTTGGGTGTACCAAACGTCACAACGTAACTGGGTGGCTATAAAGGTGCACTACAGGTATCTCCGAAAGTGTCTGTTGGGTTGGCACGAATCGAGACTGGGATTTGTCACTCCGTATGACGGAGAGGTATCTCTGGGCCCACTCGGTAATGCATCATCATAATGAGCTCAATGTGACTAATGAGTTAGCCACGGGATCATGCGTTACGGAACGAGTAAAGAGACTTGCCGTTAACGAGATTGAACAAGGTATAGGGATACCGACGATCGAATCTCGGGCAAGTAACATACCGATAGACAAAGGGAATTGTATACAGGATTGATTGAATCCCCGACATCGTGGTTCATCCGATGAGATCATCGTGGAACATGTGGGAGCCAACATGGGTATCCAGATCCCGCTGTTGGTTATTGGCCGGAGAACGTCTCGGTCATGTCTGCATGGTTCCCGAACCCGTAGGGTCTACACACTTAAGGTTCGGTGACGCTAGAGTTGTTATGGGAAATAGTATGTGGTTACCGAAGGTTGTTCGGAGTCCTGGATGAGATCCCGGACATGACGAGGAGCTTCGGAATGGTCCGGAGGTGAAGATCGGTATATTGGACGAAGGGTATTGGAGTCCGAAATTGTTCCGGGGGTACCAGGCTATGGCCAGCAAGTCCGAAAGGGGTTTCGGAGGCCCCGGCAAGCGTTGGGGGGCCTTATGGGCCAAGGGGAAGGGGCAAACCAGCCCACTAAGGGGCTGTGCGCCCCTCCCAACCCCTCTCACGTAACCAGGAGAGGTGGGGGTGCCACCCCTAGGGCAGCCGCCCCTCCCGGCTTGGGGGGCAAGTTTCCTAGGGGGTGGGGGCGCCCAAACCCATCTAGGGTTTCCCCTGGCCGCCTCCTCCTCCTCTAGATCCATCTAGAGGGGCCGGCCCCCTCTCCCCTTCCCCCTATATATAGTGAGGGGGTGGGAGGGCAGCCATACCCTTCCCTTGGCGCAGCCCCCTTCCTTCTCATACATCTCCTCCTCCTCCGTAGTGCTTGGCGAAGCCCTGCCGGAGAACCACGAGCTCCATTGCCACCATGCCGTCGTGCTGCTGGAGTTCTCCCAACACTTCTCCTCTCCCTTGCTGGATCAAGAAGGAGGAGACGTCCCCGGGCTGTACGTGTGTTGAACGCGGAGGCGCCGTCCGTTCGGCGCTAGATCGGATCTTCCGCGATTTGAATCGCCGCGAGTACGACTCCATCAACCGCGTTCTTGTAATGCTTCCGCTTAGCGATCTTCAAGGGTATGAAGATGCACTCCCTCTCTCTCGTTGCTAGCATCTCCTAGATTGATCTTGGTGACACGTAGGAAAATTTTGAATTATTGCTACGTTCCCCAACATTTCGAGCAATCAAACTTGTTTAATTCCATCTTTTTATATGATGTTCAATTATGTATTTGATGACTGATCTAGCTTTTATTGGTGGCTTGCATATTTCAACTTTGTAGATTTGAAGATTGAGCAACCTGTACAACCCCTTTTTCTGCTTGTTTAAAGAAATTATTATTCTCCAGTCTAAAACCATACTTCTAAATGTCAATGAAATTTGGTGTGAAGATTGAAGAAGAAAAACATAATTATCTGAAGAAATCATAATCTATGTAGTCAATTATACAGGAAAAATAGATGCACGAGGGGACTTCATTTTGTACATATATAGTTATGTACGTGGCGGTCACTGGCGCTATAGAATCCTACTGCACAGAGCCATTTAGCTTTTAGTTAAAGAAAAAAACTACACCTAAAACAAACAAAGGTCATTGCTTCTTTTTTTCAGGCGTTTTTACATGCGCTGCGCTTATCCATATCTCCTCCCGTCTGATTGGCGTTATGCGGCGGCGGCGGCTCGCACCGCTGCTGGAGGATTACATCTGCCTCCGAGGGAAGTAGCTCGCTCGGCAGCAGCCTCCGTTGGCTGCGGGTCATCTTAACACCGGACAACGGCGGCCTGACTGACCAGGTATCTTTCAAGATCAGATCTTGTACAAGGCACTTAACTCTCAGTTTCTGCCGGTTTCTAGGTGGCTGGAATTAGGCAACCACTGCCTTCCGCGTCTCCAACACCAGAGTGCCATCCATGAGAACAATGGAACCCAGTTCTTACTGCTTGATGTAAAAGTCTACTCCAAGTTCTCCAACCGCAAGCAGCTTTGGAGTCCACAAATCACTGGTTAGATACCTCATCGATTTGTCTCGCTATCATCTTGATACAAAATTCCTCATATCCACAATTCCTCTCCTTGAGCGGCATTGATTCTAGCCCCTCTTCTTCTTCTAAATTTGTCTTTTAGGCAACAGTGCAGAAACCATCATAGATTTTCTGCATTTTTTTCTTCTAATAATTAAGGGGTTAATGTATTAGCGATACCAACTACTAATTGTTATACTCATCTCAAGTTTTGTGAGTAACTGAGGATATGAGACCCATTCATCATCTCGTCAGTGCAAAATCTAGTAAATCAAGTGAGTATGTTCGGCAGTATATTCAGTATATTGTCCAGTTCTCTGTTTAAGTGAAGCCATCACCGGCCGGCCAAATTGATTGTAGTACCAGATGAGAAGCACTTTGTCTCATCCAATCACACCTAATGAATTTTTTATTCTTAAACACCTTAACAAAGTCTGCAGATCAGGTTACTCTTATAGCTGCTAGTGTAAACAATTTTTAAGATTTTTCTTCTGTTTCTTTTCTCATAGTACCCAGTTCAGTATTTTCTGTATATATAGCTTGATATTAGCTAATTTACAATTAATCAATGTTTCTTGAATCAAGTCTAACTTATGTTGTTAATTGTTTTCCATTGAATATCCATGTTGTATATTTGTTTGACCGAGGAGCAGCTCCATTATACTCGACCCTCCAGTAGTACATGTGGTGTTATCTGAAGCTTGCTGGAAGATATACCACTTTTTTCTTCTCCAGTTTTTAGCATTTAAACCTTTTTGGAGATGTAAAAGTAGTTGCATAGTCCAGTTTGCTTAGTCGGTGTACATGTTTGTATAAAGATAAAAATTTCTGTACATGATGTACCAATGTGTCGAGTATCTTTAGTAACCATGGAAGAAGCAGAGTGACTTTTGTTTTATATACTCTCTCCGTCCCAAAACCAATTTTGTACTAAATCAGCGACACTTATCTTGTTTTGGGACGGAGGGAGTGTATAACACGCATAGTGAACAGTACTGTGATACCCCTTGTTCAGTTATAAAAATATGGATACTTCTTTTTGAGGTAAATCAAAGATATCCCATTGTGTATTCTTTTTGCTTGCAAAGAAACGTAGTATATACTACTAATCGACGAACCTGTGTTTGCTAAGTAAATATGTCCCTGACATGTTTAAAAAAAGTAGTACACTACTTTGTTACCAAGTAGTATGCATACTCGACCGATCTTAAAAACTGGCAATCCCTTTATTTTCAAATTGTAGTAGACTCATTTGTTTTGGAAGTAGCACATACCCATTAGATTAACATACACGGATGAATTTGCCAATCAGTATATACTTCTTTCAGTTTTTGGCGATGAAGTACTAGTAGTAGATGGTCCTTCTGAAGGAAAGAAAACCAGTATATGCCTATTATGAAATCAAGGAGTATATACTCTAGCCCCGCAAAACAAGCAGTATATACTGATCAAAAGGCAGTACACACTCGATCATTTGTATAAAAGCTGTATATACTCAATAAAACCAGTACATACCTCTTTTGATCACAAGCAATACCTACTCATTCTAACTGAAAAAATCCCAGTATATCCATATTATGAAACCAATCAGTATATACTGTACCAGCAAAACAAAGCAGTATATATTTAATAAAAAAGTCCAGTACACACTCATTTGGATAAAAGTAGTATATACTCAATAAAAACAGTATATATCCCTTTTTTCTTGCGGGGACATAAAAAATGTATGAATTTTTTTTCTTGTTGAACGGTGCATACATATGGATGGATTAGGCACCTGGTATTGAATCCCTTAATTTTAGGATCAACCAGACGCATGCATGCGTGTGGTCGTTGCATGCAACAGTATTGTTTTTTCTTGCATGGCTGTTTGTTTCTTGCGATTAGGTATTATCCAAACTGAAGAATCGGTTAAGAGGTGGGAGTATGTACTCCTGGGAGTACAAAAGAGGAGTCCTATATATATATATATATATAGGATCGCGCTATTCGTCGTCACCCTGGGCGAGGAATTCTTATTCCTCACCCCACCCCATCCCACGCCAATATTACAGCCAAAGGGAAAACATCTTTGTTCCGTGAAGGAAATGAGAGAGCCGTAAGTATTAATTACCCCATGCATGCAAGAAATTTACCTCGTGCATGTGTGCCACCTACACTGTGCGTCAAGGCATGGTGCAGATATCAGATGCCGTAATTTTACGTAATGAGTACCGGGTGCTGGGTATCTAACATTCTTAAGAAGTTGCTCTCCATTTTTTCCTATTCTCTCATCATGCACACTATCCACGTCAGCGATGTGCCACGTCATTATTCAGTTTGCAAAAGCAGCCAATCAAATGGTGGAAAAAACAGGGTTTTTTCCGTTCTTATTCCCCTGCAGTCACGGTCGGAAAAAAAACCCTGTTTTTCCCCTCACCCGCAGCCGCTCGGCTTCTCCCCACGGCCCAATAATCCTCTCGATTAACTCCTCTGCCCATTGATCTCTACCCATTGGTTTCCATCTTCAATTCCGATTCATCTTCTCCATTCTCCTGTAAACTTTCGTCTTCGCCGCAACGATTAGAAGCGCACGGGCCGTCGTCTTCCTAGACAGCTGCCGCCCCAGCCATGCACCCCACGAGCGCCGCCCACCGCCGCCCATCTCCCACCCGCCACCACGTCTGGACCCCGCAGGTCGCCGCCAGCGACCAGTGTGCCGTCGCCACCCACCTCACCGTCGGCGCCGCCCTCGACCATGCCGCTGCGCGCGCCACGAGCCGCCAACCCAGCCACACGCCGTGTGCCACCGACGATAGCCTCACCCATGCCCAGCTGCTGATCCGCCTCCCCCAACACTGATCTATGCCCGTGATTCAACCTCCCGCCGCCGGTCAGCATCCTTCAGCGCCACTGGGCACGGCTCCCACCCTCCCTCGCCCAATGGCCTGACAACGGCCAGCGACGCATGTGTCTGTGGCCCCAACGACCAGCCTGCTTCTTCCGCCTTGATCCACAGATGACGATCTGGAGGAGGCCACGACGGTGTCCCATTTCTTCTCTGGTCAAGCTCTTCTTTTCTTCTGAATGAGGCTTTTGTCTAAGTTCTTGTGCTCTTCTTTATTTTATTTTTACGAAACACAACTAGATCACTGTTTTCACTCATAAGAACGGGAGCACACCTCAAAATGAGGTGAAAAGTTCAGTTACAGATGCACCGTGCAAGGTCGACAGAAGGAAATAAAGAAGGATGAAATTACAGTAGAAGGATAAGTAAGATTAGACGATTAGTGATTGAAAACTGCAAAGCAGCAAAGGCCTGGACTGGTTAAACTTTTCTTAGCCGTGATTACCCAGCCACCGGACGCTCTTGATCCTACTGTCCGCAAGGTGCCCTGCTCCAGAACAATGGAATCACACTTATGCAGGAACGACGAAGCTTCGAGGTTGGAAATGCGGTCAGTTCGCTCCATCCATATGTGCCACCAAATAATCATGACCAGGGGCAAGAAACCATGCACTCGGCAATCAGGAATATAGTCCAGAGCATGCATCCACCAGTCAATCAAGCTGCGTAAAAAAGGGTATGTCTCTCTTGCGCCTCACCTGCCATACATTGGCATATGCCGCCGGCTGAACCTAACCTATCTGTCACGGGATGTGCATATGTAGTGGTGCAAAGATAAATGGTGGGGCGCGAAGCAGCTGGTGGGTTCTGGGGGATACCATCGTCCCATCACACGCCGTCGCCATCCGCTTACAAGAAGGTTTCAAAAGCTCCCTCTTTGCCACCACTGTTATCTTTTGTCTATTTGGGTAGCGTTATTTTTTCTCTTGAATATTTTAGCTATTAGAAATGTTGGATCTCTTGGTATTTGACATAGTTGCTTGGGAGAGGAATCGGCGCACTTTACTGATAATTCTCTTTATGTTTGTGCGGAAATATATTTGTTCAACAGATAATTCTCTTTATGTTTTTGTAAGGTCTTGTGAGAATAATTAATAAAGTGGCTGTATGCATCGCCCAGATGCAGAGGCCGGGGGTCATCCTCCTTTTCTAAAAAAAAATTCTCTTTATGTTTGTGCGGAAATATATTTGTTCAACATTTCAAAATGTATTAATAATCATTCATACAGTATATGTTTTTCTTTGAATCTACTCATAGAAACCACAAAGTCCCGCGGCAACGCGCGGGGTATCATCTACTATGGTTAACAAGCTAGGTCAGAATATTATTTTTTAGATAGGAGAAACAGGATAAATCATATGTACCGTATTTCATAGTGCATAGGATAAGTTCGTATCTACATGATATATTAGAGTTATATACCAATTCTGGATTATATGCTGCAGACTTAGCGCTGTACTTTCTGAATATTAACGATGTAGTAAAACAAATATGGGAAAAATATATTAGAATTAAGTAAATAGTCAAAATGAGCAGATTATGCCAGAACAAAGTTAAGCATAAAACTTCTTATTTCATGTACGTAAATTCAGAAGACTATACGAGGATGGGAAGCTTAAAAATTTGAGTAAATAACCCAATTACATTAATGTTAGCAGGAGGGCATATCGTGTGGTCAATAGACAGGCTTGCTCTCATAACGTTTTGTAAGATGAAATTCAGTAAACTTAAATTCCTTACTAAATCTAATTATGTTTGGAGAATAAATGTACACATACTCTTGCAAATTTAGGGAGAGGGGGCCATACTGAAGAGCCGCAGCGGCAAAGGCCTGGTTGTGGTCCGTCGTGGTGGGTGGAGACGTAGACCGCATGAACAAGCAAGCAACGGGTGCTAGGTGTTTGTTCGACGAGATTTTGTCATCTTTTATCAGACACATATGTATGTGTATGAGAAAATGATAAATATACATCAATGTTATATGCATCTACAAATAAGGAAAACTTATTGATTGGAACGGGCTAGCGCGTGATCGTGTACACTTGTGGTAATCTCCTCAGGCTAAGTGGACTTGACTTGATAGAGCCCACTTCACATATTGATGCACGTGGCCGGATGTTTTTGTTGTAGTTTATTAATTAAATTCACGGGCTAATGTCACCTTTATCCAGCCAATGGGCACGTAAAGCTGACCTCATGTGTACAAGATGTGAGTTTGTAGCTCACACGACTAGTCAAAGTTGTTAGCACGCAGGAGGATAAGATAAGCACGTAGCTTCTCATTAGCACTTTAGGCCATGCATGCAGCGGGCGTTGCCGAACATGCAGGAGCTGCCCCGCAGAATAGCTCGGCTTGCAACGTCACCGCGGCGGCGCCGGCTGATCTCTTCCACGCAGGTGCTTGCCCTAGGCATTGGCTATATAAAGGAGCACATTTTCACATCCAGGGGGCTGGGCCACGCACTATATGTCTGGCCGTCAGGCCGCTCACACGGAGCGCACGCACACAAGGGGCTGGCCACCAGGCCGCCCTCAAATCTCACGCACACAGCCTGCCGCCGGGCCGGCCGCTCACACACGCACGCGGCGGCCGCCGCTAAGCTGCACACAGAAGAGGAAGAAGGCCATGGTGTTTAGGCCCTGCACAACTCCCATCTCATTCCTAGCTATACAACACCTCAATTCTTTTCTCCGATCTATACACACACGAGGAGTTCAACATACATAAAATCTCTCCCGTTCTCTTCGTCAAGCTGGCCGGCCGACTGGCTGTACGTCTCCACGCAACCTCAGGTAATCAAGGTGAGGTTTATGTTTGTTATATACAGGTGCAAGGAGCAGGCAGAAGCCGCCGGCAAGCACGCATGGAGAGGCCGCCGAAAGTCTGGCCCTTGCCCTTGGTGAAGATTGGATCGCCGATCTGAAAATAAACAGGTACAAATCACACGGTGAACAGAGTCCACAGAAGACAAAGAGGCCAACAAGTTCCATCAAAGAAGGAAAGGTGAACAGGGATCCGATTTATGGTGAAGTCCCCATATGTCAATAGCACACTCATGATCATGTGGCGATCGAGTGATGCATGGAGAAGTAATTCCATGTTTTAGATGGATCCGATTTATGACGAGGTGCCGCATATAATGGCATACTCAAGATCATAGGCGTACAGGATTTGCACCACGTTTCTTAGAGGAGACGGTGTGGCGGAATCGGAGCTCGGTGACGACGCGGTCCGGGACTCGCTTCCCCCTTCATGGCGTACAGATCTTTGGTCGAACCAAAGTTTGCAGCGACACAGTACAAGACCGGTCCCTCCTTCGAGAGGTGCACCTACCGTGGCGAACAGGTCCTTGGTGTACAGGTTCACGGCGTCGCCGGCGTACAGGTCACCCTTTGACGTAGCACCAGTCCAACTCGACGCGGCCTCTACAACGCCACCTTTCCACGGCCTCGTGAGGCGGCCCCCTTTGTCTTGGCGGACCGCCCAATACTCGGCGTCTAGCCAAGACGAGGTGCCAACCACCCCGGCCACGCCCATGTGAGTGCGCGTTGGTTTTTACACTGACGCCGGTCTCCCCAAACCGTTACACCCGCAAGGCGTAGCCCCTTGAACACCCTGATGAAGCAACAGGTCGTAAGAAGTCTAAGCCGAGCGCACCCATGCTACCCGGCCCAACACCAACTACTCCAACGCCGCCAAGACCGACGAGGCATGACGGCGAGGGCGGGCGCGGCCACCGCTAAGGCCACGCTACATGCGGCGCGTGTACCGACGAGGACACGGGCTCTGCCGCCGCCCACACACACATCATCATCATCATGCATGGAGAACGCGAAGCGAAGACGACGAAGACGACCATACGGCTTAATCGGAGGTATCGCGCGTGAGTAATTAACCGGGAGCCTTCCGAGGCCCCGGGAACCAGGAGACCGCAATCGCCACAGTCAGATAGGCCGCGCTAGTAGGCGTCGTGACCGATGGGGCCATGCTTGGCGATGAAGATCCTTTGTCCGCGGGGCACTTGAGCTATCGTGAGGATCTGCTCCAGGGCGATGGAACTTTTGGCCAGCTCAGGACCATCCCTTTGGTTCTGGAAATCTAGGTCGATTGAAGGCCTTCGCTCCTCTTTGGCCAAAGTTGGGGGCGATCGCCAGGGAATCAAGAACGGGGCAGAAAGGGCTGCGGGATAACAGATATGTCTGGGACATGGAGCCTCTTGTCTTGCTGATGGAAGAAGGGTGCTACAATGCGCAGATGTCGTTCAACCGAACAAAAATCTCTTGGCCAGAACCTCGAATGGGAGTTACTTGGCCAGCTCGGTGTAATCAAGGGACAAAGATGTTTTCAGATGCCGGCACCCCCTAGATGAAAGATGTTTGTCTCGCTTGCCCTCCAGCACAGGTTTTACTTCCGAAACGTAAGCCCGCCATGGAATGCAGGATGAAATGTCTCCATGCTTTGTTTGCAATCAGGACGATGACAACATCGAACACATCACCTTGCAATGTGGGGGCCGCGAGAGAGACTTGCATAGAGTTGGTGGTGCTCATTTTCGCGAATGCGAGGCAGCAACACTCGGTGATGGAGTTGGTGGTGCTCATTTCGTCGAATGCGAATTGGAGAAAAAGACCGGTGCCGGTGGGTTTTGATAGTTTCCGGAGAAATTAGTTTTACGACTAATTTCTGAAGATTGAGGCCCTGAGCTAGCGTGGGCGCCTCATATTCTTTCTCAATATGAGATGACGCCAATTCTTGGGTGCAATTTCTATTTGCCTCATCATTAGAAATCAAAGGCCAAATTCGTGTCCATGAGATGTTTCCATTGTTCGGGGGCATTCGTTGCTCCAAGGGCACGATGGTGACGTCTATACATGAAGGCAGATCTATGGAGCAGGGGGCACACTCTATGCCCAAGTTCCTCCCTAAAAGGCAAAGTCGCGGCCAACAATTAAGAGGCTTGGTAACGTGAAGATGCCTGCCAAGCATTCTTTGTTGGTGTGCGCAAAAGGGAAGCGTCGTTAACTTCCGGAGATGGTGCCCAGTTTTGGCTAATTTCGTGTTCATCCCACCCGCAGCTCCAACCTTCTTCATGTGCAGGGGCGCAATGTGCATGACACACATCTTCTCCAAGGAAGGACGTGCCCACTGCGGGAGCGCACTCACCAAACAACATGCACGTGCTCTGGCCCTGTCCAACGGCGACACGTGCACCAAGGACGCCCCTATGATGGCAGCATGGAGGGCGAGCCTGCAGTGGCGGCATACTCACTCTGCAACACAGATGCCTTAACCCCATCCGCGATAGTCGGTGCTCAGAGCTATTCGTTGCTACCTGGGGGCCAAACACACACAAGGCCCCTTACCAACTGGGAGACGCCTGAGAGGTTCTCCCGACACTTCATTCATATCATGAAGGGTTTACAGGTTGCAGACTAGTCACTGTTGTAAGGAATGACTATGGTGATATGTCTCACAACTAAGCGACCTACACACAAGGCACCCAAACACATGTTAAGTGGTGGCATCGAGGACTGTGGGGGCTGAATTGAGCTTTATCTCGAGTGAAGGTCAACCATCGGTGTTGCGTCTCATCTTGCTTAGCCGGGTGAAACTATAGGGAAAAGAGCAGAGAGGGCTACCTGTTTCAACAAAAGTTGTCTCAGTGTGTAGCTTCTTGCCACCCTGGCGAGGTCGAAACAAGGGTCCAAATACAATGCCTGCGAGGGTTCTAGTTTCCACAAAGGTGGATGGCTACTATCCAAGTTCTCAAGGTGGGTCTCCCCAGCAAACAGGTCAAGTTAATCAAGAAGTCTGTGGTCAGCAAAGAAACCACACAAGCAATCCCTAGCAATCAAACATTAGTATGAAGTCGGCGTTATTCAGAAAACCGCAAAGGCAAGTTGAAGCAAGAGAAAAAAAGTATATCAATTGCAAGTATGCGGTCATCAAGATAAACCGCATGAAAAATCAAAGGAGATATTTCCATCAAGTCCGTGAAGCAGGTCCATCGAGTCCAAGCAACAAGGGGGTCCACCAGAAAGAAGGCGGATAGTAGCTATTTACCACCCCTTAGCAAAAGTAATGGCAGAATTCCCGAATGTCCGTTTTACCCACACAAACCCATACCAATCAGCCATATCCTAAGTCCCATGATGGGACCGAGGCGCGATGCCGATGGTGAGCACTAACCGATGAGACGGATCAACTAGGTCGACATGGCCTCAAAGGAGCCCCATCGAAATATGTTGTTTCTACGCATGAACACATGGAAGCGAAGTTGTGGGTGCATATCACAGCCATTTGTTGCATCGGTAGTTATGTATTCTTGTAATAGCCTTCGCCATAATATGGATGCCCCAGCATAGTTGCTGGGGGCATGGACACACCCTATATTGAAGGTAGCACTGCCCGCACGTTACCCGCCTGAGGGTTTATTTTTAGTGAGCTGCACGGCAACATCTAAAAATCTATGTCGATAAGTGGCAAGAATATTGTGCGGTCCAGCTCCGGTTAACACTGCCCTTTAAAAGTCTCGTCCGGTTGAATACATGCTCATTATTTGGGTTAGTCAGCTCGTCAGAGTACAGATCCGTCATTTGGATCCTAGAAAGAGGGAAAGCATGAACTGATCAATCAGTTTTGCACCACAGAGGTTGGGGCTGTTTAAGTCAAGCCCAACAAGAGCAGCACATCACTACCAGAAAAACTTGGTTTGCCGACGGCAAAATCTATGCCGACGGCACCCGTCGGCATAAATGCAGCTATGCCGACGGCCAAGGGCAGGCCGTAGGCGTAGAAAAGCCGTCGGCATAAATCCATATATGCCGACGGGGCCATCGGCATATACGAGGCCGTCGGGACCGCTCGAGGTACGCCTACGGGGCCCGTCGGCATAGCCCTTGCCGTCAGCGCTGACCGTTTGACGACGTTGAGCCTACGCCGACGGGTGGTAACGGCGGCCGTTGGCATACCCGTGCCAGCCCTATACCTGGCCCATACCCCTCTGCCACGTCATCGATCCGTGTGCTATGCCACGTCATCGAGGCCGTCGGCATACATTTATTTAGTTTTATTTTAAATTTCGCTTTATACTACCCATGGCAAATATATGCCTACGGTATAGCCGTCGGCATAGGCCCATCTGCCACGTCATCGATCCGTGTGCCGTGCCACGTCATCGATCCGTGGGACTGCACCTCCGTGTGTGCACAGGTATGCCGATGGCCTCGCCGTCGGCATACTTTTTTTTATTTTTACTTTATTTTCTCATTTTTACTTTATTTTAGTTTTTGTTTTTGCATAAGATAATTATGCCTTATCTAAAAAAACATACCCTGATTGTATATCGATTGCCCCCGTTACGAACGTCGCTATCGCCGTGTCACGGAGGGGGGAAACGGTCGACACGGAGGGAATTCTAGTTGGTGGGGGGATTCGGGGTGTAGCTATGTCACCGAAACATCGCACGGGTCCCGATGCATATGTGAAAGTGTTCAGGCATGCGTAGACGCCCGTCTTGGGGCTCCACGGTGTGCCCCCTGCACGCAAGGCAGTGCCGCCGTCACTTGGATGGGGGCACACCTCGGAGACGCGTGCCGCCTCTTGGGACATGCCACCACACCACCCCGTATGTATGAGGGCCCGGTGCGATGCTCGGGTGGCATTGCTACCCCCCCGGGCCCCCGTCCCGCCTAACCCTGTAGCGTTTGACCACGGGATCTAGCCCTTTGACTTTGCACGGACGGGCTTTGAGCAGTGGACCTATCCACCCGGTTGTGGTAGGTCAGCCCATAGGAACACTTTGGAGCAACATCCGGGCCAGACCCACGGCAAAATCCCCTCCGTGTAGACCCGACGCGCCCGTTTCCCCCCTCCAGGTGCCGGCGGCGGCGCCGTCCGTGAGGGGGGGGACACCCCGGAGACGCGTGCCGCCTCTTGGGACATGCCACCACACCACCCCGCATGTATGAGGGCCCGGTGTGACGCTCAGGTGGCATTGCTACCCCCCAGGGTCCCCGTCCCGCCTAACCCTGTAGCGTTTGACCACGGGATCTAGCCCTTTGACTTTGCACGAACGGGCTCTGAGCAGTGGACCTATCCACCCGGTTGTGGTAGGTCAGCCCATAGGAACACTTTGGAGCAACATCCGGGCCAGACCCACGGCAAGATCCCCTCCGTGTAGACCCAACACGCCCGTTTCCCCCCTCCAAGTGCCGGCGGCGTCGCCGTTCGTGAGGGGGGGCACACCCCGGAGACGCGTGCCGCCTCTTGGGACATGCCACCACAGCACCCCGCATGTATGAGGGCCCGGTGCGACGCTCGGGTGGCATTGCTACCCCCCAGGGGCCCCCGTCCCGCCTAACCCTGTAGCGTTTGACCACGGGATCTAGCCCTTTGACTTTGCACGGACAGGCTTTGAGCAGTGGACCTATCCACCCGGTTGTGTTAGGTAAGCCCATAGGAACACTTAGGAGCAACATCCGGGCCAGACCCACAGCAAGATCCCCTCCGTGTAGACCCGACGCGCCCGTTTCCCCCCTCCAGGTGCCGGCGGCGCCGCCGTCCGTGAGGGAGGGCACACCCCGGACACGCGTGCCAGGCGTTTGCACCCGCCACAACACTTCCAGACTTGTGAGAGGCTGCCTACGCAAGATTTGGCGGCATGCTAGCCCCCGGAGGCCGCCGGCCATAGTCGTAGACACGCGAAGAGCAATCCGCATAGAGGGAATTGTTCAGATACTACTCCATCACGAACAATCATGAAAAATTACCATCAGTCCTACAGCACATGTGCCCGCGTCGTGTAAAAAACTCATGATTTTATCACGCTCCGAGTATTTAATAATATTCACGCCGCATCGTTACCGCAGAACGTCTACTAATGTGTCATCGCCGTTCGTGAGGGGGGGGGGGGCACACCCCGGAGACGCGTGCCGCCTCTTGGGACATGCCACCACACAACCCCGCATGTATGAGGGCCCGGTGCGACGCTCGGGTGGCATTGCTACCCCCCAGGCCCCCCGTCCCGCCTAACCCTGTAGCGTTTGACCACGGGATCTAGCCCTTTGACTTTGCACGGACGGGCTTTGAGCAGTGGACCTATCCACCCGGTTGTGGTAGGTCAGCCCATAGGAACACTTTGGAGCAACATCCGGGCCAGACCCACGGCAAGATCCCCTCCGTGTAGACCCGACGCGCCCGTTTCCCCCCTCCAGGTGCCGGCGGCGGCGCCGTCCGTGGGGGGGGGGCACACCCCGGAGACGCGTGCCGCCTCTTGGGACATGCCACCACAGCACCCCGCATGTATGAGGGCCCGGTGCGACGCTCGGGTGGCATTTCTACCCCCCAGGGCCCCCGTCCCGCCTAACCCTGTAGCGTTTGACCACGGGATCTAGCCCTTTGACTTTGCACGGACGGGCTTTGAGCAGTGGACCTATCCACCCGGTTGTGGTAGGTCAGCCCATAGGAACACTTTGGAGCAACATCCGGGCCAGACCCAGGGCAAGATCCCCTCCGTGTAGACCCGACGCGCCCGTTTCCCCACTCCAGGTGCCGGCGACGGCGCCGTCCGTGAGGGGGGCACACCCCGGAGCCGCGTGCCGCCTCTTGGGACATGCCACCACAGCACCCGGCATGTATGAGGCCCGGTGCGACGCTCGGGTGGCATTGCTACCCCCCAGGGCCCCCGTCCCGCCTAACCCTGTAGCGTTTGACCACGGGATCTAGCCCTTTGACTTTGCACGGACGGGCTTTGAGCAGTTGACCTATCCACCCGGTTGTGGTAGGTCAGCCCATAGGAACACTTTGGAGCAACATCTGGTCCAGACCCACGGCAAGATCCCCTCCGTGTAGACCCGACGCGCCCGTTTCCCCACTCCAGGTGCCGGCGGCGGCGCCGTCCGTGAGGGGGGGCACACCCCGGAGACGCGTGCCGCCTCTTGGGACATGCCACCACACCACCCCGCATGTATGAGGGCCCGGTGCGACGCTCGGGTGGCATTGCTACCCCCAGGGCCCCCGCCCCGCCTAACCCTATAGCGTTTGACCACGGGATCTAGCCCTTTGACTTTGCACGGAAGGGCTTTGAGCAGTGGACCTATCCACCCGGTTGTGGTAGGTCAGCCCATAGGAACACTTTGGAGCAACATCCGGGCTAGACCCACGGCAAGATCCCCTCCGTGTAGACCCGACGCGCCCGTTTCCCCCCTCCAGGTGCCGGCGGCGGCGCCGTCCGTGACGGGGGGCACACCCCGGAGACGCGTGCCGCCTCTTGGGACATGCCACCACACCACCCCGCATGTATGAGGGCCCGGTGCGACGCTCGGGTGGCATTGCTACCCTCCAGGGCCCCCGTCCCGCCTAACCCTGTAGCGTTTGACCACGGGATCTAGCCCTTTGACTTTGCACGGACGGGCTTTGAGCAGTGGACCTATCCACCCGGTTGTGGTAGGTCAGCCCATAGGAACACTTTGGAGCAACATCCGGGCCAGACCCAGGGCAAGATCCCCTCCGTGTAGACCCGACGCGCCCGTTTCCCCCCTCCAGGTGCCGGCGGCGGCGCCGTCCGTGAGGGGGGGCACACCCCGGAGACGCGTGCCGCCTCTTGGGACATGCCACCACAGCACCCCGCATGTATGAGGGCCCGGTGCGACGCTCGGGTGGCATTGCTACCCCCAGGGCCCCCGTCCCGCCTAACCCTGTAGCGTTTGACCACGGGATCTAGCCCTTTGACTTTGCACGGACGGGCTTTGAGCAGTGGACCTATCCACCCGGTTGTGGTAGGTCAGCCCATAGGAACACTTTGGAGCAACATCCGGGCCAGACCCAGGGCAAGATCCCCTCCGTGTAGACCCGACGCGCCCGTTTCCCCACTCCAGGTGCCGACGACGGCGCCGTCCGTGAGGGGGGCACACCCCGGAGCCGCGTGCCGCCTCTTGGGACATGCCACGACAGCACCCCGCATGTATGAGGCCCGGTGCGACGCTCGGGTGGCATTGCTACCCCCCAGGGCCCCCGTCCCGCCTAACCCTGTAGCGTTTGACCACGGGATCTAGCCCTTTGACTTTGCACGGACGGGATTTGAGCAGTTGACCTATCCACCCGGTTGTGGTAGGTCAGCCCATAGGAACACTTTGGAGCAACATCTGGGCCAGACCCACGGCAAGATCCCCTCCGTGTAGACCCGACGCGCCCGTTTCCCCACTCCAGGTGCCGGCGGCGGCGCCGTCCGTGAGGGGGGGCACACCCCGGAGACGCGTGCCGCCTCTTGGGACATGCCACCACACCACCCCGCATGTATGAGGGCCCGGTGCGACGCTCGGGTGGCATTGCTACCCCCCAGGGCCCCCGCCCTGCCTAACCCTATAGCGTTTGACCACGGGATCTAGCCCTTTGACTTTGCACGGAAGGGCTTTGAGCAGTGGACCTATCCACCCGGTTGTGGTAGGTCAGCCCATAGGAACACTTTGGAGCAACATCCGGGCTAGACCCACGGCAAGATCCCCTCCGTGTAGACCCGACGCGCCCGTTTCCCCCCTCCGGGTGCCGGCGGCGGCGCCGTCCGTGACGGGGGGCACACCCCGGAGACGCGTGCCGCCTCTTGGGACATGCCACCACACCACCCCGCATGTATGAGGGCCCGGTGCGACGCTCGGGTGGCATTGCTACCCCCCAGGGCCCCCGTCCCGCCTAACCCTGTAGCGTTTGACCACGGGATCTAGCCCTTTGACTTTGCACGGACGGGCTTTGAGCAGTGGACCTATCCACCCGGTTGTGGTAGGTCAGCCCATAGGAACACTTTGGAGCAACATCCGGGCCAGACCCAGGGCAAGATCCCCTCCGTGTAGACCCGACGCGCCCGTTTCCCCCCTCCAGGTGCCGGCGGCGGCGCCGTCCGTGAGGGGGGGCACACCCCGGAGACGCGTGCCGCCTCTTGGGACATGCCACCACAGCACCCCGCATGTATGAGGGCCCGGTGCGACGCTCGGGTGGCATTGCTACCCCCAGGGCCCCCGTCCCGCCTAACCCTGTAGCGTTTGACCACGGGATCTAGCCCTTTGACTTTGCACGGACGGGCTTTGAGCAGTGGACCTATCCACCCGGTTGTGGTAGGTCAGCCCATAGGAACACTTTGGAGCAACATCCGGGCCAGACCCACGGCAAGATCCCCTCCGTGTAGACCCGATGCGTCCGTTTCCCCATCGAGGTGCCGGGTCCCATACAGACGGTAAACTAAGAATCTAAAAATGTAATAATTGAATTGATTAAAAACTCCGGTATTCATCATTGAAAATGTACAATTGCTGTGAACCTTTTAGTGCTCGGGCACCGGGCCGGCTGCCCGGGCACTGAAAAGTTCACAGCAATTGTCCATTTTCTTCATATAAGTCTAATGAATACTGGAGCTTATAACGTATGGATTAGTGAACTATTTAAACAGGTCAAATTGCTTTTCCCTCGGCGAGGTGGGACTATTTAAAAAAAAAGTAGTTGCCATCTATGCCGACGGCATAGGCCTCCCATCTATGCCGACGGCCGGGCCGTCGGCATAGAGCCAACCATATCCACTCGATGGCCCTCTCGCTGTCAGGTGGGACCACTCCTATGCCGACGGCCTGGCCGTCGGCATAGGGCCACCTTATCCACTACCGCCCCTCCCCAACCACTCATTCTCGACGCCGCTCGCTCCCTCCCTTCTGCCCCGCCGCCGCTGCCCCCTTCTTCCATGCCGTCGCTCGCTCCACCAGCGCCGCCCCTCGATCTACCCCGCCGCCTCCCGCTTCTGCCCTGCCGTCGCCCCGTCCCCGCCCTCGCCCGGGCCAGCCGCCCCGTCCTCGGTCCGGCCACCCCACGCCGCCGCTCGCTCCACCCGCGCCGCCCTTGATGTCCCCCGCCCGGGCCGGCCGCCCCGTCCCCGCACGCGCGCGGGCCACCCCGTGCCCGGCCACGCTCGGGCCGCCCCGTCCCCGCACCCGCCCGAGCCACCCCGTGCCCGACCACACTCGGGCCGCCCCGCCATCACCCCTGCCCCGCGCGCAGCCCCCCTGCGCCAGGCGACCGCGGCGCCGGCCCTCCGCCGCCTGCTCCGGACCTCCATCGCCCGTGCCTGCCCCCCCCACCCGTGCCGGCCCTCCCCCATGGTGAGCTCGCTCCCTCCCTCCCTCTCTGTAGCAATTTTTTGTGTGAATTAAGTTGTTGTCATAGTTATGTAATTAGATGGATGGTTAGATGGATGGATGCATTATGAGATGTGAGAAATGCAAAAAAATTAGATGATAGATGATGATGTTGATGATGATAGATTATGATGTTAATGATGATAGATGATGATGTTGATGATAGATGATAATGCTTTTTTTATGCCTTGATAATTTTTAGATGATGATGATGATGATAGATTTCCATTTTTTTTGCGGAAGAGATGATAAATGATGATGATTGTTGGATCATGGTAAATGACGATGATGATGATGATTTTTTTATGCTTCGATGATTGTTACATGATGATAGATGATGAATATATTGTGATGTACTTAATTATTGTCACGGTGCAGGTTCTGTGGTGTTCCATCTCGGTGAAGTGATCGGCGTAGGAGCTGTTGGTCCCCGGTCGTCCGTCTGCTATTCGAATACTTCCTCTACAGCCGAGGGTGAGCTACGAATCATGTGACTAGATTTCATTCTCAAGTCAACTGGCGTAACCTAGGCGTCTCCCGTCCGAAAGGGTTGCATCGATAAGTATGCATTCAGTTGCATATTTATCATCGCAGATCTTTCGGATTGTCCAGCGTTTTCCACGGACAGCCCGAGGATGTGTAGATTGGGTATGTTCTCCATGTTCTACCCCGTTCCGAGACAGGATTTCGGCGGCGCCTCCCCATTGTTCTCCGGAGCACATTCTCTCGGCTATTTGCCGAGACGTGTATCTGGAGAATAGCGGGGAGGTGCTGCCGAAATTTTGTCTCGGAACGGGGTAGAATGGAGAACGTACTCAATCTACACATCCTCGGGTGGGATTAGGACCCATCTTTACCTATTAGAGATGTAGGTGGATTGAACGCGGTAGAAACTGAAAATTTGATGTGATTAATTTAAATGAATCCTTAATTATGTTGTGTGGCTTGCAAAAAAGCAGAGGATGGCAGATAATCAGTGGATGTACAGTGGTTTTATCCGTCGGAATCGAGTAACATCAGAGTGGATCACGAAAACCGATGTCTATTTGAAGGAGATATTCCGTCGTCCAATGAGAATTATCCCACCATGCCCCTGTGCGAGATGTGCCAGACGTCACCGTAGAAATCAGACGGACATGAGTGAGCACCTTCGCACGCACGGATATATGCCAAACTTTGACATGCCGCCGATAAACATAACCGAGCAGGACCGTGGTAGAGAGGAGGTGATGCGACAACGCATCGATGGATATGAGGACGACGGGGTCAGGGACATGCTAGATGATGTCATTGTTGCAGAAACGGGAAATGCAACACCTTCAGAGAATGAACCGGAGGAGCCGGAGGCAACCGCAAAGGCCTTCTTGGAGGTCTTGGCCTCGTCGAAGAAACCTCTTTATGCGGGGGCGAAAATATCTCAGCTGGATGCCATCTCGCAACTGATTGCAGTCAAGGCTGAGTACGGCTGTAGCCAGAAATGCTTCGAAGCATTCTTGGGAGTATGGGCTAACAGCCTCCCTGAGGGTCATGAACTGCCGAAAAGCATGTACGATACAAAGAAAATCATGAAGGAACTCTCTATGGATTATGAGAAAATAGATGTTTGCCCGAAGAATTGCCTTTTGTTTAGGCACGAGTATGCGGATGACAAGTACTGTAGGCAGTGCGGTTCGTCTCGGTACATTGAAGTGGTTGGTGAGGATGGTGAGAAAAAGCAGGTAACCATCCCCGTTAAGGTTCTTCGGTATCTTGATTTTATAAAAAGATTGCAGCGCCTTTTCATCACGAAGGAGTCTGCCAAAATGATGAAGTGGCACAAGGAAGGTATAAGGTACAATCCAAAAAAATCGTACATCCATCGGAAGGGGAAGCATGGAAGTCGTTCGATGAAGAATACCCCGAGGAAGCAGCCGAGGCTGGGAATGTCAGAATAGCCATATCAGGTGATGGGTTGAATCCATATGGTATGTCGTCCAATCCATACAGCTGCTGGCCTGTGTTTGTAATTCCGCTCAATGTTCCTCCTGGTGCCCTAATGCAACGCAAGACCATGTTCTTGTCGCTCATCATTCCGGGGCCTGATTATCCGGGGAAGCAATTGGGTGTGTTTATGCAGCCGCTGGTGGATGCTTTGCACCATTCTTGGTACTTTCCGACATTGACATACGACCGGGATCTGCAGAGAAATTTCTTGATGAAAGTTTGGTTGCACTATTGCATGCATGAGTTTCCCGGCTATGCTCTATTCTGCGGATGGTGTACAAGTGGGAAGATGCCATGCCCAGTGTGCATGCAGGCTCTGCGAATGATTTGGCTGAGTAAGGGTGGCAAGTATGTAGCCTTTGACCTGCATCGACAGTTCCTCCCTCCAGACCATCCAGACAGGGAAGACAAGAAGAACTTCACGAAAGGCCGGGTTGTTCATGAAGTAACCGAGATTCCAACATTTTCGGGGGCAGATGTTCTTGCTCAGCTAAAAGCTCTCCAGCCTAAAGTCAAAGGCAAAGGCAAAGCCAAAGCCAAAGGCTTCGAGGGATATGGTGAGACGCACAACTGGACTCACATTACCCCCTTCTCACAGCTTCCCTATTTCAAGGACCTCAAACTTCCTTACAATATCGATGTGATGCACACCGAAAAGAATGTGGCAGAGTCCCTTTTCCACACGATCCTCAGTATTCCTGATAAGACGAAGGATAACGTTAAAGCTAGAGCCGATCAACAGAGAATTTGTGATAGACCACGTCTGAACATGAAGCCTCCCACAGGCGGTCGAAAAAACTGGTTCAAGCCAGGTGCTGACTTTGTCCTTAAACCGCCAGAAAAAAGGAAGTTCTTATCTGGCTGAAACACATTTTGAAGTTCACCGATGGTTATGCATCGAATATAAGTAAGGGAGTCAATCTTTCAACTGGCAAAGTGACCGGCCTGAAGAGTCATGACTACCATGTATGGATTGAGCGGATAATGCCGGTGATGGTTCGAGGCTATGTCCCCGAGCATGTCTGGCGAGTGCTTGCCGAGCTAAGCCATTTCTTCCGCACGCTCTATGCTAAAGAAGTAAGTAAAGACGTGATTGAAAAATTGCATAAGAAGGCACCAGAGTTGATAGTCAAGCTAGAGAAGATCTTTCCACCAGGCTTCTTTACACCGATGACACATCTCATTCTGCACCTCGCGAACGAGGTATTGTTGGGGGGGCCTGTGCAGAATCGCTGGCAGTACGGCCCTGAGAGACAGAACAAGCATCTCCGACAGAAATGTGGAAACAAAGCTAAGATTGAAGCTTCCATAGCTGAGGCAGTTATCCTAGAGGAGGTGTCAGACCTCAGGACATCATACTATCCAGACCACGTTCCCCATCTGCATAACAAGGTGCCTCGATACAATATAGAAGAGCCGAATTATCAACCCAAGCTCTATCTATTCAGCGCGCATGGTGGGAGGGCTGGGGCCTCGAAACCTTATAACATGCCACGACAAGAGTGGGAGGACCTCATGTTCTATATCTTGCACAACATCAGGGAAGTTGAGGAAGTGTGGATGAGGTAATACCACTACACCATTCCTTTATGTCTTCCACATCATCATGTTTTATGTTCACTTAGTCCCGGTTTAACACCGGTTTTCTTTTTTTTAGTGATTTCGTTCAAGAGGAATGGACGGGAATGAATCCTCCTACTGAGGCGGAGGCACTTACTCTTCTCCGTCATGGAAACCCTGGACGTAAAAATTTTGTTGCTTGGTTCATGGAGAAAGTAATTGTCCACACTCCCCTATTAAATACCTAGTTCAACATTTATTAGTTAACTAATGCACGCAACAATTTCAATTATACTTGTAGGGAAAAGATCCGAACATATCTATGGATGATGAATTGAGATGGGTTTCCATGGGTTTTGACCCTGCCGTCATGACATGTAAAAAGTATGATGTGAATGGGTATCGCTTCCATACAGAGGATCACCAGAACAGCCGGCCTGATCCCAAAACTATAAATACCGGAGTGTACACCCCCGGTCAAAATTCAGTAGACTACTACGGAAGGGTACAAAATATATACGAGATTAAATTCCACCAGGGGCGCGAGACCCTAAGTCTGCCTGTGTTCAAATGTCGATGGTTCGATCCGCGGGAGGGGGTAAAACATACGCCTTCCATTAGTTTGGTCGAAGTTAAACCATCAACCGTCTATGCCGGAGCCGATCTCTTCATTGCGGCTACCCAATCTACACAAGTATATTATCTGCCTTACCCATGCCAGAAAGAGTACCTAAAGGGTTGGGAAGTTGTGTTCAAGGTGTCTCCACATGGTAAGCTACCGAACCCGAATGAAGACGATTACTACAACATTAACCCCATGACATACGAGGGAGTGTTCTATCAAGAGCAACCTAATGATGATGATGTGGTTAGAAACGATGACGCTAGACCATTGGGTGATGATGATGTGGATCCAAACGACGACGAAGCACGGAATGATGGTGAGACCATTGTCAATGAAAATGACATACTTATGCTAGAAAAGTTAAACTTAGACGCTGACGACGAGGAAGAGCCTCCACCTCCGTCAGACAACGAAGATGATATGATTGATAGTGATGATGAGACGGACCGAGAAAGAGGTTACAACAGTGATGATTCATATGGTTTCTAGCAGATGTACGTGTCAAGTCTTTTTTTCTATAGTTTAGGAATATGCCTTTTATGCCTTTTTATTAATGTGTTTATTATCATGCCTTTTCCTTCATTTCATTAATTTACTAATTGCTTATTCTCTTTTCAATGCAGGTTCGTGGAACATGGGCAAGGGGAAGGCCGACGGCGTGGGTTTCCTACGCAAGGTCGTTGGCCTGCCTAGTCGGAGTGGTCGAGCACGTAATCCTCCCCCCGGCTACTTGACGATGACTGCTCACAGGGAGGTCGAGGGAGAGGTTCCCCTAGAGGAGGAGGGGGCGGGGGGAGAGCCCCTAGAGTGCGAGGTGGGGGGAGAGCCACTACAGGGGGTCGCGGCCAGAAAGAGCGCACCCTCACCGACTTAGGGGTGTTGTCTTCGAGGCCATCCTCTAGTGAGGTACCCTCCTCTAGTGAGGTACCCTCCTCTGGTGAGGAGGAGGAGGAGGACGAGGTAGGCGAGGAGGAGGAGGTTCGGGATGGGGCCGAGGAGGAGGTGGAGGAGGAGGACGAGGAGGAGGAGGATGAGGAGGAGGTTGGGGAGGGGAAGGCAGGCGAGGAGGAGGGTGGTGGCGGGGATGATGGTGCTGGCGGGGAGGGGGTTGACAACAAGTGGTGGCTGCATGGTAACGCAAAGCTACCAAAGCAGGTTCCTGCTACTGAGGAGCAGAAGTGGCTCATTGAGCCCACGGGGAAAGAGTAAGTGCCACTTTATAATAATTTCATTATTTTGCTTGTCACATGCTCATTCCGGTTGTTTATTTTGCTTGTCACATGCTAATAGTTCATTCTTTTGCAGCAACTGGATATATTCTAAAGGGGTCCGTATTCCCAACGGCCTCATCACCGTCTTGCTGAAGTTACACTGGCCGGGGTTGTACTGTCCGGATCCAGTCAGGCACCCGGACCATCGGGTCTTGGCCACGAGATGGGAGCACTGGGAAGCGGCCCTCCACGCGGAGCATGGGACCCATGCCAAGGCCGTGATCACCACTTTCTGGGTGAGTTCTCTTCAGAAGCACAAGTCCATTCTAGTTTCATGAATGATTTAACTCATGGCTTCTTCCATTCTTGTTTCGTGCATGATTGTAGAAATTCTATCGAGTTCTCCCGGAGCACAGGGGCAGAGCGGACCAGATCGTGCTACGCCAATGCAAGAAGAAGGCCCGCCAGATGCAGTACGAGGTGCGCTATGTGGCCATCTCGACATACTACCACGACTATCTTGGTGTGAAGATGACCAAGGAAGAAGCGCGGAGGATGGGCATTACCTTGGAGAGGGACGAGTTCTTGGCGGTAAGTATGAAAGATTTTTCATTATGCTTTCATTACCTTGTGGTACATTTCACCGTTTCGTGTTGACATGCCATTATGCTTTTATTATGTAGGTGTGTCCAAATTGGTGTTATGGAAAAGACGAGTCCTGGGCGGCATTGGTGGATCTTTGGTGTGATGAGGCTGGAGCCTGGGCGGCTATGAGAGTCAAAAACAAGGCTAACCGAGGGAAGGAGGGAGTACATGCTCAGGGAAACCGAAACCACTATCTCCACAAGGCAGTTAATGTATGACTAACCCCATTAAACATTCTTCTTCTATTTACCATTACTTTCTTATGTATGACTAACCTCTGTTTGGTGGTGCAGGAGGAGAAACTGAAGCGGCCGCTCTCACACATGCAGGCGTGGGAGATCGCCCATACGCGAAAGGACCCCAAGCCTGGCGAGCCCAAGTACTACGGCAAGAAGACCGCGCATAGGAAGAAGGCCTACTCCGATGGGTATCTGGCGTTACATCCTGACACACCTGACCCCATTGCGGCGGATCTGGACGAAAGGGTGGTGGTGGGCATGGGGCCGAAGGAGCACGGTCGGGAGGCGGCTCTCGATGCTGTGATCACTCCGTCTATCTCCTACACACAGCTCCGTCGGATCGACCCGACCCTGAGCCAGCGCACGAGCACGCGCATGAGCAGTGCACCGTCACTGTCCCTCTTTCAGGAGCAGCAAACTGTAAGTATTTTCCCTTTTATCTTCATTGTTCCCTTTATTTTCCGCATTTAGTAGTTTTATGAGTCTCATCATGTCATACTGTAGGCCTACATGGAGTACGCACGCCAGGAGACCATGGCGTGGCACGACCGCCTTCATGCATACCATCAGCAGAGGGATCGCGAGATGCAGCACGCTTTTCAGGAAATGGCGGCCGACAGGTGTCCTCAATGGCCATCAGCAGAGGGTCCTCCAGCACAACCAGTGCTGCTGACCTTTGAGGAGTTTGTGGCACAGAACGCTGGCCCCTCGCCGGTTAGTTCATCCCCAATCAATTCACCCAAAGCATGTCATGCCTTTCAACACAGTCTTATATCCCGTTAATATATCTTTTCAACATCCAGGGAACAGGTGCATCTACCGTTGGCGGTGGTCTTCGCAACACTCCCGAGACACGGAGCCCGACCACTCCGATCCACGGAGACGGAGGCGGAGGCGGACGTGGAGGCGGTCTTTGCGGTAGCGCTGCCGCTAGCAGTGACGACCTGGGCTTCGGCGGTCTTGGCGGTGACGACCTCCGCGGTGCTCGACGTCCTGGCGCTTAAGCCTTTCTCGATGCTATGATACTTGTATGCTTGTTCTCGATGCTATGATACTTTTATGCTTGTGATGTTCCTTATCTTATTGTTGTTTGTGAGATTCTTATATACTTTGTGGTGATGATACTTATATGTGTGATGCTTTGCGATGCTTCTTAGCGATGCCAATTTATTGTGTGATGCTGTGTATATGCTGTTTGTTATATATGCTGTTTGTTATATATTCAAATGAATTGAGCTGAAAAGAAACAGAAAAAAGAAAAAAAAACTGGACAGAATCTATGCCGACGGCCTGGCCGTCGGCATAGGCCTGGCGTGAGCTCCCAGTGGCCGACACGTGGCGTGTCTAGCCGTCGGCATAATTTCAAACTAAGCCGACGGCTAGGCCGTCGGCATAGACACGCCCATGCTGAACGGCGTCTCGCCACGTGGCGAGAAGCCATTGGGCAGCACTTGACGGCGGCCGCCGTTAGGCGATGACGTTGCCGACGGCCAGGGCCGTCGGCATAGATGTACGGCCACCGTCGGGATAAGGTCTATGCCGACGGCTTTTCTATGCCGACGGTCATCCTGGCTACGCCGACGGCCCTATGCCGACGGGGGCCGTCGGCATAGGCCTGACCCGACGGCTAGTCATGGCTATGCCGACGGCCTACCTGATGTTGCTAAGAGCTAGACAAAGAAAAAGGGGGTTGGCTATGTGTGCAGTTTAAACTTCTGACTAGCACAATCTTAGTCTACCAAAGCAACATGCATCAGCAACTATGCTTTGTAGCCATCAAGGTACCGTCAGAATCACACAAAAAACAAGAGGAAAATCATTTGCCTTGACATAACTTGCCATTGATACCTCTGAACATCAGCTTGGTCGGCGCTGCCAAAGCCGCCGAGTGGTCGATCATCGGCAGCTGCCCAATCCAGCTGATTAGATGCACCTGACGTACATGAACACATGTACAGGTTAAGTACGCGTATGTGGTATTGAGCAGTCAGCCAAGCACTATTTGAGAAGCTCTTACCTCCAGCTTCCAGACCAACTTGGCGAGAAATTCACCAAGGTGATTAAGTAAAAGGGCAAGCACATATATTCAGGATCATGCAAAATTACCCGGGTGACAAGAAACAATTGTTACCTGACCTCGGCCATCAGCTTGATGTTGCCAGTGTTGCCGTCAAACATTACAGTGACCAGCAAACAGTGCATGTCACGGATGAAATATAGTGCAAACAGAGAATTAAATTGAAGCATGAATGACATTAAAACAAGCTCGTCTCAAGGTCTTAATGATTATTCCTAAGAGTTCCATGCAAAGGAACTGAAAAGGGAAATTCTGAAAGTTCGGGGCATAAGGGAAATGGCAAATTCCTAATGATCGATGCAAACACTAAATATTCCTAACAGGGATACCAAGGCGAGTCTTCAGCAAAGACTATCAGGGCACTCCTCACAAGAGGAAGATTGCATGAAAGCAAGCAGAGAACGCACTGGTTTGGGTTGAGATGCCCGAGTCACCACCAGTATACTCCATGCATTTTTGTATCTCTGCTTTTGCAAATCCGCCACGATCGACAGTCTCCTTCACATCTTCTGAAGCCTTGTGCAGATCCTGCCGAGCCGCTTCACTTTTCTTGAAGAACTCTTCTGTTTTAGCATGATGGCCTTGTGTCTCCTTTAGATTTGCCTCTGCGAGTTCCAGCGAGGCCTTCAGCTTTGCAATCTCCTCTTCTTGATGCTTCGTACAAGCAGCTAGAGCCTCAAACTTTATCTTGGCAGCAATTTCAACTTCTTCAATCTTTGCTAAAGCTGCAGGGATGGCATCTTTGATGGCAGCAGCCTTCTTTAGCGCCTCCTCAACCTTTGTTTTCTGAGCAGCAACAGTAGAGGCATCAAAAGGGAGCGCTGGTGCAGGATCACCCACAAGAAGTTCTCTCAGGTCCTTGAGTGCTTTCGCCATCTGCTCCATACCCTCACTAAATTGGGCGGAGAACAGTTTTGCCCAACGGGCCAACACCTTATCAATCTTTGCAGCGAACATGGGTTTGTCGAGCTCTGCGGCACTAGCAAGACCTTGGATAGTCTGCAGGTCCTGCTGGGCATATAAAAATAAATCCTGTTGAGATTCGTCGGTGATGTCTGAGGCTTTCAGAATGACGCCCGGCACTCCATCATATTTATCAGGGGAAGGATCAAAAGATGGCAGATTGGCATTGAACTCATCAATGGCTGATTTATCTAGCCCCTCAACACGAGCCTTGATGTCAGAGCATATCTTCTCCATCAACTCTTGGCTTGCTGCTACACTCCAGGTGTCGCTTGCTGTAAAGCACATCATAATATTCACAGGTTACGACCCATCTAAGTGTTTGACACAGAAAAATATCTAAGACTCCGCGAGAAGGGAAGGGGAGCGTATTTCTCTCTTGCGCTGGGGAAAGCAGAAAAGAAAATTTGCGGGCGTGCCAGTGTACCGTAGTACATAAAGAAACAGGTACGGAAAACGAGTATTTCATTAATCTCACTGGAGAAACAAATTACAAGATCCCATTAACAAAAAGTGCGCTCGGTGGCCTACTAGCACTAGTAGAAAAGAGGGCTTTGGTTCATACCGGGTCAGCCTATTAGTCCCGGTTCAGTCCAGAACCGGGACCAATGGGGGCACTGGTCCCGGTTCGTGAGGCCAGGGGCCTGCCGGGCCTCGTGGGGGCATTGGTCCCGGTTCGTCTGGCCCCTTTGGTCCCGGTTGGTGGGACAAACCGGGACCAATGGGCCTCGCTCCTGGCCCACCATCATTGGTCCCGGTTGGTGGCTTGAACCGGGACCACAGGCTGCCCTTTAGTCCCGGTTCGTGCCACGAACCGGGACCAATGAGGTGCCTATATATACCCCTCGTCCGCGAGCAGAGCACTGGAGTGCTCTGTTTTTCTCTGGCCGGCGAGGGGAGGGCTTTGTGGTGCTCTAGCTCACCTCCTATGCACATGAGGTGTTTGATGAAATGCCCGAGCCACAGTAGTTAAGCTTTCTTCTCTCGAAGCTCGACCTCAAAGCTCCATTTTCCTCGAGATTTGTCTAGGTTTAGCGGCCCGTCACGTCCCATTCCCGTCTTCACCGCCGTCGATCGCCCGCGCCGATCTCGTCGCCGGCACCACCGTGGTGAGCCTCTTGTTCTTATCTTCTTTCTGAAAGAAAAAAAATTCTTACTTTAGATAGATACTTGTCTAATTTTCTTACTATTGTATTGCTTGTTATTATATAGTGCGATGGTTTTGGTATCCGCCCCCGTCGGCCCTCGTCCTGTCTATGATTTGGATGTGTTATATATTATCTTTATAACTATTGGTTCATTTATTGTTTATGAAAATTATGCCGACCAACGTGACATAGATTTTATTTATCTAGGAGGTATGTGAACCGGAAATTCCAACCGACCCTATTGTCGAGAGGTTAAATTTAGTTGAAGAAGAAAACAATTTCTTGAAGGAAAAAATAAAAAAAATTGAGGAGGAGAAGATGATATTGGAGTTGCATGTTGCGGATGTCGTCGATGATCACAAGATCAAGATGGATGCAATGCGCTTGAAGATTAGAAAGATTAGAAAATATGCCATTCATACCGAGGCTTGGTATCATTATGCCGTTGGATCAATTGTTACCTTGGTTGCGATTATGATCGCATTTGTTTTCGCACTGAAATGTTTTACATAGTTTCAATGTATGGTTTAATTAATTAGATGCTCTGGAGAGCTATATGTTGTTAGATGAGAACTATGTATGTACTTTGGTTTTAATGTGATGATGAACTTCTATTAATTTGGTCACTTAATTATCTATTCATAATGTTTTGTAATGGTTTTTGACACACTTAGTTATATATAATGCACGCAGATGAACCGACAATGGATGTACGGTGACAGACACATCTCCGAGTACATTAAGGGCCTGCATGATTTTCTCGAAGTGGCTGAGTCAAACAAGTAGAATGGTTTTATGTGTTGTCCATGCCCTACATGTGGGAATACGAAGTCTTACTCTACCGGAAAATCCTTCACACCCACCTGCTTTACAAGGGTTTCATGCCACACTATAATGTTTGGACGAGGCACGGAGAAATAGGGGTTATGATGGAAGACGTCGAAGAAGAAGAGGACGATGACAACTATGTGCCCCCTGAATACGGTGATGCTGCAACGGGGGAAGCTGCTGAAGATCAAGAGGAACCAGACGATGTGCCTAATGATGCTGGAACGGGGGAAGCCGCTGAAGATCAAGAGGAACCAGTGCCAGATGATGATGATCTCCGCCGGGTCATTGTCGATGCAAGGACGCAATGCGAAAGTCAAAAAGGAGAAGCTGAAGTTCGATTGCCCGTCGCCGTCGCCCGTGCCCGTCGTCGCCGTCGCCCGCGCCCTCGCCCGACGTCGTCCCTGCCCCGACACGCGCCGCCCCTGCCCCGTGCCCTCGCCATCGCTGCGCCGTCGCCTGTCGCCGTTGCCCGCGCCCTCGCCGTCGCCGACTGTAATGATGTTTTAAATATATTTTTAGATATATGTATTTTTTATGTACGTTCATATATGTATGTATGTATTTTTTACATGTTTTTTGTATGTATGTATGTATTTTTTCAACTGTAATGATGTTTTAAAAATACATATATGCAAAAGTTAGATTTTTAGAAAGGAATTTGAATAGGTTTTCAGTAAGGAATTTGAATCTGGTTCAAATTTCATTTGAATGAAATTTGAAAATTTTGAACTATGGATCAGAAGGTTTTTGGTGAAATGGAGTGTGGGTACTGTCATGAAGTTGGAGTAATTTTTGTGGTTGTAAAGGAGTTAGGAAAAGTTTTATATATGCAAAAGTTACATTTTTAGAAAAGTTTTATGTATCTAGCTAGGAAAGGAAGAAGAAGAAAAAGAAGGAGAGGAAAAACGAAAATAAGAAGAGGAACAAAGGAGAAGAAGAGGAGAGGAAGAAGAGGAGAAATAAATAAGAAGAGGAAAAAAGAAGAAAAAGAAGAGGAGAAGAAGAAAAAAATTTCTTCGATCTTCTCCTCTATTCCTTTCCTCTTCTCCTCTTTTTATTTCTTCTTCGTCTTCTTATTTTTTATCGGGTATGCCGTTGTCGATATACCCCCTCCCCGATAACATTATTTTCCCATGTATGTATGTCGTCGTTGTCGATATATATAACTCCCTCCCAGATAACTTCGACATGATGGACGGTCGATATTTATACCCCCTCTCGACCATGATAACTTATACCACGGGAGCACCCCCCGGCCCTCTCGCTCGACCAAAACTCTCGAGGACACCCAAACCCTAGAAAAAAACGATGTCGGTCTCCTACCCCCTCCCGCCGCGCCCCTACCCTTGAAGCGTTGCCGAGGCCACCCCAAACCCGGAATAAGCTAGGTCTACGTTTGCACTAATATATCCACCTGCTGTCATGTTTGTGTAATAATTGCCATGTTGTAATATTTGCAGAAACAATGGAGAACGGACGAGACGAGCAAGCAGAAGAGGTGTTGGGGGACATAATCTTAGCCGGAGGTGATATCTTGTCGTATCTTAACGACAATGATGGTCTGGAAGAACAGGGTGAAGAAGCAGGCTACGGTGATCGAAGAGTGGAGGAGGAAAGACATGATTATGATGTTAGAAATATGCCCTAGAGGCAATAATAAATTGTTTATTACTATATTTCCTTGTTCATGATAATCCTTTATTATCCATGCTAGAATTGTATTGATAGGAAACTCAGATACATGTGTGGATACATAGACAACACCATGTCCCTAGTATGCCTCTAGTTGACTAGCTCGTTGATCAATAGATGGTTACGATTTCCTGACCATGGACATTGGATGTCGTTGATAACGGGATCACATCATTAGGAGAATGATGTGATGGACAAGACCCAATCCTAAGCCTAGCACAAAATCGTGTAGTTCGTTTGCTAAGAGCTTTTCTAATGTCAAATATCATTTCCTTAGACCATGAGATTGTGCAACTCCCGGATACCGTAGGAATGCTTTGGGTGTACCAAACGTCACAACGTAACTAGGTGGCTATAAAGGTGCACTAAAGGTATCTCCGAAAGTGTCTGTTGGGTTGGCACGAATCGAGACTGGGATTTGTCACTCCGTGTAAACGGAGAGGTATCTCTGGGCCCACTCGGTAGGACATCATCATAATGTGCACAATGTGACCAAGGAGTTGATCACGGGATGATGTGTTACGGAACGAGTAAAGAGACTTGCCGGTAACGAGATTGAACAAGGTATCGGGATACCGACGATCGAATCTCGGGCAAGTAACATACCGATTGACAAAGGGAATTGTATACGGGATTGATTGAATCCCCGACATCGTGGTTCATCCGATGAGATCATCGTGGAACATGTGGGAGCCAACATGGGTATCCAGATCCCGCTGTTGGTTATTGGCCGGAGAACGTCTTGGTCATGTCTGCATGGTTCCCGAACCCGTAGGGTCTACACACTTAAGGTTCGATGACGCTAGGGTTATAGGGAATAGATATACGTGGTTACCGAATGTTGTTCGGAGTCCCGGATGAGATCCCGGACATCACGAGGAGTTCCGAAATGGTCCGGAGGTAAAGATTTATATATGGGAAGTCCTGTTTTGGTCACCGGAAAAGTTTCGGGTGCTATCGGTAATGTACCGGGACCACCGGGAGGGTCCCGGGGGTCCACTAGGTGGGGCCACCGGCCCCAGAGGGCTGCGTGGGCCAAGTGTGGGAAGGGACCAGCCCCTAGGTGGGCTGGTGCGCCTCCACAAGGGGCCCAGGGCGCAGGAAAGGGGGGAAGGGGGAAACCCTAGGCTCAGATGGGCCTAAGGCCCATCTAGTGGGGCGCCCCCCTCTCTCCCCCTTTGGCCGCCCCAAGTCCCATCTAGGGCTGGCCGCACCCCTTGGGGGGGGGGGAACCCTAGATGGGGGCGCAGCCCCTCCCCTCCCCTATATATAGTGGGGGTTTTGGGGCTGCCATACACATGAGTCTCCCTCTCTCTTGGCGCAGCCCTACGCCTCTCCCTCCTCGTCTCTCGCAGTGCTTGGCGAAGCCCTGCTGGAGTGCCACGCTCCTCCATCACCACCATGCCGTTGTGCTGCTGCTGGACGGAGTCTTCCCCAACCTCTCCCTCTCTCCTTGCTGGATCAAGGCGTGGGAGACGTCACCGGGCTGCACGTGTGTTGAACGCGGAGGCGCCCTGGTTCGGCGCTTAGATCGGAATCAACCGCGATCTGAATCGCTACGAGTACGACTCCTTCATCCGCGTTCTTGCAACGCTTCCGAATCGCGATCTACAAGGGTATGTAGATGCACTCCCCTTCCCCTTGTTGCTAGATTACTCCATAGATTGATCTTGGTGATGCGTAGAAAATTTTGAATTGCCGCTACGTTCCCCAACAGTGGTATCAGAGCCAGGTTTATGCGTAGTTTCTATGCACGAGTAGAACACAAAGTAGTTGTGGGCGTCGATTTTGTCAATTTACTTGCCGTTACTAGTCTTATCTTGATTCGGTGGCATCGTGGGATGAAGCGGCCCGGACCGACCTTACACGTACACTTACGTGAGACAGGTTCCACCGACTGACATGCACTAGTTGCATAAGGTGGCTAGCGGGTGTCTGTCTCTCCCACTTTAGTCGGATCGGATTCGATGAAAACGGTCCTTATGAAGGGTAAATAGGAATTGGCATATCACGTTGTGGCTTTTGCGTAGGTAAGAAACGTTCTTGCTAGAATCCCATAGCAGCCACGTAAAACATGCAACAACAATTAAAGGACGTCTAACTTGTTTTTGCAGGGTATGCTATGTGATGTGATATGGCCAAAAGGATGTGATGAATTATATATGTGATGTATGAGATTGATCATGTTCTTGTAATAGGAATCACGACTTGCATGTCGATGAGTATGACAACCGGCAGGAGCCATAGGAGTTGTCTTAATTTATTGTATGACCTGCGTGTCAATGGAAAACACCATGTAATTACTTTACTTTATTGCTAACCGTTAGCCATAGTAGTAGAAGTAATAGTTGGCGAGACAACTTCATGAAGACACGATGATGGAGATCATGATGATGGAGATCATGGTGTCATGCCGGTGACGAAGGTGATCATGCCGCGCCTCGAAGATGGAGATCAAAAGGCGCAAGATGATATTGGCCATATCATGTCACCTTATGATTTGCATGTGATGTTTGTCATGTTTACATCTCATTTGCATAGAACAATGGTAGCATAAATAAGATGATCCCTCACTAAAATTTCAAGAGACGTGTTCCCCCTAACTGTGCACCGTTGCGAAGGTTTGTTGTTTCGAAGCACCACGTGATGATCGGGTGTGATAGATTCTAACGTTCGAATACAACAGGTGTTGACGAGCCTAGCATATACAGATATGGCCTCGGAACACATGCGAAACACTTAGGTTGACTTGACGAGCCTAGCATGTACAGACATGGCCTCGGAACACAAGAGACCGAAAGGTCGAACATGAGTCGTATAGTAGATACGATCAACATGGAGATGTTCACCGATGATGACTAGTCCGTCTCACGTGATGATCGGACACGGCCTAGTTTGACTCGGATCATGTATCACTTAGATGACTAGAGGGATGTCTATCTGAGTGGGAGTTCATTAATCAGATGAACTCAATTATCATGAATATAGTCAGAAGGTCTTTGCAAATTATGTCATAGCTTACGCTTTAGTTCTACTGTTTAAGATATGCTCCTAGAGAAAATTTAGTTGAAAGTTGGTAGTAGCAATTATGCAGACTGGGTCCGTAAAACTGAGGATTGTCCTCATTGCTGCACAGAAGGCTTATGTCCTTAATGCACCGCTCGGTGTGCTGAACCTCAGCGTCGTCTGTAGATGTTGCGAAACATCTGACATACACGTTTTGATGACTACGTGATAGTTCAGTGCGTAATGCTAACGGTTTATAATTGTGGCACCAAAGACGTTTTTGAAACGTCGCAGAACATATGAGATGTTCCGAAGACTGAAATTGGGATTTCAGACTAGTGCCCACGTCAAGAGGTATGAGACCTCTGACAGGTTTCTTAAGCCTGCAGACTAAGGGAGAAAAGCTCAATCGTTGAGCATGTGCTCAGATTGTCTGAGTGCCACAATCGCTTGAATCGAGTGGGAGTTAATCTTCCAGATGAGATAGTGATGGTTCTCCATAGTCACTGCCACCAAGCTATTAGAGCTTTGTGATGAACTATAACATATAAGGGATAGACATGATGATCCTTGAGCAACTCGCGATGTTTGACACCGCGAAAGTAGGAATCAAGAAGGAGCATCAATTGTTGATGGTTAGTAAAACCACTAGTTTCTAGAAGGGCAAGGGAAAAAGGGATACTTCATGAAATAGCAAATCATTTGCTGCTCTAGTGGAGAATCCCAAGGTTGAACCCAAACCCGAGACTAAGTGCTTCTGTAATGAGGGGAACGGTCACTGAAGCAAAACTACCCTAGATACTTGGTAGATGAGAAGGCAGGCAAGGTCGACAGAAGTATATTGGATATACATTATATGAATGTGTACTTTCCTAGTACTCTTAGCAGCACCAGGGTATTAGATACCGGTTCGGTTGCTAAGTGTTAGTAACCCGAAATAAAAGCTGCGGAATAAACGGAGACTAGCTAAAGGTGAGAGGACGATATGTGTTGGAAGTGTTTCCAAGGTTGATGTGATCAAGCATCGCATGCTCCCTCTACCATCGAGATTGGTGTTAAACCTAACTAATTGTTATTTGGTGTTTACGTTGAGCATAGACATGATTGGATTGTGTTGTTCATTTAAGAAGAATAATGGTTACTCTTTTATTTGAATAACACCTTCAATGGTCTTGCACCTAAAATAAATGGTTTATTGAATCTTGATCGTAGTGATACACATGTTCATGCCAAAAGTAATGATAGTACCACATACTTGTGGCACTGCTATTTGAGTCATATTGGGATAAAACGCATGAAGAAGCTCCATGTAGATGGATCTTTGGACTCACTCGTTTTTTGAAAGGATTGAGACATGCGAACCATGTCTATTGGTATATGTGCATGAAGAAACTCCATGCAGATGGATCGTTTGGACTCACTTGATTTTGAATCACTTGAGACATGCAAATCATACCACATGGGCAAGATGACTAAAAGGCCTCGTTTTCAGTAAGATGGAACAAGAGAGCAACTTGTTGGAAGTAATACATTTGATGCGTGCAGTCCAATGAGTGCTGAGGCACGCAGTGGATATCGATATGTTCTTACTTCACAGATGATTTGAGTAGATGCTGAGAATATTTACTTGATGAAACACAAGTCTGAATTATTGAAAGGTTCAAGTAATTTCAGAGTGAAGTTGAAGATCGTTGTGACAAGAGGATAAAATGTCTGTGATATGATCATAGAGATGAGTATCTGAGTTACGAGTTTGGCACACAATTAAGAAATTGTGGAAATTGTTTCACGACTAATACCGCCTGGGACACCACAGTGTGATGGTGTGTCCGAACATCATAACTGCACCCTATTGGACATGGTGCATACCATGACGTCTCTTATCGAATTACCACTATCGTTTATGGGTTAGGCATTAGAGACAACCGCATTCACTTTAAATAGGGCGCCACGCAATTCCGTTGAGACGACACCGTATGAACTATGGTTTAGAGAAACCTAAGCTGTCGTTTCTTAAAAGTTTGGGGCTGCGACGCTTATGTGAAAAGTTTCAGGCTGATAAGCTCGAACCCAAAGCGGATAAATGCATCTTCATAGAATACCCAAAACAGTTGGGTATACCGCCTATTTCAGATCCGGAAGCAAGGTGATTGTTTCTAGAAACAGGTCCTTTCTCGAGGAAAAGTTTCTCTCGAAAGAATTGAGTGGGAGGATGGTGGAGATTTGATGAGGTTATTGAACCGTCACTTCAACTAGTGTGTAGCAGGGCACAGGAAGTTATTCCTGTGGCACCTATACCAATTGAAGTGGAAGCTTATGATAGTGATCATGAAACTTCGGATCAAGTCACTACCAAACCTCGTAGGTCGACAAGGATATGTACTACTCCTGAGTGGTACGGTAATCCTGTCTTAGATATCATGTTGTTAGACAATACTGAACCTACGAGCTATGGAGAAGCGATGGTGGGCCCATATTCCGACAAATGGTTAGAAGCCATGAAATCCGAGATAGGATCCATGTATCAGAACAAAGCATGGACTTTGGTGAACTTGCCCGATGATCGGCAAGCCATTGAGATAAATGGATCTTTAAGAAGAAGACGGACGTGGACGGTGAGGTTACCGTCTATGAAGCTCGACTTGTGGCAAAGAGTATTTTCACAAGTTCAAGGAGTTGACTACGATGAGATTTTCTCATCCGTAGCGATGCTTAAGTCCGTCGGAATCATGTTAGCATTAGCTGCATTTATGAAATCTGGCAGATGGATGTCAAAACAAGTTTCCTTACCAGTTTTCGTAAGGAAAGGTTGTATGTGATACAATCAGAAAGGTTTTGTCGATCCTAAGGATGCTAAAAGGTATGCTAGCTCCAGCGATCCTTCCATGGATTAGAGCAAGCATCTCGGAGTCAGAATATACGCTTTGATGGAGTGATCAAAGTTTTTGGGTTTATACAAAGTTTGTTAGAAACTTGTATTTACAATAAAGTGAGTGGGAGCTCTACAACATTTCTAATAAGTATATGTGAATGACATATTGTTGATCCCAAATGATGTAAAATTTCTGGAAAGCATAAAGGGTTGTTTGAAAGGAGTTTTTCAAAGGAAGACCTGGATAAAGCTGCTTACATATTGGGCATCAAGATCTATAGAGATAGATCAAGACGCCTGATGATACTTTGAAAGAACGCACACCTTGACATGATTTTGAAAGAGTTCAAAATAGATCAGCAAAGAAGGAGTTCTTGGCTGTGTTACAAGGTGTGAGTATTGAGTAAGACTCAAGACCTGACCACAGCAGAAGAGAGAGAAAGGACGAAGGTCGTCCCCTATTCTTTAGACGTAGGCTCTACAGTATGCTATGTTGTGTACCGCACATGAAGTGTGCCTTGCCATGAGTTGGTCAAGGGGTACAATAGTGATCCGGGAATGGATCACATGACAGCGGTCGAACTTATCCTTAGTATCTAGTGGACTAAGGAATTTTCTCGATTATGGAGGTGAAAAGGAGTTCGTCGTAAAGGGTTACGTCGATGCGAACTTTGACACTAATCCGGATGACTCTGAGTAGTAAACCGGGATTCGTATAGTAGAGCAGTTATTTGAAATGGCTCCAAGTAGCGCGTGGTAGCATCCACAAGATGACATAGATATTCGTAAAGCACACACGGATCTGAAAGGTTCAGACCCGTTGACTATAACCTCTCTCACAAGCATAACATGATCAAACCAGAACTCATTGAGTGTTAATCACATAGTGATGTGAACTAGATTATTGACTCTAGTAAACTCTTTGGATGTTGGTCACATGGTGATGTGACCTATGAGTATTAATCACATGGCGATGTGAACTAGATTATTGACTCTAGTGCAAGTGGGAGACCTTTAGAAATATGCCCTAGAGGCAATAATAAATTGGTTATTATTATATTTCCTTGTTCATGATAATCGTTTATTATCCATGCTAGAATTGTATTGATAGGAAACTCAGATACATGTGTGGATACATAGACAACACCATGTCCCTAGTATGCCTCTAGTTGACTAGCTCGTTGATCAATAGATGGTTATGGTTTCCTGACCATGGACATTGGATGTCGTTGATAACGGGATCACATCATTAGGAGAATGATGTGATGGACAAGACCCAATCCTAAGCCTAGCACAAGATCGTGTAGTTCGTTTGCTAAGAGCTTTTCTAATGTCAAGTATCACTTCCTTAGACCATGAGATTGTGCAACTCCCGGATACCGTAGGAATGCTTTGGGTGTACCAAACATCACAACGTAACTGGGTGGCTATAAAGGTGCACTACAGGTATCTCCGAAAGTGTCTGTTGGGTTGGCACGAATCGAGACTGGGATTTGTCACTCCGTGTAAACGGAGAGGTATCTCTAGGCCCACTCGGTAGGACATCATCATAATGTGCACAATGTGACCAAGGAGTTGATCACGGGATGATGTGTTACGGAACGAGTAAAGAGACTTGCCGGTAACGAGATTGAACAAGGTATCGGGATACCGACCATCGAATCTCGGGCAAGTAACATACCGATTGACAAAGGGAATTGTATACGGGATTGATTGAATCCCCGACATTGTGGTTCATCCGATGAGATCATCGTGGAACATGTGGGAGCCAACATGGGTATCCAGATCCCGCTGTTGGTTATTGGCCGGAGAACGTCTCGGTCATGTCTGCATGGTTCCCGAACCCGTAGGGTCTACACACTTAAGGTTCGATGACGCTAGGGTTATAGGGAATAGATATACGTGGTTACCGAATGTTGTTCGGAGTCCCGGATGAGATCCCGGACGTCACGAGGAGTTCCGGAATGGTCCAGAGGTAAAGATTTATATATGGGAAGTCCTGTTTTGGTCACCGGAAAAGTTTCGGGTGCTATCGGTAATGTACCGGGACCACCGAGAGGGTCCCGGGGGTCCACCGGCCCCAGAGGGCTGCGTGGGCCAAGTGTGGGAAGGGACCAGCCCCTAGGTGGGCTGGTGCGCCTCCACAAGGGGCCCAGGGCGCAGGAAAGGGGGGAAGGGGGAAACCCTAGGCTCAGATGGGCCTAAGGCCCATCTAGTGGGGCGCCCCCCTCTCGCCCCCTTTGGCCGCCCCCAAGTCCCATCTAGGGCTGGCCGCACCCCTTGGGGGGGGGGAACCCTAGATGGGGGCACAGCCCCTCCCCCTCCCCTATATATAGTGGGGGTTTTGGGGCTGCCATACACATGAGTCTCCCTCTCTCTTGGCGCAGCCCTACCCCTCTCCCTCCTCGTCTCTCGCAGTGCTTGGCGAAGCCCTGCTGGAGTGCCACGCTCCTCCATCACCACCATGCCGTTGTGCTGCTGCTGGACGGAGTCTTCCCCAACCTCTCCCTCTCTCCTTGCTGGATCAAGGCGTGGGAGACGTCACCGGGCTGCATGTGTGTTGAACGCGGAGGCGCCGTGGTTCGGCGCTTAGATCGGAATCAACCGCGATCTGAATCGCTACGAGTACGACTCCTTCATCCGCGTTCTTGCAACGCTTCCGCATCGCAATCTACAAGGGTATGTAGATGCACTCCCCTTCCCCTCGTTGCTAGATTACTCCATAGATTGATCTTGGTGATGCGTAGAAAATTTTGAATTTCCGCTACGTTTCCCAACATATGATGGCTCCGGTGACCCAATGCTAGTGCAAGAAGGAGCCCGTGGTGACGGCTACGGTGACCGAACAGAGTCCGGCCAGGTAAATATATTAGTTAAGCCTGTGCTGACTAGCTAATTGATGCATTCATTGTTTTGGTATGTACACATATTAATTAACACTCGTCTTTCTTCTTTTTTCTAGCCCTCCGGATCGTGCACAACTTCGGTAAAGAGACGAGGCCCGAAGAGAAAGTTGCGCTTGGATGAAAGGTTTGAGATCACAGCAATCACGCGCGACGGCCAACCGATTGAACCCATCCGGACAAAGGATGCATTTGCTACTCAGTGCGGGGTTCTAGTTAGGGACAAGATCCCGATCAGCATCCACCAATGGTATAAGCCTAAGAAGGAAGACCCTGAGGTGTCTTATGTCAATGATATGCAGAAAGATGATCTTTGGACTGAGCTGAAGGCAAATTGACCCTACCGCTAGAGGAGGATCCGGAGAAGCCAGTTAAAGAGCAATTAATCAAGTCTCATGCTCTTAAGAAGATGGCAGACCTATTCAGGAGGTGGAAGAATGAGCTGAAAACGTTTGTCGACAAAGAAGAGACACCAGAATTCATCGGCCGGTATGAGAAGATCAGAGATCACTGGCCCGCATTTGTGGCCCACAAGACATCGGAAAAGAGTAAGAAGATGTCAGCGACAAACAAGAAGAATGCTGCGAAGAAGAAGCTTCACCATCGCACGGGGTCAGGTGGCTACGTCAAAGCCCGGCCTAAGTGGGCCAAGGCTGAGAATGATCTGCTTGATAAAGGGATCGAACCACAAACAATGAACTAGCCAGACCATTGCCGGACTTGGTTCTTCGGGGCTGGCGGAAAATTGGACCCTGTATCAGGGAGGTGCGTTTGGACGGACGAGCTTTTGAGAATACTAGTCAAGAGGCTTCAGCAGTATATCGATGCAGCGCAGGAAGGGACATTCATTCCAGACAGAGAGAACGACGAGCTCACAATGGCCCTCGGGAATCCTGAGCACCTTGGACGGACACGAGGCATGCCAGGCTCCGTTCCGTGGAAGGCTGGTTTTCCGGACGCAGGCGGTTACAAAAGCCAGGAGAGGAGGAAAAAAGTGGAGCAGACCCAAATTCAGAAGCTGCACGAAAGGGTTCAAGCGCTAGAGGAACGAGATGGCAATCGACATGCCGAAACTACCCCCGAAGCTACCCCGCCATCTCAGCGGAGAAGCAGCGTGGCTTCCACCGAGCTGCTTCAGCCGGAGCATGTCTTGACGGCTCCTGCTAGCTACCCCGTGGATGCTATCACGGAGTCTCAATATTGCCACCTTATGGCGCAATGGCAGAATTTCAAAGTCAAGGCGGCTGTTGGCTCTGTTTTACCTCCTGAACCCGGCGCAACCTACCACTGCCGGCAGATTCCAGAAGGATATGCTAGGATGATGGTGGATGAAATAACGGAGGGATTTGAGGACCTCCATCTTGACCACCCTACCGGTGAAGGGGAGACTCGACTGGGTTCTGCTCTGAAGACTCCATGCCTATGGCGGAAGGAGCTCATTAACCTTCCGAACTGGACGCCTCCGGCGAGTAAGGGCACTCCGCCTCCTCCTCCACCTCCTCCTCCGGCGAGTGATCAGGGCACTCAGCCTCCTTCTCCGGCGCGTGGCGGCACTCTGCCTCCTCCTCCGCCTCCTCCTCCGGCGAGTGATCAGGGCACTCAGCCTCCTTCTCCGGCGCGTGGTGGCACTCCGCCTCCTTCTCCGCCTACGCCGGCGCGCCAGAGCAGCCAGCCTCCTCCTTCTCCGCCTCGTCAGCAAGGGCGGAAGAGACCCACCGCCACTCCGGTTGCTCCGGCGCGTCGTAGTCCTTCTCCTCCGCCTCGTAAGGAAGGAAAGAAGACAGCCGCAGCTGCTCCGTCTGCTCTGCCGGTGTCTAGCAGTATAGCCAGAGGCGGGAGGCAATACAGATTCGGTCCTTCTCTGAAGACTCCAGAGAAGTTACCATACGAGAGGACCGAGGAGGAAACCACGAAGATCGTGCGAGCCGAAGTGACGAACTTCTTTGAAGGGGTGAAAGCAAAGAAACATCCACCTCCGGAGGAGAATGTAGATCCGGTGAAAGCGAAGCACACTCTGGCTGCCCTGACAAAACCACCAAAGTCTCCGCCGAAAGGCAACTATGAGCGCATTATTGGAAAGACATTTGCCGAAGCGGAGCGGTCGGGAAGTACTGTCAGTGATCAAAGGTTAAAAGAATGACGAGCTGGGAAAAAAATTGCCCAGCTCGGCGAACAAGCGAACCGATCGTGCCCCCCGCTCAAGGTGTCTAGCGACATCGTCGCTGCAGATCCAAGGATGGTGCCCGGTTATAGCAATCTTGGAGATTACCTACCCGACGATGTACATTATGAAATCTTGGAGGTGGACGAACACAAATACCATTACGGGAAGCCTCTCGTCAAAGATGAAAGATCTCTAACAACGATGATGCGAAGATTACATGATTGGTACATGAAAACCTGCAGAGAGTCTGGGGGAGGGATACTTTGACGCTGAGAGTTAAACCGGAGCATGACCTCGTTGGAATTGAACTGTTGAATGTTCCATTTGAGGAGTTCTTCCAGTTTTTCAATCAAAAGGCCCTCGATAAATCAACGATCACTTGCTACTGTCTGTAAGTAGTACTACTTCTGTCATTAAGTCTCTCTATATAGGTCAGCTCTTTCATTGCATGTATTTATAATTATCCTCACTATATTATGCAGATTGAAGATCGCCGAATTGAAGAAAAGACAAATCGGTGATATTGGGTTCATTAACACAAATCTCATAGATGCAACTCAGGTTAAATATCATGCCGAAAATACCGAGGCCAACTTGCTACGATCGTTGGTAATAAATGAAAACAAAGATATAATACTCTTTCCTTACAACTTCAAGTGAGTGTTACTGTCTTGTGCATATTCGGTTTCCCTTACTAGTCCAGGTTATAGTAATGTAATTGATGACTTATGCATGCGTGCGCAGCTTCCACTATATTCTCCTAGAGATTAAGCTTGAGCAGGGAGTAGTAACCGTCTTAGACTCGAGACGAAAAGATCCCCAGGACTATGCAGACATGACTCAAATGCTCGAGAAGTAAGTTAAATCGATCATTATCCACCATATCAGCAACTTTGTTTATTTCCTGATATCAAGTAATTGTTTTCTTTGTTTGGCAGGGTTTGGAGGAAATTCACCAAAAAAGCTCCGGGACTGCCGAAGAAGCTGCAATTTAGCCACCCGAAAGTAAGTACTATAGTAGCATGTTCCGCGCATCTCCTAGTGATTCAAGCGCTAGTTTCATCAATACCATTTAGCATGCTTGCTTATCAGTTTGATTGACCTCTATTTCTTGTAAAGTGGTTGTGGAAGGAACCCGGGAATAATTACTGTGGATACTACATTTGCGAGTCCATCCGTTACACGACCTGTGAGCGGGGCTACTCTGACGAACAATATGAAGTGCGTAAGCAATAATATTCACAATTTCATTTTATTACCATCATTTGTGTGTCGAGTTTCATTTATTCATATATATATGTATTGACCTCCTTCTTCAAATTAGATCTTTCGGATGCGGGATGAACTCCTAGCACCAGATCGTATGCGAGCAATTCAAGAGGAATTGGCGGCATTCTTCCTTGACCACGTGATCGCTGAAAACGGAGAATACTATGTGGACCCTGTTTTCTTACAATTTAATTAGGAGATTATATTGTAAGAGATAATTATTGTATATATGTAGCCGGTAGTGTCGGATAGATATACGAGAACTTGTTGTTCGACCAATCTCTCGGAGAAGGAGAGGTGGTCGATATCACTTCTCTTTGTATGCATATGTTCATGACGATCTTCTGTTTCCTTCATTTGCTTACTAGCTAGCGTGTCTAGTCCTCTCCATACGTATATAGTACGTAGCGTCGACCAAGCACGGAGATAAGAGAGGACACTTCTCTCTATTAATTAGCTAGCTAACACAATATATGAAACACCTAAAATAACCCCCCAAAACCCCCAACCCCCCCCCCCCCCTCTTCAAAAAAAAAACAAAAACCCCAGCCACTGAAATGCTGACGCGTGGATGCCTATTGGTCCCGGTTAGTGCCACCAACCGGGATCAAAGGCCCTCCTGCCTGGGCTCGCCGCACCAGCCACGTGGAGGCCCATCTGTCCCGGTTCATGTAAGAACCGGGACTAAAGGGTTAGGGCATTAGTAACAACCCTTTAGTCCCGGTTCAAAAACCGGGACAAAAGGCCCTTACCAACCGGGACAATAGGCCCTTTTTCTACTAGTGTAGCGCGGCCGGCCTGACTGTGGCGATTTCGGTCTCCTGGTTCCCGGGTACTCGTAAGGCTCCCGGTTAATTACTCCTGCGGGTTGCTCCGCGGGATACCTCCCATTAAGCCGTGTGGTCGTCTTCGTCGTCTTCGCTTTGCGTTCTCCATGCATGATGATGGTGGTGTGTATGGGCGGCGGCACGTGTCCTCGTCGGTACACACGCCGCATGTAGCGTGGCCTTAGCAGTGGCCGCGCCCGCACTCGCCGTCGTGCCTCGTCGGTCTTGGCGGCGTTGGAGTAGTTGGTGTTGGGGTAGCATGGGTCGCGCTTGGCTTAGACTTCTCGACGACCAATTAGTTCATCGGGGTGTTCAAGGGGCTACGCCTTGCAGGAGTAATAGTTTGAAGAGACCGACGTCAGTGTAAAAACTGACGCGCGCTCACATTGGCGTGGCCAGGGTGGTTGGCACCTCGTCTCGGCTAGACGCCGAGTATTCGGCGGTCCGCCAAGACAAAGGAGGCCGCCTCACAAGGCCGTGGATAGGTGGCGTTGTAGAGGCCACGTCGCCTTGGGCTGGTGCTACGCCAAAGGGTGACCTGTACGCCGGCGACGCCGTGGACCTGTTCACCACGATGGGTGCAACTCTCGAAGGAGGGACCGGTCTTGTACTGCGTCGCTGCAAACTCCGGCTCGGTGAAGGATCTGTATGCCATTGACCTGTTCGTCGGGGACGCGTGCCTCGTGAAGGAGGAACCGGTCTTAGATACGTCATTGCGGATATTGGTTCCACCAAGGACCTGTACGCCGTGATGGGAAAGGCGAGTCTCGGGCTGCGCCGTCAGCGAGCTCCGGCTCCGCCGCACCGTCCCCTCCAAGAGTGTGACGCAAAACCTGTACACCGGTGTCTCCTTCGCCATAAACCTGTCCACCGTGGCCTTGTTCGTCGCAATCTGTGCGTCATGAAGGGAAAAGCGAGTCTCGGGCTGCGTCGTCAGCGAGCTCCGGTTCTGCCATGTCGTCTCCTCCAAGAGCATGATGCAAAACCTGTACGCCTGTGTATCCTTTGCCATGAACCTGTTCACAGTGGCCCTGTTCGTCGCGACCTGTACACCATGGGCTATTCGCCGAGCGCCATGAAGGCCGCCATGGTAGAGCGCCGGGGCTAGCGGTTGGGCTGCGTCGCTGGCGAGCTCCGGCAGCTCCCGAGTCATCTCCAGCCAAGAACATGACACCTGAAAATAAAAGGCTTGGCGTAGACGATCTCCGGCGGTGTCGGTGCAGTTTGCTGTTTCGGTGCAGTCATCTCCGGCGGCGGCGATGGGATCACACGAGCGTCATCTCCGGTGACCGGCACATACTCTCCGCGTAGCGCATGCAAGCTAGAGAGGAGACAGAAGAAAATAGATGTATTAGATCAAAATCTCACCCTTCGGGAACGTGAGCTTGGTGTCCATGTCGCTGGCGCCGGTGTTCTCGCCCGGCTGCGTTGGCCCGTCGATGCGATCTGGTCTTCTGCCGGCTGCGTGGCCGCGTAGATGTGTGATGGATGGGTGTGGGCGCTGGTGAATGGATGGATGTTGAAGGTGCGCGTGATGGATACTTGCGTACGTGAGTTATGCTGGATGAAGTGCAGCGTGATGGATGAGTACGATCTGTGTGGGCGCTCGCGAATGGATGGATGGGCAGCCTTGCGGCGTGGGTTCTCCCTCTCTGGCCGTGCGTGGATGTGCAGGGCGACGGCGTCTACGCGTGCCCGCTTCTCCGTGCCTCTCCCTCTTTATATAGGCAGCGGGAGGATGGATGGCGATGGCATTCGTGATCTTCGGCAGTAGTTACAACGGCGGATCTTATCCAGCCGGCTGGTTTGCTACGCGTGATCCCCGTACTGGTGCTGGTTGTGCTTATCTCCTCCTTGGGCTTCTTGACACCCACGCCTGCAAAACAAAGTACAGCTTACCCATATCTAGGTTTAAGTCGCCGGCAAGTGGGTCAATCCATTTGCCAAACGTGCGACTTTTACCCTGTCTCAAAAATTCATCAATTTCTATTTTCATTTTCAAGTGGTTGTACGGGTATTCGGGTATGTACGCGCTTGCCGGCCGGCATACAGGCATTTGTACGTAGCTGTACGAGCCAGTCGTGGCGGCCGCCGCGTACAGACAAAGAGGTGCACGTTGCTGCTATACCTGGCTTTCGATGCATGCTTGTAGTACGTACGCACTCCTTTTGCTTTTGCCATGCACCACGTACCAGGATAGGCATGCATGCATGCATGCTCTAGTCCCTTGTATGCACATATATTCTTCTTTGTATCCTGCACTCAAGGAGAATCATCTACAATAAAAGAAAGTTAATCACGCGTGGGTTAGACATGTAGAAGCGAAAAAAAAAGATATCAGGTACTACAAAACATATTTAACTTCTTTCATACAAAAACGCGTCGAACAGTGAGCTGTAAATTTTTTTTTAGAAAAGGAGGATGGCCCCCGGCCTCTGCATCTGGGCGATGCATGCGGCCACTTTATTAATTATTCTCATAAGACCTTACAAAGTCATACAACAGCAAGACTGAAGCCACCGTCTAAGCAACAACTGTCGCCACACTTATCCAATTGATGAAGGGGCGCTGATAGCCTGGACCTAATACCAAACAGACATCGCAGCCAAACCTAAACATCTAAGACCTGAGGTCCCAACCAGGACGTCTGCCTGGTATGGGGCACCTACCAGTCCGGCGCACTCCTCAACCAGGACGCTTGCCGGGTATGAGGCCGCCGCAGCCACCTGCCACGAGTCCATCTTCAGAGCTGTACTGTTACATCTACCGTGCCAGGTCTCACTGCCATCAACGCCACCACGACGCCAGACAACGTCGTCCTCCTACGCGAGTCCACCCTCCCACATCGAACTCCGAATCTGCACTGCGCCACGCCGTCAAGATCCGTCGCCATCAATGTATGGATGAAGCACCGCTCCACCAAAGAAGCCGTCCGCTGGTCCCGCGAAGCCGAGTGCACCTCCAAGAATGCCGCCCCAAGGGGGTTACGACATATGATTGCCGCCAACATCCGATCAACTGATCTAGGGTTTCCCCCGGAGGTATTGAGTGGAGTTGGGAGCTTCACCTCGATGATGCCTTCATGAAGAAAACGATGATAAGGGCATCATCATCACCGGCTCCGGCCATCGACCGAAGACCAGGTTTTCACCCGGATCCGTCGCAAGAAATCCACCCAACAACCTGTGCACCGTCTCGACCGCCTTCAAAGCCCCAGATCCAGGGAGGGGCAGCATTTAGGCCGTCGTCGACAACGAGGGAGGAGACACGCATAGACCGAGATGGCTCCCACCTCTCTCCTCTCCACCTCTGGCGACTACGATGGCGATTCTAGGGTTTAACCCTACGATCTCCTCCTGGCGAACCCAATGGATGGCCTCCTCCATTGGGACTTTTCCCCCGGCCTTAAGGTCGAGGCACAGGTGCGTGCACGGTTTGGATCTACGGTCCACTTCGTCCCCAACTCTGGCTCCAAGGAATTCTTCCTTGAAGTTTCCTTCTCCTCGGCCTCTTTTCCCCTTTCGGTGGATTCGGTTGGTTTGGCTCTTCAGTCTTGTATTGGAGGGCTTGGTGCGGGTTTCAATGTCGTTCGCTTGGGTGATCGTCATTTCCGGTTCTCTGTGGCATCAAATCGAGTGGGACATTTTATCTTTGGGCTACGGGACCGTATTTGGCCGGACTTTATTTGTCATTTTGATTTGCATCGTGGTATGGACAAGCGCCCCAGGATTCAATCATGACATACAGATTCTGAGTTGACTGGTTTGGCTTCTTCACCTGGCCCGGCGATCAAATCTAAATGGTTATCATCTCAACATGATAGGCCTATGGATCCTGCATCTATTCCAGTGTTTCAGAACTTGGGTTTGATCCCGCCGCCGACGGACTTGCATTCCGGCGAGCCCCCGACTGTGCTCTCTTTTGGTAGTTTTCGGGCTCCGGTTTCTCCGGATAATTTTCGGATTGGATCCTTATCTGTACCTATTTCCTCCGATATTCCGGCCAAGTTGCCCTCTTTCCGAGGTGAGTTGTTTGATCGGGGTTTATGGGAGTCCATTCCGGATGATACTCTTTATTCCATATTGGATGGATGGCAGGCTGGTTATGATAATGACAGTGTCAAGCAAATGGTACAAATCTCTTCAGTTCCCACCAAAGATTATATATACAAGCGGCTTAAGCATTGCTCTTTATGTGATCGGCTTGGTCATGTTGCTGACTGTTGCAATGGGTATTTTTATCAGACCTGTGGGGATGTTTCTGTGCATGGCTCCTGTGTTTCTACACGTAATAATCCCAATTACCAGATGCCATGCAAGGTGGGCCCGGACCCTCTAGGCCATCCATGCAATGCCTGCTCTGCAATTGATCACATGACCAGCCTTTGTCCTGGGCTTTGTCGTTGCACGTTATGCCACCGTCTGGGTCATGCGGCCCGTAAGCCCAGTTACCTCATTTGGTTTGGGCACCAAAATCTTTATCAGAAACAAAATCTGAGAGGATCCTGCCTCGGGGTGAGCTGGGGGCGTCTGTGTTTGGTAATTCTATGGTTGTTGGTATGGCCTGTGTTGCGAGGGATACGCGGGCCCGTTGGATTTGGAAACAGAAACAGAAAATCCCACGCTCCTCGGAAGTGGCCACCGCCCAACGCTTGACGATACGCCTCCCTGGTCAGGGTGTAGTCACTTCAGTCTGCCAAAAACCCCAATCGAGTCAGCCGGCGTCCTCGAGCTCACCACCCCAACCTTCATTGCCCCCGCTCCCACCGATTTCTTGCTGTCCGTCATCGGCGATTCCTCTTTCGGCGGATTCCACACCTCCGACAACTCTAGCTATGGCGAACTTTCCGGTGCGCCCGTTCGCCTTCGCTCCGGTTGGATCGACCTTCGACCGTGGCCTTGCTCATCGCGTTCAGCGCCATGTCATGGTGGTCGATGATCCGCCCCTCAACCATGACAGGTATGCCATTGTTACAGTCCATCCTCCTGTCCCTGATCATCAAAAGGAGCTTTGGTTGGCTGAGGTCTGTCGCATCATCACTGGGGATCTAGAGTATGATTTGGTGGATGATTTTATTTACCCGTTAGGAATTGGATGTGTGGTATTTGCGGATATGGAGAGTCGGGATGCTGCAATTAGGGAGGGACCTCACGCTCTGTCTGAGGATTCTACTTTTTCTTTAGTACCTCATGATGAAGGTCTCAATATGCGCATGCCTGCTTTTGAATATGAGGCTTGGGTTATGTTTCTAGCTTTCCCTATGGATTACCAGACTGAGCACTATATTCATAAGGCCGTTTCTAATTTTGGAAAACTCCTTGTGTGGCCACGTCCGGGTTTCAACAAAGCTAGAGTTCTGGTTAAGTGTCATATCAAAGATGTGGCTGAAGTGCCACACAGTCTGTTGGTTACCAGGGTTGGTTTGCTGCCAGGGCTTGCTCGATCCTGGTCTGTACCAGTGTATGTTCTGAATGGCAGGAATACTATTCCCAGTTTAGTTGGCAATGAAGATGCTCCTCCGCTTCTGAATGCATCACCCCACCCTTATGAGCTTGCCTACTACACCCTCATGCAGCAAGCAAGAATTGATGAGATGGCTGCCCAAGAGGCTCTGAATGAAGCGGCATGGAACGCCCCAGAACCGGCCCAGGTGCAATTTCAGGATAATGGTTGGCCTATGTGGCCTGTGGTTCCTCCGCCATACGCAGGGTTCAGTTTCAGAACGTTCTTCCAGTACGACGGACCGTCTCCGATGGATGGTGTGGATCCTAAAAACAATGTCCAGGACAACCTGTCGGATGTTTGGTCTTCTGACTTAGAGTTTCAAGCGGTGGAAGCATTGGCGGATGGTTTTGTGCTTGGGAATCCTACTGCACGACTTGCGTTCGTCAGAGCTGGAGGAAATTCAGCTAGTTTCTTTGTGGCTGTCGATCATGATTTGTTGCTCTGGATGGGAGGGATGCTCAAACGCATATATACGCCAGCCCTAACCTTTCAGACATCTGAGGCTGTTATGTTTCCCCTTAATCCTTTCAAGTTTATTCAGAACCAGTTGAATGTTGCTGTGTCTACCTGGCTGGAAGGCATAGTCCCAGAGCGTGATGTTCTGACAGAGGTGTTCAGTTCAATCTTTCAGATGGGGGCTGCCATCATCCCGTCGTCTTGGCTGCAAGAGGCCGCTGCATGCAGGTTTTCAGCGTCTGACACTGCTTGGGGGAGGGCGGCCCGCTCTTCTGGTCTTAAGGAGATCTCACGACTTGCCCCCCAAGATGTAGAGTTATTTCAGTGACCTTGTATGTTCAAGAAACGGCTCTTCAGGTGATTGCTTCTACTTCTCTTTATAATGCTTCCCAGTCCTGCAATGTGCTTGTGCCTCTTGACACAACCACTGTCAGAAGAAGCACTCGTTCTACTAAGTATGATGGTTTCAAGATCAACCACGTCTCTGACATCAAACGCTCTAAGTCACGGGTGAAACCACGCGAAACTTCTTTTATCACAGCTGTTTCTTTGGCTGCTGCCCCCGTGCAGGTTCGGTCTGATGATTGTCCCCCGCCTATGACGATTGAAGATCTTCAACAGATGGGCAAACGCTGCGGGATTGCGCAGGATGCTCTTTCTCCCGAGAAGCTGCTGGATGATCAGCGCTCGTCCACAGGAGCTGGAGACTGAACTTCTGCTTGTTCATGAATAAGTCATGGAATGTTTTGTCGTGGAACATCAGGGGCATCAACTCCGATGCTAAAACTCTGGCTCTCAGGAATGCTATCGATACTAGTGGGTGCTCTGTGATATGTATCCAGGAAACAAAGCGTGACTCTTTTGATCTGGCGTTTATTAAAACTTTCTGCCCTAAGCGGTTTGATAAATTTGTGTTTGCCCCATCTGTGGGTGCCTCTGGTGGTCTTATTATTATCTGGAATAGCTCCATGTTTGTGGGAACACCTTGGTATGTTGATTCGTTTGCTGTGGGTGTCTCTTTTGTTGCTACACAGTCCAGTGACTCGTGGAAATTGATCAATGTTTACGGTCCATGTTCTGGTCAGCGTCGGGTGGATTTTACTAATTGGTTATTTGACCTACATATACCTGATGATGAGAACTGGTTGATCCTCGGTGATTTCAATTTTATTCGTTCCACGAATAACAGAAACAAACCTGGGGTTGACGCTGCGGACATGTTGCTTTTTAATGAAATCATTAGAGCGCAGTCTCTGATGGAGTTACCTGTGAAGGGCCGAACATATACCTGGAGTAATATGCAAGATGACCCCTTACTTGAACAGCTTGACTGGTTCATTTCGTCCTCTTGCTGGACCACCTCGTTCCCAAACACAATGGTCTTGCCATTAGGAAAACCGGTGTCTGATCATATTCCCTGTGTGGTTACAATTGAGTCCTCTATCCCCAAGTCCAAACTTTTCCGTTTTGAGAATTTTTGGATTAACCATTCTGGGTTTATGGAGGTGGTTGCCGCCTCCTGGTCCAAGGCATGCCATGCCCCGAACGCTGCCGCCCGCATTTGTAAAAAGCTGAAAACTCTGAGGTATGATCTCAAGAGATGGAGCAGGGATATCTCAAAGCTGAAAATCATAATTCAAAACAGTAATGAATCTTTAGCTACGATGGATAATCTCGAGGACAAAAGACCTCTATTTATCCAGGAATCAAACTTTCGGAAAATTCTGAAATCTCACTTGCAGACAATGTTACAGTTTCAGAATGAATACTGGAGGAAAAGATGCACGATCAGATACTTCAGATTTGCGGATGAAAATACCACGTCGGAAATCCTAGCTCCACCACTAGACAAGAATTTTGGATTTCCTCCATGTTTCCATGACCACCATTCTCGGACCTCTTCTATTCCTCTCCCCGACTCATTTCCAGCTCTTTATCATCTGAAACATCATATGCACTCGTATTTTCCACCTTCTCCTGTCAAAATATTTGGGCAAGCCAAAAGGAAGAGGAAGGAGTGCCTAAGATCGATAGGAATATGAGGCATCTGGAAAACACAAAGCAAATTTCTACCTCTGACACAGGAGGAGAAATTGAGCTCTAGACTTTCCTCTATGATCCTCTTCCCAATGCTCTTAGAGTCTCACTCTTCCTCTTCTCGGTGCACTCTTGAGCCCTTGAACTACACACCTTTAAAAATAGAGCTCATACTATTAAACAATTTTCTGAAGTAGGACTCTATTGTATTACTCTATGATGCATAAATACTCTGTCAGTAAAGCAACTAAATCAATGCACGTACTGCATGGTGCACCATATAGCATTGGAGTCAATGATAGCATGGACACATAACACTCAATGTAAAAATAGTCTACCCCGGGTGGTGTAAAAATAGTCTACACTCGGTGAATCATTCTGCTACTTTTTCTTACACTTCTATTGTAACGATCGTTTGTCAACGTGTTCTTGCTATTTCACTGAGTAATGTGAAAGTTCGGGCCAACAAAAGACTCAACGCCAAGTCAAGTCACATCACACAGTTAACTGATATTGATAAATTCCTATTGAAATTAAATAAGCAAAGCATGTGCCATGTTTACTCCAAGGAACAATAGTTCCAACAAGAAATCAAATCTTGACAAGCAAATCAACACATCTATTTCTGTTAGAGCATGCTTAATCTAGGGGGCGTGGGAGGCATTAGGAAAACACAAAACAATCTTGGCCCCCTAAATTTAGAGGCCAGGAAGTCTAGGCTTTCCTCCATGTTCTCATGCCCATTGCTTGAAAAAGGAACCTAAGTTATCACAAAACCAGTGAAAGGAACAAAGCAATACAAGTAAAATAGAAGCACAACCAGCAACTAAAATTGAAGCCACGAAGATGTATCTTCTCACTCCGTTCACAACATTTTATGCACCTAAGGGAGAGGAAGGAACACCTAATAACAACAGGCATGGGAGGTATCGGGCAAATTCCAAAACAAATATTGGACCCTAGTTGGATAGGGACACACTAGTTTAGGCATTCCTCCATGTGCCCATGCCCAATGCTCTTAGATGCTCATTTCTTCCTCTTCCTGATTTGCCATCACTCCCCCCATCATCTAAATCCAAGTGCACACATTTGTTAAAATAATTACACAAGCAAATAGGAAAAAGGAAGGAATACCTAAGAACAATAGGCATGGGAGGCATCAGGAAAACACAAAACAATCTTTGCTCCTAAATTAAGTGGCCAAGAAATCTAGGCTTTCCTCCATGTTCCCATGCCCACCGCTCTGAGATACTCATGGCTTCCTTTTCCCTATTCTCTCTCAAGGCCTCATGATTTAAGCTTTACAATTTACTAAGCTTTCATCATGGAAACACTTCCTCATGAGGTTAAAGGAAGGGGATGGAGAGCCAAAGAACAATTGGAATGGGAAGGCAAGGGGAAACACTGACAAAGATATCAACCTCTATTTCGAGAGTTTCCTCTTCCAAGCTCATATTGAAGGAGTATTACACAGGAAGAAGCTTGAACTTGTGAGGTATATATCGGCCTCTTATGAAGTGCTCTAGAGTGTAAACTGTGCTCAACCTTGTAAGGGGAATGCTGAAATCAATGAAAACACATACATATCTTCATGGTGCACCATAGTGTATCGTTGAATGACACTGGACCATGTAACATTTATTGCTAATATGGGCACATGGTGGGAGGATTTTCGGAGATCTTTTTATCATGCATAGTTTAAGTGAAAACGATTTTTCCTTGACCCAGAACTTGCATTTACAACAAGTTGGAAGGTAATATATCATACGGTCCTTCAGTATATTTTCCGAGAGCAAGGTGGACGAAGAAAGAATAATCCATGTGATGGAAGATCACCAGAATCAAGCAAATAAATGTCAAAATTACAGACCACTCTGGAATGCCTTGGACTAGGCACTAGTACAGGACCCCCAATTATCAGCGCGCGTAATTGCTTTCTAGCATTGTTTGGTCGGCGTACTGCTAGTAGGACGTCGCTGGTAAGAGGATACTAGTGGAGCACATGTCGATCACTGCTGGTAAGGTAGAAACTAGCAGCATTCGACGGGCGCATGCCGCTATGAGGTTCCGATCTAGCAGCGTTCGTTTTCCGCAGGGATGCGAAGGGACCATGGAAAACCGACATGACAACCTTACCTGGACGCATGACTATCCACTATGCCACACATCTCGCACAACCGACTAACTGGGCGTCCGCACAGCTGGCTAAACCGGTGTCCGCACAACTAGCTGAACGGGCGGCGCACAACTAACTAGATGTAGAGCCGGCGCACAACTGATTGGATGCAAAGCCGGAGCAAGAAGTGCTCACTCCACACACGTGCCCGCGTGGGGATAACGATATATGCGAAAACAAGCCCCAGGCACCAGTCGGTGACGCGACCGCAACGAACCCCCACCCATTGCGTCTAGACCAGCCTAGCGCAAGGCGTATACGCCGTGAGGTGGGCATAGGCATGGCTTCACACGCAAGAAAGCGCGCGGTCCCTCACCCGCGGGCACGACGGGAACCGCCCAATGGTGGCGGCCCCGAGCGCACTGGATGGTCCACCCGTCATGGACCGCCCAGCCGCATCGCCTGGGTCCGTGCCGTTTGGGCGGATCAGACGGCTCGGAGCACCCCCCAAGTATCCCCCAAGGCATGCCGCCGAGCAATGGACTGCTCGGACGTGCTCTTCGCCCGCCGAGAGCCTATGAAGGCGGGTACACCAGCATCCTTTAAAGGAGTATACTAATTAAAAGTACATTACGGGCCAACAGTAAAAAAGAGAAATAGACTAGAAAATCCTACAAAAAATCAGTAACATCTGACAGTCTATTTGATAAATCACTAAATCACGACCAATTGCTCTTACTAATAGAAATAGAAATTTGAGCCAATTACCCACCTTTGCATGTAACATAAAACCTTTTCGTTTTTCTCTTCCCATGACAACTACTTTAATAAATAAATAAAAATCTAGCAAAAACCTTAACTATATACTCACTCCGTCCCAAAATTCTTATCTTAGATTTGTCTACATATGGATGTATCTAACGCTAAAACGTGACTTGATACATCCGTATTTAGACAAATCTAAGATAAAAATTTTGGGACGGAGGGAGTATAAAAAATACCGTGCCACTACTAAAATAAAAATAAAAGTTTCCGCTTCCTTCTTGATGTGGCTCTGTGATCTGCAGATGACGCCCTTATGATGTATTTAATGCACACAACCACCAACCTCTCCTGATTCTCTACTTCCGACCCCATCACATGCTAGCTTCGTCGATCTTCGGGAACTGTGAGGAGTTTTAATTTGAAAAGTTGTGACAAACTTTTTTTTTCTGTTTCTCTCAAATAAAATAATATTTGAACTTGAAACTTTGCAGATCAACATCACACTAGTACTACCATGTGTACAAATCTTCTCAGAATTTGGAGGAACAGAAGTATTTTAAAATGATGGAACTTATTTAAAATTTGAATTTTGACAAATTTATGTTTCATAAAAAGACGAAAACATTTTATGCACAAGAGTGACACTTGTGTATCATTGACCTGCAAAGTTTCAAAGTCAAGTATTCTCTTATTTGAAAGAAACAAGAAAGATATATTTCTCTCTCTCTTGTTGGAACCGTGGCTATGCCTAGCTCTCCTCTCTCTCTCTCTCTTTCTCTAGCCTGAACCAGGAGAAGAAGGGACGAAGGAAGAAGACAGTGGACACGGGAGGGTTCTTTTCCGGCGCTCGAACGCCACTTCCACGAGCACGAACTCGTAAGCCTCAATGATTACACAGGGGCCGGGGGGAGACCTTATACACGCGCGTGCACGCGTGCCACGCCGCGCCTACGGCGCGCCTACTCGCCCCACTCCCCATGCTCCGCGCTCCACGGCTCCTGCACCCGCCACACACACACATGGCCGGTTGCGACCGGGTCCAGCGCCCAGCGCGGTCACCCTCACGCTCTCCTCGCTAACCACACAACGCGGCCACGCACACACGCGCTGACTCGCACACACACACACACACGCGCGTCACGGTTTATTGGCTAACATTCTCCCCCCGAACCGTGACCTACTGACGAGTTGGCTCGTCGTCGACGACGGCGCCATGGCCGCCGCTACGGCCTCCACCACGCTTCCCAGCAGCCACACCAAGGCTTGACACTGCCTCTATGTTCTTCCTCGACGATCGCACGCCGAGCTTCTTCTCCACCGGCCACGTCAAGCTCCTCGGCGATGCACGCCGAGCTCCTCCATGACGCCACGCCCTGCACGCCCCGGCTCGCGCACACGGTCACGCACTGACGTGATCGACACGGCCGACCTACGCTCCGCTGGACGTGTTCTCCCCCAGTGATCCGCACGCCCGTACGCGCGCCCGTGGTCCCGACGCGTCCAGTGCGCACCCATAACACGCACTAGTCGTGCCCGGCTCGCCGCCGCGGCTTATTACCTTGCACCGCTGCGGCCTCAACCGCAGCGCAGAACCTCCACGGTCATCGCGCCGAGCCGCCGCGGCCTCTGCGCTACCACGCAGGTCCTCCGCGACCTCCTCGTCTCCACGACCGCCGTGCTAGTCTCGAGCACGACATCACACCGCACGGCCGCGGACTCGCCGTGCGTCAAGGTCGCCATGCGCTCCCCGCGCACCATGGCCTCCATGACCGCCGCGGTCGCCGCGCGCCACGGCCGCCCCTCGAACCTTGTGGCTCTGTATACCAAATGTTGGAACCGTGGCTATGCCTAGCTCTCCTCTCTCTCTTTCTCTAGCCTGAACCAGGAGAAGAAGGGAGGAAGGAAGAAGACAGTGGACAAGGGAGGGTTCTTTTCCGGCGCTCGAACGCCACTTCCACGAGCACGAACTCGTAAGCCTCAACGATTACACAGGGGCCGGGGGGAGACCTTATACACGCGCGTTTACGCGTGCCACGCCGCGCCTACGGCGCGCCTACTCGCCCCACTCCCCATGCTCCGCGCTCCACGGCTCCTGCACCCGCCGCACACACACATGGCCGGATGCGACCGGGTCCAGCGCCCAGCACGGTCACCCTCGCGCTCTCCTCGCTAACAACACAACGCGGCCACGCCCACACGCGCTGACTCGCGCACACACACACACACACAGACACACCCACCCGCGCGCGCGTCACGGTTTATTGGCTAACATTCTCCCCCCTGAACCGTGACCTACTGACGAGTTGGCTCGCCGTCGACGGCGGCGCCATGGCCGCCGCTACGGCCTCCACCACGCTTCCCAGCAGCCACACCAAGGCTTGACGCTGCCTCTATGTTCTTCCTCGACGATCGCACGCTGAGCTTCTTCTCCACCGGCCACGTCGAGCTCCTCGGCGATGCACGCCGATCTCCTCCATGACGCCACGCCCTGCACGCCCCGGCTCGCGCACACGATCACGCAATGACGTGATCGACACGGCCGCCCTACGCTCCGCTGGACATGTTCTCCCCCAGTGATCCGCACGCCCGTACGCGCGCCCGTGGTCCCGACGCGCCCGACGCGTCCAGTGCGCACCCATAACACGCACTAGTCATGCCCGGCTCGCCGCCGCGGCTTATTACCTTGCACCGCTGCGGCCTCAACCGTAGCGCAGAACCTCCACGGTCATCGCGCCGAGCCGCCGCGGCCTCTGCGCTACCACGCAGGTCCTCCGCGACCTTCTCGTCTCCACGACCGCCATGCTAGTCTCGAGCACGACATCACACCGCACGGCCGCGGACTCGCCGTGCGTCAAGGTCGCCATGCGCTCCCCGCGCACCATGGCTTCCATGACCGCCGCGGTCGCCGCGCGCCACGGCCGCCCCTCGAACCTTGTGGCTCTGTATACCAAATGTTGGAACCGTGGCTATGCCTAGCTCTCCTCTCTCTCTTTCTCTAGCCTGAACCAGGAGAAGAAGGGAGGAAGGAAGAAGACAGTGGACACGGGAGGGTTCTTTTCCGGCGCTCGAACGCCACTTCCACGAGCACGAACTCGTAAGCCTCAACGATTACACAGGGGCCGGGGGGACCTTATACACGCGCGTGCACGCGTGCCACTCCGCGCCTACGGCGCGCCTACTCGCCCCACTCCCCATGCTCCGCGCTCCACGGCTCCTGCACCCGCCGCACACACATGGCCGGATGCGACCGGGTCCAGCGCCCAGCGCGGTCACCCTCGCGCTCTCCTCGCTAACCACACAACGCGGCCACGCACACACGCGCTGACTCGCACACACACACACACACACACGCGCGCGTGCGCGTCACGGTTTATTGGCTAACATTCTCCCCCCTGAACCTTGACCTACTGATGAGTTGGCTCTTCGTCGACGACGGCGCCATGGCCGCCGCTACGGCCTCCACCACGCTTCCCAGCAGCCACACCAAGGCTTGACGCTGCCTCTATGTTCTTCCTCGACGATCGCACGCCGAGCTTCTTCTCCACCGGCCACGTCGAGCTCCTCGGCGATGCACGCCGAGCTCCTCCATGATGCCACGCCCTGCATGCCCTGGCTCGCGCACACGATCACGCACTGACGTGATCGACACGGCCGCCCTACGCTCCGCTGGACGTGTTCTCCCCCAGTGATCCGCACGCCCGTACGCGCGCCCGACGCGTCCAGTGCGCACCCATAACACGCACTAGTCGTGCCCGGCTCGCCGCCGCGGCTTATTACCTTGCACCGCTGCGGCCTCAACCGCAACGCAGAACCTCCACGGTCATCGCGCCGAGCCGCCGCGGCCTCTGCGCTACCACGCAGGTCCTCCGCGACCTCCTCGTCTCCACGACCGCCGTGCTAGTCTCGAGCACGACATCACACCGCACGGCCGCGGACTCGCCGTGCGTCAAGGTCGCCATGCGCTCCCCGCGCACCATGGCCTCCATGACCGCCACGGTCGCCGCGCGCCACGGCCGCCCCTCGAACCTTGTGGCTCTGTATACCAAATGTTGGAACCGTGGCTATGCCTAGCTCTCCTCTCTCTCTTTCTCTAGCCCGAACCAGCAGAAGAAGGGAGGAAGGAAGAAGACAGTGGACACGGGAGGGTTCTTTTCCGGCGCTCGAACGCCACTTCCACGAGCACGAACTCGTAAGCCTCAATGATTACACAGGGGCCGGGGGGAGACCTTATACATGCGCCCGCACGCGTGCCACGCCGCGCCTACGGCACGCCTACTCGCCCCACTCCCCATGCTCCGCGCTCCACGGCTCCCGCACCCGCCGCGCACACACATGGCCGGATGCGACCGGGTCTAGCGCCCAGCGCGGTCACGCACGCACGCGCTGACTCCACACACACACACACACACACACGTCACGGTTTATTGGCTAACATCTCTCTCTCTCTAATATATATACTACTTTTTTGGTAGTGTGTATCATATTTTAAGTATGCTCATTTTTACGTACAAACATATACGTATTTCACTAATATAATAAAAACCATGGGCCAACTTGTAATTTTTTCATGTAACTCACTTTGGAGTATCTTATATATAGTATATGAATATACTTAAAACTATAAAGTAGAATATATACTACCACATGATAGTATATGAGACATGTGGGGTAACTACCCCAGGTGGTAGGATGGATTTTTCCTATATAGTGTTGTCCAAATAACTATCGTAGTAATATTTTATTTTCTTCTGAACTACTATGGGTATCTAATACCCGTATTTTTGTTTCCTAACTATCTATTACGGGTATCTAATATTTACTAATAAAATTATGTGCATACGCGGGTATATATACCCAGTAAATTATTCTCTGAACTATTACGTTCTATTTATTTAACTATTTAATATGAGTATCTAATACCTATTAACAAAATTATGTACATATCGGGTACGTATATACCCAATAATTTATGTAAATATATGGGTATTTAATACCTACTAACGATACCACACAAAAATACCTACTAACGATATTATGTACAAATACGGGTATCTAATACCTACTCATGTAATTATGTACACATGCGGGTACGTATATACCCAATAATTTATTTTTATAACTATTTACGTTTTATTTTATTTTTCTACCTATCTAATACGGGTATGCAATACCTACTACCAAAATTATGTGCATCCTCAGGGTGTGTATATATCCAATGAAATCTTGCGTCATACGTACCCATTCCTAATTTGATCTGTTATACAAAGACATAATACATGCTATATAAGAAAGTAATAAATATCGACTTACTACCCTGCCTTTTTATCACGCGACATGCATGCATAGGATGGTCCACGAATTAAAGTCTGCCAAATTAACTAGCAATTGATGCATTTCTATTGGTTTCCAAATCAATCGCTGAACACGATCCAACGATGAAGAGGCAAGGTGCCCAGGCACCTAGGTGTCCCAAACTGGAGTCCTATATATATATATATATATATATATATATATATATATATATATATATATATATATATATATATATATATATATATATATATATATATATATATATAAACTTTGCAGGTCAATGATAAACAAGTGTCACTCTTGTGCATATAATTTTGCCATCTTTTTATGAAACATAAATTTGTCAAAATTCAAATTTTAAATAAGTTCCATCATTTTCAAATATTTCTGTTGCTCCAAAATTCCGAAAAGATTTTTGCACGTGGTAGTACTAGTGTGATGTTGATCTGCAAAGTTTCAAGTTCAAATGTTTTTTTATTTGGGAGAAAAAAAAAGAAGTTTGTCACAACTTTCCCAGATTAAAACCCGTCGCACTTCCGGAAGATCGACAAAGACAGCATGTGATCGGGTGGGAATTAGAGAATGAGGAGTGGTTGGTGGTTGTGTGCATTAAAGACATCATAAGGGCATCATCTACAGATCATAGAGCAACATCAAAAAGGTTGCGGAAATTTCTATTTTATTTTAACAATGGCAGGGTATCTTTCTATAGGTAAGGTTTTTGGTAGGTTTTTAATTTTTTTTAAAGTTGTTGTCACGGGAAGAGAAAAATGAAAAGGTTTTATGTTACATAATGGCAAATGTGCGTAATTGGCCCAATTTTCTATTTTATTAGTAAGAACAGTTGGATTGTGATTTACTGATGTATCAAATAGATGGTTAGATGTTACTGATTTTTTAAAGGCTTTTCTAGTTTATTTCTCTTTTTTATGGTTGGCCCGTAATGTACATCTAATTATTATTATTATACACCTATAAAGGAAGTTGGAGTACCCGCCTCCATGGGCTCACCACGGGCAAACAACGCGTCTGTTGCTCGGTGGCGTGCCACGGAGGCTACTTGGGGGGGGGGGGGGGGGGGGGGGGGGTGCTCCAAACCGGCTGATCTGCTCGGACGCCTTCGACCCAGGCAACGCAGTTGGGCGGTCCATGACGAGTGGAACGTCCAGCTCGCCCAGGGCCACTATCATTGGGCAATTTCCATTGTGCACGCGGGTGAGGGACCGCAAGCTTTCTTTCAAACGAAGCCATGCTTGTGCCCGCCTGGCAGCGTGTACGCCCCGTGCTGGGCTGGTCCAGCTGCAACTGGTGGGGGTTCGTTGCGGTCGTATTGCCAACTGCCGCCTGAGGCTTATTTTGGCATATATCATTGTGCCGGCCAGTTGTGTACTGCTTGCGCCGGCTTTACGTCGAGGCAGTTGTGTGTCGGCTCTACGTCCAGTCAGCTGTGCGCCACCCGTTCAGCCGGCCATGCAGACGCCGGTTCAGCCGGCTATGTGGACGCCCAGTCAGTCGGTTGTGCGAGATGTGTGGCATAGTGGAAAGTTATGCGTCCGGATACGGATATCATGTCGGTTTGCCATGGGCCCTTCGCATACTCTGCGGCGGTATATATGAGTATATATGCGTGTCGTCATCCCTCGTCCACCACAGTGCTCTCTTTGTCTTGCTACTGGGCTTCTTCTGATTTTCTCACATCTGGTGCTTTATTTGTCGTCCTCGGTGGTCGCTGTCATGTTTATTCGTCGTGCCAATTGAGGTTTACATTTGTTTGCCTCTTGGCTGGGATGTCTCTTTTCTTCTCACTAATTGCAGGTTTGTCCTTCGTTCATGTTCATGTACGAAGGCCGTCCATGAGGCAGCTATGGAGGCCATGGAGCTCCTTCCCATGGGACTGACGAGCACGAGCTGACGATGGAGGATGCGGGCATCGAGGAGTGCGAGGCATGGGAGTTGTGTAACTCACAAGGACGAAGAGCTGTGGTGGGTTATCGAGGATACCGTGGAGTACCATCGCGGGTATCACACCACCGCTGCCTCGACCGTGATGGTGACGGCGACGAGTTCAGTCTCGGGGCATGGGACCGACGCCGATGAGGAGGCGTCGATGCGAGTTGTCAACGTTTCATAGGAAAGCGGACAGTCCATAGGGTGTCGCGCCTGTTGACGTATAATGTGCTGCCTAGTCTCTTCCATCATATCGGTCTTTTGGTAGCATTGGCTAGAGCATGCACTTCTACATGGTATCGGAGCCAAGAGGTCTTGAATTCAAAACCCGGCTGGCGCAATTAAATTGCAGCCCACTTTCGGTCCACGTTTAGGCCTGAGGGAGCCACACTTGAGGGAAATTGTTGACGTATAATGTGTTGTCTAGTCACTTCTACAGCGCCGGCTGCTATGGTTTGGCCACAGTCATGGGTGGAGCCAAGAGTTTTTTAGGAAGCCATCGTGTCAGCCGGATTGCAAAACTGGTAGATGGCATCGTGTGGCCTAAAGAACCATCTTCTTCTTTGTAACTTTCAGTCGTGTGCAAGCCATGCGATGTAATTGTTCGAGCAACATTTTGGTTGGATATTGTGCTCTTTGTAGGTTGTGTAGCATGAACAAGTTGGGCAGGTAGGCCAGAAAACGTCGGTCCGATCCCACGGATTGTTATCCGTTTTGTCCCGTGCCTTATCCATTCCATCTCGCTCTGCACGTCAAGCACATACCCATGAGGTGCTTGGCCTCCAAGGCGCTTGGTCTTTAAGGCACTTGCCCATCAAGGCATAACTAGCCCTCCACTTGGTGGGTGTGGGCCGCACCACTTGGGCCTACTTGGACGATGCGATCACTTTGGGTATTCATGGTTGTGCATGTGACACTTTTTTTGCCTTCTCACATATGCTTCCGTTTTGAGGTTTATAGCACGGGGGTCTCTTGCATGATGACTGTCTGGTCGGTGCAGGGTTGTTTGGCATGCGTGTTCCTTACCTGTCGGCTCCTCTATAACTTGTTGTGGGGGCCACTCAGGGGACTCTGCGAGCCTTCCGACCTGCCCGGCCGAACCGCACTCCCATAGCCGGCTGGGCGGCCATCCGGATGGTCTCCCGGGTACATGTACCCGGGCGAGGTAGACGACCGTGATCAACTAGCGAGTACCCGGGGAACATCGGCCAACCAAGCAGCCATGGAGAGGGTTGACCAGGATTCATATGGATAGAGAATAGATTTTGCAGTGTTTTCCCCTTGGGATGATGCGCCGTGCATGGTTCATCCGAGCTGTTGCGGTCGGTTCGCTCGTAAATCTATTGCGGTGGTGAGGAAATGTAACATGGTCATTTTCTGGGTGCTGTTGCGCATTGTTGGGCTCATTCTATAGTGTTTATGATCCGTACAAGCACTGACGTATATGGAGCATCCAGCTTGTGGGACTTCGAAATAGAGTAGGCGTTTCATGCGATAAAATTTGCATACACTAAAACTTCAGGCGCATAGACTGGCGCATTCGACCAAACCCCAGTTGGTTATGAATGCTGGTTGGTTCTTCGTCTGGGGTCAGGTACTTTAATTCTTTGTGTTCCGGGAAAAATGAAATGCATAGGGAACCATCGTTTTTTTGCTCTCTGATTTACGGACTCGCAAGGGGCTGAGGGCCAACCTTAGTTGACTGACAATGACAAAGGCTTGCGAAACAAAGTGATTAGAGGGCCGGGTGGCTAGGGCGTGGTCGAGCGAAGGCCTTTAAAGCTGCGCGATTTCCCAAGCACCACCGGTAGACTCACCTTTTGACCAGGCACTTCTACAATTGCCTTTTAATTGGTGTCGACATTGGCCTATAAACGCAGCATCCGGTGGGGACTGTTCGATCCATTCTCTGCCTCTTCGTCGATGGCATACCCTTTGGAACAGCCCCCAGTTCATCCTCTCCCGGGCTCATGGACAGAGATGGAGCTGGCCATTGTGGAGGCTGCGCAGGTGCGCTTGTTCATGAGGGAGCCTGCCCAGGGGTTAGCGGAGCTGGAGGACAAGCATCACCATACCATAAGCGTGTTCATAGAGGAAGCTGGCCGTGCCCATGGGGATTCCTAGGGCCATGCCCGTGGCGTTGGCCATGGGCGTGTCTGTGACGGTGGTCGGGACGTTGATGGTGTCGGTGGGGTCGAAGTGGTGGTCGCAGTGGTCGTGGCCACTGTTATTCATCACCGCGGACGTGCTCACGGTTGTAATTAGTTTTAGATGTTCTATGAATGTGAATCGCAGCACGACAGATTTCCCGCTTGCTTTTATTGGAAAAGATCAAAGCTTTTGGATTTGTTGCCCGTGTTGATGTTTCACATTCAACAGCCATTGCCCAAGAACGATCTCAATGAGTGCCAAGTATAGCCGATGCTGCCGGACGTAGCAATGACGATCAAGCTGCCCGGAGACAGGATGGCCCGTGACGAGAAAGCGATTGCAGCTACGGAACCCACCTCGGGTTGCAGAGATTCCACAGTGAAGATGGGACAGGCGTTCCTTCGCGACGCCTTCCCGGATGACCCTTGTGGATAGCATGCGTGTGTTGGTGCTTGTGTTGGGGAAGTAGGAGGTTCCTTTGCCATCCAGTCTGCTACCGTTGCGGCCCCTGCCCAGATGTCGTGTTTTGGAATGCCTGACCGACATTTGGACACAACGTTCTGCCTCTCTGTCGTTTTGTTGTGCGCCGTGTTCTGCCTGTACCCTTTGATAATGTTCTTTCCCTTGATGAGTTGATTGTACACTCGGTTCTTTTTTGCTTGTCTTCTGTGTGGTTTGTGTCGGGGTGTAATACTTGGCTATTGAGTTGCTCTGGCCGGCCAAAGAAGCACATGGGCAACGATCAACCCATGCGTCGTCGAAATTTGGTTGTCTGGCTTTGTAGTTTATTCGAATGTTGGTGTTGGCCGTGTTGGATCATGCCGGGCACCTACTTCACGTTTGCATCCATGGGTGAGTAGCGGTCATGCTCCAGGTACTTTTCTCTTGTGTGTACCATAGTCTACCAGGGATACGTCCTATGGAATGGATGGACCCCATGCTGTCGTGATGATGGACAGGTGTGATGGCGCGGATGCGGCGTCCGTCATGACCAACTTAAAAATATAGATGGATCCTCACATGCTATGACATGCTAGATACGTGCCAGTGATGATGTTGATGAAATGGTGTGAGGCCGGCACGGACTGCCATTGCATGCCCGGCTAGCAAGGGCTGCCTAGACGGAAGGTTCAAGTAGCTAGGGCATCGTCGTACGATAGAGCGAAAGAGAGTTTGCCACGAATAACGAAAAGAGTCATTGACCATCTCATCCTACGCCAGGGCGGCGTGCATGATCCAATAGGCGACCACCTCTGCGTATGATCTAATACGCAGAGCCTCCTTTCCCTCATTGCAGAAAATGAACGCTGCTAGATCAGGACCTAACAGCAGTGTGCGCTCGTCGAATGCTGCTAGTTTCTACCTTACCAGCTGTGTTCGGCCCGAGTGCTGCTACTATCCTATTACTAGTGGCGTCCTACTAGCAGTGCGCCGGCCAAACTCTGCTAGTAGGCACTTACACACGCTGCTAATTAGGGGGGTCCTGTACTAGTGCCTAGTTCAAAGTATTCCATAGTGGTCTGTAATTGTGACATTTATTTGCTTGATTCTGGTAATATCCCATCACATGCATTATTATCTCTTCATCCACCTTGCCCTTGTAAAATATTCTGAAGAACCATATGGTTTATTACCTTCCCACTTGTTGTAAATGCAAGGTCGGGGTCAAGGAAAAATATTTTTCTCTTTAGCTATGCATGAGAAAAAGATCTCCCGAAATCCTCCATCCATGTGCCCATATTAGCAAATAGATATTACATGGCCCAGTGTAATTCACTGATACACCATGGTGCACCATGCAGATATGTGTGTGCTTTCATTGATTTCAGCATTCCGCTCACAAGGTTGAGCACAATTTACACTCTAGAGTACTTCATAAAAGCCTATATATACCTCACAAGTTCAAGGTTCTTTCTCTGTAATACTCCTTTAATGTGAGCTAGGAAGAGGAAGAAATAGTCAAAGAGCAGTGAGAATGGGAACACGGAGGAAACCCTGAGCTATCTGTCTGCGCCTCTGGAAATAGAGGTGGATATCTGCCTCGATGTTTCCCCTTGCCTCCCATTCCTATTGTCCTTAGGTTCTCCTTCCCCTTCCTTTTACCTCATGAGGAAGTGTTTCCATGATAGAAGCTTCATAAATTGTAAAGTTTAGGTCATGAGGCCTTTAGAGCGAGTAGGGAAAAGGAAGCCATGAGTATCTTAGAGCGGTGGGCATGGGAACATAGAGGAAAGCCTAGATTTCTTGGCCTCTTAATTTAGGGGCAAAGATTGTTTTGTGTTTTCCTGATGCCTCCCATGCCTATAGTTCTTAGGTATTCCTTCCTCTACCCTATGATCTGCAAAAATGTTGTGAACGGAGTGACAATATACCTCTTCGTGGCTTCAGTTTTAGTTTCTGTTTGGCAGCTGCAGCTCCTTCCCGAGTCCTCAGCTAGGACGTGTGCATTATCCTACTGTTCCTCCCAATTCTCCTGCCTCCCACGAGTGCATCGCGCTTCGCTCGACAAGATGTTCCATTGAAACGTTGCTTGTTGGACTGCTTCCTGAATAATCTCCATAAAGAGCAGAGAGCATCAGGAGATAAACACAACACATCTCCATCTCCTTCCTCACATACCACAAGTGCTGAGCCGCCGTCTGAACGAAGCTGGCCGTGCTGTCCGTCGTGCAACGGCAGCCCGGCGAGCGGTGTCTCCGTGACTCCGGCCGCATCCTTCGACCCTGCACGGGGGCGGTCTAGAGTTTTCTGGGCAGCGTCCGCGCGACCGCTCCCTCGACGTCCTTGACAACATCGTCTCCATCGACCGCTGCTTCCTCGACGTCTTCGTCGACATCGTCTCCGCGACCGCTGCTTCCTCTACGAGATCGTCTCCGACAAACTCCATCCACGAACACCAGTGCACTGACGTCTAGACTGTAAGTTGCATCTGGTCATTAGTAGAACTAGATAAATCTGTGCATGCTCTAGCCGATTCTATATCAGGTTGATCTAGTGTTTATAGACTGTTCTCTGTTCCTGCTGCTAGTGGATTCAGCGATGCCCTGTGTGTACGTTAGATTATGTATCTTCATGTTAATCCGCATGTGCTACTACTTTGTTGCCACTAGTATGGTAGACAGTTCTAGCACTTCACGAGATGTTTTTATTTGCATGCTTAGAATACATGGCTGGGTGCTATCACTCTGCTTATTTCTGAATCTGGGTTGCATGCATGCTTCTGAAGACAACCATTTGCATGTTTAACCTGCTCCAGTGCGTACTAATTAAAGGAATTAAATTGATGAAATATTATGTATTGTTTCTAACAGATACGTCCTATGGAATGGATGGACCCCATGATGCCTTTGTCGTGATGATGGACAGATGTGATGGCGCGTCCGTCATGACCAACTTAAAAATATAGATGGATCCTCACATGTTATGACATGCTAGATACGTGTCAGTGTTGATGTTGATGAAATGGTCTGAGGCCGGCACGGACTGCCATTGCATGCCCGGCTAGCAAGGGCTGCCCAGACGGAAGGTCCGGGTAGCTGAGGCATCGTCGTACGATAGAGCGAAAGAGAGCTTTGCCACGAATAACGAGAAGAGTCGTTGACCATCTCATCCTACGCCAGGCCGGAGTGCATGATCCAATAGGCGACCACCTCGGCGTATGATCTAATAAGCAGAATTTTTGTCCAAAAGGACCGGCTGCTGAGTCGAATTGACGAAAAAGACTACCTCCAAAAACAATTGACAAAAGAGACCGGCTCGGCCGTGGCGGCAGGCGCGCCAGCCGACACGTGGCACCTGCCGCCACGCGCTGAGGCGGCAGGACATGCCGCCACCGCAGCAGGCGTCAACCTTGGAATTACAGGAAACCAGGCAAGGCTAGCTGCTGCAACGGAACAGCATGTGTTTGATGGCCCTGCCGCCACACACCGTGGCGGCAGGTCTCGAGCAGCAGCGACTGGCTCTCTCGTTCTGCTCTTTGTTCTTCCTGTGATGTTAGCAAGTGTGAAATAGGCATGTTTGACTGAGATTTGAATCAATTTAAAGGTCGATTTTGAAGATGCTACCGTTGAGGAAAAGATAGATCAAGGTAAGATATATCCATTTTTGTGTTTTTCGCTCACATCCACGATGGTTTTGTACTGTATGATTAGCCTCTAACTTTGTATTCTCTGCTGTATTTGGCATTCGATAATTAATTTTGGGAGTGTTTTGGAGCATTTGGAAAGTACAAAACGTTCGTGTATGTAAGCGAAAAACATAAAAATGGATAGATCTTAACTTGATCAATCTTTTCTTCAACTGCAATATTTTTAAAATCGGCCTTCAAATTGATTTCAATCTTAGTCAAATGTGCCTATATTCACATTTGCTAACACAGTAAACCAGAGAACAGAACGAAACAGTCGTGCTGCTGCTGGAGACCTGCCGCCACGGAGTGTGGCGGCAGGGCCCACCAGCCCATCCAAAATTCGGTTGCGTCAGCTCGCCTCGCCTAGTATCCGGTAATTCCAGGGCTGCCGCCTGCTGTAGTGGCGGCAGGTCCTGCCGCCTCCGCCCGTGGCGGCAGGTGCCACGTGTCGGCTGGCGCGCCTGCCGCCGCGTCCGAGCCGGTCTCTTCTGTCAATTCTTTTCAGAGGTGGTCTTTTTTGTCAATTCGATTTGGCAGTTGGTCTTTTTGGACAAAAATTCCCTTTCCCTCATTGCAGAAATGAACGCTGCTAGATCAGGACCTAACAGCAACGTGCGCTCGTCGAATGCTGCTAGTTTCTACCTTACCAGCTGTGTTCATCCCGAGTGCTGCTAGTATCCTGTTACTATTGGCGTCCTACTAGCAGTGCGCCGGCCAAACGCTGCTAGTAGGCACTTACACACGCTGCTAATTAGGGGGGGGGTCCAGTACTAGTGCCTAGTTCAAAGTATTCAATAGTGGTCTGTAATTGTGACATTTATTTGCTTGATTCTGGTGATATCCCATCACATGCATTATTATCTCTTCGTCCACCTTGCTCTTGTAAAATATACTGAAGAACCATATGGTTTATTACCTTCCCACTTGTTGTAAATGCAAGGTCGGGGTCAAGGAATTTTTTTTCTCTTTAGCTATGCATGAGAAAAAGATCTCCCGAAATCCTCCCTCCATGTGCCCATATTAGCAAATAGATGTTACATGGCCCAGTGTCATTCAATGATACACCATGGTGCACCATGCAGATATGTGTGTGCTTTCATTGATTTCAGCATTCCGCTCACAAGGTTGAGCACAATTTACACTCTAGAGTACTTCATAAAAGCCTATATATACCTCACAAGTTCAAGGTTCTTTCTCTGTAATACTCTAATGTGAGCTAGAAAGAGGAAGAAATAGTCAAAGAGCAGTGAGAATGGGAGCACGGAGGAAACCCTGAGCTATCTGTCTGCGCCTCTGGAAATAGAGGTGGATATCTGCCTCGATGTTTCCCCTTGCCTCCCATTCCTATTGTCCTTAGGTTCTCCTTCCCCTTCCTTTTACCTCATGAGGAAGTGTTTCCATGATAGAAGCTTCATAAATTGTAAAGTTTAGGTCATGAGGCCTTTAGAGCGAGTAGGGAAAAGGAAGCCATGAGTATCTTAGAGCGGTGGGCATGGGAACATAGAGGAAAGCCTAGATTTCTTGGCCTCTTAATTTAGGGGCAAAGATTGTTTTGTGTTTTCCTGATGCCTCCCATGCCTATAGTTCTTAGGTATTCCTTCCTTTTCCTATTTGCTTGTACAATTTTTTTAACAAATGTGCACATTTGGATTTAGATGATGGGGAAGTGATGGCAAATCAGGAAGAGGAAGAAAATGAGCATCTAAGAGCATTGGGCATGGAAACATGGAGAGGAAGGCCTGAACTAGTGTGTCCCTGTCCAACTAGGGTCCAACATTTGTTTTGGAATTTTCCCAATGCCTCCCATGCCTATTGTTCTTAGGTGTTCCTTCCTCTACCCTATGATCTGCAAAAATGTTGTGAACGGAGTGACAATATACCTCTTCATGGCTTCTGTTTTAGTTTCTGGTTGTGCTTCTGCTTTACTTCTACTGCTTTGTTCCTTTCACTGTTTTTGTGATAACTTAGGTTCCTTTTCCAAGCAATGGGGATGAGAACATGGAGGAAGGCCTAGACTTTTCAGGGGCAAAGATTGTTTTGTGTTTTCCTAATGGATCACATGCCTCTAATTTAAGCACGTTCTAACATAAATATATGTGTTCCCGCGAAAAAAACATAAATAGATGTGTTGATTTGATTGTCAAGTTTTGATTTCTTGTTGGAACTATTGTTCCTTGGAGTAAACATGGCACATGCATTGCTTATTTATTTTCAATAGGAATTTATCAGTATCAGATGTGACTTGACTTGGCGTTGAGTCTTTTTTTGGCCGAATCTTTCGCATTACTCAATGAAATAGCAAGAAAGTTGATGAACGATCGCTACAACAACAGCGTACATAAAGTAGCAGAACGGTTCTTCGGATCAAACAATATGCAAGAAGACCAAAGAATGCCAGTTATGAACAGAAACGATCAGAATGAACCGCGCGCGTAGCAGCAACTAAATCTCTCAGATAGTAGCAAACATACACAGATATTTGGTGTAACCGAATATGATATTTTTCTCAACTCTGATCAGAACAAAATTGTGCCTTACATGGTCGTAACCAGCCTCTTCTAGAGGCAACCCAAACATAAGCTAACCAACAACGAAACACTCTCTTTCTCTCTTCTATCCAAACTAATCAAGATTTTTACTAATTAATGATTCGGCCACGTTGATTACATAGGATCCTCTTATCTTACCTAACAAAACTAGATAGACTAACGAATAATGTGACTAGTACTCCAAGCATGCGACCTTCTGGCTCCAAAAACTAAAGGACCCCAATAACGAACAGACGTCCGATCTGGGTAGCTCTCAGATCGAACGAAACTTCCCTTGCGAACCATCAAATTGATCGAATGAAAACATTTCATGTGGTAGCGACTCCAGATTGAACGAAAACTTTGCCTCTTGCACCTATCAGATCAAAGTCTTATGGATTAAACTCCGCATATTAAAAACACCAGGACCCGATAAACTTGACTGCACACATGAAACAATATGAATTGTGGATGGGGGATCGATACAACAAGCTCCAACCTGCAATGTATATGGATCAACCAATATGCAAGAAAATCAAAGAATACAACTTACGAAAGATTGAACCGTCCGCGTAGTAGCAACTAAATCTCTCAGATATTAGCAAACGAACACATATATTTGGCGCGCCCAAACATCTTATATTTTCCTAAACTCCGATCATAACAAAATTGTGCCTTACATGATCGTACCTAGCCTTTTTAGAGGCGACCGAAACATAAGCAAACCGACTACGAAACACTCTCTTTCTCTCTTCTATCCAAACCAATCAAGGTTTTACTAATTAATGATTCGGCCACGTTGATTACATAGGATCCTCTTATCTTACCTAACAAAAATAGATAGACTAACGAATAATGTGACTAGTACTCCATGCAGGCGACCTTCTGACTCCAAAAAAACTAAAGGAGCCAAACAACGAACGGACATTCGATCTGGGTGGCTCTCAGATCGAAAGAAACGTTCCCTGCAAACCATCAAATTAATCGAACGAAAACGTTCGATGTGGTAGCGACTCCAGATCGAACGAAAACTTATCATCTTGCACCGATCGGATCAAAGCCTTATGGATTAAACTCCAAGCATTAAAAACACATGGACCCGATAAACTTGACTGCACACATGAAGCAATATGAATTGGTACATAACCAATTTGATCTCTTCTTTCTTTGGTTCTATTGATGGGGGCCCGATACAAAAAGCGCCAACCTGCAACGTATATGGAATAGTATGGTCTATGGTCATATCACTGTGCTTGTTTGTGATTAGAATGAAAATCCATGAGATGTTAGTTGGAGGTTACTTGTTGAAAGAACATGTGGTGCCCCCATGTTTGGTTTTGGTAATTGACGACAATCTCTATGGACTAATGGTTGCCTTGAGTTATATTTGAAGGTTTTGTCCATAGGCTTTTCTTGGAGTACATGTGTTGGTTTCAAGGAGAGTTTGTGTTGACCAAGGTGCTATTAAGGAATTATCCAAAGATTGGTCATGTGAGAGTTGAGCTTATTGCAAGCATGTCTTGAAGAAGAAGATTGTGTGATCATTCATGTTTACCTTCAAGACATCATCCAAATGAAGAGAGTTGGAAAGATTCTAGGTTGATCAAGACTAAGTCAAGAGTGAATCAAGTTGATCAACTCACAAAGCGTAGAAGATGTACCGAGAGAGATCAAGTGATCCCATGGTATGGTAAGCATTGTCCATTGTGCTTTGTGTACTAACCCATGGTCTATGTGAGAGTTCTATGTGGGGTTAGGTACATGTTCATGGGCTCGCGTCAAGAGGAATATATCACTCAACCCATGGAGAACATGACATCAAGTGGTGATCGTCATCAAGATTGCCGTGTGCAAGTTCAAGTGGAGCATCACGAAGAGATCAAGTGCTTGAAGCTTGCTGTCCATTGTGGTGACAATGGACTTGTGAAGATGTGCCGAAGAGTGGCTCACCCATAGTGGACTATGGGGGAGTAATCATCTAGTCTTCATCGAGCCAACGCAATCAAGAAAGGTGGTCCAACTTGAGGGTGTCAAGATCGTCATCATCTAGCTCAAGTGGACCATGTGCAAGGCAAAGGTTTGCCCTTGATAGGTTCTCTATTTTACCGGTCTCATGGTGTGGGGAGACCGGGTTATAGGATCGATAACCGTACTATCAAGGGGGGCTCTCAAGTGAGTAGCTTGATCGTATCGTTCGTCGAGAGCTCAAACCATTGCATCCTTTCATCATGTTTCTTGGTTCTTGTTTGGTTCTCTTTGTGAGTCTTAGATCTTATGGTCATCTTGATGACAAGCTTGAGTTCATCGAAAACGGAGTTTGCATGCGTCTTCTATGATGTTTTCGATGTTGGAGGTTTTACCGGTCTTATCCGAGGAAGGGTTCTCACCTTTTCTTTTGGGACTTTTCTAATTTGCTTCTTATTGGTATTTCTATCAAGATTGTGTTAGCCCTTGTCGCTAGCTTTCCAACAAACTTGGTTTCGTCGAATTCGAGTCCGTTTGCAAAAGTTGTGTCAGTTTTGGTGTCCTTTAAAGGGGCTGCTGCGGATGTATTTTTTTAGTACCGCTTTTGGGAGCGGTACTACCGCTTAGCGCGGTACTACCGCGGCTCCTGAGCGGTAGTACCGCTCCAGAGCTGTACTACCGCGGCGCCTGAGCGGTAGTACCGCTCCGGACCAAAATCTCGTGTTTTGCTCAGCGGAAGTAGGCACGGAAGTATTTTTTTTGTACCGCTCGCAAGCATTAGTACATCTACCACTTGCGGTAGTACCGTGAGGTCGAGCGGTAGTACCGTGGGGACGAGCGGTAGTACCGCCCCGGCGGTTCTACTGGCCTTTGCCTCCTCGCTGTTGTTTTTCAAAGGGGTAATACCGCCCTAGCGGTAGTACCGCTCCTTGGAGCGGTAGTACCGCTCTGTGCGGGCTGTGAGCATAACGGTTGGATTTTTCCCCACCTATAAAAGGAGGTCTTCTTCCCCATTGAACCTTATCCTTTGAGCTCGTGTTTTCCCCCCATTGTTGACCTTCTTCGAGCTTGCTAACTCTCAATCCCTCCATGGATTCTTGCTAGTTTTTGAGGGAAAAGAGAGAGGAGATCTAGATCCACATTACCACCAATCACTTTCTCCTCTATGTGAGGGGAACCCCTTGGATCTAGATCTTGGAGTTCTTGGTGTTCTCCTTCTTGTTCTTCCTCTCATTTTCCTCCCTAGCATTAGTTGCTTCGGTGGGATTTGAGAGAGAAGGACTTGGGCACTCCGTGTGCCCTTGCCATTGCATTTGGTGCATCGGTTTGAGTTCTCCACGGTGATACGTGGAAGTTACAAGTTGAGAAGCTTATTACTCTTGGGTGCTTGGTACCCTTGAGCTTGTTCCTCTTGGGTGCTTGGGCGCCCTAGACGGTTGGTGGTGTTCGGAGCTCAATCATTGTGGTGTAAAGCTCCGGGCAAGCGTCGGGGTCTCCAATTAGGTTGTGGAGATCGCCCCGAGCAATTTGACGGGTTCCGGTGACCGCCCCCAAAGGTTGCCAAAGTGTACGGGTTCGGTGACCGCCCCCAAGGGTTGCCATTTGTACGGGTTCGGTGACCGCCCTCAAGGGTCCCTTAGTGGAATCACGGCATCTTGCATTGTGCGAGGGCGTGAGGAGATTACGGTGGCCCTAGTGGCTTCTTGGGGAGCATTGTGCCTCCACACAGCTCCAAACGGAGATTAGCATCCGCAAGGGTGTGAACTTCGGGATACATCATTGTCTCCACGTGCCTCGGTTATCTCTTACCCGAGCCCTTTACTTATGCACTTTACTTTGTGATAGCCATATTGTTTCTTTTCATATATCTTGCTATCACCTAAGTAGTTTTTCTTGCTTAGCATAAGTTGTTGGTGCACATAGGTGAGCGTAGTTGTTGTAGGTTTTGTGCTTGACAAATTAACCGCTAGGTTTATTCCGCATTTGTTCAAGCCTCAACCGTAATTATTTTAAAGTGCCTATTCACCCCCCTCTAGGCGACATCCACGATCTTTCAATTGGTATCAGAGCCAGGTTTCTCTTTATAGGGCTTAACCGCCTAGAGAGTAAGGATGTCAACTATGGGTTTAGGATTCTCTAACACTCTTAGTTTCGATGGCACAAATTTTGATGTTTGGGTAATTCGCATGCTTAATCTCTTTAGGGTCATGGACCCAAATTTAGAGCGAATTGTAGATATGGGTTTTTCTCCTCCAAAGGATCCACAAATATTAACTTTAGAGGATGAGAAAAACTCTTATCTCAATGCTCAAGCTTCTAATGTGCTTTTTGATGCTTTGAGCAATGTAGTTATATTTCAACTCATGCCTTTCCGGGATGCTCATGAGTTGTGGACAAAGCTTCAAGATAAATATGGCGTGTCCAAGTTTTGTGGGGATGATTGTTCTCCCTCCACCTCCGGTCGTGTTGTGTTCTCAACTTCTTCTACTTCACCTACATGTGGTTTGCCACAAGGTAATGACATGGTGAGTAGTGGTGTTCATTGCAATGATGATAGTGGGCTTAGTTTTGATAATCCTTCATCACTTTCTTGTTGTGATGCTTCATCTTTGGACTCTAGCACTTCGAGCACTCCAAATGTTTCAAATGCTTGTGTTGATAGTCCTTGCATATCATGTACAAATTGCTTGACTAAATCTCATGATGATATCCTTGCTATGTCTTGTTGGCATGATAAAAAATGCATGTATTTCCTCGAGTTGTTGTGCTAACAATGTAGAGGAAACCCAACACTCCATGGAACAAGATGTGGTCTTGAATGGTGCTTCAAGGGATCCCACATCATCATCTATTGCTTTTTGCCTTATGGCCAAGGCTTCAAAGGTATCTCCCACTTTGAATCCCAATATATCTTGTGATAATATTGATGATGGCAAGAGTGATGATGATGTCGATTATGATGAAGAGAATGATGATGTTGCCTCCTTAAAAGTTAAGGGGGAAATAATTTTTAAAGCTCTTCTTAAGAATAAAATTGCCCGTTCCAACTTCATGGAAATCATGTCTATTGCTATTGAGGGCAAGAAATATATTGATGAGTTGGAATCTCATCTTGAGGAGCATGAGGTCACCATTGATAAAATGGAAGGTCATGAGCGTGATTACGCTAATGAGATTGCGGACCTCTCTCAAGCTCTTGAACTTGAACAAACCACCAAGGAATCTCTTGAGGAGAATTTTGCTCTAGAGTTATATAGAGTGAAGGAATCTCATGATAGAGCTCTTGAGGTGGCCAATCTTTTTGAAACTAAAAATGCTAAGCTTGAAGTTGCTCGTGCTAGACTTCTTGAGGATTTTGAGCACCTCGAAAATGGCTCAAGGGTCATCAAGGGTGAGCTCATCAAACTCACCGAGTCTCATGCTCAACTTGAAGCTTCTTATTTAAAAGATCTTGCCAAGTTGCCTTCTCCTCTTGTTGTTAATGATGATGCTTGTGCTACTAACTCTATTTCTTGTGAAGCATCCATTTTAAAGGAGAACGTTGAGCTACGGGCTCAACTTGAGTTGCTATCTAGCAATTATGGGAAATTGGAAGAAAGCCATGAAAAGCTCTCAAGCTCTCATGATGATCTTCTAGTATCCCATAATGTTCTAAAGATAGCTCATGAGGCCATGATTGCTAAGGTAACATCTAGTGAGCCTCATGTGGACACTAGCACTACTTTTAGTCAAAATGCTATATTGCCTTGTGCTAGTCATCGCGATTCATCCATGCATAACGTTGGTACATCTTGTGATGAATTGCTTTTCTTGCCTTGTTGCTCTAACGATGAAGCTTATACTTCCTCTAGTGCTTGTGTTGAGACTAACCATGTAGAGGAAATCAAAGAGCTCAAGGCCCAAGTCACTTCTTTGAAGAAAGACTTGGAAAAGAGTCATGAAGGGAAATTTACACTCAACAACATCTTGAGAGTGCAAAAATCCCCCAATGACAAAGGTGGACTTGCATTCAACTCCAACAAGAAGAAGAAGTCAAAGATAAACAACAAGAAGGGCCAAAAACAAGTCAAGAATTCGGCCAAGATCATTTGCTTCAAGTGCAAAATTGAAGGGCATCATGTTAGATCTTGCCCTTTGAAGAAGTAGGCCATTAGTAACAAGCAACAAAAGAAGCGGCCACAAGTTCACTCTCATTCTCAACCTCAAGTTGAAGAAAGGCCTCTTCCCAAGAAACCTCAAGCTAATGCTTCTCAAGTTGAGAAATCAAGTGAGAAGATAGTGAAGAGTAGACGTTGCTACCTATGTCGTGAGAAAGGTCACCTTGCTTCCTCATGCACTAGTGGTAACTTATCCAACCCAATTATTATTGATGATATCTATTCTCTTGGGAAGGATAAGGTTGGTAATGTGTTTGCTAAACTTGTTGGTACTCAAAGTGGTGTCAAGAAAAGAACCATTTGGGTAGCCAAGCCTATTGTGACTAACGTCTTAGGACCCAACTTGGTTGGGGACCAACTAGCTCATACTTGATCAATAGGTGTTGATGGAGGACATTGGAGACTTGGCTACATTATGAAGAATTAAGGGGAGGGGACTTCATCACTCTTATTGTCTCAAGCCAAGTCAATTGAATCATCAAGCTTATATCTTATATCCAATGTGCCTCCTTGCGGTAACTTGTACTTAAATTGCTTACATTGAAAGTTACTTGCCCCCTTGCATGTTTTGGTTTTGTTCCTTGCATGTGTTTGTATATGATGTGTCTCCAAATTGCCTTTGTGTATGTTGGTTTGCACATCATGTACATGTGTGTCGTTCGTTGAGCCTTACTGCATCTTGGTTGTATCTTAGTTGGCTCTTGTGAAAGATTAATGGAATATCTCATTATGGGGGAGTGATGTGCTTTGTGCACTTCGCAATCTTATAAAGGTGGGTACATGGGGAATATCACTTAGTATTGATATTACAAGATTATCTAGTCGCTATGTGGTATGTCTTCTCATGAGAAATTCAAATTCTAAATAGTCCATTAATTATCTCTTGTTGGATCCTTTTAATTGCCTCTTGTCTATCTTTAATTGGTATCACATTATGGGGGAGTAATATGCTATGTTCATATTACAAGCCTAGAAAATGTGTACATTTGTGATATTGTCACCTAGAATTGATATTGTAAATTATCTTGTTCCTAGGTGGCATGTTAGCTCTACAAGTTGCAATTTTCTTATGTGTGGTGTGAAGATGATGTTTGATATCCTTGCTATCTACCAACGGGAATTATTTCCAAATACTTCTTGTCTTTTGACAATTGGTACACTTATGTGTGGTAGAAATTATTGATCATCTTTACATTGGCCTTTGCTTTTATTTGCCTTATATCTTGCCTAGGAATGTATCAACTCCCTTTGTCTTCCATACCACTTGTGGATCTTGTTTATTTCTTGATCTTGTCTAGTGTTTTCTAGATATAGTGAAAGTGGTGATCCCACCTTGTGCATTTTGAATTCAAATACAAATTCTCTATAATGCACTAGTCTTGGGGGAGCTATCCTATTTTCTATAAAACACTCATCTTGCGATCCTTATCAAGTGTGTGTTGGTGGAAGGCAAGCTGTTTTCGTTTTGGTACTTTGTGCCATCATGAAACTTTGTAGAGAGCTTGGTTTGGTTGGAACCATCCTCTCTTTTGGGAGTTTGATATCTTTATTTTGAGTGTATCAATGGATATCTCATTCCTTGATGTATCTTTTATGGATATCCTCCAAGTGATGTTTTATTCATTTGGTATCTTTTCTTCACTTGGTTTCTCTTTGTCATTTGGTATCGGTTCTTGAAGGTCTTGAGCATGCATATTTACTTCATGTAGTCTATGTGGCATGCCTTCTTTATTTGACCCAATATACAAGGAAACTCCACCAAGTCTCAAATTGGATGAGATGTGCATGAAATTCATTTCCTTCTCTATATGCACATATTTATGTGGAGTTTGTCCTATGTATATTGGTGTTTCTAACTCTTTGGTCCCAATGAGTTTGGGTACCATTTTGTTTGTGGTGTTGTTCTAGGAACAACTAGAGATGCATTGGATGCTCTGCTCATTCAAAAGGAAGGTGGTGTCACCATGTGCTTTTGGAGTCAAGCTAGGACGCTCAATGAACTACTATCGTTTACATTCAATTGGTATCTACTACATCCTTCCAATGCAATCTCGGTAACAAGTATATACTCATGCATACATTTTCTTCATACTACCTTGTGTAGGTTCCATCATGGCATGAATTTCTTGATTATTTCTTGTGTTACTTGTTTCCTTTCTCAAAAGCATCTCAACGATGATCTCATGTTGCTAGTTGTGATGTCTTTGATGGGTGTGTGGTAGGAATTCATTTATATACTATAAGACCATATCTAGCCATGTGCTATGCTTCCAAGCAAATATATTATTGGTATATGTATGACTTCCTCTTGGATATCTTGTTCCTTCGTGTTGTAACTATTTCGGGTGTACATCCTTATTTTAGATATATATCATCATGATCTCGTCTACCTACAACCTTATACACTTGAGAGAAATTACATCTCTAGATGATATCCTTTCTTTCACGTCCACCTTGTCTTTCTTGTTATTTCTTTGGTGGCTCCGTGAAAGCTTTTGCCTTGAGTGAGTGTCTTATCTCGTTGCATCTTGTTGCACTCTTTGTGTGGTGAAGATTATTTTCCTCATGCTTATCTCTACGAGGCTTTTGCCATCTTAATTGGTATCCCTCGTCTTGATGAGGCTTTCATCTTCTATCTTCACCATGGGTGGTCGCAAGCTTTGTTGCTAGTTCTCTTTTTAGTGAGCTTGTGAACCCATTTGCTAGTTGGGTGTGTGTGGGGAGGACATGTCATGCACCGTGTATCTCACTTATCCAAGACTATGTTGATGCTTATGCTCATCCTTACATTAGTCTTCTCAAGTGCATTGCCTTGACTCACACACATCATTTTGGTTGAGCCCATTCTTAAATTGCCTCTTTTACTTGTTGCTCAACCATGTGCTCAACCATGGAATAGTATGGTCTATGGTCATATCACTGTGCTTGTTTGTGATTAGAATGAAAATCCATGAGATGTTAGTTGGAGGTTACTTGTTGAAAGAACATGTGGTGCCCCCATGTTTGGTTTTGGTAATTGACGACAATCTCTATGGACTAATGGTTGCCTTGAGTTATATTTGAAGGTTTTGTCCATAGGCTTTTCTTGGAGTACATGTGTTGGTTTCAAGGAGAGTTTGTGTTGACCAAGGTGCTATTAAGGAATTATCCAAAGATTGGTCATGTGAGAGTTGAGCTTATTGCAAGCATGTCTTGAAGAAGAAGATTGTGTGATCATTCATGTTTACCTTCAAGACATCATCCAAATGAAGAGAGTTGGAAAGATTCTAGGTTGATCAAGACTAAGTCAAGAGTGAATCAAGTTGATCAACTCACAAAGCGTAGAAGATGTACCGAGAGGGATCAAGTGATCCCATGGTATGGTAAGCATTGTCCATTGTGCTTTGTGCACTAACCCATGGTCTATGTGAGAGTTCTATGTGGGGTTAGGTACATGTTCATGGGCTTGCGTCAAGAGGAATATATCACTCAACCCATGGAGAGGATGACATCAAGTGGTGATCGTCATCAAGATTGCCGTGTGCAAGTTCAAGTGGAGCATCACGAAGAGATCAAGTGCTTGAAGCTTGCCGTCCATTGTGGTGACAATGGACTTGTGAAGATGTGCCGAAGAGTGGCTCACCCATAGTGGACTATGGGGGAGTAATCATCTAGTCTTCATCGAGCCAACGCAATCAAGAAAAGTGGTCCAACTTGAGGGTGTCAAGATCGTCATCATCTAGCTCAAGTGGACCATGTGCAAGGCAAAGGTTTGCCCTTGATAGGTTTTCTATTTTACCGGTCTCATGGTGGTAGTTGGGAGACCGGGTTATAGGATCAATAACCGTACTATCAAGGGGGGCTCTCAAGTGAGTAGCTTGATCGTATTGTTCGTCGAGAGCTCAAACCATTGCATCCTTGCATCATGTTTCTTGGTTCTTGTTTGGTTCTCTTTGTGAGTCTTAGATCTTATGGTCATCTTGATGACAAGCTTGAGTTCATCGAAAACGGAGTTTGCATGCGTCTTCTATGATGTTTCCAATGTTGGAGGTTTTACCGGTCTTATCCGAGGAAGGGTTCTCACCATTTTCTTTTGGGACTTTTCTCATTTGCATCTTATTGGTATTTCTATCAAGATTGTGTTAGCCCTTGTCGCTCGCTTTCCAACAAACTTGGTTTCGTCGAATTCGGAGTCCGTTTGCAAAAGTTGTGTCAGCTTTGGTGTCCTTTAAAGGGGCTGCTGCGGATGTAATTTTTTAGTACCGCTCTTGGTAGCGGTACTACCGCTTAGTGCGGTACTACCGCGGCTCTTGAGCGGTAGTACCGCTCCAGAGCTGTACTACCGCGGCTCCTGAGCGGTAGTACCGCTCCGGACCAAAATTTCGTGTTTTGCTCAGCGGAAGTAGGCACGGAAGTATTTTTTTGTACCGCTCGCAAGCAGTAGTACCGCTACCACTTGCGGTAGTACCGTGAGGTCGAGCGGTAGTACCGTGGGGACGAGCGGTAGTACCGCTCCGGTGGTTCTACTGGCGTTTTGCCTCCTCGCTGTTGTTTTTCAAAGGGGTACTACCGCCCTAGCGGTAGTACCGCTCCTTGGAGCGGTAGTACCGCTCTGTGCGGGCTGTGAGCATAACGGTTGGATTTTTCCCCACCTATAAAAGGAGGTCTTCTTCCCCATTGAACCTTATCCTTTGAGCTCGTGTTCTTCCCCCATTGTTGACCTTCTTCGAGCTTGCTAACTCTCAATCCCTCCATGGATTCTTGCTAGTTTTTGAGGGAAAAGAGAGAGGAGATCTAGATCCACATTTCCACCAATCACTTTCTCCTCTATGTGAGGTGAACCCCTTGGATCTAGATCTTGGAGTTCTTGGTGTTCTCCTTCTTGTTCTTCCTCTCATTTTCCTCCCTAGCATTAGTAGCTTCGGTGGGATTTGAGAGAGAAGGACTTGGGCACGCCGTGTGCCCTTGCCATTGCATTTGGTGCATCGGTGTGAGTTCTCCACGGTGATACGTGGAAGTTACAAGTTGAGAAGCTTATTACTCTTGGGTGCTTGGTACCCTTGAGCTTGTTCCTCTTGGGTGCTTGGGCGCCCTAGACGGTTGGTGGTATTCGTATCTCAATCATTGTGGTGTAAAGCTCTGGGCAAGCGTTGGGGTCTCCAATTAGGTTGTGGAGATCGCCCCGAGCAATTTGACGGGTTCCGGTGACCGCCCCCAAGGGTTGCCAAAGTGTACGGGTTCGGTGACCGCCCCAAAGGGTTGCCATTTGTACGGGTTCGGTGACCGCCCTCAAGGGTCCCTTAGTGGAATCACGACATCTTGCATTGTGCGAGGGTGTGAGGAGATTACGGTGGCCCTAGTGGCTTCTTGGGTAGCATTGTGCCTCCACACCGCTCCAAACGGAGATTAGCATCCGCAAGGGTGTGAACTTCGGGATACATCGTCGTCTCCGCGTGCCTCGGTTATCTCTTACCCGAGCCCTTTACTTATGCACTTTACTTTGATATAGCCATATTGTTTCTTGTCATATATCTTGCTATCACCTAAGTAGTTTTTCTTGCTTAGCATAAGTTGTTGGTGCACATAGGTGAGCGTAGTTGTTGTAGGTTTTGTGCTTGACAAATTAACCGCTAGGTTTATTCCGCATTTGTTCAAGCCTCAACCGTAATTATTTTAAAGTGCCTATTCACCCCCCCTCTAGGCGACATCCACGATCTTTCACTTGTCAACCGGGTCGTGAAGTGCGATGCTTGTGGAAATTTTGTGCACATATGTGATGTGTCATGTTCTCCACTCTCCCTGCTCACTCCTAACAAGAATCCAATAGAGTGGTTCGCTTTCCTTTCCCTTCTTATAAATGAACCACCCGGGGTTAGACTATTTTACATTGAGTGTTATGTGTCCACGACATCATTGACTCCAATGCTATATGGTGCAACATGCATGCAGTAGGTGCTTTGATTTAGTTGCTTTACTGATAGAGTATATGTGCATCATAGAGCAATGCAGTAGAGGCCTACTTCAGAACATTGTTCAACAGTATGAGATTTCTATAGTTAAAGGTGTGTAGTTCAAGGGCGCAAGAACGAGCCGAGAAGAGGACATGAGAAACTCTCTAAGAGCATTGGGAATAGGATCATAGAGGAAAGTCTAGAGCTCGAGTTTTCCTTCAGTGTCAGAGGTACAAATTTGCTTTATGTTTTCCCGATGCCTCGTATTCCTATCGATCTTAGGCACTCCTTCCTCTTCCTTTTGGTTAGCCTAAATATTTTGACCAGAGAAGGTGGAAAGTACAAATGATAAAGCGATGGAAATGAGTCGGGGGGAGGAAGAAAAGACGGTCTGAGAGCCGGCCATGGTCATGGGAACATGGAGAAAATCCAAAATTCTTGCCCAATGGTGGAGCTAGGACTTCCGACGTGGGTATGCAGAGTTCAATTTTTATGCACAACGATGTAAGATATAAGAAATTCATAATAATGACAATGAAACTATACATTATTTTTTGTAGCAACAATGTCTCCAATAATTCAATTACATTGCAAGAACAAGGAGAATCATAATATAACTTTACGAGCCACGATTGCTGACGAGCCACGATGGCAGGTGGCAGGTGGCCGGTGGCAGCCTAATTGCTGACGAGCCTCGATGAACGATGTGGCGATTGCTTCCGATGGCCGATGCGGGCTAGCCATGATGCCCTAGTTTTACGATGCAGCAGTTCAATCAGCGGAATAGCACATCACCTTGGACGCGTTGGCTCCTAGTCTAAGCTGTCTCCATGGCTTCAATGTTGGGGAACGTAGTAATTTCAAAAAAATTCCTACGCACACGCAAGATCATGGTGATGCATAGCAACGAGAGGGGAGAGTGTTGTCCACGTACTCTCGTATACCGAAATTGGAAGCGTTATGACAACGTGGTTGATGTAGTCGTACGTCTTCACGATCTGACCGATCCAAGTACCGAACGCACGGCACCTCCGAGTTCAGCACACGTTCAGCTCGATGACGTCCCTCGAACTCACGATCCAGCAGAGCTTCAAGGGAGAGTCCCGTCAGCACGACGGTGTGATGATGCTACCGACGCAGGGCTTCGCCTAAGCACCGCTACGATATGACCGAGGTGGATTATGGTGGAGGGGGGCACCGCACACGGCTAAAAGATCAACTGATCAACTTGTGTGTCTATGGGGTGCCCCCCTCCCCCGTATATAAAGGAGTGGAGGAGGGGGAGGGGCCGGCCCTCCTAGGCGCGCCCCAAGGGGAGTCCTACTCCCACCGGAAGTAGGACTCCAACCCTTCCAAGAGTAGGAGTAGGAGAGAGGGAAGGAGGAGAGAGGGGGAAGGAAAGGGGCCCCCCTCCTTGTCCAATTCGGACTAGAGGGGGAGGGGGCGCGCGGCCTGCCCTGGAAGCCCCTCCTCTTCTCCACTAAGGCCCAATAGGCCCATTACACTCCCCGGGGGTTCCGGTAACCCCCCCGGTACTCCGGTATTTGTCCGAACTTGCCCGGAACCCTTACGAAGTCCAAACATAGTCATCCAATATATCGATCTTTATGTCTCGGCCATTTCGAGACTCCTCGTCATGTCCGTGATCATGTCCGGGACTCCGAACTACCTTCGGTACATCAAACACATAAACTCATATTACCGATCGTCACCGAACGTTAAGCGTGTGGACCCTACGGGTTCGAGAACTATGTAGACATGACCGAGACTCGTCTCTGGTCAATAACCAATAGCGGAACCAGGATGCTCATATTGGCTCCTACATATTCTACGAAGATCTTTATCGGTCAAACCGCATAACAACATACGTTGTTCCCTTTGTCATCGGTATGTTACTTGCCCAAGATTCGATCGTCGGTATCTCAATACCTAGTTCAATCTCGTTACCGGCAAGTCTCTTTACTCGTTCCGTAATACATCATCCCGCAATTAACTCATTAGTTGCATTGCTTGCAAGGCTTATAGTGATGTGTTGGAAATATGCCCTAGAGGCAATAATAAAATGGTTATTATTGTATTTCCTTGTTCATGATAATTGTCTATTGTTCATGCTATAATTGTATTAACTGGAAACCGTAATACATGTGTGAATACATAGACCACAACATGTCCCTAGTAAGCCTCTAGTTGACTAGCTCGTTGATCAATAGATGGTTATGGTTTCCTGACCATGGACATTGGATGTCATTGATAACGGGATCACATCATTAGGAGAATGATGTGATGGACAAGACCCAATCCTAAGCATAGCACAAGATCGTGTAGTTCGTTTGCTAAGAGCTTTTCTAATGTCAAGTATCGTTTCCTTAGACCATGAGATTGTGCAACTCCCGGATACCGTAGGAATGCTTTGGGTGTACCAAACGTCACAACGTAACTGGGTGGCTATAAAGGTCACTACTAGAAAAAGGCTTACTAGTGGCGCACCAGTATTGCCTACTAATGGCGCACTACTGGTGCGCCACTAGCACCACGCCACTAGAATATTTTAGTAATGGCGCAGCGCAGGTGCGCCATTAGTATCTGGTATACTAATGGCGCACCACGGGTGCGCCATTAGTATCCCACAGGTGCGCCATTAGTAACTGGTATACTAATGGCGCACCAGATGGAAGTGCGCCATTAGTAGCATTTATTTATTTTTTAAAATCGTTTTTTTCTTAATCTCAGGTCACTATTTCACATATGAGATATCCAACACATATATATACAACAAGCATCCATATAACAATCATATCCAACACACAAGTTTCATCATATATACATACATAGCCAACACATAGTTCCATCGTCACATATTACAAAAGTTTCACATTGTTCATCCAACATCGTTATCCATCCAACACCATATTACAAAAGTTTCACATAGTTCAGTTCTCATTGTTCTTCTCCTTCTCCTTCCTCAGCCTGATGCGCCAAGAGCGGCGAGGCGGTGGAGGCAGCTGTGGGATGTAGTCTTCTACCACAATTGGCGTGGTCATGTCGCCCAGCTGTGGGATCGCCGGCGCCACCACCGGTGCGTGGTCATTGTCAGGCACCACCACCATCGCGAGGCCACCTTCAGGCAGGACGGGCACGACCATCGCTAGGTCATCCTCAGCCACCACCATCTCTTGCCCATGGTCAGCCACCACCATCTCTTGCCCATGGTCAGCCACCACCATCTCTTGCCCTTGGTCAGCCACCACCAGCGCTAGGTCATCCTCAGCCTGATGCCCATCGTCATCCTGCAGCGGCCCACTCTGCTCCTCTTCTCCCCCACTCCAGTCCGGATCATCCTTCTTACTGTCTTTGCTGCTGCCAGAATCGCTGCTGCTTTCGCTAAAGCCAAAATCGCTGTTGCTTTTGCTACAACCATAATCGCTGCTGCTTTGGTTGTAGCCAGTGTCGCTGCTGCTGCTCCCATTGCCTGTCCAAATGCAACAATGGCCGTTAAAAATCGATGTGAGACAAAGCCAAATGTAGAGGAATAAGAAGAGGCAGAACGCACTGGTATCTTCGTCGTCAGTGTAGCGCATGCGACACATAGTCGTGTTGAAAACCTTCACGATGAGCATTGTGGCGTCATCGTCGTACCTGAAGAGAAGAAAGTACCCGGTCCGTAGGTCGTAGGCACTGTAGAACTTCTCCCAGCCACGGCACAGGTACATGTGGCCCTCCTCGATCACTAACTCCACGTCCCACAGCCTGCGAACCCGGCTGCCGGCCTGTCGGAGCTTCACATTATGTGGCGGATCTTCACCCAACATGTTCATAAAAGTGTCAGGCAGCCTCTGCAATTTGGGACAATGAGTGATGTAGCAAACAACAGAGTTATCGTAATGGGATGGGTGAAGGGGAGATCTCTCGTTTTATATACCTGCCTCGTGGCTGATAATGAAGTCCCAAGTATGATACTGAAGAACTCGAAAGCATCCAACTCGTACTCCGGTGAGGCAGAGCGGCGGTGGCTGCTTCCCCCCATCTCTGATAAGCAGCAGAAGAGACCAATTAGTACCAGGATTATACATCGACTAATTATACATCTGACCCAATTTATAAAACATGCGATGTATTCCACAATACAAAGAACAACTACCATTAATAGGTTGTTGTTTAGAAGGTTTCCCACATGTGTATCAGAGAACAAACATATGATCTAAGGTGAAACATTAGTGCCATGGTTAGTGGTAATTGGTAAATGCTATTTCTTTCTTTAGTCGATTTCATTTGCCTTGGTCTGAGAAAAAAAATGCTACAGTTAGGAAATGCAAACATCAGATTAGAAATTATGTAGAATAGATAATCAACTTTGCTGATTCCTAATAATAGACTTATTGATTGACATTTAGGATCAAAATGCAACCAATGAAAAAAGAAAACAGAGGATCAGAGACAAGCCATGTCTTGCATTGTTTCTATTTTTGTGTTTACGGAAGTACCTAATGGTATTTTTATGATGTTTTGCAGCTGGTGAAAACGTATGAAATTGCATTGTTTTGCAGCTGGTGAAAGAAGCACCTAATTGCATTAACACATGTCCAGTTCCAATAGAAATCTTGGGGTACATTCATGCTTGAGACCCATAACAGGAGCTTACTAGCATTAACACATGCATTAACACATGCATCAAGCACCAGCTGCATTGTTTTGCAGCTGGTGAAAGAAGCACCTAAACTACAATACCTTACATGTAAGCAGTGCAAAAGGAGATGAAGAAGATATCAGTTGCTAAACCCGACAACAATTGTTACACCGCTTTAATATCTCTCAACACTTTCTAGTAGCAACTAACAACCTGTATCATCACATAAGGTTTGCCCTATTGAAGTTTTGCACGATTTGGAATATATAACAGTTAATGATGTAATATGGCAATGAAGCAATTGCATTAAAAAAACTAAGACATGTGGAAGAGTGGACATTGTACCTGTCAAGGGAGAGGATTGCTCTGCGACACCACCAATTCTCAAACTTGGCCTTCACAACACACTACATAGACAGATGTAAACTAAAATATGAATTCCTTTGCACTGGGATCATAAAACAAAATATTTAGAACTGAATCATATAGTAATTAATCACAATCTACAGGGCTGCTGCACTCTAATCTTTGCAACAGAACAAAAAAATAACATTGTTTTAACCTAAACAGAAGTGCCAAATACTAAACAATGACCATTGTTGTTATACTAGTGAACTATCTGCTAGAGATTCTACACCCATACTGAAAGCAATGTACGAGGCTACGAGCTGCCACCTTTTTGGCGCACCAGGGAGCTGGAGTGGCTGGAGGTCGAGCTGGGCTGCTAGACGTCGACGGGGTGGATCTCGACTGCGAGGGAGTCAGTCCATGGTGATGGACTCGGCGCTGGACAGGTGGGAGGGAATGGGGAATGGTGGAGAGAGGGAGGAAGGAGGAAGGAGGAGAGGTATCTGGTCGCCGGAGGGGTCGGGGTCGGGGTCGGCGAAGGGGTCGCGGTCGGGATCCGAGCTCTTCCGGGTCCTCGCTCGCCGCGGTCGAAGGAGAGCAGGGGCCGGTGGCGGAGCACGGCAGGGGCATGCGGGATGGGCGCGTCGGGGCCGTGCTCGCCGGCGTGCAGGCGCGGCGGACGGAGGGGGCGGAGCAAGGGGGCGGCGGCGTACGGTTGGGGTCGAGGAGTGGGGGATCTGGCGAGCGAGGGAGGGAGGGAGGCGACAGTGCGAGGGGAACAAGTATAAAAATTCTAATGGCGCACCTCCCCCTGGTGCGCCATAAGTACGTCGATTCTAATGGCGCACCTCCCCCTGGTGCGCCATTAGAATTTTGTTTTACTTACTAGCCCGACTGGTCAGGTTATATCCCACCTAACCCTATCTCCATCAGAACACGCCCACTACCCCGACTGGTCAGCACGCAGCACACACACTAGGAGGTCCTGGGTTCGATTCCCAGGCTCCCCAATTATTTTTTATGCATTTAAAATGCTGTTTGATTTTATTTGTGTTTAAATATGTTCAAACTTGTTTAAATCATAACAGTAATATTTTTTAATAAAAACAGTACTAATTTTTATAAAAAATGCATTTAAAATGCTGTTTGATATTTATTTGTGTTTAAATATGTTGAAACTTGTTTAAATCATAACAGTAATATTTTTTATAAAAACAGCAATAATTTTTATAAAAACAGGGTGCGGGGGGTGCTCGGCGGCGGTGGAGCGGGGGAGGGTGCGGTGGGTCGTCGGGGGTTGCGGGGGGTGCTCTGTCCTTGTCGTTACCGGTGTAGGATTCCATCGTTACCCTGGAGTTCTGATAACCATCGCTCTTCATGTCCTTGTCCTCGGTGTAGAATGTGTAGCTGTTGAATGCGAGGCGGAGGTTGCGGCGCGCGCGGGCGAGGGCGAGGTTGGTGTCGGCCCTGCGGCGCTGCTTCGGCGAGAGTGAGGATGGGGAGAGGGAGGCGGCGGGGGCGCGGATTGGGAGCGGACGGAGAGGAACTGGCGCGGGGGAGAGGGACGAAGGGGAACTGGCGAGGGAGAGGGAGGAATTAGCTATAGCATTCATTTGTGACGGTGGAGCAGGCCGGAGAGGGTGCAGGGGGTCGTCGGCGGCGGTGGAGCGGGCCGGGGAGGGTGCGGTGGGTCATCGGCGGCGGTGGAGCAGGGGAGCTAGGGTGCGGTGGATCGTCGGCGGCGGTGGAGCGGGGGAGGGTGCGGTGGGTCGTCGGCGGCGGCGGTGGAGCAGGGAAGGGTGCGGTGGGTCGTCGGCGGTGGTGGAGCGGGGGAGGGTGCGAGGGGTCGGCGGCGGCGCCCGGTGGAGCGGGGTAGAGGGTGCGGGGGGTGCTCGGCGGCGAGGGGGGCCGGATCTGGCGAGGTGGGATAGCGATCGAGATGGAGGGGGATCGCTAGTAATGGTGCACTGTTCCCTGGTGTGCCATTAGTAGTTTTGCAAAAAAATAAAAAATAAAAAAAATATAGTAGTGGCGCACTGTGTGGCTAGTGCGCCATTACTAGTTAGAACTAGTAATGGCGCACTGTGTCCTGGTGCGCCATTAGTATGTTTGGAAAAAAAAATAAAAAAATTTTTGTTACTAATGGCGCACCGTTTGTCTGGTGCGCCATTTGTGTTTTTCACACTAATGGCGCACCACATGTCTGGTGCGCCATTAGTGGCCATTCCATCTATAGCCCTTTTCCTAGTAGTGGGTACACTACAGGTATCTCCGAAAGTGTCTGTTGGGTTGGCACGAATCGAGAATGGGATTTGTCACTCCGTGTGACGGAGAGGTATCTCTGGGCCCACTCGGTAATGCATCATCATAATGAGCTCAATGTGACTAATGAGTTATTCACGGGATCATGCGTTACGGAACGAGTAAAGAGACTTGCCGGTAACGAGATTGAACGAGGTATTGGGATACCGATGATCGAATCTCGGGCAAGTAACATACCGATTGACAAAGGGAATTGCATACGGGATTGATTGAATCCCCGACATCATGGTTCATCCGATGAGATCATCGTGGAACATGTGGGAGCCAATATGGGTATCCAGATCCCGCTATTGGTTATTGGCCGGAGAGGTGTCTCGGTCATGTCTGCATGGTTCCCGAACCCGTAGAGTCTACACACTTAAGGTTCGGTGACGCTAGAGTTGTTATGGGAAATAGTATGTGGTTAGCGAAGGTTGTTAGGAGTCCCGGATGAGATCCCGGACATCACGAGGAGTTCCGGAATGGTCCGGCGGTGAAGATCGATATATTGGACGAAGGGTATTGGAGTTCGGAAGTGTTCCGGGGGTACCAGGCTATGGCCAGCATGACCGAAAGGTGTTTCGGGAGGCCCGACAAGTGTTCGAGGGCCTGATGGGCCAAAGGGGAAGGGGCAAACCAGCCCACTAAGGGGTGGTGCGCCCCCCATACCCTTTCCCACGTTACTTGGGGAGGTGGGGCGCCTCCACCTGGCTTGGGAGGCAAGCCTCCACCTGCTTGGCTTGGGGGGCAAGTCTCCCTAGGATTTTCCCTAGGGAGATCCAATCTGCTTGGCCGCCGCCCCCTAGGGGAAACCCTAGGGCGCCTCCCCCTCTCCCCTTGCCCCTATATATAGTGGAGGGGTGGGAGGGCAGCTGTACCTCTTCCCTGGAGCAGCCCTCCCTCCTCATACACCTCCTCCTCCTCCTCCGTAGTGCTTAGCGAAGCTCTACCGGAGAACCACGAGCTCCATTGCCACCACGCCGTCGTGCTGCTGGAGTTCTCCCTCAACTTCTCCTCTCCCCTTGCTGTATCAAGAAGGAGGAGGCGTCCGCGGGCTGTACGTGTGTTGAACGCGGAGGCGCCATCCGTTCGGCGCTAGATCGGATCTTCCGTGATTTGAATCGCTGCGAGTACGACTCCATCAACCGCGTTCTTGTAACGCTTCCGTTTAGCGATCTTCAAGGGTATGAAGATGCAATCCGTCTTTCTTGTTGCTAGCATCTCCTAGATTGATCTTGGTGACACGTAGGAAAATTTTGAATTATCGCTACGTTCCCCAACAGTGGTATCAGAGCTAGGTCTATGCGTAGATTCTATGCACGAGTAGAACACAAAGTAGTTGTGGGCGATGATTTGTTCAATTTGCTTGCCGTTACTAGTCTTATCTTGATTCGGCGGCATTGTGGGATGAAGCGGCCTGGACCGACCTTACACGTACTCTTACGTGAGACAGGTTCCACCGACTGACATGCACTTGATGCATAAGGTGGCTAGCGGGTGTCTGTCTCTCCCACTTTAGTCGGATCGGATTCGATGAAGAGGGTCCTTATGAAGGGTAAATAGCAATTGGCATATCACCGTTGTGGCTTTTGCGTAGGTAAGAAACGTTCTTGCTAGAAACCCATAGCAGTCACGTAAAACATGCAACAACAATTAGAGGATGTCTAACTTGTTTTTGCAGGGTATGCTATGTGATGTGATATGGCCAAAAGGATGTGATGAATTATATATATGTGATGTATGAGATTGATCATGTTCTTGTAATAGGAATCACGACTTGCATGTCCATGAGTATGACAACCGGCAGGAGCCATAGGAGTTGTCTTAATTTATTGTATGACCTGCGTGTCAATGAAAAACGCCATGTAATTACTTTACTTTATTCCTAACTGTTAGCCATAGTAGTAGAAGTAATAGTTGGCGAGACAACTTCATGATGACACGATGATGGAGATCATGGTGTCATGTCGGTGATGAAGGTGATCATGCCGCGCCTCGAAGATGGAGATCAAAGGCGCAAGATGATATTGGCCATATCATGTCACTTTATGATTTGCATGTGATGTTTGTCATGTTTACATCTTATTTGCTTAGAACGACGGTAGCATAAATAAGATGATCCCTCACTAAAATTTCAAGAGATGTGTTCCCCCTAACTGTGCACTGTTGCGAAGGTTCGTTGTTTCGAAGCACCATGTGATGATCGGGTGTGATAGATTCTAACGTTCGCATACAACGGGTGTAAGCCAGATTTACACATGCGAATCACTTAGGTTGACTTGACGAGCCTAGCATGTACAGACATGGCCTCGGAATGCAAGAGACCGAAAGGTCGAACATGAGTCGTATAGTAGATACGATCAACATGGAGATGTTCACCGTTGATGACTAGTCCGTCTCACGTAATGATCGGACACGGTCTAGTCGATTCGGATCATGTATCACTTAGATGACTAGAGGGATGTATATCTAAGTAGGAGTTCATTAAATAATCAGATGAACTTAATTATCATGAACATAGTCAAAAGGTCTTTGCAAATTATGTCATAGCTTACGCTTTAGTTCTACTGTTTAAAATATGTTCCTAGAGAAAATTTAGTTGAAAGTTGATAGTAGCAATTATGCGGACTGGGTCCATATACTGAGGATTGTCCTCATTGCTGCACAAAAGGCTTATGTCCTTAATGCACCACTCGGTGTGTGAACCTCGAGCGTCGTCTGTGGATGTTGCGAACATCTGACATACACGTTTTGACGACTACGTGATAGTTCAGTGCGTAATGTTAAACGGTATAGAATTGAGGCACCGAAGACGTTTTGAAACGTCGCGAAACATATGAGATGTTTCAAGGGCTGAAATCGGGATTTCAGGCTTGTGCCCACGTCAAGAGGTGTGAGACCTCCGACAAGTTTCTTAAGCCTACAAACTAAGGGAGAAAAAGCTCAATCGTTGAGCATGTGCTCAGATTGTCTGAGTACTACAATCGCTTGAATCGAGTGGGAGTTGTCTTCCAGATGAGATAGTGATGGTTCTCGAAAGTCACTGCCACCAAGCTACTGGAGCTTCGTGATGAACTATAACATATCAGGGATAGATATGATGATCCTTGAGCTATTCGCGATGTTTGACACCGCGAAAGTGGAAATCAAGTAGGAGCATCAATTCTTGATGGTTAGTAAAACCACTAGTTTCAAGAAGGGCAAGGCAAGAAGGGATACTTCATGAAACGGCAAATCAGTTGCAGCTCTAGTTAAGAAACCCAAGGTTGAAGCCAAACCCGAGACTAAGTGCTTCTGAGATGAGGGGAACGGTCACTGAAGCAGAACTACCCTAGATACTTCGTAGATGAGAAGGCTGGCAAGGTCGACAGAAGTATATTGGATATACATTATATTAATGTGTACTTTACTAGTACTCCTAGTAGCACCAGGGTATTAGATACCGGTTTGGTTGCTAAGTGTTGGTAACTCGAAATAAAAGGCTACGGAATAAACGGAGACTAGCTAAAGGTGAGATGACGATATGTGTTGGAAGTGTTTCCAAGGTTGATGTGATCAAGCATCGCATGCTCCCTCTACCATCGAGATTGGTGTTAAACCTAAATAATTGTTATTTGGTGTTTGCGTTGAGCGTAGACATGATTGGATTATGTTTATCGCAATACGATAATTCATTTAAGGAGAATAATGGTTACTCTGTTTATTTGAGTAATACCTTCAATGGTCTTGCACCTAAAATGAATGGTTTATTGAATCTCGATCGTAGTGATACACATGTTCATGCCAAAAGATATAAGATAGTAATGATAGTACCACATACTTGTGGCACTGCCACTTGAGTCATATTGGTATAAAACGCATGAAGAAGCTCCATGTTGATGGATCTTTGGACTCACTCGTTTTTGAAAAGATTGAGACATGCGAACCATGTCTATTGGTAGATATGCATGAAGAAACTCCATACAGATGGATCGTTTGAACTCACTTGATTTTGAATCACTTGAGACATGCAAATCATACCACATGGGCAAGATGACTGAAAGGCCTTGTTTTCAGTAAGATGGAACAAGAAAGCAACTTGTTGGAAGTAATACATTTTGATGTGCGCAGTCCAATGAGTGCTGAGGCATGCAGTGGATATCGTTATGTTCTTACTTCACAGATGATTTGAGTAGATGCTGAGTGTATTTACTTGATGAAACACAAGTCTGAATTATTGAAAGGTTCAAGTAATTTCAGAGTGAAGTTGAAGATCGTCGTGACAAGAGGATGAAATGTCTATGATATGATCATAGAGATGAATATCTGAGTTACGAGTTTGGCACACAATTAAGAAATTGTGGAAATTGTTTCACGACTAATACCGCCTGGAACACCATAGTGTGATGGTGTGTCCGAACATCAGAACTGCACCCTATTGGATATGGTGCATACCATGATGTCTCTTATCGAATTACACTATCGTTTATGGGTTAGGCATTAGAGACAACCGCATTCACTTTAAATAGGGCACCACGCAATTCCGTTGAGACGACACCGTATGAACTATGGTTTAGAGAAACCGAAGCTGTCGTTTCTTAAAAGTTTGAGGCTGCGACGCTTATGTGAAAAAGTTTCAGGATGATAAGCTCGAACCCAAAGCGGATAAATGCATCTTCATAGAATACCCAAAACAGTTGGGTATACCTCCTATTTCAGATCTGCAAGCAAAAGCGATTGTTTCTAGAAACGAGTCTTTTCTCGAGGAAAAGTTTCTCTCGAAAGAATTGAGTGGGAGGATGGTGGTGTAGGGGAACGCAACAGAAAACGAAAATTTTCGGTATAGCGAGCACGCCCAGGACCACTATGGAGACTGCATACAAGGTTTGATCTAATCCGTACCGACTCGAAGCGCAGCGGAAGAAGAGTTGGTGTAGATCGTCGGTGCAGATCCCCGCAGCTAGGATTTACAACCTCCCAACCGCGAGGATGTACTCCCTCTCCGGACAGCTCTTGGGGAGGCGGTCGGACAGTCCCCCGGACGATGTCACGGACAGCCCTTCGGGAGGACCCTCGAAACTCAGACGGAGACTCGGACAGCCCTTCGGGAGGACACTCGAACAGCCCCTCGGGCAAAAGATCAAAACTAAAATCTCTCTACGGGGTTGCACACATACGGTGTCAGCTATCCTGCAGGGCTTCGCCGTCTAGAACTAGTTCCTGCCGGAACCCAGACAGCCTTACGGCTCTAGAAACTCTTTTCGTGGGAGGGAGAGAAGAAGCCAGATAATGCATGGCATGTGTATGAGAGCAAGGGATGAAGAGATGGCAGCCCCCACCTCCTCTATTTATAGGAAAACCAAGGGGTAGTGTGCCTCCACAAATTACCAAAAACCCCCATGCATTAGGTCACACATGAGGGTGTTAAGGACAAAATGGGATGCCATGTGGAGCTCCAAGGATCTCCACCACCCATGGCCGGCCACCCCTAGGGGGCCCCCCCAAATGGGGTTCCTTCCCTTGTAAGCCACTTCCTTCTAGAACTTTGACCAAGTCCAAAAAGGTGGCTCTCCAAAAATATCCCAAAAAGCACTTTCACTATTCACGACGACATTTTTCAGCGTCCGTTCGAACTGAAAATATTTATGTGGGCTCAGAACATTTCCAGTACCCACTAAAATAATTTTCAACGCGTTCCGAAACAATTCCGGTTTAGTGATTTTCATCTGCGAAACGCATCTGAAGTGGTTCCGGCAGCTCTGGAACATTTCCGGTTTTTATCTCAGAAAATTCCAAAAAGCTTCCAGAATGATTCTGGCACCCTCCAAGAATTATCAGGCATGTGCCAAAACCAATTTGACTTAACGGTATATCCCGAAACAACTTTTCGGTATCATCGAAACTTATCCGATGACCTCTCTCTGCGGTACGATTCCGCTGTCCGAAACCTTTCCGGTGTCCGAAACTTTTTCGGTGATTTTCTCTCATACTCCCTGTCTAGTATTCAGCAGATAGATGACCCTTAAGCGTGTGACCCTATAGGTTCGGTGAAGTATAGACATGACCTGGAACCCCTTCCGATCAATGATCAACATCGGAGCCGTGGACACCCATATTGACCCCTATACCCACACGAATGAATATTCGAGTGAACCTCCCGTTGCAGTGAGCTATTCCTTTTGCTTTGCGATATGTTACAAATACCTGAGGTGAGACATGTTGGCATACCCGTGGATCAACAACTTGTCCACTATGCTAGTTACCTCGTTACCGGTATTGTTCTCTTTTCTCGTTATCGTGTTCCGGCATCCCCATGATCAAATCACAAAGTGTCTGGCCAGACGATGATGGATACCGTAACACCGAGAGGGCCCAGAGATATCTCTCCATCGTCGGAGGAGCAAATCCCAATCTTGAGCTATTAAGTTACTTGCCATACTTTTCCATGAACCCGTAAGCCGTCGTAATAGCCACCCATTTACGGATGACGTTTAACAAGCCCCAAAGTTCATGAAGCAAGCATGAAGGAACTCGATACTCTCATGGTCTAAGGAATTATGCAAACATTAAATTCTCTGTGTTATTAACCATAAACTTGTGACGAAAAGAATCTCATAGCATAACATCAATTTGGGTCGATTCAACACAAGTGTTCTACCAACATCGCGCCCTCAGAATTGCCAGCATAGACATGCCCATGATCAGGAAAACAGGATCATCATGCAATACATGAGCCAGTCTTAGAGGCAAGACTAGGAATACATTTTACCGTTTAGTATACCACATGTGCACATGAGTTTCCCTCCGAGCCTCGTGGATATTGCAGACTCGAGAATCATTGCAGTAATAGCATGGAAGCTAAACATTTATTACAAACTTTGGAGATACAAAATAACTGTTATTACTGCCTCTAGGGCATATCTCCTACAGGTGGAGACTTGATGAGGTTATTGAACCATGACTTCAACTAGTGTGTAGCAAGGCACAGGAAGTTATTCCTGTGGCACTTACACCAATTGAAGTGGAAGCTTATGATAGTGATCATGAAACTTCGGATCAAGTCACTACCAAACCTCGTAGGATGACAAGGATGCGTACTACTTCAGAGTGGTACGTAATCCTGTCTTGGAAGTCATGTTGCTAGACAACAATGAACCTACGAGCTATGCAGAAGCGATGGTGGGCCCGGATTCCGACAAATGGCTCGAGGCCATAAAATCCGAGAGAGGATCCATGTATAAAACAAAGTATAGACTTTGGAAGAACTACTTGATGGTCGTAAGGCTGTTGGGTGCAGATGGATTTTAAAAGGAAGACGGACAATGATGGTAAGTGTCACCATTAAGAAAGCTCGACTTGTCGTTAAGATGTTTTTCGACAAGTTCAAGGAGTTGACTACGATGAGATTTTCTCACTCGTAGCGATGCTAAGAGTCTGTTGGAATTATATTAGCAGTTACTGCATTATTTATGAAATCTTGCAGATAGGATGTCAAAAGAACCATTGTTTCCTCGACGATTTTCTTGAGGAAAGGTTGTATGTGATACAACCTGAAGGTTTTGTCAATCCTGAAATATGTTAACAAGTATGCAAAGCTCCAGCAATCCTTCTAAGGACTGGAGTAAGCATCTCGGAGATGGAATGTACGCTTTGATGAGATGATCAAAGATTTTGGTTTTATACAAAGTTTATGAGAAACTTGTATTTCCAAAGAAGTGAGTGGGAGCACTATAGAATTTTTGATGAGTATATGTTGTTAACATATTGTTGATCAGAAATGATGTAGAATTTCTGGAAAGCATACAGGGTTATTTGAAAAGTGTTTTTCAATGGAAAACCTGGATTAAGCTACTTGAACATTGAGCATCAAGATCAATAAGGATAGATCAAAAACGCTTAATAGTACTTTCAAATGAGTACATAACGTGACAAGATTTTGAAGGAGTTCAAAATAGATCAGCAAAGAAGGAGTTCTTGGCTATGTTACAAGGTGTGAGTATTGAGTAAGACTCAAGACCTGACCACGGCAGAAGAGAGAGCAAGGACGAAGGTCGTCCCCTATACTTTAGACGCGGGCTCTGCAGTATGCTATGCTGTGTACCGCACCTGAAGTGTGCCTTGCCATGAATTAGTCAAGGGGTACAAGAGTGATCCAGGAATGGATCACATGACAGCGGTCGAACTTATCCTTAGTAATTAGTGGACTAAGGAATTTTCTCGATTATGGAGGTGGTAAAAGAGTTCGTCGTAAGGGGTTACGTCGATACAAACTTTGACACTAATCCGGATGACTCTGAGTAGTAAACTGGATTCGTATAGTAGAGCAGTTATTTGGAATAGCTCCAAGTAGCGCGTGGTAGCTGCATCTACAAGATGACATAGAGATTTGTAAAGCACACACGGATCTGAATGTTGCAGACCCGTTGACTAGTAACCTCTCTCACAAGCGAGATATGAACAAACCCCATGGGTGTTGGATTCATTACAATCACATAGTGATGTGAACTAGATTATTGACTCTAGTGCAAGTGGGCGACTGTTGGAAATATGCCCTAGAGGCAATAATAAAATGGTTATTATTGTATTTCCTTGTTCATGATAATTGTCTATTGTTCATGCTATAATTGTATTAACTGGAAACCGTAATACATGTGTGAATACGTAGACCACAACATGTCCCTAGTAAGCCTCTAGTTGACTAGCTCGTTGATCAATAGATGGTTATGGTTTCCTGACCATGGACATTGGATGTCATTGATAACGGGATCACATCATTAGGAGAATGATGTGATGGACAAGAGCCAATCCTAAGCATAGCACAAGATCATGTAGTTCTAATGTCAAGTATCGTTTCCTTAGACCATGAGATTGTGCAACTCCCGGATACCGTAGGAATGCTTTGGGTGTACCAAACGTCACAACGTAACTGGGTGGCTATAAAGGTACACTACAGGTATCTCCGAAAGTGTCTGTTGGGTTGGCACGAATCGAGAATGGGATTTGTCACTCCGTGTGACGGAGAGGTATCTCTGGGCCCACTCGGTAATGCATCATCATAATGAGCTCAATGTGACTAATGAGTTAGTCACGGGATCATGCGTTACGGAACGAGTAAAGAGACTTGCCGATAACGAGATTGAACAAGGTATTGGGATACCGATGATCGAATCTCGGGCAAGTAACATACCGATTCACAAAGGGAATTGCATACGGGATTGATTGACTCCCCGACATCGTGGTTCATCCAATGAGATCATCGTGGAACCTGTGGGAGCCAATATGGGTATCCAGATCCCGCTATTGGTTATTGGCCGGAGAGGTGTCTCGGTCATGTCTGCATGGTTCCCGAACCCGTAGGGTCTACACACTTAAGGTTTGGTGACGCTAGAGTTGTTATGGGAAATAGTATGTGGTTACCGAAGGTTGTTCGGAGTCCCGGATGAGATCCCGGACATCACGAGGAGTTCCGGAATGGTCCGGCGGTGAAGATCGATACATTGGACGAAGGGTATTGGAGTCCGGAAGTGTTCCGGGGGTACCAGGCTATGGCCAGCATGACAGGTGTTTCGGGAGCCCCGGCAAGTGTTGGAGGGCCTCATGGGCCAAAGGGGAAGGGGCAAACCAGCCCACTAAGGGGTGGTGCGCCCCCCACACCCTTTCCCACGTTACTTGGGGAGGTGGGGCGCCTCCACCTGGCTTGCGAGGCAAGCCTCCACCTGCTTGGCTTGGGGGGCAAGTCTCCCTAGGATTTTCCCTAGGGAGATCCAATATGCTTGGCCGCCGCCCCTTAGGGGAAACCCTAGGGCGCCTCCCCTCTCCCCTTGCCCCTATATATAGTGGAGGGGTGGGAGGGCAGCCGCACCTCTTCCCTGGCGCAGCCCTCCCTCCTCATACACCTCCTCCTCCTCCTCCGTAGTGCTTAGCGAAGCTCTGCCGGAGAACCACGAGCTCCATTGCCACCACGCCGTCGTGCTGCTGGAGTTCTCCCTCAACTTCTCCTCTCCCCTTGCTGGATCAAGAAGGAGGAGACGTCCCCTGGCTGTACGTGTGTTGAACGTGGAGGCGCCGTCCGTTCGGCGCTAGATCGGATCTTCCGCGATTTGAATCGCTGCGAGTACGACTCCATCAACCGCGTTCTTGTAACGCTTCCGCTTAGCGATCTTCAAGGGTATGAAGATGCACTCCCTCTCTCTCATTGCTAGCATCTCCTAGAATGATCTTGGTGACACGTAGGAAAATTTTGAATTATCGCTACGTTCCCCAACATGATGTGCATTACCGAGAGGGCCCAGAGATACCTCTCCGACAATCGGAGTGACAAATCCTAATCTCGATCTATGCCAACTCAACAAGTATCATCGGAGACACCTGTAGAGCACCTTTATAATCACCCAGTTACGTTGTGACGTTTGGTAGCACACAAAGTGTTCCTCCGGTATTCGGGAGTTGCATAATCTCATAGTCATAGGAACATGTATAAGTCATGAAGAAAGCAATAGCAATATACTAAACGATCGAGTGCTAAGCTAACGGAATGGGTCAAGTCAATCACATCATTCTCCAATGATGTGGTCTCATTAATAAAATGACAACTCATGTCTATGGCCTGGAAACTTAACCGTCTTTGATTCAACGAGCTAGTCAAGTAGAGGCATACTAGTGACACTCTGTTTGTCTATGTATTCACACATGTACTAAGTTTCCGGTTAATACAATTCTAGCATGAATAATAAACATTTATCATGATATAAGGAAATATAAATAACAACTTTATTATTGCCTCTAGGGCATATTTCCTTCATTCAATCGTTCTCTTCTTCATTTCTCCTGTCCTGTACACATAACTAGGCTTCCATATGCTATATAAATCCATATAAGAGCTTATACACTTACTCATTTTTTGCAAAAAAAAAAAAAAATTGGGTATGCATTGCATGCCCTTGAATTAGCCTAGTTGTTTCCCTTCTTCATTATGCCTCACATGCCTATTGTTCTCTGATGCTCCTTCGTCATCCTTTGGACTTGTGCGATATTGATTTTAGAGATAACAAAAGATACCAAGTCATATACTTAGCAAATATGGCTTTGAGGATGAATCAGGGAGATGAAAAACAAAAGGTCTACAAGCGGACAAGCAGTGACCATGGGACAGAGGAAAGCATAAAAAGTTCCAACTAAGATTAGAGGCTGAGGTTATTATTTTCTTGCACAATATCCTTGGCAGACAAACAAGAGCCAACTTCAGTGTTTAGTTGATCTTTTTGGCTTGCACGATTTCTTGGCCCATTGAATAAAAGGCTGTTTCAATTGTTAGGGTTCAGTTTGTTTGTCGCTCTTTTTACAGTATGGAAAGTAAGTACTATGTGTTATTTATTCATTGGCATGCACGAAGCCCTGCATATGCTATTCCTGGATCAATAACTTGAGTTAGTAGCTATTAAGTAGTGGCACAATGGCCCATGAATGATGACGCCCTATCTTGGAAATATATGAAATAGTGAAATAAATTACAGGATGGGTAAGATGCCAACCAGTAGTCAACCCTAATTGTTTTTTACCCGGACGTGTAGGAATTTCTTGCAATATTGTACTTCTATAAAGTTTTCAAATAGTTATGTACAAAATGGAAAAACAGCCATCCCTAGTGAGATTTTTTTTAAATAAAAAGGCATAATGTATTAGAAATTGGAACATATGCAAGGGTACACTCTAATGCTGACTGTAAGGTGTTAAATTCAAATGTATTGCAGATTACTTATGAAAGGTGCAAAAGGTACATTGGTAAACAAAGTTCAGCAGGAATCACCATCGTAAACAAGTGTGGTGCCTACGCAATATGAATGAACATTGTCACATGATAAATGCACATATAAGAATACCAGGAAGATATTACAACATTGATACTCTAGAGCTACTTGATACTAAGGCCCTGTTCGGAGTCACTCCAGCTCCTAAAAATACGAGGAGCTGGAGCATCTGTTTCCCAGCTCCGTGCCTTTTGACTCCAGCTCTAGGAGCGGAGTGGTGGAGTGGCGGGTCTCCGAACAGGGCCTAAGAGAGCAAGTAATACACATGCTCGAACAAACCGTGGAAGGGAATATGAAAACATAACACGAACATGTAAGAGTTGCAATATTCGGGATGACTAGACTAACTTATAGGCTGAATCCCGATGAATAGATTCTTCATCAAAATAAGAACGCACATACAATTTCTTAGCAGTGAGCTAACATGTTCTCAAAAGAAGACAACTCAAGGTGATGCTACAGAGATGAATGATGAGGCCTTCAGGTGCCTGAAGCTAACTTGTTCTGGATCTAAATGCAGGCCAAGCATTAGACAAACCCGTTTTGGAGAAAAACATCGCTAGTCTAATGCGACCTCGATTAATATCAGATAGTTCACGGTCCTACTACTATTGAGTTTTGAACAATAGAACTATCAACCACTTAAGAAGACAAACCATCACGTAGCTAACATATCAATCTCGTGACAAACTAACAATTGGCTTGAGAGTTGAGAGCACCCTACAATTGTTTCCATGTCAAATATAGAGTTGACTTGGACTCTTTGGTTGGCGGATTTGGTATGTGCTCTTTTTGTATTTATCTTTCTTAGCATGTTAATGTTTATATGATCTCCCAGCATAATAAAGGTGCCTTTTGGTTCCTCCTTGCCCTCGTGACCCCCGCGGTTCCTCCACATTGTCATCACTCAGTGGTTTCCCGGTGTGGCGCGGTTCCTCCCTACGATCCACCTCGTCCATCCACCCAACCTGACCTCCGGCAGTCTGGCGTCCTCTCGACAGTGGAGCCTCATCCTAGCAAAGCCTCGTCCTCTCGGGCTGGTCATGGGGATGCTGATGGTGGTAGATTCGGGCCTCCCCTTGCCAGATCTGGCATGAGGCCGTTGGTGGCAGTTGTCGGTGGTGGAGCCACTACTATAGGCTAGTGCTATTAATCCCCCCTATCGCACACAAGAGAAAAAAATGTGTGTGATTGATGCATCACATACAATATATAAATAAAACTGTGTCGAAAACAAAAAATGTGTGCGAAGCTGGAATCGTCACAAGGGAGAGGAAGGAACTACCTGTTGATGGGCATGGCGAAGTCAGAAGCTAAGGGAGAGAGCAGATCGCTAGTGAGGTAGCTAACATGCGCCGAGCAAGACCTGAGAATAGGAATCCATGGAGGACTTGACCGCAACGCTAGAGGACTCCATGGAGTTCAAATTTGCACCAAGATCCGTGTTATATATATATATATATATATATATATATATATATATATATATATATATATATATATAATCACACGTTCCTGAGATCGTGAAACCCACCGGACCGATAAAAAAAAACACCACACCCCACCCGCTACCCCGATCCCCGCCTCCTCCCTCGATCCACTCCCCCCCGAATGCCAGATCTCGCCGCCGCCTCCTCCCCAAACCGCCGCCGGGGCCGCCTCCTTCCCCAACCGCAACCTCTGCTCCCCCGAGGTAAAAGAACAGAAAAAGATAAAAAAATCAATTGTGTGGCAGGATTGATCATAAACTAACATTATTACTATAGTAATATTGACAGGTACGTACCCCCTCAAGATGGAATATAAGTCTGTCATGCGAATTTAGGTCATCAATTAGCTAGCAAAACATATATAATATGCCACAAAAAATATATGTTAGAAACTTCATTCGATGAAGAATCTAAAAATATATGTTTTATGAAATACAACATATTTTTTGCTAATAAAATAAAAGACCTAAGAACTAGTGTCCGGCTTATATTCCATTCAGAGGGAGTACATGATTAATGCATAAATTACATATGTTAAATCTCAATGGAAAAAACCAAACATCTCTCAGAGAAAACTATGTTTGCAAAGGGAAATTTTTGTAAATGTCATGATATTTAGCTCCAATTTTTTTAGCAAATCAAATAATATGTTCTAATGATAAAAGATGAATACTGGCTACGTACTTAACTTTGTAAAATTATAGCCCACGCGTTGTGCTGGCCACTTTGCTAGTTATCTTACTATCTCCAATTATGTTCCTGTCTTGTTGTGGATGCGAGTATATACTCTCAAATGTTAATATTTGATGTCACTGTGATATCAGAAAACTTTCATTAAGGTAATGCTACCATGTTAGCTTTGCAGGAACACCAAGGAAAGAAATAACACACTATCATTATTATATCTAGTGCATGAAGAGCCAAAACAACGTTGATATTTGTACAATGTTGCAAGCAAAAGGAAGTGGAAGGGGAGGCATTCGGAAAATTTGAAGCAAAGTTGCCTCCTCTACTGTTAAGAGGTAAGAAACAACTCACATGTGGTTTTATTCATGAAACCATTGCTACAACTCTTAGACCCTCTTTTCTTCCTATTTCTTGCCTATTATCAAGATTCTACCATCTAAATTTATACATAGATTGTTTGATGTGGAAGCCAAAAGGAAGGGGAAGGAGCACCCAAGAACAATAGGAATGGGAGGCATTGGAAAAACACAGAGCAAGATCTCTCCATTGTAAGGAGAGGAAATCTAGAAAGCTCACACTTTCCTCGATGTTCCCATTCATATTACTCTTGGACCCTCTCATTCTTCCTCTTCCCGGCCCACCCTCCACAACTAACTCCAGAAACATGAGAACTGGAAATTACATCTTGTGTTCTTGCACGGTAGCACTAGGGTATAAATAGATAGAAAGGTGCATAGTTGTTGGTGTAGGTCTGTATATGAGTTTAGCACACACTTACTACACGTCACGGCATGGGACAATAGTAAGTGATAGTGGGGCCATGGAATTGTTCTCAGGACACATGGAACTTGTGTTGTAATTGTGGACCATCACTTGTATTTGTAGGGAGTTGATCTTTTTCAACTGCTTACATATTATTGTATCAAAAAATCAAACAATTTAGCCAAGCCATGATGTGAGACTTTAGGAAAGGGAAAATATGAGGAGGCAACATTCATTATTCTTGTATGGGAAATGTAGATTGGCAAATCTGAGGTGGCGACCATTATCATTACATTGGCATCTGAAACACAAATACCCCATGTACTCTAATAACAATGATGCTCAATCTTTCTGTACACACTACCCAATAAATTGTTCAAAAAGCAAAACTCTATCGAATAGTTAACATGATAGAAAAACTGGACAACTAAGCAAAGTGTACTATCAGGAAGTATCATGTCCAAATAAAATCCCATGTAGGAACCTAAATTTCTGGTACTGTTTAATCCATGCTAAAATCTTTCATGCTTGTTCAGCATGCTTGAAGATAGGCATCTTCTCCTAATAAATTAGCCTAGAGAGAACATAAGAGCCAAATATGTCTTCCTGGTGCCTCTTAATTTTTTTGTGACGTATATAATTTCTTATTTGCACACACGGTGATGATAACAGTGTCACGACATTCCTTTATGTAGCTCGAGGACGTTGTGAGGGAAGTATTAATTATGTTTGGAGTTGAATGAAGTTAGATGATGTCAACCACGTGTTTTGACTTTCCTTTACATCATTGTATATCTCCTTTTTTTGGAAAAGGAAGAGTTTACTACACTGTAATATCTGCATCCAAAGCACATAGTGTAGATTATCTAACTTAATGGAATGTAAATAAGCTCATTTGTTTAGTAGGATTAATATTTTGGTACGACGGGTCCATTTGGAACTAATTAAGGAAGGTGAATGCAATTTATGACTTCTTTTGATGGGTTCACTTGACACTGTTATTGAAAACCCTTAGTACAAATATAAAGAGGTTGTGCATGTATATATGTAGGACAACGGAAAAATTAGAGAGCATATAAGAACAATATCAAAATTGGTTCACAGATACAGTCTAAGTCGGTTTGAATTCAAAGCAAGGACATTGTAGCTCATTTCTTTTAGTTTGGTGGTTTTGTTTTTGGAATTAATGAAGGAAGTTGGATCCTACTTACAACTGATTTCCATGGGTTTACTGAAAACCAGTATTGAACACCCTTAGCGCAAATGTAAAGATGTTGTGCATGTATATGTGCAAGCCAAAAGGAAGAGAAGGGACATATGTAAGAACATTATGAATGTGACATGCGCTAGTAAAAAACAATGTTATATCTCAATCCCAAATTTGAGTGGCGTAAAAAGAATTATAGTTTTTCTTGTATTTGTTTATTCTAAAATGTTTCTCTTTCTGACTACCTACTGAGACTCCTCATGACCATCAAAGTAGGATTTTTGTTTTCTTCTTATGTTTTGTAGGGAGGGTTGTTTGTTTTCTTCACCAAGTAAATTGTATAAGGAAAAAGTAAGAGGAAGGAGAACCTAAGATCCATAGGAATGGGAGGCACCAGAAACTTTAGACTAAGGCCCAGTTCTTTTGCAGGATTCTCCCAGAATCTGCCCCTCTCTAGCTTCTCCTAGAATCTTTGACCCCCTTTTGTTTTACAATCCTACCTAATTAGACCCTAATTGATAGGATTGTAAAACAAATGGGGCTCAAAGATTCTGGGAGAAATCTGGGTAGGGGTCAGATTCTTGGAGAATCTGGCAAAAGAACTGGGCCTAATTCTCCCCTCCAATAGATGAGAAGGCATCACACTTGATTTTATTCATGTTCCATTCCTACACCTCTTAGGCCAGCTCCTTCCTCTTCCCAGCTCGCGCTGCTTGTGTACAACTACTAGATTTTCTAATTTGGAAGTCCGGACCATCGAATAATTTAGAAATTCGGGTACCACATATGGACATCCATTGTCCTAGTGCAGTATTGTGAACATTGAATTTCCCCGGATTAAAATACAAATGGATGTACCTAGAACTAACATACATCTAGATACATCCATTCCCCCGACAAGTATTTCCGGACGCAGGGAGTAGTATTTAGAAAGTTTAGTAGATATACTGTCTCACTTTGGTTTACATCCATAAATCTCAGCCATCTTCACTAGTAGAAAAAGGGTCATCTGTCCCGGTTGGTAAGGGCCTTTTGTCCCGGTTTTTGAACCGGGACTTCACTTCGGCTCGCACGATCTTCGTGGTTTCCACCTCGGTCCTCTCGTATGGTAACTTCTTTGGAGTCTTCGGAGAAGGACCGAATCTGTATTGCCTCCCGCCTCTGGCTGTACTGCTAGACGCCGGCAGAGCAGACGGAGCGGCTGCGGCTGTCTTCTTTCCTTGCTTACGAGGCGGAGGAGAAGGACTACGATGCGCCGAAGCAGCCGGAGTGGCGGCGGGTCTCTTCCGCCCTTGCTGACGAGGCGGAGAAGGAGGAGGCTGGCTGCTTCGGCACGCCGGCGGAGGCGGAGTGCCGCCACGCGCCGGAGAAAGAGGCTGAGTGCCCTGATCACTCGCCGGAGGAGGAGGCGGAGTGCCGCCACGCGCCGGAGAAGGAGGCTGAGTGCCCTGATCACTCGCCGGAGGAGGAGGCGGAGTGCCCTTACTCGCCGGAGGCGTCCAGTTCGGAAGGTTGATGAGCTCCTTCCGCCAAAGGCATGGAGTCTTCAGAGCAGAACCCAGCCGAGTCTCCCCTTCATCGGTAGGGTGGTCAAGCTGGAGGTCCTCAAATCCCTCAGTTATTTTGTCCACTGTCACCCTAGCATATCCTTCTGGAATCGGACGACAGTGAAAAGTTGCGCCGGGTTCAGGAGGTCGAACAGAGCCGACAGCCGCCTTGACTTTGAAGTTCTCCCATCGCGTCATAAGGTGGCAATGTTGAGACTCCGTGATAGCATCCACGGGGTAGCTACCAGGAGCCGTCAAGACATGCTCCGGCTGAAGCAGCTCGGTGGAAGCCACACTGCTTCTCCGCTGAGATGGCGGGGTAGCTTCGGGGGTAGTTTCGGCAGGTCGATTGCTGCGAGGTACGTCTCGTTCCCCTAGCGCTTGAACCCTTTCGTGCAACTTCTGAATTTGGGTCTGCTCCACTTTTTTCCTCCTCTCCTGGCTTTTGTAACCGCCTGCGTCCGGAAAACCAGCCTTCCACGGAACGGAGCCTGGCGTGCCTCATGTCCGTCCAGGGTGCTCAGGATTCCTGAGGGCCATTGTGAGCTTGTCGTTCTCTCTGTCTGGAACGAACGTCCCTTGGTGCGCTGCATCGATATAGTGCTGAAGCCTCTTGACTGATATTCTCATTTGCTCGTTCGTCCAAACGCACTTCCCTGATACAGGGTCCAAGGTTCCGCCTTTTTTGGTTTTCTTTTTGCTTTATTTTTTTTTGTTTCTACTTACAACAAAAAACTTATTTATTTTGTTTCAAAATACTTATTTATTTTACTTTATGAAAATTCTTTTTGCTATTAAAGTTTCTAACAAAAAATGTTCTTTATGAAAATTCTTTTTGCTTTCAATGATTTTGAACAGAAAATACTTCGATAACTTCAGTTGCATCAATTTTATATAATTTTAGTTTCAATAATACTAGAGGTTGCTTATAATGTTTTGAACAGAAAATACTTTGATAATTTTAGTTTCATAAATTTTATTTATGTTATTAAAGTTTATTTTATTCTGTTTCTACTTATATATTTTATTAAAGTTTATATTATTTTGTTTCTAATTACTTATTTATTTTATTTGTTATTTTTCATGCACAATTTTTCATGCATTTACTGATTATTTTGAGCTATAAGACCCTAAAATTGAAAAGCATTTCAAATAAACTCTGAAAAGGTTGAAAGTTGGCATGGTGTCATCATTTTATCCACATAGCATGTGCAAGAAAGTTGAGAGGGTTACGGCAAAAACTGGATGCACTTCGTGTACAAAACGGACAATCTCTTTCGAAGTATCAGGATTTCATACGGAAACTCGTCTGTTACAAAGGGATTTCCTTTTTAAAAACTTATTTGAACTCCTGACTTTTTGTGTGTTCAAAATGCACCATTCAAAGCCACATCATCAATTTTCAACCCTTTCTGACTTCATTTGTTATTTTTCATGCATTTATTGATTATTTTGAGCTATAAGACCCTGAAATTGAAAAGCATTTCAAATGAACTCTGAAAAGGTTGAAAGTTGGCATGGTATCATCATTTCATCCACATAGCATGTGCAAGAAAGTTGAGAGGGTTACGGCAAAAACTGGATGCACTTCATGTATAACACGGACAATGGTATCATACTCGTCTGTTACAAAGTTGGCATGGTATCATCATAATAGTTGCGGGAGAAAGTCTTCACTTTTTCTTCGCTTGTGTCATTTGCTTATTGCGCCGTAACCATGAATAATCTTCATCATTTATCAGGATGCTTGGGTCAGCCTTGACTTTGAAGGGAGGAATTTCATGAAAGTTTTCATAATCTTCAGACATGTCTGTCTTGCCCTCCACTCCCACAATGTCCCTTTTTCCTAAAAGAACGATGTGGCGCTTTGGCTCATCGTATGATGTATTCGCTTTCTTATCTTTTCTTTCTCTAGGTCCGGTAGACATGTCCTTCACATAGATAACCTGTGCCACATCATTGGCTAGGACGAACGGTTCGTCAGTGTACCCAAGATTGTTTAGATCCACTGTTGTCATTCCTGAAAGGTTACTGAGTGGTATCCCTTGTTTGTCTGTCCTGAAAGGTTACTGAGAGCGGGCCAATCGTTGATGGTTACAAACAGCAACGCGTGCAGGTTAAATTCGTCCTGTTTGTGCTCATCCCACGTACGTACACCGTTTCCATTCCACAGCTGTAAAAGTTCTTCAACTAATGGCCTTAGGTACACATCAATGTCATTGCCGGGTTGCTTAGGGCCTTGGATGAGAACTGGCATCATAATGAACTTCCGCTTCATGCATATCCAAGGAGGAAGGTTATACATACATAGAGTCACGGGCCAGGTGCTGTGATTGCTGCTCTGCTCCCCGAAAGGATTAATGCCATCCGCGCTTAAACCAAACCATACGTTCCTTGGGTCACCTGCAAACTCAGCCCAGTACTTTCTCTCGATTTTTCTCCACTGCGACCCGTCAGCGGGTGCTCTCAACTTCCCGTCTTTCTTACGGTCCTCACTTTGCCATCGCATCAACTTGGCATGCTCTTCGTTTCTGAACAGACGTTTCAACCGTGATATTATAGGAGCATACCACATCACCTTCGCAGTCAACATCACCAGGGTCATCTCGTCTGATCTTATACCGCAATGCACCGCATACCGGGCATGCGTTCAGATCCTTGTACGCACCGCGGTAGAGGATGCAGTCATTAGGGCATGCATGTATCTTCTGCACCTCCAATCCTAGAGGGCATACGACCTTCTTTGCTGCGTATGTACTGTCGGGCAATTCGTTATCCTTTGGAAGCTTCTTCTTCAATATTTTCAATACCTTCTTAAATCCTTTGTCAGGCACAGGATTCTCTGCCTTCCACTGCAGCAATTCTAGTACGGTACCGAGCTTTGTGTTGCCATCTTCGCAATTGGGGTACAACCCTTTTTTGTGATCCTCTAACATGCGATCGAACTTCAGCTTCTCCTTTTGACTTTCGCATTGCGTCCTTCCATCGACAATGACCCGGCGGAGATCATCATCATCGGGCACTGGTTCCTCTTGATCTTCAGTAGCTTCCCCCGTTGCAGCATCATTGGGCACATCGTCTGGTTCCTCTTGATCTTCAGCAGCTTCCCCCGTTGCAGCATCACCGTATTCAGGGGGCACATAGTTGTCATCGTCCTCTTCTTCTTCGCCGTCTCCCATCATAACCCCTATTTCTCCGTGCCTCGTCCAAACATTATAGTGTGGCATGAAACCCTTGTAAAGCAAGTGGGTGTGAAGGATTTTCCGGTCAGAGTAAGACTTCGTATTCCCACATTTAGGGCATGGACAACACATAAAACCATTCTGCTTGTTTGCCTCCGCCACTTCGAGAAAATCATGCACGCCCTTAATGTACTCGGAGGTGTGTCTGTCACCGTACATCCATTGCCGGTTCATCTGCGTGCATTTTATATAATTAAGTGTGTCAAAAACCATTACAGAACATCATGAATAGATAATTAAGTGACCAAATTAATAGAAGTTCATCATCACATTAAAACCAAAGTACATACATAGTACTCATCTAACAACATATAGCTCTCCAGAGCATCTAATTAATTAAACCATACATTGAAACTATGTAAAATATTTCAATGCGAAAACAAATGCGATCATAATCGCAACCAAGGTAACAATTGATCCAACGGCATAATGATACCAAGCCTCGGTATGAATGGCATATTTTCTAATCTTTCTAATCTTCAAGCACATTGCATCCATCTTGATCTTGTGATCATCGACGACATCCGCAACATGCAACTCCAATATCATCTTCTCCTCCTCAATTTTTTTATTTTTTCCTTCAAGAAATTGTTTTCTTCTTCAACTAAATTTAACCTCTCGACAATAGGGTCGGTTGAAATTTCCGGTCCACATACCTCCTAGATAAATAAAATCTATGTCACGTTGGTCGGCATAATTTTCATAAACAATAAATGAACCAATAGTTATAAAAATAATATATACCACATCCGAATCATAGACAGGACGAGGGCCGACGGGGGCGGATACCAAAACCATCGCACTATATAATAACAATCAATAAAATAGTAAGAAAATTAGACAAGTATCTATCTAAAGTAAGAAATTTTTTTCTTTTAGAAAGAAGATAAGAACAAGAGGCTCACCATAGTGGTGCCGGTGACGAGATCGGCGCGGGCGATCGACGGCGGTGAAGACGGGAATGGGACGTGACAGGCCGCTAAACCTAGACAAATCTCGAGGAAAATGGAGCTTTGAGGTCGAGCTTCGAGAGGAGAAAGCTTAACTAGTGTAGCTCGGGCATTTCATCGAACACCTCATGTGCATAGGAGGTGAGCTAGAGCACCACAAAGCCCTCCCCTCGCCGGCCAGAGAAAAACAGAGCACTGGAGTGCTCTGCTCGCGGGCGAGGGGTATATATAGGCACCTCATTGGTCCCGGTTCGTGGCATGAATCGGGACTAAAGGGCAGCCTGTGGTCCCGGTTCAAGCCACCAACCGGGACCAATGGTGGTGGGCCAGGAGCGAGGCCCATTGGTCCCGGTTTGTCCCACCAACCGGGACCAAAGGGGCCAGACGAACTGGGACCAATGCCCCCACGAGGCCCGGCAGGCCCCTGGCCTCACGAACCGGGACCAGTGCCCCCATTGGTCTCGGTTCTGGACTGAACCGGGACTAATGGGCTGACCCGGCCTGAACCAAAGCCCTCTTTTCTACTAGTGCTTGGTCATTTCACTGAAAATTAGCATGTAGAAAGGGTACGTAGTGTGAGACGCTATCTGATGGGGCTATACCACCGTAGACTGCTTTTCTTAATCGACGAAGTCATAGAGGAATTCATTTTGTTTTGCTCGACAGAAGCCCGCTATATAACTGGGGCAGCTCAATGGGTACATGTGACCGAAGAGCCCTATACAATGTAATAAGAATAACTCAAAGAAATGAAATATCTAAAAATTCAAAAATGATAATTCTGTGTCATTAATAAGGTAAATGGATATTTTTGCTTGCAATGCGTGTTCGATCACCACCTAGGCTGCCGCCGACTCAGCTCTTGGTCCCAGTGAGTCCTAGGCGGTGGTATGTATGATGATGGGGGCTCATTTTGACTGTTGACGCACACATTAGGTAATACTTCCTCCGTTCGGAATTACTTGTCTCGGAAATGGATGTATCTAGAACTAAAATACGTCTAGATACATTCATTTCTGCGACAAGTAATTCCGAACGGAGGGAGTATTTGTTGTGTGCGCTATCTCGATTCGGTGGAGAAAAAGAAGGCTGGGAACCAGATCCCTACTATGATAGTACTTCTTTAGCTTATATCTACGATTTGTGTTGCTGATTTCACCACATGACATGATTTTTTTACTCCACTAACTTTAGGAGATTGGCTAGGTGCGGCCACCGTTAGTGGAGTAAAATTTTACTCCACTAACTTTACTCGACGGTTCACTCTATTTTTTAGGAGATCGGCTAGAGATGCCCTAACCTGGAGTAGCAGTCATTCCTCCTCACTCACCCACTCCACGCGAAGGAGTAGCCGATATGGCAAGACCAGGGCGAATGTGTGTGAGGGGGGGGGGGGGGGGGGGGGTGGGGCGTGGAAGTGGAATTCATGGGGTATGGTATATGGCGTTGCCACCATAGTTCTACATGGGCGGAGAAGGTGGCGGATTGACTTTGTGCCATGAGTTCCCTTCTTCATTTGTTCCTCTTTGTCTTTTACAGTTATAATGGGTTGTATCCATTTCTATGATTATATGTGATGCGCTTTCTGTTATTAAAGTCACTTCATTGTAATTGTTAATGTTCATGCCTTGGGTTAATTTCTGTTAAATCATCATAGGTCAAATTATTTATGAGAAACCATATGACGCAGTTTGATGGCAACTTGGCAAGTGTATCGAGTTATCGGTTGCATATGATTAACTATGAGACCAAGCATCGTACGGTGCATGTCCTTTTTCTAGAACACGCACCAAAATGATTGTTGTTTTATGATAAAGGAAGATGTCACGATGACACAAAGTATACAAAAAAGTCCAATAAAAACTGAAAAGAAACCTAAGTTATCCAAACAAATAGTGTAAGGACCAAAGCAATAGAACGAAAACAGAAGCACAACCAGAAACTAAAACTGATGCCACGAAGATGTCTATTTTCACTCCATTCACAACATTTTTTGCATCTATCTACTACCCCTATAAAAGCATGAGAGGGCAGATCCAAATCACAATCTCAGTCGTCTAATCACACAATCAGTGGTCTAAGATCTCCGTTAACGAAAAAATGAAGTCTTCGTTAACGCTAATCCACACGTCCTATTCGCCAACGGCCCGCCCGCTCGCAGCCACAGTTTTCCCCGCCTTTGCCCAGCCTCGCCCCCGCCCGCAGTCTCGCCTCCGCCTCCGCCTAGCGATTGTGACGAGTGACGACCACGAGAATCCCCTCGGCATCCCCGACGGCTGCACCCGCCGAGCCGTCCTCGGGATCATCCGCCTGGTCGAGCTCTCCAACCTACCAAGTCCGAAGCCCAGACCTAGCACCCGCAGCAGCATCACCTCATTCCACCTCCCGATTGAGGAAGACCGGCAAGAGGAGGCAGGGAGAGACGGGAATGGGAGGTCTGTCCCGTGGTAAAGGAAGAAGAAGGCGCGGGAGCCGACGCCCGCGGAGCGGCTGCTGGACCCCGCCGAGCTGGAGCGGCTGCAGCAGGCGGCACGCGGGATGGGAACGGGTGGGTGCGGGCCAAGAAGTCCGGGGTGACGGACGAGGTGGTGGAGGACGTCCGCAGGGCGTGGGCCGGCGGCCAGGATCTCATCACCGGCTGGGTCATCTAGCCGCTCCGGCGGTGCATGGACAGAGCAAGGGAGATCCTTGAGGTAGGTACGTCTTGTTACCGGATCTTTGACGTGAGTGTTTAATTATTTGCGATTTGACGCAAGAGATGCTTCATAATTTGTTTTCAGTTTTGTCATCCATCTAATTGTGTATATATGTGGCAGGGAAATATGAAATCCTGATGTAAATGGTCATTAATCGGGACTGACAGTGCTGGATGCATGGGTGAGAGTGGAGGCCGCCTGAGGAAGATGACGCCACTGAAGGGGATGCAATTCATATTGCAGCCTATCAAATGGTAAAATCTCACCCCTTTCATTTTCTATCCTCTCAGATATCAATCTTCACCAGAATAAAGCATTGCGCTTTATTCTGATGACCATAATTTACCTTCAAAGCGCAGGAGGTGCCGTGGTCACCGTTCATGCCGTCCTCCAGCTGGGCCGTCGAGGACCTCCTGCAGTTCTCCATACGTGCACCGTTGAGGGCACCGAAGGTCTATCACAAATCAATCAGGTGAACTTTTAATTCGATCCGTGCGACACCTCTTATCCATACTTGCACCGTTGAACGCGGATTTATAAAGCACGGGCTTCTAGACACCTCTTATCCATACCCTTCAATATTGCTTTGAGATCCGTGCGACACAACTAACTTATAACACGATTTTTTCTCTTTTTTGTTCCTTCAAAACAAAACAACATATGAACTTCAAACTTTGCAGGACAACAAAACATTCTTACTATAATGTGAGAAAAAACTTTCAGATTTTTTTGTCCGACATAAATGTACAAAATGAGATTTTTTGAGTAAAAAACAATATTTTTTTCTATACATGATCCACGAAAAAATCTGAAAGTTTTTTCCCACATTCTAGTTAGAATGTTTTGTCGTCCTACAAAGTTTCAAGTTCATATGTTGTTCTATTTAGGAGAAACAAAAAAGACAAAAGTTGCTCGCACGAATCGCGATGTAAGAATGAATGGCTAGATAAGGGGGTGTAGGAAAGCCTGTGCTTTCTCAAATATTAACCTATTCTGCGCTTGGTGGTGAGTCAGAGATTTTTGATCTGCAATTTCATCTACCAACCAATCCTCCTCTGATACATACTAGGAACATTTTTTGGGACATGAAGAAGTTGCTATTCCGGAGTTTAAGTAATCATTTGATAATTCCTTTGGGAAATACATGTGATCTGAACATGAAAATCATTCTCATATATAGATATAGCAGGAAATGGGACTGATGTAAGAGTGTGTTTGTTTAGAGCAAGATTAGAATTTAACTACATGCATAAGTTTGGCTTGTTGAGAAATTTGAATTGACTATCCCTCATAAGGTGTATGGTCAGTGGTGCACGTGCAAATCAGATTAAATAAGAATCGTGGGGCTACAAGCAATCTAGAATTCTACCTTAGGGATTATCTTAGGTTTGCCGATTACTATACTGGAATGTGTAATTAGATATGACAGGTACATTAGAATTGTGCAGCAATCTTGTCTTACAAAGTAGGATCAAGAGCAATACTGAAGAACGAAGATGCAGACTTCCTACCACCAGATGCATTAAACTGGATGGTATCAAGAGGTAATGACATCCCCTTGATTAGAATTGCCTTATTTGTGCTATTTGGTCAGATTTATTTTGTTTCACGACAGAGAAATCATATACCTTTTGCTATTTTGGCACATAGATTTATTCTTATTTACTTGTGCAGTTTCGAATGATCCAACATATCTGCAGTCATCAAACTTGAAGACATACTGTTGAAGGCCTTATTTACAGGTTATTTGCACCGCCTCTCTTTCTTTGTCTGCCTTTTCTTTCCTCCAATAATAATAGTGAACAACTTTTTCCGGATCAGGTATTGCATTGTTACAAATGTATGCTGAAGCTACTCCTTGCAGCAAGGAAAAAGTCTTTACCTATTATCACAATTATCGGTTCTGATTCTGTTTTGTTGCGACCTGTACAAAGATTCCTAACTAATTTACATTAAATTGTAATATAAAAAAGAGGTAGTATTAATACGTTGGTTGGTATCAGTAATATTCAGTCACACAAAGCATTCTTGGAGTACGTGGGGGACAAAATATGCACTATAATGATAGACTTAAGCGCACTAAGAAAATCCAAAAGTTCATGTGTCACTATTACCTAAATTATTTACACTTTAGTCATACTGTTTGAAAAAATTATGTGTCAATTGCAGAATTTTTTATGTTTATTGTAAGATGCACATTCTTTTATTTATGGTTCTGGCTTCTTAGTTATAAAAGAAATTTACATCTTATAGTAAATGATATTTGTTCAGTTGATAACAAGATTCAAGGATAGTTAGTACAAGTTTTCTTCTAATGTACTTTTATTGATCCTTTCCTGGTAGTCTGTGTTAGATGTGTATAGTCCCTTTTTCGGTATATCCCCATTGTATAAGGGGTTTCTTACACTTTACCACACATGTATATGTAATGGCCTTTGGCCCTCAGTGAATACTAGTTGCTCATTATCCAACATGGTATCAGATGCTAGGCTAGCCCCTTTCTCCCGCATGATGCAACTCTGTGCGTCTTGTTCCTAGTCTACCTGGCTCCGGCCGTCCGGTCGCTGCATCTCTGGCCGTCTCCTCCCCAGTTCGGCCGCTGTCTCGTACGGCTACTGCCGCCTCCGTCCTGTTCGGCAGCGCCCCATCCACTACCGCTCCGCCCGGCCAACACCCACTCCGCCCGGCCGCCGCCGTCTGGCCCGCTCCGCCCGGCCACCGCCCCGTCCGGCCTGCTCCGCCCGGCCACCGCCCAGTCCGGCCCGTCTGGTCGCCGCTTAGTCTGCCCACCCAGTCCGGCCGCTGCGGCTGCTGCTTCATTTGGCCCCGCGCGTGAGCTGCCCAGGCTGGCTGCTCCTGATCCGCAGCTCAGGCTGCTGGTGCTCGGTCCTGCCTCGCGAGTGAGCGCGAGCTCGCTTGCCGACTTCTCTCGATACAGATTAGGTCCTTGGGGCAGTTGACTTCCAAAAAAAAGAGAGTGTGTGGCAGAGATCTCATCATGTCTTCTTCGGGCTACGTCGCTGTTCCTCGGTGCTCGGTGATCTTCGATGGCACCAACTATGCTGAGTTTGCGGGTTTCATGCGTATCCACATGCGCAGACTTCTGCTGTGGGGCGTTTTCTCTGGCGAGGTCCCTTGTCCGCCATGCCCTGCTGCTCGAGTGGCTCCTACCCCGCCGGCACCGCCGGTTCTTGCTGCTGATGCTTCTCAGACTGATCAGGATGCGGCCAAGGCTCTCGATGATGCAGCTGTGGATGCTTATGAAAAGCAGATGTCAGCTTATTAAGATGCTCTTTATGTCTACCGGGATGATCTGTCTGCTTACACTCAGTGGTGCAATGATGATGCTCGTGCTGCTGCTGTTCTCACTGCGAGTGTCCTCCCTCAGTTTGCCTCGGAGTTCATGGGTCTGGGCACCGTGGCCGCAATGTGGTCTTATCTCTGTCAGCGCTATCAGCCATCTGGTGATGCTCTCTACTTATCTGTGGTGCGTCAGGAGCACGCTCTTCAACAGGGTCACTCCTCTGTTGACGAGTTCTACATGCAGAGTTCTGCCATCTGGCGCCAGCTTGACTCTCTTCGGATAGTTGTTTGTGGATCTTGCCGTTGCTGCCAGACTATGCGGTCTGACTTGGAGTTTCAGCGTGTCCATGAGTTCTTATCTCGCCTCCGCTCCGAGTTTGAGCCTCGACGTGCTCACTTGCTTGCTCGTGATCGTGTTCCTATCTCGGAGGTCCTTGCTGAGCTTTGTGCTGAGGAGACCCACCTTCGTTCTGCTGGGTTGCTTGTGGTTCCTTTAGTGTTGGCTACCAGAGCTCCGGTGTCGTCTGCTCGTCTCACAGCTCCACCACTCCTGCGCACACCTTCAGGGGGGTGGGTCGCCCTCCTTATGTTGAGAAGGGCCGGTTGCGCCGTGACACCTTCTGTGACTACTACTCCAGACCAGGTCACCCCCAGTCTAATTATCGCCAGAAGCAGTGCAACCAAAGGCGCTCCTCTTCCAGTGGGACTCCTGTGTCGTCATCAACTCCGTCACTCACTGACCAGGACATTGTGCGCCTCAAGCGCCTTCTGGCTTCCTCTAGTTCTTCATCGACGGGCTCTGCTGCTGCTGTGACTGCTTTCACCACTTCATCACCGCCGGCATCTACACCGTCAGGTACATCTTCGTGGGTTCTGGACTCTGGAGCTTCCTTTCATATGTCCTCTGATTCTTCAGTACTGTCTTCTCTTCGCCCTCTTGATTCTCCTATTAATGTTCTTACTGCCGATGGCACATCTCTTCCTATTTCTAGTCGTGGTCTTCTTTCCACTCCGTCCTTTTTCGTTCCTAGTGTTTCTCATGTTCCTCGCCTTACCATGAATCTTTTCTCCGCTGCCCAACTTACTGATTCTGGTTGTCTTGTCATTCTTGATACCGACTCTTGCTCCATTCAGGATCGTCGCACCAAGGCTTTGGTTGGTGCTGGCCCCCGGCGCCATGAGTCAGAGGGCCTTTGGGAGGTTGACTGGCTTTGTGTTCCTTCCGCTGCCACCACTTCTGCCAGCTCTCATGCTCTTGCTGCCTCTTCGTCTGCGTCCTTCCAGCAGTGGCATCATCGCCTTGGTCACATCTGTGGCTCTCGCTTGTCATCTTTAGTGCGTCAGGGCCTCTTAGGGTCTATATCTGAAGATGTTTCTTTACATTATAATGGTTGTAGACTTGGCAAACAGACCCAGTTACCTTATCCTACCAGTGAGTCGGTCTCTCAGCATCCTTTTGACATAGTTCATTCTGATGTCTAGGGTCCTACTCCTTTTGATTCGAAAGGTGGTCATCGCTACTATGTGTTGTTTATTGATGATTTCTCTCGCTACACTTGGCTTTACTTCATGAAATCTCGTAGCGAGGTTCTCTCTATATACAAACGATTTGCTGCCATGGTTCACACCTAGTTTTCCACGCACATTCGTACTTTTTGTGCTGACTCCGCTGGAGAGTATATCTCCCAGCTGTTGCGTGGTTTTCTCGAGGAACAGGGTACTCTTGCCTAGTTCTCATGTCCTGGTGCTCATGCTCAGAATGGCGTTGCTGAACGTAAGCACCATCATCTGCTTGAGACGGCTCGTGCGCTGACGATTGCCGCTTCCCTTCCACCCCATTTTTGGGCTGAGGCTGTTTCTACATCCACCTATCTCATCAACACTCAGCCATCGACTGCTCTGTAGGGTGGTATTCCTATGGAGTGTCTCACTGGTCGTTCTCCTGACTACTCAGCTCTTCGTATGTTTGGATGTGTGTGCTATGTCCTTCTTGCCCCACGAGAACGCACCAAATTGACTGCTCATTCGGTTGAGTGTGTTTTCCTTGGCTATAGTGATGAGCACAAGGGCTATCGCTGCTGGGATTTTGTTGGTCGTCGCTTACGCATCTCACGTGATGTGACTTTTGACGAGTCTCGTTCTTACTACCCACGTCCTTCTTCCCCGAGCTTCCCTGTGGATGATATTTCCTTTCTTCTTCTCCCCGATACACCCTGCTATGTGCCTCCTGTTTCACCTCTTCCACCGGCACCTCTCATTCCTTCTCCCTCACCATCGACCCCCTCTTCTCCATCCCCCTCCTCTACCTCTCCATCGTCGTCTCCAGTCCGCCGCCCTCTCTCACCGTTTCCTCTCCACTATACTCGCTGCCCTCGCACCGAGGATGCTTCCCCTGATTCGCCTGGACGCGCCTTCCACCTCTGGTACACCTCCGTTCACGCCTCCCCTGGTTCATAACCTCCGTGCTCGGCCTCGCCCCCCGCCTGATCGCTATTCTCCTGATCGGGACGGTCTCTCTGTTATTGCTGAGCCCACTTCCTATCGGACTGCCATGACTCAGCCTGAGTGGTATCTTGCGATGGCCGAAGAGCTTGCTGCCCTTGAGCGCTCGGGCACATGGGATCTGGTTTCCCTCCCTTCCGGTGTTCGTTCCATCACCTGCAAGTGGGTCTACAAGATTAAGACTCGCACTGATGATTCTCTTAAGCGCTACAAAGCTCGTCTTGTGGCCCGTGGTTTTCAGCAGGAGTAGGGACGTGATTATGACGAGACATTCGCTCACGTGGCTCACATGACCATTGTCCGCACTCTCCTTGCTGCGGCTTCTGTTCGTCATTGGTCTATCTCTCAACTTGATGTCCAGAACGCTTTTCTCAATGGCGAGTTGCGTGAGGAGGTTTATATGCAGCCACCACCGGGGTACTATGCTCCTGATGGTATGGTCTTTAGACTTCGCCACTCCCTCTACGGTCTTAAACAGGCCCCTCGCGCCCGGTTTGAGCGTTTCGCCTCTGTGGTGACTGCCGCTAGTTTCTTGCCCAGTGATCATGATCCTGTGTTGTTTGTTCACACGTCTCCTCGTGGTCGGACTCTTCTCCTTCTCTATGTCGATGACATGATCATCACTGGTGACGACTCTGACTACATTGCCTTTGTTAAGGCTCGCCTTCGCGATCAGTTTCTCATGACTGATCTTGGTCCACTTCGCTATTTTCTTGGGATTGAGATCTCCTCGACCCCTGATGGCTTCTACATCTCCCAAGAAAAATATATTCAGGATCTTCTTGCTCGCGCTGCTCTCGGTGATGAGCGCACAATTGTGACTCCGATGGAGCTCAACGTTCAGCTTCGTGCCTCTGATGGTGACCCTCTTCCTAATCCCACTCGCTATCGTCACCTTGTTGGCAGCCTTGTCTATCTTGGTATTACGCGTCCTGACATCTCCTGTCCTGTCCACATCCTGAGTTAGTTTGTTTCAGCCCCACCTCTGTCCACTATAGTCACCTCCTCCGTGTTCTACGATATCTTCGTGGCACGATCTCTCAGCGCCTTTTCTTTCCCCGCTCCAGTTCTCTTGAGCTCCAGGCCTACTCTGATGCTACATGGGCTAGTGATCCCTCTGATCGACGCTCGCTGCCTGCTTACTGTGTCTTTCTTGGTGGCTCTCTTATTGCCTGGAAGACAAAGAAACAGACTGCAGTTTCTCGCTCGAGTACAGAGGCTGAGTTGCGAGCCATGGCTATGTTGACGGCTGAGGTGATCTGGTTACGGTGGTTCCTTGAGGATTTTGGTGTGTCGGCTACTACCTCGACTCCCTTACTGTCAGACAGTACCGGTGTTATCAATATTGCGCGTGACCCGGTGAAGCATGAGCTCACCAAGCACATCGGTGTGGATGCCCACTTTATGCATGCTGCTGTGCAGGATCAAACACTCGCTCTCCACTATGTGCCCTCTGAGTTACATTTGGCGGACTTCTTCACGAAGGCACAGACTCGAGCGCAGCATGGTTTCCTTCTCTCCAAACTCAGTGTTGTTGATCCACCATGAGTTTGAGGGGGGGGGGGGGGGGGTGTGGTGGTGTTAGATGTGTATAGTCCCTTTTCGGTATATCCCCATTGTATAAGGGGTTTCATACACTTTACCACACATGTATATGTAATGGCTTTTGGCCCTCAATGAATACTAGTTGCTCATTATCCAACAGTTGGCACCAACTGCCTCAATACTATTAGTACAGATTGATTGGTTAATTTATACAAGGAATGAATGTCTTTGCACAGCGTTGATGCTATTCGATTGATTTGCTACATGTAGGAGTCATGCCTGTCCAGTTATATTTTCATTCATCCGTTTTCCTGGATCAACACTCCTAAACACCAGGAGCTTCACTCCACCCTTAATCCTCTACGTCAAAGCCTTCTAGCCTCGATCACCCACCACTGTCAGGTTCAAGTGTTCTGAGGTGTAAGCACAAGCCTTATAAAGTATCAGTGTATAGGTCAATGCCGTATTTTTCACCACAAAAACATAAGTATTTAGTAGTTCCAGAAATTGAGACACGAGCAAAAATTGCTGCCTGGTAGGAGAATTATGCAGCTCTTTACTTGAAGTTTTTAATCTCGATGTCTTGCGCGAATGCTGAGCGGCTCGAACGGAAGGAAATTCGCCATTCCCAGACTGTGGCACTGCCAACGTCAATATTAGAACTGTTCTATACATGAGATTTATTTGTGTATATCTTCTATTCACAAATAAGGGCCACTTATCACTAGCAGTTTGAGGTAACTCCACTAATTAACTTCTATGTCTCCAATATTAGCCTGCAACTTAGCAACAAATGGCACAACTGTGAGGAGGCTATGTTATCCTCCCTGCTTACTATTTTGGTGATCACAGGGTATGTGGAACGCACCCCTTTGTCTACTTCTTTCCCTGGGAAGCGAAGATTTATGGTATTTAATGTCATGTGAACTGCATTTTGTTTTTTGTTAAGAGAATATTAGAAGTGGACTATTTTTTTGGACAAAAACGACGGGGAATCTTCTTATTGTGTAGATACAAACTATGGTAGTAAAAATACAAAAAAGTGACCCACAAGATCTAAGTAGTAACATGGAATATGTGTAAAATGTAAGACTGTTTTCCCCGAACTCCATGCCGACCAACTCCGCCCGGATGCCACATCCTAGACAACAGCAGCTACATGGCGTCCTAGGATTTAGATTCTGGTAATGGAAATCCCCATGTGCCTCCTCTGTTCTGAGTCATTGTTCTGGCACCATAAGTTTATAGTAAGCTCCCCTTGTAATGGTATCTCAAGTATATCATCAAAGTAGGTAAATTGTACTCCCTACTCTATTCTGAGTTACTTTGTTTGCAGTGGGGCTTCGGTATGTAAAACTCTTTCCAGGAATCACAAAGACATTGCAGCTAAAGTGCACCAGCGATGCCGGTGAATGGCATGAATACAAGGAGTAGATTGTCACTAATGGATTCATCTATAAGCTATGGCTTGTCAAGACTACAGTAGTAATTATAAGTAATCTAATACTAAAATTATTTGTAACAGTTGTATTTATTTCAAGTCATATAGATCATGGTTATAGAAAGAGAGAGAATATTTTCATGTAGTTTTCTGAAACTTCAAATATGGTGTCAAAACCAAGTGTGTGGCATAATTTAAGATTTCCTTGTATGGTTAGAAGATTCACGTGTTTCACTTTTTAGGACTCTAAAATGTGTTTTTGTTTTTCAGGCGTTTAATTTCTGCTAAATTTGGGTCGATCGATGCTTAGCAGAACTAGCTTATGAATTAAAGATCGGTTGATTTGGTAATTTTTATCTGGCTGGCAATCCCTGACAAGTGAACTTAATACTGCTTGCATGGTCTGCACACTTTATCTATGACTCAAAGTGAGTAAACTCTTCTTTGTTTCTTTTTCCTCACCAACTTAATGCAATAGATTTCCTCTGTCATTTCAGTGATTCAGATATTAAGTGATTCTTCCTACGGCAGTCTAAACCCTTCTTTGTTTCTTTTTCTTCACCAATTTGATGCAAGAGAGTTCCTCTTCCATTTATAGGGATTCAGAGGTTAAGTGATTCTTTCTGTTAGAATACAACTTGTAATAGGATTAGGACTCCTACTCGGTTTGTAATAGGGCTAGGTTAGGTGCGGCTTGGCTCTTATATATACCTCTTGTACTGGCACAATATTGCATCAACAATTATTCAATACAATTCTACATGGTATCAGACTTTCGATCCTAGGGTATGGCTAACCCGCCAGCCCCGCCACCGCCGCCGCCGCCCGGCTACTTCGAGCTGCGTGCCGCCATCGTTGCCGCCAAGGTCGCCGCGGCCATGGCCTTCTCCGCCTCTACCTCTACTCTAGTTTTAGCCCCACCAATACCCCCTTCCATCTCCTTCACCGACACCATCTCCGATATTAGCCCCTACATCCCCATAACCCTAGACCGTGCTGCTCACAACTACTACCATTGGCGTCACCTCTTCGACGTCCACCTTGGGCGATGCAATCTCCGCTCTCACGTTGCCGACGACTCTCTACCTCAACTTCATGATCCGCAATGGGTCAAGGATGATCTCGCCATTATTCAATGGATCTACATGCGAGTCTCCACAGAGATCTTCAGTCTCGTCTACTGTGACGGTGCCTCCGCCGCCGATCTATGGGAGGCCCTTCGTCAGCTCTTCCAGGACAACGTCGACACTCTCGCCAACAATCTCCACACCGAGCCTCGAAATACGGTGCAAGGTGATTCACCAGTCGGCGTCTACTGCCAACGCCTCAAGGCGATCGCGGATGAACTCCGCGAACTTGGTGATCTGATCGACGATCGACAGCTCATCAACGTCCTCCTCGTCGGCCTCAGCGAGCGGTTCGAGAAGCAGGCCTCCTTCATCCCTATGATGCGTCCGCGTCCCTCCTTCGCCGAGGTTCGCTCGATGCTCCAATGGGCCGATCGTGCCCTAACTACGAAGGACTCCTGTCCTCAGGTCTTCACTGCTTCTCCTCGCCCGCCTGCGTCGATGCCGCCACCGCCACCTCCACTAACAGCACCTCCTCAACCATCCGGCTGGCGTCCAAGTCCTAACTACCAGGGCAAAAACCCTAGGCCGCCGTAGTTCCGCACGGCGCCCGCTCCTGCCCCCCCCCCCCGGCTCCACCAACTGCACCACTACCGCCCCCGGCTTCATCAACTGCACCACCACCGCCGCCCGGATGGCGCCCATCTCCTGATCCATGGACAGGGCTAGTCCAGGCGTGTCCTATGCCCTGGTCCGGCCCTACACCATATGGTGCCCCGCCTACCTATACCGGTGGCTGGCAGCCCGGTGCTCGCCCTCACACCGGCGCGCCCGTCCTCGCACCTCGACAGCCGACGGCCGCGTACCACGCTGCTCCCGCCTACGCGCCACCGATCTACAACACCAGTCCTTAGGCATCCTATGGCGCTCCATCCTCCACCTACATGCAGCAGTACAATGATGGTGCCTCTCTCTTTACGCCGATGCCGACCCTACTGCCGACGCCACCACACCCGCAAGCTCCCATGACTACACCGGCCTCTACTTCGACTTCGAGCTGGGACCAAGCTACTTTTCTACAAGCCATGAACAACTTTGCTGCACAAGGGAACTCAGGTACGGATTGGATTTTTGATTCTGGTGCTTCTCGTCATATGTCTACATCGAGTAATTTGCTTTCTTCTTGCACACCTTCGCCTTTTCCCTCCATTACTCTCGGTGATGGATCGTCTATTCCTATTTACTGTGTCGGTCAGGCTCAAATCCAATCCCCAACTAAGCCTTTGCTTCTTCATGATGTTCTTGTAGCTCCTGCTCTTATTAAAAATCTGATTTCTGTTCGCCGTTTCTGTTGAGTTTGACCCCTTTGGTTTGTCTGTGAAGGACTACCCGACCAAGGCCGAGATCGCTCGATTCAATAGCTCCGGTGATTTATATTCTCTCCATGGTGCTCCGGTCGGTGCTCCTCCAACATCTATGGTGGCCTCTGTTGATCTATGGCACCAACGTCTCGGCCATCCCAATAAAAATGTGTTATCCACACTTCTTAGTGAATTTTCAATACCTTGTAATAGATATTCTCATAATTCTTCTATGTGTCAGTCATGTCAATTGGGCAAACATGTTCGCCCTCCCTTTAGTTCCTATCAATCCTCTAGTACTTTTCCTTTTGAATTACTTCATTGTGATCTCTGGACATCACCAATAGAAAGTGTATCTGGTTTTAAGTATTATCTCGTGATTCTTGATGATTTTACTCATTATGTTTGGACTTTTCCTTTACGAAACAAATCCGATGTTCATAATATATTCCTTAACTTTCAACGCTATGTCTCGGTCCACTTTTTCCTCCCTATAAGATCATACAATGTGATAATGGTCGTGACAACTTTAAAAATCGAAATTTCTTTCTACAATATGGAATTCTCTTATGTTTCTCCTGTCCTTATACCTCCCCTCAAAACGGCAAAGCCGAGCGTTCTCTTCGTACTCTTAATGATATCATTCGCACTGTGCTTATTCAATCTTCTATGCCGTCGATGTTCTGGGCAGAGGCACTCCACACGGCCACACATTTACTCAATATTCGTCCATCTAAAGTTAACCCACAAACTACTCCTTACTTCTCTTTATTTCTCTCTCATCCAAATTACTCTGACATTCGCGTCTTCGGTTGTCTTTGTTTTCCAAACCCCTACTCCACTTCTCCTAACAAACTTTCCCCGCGCTCTATCCCGTGTGTCCATCTAGGTTTTTTTGACGAGCACAAGGGTTATCATTGTCTAGATATTGTTAGTGGTCGTGTTCATGTGTCTCGTCATGTAACATTTGCTGAAAACATTTTCCCCTTTTCCGAGCGTCAACAATTAGATTCCAACTCACCCGTGCCGTCCACTAGTCCCTCTCGTCGCAATCATCTTCCCTTTTTTCACCCGCCGACCAATCCAGTGAAACCAGCCGCAGTAGCAAATCCTGCCACCACCACTTCTGTCATCACCTCTGTCCCGGCAGAAGAAAACACATTACACTCTGACGTGGCAGACTTCCTGCAGCCGCAGTCTTCACCACCATCCCCCGCGTCCGCTTCCTCCGCTGCACCGGACGCGTCCACCACATCTTCCCCCACCCCTCCTGCTCATGCTATTCCCGTTCCAGCTACTACTAACGATCATACCATGTGCACACGTGCCAAGTCGGGTTTCGTTTACCTGCAAAAGATCGTCTCAATCTTCATGCATCTTTATCTCCTTCCTCTCTACCCAAATCTTACAAATCAGCTCTCCGAGATCCTAATTGGGCCGCAGCTATGAAAGATGAATATGATGCCCTTCTACAGAATAACACGTGGCAGTTAGTTCCTCATCCTTCCAATACAAATATCGTTTCGGGAAAATGGGTTTTTCGCCATAAATTTAATTCTGATGGGAGTCTTGCACGTTATAAGGCTCGATGGGTATGTCGTGGTTACACTCAGCAACACGGCATCGATTATGATGAGACTTTCTCTCCAGTTGTCAAGCCGAGCACTATTCGCACTGTCCTTAGCATCGCCGTCTCTTCTTCCTGGCCAATTCATCAACTAGATGTCAAAAATGCTTTCCTTCATGGCTCTCTTCAAGAAACAGTCTATTGTCAACAACCTCTTGGCTTCAAACATTCCTCCTATCCTAATCATGCTTGTCTTCTTCAAAAATCTCTTTATGGTCTTAAACAAGCACCACGTTCCTGGTTCCAACGTTTTTCTACTTATGCTCAAATAATTGGTTTTACCCCTTCCCATACTTCACTCTTCACCTTTCATCACAACAACACTGCTTACCTTCTTTTATATGTTGATGATATTATCCTCACAGCTTCCTCACAACAATTTTTAGATCATATTATCTCTCTTCTTCGCCATGAATTCTCTATGACAGATTTAGGTCTTCTTCACCACTTCTTAGGTATTGCTGTTATCCGTAACTCCTCTGGTCTTTTCTTGTCTCAACGTCAGTACACTCTGGATCTTCTTTCTCGTGCTGGTATGCTTGATTGTCAAACTTCTCGTACCCCTGTTGATACAGGTTCCAAACTCTCTGCCGACGGTGATCCTTTCTCTGATCCTTCTCTTTATCGTAGTCTTACCGGTGCACTTCAGTATCTTACTCTCACTCGCCCTGAAATTTCTTTTGCTGTCCAACAAGCTTGTTTATACATGCATGATCCTCGTATTCCACACTACAGTCATGTCAAACGTATTCTTCGATATCTCAAAGGCACACTAGACTTAGGTCTTCATATCAACAAATCCTCTCCCACCTCCTTGACAGCTTACTCTGATGCAGACTGGGCTGGTTGTCCAAATACTCGTAGGTCCACATCCGGATTTTGTGTTTTTCTTGGTAACAGTTTGGTTTCTTGGTCCCCCAATGCTCGTCTGCTGAAGCTGAGTACCGCGCTGTGGGTCACGTGATTGCTGAAATGGTTTGGTTGCGCCAGTTGTTGTCGGAGCTGCACCGTCCTATTGAGCAAGCTACCATTGTTTACTGTGATAATATTTCAGCTGTCTACATGTCAGGGAATCCGGTTCAACACCGTCGCACCAAGCATATTGAGATCGACATTCATTTTGTTCGAGAGAAGGTGGCTCTCAGTCAAGTTTGCCTTCTCCACGTGCCTACTTCTGCTCAGTTCGCTGATATCTTTACTAAAGGCCTGGCGACTACTCCATTTCAAGACATTTGTTTCAGTCTCAACGTCGTCGAGCCTACCGTTGACACTGCGGGGTGATGTTAGAATACAACTTGTAATAGGATTAGGACTCCTACTCGGTATGTAATAGGGCTAGGTCAGGTGCGGCTTGGCTCTTATATATACCTCTTGTACTGGCACAATATTGCATCAACAATTATTCAATACAATTCTACACTTTCTGCTGCAGTCGCTACAACATGTCATCTACCCCAAGCTAACATTTTCTAATCCAACTTCCGAGCTTTCTTGTTCATAATTAGATTATACAAGTGTGCTTGCTACATATTATTCTTTACGAAAGGGACATGCTTGTCATGAAGCAACATATTGTATCGGTATATGTGCTTGGTAGATATTATTTTTCTTTGTATACCTTCTGTCTTTTTATTTGAGAAGAAGTTGAGATGTTGTACTTGGACTAATGCATTGCATGTTTTATGTGTTTTAACCAGAGGCCAAAGGCACTTTAATATATGATTTGAGCTCTGAAACTATATAATTGTAACCAATGTTCGTTTATTCCTTTGAATACTTGTCCTTTTTCTCAGCTCTTGTTTTTTATTGTTCTCTGCTCGCAGCTTCAATAGTGAAATGAGATAATACAAAGCATGTTGTAAATTATAGCAGCTCTGTCCTTTTGTTGTAATGGGCTACTGGCTAATGCCTTCAGAGCATTGTAGCGAAAGTACAAGCATCAGATCACTTGGGCATGAAATAGTTCCAGAAACCAAAAGCCTATTGTAAATTATAGCAGCTCTCTGTCTTTTTGTGTAATGCCTAATGCCTTCAGATCCTATTTGAATCACAGTAAAAATGTAGCGGAAATAGAAGTATCAGATCACCAGGGCATGAAAATGTTCAGTGTACCCCACTGTACTATTTTGTAATGCTTGAATGCTTATAATACAGATATTTGTTGTAACGTTTGAATGCTTCTCAATAGTACATGTGTGATTCCCTAGGGAAGGAAATATGCCCTAGAGGCAATAATAAAGTTATTATTTATTTCCATATATCATGATAAATGTTTATTATTCATGCTAGAATTGTATTAACCGGAAACATAATACATGTGTGAATACATAGACAAACAGAGTGTCACTAGTATGCCTCTACTTGATTAGCTCGTTAATCAAAGATGGTTATGTTTCCTAGCCATAGACATAAGTTGTCATTTGATTAACGAGATCACCTCATTAGGAGAATGATGTGATTGACTTGACCCATTCCGTTAGCTTAGCACTCGATCGTTTAGTATGTTGCTATTGCTTTCTTCATGACTTATACATGTTCCTATGACTATGAGATTATGCAACTCCCGTTTACCGGAGGAACACTTTGTGTGCTACCAAACGTCACAACGTAAATGGATGATTATAAAGGTGCTCTACAGGTGTCTCCAAAGGTACTTGTTGGGTTGGCGTATTTCAAGATTAGGATTTGTCACTCCGATTGTCGGAGAGGTATCTCTGGGCCCACTCGGTAATGCACATCACTATAAGCCTTGCAAGCATTGTGACTAATGAGTTAGTTGCGGGATGATGTGTTACGGAACGAGTAAAGAGACTTGCCGGTAACGAGATTGAACTAGGTATCGAGATACCGACGATCGAATCTCGGGCAAGTAACATACCGATGACAAAGGGAACAACGTATGTTGTTATGCGGTCTGACCGATAAAGATCTTCGTAGAATATGTGGGAGCCAATATGGGCATCCAGGTCCCGCTATTGGTTATTGACCGGAGACGTGTCTCGGTCATGTCTACATAGTGCTCGAACCCGTAGGGTCCGCACGCTTAACGTTACGATGACAGTTTTATTGAGTTTTGATGTACCGAAGGAGTTCGAAGTCCCGGATGAGATCGGGGACATGACGATGAGTCTTGAAATGGTCGAGACGTAAAGATCGATATATTGGACGACTATATTCGGACTTCGGAAAGGTTCCGAGTGATTCGGGTATTTTTCGGAGTACCGGAGAGTTACGGGAATACGTATTGGGCCTTATTGGGCCATACGGGAAAGAAGGAAAAGGGCCTCAAGGGTGGCCGCACCCCTCCCCTTGGTCTGGTCCGAATTGGACTAGGGAAGGGGGGCGCCCCCTTCCTTCCTTCTCTTTTTCCCTTCCTCTTTTCCTATTCCATATGGGAGGTGGAATCCTACTAGGACTAGGGAGTCCTAATAGGACTCCACACTTGGTGCGCCCCCTCCTAGGGCCGGCCTCCTCCTCTCTTGCTCCTTTATATACGGGGGCAGGGGGGCACCCCATAGACACAACAATTGATCCTTGAGATCTCTTAGCCGTGTGCGGTGCCCCCCTCCACCATATTACACCTCGAGAATACCGTTGCGGAGCTTAGGCGAAGCCCTGCGTCGGTGGAACATCATCATCGTCACCACGCCGTCGTGCTGACGAAACTCTCCCTCAACACTCGGCTGGATCGGAGTTCGAGGGACGTCATCGTGCTGAACGTGTGTAGAACTCGGAGGTGTCGTGCGTTCGGTACTTGATCGGTCGGATCGTGAAGACGTACGACTACATCAACCGCGTTGTGATAACGCTTCCGCTTTCGGTCTACGAGGGTACGTGGACAACACTCTCCCCTCTCGTTGCTATGCATCACCATGATCTTGCGTGTGCGTAGAATTTTTTTTGAAATTACTACGTTCCCCAACAGTGGCATCCGAGCCTAGTTTTATGCGTTGATGCTATGCACGAGTAGAACACAAGTGAGTTGTGGGCGATATAAGTCATACTGCTTACCAGCATGTCATACTTTGGTTCAGCGGTATTGTGAGATGAAGCGGCCCGGACCGACATTACGCGTACGCTTACGCGAGACTGGTTTCACCGTTGGGAGCACTCGTTGCTTAAAGGTGACTGGCGGGTGTCTGTCTCTTTCACTTTAGTTGAACCGAGTGTGGCTACGCCCAGTCCTTGCGAAGGTTAAAACAGCACCAACTTGACAAACTATCGTTGTGGTTTTGATGCGTAGGTAAGAACGGTTCTTGCTAAGCCCGTAGCAGCCACGTAAAACTTGCAAGAACAAAGTAGAGGACGTCTAACTTGTTTTTGCAGGGCATGTTGTGATGTGATATGGTCAAGACATGATGTGATATGATTTGTTGTACGAGATGATCATGTTTTGTAACCGAGTTATCGGCAACTTGCAGGAGCCATATGGTTGTCGCTTTATTGTATGAAATGCAATCGCCATGTAATAGTTTTACTTTATCACTAAGAGGTAGCGATAGTAGTAAAAGCAATAAGTTGGCGAGACGACAACAATACTACGATGGAGATCAAGGTGTCGCGCCGGTGACGATGGTGATCATGACGGTGCTTCGGAGATGGAGATCACAAGCACGGTGCTTCGGAGATGGAGATCACAAGCACAAGATGATGATGGCCATATCATATCACTTGTATTGATTGCATGTGATGTTAATCCTTTATGCATCTTATCTTGCTTTGTTTGACGGTAGCATTATGAGATGATCCTTCACTAAATTATCAAAGTATAAGTGTTCTCCCTGAGTATGCACCGTTGCGAAAGTTCTTCGTGCTGAGACACCACGTGATGATCGGGTGTGATAGGCTCTACGTTCAAATACAACGGGTGCAAAACAGTTGCACACGCGGAATACTCAGGTTAAACTTGACGAGCCTAGCATATAACAGATATGGCCTCGGAACACGGAGACCGAAAGGTCGAGCGTGAATCATATAGTAGATATGATCAACATAGTGATGTTCACCGTTGAAACTACTCCATCTCACGTGATGATCGGACATGGTTTAGTTGATATGGATCACGTGATCACTTAGAGGATTAGAGCGATGTCTATCTAAGTGGGAGTTCTTAAGTAATATGATTAATTGAACTTAAATTTATCATGAACTTAGTCCTGATAGTATTTTGCAAATTATGTTGTAGATCAATAGCTCGCGTTGTTGCTTCCCTGCTTTATTTTTGATATGTTCCTAGAGAAATATTATGTTGAAAAATGTTAGTAGCAAAGATGCGGATTGGATCCGTGATCTGAGGATTATCCTCATTGCTGCACAGAAAAATTATGTCCTTGATGCACCGCTAGGTGACAGACCTATTGCAGGAGCAGATGCAGACGTTATGAACGTTTGGCTAGCTCAATATGATGACTACTTGATAGTTTAGTGCACCATGCTTAACGGCTTAGAATCGGGACTTCAAAGACGTTTTGAACGTCATGGACCATATGAGATGTTCCAGGAGTTGAAGTTAATATTTCAAGCAAATACCCGAGTTGAGAGATATGAAGTCTCCAACAAGTTCTATAGCTAAAAGATGGAGGAGGATCGCTCAACTAGTGAGCATGTGCTCAGATTGTCTGGGTACTACAATCGCTTGAATCAAGTGGGAGTTTATCTTCCAGATAAAATAGTGATTGACAGAATTCTCTAGTCACCATCACCAAGTTAGTAGAACTTCGTGATGAACTATAGTATGCAAGGGATGACGAAAGTAATTCCTGAGCTCTTCGTGATGCTGAAATCGACGAAGGTAGAAATCAAGAAAAACTTCAAGTGTTGATGGTTGACGAGACCACTAGTTTCAAGGAAAGGGCAAAGGGATAGAAGGGGAACTTCAAGAAGAACGGCAAGCAAGTGGCTGCTCAAGTGAAGAAGCCTAAGTCTGGTCCTAAGCCTGAGACTAAGTGCTTCTACTTCAAAGGGACTGGTCACTAGAAGCAGAACTACCCCAACTATTTGGTGGATAAGAAGGATGGCAAAGTGAACAAAGGTATATTTGATATACAGATTATTGATGCTTACTTTACTAGTGTTTATAGCAACCCCTCGGTAATTGATACTGGTTCAGTTGCTAAGAGTAGTAACTCGAAACGGGAGTTGCAGAATAAACAGAGACTAGTAAAAGTGAACAAAGGTATATTTGATATACAGATTATTGATGTGTACTTTACTAGTGTTTATAGCAACCCCTCGGTAATTGATACTGGTTCAGTTGCTAAAGAGTAGTAACTCGAAAACGGGAGTTGCAGAATAAACAGAGACTAGTAAAAGGCGAGGTGACGATGTGTGTTGGAAGTAGTTCCAAGATTGATATGATTATCATCGCACACTCCCTGTACTTTCGGGATTAGTGTTGAAACTAAATAAGTGTTATTTGGTGTTTGCGTTGAGCATGAATATGATTTGATCATGTTTATTGCAATACGGTTATTCATTTAAGTTAGAGAACAATTGTTGTTCTGTTTACATGAATAAAAACCTTCTATGGTCATACACACCAACGAAAATGGTTTGTTGGATCTCGATCATAGTGATACACATATTCATAATATTGAAGCCAAAAGATGCAAAGTTAATAATGATAGTGCAACTTATTTGTGGCACTGTCGTTTACGTCATATTGGTGTAAAGCGCATGAAGAAACTCCATACTGATGGGATTTTGGAATCACTTGATTATGAATCACTTGATGCTTGCGAACCGTGCCTCATGGGCAAGATGACTAAAACGCCGTTTTCCGGAACTATGGAGAGAGCAACAGATTTGTTGGAAATCATACATACAGATGTATGTGGTCCGATGAATATTGAGGCTCGTAGCAGGTATCATTATTTTCTGACCTTCACAGATGATTTGAGCAGATATGGGTATATCTACTTGATGAAACATAAGTCTGAAGCATTTGAAAAGTTCAAAGAATTTCAGAGTGAAGTAGAAAATCATCGTGACGAGAAAATAAGGTTTCTATGATTTGATCACGGAGACAAATATTTGAGTTACGAGTTTGGTCTTCAGTTAAAACAATGTGGAATAGTTTCACAAATTCGTGCCACCTGGAACACCACAGCATAATGGTGTGTCCGAACGTCATAACCGTACTTTATTGAATATAGTGCAATCTATGATGTCTCTTACCAATTTACCACTATCGTTTTGGGGTTATGCATTAGAGACAGCTACATTCACGTTACATAGGGCACAATCAAAATCCGTTGAGACGTCGCCTTATGAACTGAGGTTTAGCAAGAAACCGAAGTTGTCGTTTCTTAAAATTTTGGGGTTGCGATGCTTATGTGAAAAAAGTTTCATCCTGATAAGCTCAAACCCAAATCGGAGAAATGTGTCTTCATAGGATACCCAAAGGAGACAGTTGGGTACACCTTCTATCACAGATCCGAAGGCAAGACATTCGTTGCTAAAAATGGATCCTTTCTAGAGAAGGAGTTTCTCTCGAAAGAAGTGAGTGGGAGGAAAGTAGAACTTGATGAGGTAACTGTACCTGCTCCCTTATTGGAAAGTAGTTCATCACAGAAATCTGTTCCTGTGACTCCTACACCAATTTGTGAGGAAGTTAATGATGATGATCATTTAACTTCAGATCAAGTTACTACCAAACCTCGTAGGTAAACCAGAGTAAGATCCGCACCAGAGTGGTACGGTAATCCTGTTCTGGAGGTTATGTTACTAGACCATGACGAACCTACGAACTATGAAGAAGCGATGGTGAGCCCAGATTCCGCAAAATGGCTTGAGGCCATGAAATCTGAGATGGGATCCATGTATGAGAACAAAGTGTGGACTTTGGTTGACTTGCCCGATGATCGGCAAGCCATAGAAAATAAATGGTTCTTCAAGAGGAAGACGGACGCTGATAGTAGTGTCACTATCTACAAAGCTAGAATTGTCGCAAAAAGGTTTTCGACAAGTTCAAGATGTTGACTACGATGAGAGTTTCTCACTCGTATCCATGCTTAAGTCTGTCCGAACCATGTTAGCAATTGTCGCATTTTATGAAATCTGGCAAATGGACAAACAAAACTGCATTCCTTAATTGATTTATTAAAGAAGAGTTGTATATGATGCAACCAGAAGGTTTTGTCAATCCTAAAGGTGCTAACAAAATATGCAAGCTCCAGCGATCCATCTATGGACTGGTGCAAGCATCTCGGAGTAGGAATATACGCTTTGATAAGTTGATCAAAGGATATAGTTTTATACAGACTTGCGGTGAAGCCTGTATTTACAAGAAAGTGAGTGGGAGCACTACAACATTTCTGATAAGTATATGTAAGTGACATATTGTTGATAGGAAATAATGTAGAATTATTCTGCAAAGCATAAAGGAGTTTTTCAAAGAAAGACCTCGGTGAAGCTGCTTACATATTGAGCATCAAGATCTATGGAGATAGATCAAGACGCTTGATAAGTTTTTTCAATGAGTACATACCTTAACAAGATTTTGAAGTGGTTCAAAATGGAACAGTCAAAGAAAGAGTTTCTTGCATGTGTTACAAGGTGTGAAATTGAGTAAGACTCAAAACCCGACCACGGCAGAAGATAGAAAAAATGAAAGTCATTCCCTATGCCTCGGCCATAGGTTCTATAAAGTATGCCATGCTGTGTACCAGATCTATTGTATACCCTACGCTGATTTTGGCAAGGGAGTACAATAGTGATCTAGGAGTAGATCACTGGACAGCAGTCAAAATTATCCTTACTGGAATAAGGATATGTTTCTCGATTATGGAAGTGACAAAAGGCTCGTCGTAAAAGGTTACGTCGATGCAAGTTTTGACACTAATCTAGATGACTCTAAGTCTCGGTCTAGATACATATTGAAAGTGGGAGCAATTAGCTAGAGTAGCTCCATGCAGAGCATTGTAGACATAGAAATTTGCAAAATACTTACGGATCTGAATGTGACAGACCCGTTGACTAAAATTATCTCACAAGCAAAACATGATCACACCTTAGTACTCTTTGGGTGTTAATCACATAGCGATGTGAACTAGATTACTGACTCTAGTAAACCCTTTGGGTGATGGTCACATGACGATGTGAACCATGGGTGTTAATCACATGGTGATGTGAACTATTCATGTTAAATCACATGGCGATGTGAACTAGATTATTGACTCTAGTGCAAGTGGGAGACTGAAGGAAATATGCCCTAGAGGCAATAATAAAGTTATTATTTATTTCCTTATATCATGATAAATGTTTATTATTCATGCTAGAATTGTATTAACCGGAAACATAATACATGTGTGAATACATAGACAAACGGAGTGTAACTAGTATGCCTCTACTTGACTAGCTCGTTAATCAAAGATGGTTATGTTTCCTAGCCATAGACATAAGTTGTCATTTGATTAACGAGATCACCTCATTAGGAGAATGACGTGATTGACTTGACCCATTCCGTTAGCTTAGCACTCGATCATTTAGTATGTTGCTATTGCTTTCTTCATGACTTATACATGTTCCTATGACTATGAGATTATGCAACTCCGGTTTACCGGAGGAACACTTTGTGTGCTACCAAACGTCACAACGTAAATGGGTGATTATAAAGGTGCTCTACAGGTGTCTCCAAAGGTACTTGTTGGGTTGGCGTATTTCGAGATTAGGATTTGTCACTCCGATTGTCGGAGAGGTATCTCTGGGCCCACTCGGTAATGCACATCACTATAAGCCTTGCAAGCATTGTGACTAATGAGTTAGTTGCGGGATGATGTGTTACGGAACGAGTAAAGAGACTTGCCGGTAACGAGATTGAACTAGGTATCGAGATACCGACGATCGAATCTCGGGCAAGTAACATACCGATGACAAAGGGAACAACGTATGTTGTTATGCGGTCTGACCGATAAAGATCTTCGTAGAATATGTGGGAGCCAATATGGGCATCCAGGTCCCGCTATTGGTTATTGACCGGAGACGTGTCTCGGTCATGTCTACATAGTTCTCGAACCCGTAGGGTCCGCACGCTTAACGTTACGATGACAGTTTTATTGAGTTTTGATGTACCGAAGGAGTTCGGAGTCCCGGATGAGATCGGGGACATGACGAGGAGTCTCGAAATGGTCGAGACGTAAAGATCGATATATTGGACGACTATATTCGGACTTCGAAAAGGTTCCGAGTGATTCGGATATTTTTCGGAGTACCGGAGAGTTACGGGAATACGTATTGGGCCTTATTGGGCCATACGGGAAAGAAGGAAAAGGGCCTCAAGGGTGGCCGCACCCCTCCCCTTGGTCTGGTCCGAATTGGACTAGGGAAGGGGGGCGCCCCCTTTCTTCCTTCTCTTTTTTCCTTCCTCTTTTCCTATTCCATATGGGAGGTGGAATCCTACTAGAACTAGGGAGTCCTAATAGGACTCCACACTTGGTGCGCCCCCTCCTAGGGCCGGCCTCCTCCTCTCTTGCTCCTTTATATACGGGGGCAGGGGCACCCCATAGACACAACAATTGATCCTTGAGATCTCTTAGCCGTGTGCGGTGCCCCCCTCCACCATATTACACCTCGAGAAAACCGTTGCGGAGCTTAGGCGAAGCCCTGTATCGGTGGAACATCATCATCGTCACCACGCCGTCGTGCTGACGAAACTCTCCCTCAAACACTCGGCTGGATCGGAGTTCGAGGGACGTCATCGAGCTGAACGTGTGTAGAACTCGGAGGTGCCGTGCGTTCGGTACTTGATCGGTCGGATCGTGAAGACGTACGACTACATAAACCGCGTTGTGATAACGCTTCCGATTTCAGTCTACGAGGGTACGTGGACAACACTCTCCCCTCTCGTTGCTATGCATCACCATGATCTTGCGTGTGCGTAGGAATTTTTTTGAAATTACTACGTTTCCCAACACTAACCTAATTAACAAGTAGATGAGATTAGAAGGAAAGGGAATTATGTATGGTGAGCGAGTAACAGGAGGGGATAGGAGAACAGAATAAAGCCAAGGTGAATGTAATTAATTAGATACTTATTTAATTATGTTTGCAAACAAGTAGATCCCATCAGCATTTGATCTCTCCAAATTGTTGCACATGTAGGATTGCAACACAAGTAACTACACGTGAATTGAAACTTACAAGATATGTGTATTCAAATTTTAAATTCTATTAAGACGTGCATTGGGGGACTCGCTACCACATTGAACGTTTTTGTTCGATCTGGAGTCACTACCACATTGAACGTTTTCGTTTGATCAATTTGATCGATGGTTTGCAGGGAACATTTAATCCTGAGAGCTACCTAGATCGAATGTCCGTTCGTTATTAGGGTCCAGAAGGTCGCATGCATGGAGTACTAGTAACATTATTCGTTAGTCTATCTAGTTTAGTTTTGTTAGATAAGAGGATCCTATGTAATCAACGTGGCCGAATCAATAATTAGTAAAATCTTGATTAGTTTGGATACAAGAGAGAAACAGAGTCTTTTGTAGTCAGATTTCCTATGTTTGGGTCGCCTCTAAAAGAGGCTGGGTACGACCGTGTAAGGCACAATTTTGTTCTGATCGGAGCTGAGGAAAATATCAGAAAAGTACCATGTTCGGGCATGCCAAATATCCGTGTTTGTTTGCTAATATCTGAGAGATTTAGTTGCTGCTACGCGCATGGTTCGATCTGATCGATTCCGTTCGTAAGTTGTATTCTTTGGTCTTCTTGCATATTGTTGATCCGAAGAATCCTTCTACTACTTTCGCATACGCTGGTGTTGTGACGACCGTTCGTCGACGTGTTCTTCCTATTTCATTGAGTAATGTTAAAGATCGTGCCAACAAAAGACTCAACGCCAAGTCAAGTCACATCACACAGGTAAGTGCTATTGATAAATTCCTATGGAAAATAATAAGCAAAGCATGTGCCATGTTTACTCCAAGGAACAATAGTTCCAACAAGAAATGAAATCTTGACAAGCAAATCAACACATTCATTTACGTTAGAACATGCTTAATTTAGAGGCATGTGAGGCATCAGGAAAACACAAAACAATCTTGGCCCCTAGATTTAGAGGCCAAGAAGTCTAGGCTTTCCTCCATGTTCTCATGCCCATTGCTTGAAAAAGGAACCTAAGTTATCACAAAAACAGTGAAAGGAACAAAGCAATAGAAGTAAAACAGAAGCCCAAACAGAACTAAAACTGAAGCCTCGAAGATGTATATTGTCACTCTGTTCACAACATTTTTGTCATAAGGGAGAGGAAGGAACACCTAAGAACAATAGGCATGAGAAGCATCGGGAAAATTCCAAAACAAATGTTGGACCCTAGTTGGACAGGGACACACTAGTTTAGGCCTTCCTCCATGTTCCCATGCCTAATGCTCTTAGATGGTCATTTTCTTCCTATTCCTGATTTCCCATCACTTCCCCATCATCTAAATCCAAATGCGCACATTTGTTAAAATAATTACACAAGCAACTAGGAAAAGGAAGGAATACCTAAGAACAATAGGCATGGGAGGCATCAGGAAAACACAAAACAATCTTTGCCCCTAAATTAAGAGACCAAGAAATCTAGGCTTTCCTCCATGTTCCCATGCCCACCGCTCTGAGATACTCATGGCTTCCTTTTCCCTACTATCTCTCAAGGCCTCATGATCTAAACTTTACAATTTATTAAGCATTCATCATGGAAACAGTTCCTCATGAGGTAAAATGAAGGGGAAGGACGAATGAGAACCTAAGAAAAATTGGAATGGTAGGCAAGGGGAAACACTGAGTAAGATATCCACCTCTGTTTCTAGAGGTGTAGGTGGATAGCTCAGAGTTTCCTCCGTGTTCCTCTTCGCCTATTTCTTCCTCTTCCTAGCTCACATTGAAGGAATATTACACTGAAAGAAGCTTTAAGTTGTGAGGTATATATAGGCCTCTTATGAAGTGCTCTAGAGTGTAAACTGTGCTCAAACTTGTAAGCGAATGCTGAAATCAATGAAAACACATGCATATCTCCAATGTGCACCATAGTGTATCATTGAATGACACTGGGCCATCTAACATCTATTGCTAATATGGGCACATGGAGGGAGATCTTTTTCTCATGCATAGCTAAAGAGAAAGAGTTTTTCTTGACCCTGAACTTGCATTTACAACAAGTTGGAAGGTAATAAACCATATGGTCCTTCAGTATATTTTAAGAGGGCAACATAGACGAAGAGAGAATAATCCATGTGATGGAAATCACCAGAATCAAGAAAATAAATGTCAAAATTACAGACCAGTATGGAATGCTTTGAACTAGGCACTAGTACAAGAACCCCCAATTATCACCACGCGTAAGTGCCTACCAGCAGTGTTTGGCCGGCGCGCTGCTAGTACGACGCCGCTCATAACAGGATACTAGCAGTGCTCGGGCCGAACAGTGCTGGTAAGGTACAAACTAGCAGCGTTTGACGAGCGCATGCCGCTGTTAGGTCTCGATCTAATAGAGTAGCAATGGTTTTCCGCAATGAGGGAAAGGAGGCTCTGCTTATTAGATCATACGCCGAGGCGGTTGCCCATTGGATCGTGCATGCATGCCTTGTGTAGGATGAGGCGTTCAACGACTCTTCTAGTTATTCTTGCCAAAGCTTTCTTTTGCTCTATCGTACGACGATGCCCCAGGTACCCGAACCTTCCTTCTTGGCAGCCCTTGCTAGCCGGGCATGCCTTGGCAGTCCGTGCCGGCCTCAGACCAAGTCATCAACATCATCACTGACACGTATCTAGCATGTGAGTATCCATCTCTATTTCTAGAGAGTTGGTCACGACGATGCCCCATCTGCGCCATCACACCTGTCCATCATCACAACAAAGGCAGCATGGGGTCCATCCATTTCATAGGACGTACTATGGTACTCACAAGAGAAAAGTACCTGGAATATGTCCGCTATACACCCATTGATGCAAACATGAAGCAGGTGCCCGACACGATCCAACCCGGCCCACGCAAACATTCGAATAATTTGCGAAGCCAGACAACTAAATTTAGACGACGCATGGGTTGATCGTTGCCCATGTCCTTCTTTGTCCGAGCAGAGCAACCCAATAGCCAAGTAGCACACCTCGACTCAAACCACACAGAAGACAAAGAATAAAGAACCGAGCGAACGATCAACCGATCAAGGAGAAGAGCACTATCAAAGGGCACACGCAGAACAAAACGATGGAGAGGCAGAACACAGTGTCCAAATGCGAGTCAGGCATTCCAAAACACGACATCCGGGCAGGGGCCGCAACGGTAGCAGACCGGATGCCAAAGGCAACTCCACTTCCGCAATGCAAGCACCAACATAGCGCAGGCTGACCACAAGCGTCATCCGGGAAGGCATCGTGAAGTAACACCCATTCCATCTTCACCGTGGGATTTCTGCAACCCGAGGTGGGTCCCGTGGCTGCAATCACTTTCTCGTCACGTGCCATCCCGTGTCCGGGCAGCGTGATCGTCATTGTTACGTCTAACTGCGTCGGCTGTACCCGGTGCTCATTGAGCTCTCTCATGGCCGTTGAATGTGAAAAATCAACACGGGCAACAAATCGAAAAGCTTCAGTTTTGTTCCAATGAACGCAAGCGGCAAATCTGCTGCGCTGCGACTTACATTCATAGAACATGTAAAACTAATTACAACCATGAGCACATCGGAGACCATGAATAACAGTGTCCACGACCACTTCGACCTCCACTTGGATCCCACGGACACCATCAACGTTCCGGCCACCGGCACGGACACGGCCAACGCCACGGGCATGGCCCTGGGAATCCGCATGGGCATGGCCAATGCCCTCTATGAACACGTTTATGGCGTGGTGATGCTCATCCTCCAGCTCCAATAACCGCTGGGTAGGCTTCATGAGCAAGTCCACCTACACAGCCTCCACAATGGCCAGCTCCATCTCTGCCCACGAGCAAGCGAGAGGATCAACCTGGGGCTGTTCCACCGGCTATGCTATCGACGGGGAGGCAAAGAATGGATCTAAGAGTCGTGCGGTAGTGGACCAAGGAAGTACCCCACCAGACGCTGCGTTTATAGGCCAACGCCGCACCAATTAAAAGGCAAATGCAGAAGTGCCCGTCAAAAGGTGAGCCTACCCGCAGGCCAAAGAACCCGGCGCGAACCAGACAGTCACCATGCAAGAGACGCCCATGCTACAAACCTCACCCGCGGGCACGACAGGAACCGTGCAATGACGGTGGCCCTCAGCACGCTGGACGGTCCACCCATCATGAACCGCCCAACCGCAACGCCTGGGTCTGAGCCGTCCGAGTAGATCAGACGGCTCAGAGCACCCCCCTCCCCCCCCCCCCCCCCAAGTAGCCCCCACAGCACGCCATGGAGCAACGGACGGCTCGGAGGTGCTCTTCGCTCGCGGAGAGCCCATGGAGGCAATCCTACAAAAATCTGCAATATCTAACAGTCTATTTGATACAACAGTAAGTCACAACCAATTGATCTTATTAATAGAAATAGAAATTTGGGCCAATTACCCATCTTTGCCATCACGTAACATAAACATTTTCGTTTTTCTCATCCTCTGACAACAACCTTCAAAAAAATAAAAAATCTACAAAAAACCTTACCTATAAAAATATGCCTATTAAAATAAAATAAAAGTTTCGGGTTCCTTTTTGATGTGGCTCTGTGATCTGCAGGGGATGCCCTTATGATGTCCTTAATGCATGCAACCACCAACCTCTACTGATTCTCTACTTCCCACCCCATCACCTGCTGCCTTCGTTGATCTTCAGGAACTGCGAGGATCCGAGTTTTAATCTGGGAAAGTTGTGCTTCTGTTACCATGCAACCACACCTTCTATCCTCACCGTTCATTTTTGCGTCAAAGTTTGTGCACGCAAACTTCTATTTTTTTGTTTCTTTGAAATAAAAGAACATTTGAACTTAAACTTTGCAGATCAACATCACAATTGTACTACCATGTGCAGAAATGTTTTCAGAATTTTGGTGCAACAAAAATATTTTAAAACAATGAAATTTATTTGAAATTTTGAATTTATAAATTTATGTATGATCAAAAAATGAAACATTTTATGCACAAGACTGGCACTTGTGTATCATTGACCTGCAAAGTTTCAAGGTCAAATCAAGAAAGAGAAATTTTTATGTAAAGATAACACGGATCTTGGTGCATGGATGGCCTAGATAGAAGATGTAGCTACATGGGAGTATGGAAAATCCACTCTCGGTTATGGGGTTGCATGGCTGAGGCGAACTTGAACTCCATGGAGTCCTCCATCGTTGCGGCCAAGTCCCCCATGGAGTCCTATTCTTAGGTCTTCCTATGTACATGATAGCTACCTCGCCAGCGATCTGCTCTCCCCCTTAGCGTCTGACTTCGCCATACTGATCAACATATAGTGCATGCCATCAGCTTCATTGGATAGAGTCCTTGTAAGTATGATTTTAGTCAAGTTGTGTTCGACTATGATGTAGCCGAGATTAGGACTCGGTTTGTTTGGGGTTGCATAGGCTCTGACCCTAGCCCCAAAGCATTTGTTTGGACACTTGAACAATAATTTCCCCATTACTTTAGATTTTGTGTAGTAATAAAACCTAGGCTTGGAATAACTTTGTGACTTTGAAGATGAAGGAAATGAAATTAAGTAGAAGAAGTTCTTGAAACTTGGTTTAGTATTAAGGTTCTTCTTTGCTATTATTTAGTATTAAGGTCCCCCTTCTAGCCCCTAGCCCTAACCACTTTCTGATAGCAAAAGTATTCAAAACGAAAAGGAAATGTGAAATATGGTTTGATGGTTCTTCTCCAGTAACCACAAGGATATTAGTATGCTATATTTCATTTTCGGGGCCATTGCAGAAGTGATGGTATATAATTAGCTAATTATGCTATAAAGCCCATACTAAATACCAGAAAATGAAAAAAATCAATTTCTCCATAGGATTGATCATAAACTAACATTATTACTATAGTAGTATTAACAAGTACGTACCCCCTTAAGATGGGAATAGAAGTCTGTCATGCAAATTTAGTTCATCAATTAACTAGCAAAACATGTATGCTATGCCTCCAAAAACATATGTTAGAAACTTCATTTGACAAAGAATCTTAAATTATATGTTTTATGACATACAACAGATTTAATCAAATTGAAGACCTAAGAACCCATGTCAGATTCATATTTCCATTCAAAGGGAGTACATGATTAATGCATAAATTGTATATGTTAAATAGCATTGGAAAAAACCAGACATCTCTAAGACAAAACTATGTTTGCAAAGGGAAAATATTTAAAAATGTCATGATATTTGGATCCATTTTTTAGCAAATGAAATAATATATTCTAATTATAGAAGTTGAATACTACATATGTATTTAACTTTGTAAAATTCAAGCCAACGGCTAGCCACTTTGCTACTTATCTTAATATCTCACAATTATGCTCCGGCCTTGTTGTGAATGTGAGTTGTATACTCTCAAATTTTAATATTTCATGTAACCGTGAAAAAAATTCATTAAGGTAATGCCACCATATTACCTGTGCAGACACATCAAGGGAAGAAAAAAACGCTATCATTATCATATTCAATGGATGAAACAACATTGGTATTTGTACACTATTGCAATCAAAAGGAAGAGGACAAGGAAGCATTGGGAAAAAATTGAAGTAAGAAAAAAAATCGCTTGTGGTTTCATCCATGACCCCATTGCTGCAAGTCTTAGACTCTCTTTTCTTCCTCTTCCTTGCCTAGCTACTATCATGATCCTAACAGCTAAATTTATACATAGACTATTTGCTTCCCGTATTTAAAGTAAATGTGCAAGCCAAAAGCAAGGGGAAGGAGCACCCAAGAATAATAGGAATGGGAGGCATCGGAAAAACACAGAGCCAAATCTCTCCTTTGTTGGGAGAGGGAATCTAGAAAGCTTATGCTTTCCTCGATGTTCCCATTCATACTACTCTTGGGCCCACTCATTCTTCCTCTTCCTGGGCCACCCTCGACAACAAACACGGGAAACTAGAGAACTCGAAACAACATCTTGAGTAGTTGCACGATAGCACTAGGGTATAAATAGATAGAGAGGTGCATATTTATTGGTGTAGGTATGTTATGAGGACTAGGGTCACCATTCATGAGCCATTGTGCCACTACTTAATAGCTATTAACTCAAGTTATTGATCCAGGAATAGCATATGCAGGGCTTCATGCATGCCGATGAATAAAAAACACCTAGTACTTACTTTCCATACTGCAAAAAAAGCGACAAACCAACTGAACCCTAATAGTTGAAACTACCTTTTATTCAATGGGCTAAGAAATCGTGCAAGCCAAAAAGATCAACTAAACACTGAAGTTGTCTCTTGTTTGTCTACCACGGATATTGTGCGAGAAAATAAGAGAAAATAATAACCTCAGCCTCTAATTTTATTTGGAACCTTTTATGCTTTCCTCTGTTCCCATGGTCACTGCTTGTCTGCTTGTAGACCCTTTGTTTTTCATCTCCCTGATTCATCCTCAAAGCCATATTTGCTAAGTATATGACTTGATATCTTTTGTTCTCTCCAAAATCAATATCGCATGTCCAAAGGATGAGGAAGGAGCATCAGAGAACAATAGGCATGTGAGGAATCATGAAGAAGGGAAACAACTAGGCTAATTCAAGGGCATGCAATGCATACCCAATGTTTTTTTGCAAAAATAAATAAGTGTATAAGCTCTTATATGTATTTATATGGCAAATGGAAGCCTAGTTATATGTACAGGAAAGGAGAAATGAAGAAGAGAACGATTGAAGCCGAGGAGACAACTCAGACTAGATGCCGATGTGTCCAGCTGATGTGCGATTCCGCTGATTGAACTGCCGCATCGTAAAACTAGGCTGCCACCTTCCAACAATTGATGAACCATCCACATCCACCGCAGTACGCACTCGGCAGTGACACAACATGCGATCGTATCCACTGTCTAGCAGGCAAGTCACAAACGGTGGGGTATGCAATTTCGCACATCGTTTGATTTTAATTTAAGATTGTTATGTATGTTTATTTATTTAATTTAATTTAATATTCCTTTCTTGGAATTGTTAATCAAGAATAGATGTTTTCTTCATTCCTTAATATTTTTTATTAATATTTTTCTTTAATGAATTATGTGAGGAATAAGATATAACAAACAAAATGGGGTAACAATACTTAAATAATTGCTTGCTTCATTACTTGAGCGTAAGTTCTTCATGCAAGTAAAGGAAGATGCTATCATTTCTCGTTTTAAAATGGGCGATTGTAAAACTATATTATGATTCTTCTTGTTCTTGCAATGTAACTAAATTATTGGAGGCATTGTTGCTACAAAAAATAATGTATAATTTTATTGTCATTATTACGAATTTATTATATCTTACAAGGTTGTGCATAAACATTGTACTCCACATACCAACGTCGGAACTCCTAGCTCCGCCATTGGGAAAGAATTTTGGATTTCTCCATTTTCCCATGACCACATCCGGCTCTCAGACCCTCTTTTCCTCCTCTCCCTGACTCACTTCCACCGCTTTATCACCTGAAACATCATAGGCATTCGTACTTCCCACCTTCTCCTGTCAAAATATTTAGGCAAACCAAAAGGAAGAGGAAGAGTGCCTAAGATCGATAGGAATATGAGGCATCGGGAAAATACAAAGCAAATTTGTACCTTTGACACTAAAGGAGAAATCGAGCTCTAGAATTTCCTCTATGATCCTATTCCCAGTGCTCTTAGAGTTTCCCTCGTCCTCTTCTCGGCTCGTTCTTGAGCCCTTGAACTACACACCTTTAACAATAGACATCGTATACTATTGAACAATGTTCTGAAGTAGGCCTCTACTGCATTGCTCTATGATGCACAAATACTCTGTCAGTAAAGCAACTAAATTAATGCACCTAGCTACTGCATGTTGCACCATATAGCATTGGAGTCAATGATGTCAAGCACACATAATACTCATTGTAAAACAGTCTAACCCCGGGTGGTTCATTTATAAGAAGGGTAAGGAAAGCGAACCACTCTATTGGATTCTTATTAGGAGTGAGCAGGGAGAGTGGAGAACATGATACATCATATATGTGCACAAAATATCCACAAGCATCGCACTTCACGACCCGGTTGACAAGGAATCTCCAACTAACATCTCATGGATTTTCATTCTAATCACAAACAAGCATAGTGATATGACCATAGACCATACTAATCCATATACATTGCAGGTTGGAGCTTTTTGTATCGATCCCCCATCAACAATTCATATTGCTTCATGTGTGCAGTCAAGTTTATCGGGTCCTGGTGTTTTTAATGTGTGGAGTTTAATCCATAAGACTTTGATCTGATAGGTCCAAGAGGCAAAATTTTCGTTCGATCTGGAGTCTGTACCACATCAAACGTTTTTGTTCGATCAATTCGATGGTTCGCAAGGGACGTTTCGTTTGATCTGAGAGCTACCCGGATCAAATGTCTGTTCGTTATTGGGGTCCTGTAGTTTTTGGAGCCAGAAGGTCGCATGCTTGGAGTACTAGTCACATTATTCGTTAGTCTCTCTAGTTTTGTTAGGTAAGATAAGAGAATCCTATGTAATCAACATGGCCGAATCGTTAATTAGTAAAAAACTTGATTAGTTTGGATAGAAGAGAGAAGGAGAGTGTTTCGTTGTTGGTTTGCTTATGTTTGGGTCGCCTCTAGAAGAGGCTGGGTACGACCATGTAAGGCATGAATTTGTTCTAATCAGAGTTGAGAAAAATATCAGAAAGTACCATATTCGGGTACACCAAATATCTGTGTACATTTGCTACTGTCTGAGAGATTTAGTTGCTGCTATGCATGCGGTTCGTTCTGATCGATTCTGTTTGTAAGTTGTATTCTTTGGTCTTCTTGCATATTGTTTGATCCGAAGAATCGTTCTACTACTTTTATGTACGCTATTGTTGTGACGATCATTCGTCGACTTTCTTGCTATTTCATTGAGTAATGTGAAAGATCGGGCCAACAAAAGACTCAACACCAAGTCAAGTCACATCTGATATTGATAAGCAACGCAAGTGCCATGTTTAGTCCAAGGAACAAGAGTTCCAACAAGAAATCAAAACTTGACAAGCAAATCAACACATCTATTTATGTTAGAACATGCTTAATTTCGAGGCATGGGAGGCATTAGAAAAACACAAAACAATCTTGGCCCCTAAATTCAGGGGCCAAGAAGTCTAGGCCTTCCTCCATGTTCTCATCCCCATTGCTTGGAAAAGGAGCCTAAGTTATCACAAAAACAGTGAAATGAACAAAGCAGTAGAAGTAAAACAGAAGCACAACCAAAAACTAAAACTGACGCCACGAAGATGTACATGTCACTCCGTTCACAACATTTTTGCAGATCATAAGGGAGAGGAAGGAATACCTAAGAACAATAGGCTTGGGAGGCATCAGGAAAAGTCCAAAACAAATGTTGGACCCTAGTTGAACAGGGACGCACTAGTTTAGGCCTTTCTCCATGTTCACATGCCCAATGCTCTTAGATGCTCATTTTCCTCCTCTTGCTAATGTGCCATCAGTTCCCCATCATCTAAATCCAAATGCGCACATTTATTAAAATAATTGCACAAGCAAATAGGAAAAGGATGGAATACCTCAGAACAATAGGCATGGGAGGCATCAGGAAAACACAAAACAATCTTTGCCAGCTAAATTAAGAGGCCATGTAATCTAGGCTTCCTCCATGTTACCATGCCCACCGCTCTAAGATACTCATGGCTTCCTTTTGCCTACTCACTCTCAAGGCCTCATGACCTAAACTTTACAATTTATGAAGCTTTTATCATGGAAACACCTCCTCATGAGGTAATACGAAGGGGAAGGAGAACCTAAGAACAATAGGAATGGGAGGCAAGGGGAAACACTGAGGCAGATATCCACCTCTGGTCAGGGGTTCCTCCGTGTTCCCATTCTCACCGCTCTTCGAATTCTTCCTCTTCCTAGCACACATTTAAGGAGTATTAGAGAGAAAGAACCTTGAACTTGTGAGGTATATATAGGCTTTTATGAAATACTCTAGAATGTAAACTATGCTCAACCTTGTGAGTGGAATACTTAGATCAATGAAAACACACACATATCTGCATGGTTCACCATGGTGTATCATTGAATAACACTGGGCCATGTAACATCTATTGTTAATATGGGCACATGGTGGGAGCATTTCGGGAGATCTTTTTCTCATGCATAGCTAAAGAGAGAGAAAATCCTTGACCCTGAACTTGCATTTACAACAAGTGGGAAGGTAATAAACCATGTGGTCCTTCAGTATATTTTACAAGAGCAAGGTGGACGAAGAGATAATAATCCATGTGATGAGAGATCACCAGAATCAAGCCAATAAATATCACAATTACGAACCAATATGGAATACCTTGAACTAGGCACTAGTACAGGACCCCCTAATTAGCAGCGTGTGTAATTGCCTACTAGCAGCGTTTGGCTGGTGCACTGCTAGTAGGACGCCATTAGTAACAGGATACTAGCAGCGCTCGGGCCCAACACAGCTGGTAAGGTAGAAACTAGCAGCATTCGACGATCGCACGCTGCTGTTAGGTCCTGATCTAGCAGCGTTCATTTTATGCAATGAGGGAAAGGAGGCTCTTCTTATTAGATCATACGCCGAGGCGGTCGCCTATAGGATCATGCTCGCCGGCCAGGCGTAGGATGAGACGGTCAACGACTCTTCTCATTCGTGACAAAGCTCTCTTTCGCTCTATCGTACGATGATGCCCCAGCTACCCGGACCTTCCGTCTAGGCAGCCCTTGCTAGCCAGACATGCAGTGGCAGTCCGTGCCGGCCTCACACCATTTCGTCAACATCATCACTGACACATATCTAGCATGTCATAGAATGTGAGGATCCATCTATATTTTTAAGTTGGTCATGACGGACGCCCCATCCGCGCCATCACACCTGTCCATCAACACAACAAAGGTAGCATGGGGTCCATCCATTCCATAGGATGTATCCCTGGTAGACTATGGTAAGCACAAGAGAAAAGTACCTGGTGCATGACTGCTACACACCCATGGATGCAAAAATGAAGTAGGTGCCCGACATGATCCAACCCGGCCCGCGCCAACATTCGAATAAACTGCGAAACCAGACAACCAAATTTTGACGATGCATGGGTTGATCGTTGCCCATGTGCTTGTTTGGCCGGCCAGAGCAACCCAATAACCCGACACAAACCACACAGAAGACAAGCAAAAAAGAACCGTGCGTATAATCAACTTATCAAGGGAAAGAACACTATCAAAGGGTGCTTGCAGAACACGTGCACAACAAAACGACAGAGTGGCGGAACGCCATGTCCAAATGTCGGTCAGGCATTCCAAAACACCACATCTGGACTGGGGCCGCAATGGTAGTAGACCGGATGGCAAAGGCACCTCCACTTCCCCAACACACGCACCAACACACGCAGGCTGACCACAAGGGTCATCCGGGAAGGTGTCGCGAAGGAACGCCCGTCCCATCTTCACCATGGAATCTCTGGAACCCGAGGTCGGTTCCGTAGCTGCAATCGCTTTCTCGTCACGTGCCATCATGTGTCCAGGTAGCGTGATCGTCATTGCTACGTCCGGCCGCATCCGCTGTATCGGGCACTCATTGAGATTGTTCGTGGTTGTTGAATGTGTAAAATCAACACGGGCAACAAATCCATAAGCTTTGATTTTTTTCCAATAAAAGCAAGCGGGAAATCTGTCGCGCTGCGACTTACATTATATTCATAGAACAACTAAAACTAATTACAACCGTGAGCACGTCCACGGTGATGAATAACAATGGCACGACCAATGCGACCACCACTTTGACCCCACCGACACCATCAACGTCCCGGCCACTGGCACAGACACACCCATGGCCAACGCCACGGGCATGGCCCTGTGAATCCCCATGGGCACGGCCAGCTTCCTCTATGAACACGCTTATGGTGTGGTGATGCTTGTCCTTCAGCTCCGCTATCCCCTGGGGAAGCTCCCTCATGAACAAGCGCACCTGCGCAGCCTCCACAATGGCCAGCTCCATCTCTGTCCATGAGCCTAGGAGAGGATCAACCGGGGGCTGTTCCAAAGGGTACGCCATCGACGAAGAGGCAGAGAATGGATCAAAGAGTCCACCGGACGCTGCGTTTATAGGCCAATGTTGACACCAATTAAAAGGCAATTGTAGAACAGTGGTCCTTGGGAGATTGTGCGGCTTTAAAGGCCTTCGCTCGACCATGCCCTAGCCACCCTGCACTCTGATCACTTTGTTTCGCAAGCCTTTGTCATTGTCAGTTACCTAAGGTTGGCCATCAGCCCCCTGCGAATCCGTAAATCGGGGAGCAAAAAAAGGATGGTCCCCTATGCATTTCATTCTTTCTACCTGACCCCAGACGAAGAACCAACCAACATTCATAACCAGCTGGGGTTTGGTCGAATGCGCCTGTCTATGCGCCCGGAGTTTTAGTGCATGCAAATTTTATCGCGTGAAACACCTACTCTATTTCGAAGCCCCACAAGTTGGATGCTCCATATACGTCAGATAATGCATGCATGGGACAAAACAGATACTCACAAAATCCCGAGTAACAATCTGTGGGATCCGACCAACTAACGGTTTCTGGCCACGCTGTCCACCGCCACCACGACCCTCAGCTCCCCGTTTCCTCTGCAACCAACCACGGCAAGCACGCCGCCGATGCCATCTTTTCGCCGACGCCTCTCCTGCCTCCTCCTGTGCGCAGCAGCCCGAACACCCTTTGTCGCCACCCAACTCCTCCTCACCATCCCTCCACCCCTACCCCGTCTCTTCCAACTGATGCAAGTACGCCGCCGGTGCCTCTCATGCATCCTCCTCTGCCGCAGAGGTCCCGCTGCTCCCATTACCACCTCCTCGCCCTCCTCCTTGACATCTCCTCCTCCCCTTACCCGTTTCCTCCGACGCCGAACGCCACAAGTATGCCGCCAGCTATGCGCTGCTCATTCTTGACGGCGGTGCCGCCACATACTCTGCAAGCCGAAATTCAAATTTTCTGTCACCTGGAGTTCACTCTCCGCGCCCCAGGTCGAAGTCTCCAGAAATGAGTATTGCAACCCAATATAAATCAAACGTGTGTGTATGACGTGCTGAACGACGCAAAGGCCTGAGAGGACTTGGTGGTCAGAAGAACACAAAGGCTAGAGCAGTGGTGACGCATCACATAATTAAGGACGATGACCCGACAGCGGACCACGGCGCATGGAGCAAGATGCGTAATGCGCCATCCTCCTCATTTTGGGCATAGCTGCTGCCGCTGGAGCACACTGGGGAGCAAACTAGATAGGTGAAGTGGAGTGCGCACGAGAAAAAGGAGAACCGTGAAATTGTTTCACCGAAGAAGATGAGATGGTTCTTTTATTAGATAAACGGTACTCTTTGACTCATAGTGTCGCATCGAGGGATACAATCATAATGAGTACACACCCGGCCTCTTCATAACTAGGATGCACACAGCAAACCCAACACACACACACAAACCATCACGCCGGCAAAGAGCGGAGTCATACAAGACCAAAGCTATGCCCAAACAGATGGAGAAAAAACCAGAAGCAACAGAAACAATGATTGATGCTATACAGTAGTGACCATCAGCACCAACCATCTCTCGACAATTTTTGGTATTGGGTCTCCAACCACCATTCATACATTTTATGCGGACTAAATTCATGTATGTACACTTGAACAATAATTTCCTCATTACTTTAGGTTTTGTGCAGTAATAACACCTAGGCTTTGGAATAACTTTGTGACTTTGAAGATGAAGGAAATGAAAGCAGAAGAACTTCTCGAAATTGGTTTAGTATAAAGGTTCTTCTCTGCTAACGTTTAGTATTCAGGTCCCCCATCTTGCCCCCAGCCCAACTCCTCTTTGGTAAGCTAAGTTTTCAGAACGAAAAGGAAATGGAAATTCTAGTTTGATGGTTCTTCTCCACTAACCACAATGATATTAGTACTCTATATTTCATTTTTGGGGCCATTGCAGGAGTGATTGTATATAATTAGCTAATTACGCGATAGCCCACACAAAAGACCAAAAAAAGATAAAACGTTCAATTATGCGGCAGGATTGATCATAAACTAACATCATTACTATAGTAATATTAACAAGTACGTACCTATCGCCTCCACACGGGAATATAAGTGTGTCATGCGAATTTTAGGTCATCAATTAACTAACAAAACATATATAATATACCACAAGAAATATATTTTAGAAACTTAATTCGATGAAGAATCTAAAATATATGTTTTATGAAATACAACATATTTTTTGCTAATCAAATCAAAGATCTGAGATCCCGTGGCAGACTTATATTCCGTTCTGAGGGAGTACATGATTAATGCATAAATTACATATGTTAGATCTCATGGGAATAACCAAACATCTCTTAGAGAAACCTATGTTTGTAATGGAATTTTTTTATTATAAATGTCATGATATTTGGCTCCAATTTTTGTGGCAAATCAAATAATATGTTCTGATGATAAAACATGAATACTCGCTATGTACTTAACTTTGTAAAATTATAGCCCATGCGTTGTGCTGGTCACTTTGCTAGTTATCTTAATATCTCATAATTATGCTGCTGCCTTTTTGTGAATGTGAGTATATACTCTCAAATGTTAATATTTGATATCACTGTGATATGTTAAAACCTTCATTAAGGTAATGCCACCATATTAGCTTTACAGGAACACCAAGGAATGAAATAACACGCTACCATTATCATATCCAGTGCATGAAGAGCCAAAACAACATTGATATTTGTCCAATGTTGCAAGCAAAAGGAAGTGGAAGGGGAGGCATTCGGAAAATTTGAAGCAAAGGTGCCACCTCTAGTGTTAAGAGCACTGGGGGAGCTATGTACAATGCTAGAGGTGCCACAGCCCCCCCCCCCCCCCCCCCCCCCCCAGGTTTGACTAGTTTGTGAAGAAATTTTTTTGGGGATGGCTGAGATTCAAAAAATAGGGTATTTTTGCCCCTAAAAAGGTAAGAAACAACTCACTTGTGGTTTTATTCATGAAACCATTGCTGCACACTACAAGAATCCTGTTAATACATGACAGTTTTAGTCCGTCACAGACCTATGCAAAACTGTCATGCAAAGGTATGTGTGACGGATTTCAAATCCGTCATGTATATCGCATCATAATCTGACCACGTCACACTCCTTGACGGATCATCCAAAACCGTCACCGACCATGACGGATCTTGACCGTCATGGATGACATTGCAGTGCTCATAACGGCATTAACTTCTATGCCACATCATCAGCTGACAAGGATATGACATGGCAGCCCATGTAGTAATCAGCCCATCTATGTTTTGGCCCACTAAACTTCGGCCTGGTCCAACAATGGCGGCCCATATAGAAATCAACCCAATTATTATTTAAGCCCATTAATTTCAACGCCCACTAATTTCAGTCCAGGAGATCTCAAATTTTCCATGAAAATTTAAGCCAATAAGAATTTGACAAAAAGTATATGCTCATGTCATCAGAAAAGAAAATTACAACATATCCAAAAGTACACTTTATACAGGAGCGCAAATAAAAGACCCAAAAAACATTAATTTACAAGCATGTATTGGAGAACACTATGCTACTCTGCAGCCAGCACCACCCCCATCAACCAAGGCCACGCCACTCTTGTCAGGCTGCCACACACCAATTAGGGGTCATCCAACACTTATAGCAGCAAATCAACCCGTCCATGCCAAAATGTTGTCAAAACGCATGTCTTTGTTCTTGAAACTGCTCCCATACTAATATCTGCCACATGATGAAAAATATGTCAAGTTATAAAATATTACAACCAGTGGGTTAAACTACAAGTAGCTTGCTACACATTATCAAGTTATACATTTTTTTCACTCCCAGGATGCAAAAGTAGTGCAACAAATTAACAAAAGTCTGAAAAGGGACAACCGGTGGCAACAAAAAGGAATGATGAGCAAACATAGATCAATAGAGTTGGTAGTAAACTCTGTTGTGCTTAATTTACACTATCACTACAGTAAACTCGATAAGAAATGCAGCCCAGCTGAATATTGCACATTAATGAAAATTTCTAGGCATTGTTTCTCAAAAGGAAAAAAAGGAATGGACCAATTTCATGATGATTATGTCTTGATGGATTATGTGTCCTATCTGATATGATATTCCACATGAAAAAGATCTGGCATATGTGGCTTACGACTAATCTAGCTGAAAAGACATTTGTAAGATACTACTACTTCTAATAAAGGATTGGATCAAGTAGAAGTCACTCAATTTGTTTGTACTATTACACACATAAAAATAGTCCAACCAAAGATACAACAAATATTGTGTAGTATCACACTTCAATATGTTACGAACATTACATGCCCTTACATATTTAGCTAGGAACTACACAATTAGGACGTCCTAATATATTAGCATTGATATGTCATATCTCAACTAAATATCACACTCTTAACTTTTTTTGAGAAATAGGATTTTTCACAATGCTAGCTAATTATTTGCACAATATTACAAGTGTCTTCTGTTGAGTGAATCTGCAAGGTAACATAGAAACAGTTGATGGTGACATTATAGATAAAGTGAAGGCAATGTAATTATAGTAAATTGTTGTTTCGCCTTCCATACTATTTGTCATTGGTAGTAATCTCATTCAAAATGGCTTGAACAGAAAAAAGGGAAGTTAATCAAGCCACAAAGAAGATAATTTTTGGCATCCAAACGAAAAGATAAATGCAATACACAACGACTGACAATTTCTTAGTTCTGAGTGCTGGTACAGTGTCATGCTCATTTTGGTTCTGGTACAGATTTGACCTCAAAATCCTAGTGGCAGCCAAACCTGAAATTTGGATTCGGAATCTAGATTCAGCCAAATGAAATCTAGATAGATGTAATGAAATCAGGGGAGCCAAACGAGCTGGTAGTAGTTTTTCTCCCTTTTCAATAAGAAAATACTATTACAGTGACCTACATATATTTGTAAGACAATCTCACATACATATATGAATGTTTTACCATCTATCAGTTCTTTTTAATTCACACACCAAGCTAAACATCCGGTTAGCCATACTTCTACCTTATCAGGCTAAAAATCATCGTCAACTCTGGAGGTATTCCTGTAGCATTAAAAGGATGATTTTGGGCATCATGTCAGAGAAGGTTAATTCCAGTTTTGCAACTCTCGACACATGAACTGATCAGAAAAGTCACATCAACATAACCGCAGACACGGTTAACTACAATTTTTAAATCCATGCAAGTTAAATATGTCAAAACTACATTGAAATCCACATATATTATTTTCCTTTTAATGTGTATATATTTATGAAATCAAACAGACTAACACATGGATACTACGCTACAGATATATGATTACTTAGAATGATTCTAAACAGCTTGCACATTCTGACAATGTGTGTGGTTTCTTGATATTTACACATTTTTATGGCATTCAAATTTATAGCTATTTCTAGTTAATAATTAGAGAGTGTTTCAGTTAATAATTAGTTTTTTTTTCTGAAGTACTATATACACACATCTGCAAAACAAGTCCATCCTGGCAAGATACAGAGTCGCGGCTGAGTTATATCTAACAAGCTTGAGTTTCTAGATTAACTCCAAAAAGATCTGTACCAAAGCAACAAGAAGACCGGTGCATGTCAGAAAAAATTAGCTATATCATAGAGAGTCGTAGTGTTAGAATTAGCTTACCTTGATTAAATTATGTGTAACGGTGCAAGAGCAACAGATCCACAAAACCATCGGTTACTAATCAAGCTCGCATGTTCATCTCAGCAACTGAATCCACCCCTAAACTGAATAAAAACATGATTCATATTCAGATTGCAAGTATCATCCAGATTTGGGTGTAAAGGCGGGAGAGGGGAGAAGCTCACCACGCTAGGAGGGCAGGACGCAGCCATCATTGAGCTCGTCCACGACTGGATGATAGGAGAACAAGGGGGGTGCTGGACTTCCTGCTCCACCTCCTCCAGCGAAGAAAGCCCATTGGGGACGACTGAATCAAGGAGGAGCATGCCATGTACGCCGCTGGATGGGTGCAGAAGGTGGGTTCAGGGGCTGGACGTGCTTGTGCTGTACCGGCGCCCCTCCTTGGAGGTCGAGAAGGAGGAGGAGCACTGGCATTCGCCGCGGCCGTCGTTGAGCAGGACAAGGCCCCCGTGGCCGCCCTCGTCCAGGACAGGCGTCTGCAGGGTGCGCCGCGTCCGTAGATCCTGCGGGCGGGGGTCCTCCAGGCTGCCCTGCTGGAGGTTGACCATCAGGAAGCGAGGTCGCGCGTGGGGCGCTGTAGACGACGGAGAAGAGCCGCCGGAGGTGCGTCGACGACGAAGGCGATGTCAGAGGCCGAAACCCTAGGACGGGTGTGGGTTTTGGGCGAGCGGTAGAGGCTGGGAAGGGAAAATCTTGCCGGAGGGGAGGATGGACCCAAGCGAGGCGAGCTCCGCGGTGTGCACCGCGCCGGCGGTAGCCGCCGGAATCGCCGGAATCGAGAGTGGGCAGTTGTGGCGGCGGCTGAGGGAACAGAGGATAGAATGGGGATTAGGGTTTAGATGGGTTTGGACTATGGGTTAAATAGGCTGGCCCCAAAATTTTGCCACCGGCTGCGTCGGCCACTTAAAATTTGTATGTCCACGCGCGCGCTCTCGAAATTTCTGGCGCGTCCTCCTTTTATTTTTAACTTTTGTTATACGGTTGACTATACATTGACATATGGGCCGACTAAAGAACGACACACGACACATCGGCGGGAGCCATCGGTGACGGTCCGGATGCTGTATAAAGAAAGAAAAAGACTAGACCAGCAAGTTGATCTGTGACAGTTTTCGTGACGGCCCATCGAGGTCCATCATAAATGAGCTACCTTTTTCGGAGTACAGTCACATCCTGCTGATCCATGACGATTTCCATGACGGATAAGAGAACGTCACGAGAAATCCGTCATGTATTAACAGGTTTCTTGTCGTGGCAACTCTTAGACCCTCTTTTCTTCCTCATCCTTGCCTACAATCAAGATCCTACCATCTAAATTTATACATAAATTACTTGATGTGGAAGCCAAAAGTAAGGGGAAGGAGAACCCAAGAACAATAGGAATGGGAGGCATCGGAAAAACACAGAGCTAGATTTCTCCTTTGTAAGGAGAGGAAATCTAGAAAGCTTAGGCTTTCCTCGATGTTCCCATTCACACTACTCTTGGGCCCTCTCATTCTTCCTCTTCCTGGCCCACCCTCCACAACTAACTCCAGAAACATGAGAACTGGAAAGAGCATCTTGTGTTGTTGCATGGTAGCACTAGGGTATAAATAGATAGAGAGATGCATAGTTGTTGGTGTAGGTCTGTATATGAGTTAAGCACACACTTACTACACATCACGCCATTGGACACAATAGTATGTGATAGTGGGGGCATGTAATTTTTCTCAAGACACGTATAACTTGTGGTGTAATTGTGGACCATCACTTGTAGTTGTATGGAGCTGATCTTCTTCAACTGCTTATATATTAGTGTATCCAAAAATCCAGCAATTTAGCCAAGCCATGATGTGAGACTTTAGGAAAGGGAAAATATGAGGAGGCATAATTCATCATTCATGTATGGGAAATGTAGATTGTCACATCTGAGGTGATGACCATTATCAATACATTGGCTTCTGAAACACAAATACCCCATGTACTCTAATAACAGCGACACTCAATCTTTCTGTACACACTACCCAATAAAAATTGTTCGAAAAGCAAAACTCTACCCAATAATTAATATGAAAGAAAAAAACTAGACAACCAAGCAAAGTGTGCTATCAGGAAGTATCATGTCCAAATATAATATCCCATGTAGGCACATAAATTACTTGTACATAATCCATGCTAAAATCTTTCATGCTTGTTCAGCATGCTTGAAGATAGGCATCTTCTCCTAATAAATTGGGCCAAGAGAGAACATAAGAGCCAAATATGTCTTCCTAGTGCCACTTAATTTTCTCTTTTTTGTTACATACATGTTTTTCTTATTTACACACAACATGATGAAAACATTGTCACCACATTCCCTTGTGAAGCTCAAGGACGTATGAGGGAAGTATTCAATATGTAGGGAGTTAAATGAAGTTAAATAATGTGAACCACATGTTTTTTACTTTCCTTTACAACATTGTATATCTTCTTTTTTTTGGAAAAGGAATAGTTTTACTACACCGTAATCTCTGTAGCCAAATCACAAAGTGTAGATTATTTTACTTAATGGCAGGTAAATAAGCTCAATCATTTAGTGAGATTAATATTTTGGCACTATGGGTCTATTTGGGACTAATTAAGGAAGGCGAATGCAATTTAGGACTTGTTTTCACGGGTTCACTTGAAACTGTTATTGGACACGCTTAGTACAAATTTAAAGAGGTTGTGCATGTATATGTGTAAGACACTGGAAAAATTAAAGAGTATCTAAGAACAATATGAAAATCGGTTCATAGATACAGTCTAAGTCGGTTTGAGTTCAAAGCAAGGACATTGTAGCTCATTTCCTTTAATTTGGTGGTTTTGTTTTTGGAAGTAATGAAGGAAGTTGGATGCTACCTACAACTGATTTCCGTGGGCTTACCCAAAACCAGTATTGAACCGTCTTAGCCCAAATGTAAACATGTTGTGCGTATATATGTGCAAGCCAAAAGGAAGATAAGGGGCATATCTAAGAACATTATGAATTTGACATGCATTAGGAAAAAACAATGTTCTATCTCAACCCCAAATTTTAGTGGAGGAAAAATAATTGTAGTTTTCCTGGTATTTGTTGATTTTGAAAAATTTCCTCTTTCTAACTCACTACTGAGACTCCTCATGACCATCGAAGTAGGATTTTTTCTTCTTATGTTTTCCAGGGAGGGTTATTTGATTTCTTCACCAAGTAAACTGTATGAGGAAAAAGTAAGAGGAAGGAGAACCTAAGATCCATATGAATGGCGGGCATCAGAAACTTCAGACTAATTCTCCCCTCCAATACTAGAGAAGGCATCATAGTTGATTTTCTTCATGTTCCATTCCTACACCTCTTAGACCAGCTCCTTCCTCTTCCCTGATGGCACTCCTTACCTACAGCTAGTAGATTTTCAAATTTGGAAGTCTGGACCATCAAACAATTTAGAGATTCTGGGTACCACATATCAACATCCATTGGCGTGGTGCAGTACTGTGAACAATGAATTTTGTGTGGGGTAGTGCATTTATGGCATGCACAAATGAAATAAGGTTATATATGACCCCGCAAAAAGAAATAAGGTTATATATGGTACGATGCTTAATGAGAGAGCGCATTACACGTGATGTAGCTAGCATCTACTTAATAATATAGCTTCATCTAGTGGAATCCCCCTATGTATATTTTGGTAATTATATCTAATAAAGTTCTATATACCAATAATAATCTCTTGAAAAGTGTCTGGTACATACCTTAGGCTAAGACTGGAATCAAAGTGCGAGATATTTGTCTAGTTGTTTAGCTTCATGTTTTTTGTTCCATTTAGGAGAGAGGAAAATAGAAGGGGAGCCTTCACTAGTAGAAAACATGGCTTTGGTCCAAGCTCAATTAATCTACACATTAGTCCCGGTTGCATTACGAACCGGGACTAATGTGAGCATTAGTCCCTGTTCGAGCGACTAGGGCGCTAGGCAGGCATTAGTCCCGGTTCAAATGGGACCTTTAGTCCCGGTTTGAGCCACGAACCGGGACTAAAGGGTGCGATGCCCTTTAGTCCCGGTTCGTGGCTCCAACGAGGACTAAATGTTAGACCTTTAGTCCCGGTTCGAGACACGAACCGGGACTAAAGGGATTGAGGCTTTAGTCCTTTAGTCCCGGTTGGAGCCACGAACCGGGACTTAAGGGGTTCTGAAATTTGTTTTTTACTTTTCCATTTGTTTTCTGTGTTTAGTTTCTGTTTTAAATTGCTTATATCTTTTAGGATATTTGATGTTTTGGAGTGATTCTTTTTGCATTAGATTCAAAATTTTGTCTAGTTTTTGTTTGTGCCATTATTTTTCCAATTTGAATGATTTAAATATGAATGTGTTCAAATTTGCTTCAAACCCTAGATTGTGAGTAATTTGAGTTTAAAAATAGTTTTTAATTTAATTCTTTTTTCTCCTAGTCACATGTTAGATTGTTGTCACAATAAGATTTATTTCGTTATTTTTAGAATAATTTATATTACGATTTTAATTAAAATAGTATTGTTTTGCTTATATAGTTGTTTTAGTCCTTTAATTGTTGTTTTCAATTATTTTTAGTTAGTTCTTTCTGTAGATTTTAACATGTTGTAGTATGCTTCTGTTAGACAACAGTAGATGAAATTTTATAATTAAATAAACTTAATTTTGCTAAAGTTTTGTATTAATAGTTGTTTAGCCTTTAATAATAGTTTATAGAATTAGTTTTGCTATATTAAAAGTAATTATTTTTTCCACTCTAATAGAACGTGACTCTGTCTTGGTTAACCTTAGTTATGACTCTGGCTGGGTCAGTGCTAGCAGATGTAGTCGACGGTAGGATTGGATGGACACCATGTTGTAGTATGCTTCTGAAGGAAATATGCCCTAGAGGCAATAATAAAGTTGTTATTTTATATTTCCTTATATCATGATAAATGTTTATTATTCATGCAAGAATTGTATTAACCGGAAACTTGATACATGTGTGAATACATAGACAAAACACCGTGTCCCTAGTAAGCCTCTACTAGACTAGCTTGTTAATCAAAGATGGTTAAGTTTCCTAACCATAGACATGTGTTGTCATTTGATGAACGGGATCACATCATTAGGAGAATGATGTGATGGACAAGACCCATCCGTTAGCTTAGCATGTCGATCATTCAGTTTTATTGCTATTGCTTTCTTCATGTCAAATACATATTCCTTCGACTATGAGACTATGCAACTCCGGGATACCGGAGGAATACCTTGTGTGCTATCGAACGTCACAACGTAACTGGGTGATTATAAAGATGCTCTATAGGTATCTCCGAAGGTGTTTGTTGGGTTGGCATAGATCGAGATTAGGATTTGTCACTTCAAGTATCAGAGAGGTAGCTCTGGGCCCTCTCGGTAATGCACATCATAATAAGCCTTGCAAGCAATGTGACTAATGAGTTAGTTGCAGGATGATGTATTACGGAATGAGTAAAGAGACTTGCCGGTAACGAGATTGAACTATGTATGAAGATACCGACGATCGAATCTCGGGCAAGTAACATACCGATGACAAAGGGAATATCGTATGTTGTCATTACGGTACGACCGATAAAGATCTTCGTAGAATATGTGGGAACCAATATGAGCATCCAGCTTCTGCTGTTGGTTATTGACCGGAGAGGTGTCTCGATCATATCTACATAGTTCTCGAACCCGTAGGATCCGCATGCTTAACGTTCGATGACGATTTTGTATTATATGAGTTATGTGATTTGGTGACCGAATGTTTTTCGGAGTCCCGGATGAAATCACGGACATGACGAGGAGTCTCAAAATGGCCAAGAGGTAAAGATTGATATATAGGACGATGGTATTCAGACACCGGAAGTGTTCCGGGAAGCACCGGGTACTTTTCGGGTCACCGAAAGGGGTTCCGGGCACCCCCGGCAAAAGATATGGGCCTTATGGGCCAAGAGGGGAAACACACCAGCCACAAAGGGGCTGGTGCGCCCCCCCCATATGGGCTGGCCAAATTGGAGATGGAAAGGGGAAGGAGGAAAGGAAAAAAGGAATAGGATTCGCCCTTCCCCCTCTTCCCTTCCTACTCCGAATAGGAATAGGAAAGGGTGGAGGCCAAATTAGGAGGTGCCCAAGTAGGATTCCTCCTACTTGGGGCGCCCCCTTGGATGCCTCTCTTCCCCTCCAACATATATATATGAGGGGGGCACCGCTAGAACACACACCAACAATTGTTTGCCGTGTGCGGCGCCCCCTCCACAGTTTACGCCTCCGGTCATATCTTCGTAGTGCTTAGGCGAAGCCCTGCGTGGATCACTTCACCATCACCGTCACCAGCCGTTATGCTGACGAAACTCTTCCTCGACACTTTGCTGGATCAAGAGTTCGAGGGACGTCATCGAGCTGAACGTTTGTAGAACTCGGAGGTGCCGTACGTTCGGTGCTTGATCAGTCGGAACGAGAAGAAGTTTGACTACATTAACCGCGTTGTCAAACGCTTCCGCTTACGGTCTACGAGGGTACGTGGACACACTCTCCCCCTATCGTTGCTATGCGTCTCCTAGATAGATCTTGCATGAGCATAGATTTTTTTTTAAATTGCATGCTACGTTCCCCAACAGTGGTATCAGAGCCAGGTCTATGCGTAGATGATATGCACGAGTAGAACACAAAGAGTAGTGGGCGGTGATAGTCATACTACTTAGCACTAATGTCTTATTTTGATTCGGCGGTATTGTTGGATGAAGCGGCCCGGACCAACCTTACATGACCACGTTCATGAGACCGGTTCCACCGACAAACATGCACCTAGTTTTGCATAAAGGTGGCTGGCGGGTGTCTGTTTCTCCAACATTAGTTGAATCGAATTTGACTGCGGCCGATCCTTGTTGAAGGTTAAAACAACAAACTTGACGAAACGCAGTTGTGGTTTTGATGCGTAGGTAAGAACGGTTCTTACTAGAAGCCCGTAGCATCCATGTAAAACTTGCAATAACAAAGTAGAGGACGTCTAACTTGTTTTTGCAGGGCATGTTGTGATGTGATATGGTCAAGACATGATGTGATATACGTTATTGTATGAGATGACCATGTTTTGTAAAAGTTATCGGCAACTGGCAAGAGCCTTATGGTTGTCGCTTTATTGTATGAAATGCAAACACCATGTAATTGCTTTACTTTATCACTATGCGTTAGCGATAGTTGTAGAAGCAATAGTTGGCGAGACGACCACGACGCTACGATGGAGATCAAGGTGTTAAGCCGGTGACGATGTAGATCATGACGGTGCTTTGGAGATGGAGATCAAAGGAACAAGATGATGATGGCCATATCATGTCACATATTTTGATTGCATGTGATGTTTATCTTTTATGCATCTTATTTTTCTTAGTACGGCGGTAGCATTATAAGATGATTCTTCACTAAAATTTCAAGGTATAAGTGTTCTCCCTGAGTATGCACCGTTGCGAAAGTTCTTCGTGCTGAGACACCACGTGATGATCGGGTGTGATAGGCTCTACGTTCACATGCAACGGGTGCAAGACAGTTTTTCACATGCGGAATATTCGGGTTAAACTTGACGGGCCTAGCATGTACAGACATGGCCTCGGAACACTAGAGAACGAAAGGTCGAACCTTAATCATATAGTAGATTTGATCAACATAGAGATGTTCACCATTGAAGACTACTCCATCTCACGTGATGATCAGACATGGTCTAGTTGATTTGGATCACGTATCATTTAGATGAGTTGAGGGATGTCAATCTAAGTGGGAGTTCTTAAGTAATTTGATTAATTGAACTTTAATTTATCATGAACTTAGTCCTGATAGTATTTGCAAATTATGGTGTAGATCAATAGCTCGCGTTATAGCTCCCTGTGTTTTTTGATATGTTCCTAGAGAAAAATAAGATGAAAGATGATAGTAGCAATGATGCGGACTGGGTCCATGATCTGAGGATTATCCTCATTACTGCACAGAAGAATTATGTCCTTGATGCACCGCTAGGTGACAGACCTATTGCAGGAGCAGATGCAGACGTTATGAATGTTTGGCAAGCTCGATATGATGACTACTTGATAGTTTAGTGTGCCATGCTTTACGGCTTAGAACCGGGACTTCAAAAATGTTTTGAACACCACGGAGCATATGAGATGTTCCAAGAGTTGAAATTGGTATTTCAGACTCATGCCCATGTCGAGAGGTATGAGACCTCTGACAAGTACTTTGCCTACAAGATGGAGGAGAATAGCTCAACCAGTGAGCATGTATTCAGAATGTCTGAGTACAACAATCGCTTGAATCAAGTGGGAGTTAATCTTCCAGATAAGATAGTGATTGACAGAGTTCTCTAGTCACTATCACCAAGCTACTAGAACTTTGTGATGAACTATAATATGCAAGGGATGACGAAAACGATTCCCGAGCTCTTCGCGATGCTGAAATTGGCGAAGGTAGAAATCAAGAAAGAGCATCAAGTGTTGATTGTTGACAAGACCACTAGTTTCAAGTAAAAGGGCAAGGGAAAGAAAGGAAACTTCAAGAAGAATGGCAAGCAAGTTGCCACTACCATGAAGAAGCCCAAAGCTAGACCTAAGTCTGAAACTGAGTGCTTCTACTGCAAAGGGAATGGTCACTGGAAGTGGAACTACCCCAAATACTTGGCGGATAAGAAGGATGGCAAAGTGAACAAAGGTATATTTGATATATAGATTATTGATGTGTACCTTACTAGTGTTCGTAGTAGCCCCTGGGTATTTGATATCGGTTCAGTTGCTAAGATTAGTAACTCGAAACAGGAATTGCAGAATGAACAGAGACTAGTTAAGGGTGAGGTGACGATGTGTGTTGGAAGTGATTCCAAGGTTGATATGATCACCATCGCACACTCCCTCTACCTTCGGGATTAGTATTGAACCTAAAATAAATGTTATTTGGTGTTTGCGTTAAGCATGAATATGATTAGATCATGTTTATTGCAATACGGTTATTCATTTAAGTAAGAGAATAATTGTTGTTCTATTTACATGAATAAAACCTTATGTGGTCATACACCCAAGGTGAATGGTTTATTGAATCTCGATCGTAGTGATACACATATTCATAATATTGATGCCAAATAGATGCAAAGCTAGTAATGATAGTGCAACATACTTGTGGCACTGCCGTTTAGGTCATATTGGTGTAAAGCACATGAAGAAACTCCATGCAGATGGATTTTTAGAATCACTTGATTATGAATCATTTGATACTTGCAAACCATGCCTCATGGGCAAGAAGACTAAGACTCCGTTCTCCGGAAAAATGGAGCGAGCCACTGACTTACTGGAAATAATACATACTGATGTATGCGGTCCGATGAGTGTTGAGGCTCGCGGCGGGTATCGTTATTTTCTGACCTTCACATATGATTTGAGCAGATATGGGTATATCTACTTGATGAAACACAAGTCTGAAACATTTGAAAAGTTCAAAGAATTTCAGAGTGAAGTGGAGAATCATCGTAACAAGAAAAATAAAGTTTCTACGATCTGATCGCGGAGGCGAATATTTGAGTTACGAGTTTGGCCTTCATTTAAAACAATGTGGAATAGTTTCACAACTCATGCCACCTGGAACACCACACCATAATGGTGTGCCCGAACGTCGTAACCGTACTTTATTTGATATGGTGCGATCTATGATGTCTCTTACCAATTTACCACTATCGTTTTGGGGTTATGCATTAGAGACAGCTGCATTCACTTTAATAGGGCACCATCTAAATCAGTTGAGACGACACCGTATGAACTGTGGTTTGCCAAGAAACCTAAGCTGTCGTTTCTTAAAGTTTGGGGTTATGATGCTTATGTGAAAAAGCTTCAGCCTGATAAGCTCGAACCCAAATCGGAGAAGTGCGTCTTCATAGAATAACCAAAAGAAACTATTGGGTACACCTTCTATCACAGATCCGAAGGCAAGATCTTTGTTGCTAAGAATGGATCCTTTCTAGAGAAGGAGTTTCTCTCGAAAGAAGTGAGTGGGAGGAAAGTAGAACTTGATAAGGTAATTGTACCTTCTCTCGAATTGGAAAATAGCTCATCACAGAAATCAGTTCCAGTGATGTCTACACCAACTAGAGAGGAAGCTAATGATAATGATCATGAAACTTCAGATCAAGTTACTACCGAACCTCATAGGTCAACCAGAGCACGTTCCGCACCTAAGTGGTACGGTAATCCTGTTCTGAAAGTCATGTTACTAGACCATGATGAACCTACGAACTATAAAGAAGCGATGATGAGCCCAGGTTCCGATAAGTGGCTTGAGGCCATGAAATCTGAGATAGGATCCATGTATGAGAACAAAGTATGGACTTTGGTGGACTTGCCCAATGATCCGTAAGGCATTGAGAATAAATGGATCTTCAAGAGGAAGATGGACACTGATGGTAGTGTTACTATCTACAAAGCTCGACTTGTCGCAAAAGGTTTTCGACAAGTTCAAGGTGTTGAATACGATGAGATTTTCTCACTCGTAGCGATGCTTAAGTTTGTCTGAATCATGTTAGCAATTGCCGCATTTTATGATTATGAAATCTGGCAAATGGACGTCAAGATTGCATTCTTTAATGGATTTCTTAAAGAAGAGTTGTATATGATGCAACCAGAAGGTTTTGTCGATCCTAAAGGTGCTAACAAAGTGTGCAAGCTCAAGTGATCCATCTATGGACTGGTGCAAGCACCTCGGAGTGGGAATATATGCTTTGATGAGGTGATCAAAGCATATGGTTTTATACATACTTTTGGAGAAGCCTGTATTTACAAGAAAGTGAGTGGGAGCTCTGTAGCATTTCTAATATTATATGTGGATGACATATTGTTGATTGAAAATGATACAGAATTTCTGGATAGCATAAAAGGATACTTGAATAAGTGTTTTTCAATGAAAGACCTCGGTGAAGCTGCTTATATATTGGGCATCAAGATCTATAGGGATAGATCGAGACGCTTAATAGGACTTTCACAAAGTATGTACCTTGGAATTTTTTTGAAGAAGTTCAAAATAGATCAGTCAAAGAAAGGGTTCTTGTCTGTGTTGCAAGGTGTGAAGTTGAGTAAGACTCAAAACCCGACCAAGGCAGAAAATAGAAGGAGAATGAAAGTCATTCCCTATGCCTCAGCCATAGGTTCTGTAAAGTATGCTATGCTATGTACCAGACCTATTGTGTACCTTGCCATGAGTTTGGCAAGGAGGTACGATAGTGATCCAGGAGTGGATCACTGGACAGCGGTCAAAGTTATCCTTAGTTACCTAAGAGGACTAAGGAAATATTTCTCGGTTATGGAGGTGATAAAGAGTTCGTCGTAAAGAGTTACGTCGATGAAAGATTTGACACTGATCCGGATGACTCTGGGTCTCAATCTGGATACATATTGAAAGTGGGAGCAATTAGCTAGAGTAGCTCCGTGTAGAGCATTGTAGACATAGAAATTTGCAAAATACATACGGATCTGAATGTGGCAGACCCGTTGTCTAAACTTCTCTCACAAGCATAACATGATCACACCTTAGTACTCTTGGGTGTTAATCACATGGCCATGTGAACTAGATTATTGACTCTAGTAAACCCTTTGGGTGTTGGCCACATGGCGATGTGAAGTATGGGTGTTAATCACATAACGATGTGAACTATTAATGTTTAATCACATGGCGATGTGAACTAGATTATTGACTCTAGTGCAAGTGGGAGACTGAATAAAATATGACCTAGAGGCAATAATAAAGTTGTTATTTTATATTTCCTTATATCATTGATAAATGTTTATTATTCATGCTAGAATTGTATTAACCGAAAACTTGATATATGTGTGAATACATAGACAAAACACCGTGTCCCTAGTAAGCCTCTACTAGACTAGCTCGTTAATCAAAGATGGTTAAGTTTCCTAACCATAGACATGTGTTGTCATTTGATGAACGGGATCACATCATTAGGAGAATGATGTGATGGACAAGACCCATCCGTTAGTTTAGCATGTTAATCGTTCAGTTTTATTGCTATTGCTTTCTTCATGTTAAATACATATTCCTTCGACTATGAGATTATGCAACTCCCGGATACCGGAGGAGTACCTTGTGTGCTATCAAACGTCACAACGTAACTGGGTGATTATAAAGATGCTTTACAGGTATCTCCGAGGGTGTTTGTTGGGTTGGCATAGATCGAGATTAGGATTTGTCACTCCGAGTATCGGAGAGGTATCTTTGGGCCCCCCTCGGTAATGCACACCATAATAAGCCTTGCTAGCAATGTGACTAATAAGTTAGTTGCGGGATGATGTATTACGGAACGAGTAAAGAGACTTGCCCGTAACGAGATTGAACTAGGTATGAAGATACCGACGATCGAATCTCGGGCAAGTAACATACCGATGACAAAGGGAATAACGTATGTTGTCATTACGGTACGACCGATAAAGATCTTCGTAGAATATGTTGGAACCAATATGAGCATCCAACTTCCGCTTTTGGTTATTGACCGGAGAGGTGTCTCGGTCATGTCTACATAGTTCTCGAACCCGTAGGGTCCGCACGCTTAACGTTCGATGACGATTTTGTATTATATGAGTTATGTGTTTGGTGACCGAATGTTGTTCGTAGTCATGGATGAGATCACGGACATGACGAGGAGTCTCGAAATGGTCGAGAGGTAAAGATTGATATATAGGACGATGGTATTTGGACACCAGAAGTGTTTCGGGAAGCACCGGGTACTTATCGGGTCACCGGAAGGGGTTCCGGGCACCCCCAGCAAAAGATATGGGCCTTATGGGCCAAGAGGGGAAACACACCAGCCACAAAGGGGCTGGTGCGCCCCCCGCCCCCCCATATGGGCTGGCCAAATTGGAGAAGGAAAGGGGAAGGAGGAAAGGAAAAAGGGAATAGGATTCCCCCTTCCCACTCTTCCCTTCCTACTCCAAATAGGAATAGGAAATGGGGGAGGCCGAATTGGGAGGTGCACAAGTAGGATTCCTCCTACTTGGGGGTTGGGGCGCCCCCTTGGCTGACTCTCCTACCCTCCAACCTATATATATGAGGGGGGAGGCACTGCTAGAACACACACCAACAATTGTTAGCCGTGTGCGGCGCCCCCCTCCACAGTTTACGCCTCCGGTCATATCTTCTTAGTGCTTAGGTGAAGCCCTGCGTGGATCACTTCACCATCACCGTCACCACGCCGTCGTGCTGACGAAACTCTCCCTCGACACTTTGCTGGATCAAGAGTTCGAGGGACGTCATCGAGTTGAACGTGTGTAGAACTCGTAGGTGTCGTACGTTCGGTGCTTGATTGGTCGGAACGAGAAGAAGTTCGACTACATCATCCGCGTTGTCAAACGCTTCCGCTTTCGGTCTACGAGGGTACGTGGGCACACTCTCCCCCTATCGTTGCTATGCATCTCCTAGATAGATCTTGCATGAGCGTAGGATTTTTTTTTCAAATTGCATGCTACGTTCCCCAACAGCTTCTGTTGGACACCATCAAACACTACCCCCCCTTATCGCCATTTTAGTTTTGAAAAAAAAAGAAAATGATAAAAACTTCAAAAAATAAAATCCTTCGATGTAGTTATGTTACTACATCTACTAGTTAGGAAAATTAAAAAGCATAAAGTTCGACTTGTTTTGCAAAAAAGTGTTATGAAAAAGTAAAACGGCTATAACTTTTGCATACAATGTCAAAAGAATGTATAATATATCAAAATGTTCAGCACGAAAATCCGGTTCCGAGTTCGACGGCCAAAGGCCGTTTTGCCAATTTTTAGAATCCTCAAATTTTGAAAGGAAAAAATGTTATCCTCAAATTTAAGTTTTTTTGAATTTTTGGTCAAACTCTGTCAAATGATGGTCAAACTAGTTATTCAAGAAATATTAGTGTTACTAATTAATTATTCTTTTTTAGAATAATAGTTTTAAACTCAAACGGTGCTTCATGCTCAAGTTCAACTCCTAAGGGTTAATAGGAAAACAGCAAGTGTAGACTTGGAAACTAGGGAGAATAGAACTCGGAAGTTAAACGTGCTTAGGCTGGGGTAGTGAGAGGATGGGTGACTAGCCGGGAAGTTAGATGATTTGGAATGAGTGGTACATACTTGAGCAGTGATGAGGGGTGATTAGAGATTAAATTGTCAAATAATTCAGAAATTTGAAAATCGGTAAAAAATTCAAAAAAACATTTTTTTAATTTTAACCAAACTTTAAAAAAATTTCTTTAGTCCAGGCTGGTAACACCAACCGGGACTAAAGGTGGAGCTCCAGAAACCGGCCACGTGGAGCTCCTTTAGTCCCGGTTCATAAGCAAACCGGGACTAAAGGTTCTGAGCTTTAGTCCCGACCCTTTAGTCCCGGTTCTAGAACCGGGACTAAAGGCCCTCTGGAACCGAGACTAAAGGCCCGTTTTCTACTAGTTCTTGGCGCAGTGGTAAAGCTGTTGCCTTGTGACTATGAAGTCACGGGTTCAAGTCCTGGAAATAGCCTCCTACAGAAATGTAGGGAAAGGCTGCGTACTATAGACCCAAAGTGGTCGGACCCTTACCCGGACCCTGCGCAAGCGGGAGCTACATGTACCGGGCTGCCCTTTTTTAAGCTGAGAGGAAAATACCTCTAAATCTTCGCATTTCACTAAAAATTAGTATTTAGAAAGTTTAGTAGATATATCATCTCACTTTGGTTTACATCCATAAAACTCAGGCATCCTGGTCATTTCACTAAAAAATAGCATATAGAAAGTGTAGTGTGGGACACTATCTGTTGTGGGCATACCATCGTGGACTGCTTTTCTTAATGGCCAAAGTCATAGAGGAATTCATTTTGTTTTGCTTGACAGAAGCCTACTCTATAATTTGGGCATCTCAATGGGTACCTGAGACCCGCAAAGCCCGATACAATGAAATAAGAATAAATCAAAGAAAAGAAATCTCTAGAATTTTTTTGAAATAATAATTCTATTACCCAAAATAGGTAAGTGGATATTTTTGCTCGCCATGCATGTTCTATCACCACCTAGGCTGCCGCCGACTCAGCTCTTGGTCCCACTGAGTCGTAGGTGGTGGTAAGTATGATGATGGTGACTCATTTTGGCTTTGGACGCGCGCACGCATTAGATAATGCTTGGTGTGCGCGCTATCCGATTCAGTGGAGAAAAAGAAGGCAGGGAACATACTATGAGACTCCTTCTTTAGCTTATATCTACCATTTCCGTTGCTGATTTCGCCATACATGACATGATTTGTTGCCAAAATCATATGATATCCATTGTTCATGTATATTTATTTTTTATTGAAAATCATTGTTCACGTATATGCTTACTATCTCTTAGGTTAAATATAGCTTAATCATTACACATCAGGTTTTATCACTATTACCCATTCAATGGGAGTTGTCTACTACATTTTGGCATGCTGAGACCAAGTGTAGTATACCAAAATATGAAACTAAGTTGTATGTTAACACTTGGTTAATTGTTTTATTTTGCAAGTCAAAAGGTAGAGGAAGGAGCGCCTAAGAACGGTAGGCGTGAGAGGCATTGGGAAAACTTAGAAACATATATTGCCACCCAATTTTTGAGGGAAACACTAGTCTAGGCTTTCCTCTATGTTCCCATGCGCAATGCTCTTAGGTACTCATTTTCTTCCTCTTTCTTAATTACTAACACTACTAGGAAAATGGCTATAGACAATATGCACACTAATGGCGCACCAGACATGTGATGCGCTACTACTATATAGCATTGGCGCACCGTGTGCTGGTGCGCCATTAGTATGATAGACACTAATGACGCACCACAACTATGGTGCGCCACTACTAACAAATTTTTTTTTCTTTTTTCCAAAAATACTAATGGCGCACCAACTAATGGCGCACCACAAACATGGTGCGCCACTACTAACAAAATTATTTTTTTTCTTTTTTTCAAAAATAGTAATGACGCACCGTGGCACAGTGCGGCATTACCAGTGTTAACTAGTAATGGCGCACCAGTCACCCCATGCGCCATTGCTAACCCTTCCCCCCACTAAAAATTCTTCTATCTTCCCCGTCTCTCTCACCCGACCCGCCCACCCCGACCCGTACTGCGCCGCCCCCCCCCCCCCCCCCCCCCCGCCGCCTCCCCCGCTCCGACCCTCGCCCCAGTGGCGACGAGCCCTTCCGCCCCCACCATCACCGTCCCGTTCGAGGTGAGGCCCTCGCCCGGCCGCCCTGCCCGGCCGCCCGGTCCTCCCCACCCCAAGGTCAGGGGCTCAACCATCAAGTTCCTCTCCCACCCCAAGGTCAGGGGCAAGCGGCTAGGGTTTCGCCCGCGTTGCCTCCCACCTCCCGTCCCCGCCCAGGCCGCCATGTTCCAGCTAGGCTCCGCCCCCGGGAAGGGCTTCTGGGCGCGGCACCGGTGGAAGTTGCTCCTCTCGCTGGGCGTCGCCGGCGCCGGCTACGCGGCCTACCGCTTCTACGACGCGCACCAGAAGCAGCTCGTCTGGGTGGAGCAGCGCCGAGGAGGAGCGCGCCGCCGACGAGATCAACAAGAATCAGTGAGCACACAAACCCAAACCACCACCAGATTTGTTTTTCTTGTGTATGTATTGGTGGGTGATGCAGGGTACCCTGTGATGTGCTGCTTATAGCAATATCGTCTTAGCGCTAGCAAACTACAGTAGTTCTGTGATGCAGAGGACCTCGGATACAACCACGCTGCCATTTGCTATGCACTACCTACGTTCGCGGATAATGGAGGAGCTGGATACTTCGCACCTGACCGAGAGGCTGCTGCAAGGGTAATCTTGCTTGCATTTTAGTGTCTGCATACGTTTGATAATCTTCCTTGTATCAAGCATGAAGATTTCGATGCTGGATTTCTGCCTATGTTCCTTTATGTCCCATTTTGTGGGTGCTTTTTTTTTTTTTGTTGAATTTGTACCTCGGTATTTAGACTCTTAGTTATGTGTTCTGACTATTGAATATTGATAACCATAAGTAGCCTGATTGGAGTTGGGAAGAAACTCCTGTAAATATTTAGAAGGAGTTGGGTTTTCTAAATATTTCTAATTTCAGGTGGAGCAGGCTGGACGACGCTGAAGTAGTCATCTTCGTCGGCCCCGTCACTGCGTACGCATACTCCTTCAATTTTTCCCTCCTACTGGTACATATTCTTCCCAAGTTCCACTCCATTGCTAATTCTGAAATTTTGTTTGCTTAATTCGAATCTGAATTTATTTTCCTTGATTAGATATCTAACATTGCATTCTAATTATTTCATGTTGCTGCTTGCATCACTTTTTCAGGTGTTGTGATCTGGAGAAGCTCAAGTAGCCATCTTCGTCCATCACGTCACTGCATACGCATACGCCTCTAATTTTTGACTCCTGGTACATACTCTTCCCAACTTCCCCTTGGTGGCTAATTCTGTATTTTTTTGCTTAATTCAAATCTGAATTAATAATTCAGATTTTTTGTTTCCTTGATTGAAATCTGAATTAAATTTTGCTTCATTGCTATGTAACACTGCCTTCTAATCCGAAAAATCTGACAGATATCACAACACTCATATGCTTATAAAGCACATGTTCCATAATAACTAGATGAACTACATACATGCTCTCCTTTTTATTGATTAGTTGGTTTAGCCCCTAAACTATCTTATATTATCTAAAAGAAGGCTGGCATAATTAGTTTTCCTGCAATTTTTGTTAGTTCTCTGTATTGTTTTTGTTGATTTTTTATCTATTCTTCTATATCCACTCATACAGTAGCAGTACGTATGTACATTATTTTGGAATGCAGCTCAAAGGAATAGGAACGTTTCCCGCAAAAAAAAGGAATAGGACTGTGCTCCTCCCAAAAGACAAAAGCAAGAGTAAGTATTGCTTCTCACATCCTATAGAAAAAATAATCTCACAAATCACTTTTTCCCTTGAAATATTTACGGTAGCAAATATTCATCTAATGCAGCAATGCAGACAATAAAAATCCAGCACCAACAATGAATAGCCGGAGTAAACAAAACAAGCAGACCAAATCGTGTCGGCCCTCGAGGAAGGGTTGCAGTGTCGAGGAGCAGCAGGCATGTAAATCTGACTGCAATTCATGTATGTCTCTTCCTATTTATCTGTTGTTCAACTGTGTTATTTGTTTACTACGACAGATTTGAGTAATTGTCGGTCATGTAGCTAATGTAGGCGCAGCTTCATGAACGTCTGCCAAGGTTCTTAGTGAGGGCTTCCTCTAAGATGCTTTCAGATTTTTTATTATCTAGCATATATATGCAGTGAAGATGTCTCTGAATAGGATACATGGTGTTCATGTTCTGTTAGATAATTTTATTCTTGTGTAGTTTGATTTAAAAGATGATAGGTCAGAATGACAGAATGTGATTAGTTTTGCTTTTGCTGCTGCTACACATGATTTTACTTTTGTTTTTGATTGTTTCTTCTTCAGTTTCTTAAGGCTAGAACACTACAGTGATTGATTATGCACCTGAAGGATTAATGAAGCTGCTTGGACTGAATTTCTCTTTAAAATACATGGTGCTTGTTTGGGATGATTGGGCAAAAATAGTTGGGAATTGGTTTTTTATTATATGCAAAGCTTCAAGCCTTGGGGTCTTGCTGACATTAGTTGTTTCAAGTTCAGACCTTTTTCACCGCTGACTATACTCTCTCAAGTTCAGGTCACGGTGGATGGTTTGAGAGGAGGGAGGCAGAGCAGAGACAAACGGCGCATTCCGTCATGCATGTGTGTGGATTTGTATCATCCTACTACTGTGTTGCTTTGTTTTACAGTAATAAATAAAGAGATGAATCAGATTTTCTTTGGTTCGTTAGCAAAATTTTACACATCAAGTATTTGATCTCAGATCTTCTATTTCGGTTTGGTATATGAGCCTTTTGCCCATAGACTAACATGTCCCTTAACCTGTCTGCTTGGTGATACTTTTCTGTATCAGCAAGTAGTTACGGATTGAACAACCAGTTACTGATTATGCCTTATCTCAATGCATACTAACTTTCTATGAGTACCTGGTTTGCTGCAGCCCTTTTGCCCATAGACTAATATATGCACTTTCTTTTAGAATTGAGCATACCCTGCTTGTCATTAGCACTCTCGTTACAACATCTACATCTCTCTTTACACAAGATTACCTGTTTCTTACTTTCCAGTAATGATCATCCTCATCCACCCATACGTCGTCTAGACAATTATTAGTGCATTTCTTTCACAACGTAAAGCATCGGCAAAAAACATCAAAATATAGCGTACTAACTTGGCGTTGGTTTCCTTATCTACTGTTCCGTACATATATAACCAATGTCTTTGAGTGACCTTTTTTTATTATCTGATATTGCATACTTCGATATCGCCTGTTGATGTGCCTTCGAATGTAAACGTCTAACTACTTTATCATCCCCAACATCCAGGGTGCGTAGACAGGACTGATGTTGCTCAAATGCGAGCATATGTGCCCGTGTTGAAGGAGTTTTGCCCTCTGTCTATGACTCAAGTGTCAATGATGCCTCTCCATATTATTGCTACCATGTCTTATTTGTTTTGGTTGCTCAGCAAATGTTTTGTTGTACAAGAATTAGACGACACTGGACCTGTATAATTATGGGCTACTCATGCAGTTTATTATTTAAGTTTCGAATGATGTTATCTGTTTCTATTATGCATGCTTCACATAAATGTTTCCATCAAACATTCCCTGTGATCATATCTCCAGAACTTACAAGGATTTCCCAATGGATCCTGTACACATTCCACCAATGCTTATTCCTTTCTTTCTAATAGGATTGTAAATATTCTGTGTACCAATCTACCCCTAAATATATTTATGTTCACTCTCACAATAGATGCCTTACTCTCGCCCCTTGCGCCATTGGCGCAACGTGTCATCTAGTATTATCAAAAGGTAAATGCCCTTATTATTCAGCTCTGTCAGATAAATACTCGTCGAAAGTGGGCTCCTATCAAAATTCATTTCCATTATAATCTTACTCATACAATATTCACACCATGTAATTCTGGAAATATATGCTCATATCTAGTTCTGCATAAAAAATGACAGCATTGACATGTTATAAATAGTTTGTTTGTCTTTTTGTTTATTTTGTTACATTTTGCAGGGATAAAGTGAAGAAAAAGAAGAAAAGATTACTAGAAGATTAGTTTTAGGATTTTCTTTTATTTCCTTGCAATTTTCCTTTTATTGGAAACTTGTAAAGACATTGTAATATTCTTACTATAATAAAAATTATGATTCTATTTCATTTTTTGTTTTTAAATTATTTTTCCTTATAGGTTGTTTTCTGTAAATTTAGATTTTTTTTGTTATCCAAATACATTACTAGTGGCGCATTTAAGCCCTTATTAGTGGCGCACCTTCCTTTATTACTAGTGGCGCACCTATAAGGTTATTAGTGGCGCATCTGGAGGGAATACCAGTGAAGCACCGAATGGTATACTAATGGCGCACCACATGGTGCGCCATTAGTATCTGGTATACTAATGGCATACCTGTGGTGCGTCATTAGTATTTAATACTAGTGGCGTGGTACTAGTGGCGCATCAGTAGTGCGCCACTAGTAGGCCTTTTCCTAGTAGTGTAGCCTTTACTTCCCCATCATCTATATGTGCATAACATTTTCTAATATAGTTATGCAAGCTGAAAGGAAGAGGAAGGAGCACTTAAGAACAATAGGAAAGAGATACATTGGGAAAACACCAACACAAATCTTGATACCCTGAGTATAGAGGGAAGAAGAGTCGAGCTATCCTCCATGGTATGACACCCACTACTCTTAAATACCCTCCTTTTTACTCCCTCCGTTCCTAAATACTTGTCTTTCTAGGCATTTCAACAAGTGACTACATACGGAGTAAAATGAGTGAATCTACACTCTAAAATATGTCTACATACATCCGTATGTGATATTCATTTAAAATGCCTAGAAAGACAAGTATTTAGGAACGGAGGGAGTATTTTCCTAACTCACTCTCGCAGCCACATCACGTAACAAACGATCACTACGAGATTGTGAGTAGTAAACTGAGTGGGAGAGGACGGAGCGCCTAAAAACGACGGGAATGGGAGGGCCCAGGAAGCAGTGAGAAAAATCCACGTCCAGTTCTAGAGGTATGGATGGATAGCTCATGATTCCTCCATGTTCCCATGTCTACTGCTCTTAGAGTATATCTTTCTTCCTCTTCCTGGCGGGCCTAGAGGCATATTCCGATTCTTAGAAACCTTCCCGAATAAGAAGCTTGAACTAATGATTATGCTTGAAGTGTTTTGAGATTTATATATAGTCCTCTTATGAAGTGCATGGCACACCATCGTGCGTATCAGTCAATGAATGTGCACCACCTGAAGATCATGACATTTTTTCCTTATGTGCATTGAAATAAATAAATAACATGTCCAGGCCATGAATGTGCATTTTATAGAAATTGGAAAGGAAAAACAAAGCATGCATTATTCAGTGTCTTCATAAAAATCAAGGTGGATGAATATAGTGTAAGAGGGATACAGAGGAGATTGGTGGAATTGATGTATTGCTTAAGCCTCATCGGCATATATACAGATGTGCATGACCTTCTTGGAGCACAAGACGTGCTACAATAAATTCTACGCTATCGTATGTTTCCTAAATAATCATGATACTCACAATCCCTCGCAGTCATAATTGTAGCGACGCATACGGTGAGACTAGAGAAGAATAAGAAGGTTGTAAGCCGATAGACATCCCCCTCCCCCCACAGTCAGAACTGACGATGCATCGCAAAAGTTGTGGCTGGAGTGAAAACTGACGAGGTTGCTCAAGCAAGGCAGTGGTCCATTGTGCTGATGTCGAGGTATCTGAGAGGGCGAAGCGGTGTAGCCGATGTCGATATAGACGTGCGAGGGACGCCGTGGTCGATGTCGAGTTGGGGGTGGCCAGTGTCGAGATGGTTGATCAGGAGCCGTGGGCGCAAGGGAGCGCCATGTAGTTAGGGGCGCAGTGGTGCGCCACAAAGAAGAAGGTGTTGACGAGGCATAGCGCTGTGTTTGCCAAGCCTGAGGACACGTCGTGGACGAAGGCACGCGTCGCTGTTGCCAGCACTGGGCATGCGTATACGGGAAGAAGCCGGTGTTGATGAGGTGCCGCACCAGGTTTGCCAAGCCCGGGGACACCTCATGGACGAAGGCACGCGTCAGTGGTGCCAACACCGACATGCGTCGACGGGGACCTGCACGAGTGGTACGCCATGTTGGAGAAACCAACAGAGGAGGACTCGACGATGGTTGCGGCGCAAATCAGCGTGGGGGTAGAAATGTGCTGATGTTGCCCGCAATTGCCAGGGTAGATGAAATGGTCGGGAAAGATGACGGTGACGCTGGCGATGAGCTTGTGTTGGATGAAGACCAAGATGTGGTCGGCGATGTGGTCGGTGGAACCAGAGGTAGCCCATGAAGGAAGCCATGTCGGTCTCCTATAGAAGCATGGTGGTAGTGCTCAAAGTAGGCGAGGAAGAACCCAACAGCGTGAAGAAGACTGTGTGCGCATGGTGGCATTCCCACGCCTAGCGAGGCAGTGCGGCGCATACCACATAGGCATCCACGCGCAGGGACGACGTAATGGACCATGTGCCGCAGCGCTACAACCCGAAGGGGTGACGCAGCGGGAGCACGCATGTCGGGTGACGGCGAGGAAGACCACGGGTGGTGGTGGATACCGCGTGCAACACTACAGCAATGCACGTATCGGTTTAGCCATAGGGATGGCCTCGAGGTGGCGGCGTGGACTGCGTGCCACAGCGCTACAGCCCGAAGGAGCGATGTAGCGATAGCGCGCGGGTAGGTGCAGCTACGGGAGAACCATAGGGTGGCGCAGCAGCAACCCATTGCTCGATCGGTTGAGGGGTGCTTTGTACTCAGGGATGATCTTCACAGGACCTGTGGAGGCGCGTGTAACCTACTGATCAGGTCGGTCGCACATCGCGTATGGAGCGGATCGCGGGGCGGGCATGCGATGAGTTTGATCGCGCGTGAGGTCGGGGACACTGCTCGGTGACGAGATCAAAGTCGCGGAGGGTGGAAGCGGGGTGGTGGAAGATTCTGAGCAGAACAAGGCGGCAACGGCCGGCTGGGAATGACGCGCGGACGAGCGCATATAGTGCCGGCGCCCCAACGGACAACGCAACACCAACGCCCGAGCGGCCAGGCTTGAGCAGCCACCACAACGTTGTGCGTGATAAGGCCATATGTACGCGGAGGAGGCAGGAGGTGATGGAGAAGTCCCGATCAGAGCAGGGCGGTGACGGCTTGCCCAGAGCGATGGGCCGGTAGACGCGCGGAGGACAACTGGTATGGGTCGTCACGACGCGTGAGGCTACCGTATCGAAGAAGAGGTGGTGGTGTCGACCGTGTCGGAGTAGAGCCGCGTGAGGGTCAATGGCAGCGGCAGGTAATGCAAACCAATTTCAGATCGGAAAACCAAAAAAACACCGATCAAGATGACTGGCGGGAGAGAGAAAAACCTAGATCAAAGGATCGGGAGAGAGAAAAACCTAGAACAAAGAGCTTTTACTTCTCTATAACTTCCAATTTGTAATTGAGATGCCCAAGATTTTGATAGAAAGCTGAGTTACAAACTAACCTAGCCACCATAAATGATGCAATGAAGAAGCACATTGTTATGCCCTTTAAACTTGTAAAATTTTGATGTGTTATCTTCTCATATTTTTCTGACCTAATTGTGCACCTTATTAATCTGCAAGTGTGTTTGAATTTACGGAAGATAACACAAAAAAATTCGTGCATTCACTAATACATCGAAACAACAAACATGTGCAGGTATAAAGTAATTGTCAAAACATACATGAAATATCTTTTGTCTCATAACTTTTCTCGATTTGGTGACCAGTTGAACATGATCTGTTGTTGGCTTCAACTTAGGCAGCCCTCTTAAACTATTGGATACTAGACCTAGAAGTAGAATAGTGGCACTATTTGCATTATGTATGTAATGTATGCACTTGGCAGTGAGAAAGTGTTGTTCACATATAGTTTTCGCATGATAAAGTTCTTCGATCAATCTTCACTGCCAAACATACTTAACAATTATCCAAAGTGTGTCCTATTGAAATTGTAGTTACAATTCGTTGTACATGCGCTTCAATGTGTACATGATTTTTAAAAATTTCTAAAGGTGTTCCACATGATCGTGAACTAATTTTCATGAACCTTTACAGTTGGGAACTTGTGTCCATTGACTTCAGTTACATATACGATACAATGATGATATTGACACCAACCATAATATAAGGCTACATGTGGTAGATATTGTTTGTTACACAATAGCTCAATCTGCTCTAGATTTTTTTAGTTGAGTTAGTTCTCTATTTTTAAATGTTTTGTCCTAGACCGCACAATAATTCTAGGGTTCTCTCAAGATTAATTATCAAAAGATTGATATATTAGTGAGTGGTCGTCTTTTTTAATGTCTGATTGTTAAAAGTAGTAGATTGAACAATATTAATTGAGATCACATCAGAGTCATACAATATTGATTCCAAAATGGAGCCCTTCTAATTGTTGAAACGTGCTTGCAGCTGGATTGAAGCTTGGTATCTAACCCTAAATGAGCTTCCTTTGAGAAATATCTTACCGAATCGGGCGATGCTAGGTGTCACTTCTACCGAGCGCTAACCTGGCATCGCCTACACACCTTAGTCGCTTGACCTTGAGTTGGGCCAGCCCACGTTTGATGCTCGCAAACGGTTCATCAACCTATGGCGTTGATTTTTTTTCTTTATGTATCCTAACGCATGTTTAACTTTTCACATAAATTTTATAAAGTATTTAAAATGTTTGTATTGAAGGAATGTTCATGAAATTTAGAAATGTTCATGAGTTTGAAAAAATCACGAAATTGAAAAATGTTCAGGTATTAAAGAAATGATCATCAACTTGGAAAAGGGTTCACAACTTTCGAAATGTTCATGAATTTAAAAATAATCGTGAGTTCATAAAATGTTCATTTATTTGAAAAAATGTTTGTGAATTCAAAGAAGTCATGAATTTTAAAATATGTCCAATTGAAAAAATGTTGAAGAATTCAAGAATTTTTACAAATTTGAAAAATGTTTGCGGATTTCATGAAAAGTTCACAGATTTAAAATAAAAAGGGAGAAGGGAAAGTAAAAGGGAAAACACAGAAAGGAGGTAAAAAGAAAAAAGAAAAAGAAAAGGACCCCAAAGGAAAACCTCAAAAAGAGGGGGAAAGATACGAAAATGCCTTACGGTGGACGAGCACTCTGCGGACCATATCCTGCCCATCCGTTATGCTAACTGATCAGATCCCTCCCGGTATTTACGAGTTCTGTCCCCCCAACAGCCTCGTCAAAGCCTGTATCCCGGCAGCTATAGGTAGCTAGCTTTATTGACAAAGAATCTAGCTGCTGGAACACACGTGATGAGTACGGCACCATTTCAATTTACCCTCTGCCACCAAGAACAGTTCGATGTGACGTGACCTTGTGCCCAATTGACCCCTCACGAGAGCACATAGAATAATAATCCGCCAATAAGACCAATTTGTTAGTCAGTGTAATGCACAGAGAGTATGATATTAACAGTCTATTAAGTCCACTAAACACCTATTAATCTCGTACAGACTGCTTTAAAGTAATTTATTATTGTGACGCTCGTCCAGATATTTTTATAACTCTCAATATTATCAAATATTTTTCTGGTCACAAATTATCTTAAACTCTATACTGTCACCTTATAATTTCATTAGGTAGACTTATAGGTGTTCTTCGATTTTATCCATAAAATAATACTACTATATTGTCTGTTAGTACCATCTGCTTGTCAGGGCCATTTACCTAAACTAGGATTAAACTGTTTTTATATGACCGTTAGAAGTTTCTGCACAGTTGGGGCTCTGAACAAGAATTGGTCTCGCACAGTTTGTTAGGTTAATGTATTACTCTCCCGAAAATAAAAGATTAATGTATTATTGTGCCACCCGTTGTATAATTTTTTGTATTACCAAATTTTGTTCTTTTGCAACAAACCATCTTTGAGCCTAGTCTGTAAGAAGGTAAAAATGTCTTTTGGTGGACTTTTGAGAAAAACAATATTTCCACAGCGCAAAAAAAAGAAATCAAATTTTTTTGTACATACACAAATGCATATACAACACATTCAACATAATTTAATAACAATGTACTTTCATGTGGGACGTAAACAAATAAAAACAAATATGTCAATAAAAGTGGGTCAATTTTTTTGTTGTTGGACCAAGATTTTTTTTTGTACAGCTTGCAAGTCATAATATTTTTTGAACAAATTTTCACAGGTTCCATCGTGAATATGTATAAGTTTTCAAAGTTGTTTTTTTGAAACTTGACAAATATGATTTTTGAATCATTTGAAAAAAGGATCAAATGCACCGTCCACGATACTGTTTTTAGATTTTGTCAATCTGTTTTTTATCCGGCACATTAAACTAATCAAGTAGATTTGATTAGTGACCCTGACTAATTTCTTTTTAGATCCACTAGACGCGAGAGATGCGCACTGTGCATGATGAAACATTAGCAGGGTCTCCTTTTGTCACGTCAGGCAAAAAGTTTCTGCATTGTGGCCCACACCACCCCATCAAGCTAGCAGTACATCGGCAGGTCACCAACTCCTTCTTCCCTGCGCATGTGCACGTACAGATCCACGCGAGGATACACTTGTGCCAAGCTTGTACGCCTATGCCACCTACACCCTGCTTCTAGGAAACTAGTACGGGGGACAGGGAAGTGATGTTTGAGCATCTCGAGGAATCGTTCTATGGCTAGGATACAGTCCACACGAGCCGGCGTCCACCAGAAAGTCGCTTCCAGATAAGCAAAGTAATTAACCGGATGGAAGGTTCCAGAACCTTCTCCAGATCGGATGGAAAGTTCTGCCTAAAACAACTTAATGCCTTTCTAATTGGCAGCCCATGTGTGCGCTCACTGTGTTTCACTACATACTGCTCACAGTGGGTGATATATAGCAGCCATGTATCGAATTTCAGTCCCACAATCCCACCACCTTCGAATTTTGATGGGGCATCCCCCTAAAAGGACAAAGGCTGGACATCCACTTCGATTTTGTCGGACATCCCCCTAAAATGAGCATAGAGTAACTCGGAGGCATCTTCGAGACTTGGGTGCTTCGTATTCCCAATTATTATTTTTAAGTTTTAGGCTTGTCTTAAGTGAGATTTCATTATGTTTGACCGAGTCTATTTAAAAATATATCAACATTTATAACACCAAAGTTGCTTTTCATCACATGCACTTTTTGTGTTTGATATAGCTCAGCACTCATGCCGAATGGTTCATTAGATCCATTTTAACGTAGAACAATAGTGGAACTTCGATTATTTTGTTTTGGAACCGAAGGAGTACATGACATCTGTTCACGCACTACATCCACAACCAGCAAAACACAGGCACAGGGACAGCAGGCATCACATCAGAATCGGGACGACAGGGAAGGGAACCAAAAGGAAGATCACCTCCTTCTTTTCCTAGTGTCCCATGTTTGTAATGTCCAGTCCAATCCATTTACAATGTGTGCTCGGTAGCATCCTGAGGCTGAGGTGGAAAGAAGGCGTGCGTGTTATCATCATATCGCCGGGATCTGGCTCAGGCGCTCAGCTTCGCCATGGCTGCAGCGACACCTCCTGGCCACAGTAGCTGGCGGAATGGCCGCTGCTAGGAAGGAGACGTCTAAAGGCATCTTCAACACCGACCGTCAAACCACCCGCATTGTTCGAATTGCGCAGTGCAGATGTATTTTACCATTCAACGCAGACCTTTATTGGTCTGCAGGCCGGTCAGAACGTGTTTTTTCCCACAAACCGGAGACAAACTTGGGGTGGTGTGGGGTTGCGAGCATCTGGACCACTGTTGCGCTCGCGTCTACTAATATGGGCCACTAAAAACTCCTTTCCCGCGTCCGCGTGCTTTCCCGCCCAAAGCCAACTGCCCGCATTCATGCCGGCCTAGAGCGGACGCGACAATTCACTTGAGCTGGCATTGAAACGGCTCGCCGGCTGAGAGCGCCGCCCGGTGTTCGCCCGCTGCACACGTCTTCTCTCCGCATTGAAACGACATAAGTCTTCCCGCCTACCTCCATTAAATCGGCGCGTGTGTCGAGGATCATACTCCGGCACCCGAGCGCCACACGTCCGTTCCTGTGCCGGGGAGCATTAAACACCTCTCCGGCTGGCTCCTCGCACCCGCCCGCTATATAAACGTGTCCAGGCACTGGGCAAGAACCACACCTCACCTCTGCTCTCTCTCCCACCTCCTTCTTGTACAACACCCGCCATTGCCTCTGGCGAACGGAAGGAGTTATCTGGCATTGCATCTGCCTAGGTTGCCCGGCGAGCCAGCCTGATACAGGTTGGCTTGCTGGCAAACCCTCCGGATTCGGCACCACTCGCCATCGCCACCCCCTCGTCGCTCGTCCGGGCTAGACAACGTCGTCTCTTTGCAAATCCATTGTGAGCAACGGCGGCAACGCGTCAGGCAGGTGAGGAAATAGGCCATGTCGGCGAAGGCCGGCATGGACAGCGAGGAAAAGCAGATCATGAGAGGTCGCCACCACTTGGGTCCCACGAAGGCCACTGCCACCACATCGTCGGGTTACATAACCGGTGTGTTGCCCGGTGAGCTAGGGCATAGACAACGGCAACCGTCTTTCCCCGCAAAAAAACCATTCCTGATTCGTGCTTCACGGAAGCAGAGGGAGGCTATTCTTCCCCTTTCGCTGAAGCATATCCCTCCAGGGCATCCGACAGTCCGATGAGTTGCCTGCCAGACATAGGGAAGACATGTCGTGGGAGTGGCGATCCACCGAAGCCGGCCGTAGACTATTTTTACCACACCACGGTATAGTTAGTTAAAATATGCCCGAAATGTAAATGTTTTCGTCCGGTTTGAATGGAAATCATTCGGTTTGCATTTAATTTGTCCGGTTTATTTGAAGACGATTTCAAATGTATGCAGATAGGATTGGATGGCTGGCTCCTGTACCGTGTCCATGTACTGATCCCACTGTTTGCGGATGGATACGGTGTTTAGTTTGCATGTCAACTTCGAAGATGTCCTATGTCCGTAAAGCGTCCAAACGGGCTAGCTGCTAGTGGCTTGCTGCTATAGGACCACCGGCCAGATGTGGCTCTTGTTCTTCAGAGTTCATCACAATATGTTGCTGCTGATGCCACATTTATGCACATTTGGCCAACACTTGCTCATCAGATCACCAACTCAAGATGAAGCAGGCTTATCGATTACTCCCTCCGTTTCAAAATAGATGACCTAACTTTGTATTAACTTTATAATAAAGTTAGTATAAAGTTGGATCATTTATTTTAGAACGGATGGAGTAACACACAGGTACCAACACGAGACGAAGCCCAGAGTAGCTTTGCCTTCAGTTTGAGCATGGTAGCCTGAACTTTGATAGCCTGTCACAAAAACATGAAAAATGCTTGCAGGGTTGAACTGATCTGAGTGAGTGGTGATGCTTCTGCTCTAAAGAAAGCGTATTTCTTCGTTCATCGACAAGAGCAATTTTGATTCACCACTGTGTGGTAAGGGCATTTCTAACCGATCCCCTAAAAATCTATAGAGTAAAATTTGGATTTTACTCATTTAAACTGCATGCCGGAGTCCCAAATCGGTTAGAGGAGTAAACAATTTACTCCTCGGCAAAAACCTTGGCCCGCGGCGCCTAAAAATACTCATTCCCCTCCCGGCCGAGTAAACTACCCCCAACCTCCAGCCCGCGCGGCGCTATCCTTCCCGTCGCCGGCTATCCACATGCCACCATCACAGCCGATGACTGCAACTTCGGCCACCGCAGCCGATGCATCGCCACCACAAACAACCTACGCGCCGCCGCTTGCAACGAAGAAAAGATTGGGGATAATCCGGTCCACCACACCGGTTGCCACCGCCGATAGCAAGGTCGGTGGTGTGGCCACTGCCTCTCCGACGACGGTCTGCCGCCCTCCCGCTGCTCTGGCCGACGCCAAGCGTGCTAGGAAACCGACGGCGTCCGCGTCGGTCCTCGCCGAGGCGGTGTCGATGATGAAGTAAAAATCCACTCCGGCCCCTTGCCCCCGTCTGTTGGCTCGTGCTCCTTCTCCAGCCACCCCTACAGCCACTGCTCCGGCTCGTCCAGCCGCCGCAGCTGGCAACAAGGGACACACCCGACAACTGCTTGATGAAATGCCTACTAGGTAACCAAATTCTTTTTCCTTTCGGCCTATGCATTTTCCGGTGATTGTTGGCGGTCGATGGATGATGTAGTTTATTGATGTTGTTGCCATAGTGCGGAGATGAACACGGCCAAATTCTTGGCGTCTTTGAAGCCGTTTCACACGCTTGTCCTTGAGGATCTCAATTATGATTCGGTGCTCGATCATCAAGTGACCTAACAGAGAAGGCCAAAGAGGAGGTGGCCGAAGAGGAAGACACTACTAGGAAAAACCTTATACACATAATCTTACCATTAGCGCCTGTTAAAAGAAAGCGCTACTGCTACTTACCCATAGCGCGTGCACGTGAACCGCACTACAGATACGGGTGTAGCAGTAGCGCTTTTTCTGGGGAAAGCGCTACTACTAAAATTCCCACTACTAAGCCGGTAGGCTACGAATAGCAGTAGCGATCTTCGGCAAACCGCGCTACCGCTAAGATTATTGTAGCAGCGCATTTTCTGGAAAAAGTGCTACTGCTAATGAAAATAAAATAAAATGAAAAACAAATAGAAAAGTAAATGAAAATGAAAGAAATAGAAAAAGGAAAAAGGAAAAAATAAAATTTAAGGAAAAATAAAAGAGAAAGAAAAATAAAGGAGAAAGGCATAGGCGTCTGTTCAGAACAGGCGCTATAGATAATATAGCAGCAGCGCGTTTTGTAGACCCCCGCTATAGAAAGGGAAAAGGAAAAAAAAAGAAAAGGAAAATAAATAGCTATAGCAGTAGCATTTTTTGCCTACCAGCGCTACCACTACATTTGACTTAACCCCCGCGCGGTCCCCCCCCCAAATCCCTCGCCCCACTTCGCCATCGCCCCACTTCGCCGCCGTCTCCTGCTGACGTCGACGCCCCCGGAGCCACCAGAGCCACGCGCCGTCGACGCCACCGGAGCCGCGCGGCCTCATCAACGCCACCGGAGCCGCCCTCACCGCCACCGGAGCCACCCTCGACACCCCTGCCTCCTTCGCCACCACTGCCTCCCTCGCCGTCAATGGAGACGCCCATGCCTCCCTCGCCACCACCGGAGCCATCCTGTGTAAGCCCCCACCCCTCCTCTCTCTCTCTCTCTCTCTCTCTCTCTCTCTCTCTCTCTCTTATGCATAGCACAAACATTGGCCAAAGAACTAGCTAGCTAGGTTACTAGTTTAATTAGGTTAATTATCTAGGTTAGTGCAAAAATTTAGTTAGGGCTTTGACAGAGAACTAGTTAGGTTAACTAGTTTAATTAGGTTAATTATCTAGGTTAGTGCAAAAATTAGTTAGGGCTTTGGCAGAGAACTAGCTAGGTTAACTAGTTTAATTAGGTTAATTATCTAAGTTAACTAGCTAGGTTAACTAACTAGGTTAACTAGCTAGGCTCATTAGGTTCGTTAGGTTAACAAGCTAGGTTAACTAGGTTGGTTAGGTTAGCGCAAAAAATTAGTTTAGAGCAAAATTTTAGTTAGGGCACTAGGTTTAACTAGGGCAGTAGGGTTTAGAGCAAAAGTTATTTGGACTATGGACCTGAATCTGGTCCAAATTTCATTCAATTGAAATTTGAATTATTTGGACTACGGAAATTTTGGTGAGGTCAGAAGGGTTAGAGAAAATGGAGTTCGTTTGCAATTTAATTGGGTTCTATCCTAGGCAGAGAAGGGTTAGAGAAAATAATGTGCGTCTATTTGTGAGAGGGGAATAGCTAGAACAGAATTTGGGTTCTGTCCTAGGCAGAGAAGTGTTTGGTGAGGTCATTTTGCAAAGGTTTTTGATTTTTGAAAAGACCACTATTTCTCAAGGAAAAGAATTTAGGCAAGTTTTATTTTAAAGACGATCCCTTCCTAGACTTTTAGCTTTTAACAAAAAACAAAAGCATTTAGCTAAAAATAAAAAACAGTAGCTATGGCATTTAGCTATAAACAAAAAACAAAATTGATGTTATATGATATATGTCATTGATGTTCATTTGTATATTCCATTATTGTTGATTATATCTTTTCATAGAAGTGGTCATGTTATATCTTTTCATTGAAGTGGTTGATTGTGTCCAAGTGGCCTTTTGTTGTTTGGAGGGAATGATTCCGAGTGGCCTATGTTTTGCGGGAATGTTGATTCATTTCCGTTCCAGCAAATTTCAGGCGCTCTATTTGTCCAGTTTGTAGCAAAGGTCATGCCGAAATTTTCCGTGAATTTCGGCATGACTTGTGCTACAAACTAGGACATATCGAGTGCCCGGGATTTGCCGCAACGGGAATGAATCAACATTCCTGCAAAACATTGGCCTTTTTGTGTCATTATTCATTTTATTAGGTCTAGAATTAATTGACTAGATTTAATCGTAGGAAACATGGCTAGCAACAATGAAGGACAGGGTTCTGGTGATTGCAACGTCTACGTGGCGACAGACGCCTATTTGAACCTTCTCAATGAGCAACGGTTGTTGCAGGGCCCACCTGCCACATCCGAGACTGAGACCGACACCGGCGCCGAGACCGAGACTGGCGAAGCCGGTATAGAACCGAAACCAAAGAGGCAACGACGCCCAAACCAGCTCATCATTACTAGACTGGTGGTCACGAAGGTGGACGACGGCAATTTTGAGTCAAAAGAGCCTGCAGAAGCACGTGCGTGCTACGACAATCAAATAGGTTGCATCCTACGGGCAACCGCCACCATCAACGATGAAAAACTAACGAAGATACCAAATATGAAGGAGTCCCTCCTAACTAAGCTGCACCAGGTATTGTTCCCGGGCCGGGAAGAAATCTAATATACTGATCCACATAAAGACCCGGCAACGAAGAAGATAAACAAACGCACCATGGGAAAGTGATGGATTCTATGTCCTCCACCACATGCTGGAGTGCAGACGGGATCAGCAGAACCTTCGCATGTCACCTAGATCCGGCGATGCTCATATTCTGCAATGGGCAAAGAACCTAGGAGATATCTCGGATCATCGACTCCAAGCTGAGTTCTATCACATCCAGCGTGAACTTGCCCAAATCATCATGAAGGAGGTCCTCGAAAAAACAGGGTTGTTCTACGAAGGAGGGCAAATGTCGCGGGAAGACGTCTGAACAGGCGTAGCCGCTCAGCGTCTCGACCTGAAGCCTTTCACTTTGCTCGGGGACTATCTCCCTGACTTGGATGGAGCGCACGACATGTTGGAGTGATTGACGATATATGACAATGTGTCCGTTTAGTCCATACTTTCTCTATGACGAAACTTTGAGTTATGCACGACGAAACATTATTTGTGATGTAATTAAACCGTCCTCCTCAACTAGCGAAGATCACTCTAGTTAGGGCATTTTGGTTACGATGAACTTTGTTATTTATGCTTATCATATGTTGCTTCTATTTTTTCCAAGTATGTCTCTTTCTGTTGCTCAAATATATATGTTGCATATCATTGACTCATGTGACGATGCAGGTGCATAGATCATCGATGGCGAAGAAAGTGCTATGCCAGGAGTATACGACGAGTGGCCGGAGTGTCAGGCCCAGGTGTACTGGTTTCCGAGCGACAGCCAGTAGTTAGTTTAGGTTCACTCTAGTGTGAGAGAGGGATACGAACCGACGCCTGAAGAAGTACTACATTATGTATGATGAGACATGTCATGTAACTTGTATAGCTATATCGTGATTATGATGTGACGGCATGATTTGTGTTGGATGATATGATGAGACTATTATGTGTATGATATGATGAGCATATTGCATGTTTATGGTATGATTAGAATATATTTTTGACTGGGGGTATGATTAGAATATTGTATAAAACATGTACAAAAACATCACAAATACATAGCAAAAAAATATATATGAGAAAATATAGTAGTATCGCTCTTTAGCGCTGGACAGGAAGACGCTACTGCTAAAGCACTTAGCAGTAGTGTTGGCGTGGAAAGCGCTACTGCTAAGTAGGTATAGCAGTAGCGCGTGTCAACCCGTGCTACTGCTAAACTTTAGCTGTAGCACCATATCAGTGGCGCGGGCATCCGCGCTACTGATACACCAAAAACCCGCGCTACTGTTAGGCTTTTCCCTAGTAGTGAGAACTTGAAGAGATGGACGAAGTAGAAGAGGTTGATGGTCCAATGGAGACCGAGACTCAGGCGAGCGTGAAGAGGGTAAGGACTCACAACTACAACCAAGTTGAAGACATTGCTTTGTGTGATGCCTGGATGAACATCTCCATGGATGCAACGGTTGGAAGGGATCAATCCAAGGACCCTTTTTTGGGGAGAATTACGGAGTACTAAAAAACTCCGTGGATTCCACATCAAGCCGCACCCAAGGTTCACCTGGGCATCGTTGGGGGACCATCCAAGATCAATGCAACCGATGGTCCGGTTGTATTGATCAAGTGAACCATGGACCACCAAACGGTATGCCGGTCACGGAGTTTGGCCCTATCATTCAAGAGCTCTTCAAACGAACAAACAATAAGTTCAGTCACAAGCCATTCGCATTGTATCATTGCTACAAAATGCTTTGTACCAATAGAAGTGGATTCGGGGACTTGCGGAGACCACTCCAAATAGATCAAGATAGATCATACCCGTTGAGGATGATGACAAGGATTATGAAGAATCGAACAAGAGACTAGATGGCAACAAGATTGCAAAAGAGAGAAAGAGGAGTGGTGCATTTGGTGACACATACAAAGAATATCTTGGGGTCATGATTGAGGCCAAGGAAGTGTTGGCGGCTGAACGCAAAGAAGAGAAGACGGAGAGATGGAATGAACTCAACATGTTGGAGGATGAGAAAAGAAAAGGAAATCCAAGTTGGCATCCGAAGAGAGGAGGTTGAAGGCGGACGAGCGTAGGCTTGCACTTGAGGAAGAGAGGCTCTGGGATGCCAAGAAAGCGAAAGATCGTGCTATCATGTTCATGAGCCCAACCATAATGGATGATACCGCAAGCAAATATTGGGAGCTCACTCGTGGAGAGATCTTGACCCAAACGGAGGTCTCTCTTTGGAATGGTGGTGGTGGTGGCCGAGAGGATGGCGGCCGAGAGGATGGTTGCCTTGTGTATGGTGGTGGCAGTGGTGATTTTGGGTTCATGCATGCCATTGGTTGGGCTCGATCCACACATAAAGCAAGACATGTTGTGGTGATTTTGGATAAAACTTGATCGGTAAAGTGATGCATGTTGGATGAAATATGCTTGTTAATGGTTTATATATTATGCATGTTTATCTTCAAATATTTGAATAATTGATGTATGTTTATGCAATTGTTTGAAGTTCATGCGGCTAGGCTAAAGGAAGTGAGGATTTTTTTACTCCACTAAGTTTAGGAGGTTAAATTATTTGTCAGGAACCATATGACACAGTTTTACGGCAATTTTTCAAGTGTATCAAGTTATCGGTTGCATATGAGTAACTCTGAGACCAAGCATTGTACACTACTTTGTCCTTTTTCTATAACACACACTCAAATGGTTGTTGTTTTATTAGAGGAAGATGCCAAGATGACACAAAGTATACAAGAAATCCCAATCAAAACTAAAAAGGAACCTAAGTTATCCAAATAAACAGTGAAAGGACCAAAGCAATAGAACTAAAACAGAAGCACAACCAGAAACTAAACCTGATGCCACAAAGATGTCTATTGTCACTCCATTCACAATAATTTTGCATATCATAAGGGAGAGGGAGGAACACTGATACGTCTCCATCGTATCTACTTTTCCAAACACTTTTGCCCTTGTTCTGGACTCTAACTTGCATGATTTGAATGGAACTAACCCGGACTGACGCTGTTTTCAGCATACTTTCCATGGTGTTATTTATGTGCAGAAACAAAAGTTCTCGGAATGACCTGAAACTCCACGGAACATCTATTTGGAAAATAAGAAAAATACCTGAAGAAAAATCCACGTCAGGGGGCCCACACCCTGTCCACGAGGGTGGAGGGCGCGCCTGCCCCCCTAGGGTGCGCCCCCCTACCTCGTGGGCCTCCTGGAGCTCCTCCGACCTCAACTCCAACTCTATATATTTGCTTTCGGGGAGAAAAAATCAGAGAGAAGGATTCATCGCGTTTTACGATACGGAGCCGCCGCCAAGCCCTAAAACCTCTCGGGAGGGCTGATCTGGAGTCCGTTCGGGGCTCCGGAGAGGGGAATCCGTCGCCATCGTCTCCATCAACCATCCTCCATCACCAATTTCATGATGCTCACCGCCGTGCGTGAGTAATTCCATCGTAGACTTGCTGGGCGGTGATGGGTTGGATGACATCTATCATGTAATCGAGTTAGTTTTGTTAGGGTTTGATCCCTAGTATCCACTATGTTCTGAGATTGATGTTGCTATGACTTTGCTATGCTTAATGCTTGTCACTAGGGCCCGAGTGCCATGATTTCAGATCTGAACCTATTATGTTTTCATGAATATATGTGAGTTCTTGATCCTATCTTGCAAGTCTATAGTCACCTACTATGTGTTATGATCCGGCAACCCCGAAGTGACAATCGGGACCTCTCCCGGTGATGACCATAGTTTGAGGAGTTCATGTATTCACTATGTGCTAATGCTTTGTTCCGGTACTCTATTAAAAGGAGGCCTTAATATCCCTTAGTTTCCATTAGGACCCCGCTGCCACGGGAGGGTAGGACAAAAGATGCCATGCAAGTTCTTTTCCATAAGCACGTATGATTATATTCGGAATACATGCCTACATTACATTGATGAATTGGAGCTAGTTCTGTGTCACCCTATGTTATGATTGTTACATGATGAACCGCATCCGGCATAATTCTCCATCACCGATCCAATGCCTACGAGCTTTTCACCTATTGTTCTTCGCTTATTTATTTTTCTGTTGCTACTGTTACAATCACTACAAAACACCAAAAATATTACTTTTGCTACCGCTACTTTTGTTACCGTTACCACTACTATCATATTACTTTGCTACTAAATACTTTGCTGCAGATATTAAGTTATCCAGGTGTGGTTGAATTGACAACTCAACTGCTAATACTTGAGAATATTCTTTGGCTCCCCTTGTGTCGAATCAATAAATTTGGGTTGAATACTCTACCCTCGAAAACTGTTGCGATCCCCTATACTTGTGGTTATCAAGACTATTTTCTGGCGCCGTTGCCGGGGAGCATAGCTCTATTCTTTGAGTCACTTGGGATTTATATCTGCTGGTCACTATGAAGAACTTGAAAGACGCTAAGACAACAATTTATCCCTCAACTACGAGGGGAGGTAAGGAACTGCCATCTAGCTCTACACTTGATTCACCTTCTGTTTTGAATAAGCTTGCGACACCTAAACCTGCTTCTGCTATTCGTTCTGATATGTCGCATGTTATTGATGATGCCACTTCTGCTATGCATGATACTTATGATGAGACTACTTCTATGCTTGATACTACTGTGCCACTTAGTGAATTTCTTGATGAACAAATTGCTAGGGCTAGAGAGAAAGAAAATATTGAAACTGATTATATTGATGAAAGTGATGATGAAGACTTGCCTGTTATTCCCGAGGGTTATGTTTTTGATAAAGAAGCTACTTTAGCTATTTTAGCTTGCAAAGATAGATACGAACTCAAGAGGTTATTAGCTAAATGGAAGCAGCAATCTCTTAATGCTAGAATGAAACCTAGCTCTGCATTTGCTACTTCACCTATCTGTGTTACTGATAAGTATTATGAATTCTCTGTTGATCCTAATATAATTAATTTGGTTGAATCTGACCCTTTTCTGGCTATGAATCTGAAATTGTTGTGGCACATCTTACGAAATTGAATAATATAGCCACCCTGTTCACTAATATTGAGAGATCTCGCTACCTATATATCCTTAAAATATTTCCGTTCTCATTAAAGGGTGATGCTAAGATATGGTTTAATTCTCTTGATCCTGGTTGTGTGCGTAGTCCCCAGGATATGATTTATTACTTCTCTGCTAAATATTTCCCTGCTCATAAGAAACAAGCTTCTTTGAGGGAAATATACAATTTTGTGCAAATTGAAGAAGAGAGTATCCCACAAGCTTGGGGGAGGCTTCTCAAGTTACTTAATGCTTTGCCTGATCATCCTCTTAAGAAAAATGAAATACTTGATATTTTTTATAATGGACTAACCGATGCTTCCAGAGATTACCTGGATAGTTGTGCTGGTTCTGTTTTCAGGGAAAGAACACCGGATGAAGCTGAAATTCTATTGAATAATATGTTGACAAATGAAAATAATTGGACTCTTCCTGAGCCAGCTCCTGAGCCAATTCCTGAGCCTATTCCTAAACCAACTCCGAAGAAGAGAGGTGTTCTATTTCTCAGTCCTGAAGATATGCAAGAGGCAAAGAAATCTATGAAAGAAAAGGGTATTAAAGCTGAAGATGTTAAGAATTTACCTCCTATTGAAGCAATACATGGTCTTAATTTACCGCCTGTTGAAGAAGCATATGATCTTAATCCTTTACCTATTGTAAGAAACTCATGGTCTTGATAACCCGACACAGGTAGTAAAGCTAAATTCTCTCTATAGATTTGATGAAGGTGATATTACTCACTATAAGTCTACTAGACAATGCTTAGAAGAGTTTGATAATTTTATTGTCAAACAAGAAAACTTCAATGCTTATTTTGGTAGACAATTGAAATACAATTCCGATACGCTTGAACACTTGGGTGATTATATGGCTAATGTTAAAGGTGAATTTAAACTCATTAGTAAACATGCTTCTATGGTTACCACTCAAGTAGAACAAGTACTTAAGGCTCAAAATGATTTGCTCAATGAAATGAATAGTAAGAAAAATGATTATGCTGTTAGAGTGGCTACTAGAACCGGTAGAATGACTCAGGAACCTTTGTATCCTGAAGGCCACCCTAAGAGAATTGAGCAAGATACCCAGAGAAATAATATTGATGCTGAAAGATCGTGGATGTCGCCTAGGGGGGGTGAATAGGCGCTTCAAAATAATTACGGTTGAGGCTTGAACAAATGCGGAATAAACTTAGTGGTTAATTTGTCAAGCACAAAACCTACAACAACTAGGCTCACCTATGTGCACCAACAACTTATGCTAAGCAAGAAAAACTACTTAGGTGATAGCAAGATATATGACAAGAAACAATATGGCTATCACAAAGTAAAGTGCATAAGTAAAGGGCTCGGGTAAGAGATAACCGAGGCACGCGGAGACGACGATGTATCTCGAAGTTCACACCCTTGCGGATGCTAATCTCCGTTTGGAGCGGTGTGGAGGCACAATGCTCCCCAAGAAGCCACTAGGGCCACCGTAATCTCCTCACACCCTCGCACAATGCAAGATGACGTGATTCCACTAAGGGACCCTTGAGGGTGGTCACCGAACCCGTACAAATGGCAACCCTTGGGGGCGGTCACCGAACCCGTACACTTTGGCAACCCTTGGGGGCGGTCACCGGAACCCGTCAAATTGCTCGGGGCGATCTCCACAACCTAATTGGAGACCCCGACGCTTGCCTGGAGCTTTACACCACAATGATTGAGCTCCAAACACCACCAACCGTCTAGGGCGCCCAAGCACCCAAGAGGAACAAGCTCAAGGGTACCAAGCACCCAAGAGTAATAAGCTTCTCAACTTGTAACTTCCACGTATCACCGTGGAGAACTCAAACCGATGCACCAAATGCAATGGCAAGGGCACACGGAGTGCCGAAGTCCTTCTCTCTCAAATCCCACCGAAGCAACTAATGCTAGGGAGGAAAATAAGAGGAAGAACAAGAAGGAGAACACCAAGAACTCCAAGATCTAGATCCAAGGGGTTCCCCTCACATAGAGGAGAAAGTGATTGGTGGAAATGTGGATCTAGATCTCCTCTCTCTTTTCCCTCAAAAACTAGGAAGAATCCATGGAGGGATTGAGAGTTAGCAAGCTCGAAGAAGGTCAACAATGGGGGAAGAACACGAGCTCAAAGGATAAGGTTCATTGGAAGAAGACCCCCTTTTATAGGTGGGGAAAAATCCAACCGTTATGGTCACAGCCCGCACCGAGCGGTACTACCGCTACAAGGAGCGGTACTACCGCTAGGGCGGTAGTAGCCCTTTGAAACACAACAGCGAGGAGCAAAAAATTCAGAAGAACCGTCGGAGCGGTAGTACCGCTTGACCTCACGGTACTACCGCTAGGGTTAGCGGTACTACTGCTAAGGGTAGCGGTACTACTACTTGCGAGCGGTACTAAAAAATTACATCCGTGCCTACCACCGCTGGACTTGTGACGAGTTTTTGGTCCCGAGCGGAAGTAGCCACGGAACTAGCCGTGGAAGCACTGCTCCAAGCGGTAGTACCGCTCCCAAGAGAGGTAGTAATGCTCCCAAGATCGGTAGTCAAAAATCACATCCGCTCCTGTCCGCGGTAGTACCGCTGCAGCCTTTTCAGAACACCAAAACTGACACAACTTCTGCAAACGGACTCCGAATTCGATGAAACCAAGTTTGTTGGAAAGCTAGCGACAAGGGCTAACACAATCTTAATAGAAATACCAATAAGAAGCAAATGAGAAAAGGCCCAAAATAAAATGGTGAGAACCCTTCCTCGGATAAGACCGGTAAAACCTCCAACATCGAAAACATCATAGAAGACGCATGCAAACTCCGTTTTCGATGAACTCAAGCTTGTCATCAAGATGACCATAAGCTCTAAGACTCACAAAGAGAACCAAACAAGAACCAAGAAACATGATGCAAGGATGCAATGGTTTGAGCTCTCGACGAACGATACGATCAAGCTACTCACTTGAGAGCCCCCCTTGATAATACGGCTATCGATCCTATAACCCGGTCTCCCAACTACTACCATGATACCGGTAAAATATAAAACCTATCAAGGGCAAACCTTTGCCTTGCACATGGTCCACTTGAGCTAGATGATGACGATCTTGACTCCCTCAAGTTGGACCACCTTTCTTGATTGCGTTGGCTCGATGAAGACTAGATGATTACTCCCCCATAGTCCACTATGGGTGAGCCACTCTTCGGCACATCTTCACAAGTCCATTGTCACCACAATGGACGGCAAGCTTCAAGCACTTGATCTCTTCGTGATGCTCCACTTGAACTTGCACACGGCAATCTTGATGACGATCACCACTTGATGTCATGTTCTCCATGGGTTGAGTGATATCTTCCTCTTGACGCAAGCCCATGAACACGTACCTAACCCCACATAGAACTCTCACATAGACCATGGGTTAGTACACAAAGCACAATGGACAATGGTTACCATACCATGGGATCACTTGATCCCTCTCGGTACATCTTCTACGCTTTGTGAGTTGATCAACTTGATTCACTCTTGACTTAGTCTTGATCAACCTAGAATCTTTCCAACTCTCTTCATTTGGATGATGTCTTGAAGGTAAACATGAATGATCACAATCTTCTTCTTCAAGACATGCTTGCAATAAGCTCAACTCTCAAATGACCAATCTTTGGATAATTCCTTAATAGCACCTTGGTCAACACAAACTCTCCTTGAAACCAACACATGTACTCCAAGAAAAGCCTATGGACAAAACCTTCAAATATAACTCAAGGCAACCATTAGTCCATAGAGATTTTCGTCAATTACCAAAACCAAACATGGGGGCACCACATGTTCTTTCAGATGCACCTAGTCCTTCTAAAAAGAAGAAAAAGAAAAATGATAGGACTTTGAATGCTTCTAGTGAACCTGTTGCTGAACCACCTAAGAATCCAAATGATATTTCTATTTCTGATGCTGAAACACAATCTGGTAATGAACATGAACCCAATGATAATGTTAATGATGATGCTCAACCTAGTAATGACAATGATGTAGAAACTGAATCTGCTGTTGATCTTGATAACCCACAATCAAAGAATCAACGTTATGATAAGAGAGACTTTGTTGCTAGGAAACATGGTAAAGAAAGGGAGCCATGGGTTCAGAAACCCATGCCTTTTCCTCCCAAACCATCCAAGAAAAAGGACGATGAAGATTTTGAGCGCCTTGCTGAAATGATTAGACCTATCTTTTTGCGTATGCGATTAACTGATATGCTCAAAATGAATCCTTATGCTAAGTACATGAAAGATATTGTTACAAATAAAAGAAAGATACCGGAAGCTGAAATTTCCACCATGCTTGCTAATTACACTTTTAAGGGTGGAATACCAAAGAAACTTGGAGATCCAGGAGTACCTACTATACCATGCTCCATTAAAAGAAACTATGTTAAAACTGCTTTATGTGATCTTGGAGCCGGTGTTAGTGTTATGCCTCTCTCTTTATATCATAGACTTGATTTGAATAAGTTGACACCTACTGAAATATCTTTGCAAATGGCTGATAAATCAACTGCTATACCTGTCGGTATTTGTGAGGATGTGCCTGTTGTACTTGCAAACGTTACTATTTTAACGGACTTTGTTATTCTTGATATTCCCGAGGACGATAGTATGTCTATTATTCTTGGAAGACCCTTTTTGAATACTGCAGGGGCTGTTATTGATTGCAACAAAGGCAATGTCACTTTTCATGTTAATGGTAATGAGCATACGGTACACTTTCCTAGGAAACAACCTCAAGTCCACAGTATCAATTCTATTGGAAAATTTCCATCGATTATTTTTCGAGGTTTTGAATTTCCTCTTCCTACTGTCAAGAAGAAATATGATATTCTTATTATAGGGGATGTGCATATCCCCGTTGAGGTAACATAGTGATATTCGAAATTTCTCCGGTCCCATGTTATTCGGAATGAGTTTGTTAACAAGACTTGATCAACCTTGTTAGTGGATTCCTTTTGATGAGCATGAGATGGATGAAACTAGAGGGCACAACCTTCTGTACCCTCTTTCTACTTTCTGTTATTTAGTTGAAATAAAGTAAAAAATAGTATTTTTCTGTCTGTTTTCTGATTTATCCATGCAATATAAAAATACCCCGAAAATAAAAGTTCTCCAAATGCCCTGAAAATGGAATATGATTTTTTCTAGAATTTTTGAGAATATCTGGCAGTGAGAACACAGCAGGAGGGGCAAGCACCTGGCCACGAGGGTGGAGGGCGCGCCCTACCCCCCTGGGCGCGCCCCCCTGCCTCGTGGGCCCACGGTGGCCCCCTCCACTTATTCCTGTACCCACACGCTCCTTCTTCCTCCCACAAACACCAATATCCAGCTCAAGCACGAGTTCTAGCTCATTTTGCTGCGATTTTCAATCTCCTTGCTCAAAGCTCCTCTCACAAAACTGCTTGGGGAGATTGTTCCTTGGTATGTGACTCCTCCATTGGTCCAATTAGTTTTTGTTCTAGTGCTCTATTCATTGCAAATTTGTGCTGCCTAGGTGACCATGTTCTTGAGCTTGCATTTCAAATTTATATGGTTCCAAGTAGTTCAAATGCATGATATAGTCTCTAGGCACTTGTAGGAGTAGTTGCTATCAATTTTGTGGATTTTGGTTCACTTTTGTTTGAAGTTACTAAAAATTTCAGAAATTTTTCAGAGGAAGAAATATGCTTAGGAAAATGTTTCAAGGTGGTTCTTCAAGGAAGCAAGGACCCAGGCTTGCAATGCGTGATGCTGACGAGGAGCCACCAAGGGACGCTCCAGTGCGGCCTTGTGAATGGCCTTCAGAAAACTTTATGGATCGAGCGGGAATCAAGGAAGAATTTAACGCATATTTGCGTAACGCTAATCTTGTGAGCTTCGAGGCAGAGAAGTGCTGCCAATACCACTATCTCACTAGTTCATTTGTGAGGAGATTTGAATTTTCATCTTCATGTAATTCTCCAACCGTCCTGTTTGATATTTATGAAAAATCTTATACCATGGACTTAGAGGATTTTACCGCTGCTTGCAAACTTCCACAATGGGGTAGTGCTAGTGAACCCCGTAAATCTGAATTTAGAAATTTTCTTGCTAGTATAACTGTGGGGGAATCTAGAGATATAGCACAAGCTACCATAGGGAGCATTCATTTTCCTACTATACATTTTTTTGCTCTGTTCATAGGTAGGTGCATAAATGGTAAAGATGAAGCATGTCACATGTGTGTCCCTGATCTCAGTATTCTTAGGAATGCTGTATTAGGAGACAAAACTTATAACTTGGGAGCCATTGTTGCACGTAGGTTGCACCATAATAGATTTAACGGAGATTTCTTTGGAGGAATTTATGCAACCCGCATAGCAGATTTTCTTGGTGTGGACATTCGTGAGGATGATACTGAGTTGCCTCCTACTTATTTAGACTATAATGCTATGGTCCACCACCAATTTATCGAGAGGAATGAATCACCTCTCCGGTATCGCTTAATCTTTGACAAACGTCGTGCTGTCCGTATTACTCTCCCTGCTCCTGCCTTCTTTGATTATCAGGCAAAAGGAAGATATGTTATTACCAGAGAGGAGGCAGATGAGTACGAGAGGAGGGCGGAGGCAGCTCGCCGCCACGCTGCAGCTCAGAAGGCAATAACTGCCACAGCTTAGTACGACCCTGGTAACAACTATGGATATCCGCCAGGCCATCCTTGACAATAAACCAACTTAGGCCAAAAGCCTAAGCTTGGGGGAGTACGTATTTCCCACCGACATTACATTTATGTTCACACACACTCATTGCTAGATGTCGGTGCTCATACTTTTTCACTGTAATATCCATGCTAGTTTATTTTCTTTTTCTTGCTTTCTTCTTGTGTTTGTTAAACCTTAAGAAAAAACCAAAAAAATATTTTAGTGTAGCTTTTAGTTAGTTTACTTTTCTTGCTGTAGTAGTAATAATTAAAAAGAAAACCCAAAAAGATTTCTTGTTCTCCTTTTGCTTGTTGGGAGCTTTCCCGTGTAAATAGTTTTATTTCTTTTCTTTTCTTTGGGGGTCGTTAGGAGAAGACCATGATTAAATTGTTCAAGTGGCTCTTATATGCATTATTGTTGATTTAACCAAGAGCCCATATTACCTTGTCTTCTCCTGTTTATTGAATGCTCGCATATTCCAGCTTAGTCCAATGCACGTGCACTCTTATTATTATTCACATCGTTCGGTCGTGCAAGTGAAAGGCAATTATGACGATATATGAGGGACTAATTGAGATGAGAGACGCTGGTATGAACTCGACCTCTCTTGTTTTTGTAAATATGATGAGTTCATCGTTCCTGATTCAGCCTATTATGAATAAACATGTTTGCAATGACAATTAGAGATCATAGTTGCTCATGCCATGCTTGATTAGCTATGAGTTATAATGTTTTACCTTGCGTGCCAACATGCTATTAAAATGGTTGTGATGTGGTATAGTGGGGTGGTATCCTCCTTTGAATGATTTAAGTGACTTGACTTGGCACATGTTCACACATGTAGTTGAAACAAATCAACATAGCCTTCACGATATTTATGCTCATGGTGGATTATATCCTACTCATGCTTGTACTCAATGTTTATTAATTTTAATGCATGTTCATGATTGTTGTCGCTCTCTAGTTGGTCGCTTCCCAGTCTTTTGCTAGCCTTCACTTGTACTAAGCGGGAATACTGCATGTGCATCCAATCCCTTAAACCCCAAAGTTATTCCATATGAGTCCACTATACCTTCCTATATGTGGTATCTACCTGCCGTTCCAAGTAAATTTGTGTGTGCCAAACTCCAAACCTTCAAATAAACATTCTGTTTTGTATGATCGAATAGCTCATGTATCAACTAGGGTTGTCCGTATCTTCCATGCTAGGCGGGTTATTCTCAAGAGGAGTGGACTCCGCTCCTCACTCACGAGAAAATGGCTGGTCATCGGGATGCCCAGTCCCATGCTTTATGCAAACTAAATAAAAATAATTGCAAACAAAACTCCCCCGGGACTGTTGCTAGTTGGAGACACTCGTTGTTTCGAGCAAGTCATGGATTGATGCTTGTTGGTGGAGGGGGAGTATAAACTTTACCATTCTGTTTGGGAGCCGCCTATAATGTGTGTAGCATGGAAGATATTGCCATCTCTTGGTTGTTATGTTGACAATGAAAGTATGCCGCTCAAAATATTATTTATCTCTATTTCAAAACCGAGCTCTGGCACCTCTACAAATCCCTGCTTCCCTCTGCGAAGGGCCTATCTATTTATTTTTATGTTGAGTCATCACCCTCTTATTAAAAAGCACTAGCTGGAGAGCGCTGCTGTCATTTGCATCCATTACTATTAATTTATATTGGGTATGACTATGATTGGATCTCTTTTACCATGAATTACAATGTCTAGTCCGTCCTTGATCTTTAAAGGTGCTCTGCATTTATGTTATGCGGTCTCAGAAAGGGCTAGCGAGATACCATCTTGTTATATCATATTATGATTGTTTTGAGAAAGTGTTGTCATCCGAGATTTATTATTATGGCTCGCTAGTTGATTATGCCATTGATATGAGTAAACATGAGACCTAAGAGTTATTGTGAATGTGGTTAGTCATAATCTTTGCTGAAAACTTGAATGCTGGCTTTACATATTTACAACAACAAGAGCAAACAGAGTTTGTAAAAGTTTTTCTTTATCACTTTCAGTTTATCAACTGATTGCTTGAGGACAAGCAAAGGTTTAAGCTTGGGGGAGTTGATACGTCTCCGTCGTATCTACTTTTCCAAACACTTTTGCCCTTGTTTTGGACTCTAACTTGCATGATTTGAATGGAACTAACCCGGACTGACACTGTTTTCAGCAGACTTTCCATGGTGTTATTTATGTCCAGAAACAAAAGTTCTCGGAATGACCTGAAACTCCATGGAACATCTATTTGGAAATAAGAAAAATACCAGAAGAAAAATCCACGTCAGGGGGCCCACACCCTGTCCACGAGGGTGGAGGGCGCGCCCCCCTACCTCATGGGCCCCCTGGAGCTCCTCCGACCTCAACTCCAAATCAGAGAGAAGGATTCATCGCGTTTTACGATACGAAGCCGCCGCCAAGCCCTAAAACCTCTCGGGAGGGCTGATCTGGAGTCCGTTCGGGGCTCCGGAGAGGCGAATCTGTCGCCATCGTCTTCATCAACCATCCCTCCATCACCAATTTCATGATGCTCACCGCCGTGCGTGAGTAATTCCATCGTAGGCTTGTTGGACGGTGATGGGTTGGATGAGATCTATCATGTAATCGAGTTAGTTTTGTTAGGGTTTGATCCCTAGTATCCACTATGTTCTGAGATTGATGTTGCTATGACTTTGCTCTTCTTAATGCTTGTCACTAGGGCCCGAGTGCCATGATTTCAGATCTGAACCTATTATGTTTTTCATGAATATATGTGAGTTCTTGATCCTATCTTGCAAGTCTATAGTCACCTACTATGTGTTATGATCCGGCAACCCCGAAGTGACAATAATCGTGACCACTCCCGGTGATGACCATAGTTTGAGGAGTTCATGTATTCACTATGTGCTAATGCTTTGTTCCGGTACTCTATTAAAAGGAGGCCTTAATATCCCTTAGTTTCCATTAGGACCCCGCTGCCACGGGAGGGTAGGACAAAAGATGTCATGCAAGTTATTTTCCATAAGCACGTATGACTATATTCGGAATACATGCCTACATTACATTGATGAATTGGAGCTAGTTCTGTGTCACCCTATGTTATGATTGTTACATGATGAGCCGCATCCAGCATAATTCTCCATCACCGATCCAATGCCTACGAGCTTTTCACCTATTGTTCTTCGCTTATTTACTTTTCCGTTGCTACTGTTACAATCACTACAAAACACCAAAAATATTACTTTTGCTACCGCTACTTTCGTTACCGTTACCACTACTATCATATTACTTTGCTACTAAATACTTTGTTGCAGATACTAAGTTATCCAGGTGTGGTTGAATTGACAAATCAACTGCTAATACTTGAGAATATTCTTTGGCTCCCCTTGTGTCGAATCAATAAATTTGGGTTGAATACTCTACCCTCGAAAACTGTTGCGATCCCCTATACTTGTGGGTTATCAAACACCTAAGAACAATAGGCATGGGAGGCATCGGGAAAATTCCAAAACAAATGTTCGACCCTAGTTGCACAGGGACACACTAGTTTAGGCCTTCCTCCATGTTCCCATGCCCAATGCTCTTAGATGCTCATTTTCCTCCTCTTCCTGATTTGCCATCATGTCCCCACCATCTAAACCTAAATGCGCACATTTGTTAAAATAATTGCAGAAGAAAATAGGAAAAGGGAAGTAATACCTAAGAACAATAGGCATGGGAGGCATGAGGAAAACACAAAACAATCTTCGCCCCTAAATTAAGAGGCCAGGAAGGTTAGGCTTTACTCCATGTTCCCATGCCCACCACTCTGAGATACTCATGGCTTCCTTTTCCCTACTCGCTCTCAAGTCCTCATGACCTAAACTTTAGAATGTAAGCTTTCAGCATGGAAACACTTCTGTGAGCTAAAAGGAAGGGAAGGAAAACCTAAGAACAATGGGAATGGGAGGCAAGGGGAAAAAGCTGAGGCTAATATCCACCTCTATTTCTAGCGGTGCAGACGGATAGCTTAGGGTTTCCTCCATGTTCCCATTCTCACCACTCTTAGACTGTTTCTTCCTTGTCCTAACTCACCTTTAAGGAGTACGATTCTAAAAATCACATAGAAAGAAGCTTGAACTTGTGAGTTATATAGGCCTCTTACGAAGGGCTCTAGAGTGTAAATTGTGTTGAATCTTGTGGGCAGAATGTTGAAATCAATGAAAAAACATGCATATTTGCATCTTGCACCATAGTGTATAAGTGGATGACACTGGGCCCTAGAACATCTATTGCTAATATGGGCACGTGGAGGGAGGATAGGGGAGATCTTTTTCTCATGCAACTACTATAGAGAAAAAGATTTGTCCTTGACGATGAACTTGCATTTATAAGTGGAAAGGCAATAAACCATATAGTCCTTTCGTATATTTGTGAGAACAAGGTGAATGAAGCGAGAATAGTCCATGTGAAGGAAGATCACTAGAACCAAGCAAATAAATGACACAATTACATACCATTATGGTATGCCTTGAACTAGGGAACATATCATTGTATCAAATGATTGTCGATAAATTGCATGAGATTTATTTCCTTCTGAAAACTTCACAGTTGTCTTGATTGGTTGAGCAACATATCATGTTGACTTTAGATAAGACATTCTTCTTCAATTGTTGATGCTAGATCTAGAAGTGATAAGATAGCACTAATGCATTTATGTACAATATGCACTTAGTACTGACAATGATAAAAGTGTTATCATTTTATAGTTTTCCGCATATGCTAGAATTTCTTAATCCATCTTTATTGCCAAATATACCTAATAGCAATTCAAAGCTTGGAAAATTTTGATATCGTACATTCTTACTGCGGTTCACTCATTTTGTGCCATTGCATGGTACAAGATTTTTCTCCTATATTCCGGCAACAAAACTAATTAGTATTGTTGTGCTAATAACTAGACTAATTTATTATGCACCTTTACAATTAGGAATCATGTATTGACTCACACATGCATATGTTATATATATCTGATGATTTGGTGCCAACTGTAGTATATGCATGCATGTGGTATATGCTTTTAGATGAGCCAGATATTCTGTTTTAGGGAATACGCAAATATGTGTATCATTTCATTCAATTGATGGAATAATTTTACAGTGTAGCCAATATGCTTTACATCCGCACGTTAACAGACTAGGAAAGATAATGCAGAAATAGCACATACCAACTGAATGCCAACCAAAGATTCAAAGAAAACTATATATTTGACATGGAAACAATTGTAGGGTGCTCTCTTTTCTCAAGACCAATTGCCCATTTATCACAAGATTGATGAGTTAAGCACACACCTACTACATGGTGCACCATGGGACACAACATTTAGTAATAGTGGGGCCATGGAACTTGAGTGCTTTGTTCTCGATACACATGGAACATGTGTTGTAATTGTAGATCAACACTTGTCATTGTAGGGAGTTTATCTTCTTCAATTGCTTATATATATCAGCATATCCAAAAACCCAACAGTTTAGCCCAGCCATGATGTGATGATTTAGGAAATGTGAAAGAAAAAGAAGCAACATTCATCATTCATGTAATAAAATGTAGACTGTCACATGTAAGGTAACTACCATGTTCATTAGATTGGCACCTGGAAGACGAATACCCATGTACTGCAATAGCAGTGATGCTCGATCTTTCTTTACCCACTACCCAATAATTACCGGGAAAGGAAAAAAATAGACAACCAAGCAAACTATACTACCAGGAAGTATCATGTTCACATACAATCCCCTGTAGGAAAATAAATTTCTTGTATTGTATAATCCATGCTAAACTCTTTCTTGTCTGTTCAGCGTGCTTGAAGCTAGGCATATTCTTTTAATAATCTTTCCATAGAGAGAAAATCAAAGCCAAATATGTCTTCCTATGCCACTTAATTTCCTTTTCTATTACTTATATGTTTTTATTTGCACACACCATGATGACTGTAGTGTCGAGGTATTCCTTTCCAAAGCTGAAGGATGTTTTGAAGGTAGTATTCAACATGCAGGTAGTTAAATGAAGTTAGATAATGTCAACCATGTGTTTTGACTCTCCTTTCTAGCAATTTATATCTTCTATTTTTATAAAAGGGAGAGTTTTAGTACACCGTAGACTTTGCATCCAAAGCACACACGTGTATATTATTGTAGCTAATGGACTATAAATATGCTTCTTTGTGTGATGTCAATAAGTTAATTTTGGGACTATGGATCCATTTGAAACTAATGAAGGAAGGTGAACACAATTTAGGACTTGTTTACGTGGGTTTTATATAAAACTGTTATCGAACACCCTTGGCAAAAATTTAAAGAGGTTGTGCATGTATATGTGCAAGCCAAAGGAAAGAGGTAAAGAGCATCCACGGACAATAAGAATGCTGGTTCTTATATACGGCCTGAGTCGGTTTGAGTTCAGAGCGTGGAAAGTGTTCTACATTTCTTTTAGTCTGGTAGTTATAGTCTTGGAACTAATGAAGAACGGTGGACACTACTTACAACTGTTTTCATGGGTTTACTCAAAACCATCATTGAACAACCTTATCACAGATTTAAAGACGGTGTGCATGTATATGTGCAAGTCAAAAGGAAGAGAAGGAGCATCTAAGAACATTATCAATGTGACATGCAGTAGGAAAAATACAATGCTATATATCAACTCCAAATTGTAGTGAGGAAAAAGAATTATAGTTTTCCTCGTGTTCGTTAATTGTAAAAATTTCCTCCTTCTGACTCACTATTGAGACCCCTCACGAGCATCCATGTAGGATTGTTTGTTTTCTTTTTTCTTTTTGGTTTTGAGGAGGATTTTTTTTTCACAAACTAAATTATACGAGCAAAAAGTAAGAGGAAGGAGAACCTAAGATCCATAGGAATGGGAGGCATCAGAAACTCCAGACCATTTCTCCCCTCAACTAGTAGAGGAGGCATTACAGTTGATTTTCTTCATGTTCCCATTCCTACAACTCTTAGAGCCGCTTCTTTCTCTTCCCTGCCCGTGCTCCTTGTGTACCACTACAAGATTTTCTGATTTGGAAGTCTGGATCATCAAACAATTTATAGAGATATTTGGTGTACCACATACGGACATCCATTGTCCTAGAGTAATGTAACAATTAAGTTCACGTTGGGTGGTGCATTGAGGACATGCAGAAATGCGAGTTGGTTATATATGGTATTTGTTATTTGTTAGAGATATTACAACTGCGCAGTTTTTTAGCCCTCTCAGACCACTAGCCAATTTCAGCCGTTGGATCCACCGTATTGAACATTTTCAGCTGCCTGGTACTCTTCCAATCCTTCACAGAGCACTACACATCATAGGCCGATGCTCCCACAATGATTTCAGCCAGCTGCTATTTAATTTGGCCTAATGGGCTCACGTGTGTACATTCTTCTCCGTTCACTAGATTGGTAGAGGATCCTAAAGAAAATAGATAGGTAAAGGAAAACAACAGTGCACTTGTTTTGTCCACCCAAGTGCAGCCTTTGAGTGACGCGAGCAATAGGGTCACCTTGCTGAATTACGCCACGGGATGTTTGCGGGGAAGTGAAAAGTCGGTTGCCGATTGGAGTCCACTCGCCGTCGATTGACTGATTGAGGAAGTGAATCGCACACCATTAATGTCGATCGATGTGCACCACTCGCAGGTCAATTATCATGCCGATCCATGCTTTTCCTGTACCCCATGCGCGTGCATATAATCTCCTCTGTCCCGCCGGCTGCTCCTTCCCCACTCCTCCTTACTTCCACCGAACCTTCTCAGGCAAGCATTATTGAACCTTAATTCTTCTTCTAGTTCCGTCACTTTTCCCTTGTTCCTACCTCCACTCTTTCCCCCAAATCTTCAATGCTTTTTTTTATTGATGGTGTTCTTTCTACTTCCAAACGGACGTAGGTTCTCTAGCTAAATTCTGCTCGAATGTCTGGTTTGACGCTGATGCAATGCTTGCAACTTTAGTGATTTTGTTTCCTGAGAATATGATGTTTGAATGCCCACATCTCCAAATTACCTGAATTACTAATGGCTACATTGTGAGATTATATTCTAGTTGCTCAAAATGCGTGTTGTTATGAAAGCATTTGGACGCCGATAACACCCACACGTATGGGCGTTAAGGGGTCTGCCCACACATTTTGTGTGGTGTTTAAGAGGATCAGCCCACACGCCTACGTGTGAGCAAAACAAATAATGCCCACACGCCTCCTTTTTTTCTTCGCGGTCTCTCTCACACGCCTACGTGTGGGCAAAATAGATAACGCCCACACGCCCGTACGTCAGGCCTTCTACCTCTTGGTCCCGCACGCCCCGCGTGCCAGTCACCACGCGCCCCGCAGTTGCCATGGTCCGGACCCTCTTCCATGTTCGTTTAACTGCAGTTGCCATGTCGTTGAACTACAGTTGCCATGGTTGCTCAACTGCAGTTGCCATCTTAGGTCAAGTGTCAGATGACATTTTTGGACAACTGCAGCTGTTGTCATGTATGGTCTGATTTACTATAGTTGCCATGATTTGAAAACTTTAGGGGTTGCCACCTACTAACACTAGGCAGTTGTCATGTATGGTCTGGTTTACTACAGTTGACATGATTTGAAAACTTTAGGAGTTGCCACCTACTAACACTAGGCAGTTGTCGTGTAGCGCTACAAAGAGACATGTCAAAATAAGGTAAAGAGAGAGTTGCCATCTTCTTACAAGCACACTAGGGCAGTTCCCCTGTACCCTTGCAAAACACATGGCAACTGACATGTTCGAGTAAAAGAGATAGTTGCCATCTGTTTACAAGCACACTAGGGCAGCAACTGGCAGCTTTGCGTGTGGGAGAGGAGACGGGCGTGTGGGCGAGCTGATAAATGCCCACACACCAGCCCCTGTGCGTGAGTGAAAATTGACGTGTGGGCGAACTGCTAAACGCCCACACACCGGTCCCTCCGTGTGGTGAAAACGGATGTGTGGGCGACCGGATGAATGCCCACAGCCCAGTCCTACATGACACCACAAATATGTCAAGATTTGTGCAACTACAAACGGACGTGGATCCACGCGTGTGGGCGAGATGCAAATGCCCACACGCGTGGGCGTTAGGATTTCCGTTTACTTTTTGTGTGAATGTTGGGAAGGTTTAGTGCAGGGTTAAGCAAGGTATGTACGCCACATCTAAGGCCTTGATTGGATTATCGTATTTCAAATAGATACCCAAGTAAAATATACCCATGTAAAGAAAATCGAATGGACTTTTGATACACACTTGGTTGATCGTTTTTGGGCTGTAACATACACCCATAAAGAAAACGGTTCGCTTAATTACACCTGCGATCGGCCGGTATCCAATAGACCTCCCAACCAGTTGTTTTTTCCCATTCAGACTCCTATCGAGCCCCTGTAAAATACTGGTTTGGTCTGTGAGGTGGTGGAATACACCGGTATGGATTTCACAAACGCAACAATTTGCTTGGCTTCCAGGCGGGGGCTAATTCTTCTACACCGCTCGTTCTGTGTGTGTTTGTGCATGCATGCTGCTTGATCAAATGTTTATAGACACAACAATTTGTTAGCTTTAGCATTCCCCCAAGGCCCATTATCTTGTTTGATTGCTTCATGTACTCTTATGAGCAGTAGCTAATTTTATTGAAGACATGTTGTTGTTTTTTTACCCCTTGCCATTGCCATTTCTGTGTAACTATTTGTTATGTTTATTCGAGATGGTAAAATGGTTTCCTATGAACGAAATATACTTAGCACAGTTTTGCATCTTCCATGTTCAGTTAGTGTTAGGGATGGGTATAAAAAGTTAAAAACCGAGAAACAGATCACCAAACTGACACGGAACTGAAAGAACAGAATTCTCTTGCCAAATATTAATGTAGTCGTCAATACTAAAAACATCCAAAAGACATTTGAGTGCTATGGTTTTGTGGTTCTTGTTGACTGATTATAATAGACCTGCAATTTGTGATACTCTGGTACAATTTTGGCTTCCAAAATTCCCAAAGTTTCTGCCAGAAACATAGTAAATAATGTTTTGGGTATTTAAAATTGGAGTTTTGACCTCAAACTTTTTGTAGTCTTCTCATGCCCTAATCAGCTACCCTATTGATCCTAGCCGTAAGATTGTCCACTTGGCCCCTAGAGGAATTTATTTTCAAAACTGGGCAGCAGCAAACTTGCACCATGTCAGTGAAGTTGACTTGATCCAAATGAGGTAAAACTTTCTCAGATCCTATAAAATCCCTAGGGACGCGTCCATGCAAAATTTCAGCTCCAGCCCTGAACTCTAGGCTCTAAATGATGCTCATGCCGACGATGGCAGTGGTGTTCATGTTCGTCAGAGCGGCAAAGCTGCTGAGACGGCGCTCTGTTGCTCCAGTGCTCACACTGTTGCACTGCACTCACCGTCTCACGACCAAGCACTCATGGACGTACCACTAGCCACCCTCATGACCCCCTCCTTCCCTCACCGTCCCCATCGACGCCGTGAACGCCGCTTCAAGCATGTGTCGGTATAGACCCCATCATCTCCATAGTGGAAAAACCACCAGGCACAACCTAGAATACCTACCTACCACCGCCTTGGCCACCATTGCCTCCAGGAACGGCTTCGCCCTCTTCAGTGCCATGACCCGAGCAGTCGGTCGCCATGTCCATAACCTCACCAATAAAAGATGACCTCACACTGCCTCTCAAAGCACCCAACTCATCTCCCCGACCTCAATCAAGGACTTGCATTTCCACCCAATCGAGCTTAGCATCACCAAAGGATTCACCTCGGGTAGCTCCCTCTACTCGACTCCTCTGGTCGACTAAATTGAGGCTGAGACCTCTGTCTTCACCTGGAGCCTAATGCAAGCCACCACACTTGCTTTTATCTCCTATGTAGAGCGCAGGGTTGAAGATCTCTAGCGCCACCGCCGAAGACGAGTCAGTGATCTGCTGATCGGAGGGATAGTCATCGATTTACTTGAGGAGATACTTTTTGAAACGGCTTCAGGAGATACTTGACCCGTCAAGCTAAATACTTGATAGAGTCATGACTGAGGGGATAATTGATATCACGGAAAAGTTGGTAAATCCAGTCACTCTCTCTTAATGTAAGGTTAGAGTCCCTACTGGTTATGAAGGTGGTCTTAGGGTCTATGTTGGCAAAGCATCTCCGCAAAAGATGTTTGATTGCATGGATACAGTGTACAACCTCTGCAGAGTCAAAACTATTCGATTAGCCGTGTCCAATGAATGGATGGAGTTGGGATAAAGTCACACTTTCAATCTAAGCCAACTCTGAGTTATAAACAAGACTTTAAAGTAAAAAATCTCCACCCTAAGTTGTACCAAGAAGTGGTGGGACCATTACTTTTGCTTCCTGTTCAGTTATGACACATTTGATGACTTGATTTGAAGTTGCTTTTTTGTGTGGGCTATCGATCCTACCTGGCTAGTTTACATATCATTGTACATGGTCTCATCTCCTTGCACAATGTCATTAAGGCCCCGTTCGCTTCATAGGATTTGTGGAGGAATTTTAAAGGAACACTATCCATGGAGGTTTTCTTCCCTTTGTAGCGTTCGGAACGCAGGAAAAGTGTACAGTAAAGTAGAGGAAATATGCTCTTACAGTGCCGATTCCAAAGGAATCCAAACATCCACCTGGAGCTCATTTTTCTCGCGGAAGACCGAGGTGAGGCACTCTGTCCGTTGCTCATCAGCGGATTTAAAAAATGGATGTGTGACATGGTGACGTGAGTGATAGAGATAAAGCTGCGTTGCTTCATTAAAAAAAAGGCTGAATACTATTGTTTGCACAGCGCTGCCCCATGGTTTTTACAGTGCTCTACTGAACACTCATTCTAAGAATTTTCCGGTGTTTTTTGTTCCGCCGTCTTGCACATGCGTTCCTTTTTGGTTCCTACGTTTTCTCTTACTCTTGTGGTTTGTTTTCCTTTGAACCGAACAAAGCCTCAATCTTAGTGTCGGAGAAGGTCTTAGTTCCATCAATGTTGGTGTGGAATTGTCCAGGTGTAGTTTGTTTTGTTGATCCCACTGAATCTGAAGTGTCTCAGGATGGTGGTTCTTACTAAAATCTCTATATATTGTTGTCCCGTTGAATCTCTGGCGTCTAAGGATGTCCGACTCAATGGTTACTTTTCCTATCTTGCATTGTTCCCCGCTTGCCAGTTATTTTACATTGATCCCGGCTTGCCGGTTAATTTATGCACTGAGTTATGCCGCATATCACTTGATCTGATCGGCTATACTCTTTCTTTTTGTAACGTACTTTTATTTGGAGATGGTGTTTATTGTGGTCAGACTGCTTTATTTTGGGATTCAACTGCTATCTTGTTTGCTTGGTTTTGTTTTCTTGCCAGTACATTTAATGGACTCACCTGCCGTGTTGATTTGGCCAGATCCAGAGGATTATCCCTATGCTAGTGGAGATGTCGTTGAGTTCGCGGACTAGGATGTGTCCTAGCAGTACCCTTCCGTGTTGGAGTCTCACTACTGTTTACACTTCCGTTTCCACTTAGTTTTTACTACTTTTATCAAGGCTTGTTACATCTAAATAATGTATAGATGCTGATGCACTAAGTCTGCCTTTTCAGCCGCCTCTCTGTTGTTGTAATATTTGAACCTCTTGGTCTTGTACCTTTAATATATGATGGTTTGGTATATCTGTGTTCAAGTCATGAATGTATCCAGAGGATGTGATCTTTGGCTGGCATGCGTCACCACCTTTTCTTTTAATTGGTGTGTGAAACGCCATAGCCTGTTTTTTTAATGGATGAAGCCATATATAGTCGGCTCCATTTTGTTTTTCTTGACAGAAGCCTACACCATAAATCCATAATTGGGGCAGCCCAATGGGTACGTGATACCCAAAGAGCCCTATACCATGTAATAAAAAAACAAAGAAAGAGATCTCTGAATATTTCGAAAATGATAATTTTATTTCCCAAATAGCTAAATGAATATATATTTTTGTCGTCACGCGTGTTCAACCAACGCCGACTCGGCTCTCGGCTCTAGTGAGTTCTAGGTGGAGGTTCGTATCATGTAGATGGCCTCATTTGGCTGCCGCGTGCATTAATGACAAGTGCTAGGTGTGTGTGCACCATCTTGATTCAGTGCAGAAAAAGAAGGCGGGGAACCGGATCCCTACTATGAGAGCTCTTCTTTTGCTTATCTACCATTTGCATTGCTGATTCCCACCATACATGACAGTATTTATTGCCAAATTCACATTATATCTATTGTTCATGTACATGATTAGTATCCCATAGGTTAAATCTAGTTCACTCATCGTATGCCAGGCTTTCTAACAGTAATCACCATCTTACCCAGTTCAATGGTTGTTGTCTACTGCATTTTGGCACGCTGAGACCAAGCGTAGTATACCAAACCATCAAGGTACTAAGCTATCTATATACACCTGCTTAAGTATTTTGTTTTGCAAGTCAAAAGGAAGAGGAAGGAACGCCTAAGAACAACAGGCATGAGAGGCATGGGGAAAACTTGGAAACATATATTTCCACCCAATTGTTGAGGGAAACAATAGTCTCGACTTTCATCTATGTTACCACGCCCAATGCTCTTAGGTGCTCATTTTCTTTCTCTTCCTTTCTCACCTTTACTTCCTCATCATCTATATGTGCATAACATTTTGTAAGATAGTTATGCAAGTTAAAAGGAAGAGGAAGGAGCACATAAGAACAATAGACATGGGAGACAATGGGAAAACACCAAAACAATTCTTGACCCCTGAATATAGAGGGGGAAGAGTTTGGCCTCTCCCCCATGTTATGATGCCTACTGCCCTTAGATACTAATTTCTTTCTTTTTTCTAACTCACTCTCATGGCCACATCACCTAACTAATAGTCTAATGCATGAGTACTTTTTTAGTTTTAATCACTTAGAGAATTGTGTGTGGTAAACTAATTGGGAGAGGAAGGAGCACCTAAAAATGATAGGAATGGGAGGCATTACAAAGCACGGGGAAAAAATCCACATCAAGTTCTAGACTTCTGGATGGATACCTTGGGACTTCCTCCATGTTCCCGTTCCTAATGCTCTTAGAGTATCTCTTTTTTCCTCTTCCTGGCTCATCTTCAAGACCTGTGCCTATGCTTCAAAACATTTCAGAGTAAGAAGCCTGAACTAATGAATGATGTGTGATGTGTTTCGATGTTTATAGTCCCCTTATGATGTTCAAAAGATATTTGCTTGTTACGCACTAGTTCAGTCTACTCTAGATTTTGTTAGATGTGTCAATTCTCTATCTAAAGCATTGATATAGACTGCACAATAATTTTAGGGCTCTCTCAAGACTAATTATGAGTTTGTGACAAGATTGATATACTAGCTGCCTGAGTTCCTACCTTCTTTTTTGGTTGGTTAAAAATATTAGTTTGAACAATCTGATCTTAATTTAGATCTCACCAGACTAATGCAATTTTCTTTCCACAATGGAGCCTTTCCAACGGTTGAAATGAGCTTAAAGCTGGATTGAAGCCCGTGCGGGGACGGCAAGGATCCCCTTCCATGGCGGAGGCGAGGATCTCCCCCATCGTGGCGGCGGTGGATCATGTTCTTCTACGGTGGCGTGTGGATAGGCGGTGATGTCTGATCTGGAAAGGCGCCTGTGAGGGACGGCGGCATCCGGCGCTCTTCGACTGGGACTCTGTGGCTGCTGCAGCCTCGCTCTGGGATGGGCTTGGGCGAGCCTATGGAGTGACGGTGAAGTGGCCGACAGTGCGGCGGTGGCGGTTGCCTCCTACTGCACGCTTGCGTGGTGGTGGCCCTAGCAGATCGCGGCTAGTCTGCCTTCTACTCTGTCGGCCATGCTGCTAGTGGGGAGATTGGGAGGCCGATCCCATTGGGAGCTAGCAGTTGGTGGCCTGGGGGCTTGTGTGGCTTTGACAAGACCATGACGCGTGGTTGGTTCAAGATGGTGCACATGGGAGTTTCAAGTTGATGGGGCGCCAGGGTGGACTAGTCATCTACCATGGAGTACGTTGAAGGTTGAGCTGGAGTCTGGTAAAGAATTCACTCGGTCTAGATTGAGGGGCTACGGTGTAAGGATCCGTAGAATCGTAGCCTATTCAACGGGGAAAAAGAGAGACACGTTGTTCAGACTGGAGCCCACTAGTCTGATGGAAATGTGAAACTCATCATCGATCGGTGATGATCGGTTGTACTTTGCAGTAAGGGTCGAGTGGTGTGGGTTCGTGACCCTTGAGACTCGACTAGGACAGCAGGGGCCTAACGCAGTAATAGCGGCAAGGCATGCTGTTAGCATGGGACATGGAGACGAGCCAGAGCTCTAGTGGTCATACATGTGGTGAGACAACTACGAATTTAGTTCGGGGTGACTACAAGCAATGGTAAAATTCCTTTAAGTTTCAGACTCATGGTCAAGAAAGAGTGAGATGTTGAATTCAGCTAACTCTAATGTGTGACACCTGATAAGTGAGTTATTCACATTCACGCAGATCAGTGGTCGCTGTGTGATGGTGTTGAACGGATACTCCGGAAGTGAAGAGCATAGATTTTATTCTAAAAGAAGATCAGTGAAAATTAGCTTAGTTACATCCCCATAAAAAAGCTTAGCTTAGTTACATTATTTTGCAACATTCAGCGCCAAAAAAACTGTTTGCACTATAGTATTTTTATCTCTATACTACCAAAAAGAACCATAAGGTTCCGTTTCCTGTCTTACATCGCGCGAATTGCCAATCCCTCCGCCCACCCGATCGCGTTCTCACCCACGTTGGTTTTCCACTGAAAAAATACTGAACGTGAGACAATGCAATCTCGCTCTCTCTCGCTCCCAAACGTACGCACTCCAATCGTTTCCCCTGGCCCTACCCCTCCCGATCTCGTCGCCGCCGAATCCGGTGTCGCCCACCCCCTTCTCTTCCAATCCTATGCTGCTGGTGAGATCGATCTGCCACTTGCGACGGACCGAGCCCGCCGAAGCGGGCGACCAAAGGATTCGAAGCAGGTTCGCCCTCGACCGTCGAGGAGGGCGTGGACCTGAGCTCCTGGCCTCCCAAGGGTCGCCGCCGTTCGGAATGGCTTGTCAAGGAGCATTTCTTCAGCAAGGAGTTTTTGGTAATTTCTCATGTTGCCTCTTAATTTTCAACCATTTGTGCAGTTGACAACATAATCCTCTATAACTGTAGAAAAAGAGCAATAGAAACACCCAAAACAAAGCTAACTTCAAAACGCTTCATTGATCTAGCAATAAACCCTTTAGGTAGATAATTTGGGACATGGTATATGCTTTAACTTATCTTGTTTCTGATTTCACATAATATAAAATCAGTCTGAATTGTTGTGCCATTTTATTTCAACCAATAATAGCATGTAAGAAGGGTACAACCTTTGCTGATTCTACAACCCCTGCCAAACATGTAAGACTTAATCTAACTGGTATACTTGTAGAATGAACAACAAGTGTACAATTCCTCCTTGGAGATATAAGTTGATGCAAATAACTTACTGTTGGCGCTTCAGGTACAAATTAAGAACATAGTTCAGTTGAATCCTGGTCTTTCAAATGATGAAGTCATGCCGAAATGTGACTCATCTAAGCGGTGTGATCGTGTAGTTGACTTTGGTTGTGGAATTAGAGCAAGAGTTTTGTGAGGACCAACATTAAGTAAGGTTGAATTTATTTCTAAACTTCAAGCTTCCGAGCAAGTGAAACAAGTACTCAAAGAAAAGTTCAATGGCACGGTGCAAGAAGTCTCAGAACTTTAGCGTCTTGTGTCTGGTAGATCTCTAAGTGATAGTTCTCATGAAATGCCAACATGATCAAGTTAGTTGTTCCCATACATTGTTTTTATATGTTACTATACTTTGTGCCAATTTATTTACATGGACTGACTTACATAAACTACTCAACAATTTGTAGGACTAATGGTCCACCTTAATATATAGAAGTAACAGGAGGCATTGTAATCGCTGATCTAGAATGATATCGGCTCAAACAGTGATGGTGTCCCTTGATTGAAGATTAACAAATATTATATTTTCCAGTTGTCTCATTTTCCAGATAGATATGATCAAGTACATTGGTCATATAAAGAGTGCTTTGACTCAAATTTCTTAAATGATTTTTTTCCAGAATTGTATGTCTGAATATTGGTATTTCCATTAATAAAATAGGCTATGACCCTTTCAATTCAGATTCTCTTGTGTCTATATTAATGTGGATGTTAATATTGAAATGTGGGATGATGCATAAAGTGATCACTAAACGAAAAGGTATACTAAATATAAGTGGTTCAGAAAGATAAGTGTGAAGAGAGTGGTCGGTAATGATACTATGGTCAGCATGATAACATTATTAGCAACGGCAAAAATGGTCGTTAATACTATATTGTGGTCATTATTGCCTTGGGATTGACGACGACACACCATCCCGTCGTTACAAGAATGACAACCACAAAAGGTGTGTGGTCGTTATACTATTAAAGACGGAGCCTACAACGACCGGCAAATTGTGGTCGTTAATGACCATTAACGACCACAATCCGACCTATAACGTATATCGTAGTTAAAGATCATTTTCCTAGTATCACTTGTTCTTTTCTCCATTATCCCATTCCAACAACTCTTGGACCCGGTTTTCTTCCTCTTCCTTGCCTATCGTCAAGGTCATGTCATCTAAATTTACACATAGACTGTTTGCTTCCCCTCTGTGCCATAGCCATCATCGACGTACGCCCCAGGCTAGCCTTATGGACAGAGTAGGAACTGTAGCTACAGTATGCTACTATAGCTGCAGTCAACAAAGAAAACACTATCCCCGTCACAGGCCATGGCCTTGGTAGCCTGGGCCTGGCTACACCCCTGCTTCCCTTAGTATTTAACATGAATGTGCAAGCTAAAAAGAAGGGGAAGGAGCACCCAAGAACAATAGGAATGGGAGGCATCGGAAAAACACAAAACTAGATCTCTCCTCTGTTAGGAGGGTATATCTAGAAAGCTCATGCTTTCCTTGATGTTCCCATTCATACTATTCTTGGGCACTCTCATTCTTCTTCTTCCTAGCCCTCCTGCCACAACTAACTATAGAAACTTGAGAACTTGGTAAAGCATCTTGAGCTGTTGCACGATAGCACTGGAGTATATACATTGATAGAGGTGCATAGTTATTGGTGTAGGTGTTTATATGAGTTATGCACACACCTACAAGGTGCACCATGGGACACAACACTAAGTGATAGTGGGGCCATGGAACCTGAGTGCTTTGTTCTCGAGACACATGGAACATGTGTTGTAATGGTGGACCAACACTTGTGGTTGTAGGGAGTTGATCTTCTTCAATTGCTTATATATCAGCATATCCAAAAACCCAACAGTTTAACAAAGCCATGATGTGATAATTTAGGAAATGGGAAAGAAAACGTGGCCACATTCATCATTCATGTATGGAAAATGTAGACTGTCACATCTGAGGTAACTACCATTATCATTCGTTGGCGCCTGGAAGATGAATACCCATGTAGTGCAATAATAGTGATGCTCAATCTTTCTCTACCCACTACCCAATAAATTCTTCAAAAAGCAAAACTCTACCAATAATTAATGGGAAAGGAAAAAAAAACTAGTTACTACGAGGAAGTATCATGTTCAAATACAATCCCGTGGAGGAAAAGAAATTTCTTATACTGTATAATCCATGCTAAACTCTTTCATGTCTGTTCAGCATGCTTGAACATGCATCTTCTGCTAAAAAACTTTCACTAGAGAGAACATCGGAGCCAAATACGTCTTCCTGGTGCCACTTAATTTCTTTTTTTTTGTTACATATATGTTTTTTATTTGCACACACCATGATGACCGTAGTGTCGAGGTATTCCTTTCCAAGCTGAAGGACATTGTCAAGGAAGTATTCAACATGCAGGTAGTTAAACGAAGTTAGATAATGTCAACCGTGTGTTTGGACTCTCTTTTACAACAATTTATATCTTCTTCTTTTTTATAAAAGGGAGAGCTTTACTACACCATGGACTGCATCCAAAGCACACAAGTGTATATTATTTTACTTAATGGAATGTAAATGCGCTTCTTCGTTTAGTGTGATCTCAATAAGTTAATTTTGGGACTATGGATCCATTTGAAACTAATAAAGGGAGGTGAACACAATTTAGTATTTGTTTACATGGGTTTACTTAAAACTGTTATTGAACACCCTTGGCACAATTTTATAGAGGTTGTGCATGTATATGTGTAGGCCAAAGGAAAAGGTAAAGAGCATCCACAGACAATTTGAAAGCTGGTTTGTAGATACGGTCAGAGTCGGTTTGAGTTCAGAGCGTTGAAAGTGTTGTCCATTTATTTTAGTTTGGTAGTTATAGTTTTGGAACTAATGAAGAAAGGTGGACGCTACTTACAATTGATTTCATGGGTTAATCAAAACTAGTATTGAACAACCTTAATCACAAAGTATTAAAGATGGTGTACATGTGTATGTGCAAGCCAAAAGGAAGAGAAGGAGCATCTAAGAACATTATGAATGTGACATGCATAAAGAAAAATACAATGTTATATCTCAACTGCAAATTGTAGTGGAGGAAAAAGAATTATAGTTTTCCTCGTGTCCATTGATTCTAAATTTGTCCTCCTTCCGACTCACTATTGAGACCCCTCACAACCATCCATGTAGGATTGTTTGTTCTCTTTCTTTCTTTTGTAGGGAGGATTATTTTTAACCAAGTAACTTATACGAGCAAAGAGTAAGAGGAAGGAGAACCGAAGATCCATAGGAATGGGAGGCATCAGAAACATCAGACCATTTCTCCCCTCCAATACTAGAGGAGGCATTACAGTTGATTTTCTTCATGTTCCCATTCCTACACTTCTTAGACCCACTTCTTTCTCTTCCCTGCTCGTGCTCCTTGTGTACGAGTACAAGATTTCTTATTTGGAAGTGTGGATCGTCGAACAATTTATAGATATTTGGTGTACCACATACTCACATCCATTGTCCAAGTGACATGTTGTGAACAATGAAGTTCACGTGGGGTGGTGCCTTGAGGGCACACACAAATGCAAGTTGGTTATATATGGTTTTATTAGAAACATTACAACTGCCCCCACAAAAAAAACATTACAACTGCGCAGTTTTTCAGCCCTCTCAGACCACTAGCAATTTCAATCATCGGATCCACCGTATTGAGCATTTTCAGCTATCATATACTCTTCCAATCCTACACAGAGCGTTACACATCATAGCCCGATGCTCCCATAATGATTTCAGGCAGATTCTATTTAATTTGGCCTAATGGGCTCGCGTGTGTACATCCTTCTCCGTTCACTAGATTGGTAGAGGAGGGAAACAGTGTCCTTGTTTTGTCCGCCCAAGTGCAGCCTTTGAGCGACGCGAGCGACAGAGTCACGGGATGGTGGGGGGCGAAGCAAACCGTCGGTTGTCGATTGGAATCCACTCGCCGTCGATTGACTGATTGAGGAAGTGAATCACACATCATTAATTGCAATTGATGTGCGCCACTCACAGGTCAATTATCATGTTGATCCATGCTTTTCCGCGTGCATATAATCCATGCTTTTCCTGTACTCCATGCCTAATGCTTTTAGGTGCTCATTATCTTTCTTTTCCTTACTCGTCATCTATATGTGGATAACATTTTGGTAAGATACTTATACAAGCAAAAAGGAAGAGGAAGGACCACATTGGGAAAACACTAAAACAAAATTTGACCCTTGAATATAGAGGGGAGAAGAGCCTGGGCTCTCCTCAATGTTACAAATTCAAAAAATGTTCGTGAATTCAAAAGATGTTCATGGTGTTTGTGAACTTAAAAATGTTCATGATTTTAAAAATATGCTCATGGATTCCAAAAATGATTTTGAATTTGGAAACTGGTCACGAATTCAGAAAAATGTAGTTGAATCTGAAAAGAATGTTCGCGAAAAGACAATCACAAATTGAAAAAATGCTCACCAATTTTAAAAATGTTCGCAAATGTGTTAAATGTTTGTGAATTTGAAAAAACATTCACAAATTAGAAAGTGAAAATAAAATTATAAAGGGAGAATAAAAACAAAAATAAATAAAAGGAAAGAAATGGAGGAAAACAGAGAACAAAAAGGCAAAAGAAAACCTGAAAACCAGGGCAGAAAAATAAAGAAAAAATAATAAAAGGATGAAAAAAATAAAGTACCAAAGAAAACGAAAATAAAAAGGAAATAAAAGTAACAAAAAAAATAAAATACCAAAAAACCAGAAAATCAGGGAAGAAAAATAGAAAAAAAAAGAATGAAATAAACCGGAGGGAAGGTTCAGAACCTTCCCAAAATTAGACGGAATGTTGTGAAAACAACCTTTTTTTAGCAACAGTGATAACTACCTAAAACCACTTAACGCTTCTGTGTGAACTTCCTCTAATGGGCCGGCCCAAGAGTGCGCCCGGCGTAGGCGAGCACTACATTACTGCTCGGAGCATGCGATATATAGCAGTCCCATAACAAGTGTTTCGATGACGAGCACTCGTGGTGGGTTTCCCGGCGATGCGTTGAACACGTCCTCCCCTTTCTCGCTTCCTTAAGACTTTTGTGCTGGATTCGGACGGTTGTATTTTTGTTATTCAGTTAGCAGAAAGGGGTTATGCCCGATTGAAGAAAAAAATTTGCTATTGAATTTTAACCCACCACCTTCCAGTTTTATCTGGCTAATTGTTACTTTCATATCCGCCCAAAGAAAGGTGCCTAATATAAATTAAAAAAATCTAGTTCTGCTCCCTATATATGAGAACTAGTTCTGTTCTCATATAAATAAAAAAAATCTAGTTTTGTTCCCTAGATAAATAAATAAAAAATCTAGTTCTCAAAATGAAGCAACGAAAACTTATTGTAAAAAAAAGATGAGCGGAAAAACTGTTTGCACTATATAATATATATATATATATATATATTGATTGATGAAGAACTATGTATTGTTTTGGGGAGCAATCCGGTGGGGCACTGGATGACGAAGGCTGTACCTCCGCTTTGATTTTGCCGGGCGTCCCCCCAAAAGACGAGCATAGAGTAACTCGGAGGCATCTTGGAGATTTAGGTGCTTCATATATCCCATCTATTTCTCGCACCGCATCGAATGGACCGCTCCCAGGCCTAAAAAAACGAAAAATAGAGAGAGTGTCGGGGATGAAAATGCACAGGCAGAGGGACAAGAGGCAGGTCAGCACCACGGTAGAATCGAGACGACAGCGAACGGAACCAAAACTCAGATCGGCTTCTTCTTCTTTTCCACTTGTCCCATGTTTGCATTGCAACAGTCCAGTCCAGTCCATTGCAAACGCAACCTGAGGTGGAAAGAAGGTGTGACTTGTGAGTGTTATCACCATCTCGTATAGTTTTCCTCATGTCCGTTGATTATAAATTTTTCCTCCTTCCAACTCACTATTGAGACCCCTCACAACCATCCATTTAGGATTGTTTGTTTTCTTTCTTTCTTTTGTAGGGAGGATTATTTTTGAACCAAGTAAATTATACGAGCAAAAAGTAAGAGGAAGGAGAACCTAAGATCCATAGGAATGGGAGGCATCAGAAACATCAGACCATTTCTCCCCACCAATACTAGAGGAGGCATTACAGTTAATTTTCTTCATGTTCCCGTTCCTACACCTCTTAGACCCACTTCTCTCTCTCTCTCTTCCTTGCTCGTGCTCCTTGTGTACGACTACAAGGTTTCTGATTTGGAAGCGTGGATCGTCGAACAATTTATAGAGATATTTGGTGTACCACATACTGATATCCATTGTCCTAGTGTCATGTTGTTAACAATGAAGTTCACGTGGGGTGATGCATTGAGGGCATGCATAAATGCAAGTTGGTTATACACGGTTTTATTAGAAACATTACGACTGCCCCCACAAAAAAAAAATTACAACTGCGCAGTTTTCCAGCCCCCTCAGAACCCACTAGCAATTTCAGCCATCGGATTCACCGTATTGAGCATTTTCAGTTGTCGGATACTCTTCCAATCCTACATAGAGCACTACACATCATAGCCCGATGCTCCCATAATGATTTCAGCCAGCTCCTATTTAACTTGGCCTAATGGGCTCATGTGTGTAGTATATCCTTCTCCATTCACTAGATTGGTAGAGGGAAAATCAATGCCCTTGTTTTGTCTGCCCAAGTGCAGCCTTTGAGCTATGTGAGCGATAGGGTCACGGGATGGTGGCAGGGGAAGCGAATCGTCGGTTGTGTACTAGAATCCACTCGCCGTCGATTGACTGATTAAGGAACTGAATCACACCCGATTAATGGCAATCAATGTGCGCCACTCGTAGGCCATGCTTTTCCTGTACTCCATGCCTAATTCTTTTAGGTGCTCACTTTCTTTCTCTTCCTTACTCGCCATTTCTTCCTCATCATCTATATGTGGATAACATTTTGCTAAGATACTTATGCAAGCAAAAAGGAAGATGAAGGACCACATTGGGAAAACACTAAAACAAATTTTGACCCTTGAATATAGAGGGAAGAAGGGCCTGGGCTCTCCTCAATGTTTCAAATTGAAAAAATGTTCGCGAATTCAAAAGATGTTCATGGTGTTTGTGAACTTAAAAATGTTCATGATTTTAAAAATATACTCACGGATTGAAAAAATGCTTGTGGATTTGAAAAATGGTCACGAATTCAGAAAAATGTTGTTGAATTTGAAAAGAATGTTGGCGAAAAAACAATCACAAATTAGAAAAATGCTCACTAGTTTAAAAAATGTTCGTAAATGTGATATATGTTTGTGAATTTGAAAAAACATTCACAAATTAAAAAGTGAAAATAAAAATTATAAAGGGAGAACAAAAGCAAAAATAAAGGATAAAAGGAAATGGAAGAAAACAGAGAACAAAAAGCCAAAAGAAAACCAGAAAACCAGGGAAGAAAAATAAAGAAAATATAATAAAAGGATGAAAACAAAAACTAAAATACCAAAGAAAACCAAAATAAAAAGGAAATAAAAGTAACCAAAAAATAAAATACAGAAAATCAGGGAAAAAAATAGAAAAAAAAATAAAGAATGAAAAAAACCGAAATCAGACGGAATGTAGTGAAAACAACCTTTTTTAGCAACAGTGATAACTACCTAAAACCACTTAATGCTTCTGTGTGAACTTCCCCTAATCCCATCTATTTCTCGCACCACACCGAATGGACCGCTCCCAGGCCTCAAAAAAAAAAAAAAAAAGGACCGCTCCCGCACACATGCATACGGCGAAAACGAAAAATGGCGACCGCGATGGGCAAGAAAATGCAGAGGCACAGGGACAAACAGGCAGGTCACCACCACAGGCAGAATCGAGAGGACAGCGAAGGGAACCAGAGCGCAGATCGCCTCACTCTTCTTTTCCACTTGTCCCATGTTTGAATTGCATTGCAAACACATCCTGAGGTGGAAAGAAGGCGTGCGTGTTATCACCATATCGCCGGGATGTGGCTGAGCTTCGCCACGGCCGCAGGAGCTTGCTGACATGGCCGCTGGCCGCTGCTAGGAACGAGACGACTGAGTCCATAAAGCGTCCAAAAGGGCTGCCTACAGGACCGCAGGCCGGATGTGGCTCTCCTTCCTTCTTCAGGCCTCACACACAAGATGATGATGCTGAGCTGATGCCACTTGTACATGCACTTGGCCAACACTTGCTCACCAGAACATCATCATCACCATCACCAGTTCAACAACTCGAGGCGAACTCCGTTTACCGACGACGGTTTCGGGATCGGGATTACCTCCCAAGCTTTACTGTACCACTGACTCCCATATCAAGTACTGTATGTATTAGCAGCATCAGAGAGGGCTCTGGAGCAAGCTCTGCTCAGCTCTGGGTTCAGTGTTAGCCTCCTAGCCGAATGCAAGTATGCCTGAAGATTGTTAATTTGTAACCAAAAAAGAGAAAAGGATTTGCAGAGGTGAACTCTGAATCTGAGTGATTTTGATGGTCCTGCTCTTTAGGAAGAAAGAGTGTTTGTTTCTTCTTCATTCAACTGGAGCAATTTTGATTCTCCACTGTGTGGTAACAACAAGTGTTTCAGACTTCAGTACAGCGGGGCCCGACGTCGGTCCCTTGACCTAAATACCGCGGCGGGCGTATGGCAAACATATAGCTGAATATATACAACAGCCAACAAAAATCATTGTAGGGTGACAGGACAAAAAGAAAGAAAAAGAAGAAGAAAAAACATCTGATCTACGGGATTGCTTTGCTCATGGCGAGAGAGCCGCCCTCGCGTACGCGGCCGGTAGAGACAGGAACTTCTTTGCCTTGCCCACGTACGCGCGCTTGGTGAAGTTGTTGTAGTCGTTGGCCTCGATGGCGTCCAGGATCTGCCTGTACAGCCACAGCGATGCCAGGACCTGCGAGGAAACAACAGTCCCATGGTACTTGAGTCAACAATGCTTGCAATACATATTTTGCAATGATAATTTTCTTATTTTGCCCCGCAATTTTTTTTTCTTATTTTGTTTGACAGCATCTCAAAGTGCAGGATTCTGTAGCCTCTCTTACCGGCCATCTGCTCGCGGAGTCTAGATGCATGACGCCCTTCTCGGCCTCGTCAAAGAAGAGCCTGGCGCGCTGGATTTGCCCCTTCATGAACCTCCTCCATTTATCCGTCACTTTCCCTCTGAATATGTCCTCTTCTGTCAGACCCGCCTGTGCCAGTTCGTCCAGTGGAAGGTATATTCTCCCCCTTCTTGAGCTGCAATTTTCATCCATAAAGACAAAAACATTAGATTACAAACTTACAAACAAATAACAACAAAATATTCTGAACAGTGACAGGTTGGTTAGCTTGATAGATACAAGAGTAGTAAAATACAGTAGTCCTACTTGCAGCCTAAAAAATGATGCCTTACTTGGTACGTTTTACGCAAGATTTCAAAGGACAGAGTGTTTAATGTATTATTAGTTTCCACATCCAAAACTTACTGAGACAGGAATACACGTGGCTTGTAATAATGGAGTAAAAATTGGTGCTTACTCTTCTCCTACGTCTCGGAGGATGTTTGTGAGCTGGTTGGCAATGCCAAGGGCCAGTGCGGCATTGTACACGCTCTCTGCTGAGGCCTTTGAGTCCGGAGCAATCCCCATCACCGGTACCGTCATGAGACCGACAGTGCCAGCGACGTAGTAGCAGTAGAGGTAGAGCTCGTCAAAGGTCCTATACCTCGATTTCCAAAGGTCGAGCCTCATCCCTTCAATCATGTCTCTGAATGGCTGTAAAGAAAAGAGGTCATGATGTTACAGAAACAACGGACAAAAATGAACCTTGCTAATTTACTGTACAGTAACTTCTATCCAGCGGCGTTTCATACACCATTTCACAGTAACTTATCTCCTCAGCTTATCTTACCTGGATATCAATTGGAAACTTTGACGCTGTATCTGAGAGGGCTGCGTCATACATATCATATGGGCGGCCTTCGAAGAGATCCTCTAATCTCTTCTCCCACCGATCGAGCGCCTTGGGCGTGATGTAAGATGAGTTAGGGCCATCCACTAGCTCATCAGTTCTCCTGCACCATACTGCAAAAACGCAAAAGGAGAAAGTGTTAGTTACGAATCGGTAAGGTCAGAAGCAAAAATTTCATATTCAGTTACATAAACTGCAGTAATAATAATAACTAAAACTGCAGTTCAGACTTCAGACGTACCATAGATTGCCCAAACGGCTTTGCGCCTTTCAGGAGTCATAAGCTGTGTGCCTGCCACAGAAACAAACATCTGGGATGAGAAACAAAAAACCATAAAGTCGACTTTTCGGATAAGATCTTATCAGCGATCCATTAAGCTACTACCAGCTCAGCTGTAGGCTCATACCAATAGAGGATGATTTCTCACAAGTTAAGAGATCCATGTGTGGGAACAGAAACACAAATTAAGTAAAGCTAGGATAGAAGCCATCTGTCTTAAATCAAGCCCTTGGATCTCCACATCATGTCAACCCCACCACCAACTAGTCTATCTAGTTCCCCTAACCTCCATCCAAGAAAGCTATAACTAATTAATATCGGCGACGATTCTCCGTGGTGGACGACGAGACACCGCCTTTACTGATTGCTTCCCTGAGATTGGCCAAGATATGCATGGCACGTAGCACCCACTTGCACCATCTTCACCTACCAAAGTCGGCAGATCCGATCGCCTTTTATATCCGTGTATGTACTACAGCTGCTGGTTAGACTCTAGATAAGCTTCAGGCTGTGGTTGCCTGGCTAGGAGTCATCCTCTCGTGAGGATTCTGGAGCAGAAGAGCTGCGGCTCAGGTAGTGGGAGGGGAGCATCGTGTTTTCTATGAGATGATGGAATATCACGAACGATCTTTTATTCGTTGAATTGATCCTACGCTTAAATTACTCCTTGCAATTTTGAACTGAATGTGGTGAGACGGATGGTTCAACTAGTACAGTAGCATCATCAGAGTTGCAGAGTAGTGAGTGACGGACGGACGGGGCGTGAGGGAGGGGCTCACCGAGGTAGAAGGTCTTGGCGTACTCGGCGCAGACCTCGCCGCAGCGGTCGTAGGCGTCGCCGAGGAGGCCCCAGCCGAGCTCGGCGTCGCCCTCCTGCTCCACCTGCTCGTCCCGCCAGCGGCGGCGCCGGCCGGCGTCGGCCTCCCGCCGCCCCTGCAGGTCCTCCACCAGCGCGGCCTGCCGCAGCACCACCTCGTACACCGCCTCCTCCGTCGCCGTCCGCGCCGCCACCAGGCTGGCCCTCGGCACGGCCGCGCCTCCCCTCCTCCACGCCGCGGCGGGGAGCAGGCCGGGCAGCCCGCCGCCCCGCTGGGCCTGGTCGGCCGGGTGGTGGTGGAAGGCGCGCGCGTGCGGCCTGCAGGACGTGTACACGGCGGAGGATCCCGCCATCGGTTGCGCTCGCCCGCTCGCTCGGATGGGTGGATTGGTTTTGGTGGGACGAGAGAGAGGCGAGCTGCTGCTGCCGTGTGTACTCGTGTTGGAGCAAAAGGGTGTGGGCTGGGCTTTTAAACGGGGCGCTCGAGCTTTTTTATCAGTAGCCGTTTTGGCGTGGACGTGGCCCCGCCAAGCCCAAGCAACACTTTCCACTCTACAGTAGGCCTCCTCCTTCTCTCGGCTACTACTCTGAACAACTCAAAAGAAAAAAAAAATCAAATTTCCAAATGTGATGGCCATTTTACTCTGGAAAATGTTATTGGCAGTTGGCGCCAGCTACTGGATGTGGATGGTAAAGAATTCGTCAATCTCAACCGGAACATGAAGACACAACTTGGCAGTCTATGCTCTGCGTCGTGTACATTATTTTTACCCGTGCTTATCGAATCGACCACTACCTTTTACATAGATAGTGGAGGAGCTGCTTAATTTCTCCTTCATCCCTCCCTCGGTTACTTCGTAAATATTTGTCTTCGGACAAAGAGTTTTACCTAGCCTCTCCTAGTACTACATCTCAAAACAACTTTGTTGCTAGTGCCGCGGTGCTCGACATGTCCCATGATGGTTGCTTCGGTTTCGTTCAATTATCGTTTACTATTTAATTGTGTAAATGTTCCTCTCCCCTCTTGTAAATTAATGGAGACCCTTTGGACTCCAATTTTTAAGGAGAAAAAAAACTTTACCTAGTCGAGCCGTATCCTTTCCACGTGGTCATCTAGGACCACAAGGCGTGGACGGCGGTCTAGTCATCCATCTTACCGCTCCACAAGTCTACGATCATATATGGTTCTAGACGGTGGTTTTATTAATATTTGGCATGTCGATCACACAACGAAATGTACCGACGGTTCGTGAAGCATCAGGCTAGTCATCTAAAGGCCAGGATGAAATGAGTAAGAGCAACTCTAGCAGACCCCGCATCCGTCCCCGACCCGTAAAATAACCGTCAAAATGCGGGTAGGGGTAAAAAAACCTGCCCGTTCAAATCCCGCATCCTGCCCCGGCCCGCAAAAAACTTTGAGGGGCGCGGCAAAATCCCGATCCCAACCCGGGAATACGCGGGTTTCCCCCTCGCGGCTACGGTGGCCTGCATCACAGAGAAGCAGTTGGCGAGAGGGACATTTTAGCCCGCGCGCTTTCCCCCCTCCTTCTGCCGCCGACCGCCCTTGCTTCCGCCCGCCCACCGCCGGCGATTCCGACCAAATCTGCAGGCGGAATCGGCCCGCGGGGCCGCCCCACACCCTCCTGCGCCGAGACGCTGCACCGACCCCCCCCCCCAGATCTGGCGAGAAGAGCCGCCCTCGTCGCTGCCGCCGACCGCCCGCCACCGGCGATTCCGGCCAAATCTGCGGGCGGAATCGGTCCGCGGGGCCGCCCCACACCACTAGTAGAAAAAGAACCTTTAGTGCCGGTTTGATTTTGGCCCGGTACTAATGGTACCATTAGTGCCGGTTCGTGTTGAACCTTTAGTACCGGCCGAACCGGTACTAAAGGGGTGGTGGCAGGCTGGCATCAGGCCGGGACCCCACGATCACCTTTAGTACCGGTTCGTGGCACAAACCGGGACTATAGGGCAATTTTCAAACTCTACCCCCCCTATCGCCATTTCAGTTTTGAAAAAATCAAAAGAAAATGATAAAAGCTTCAAAAAATAAAATCCTTCGAGAGGTAGTTATATTACTACATCTACTAGTTAGGAAAATTTGAAAACTTCAATTTGGACATGTTTTGTAAAAAGTGTAGGAAAAATGTAAAACGGCTATAACTTTTGCATACGATGTCAGAAAAAAATGTATAATATATCAAAAAATTCAGCACGAAAATCCGCATACGATTTTGACAGCCTATGGCCTGTTTGCAATTTTTTATAATCCTCAAATTCCAAAAGGAAAAAAGATATGCTCAAATTTTAGTTTTTTTGGTTAAATCTGGTCAAACTACTTATTCAATAAGTATTAATGTTATTACATAATTATTCAAGAATATTAGTGTTACTAAATAATTATTTCAATTTTTTGAATTTTGGTCAAATCTGGTCAAACTATGGTCAAACTGTGGTCAAACTGTGGTCAAACTTATTCAAAAAATATTAGTGTTACTAAATAATTACTGTTTTTTAGAATAATAGTTTCAAACTCAAACGGTGAAACGTGTGACCTAATGCTCAAGCTAAACTGCTGAGGGTTAATAGGATTGTCAGCTTACATTTGTCATGAAAACAACAAGTGCAGACTTGGAAAATAGAGGGAATAGAACTTCGAAGTTAAGCGTGCTCAGGCTGGGGGAGCGAGAGGATGGGTGACCGGCCGGGAAGTTAGACGATTTGGAATGAGTGATCCACACTTGAGTAGTTAAGAGGGGTGATTAGAGACTAAATCATCAAATAATTCAGAAAATTGAAAATCAAAAAAAAATTCAAATTTTTTTTCCAAAATTTTCAGATTTTTTTTAAAAAAAACCTTTAGTACCGGTTGGTAACACCAACCGGTACTAAAGGTCCCCCATACCACAGCGTGAGCTCACGCCACGTGGTGGGCCTTTAGTGGCGGTTCGTGCCGAACCGGTACTAAAGGGGGGGGCTTTAGTCTCCACTCTTTAGTGCCGGTTGCAGAACCGGCACTAAAGGCCCTTACGAACCGGTGATAAAAGCTTCGTTTTCTACTAGTGCACCCTCCTGCGCCGAGACGCTGCACCGACCCCCCGGATCCGGCGAGAAGAGCCGCCCTCGTTGTTGCCGCCGCAGGGGATCGACCACCGTCGGGCCCGCCTCTTTGCCGTCGCCCGGGATCACCCGCCTGCGTCTGCCACTGGTTAGTGCGTTTTTGTTGTGATTTTTGCGAGCGGTATAGTTAATTTGACGCGCCGGTGCGCATGTAGATGGAGTTGAGCCCGTGCGAGAAGTTCTTACTCTCCGATTCGTCAGAACTCGGATGTTGAGACCATGTTTGCGAACTTTCGGCAGCAAACATTGGTCATGGCACTTGCCGTGAAGGAGCACGAAGACGAGAACCGGAAGAGGAGGCGAGGATCGACCGTCGGGCGTCTTTGCATTCCCCGGAATCGTCATCTTGGGAACGAGATGTTGATGCAAGACTACTTCGCGGAGAATCCTACATATCCACCGCACCTCTTCCGGAGAAGGTACCAAATGCACCGATCCCTCTTCGTCAAAATTGTTCAAGCTTGTGAGGCAAATTGCCGGTATTTTACTCAAAGAAGAAATGTTGCGGGCTTAAAGGAATTTAGTACATATCAAAAAATCTCCGCGGCAATGCGGGTGATTGCATATGGTGTTCCGGCTGACTATGCCGATGAGTACCTTTGCATTGGTGAAGATACTACAATTGAGTCTGTGCGTAGATTTGCAAAGGTGATCATTCGTGTCTTTGGTCCTGAGTATCTTCGGGCACCCAAGGAAGATGACACAAAGAAATTGATGGCAACTAATGAGAGGAGATGTTGGCCTGGCATGCTAGATAGCATTGATTGTATGCATCGGACTTGGAAAAATTGCCCCAAGGCATGGCAAGGAATGTATTGTGGCAAGTCTTGTGATGCAACAATTGTGCTAGAGGCCGTAGCATCCGAGGATTTATGGATTTGGCATTGCTTTTTTGGTATTGTTGGGGAACGTAGTAATTTCAAAAAAAATCCTACGCACACGCAGGATCATGGTGATGCATAGCAACGAGAGGGGAGAGTGTGTCCACGTACCCTCGTAGACCGAAAGCGGAAGCGTTATGACAACGCGGTTGATGTAGTCGTACGTCTTCACGATCTGACCTATCCAAGTACCGAACGCACGGCACCTCCGAGTTCAGCACACGTTCAGCTCGATGACGTCCCACGAACTCCATCCAGCAGAGCTTCGAGGGAGAGTTCCGTTAGCACGACGGTGTGATGACGGTGATGATGATGCTACCGACGCAGGGCTTCGCCTAAGCACCGCTACGATACGATCGAGGTGGATTATGGTGGACCGCACACGGCTAAGAGATCAATGATCAATTGTTGTGTCTATGAGGTGCCCCCTGGCCACGTATATAAAGGAGTGAAGGAGGGGGGAGGGCCAGCCTAGCTATGGCGCGCCCTGGAGGAGTCCTACTCCCACTGGGAGTAGGATTCCCCCCTTCCATGTAGTAGGAGTAGGAGAGAAGAGAAGGAAGGAGGGGGCGCCGCCCCTCCCCTTAATCAAATTCGGACTAGGCCTTGGGGTGGCGCGCAGCCTCCCATCTCTCTTTTCCCTAAAGCCCAATAAGGCTCATATACTCCCCGGCGAATTCCCGTAACTCTCCGGTACTCCGAAAAATACCCGAATCACTCGGAACCTTTCCGATGTCCGAATATAGTCGTCTAATATATCGATCTTTACGTCTCGACCATTTCGAGACTCTTCGTCATGTCTCCGATCTCATCCGGGACTCCGAACTACCTTCGGTACATCAAAACACATAAACTCATAATACAAATCGTCACCGAACGTTAAGCGTGCGGACCCTACGAGTTCGAGAACTATGTAGACATGACCGAGGCACGTCTCCGGTCAATAACCAATAACAGAACCTGGATGCTCATATTGGCTCCTACATATTCTACGAAGATCTTTATCGGTCAAACCGCATAACAACATACGTTGTTCCCTTTGTCATCGGTATGTTACTTGCCCGAGATTCGATCGTCAGTATCATCATACCTAGTTCAATCTCGTTACCGGCAAGTCTCTTTACTCGTTCCGTAATGCATCATCCCGCAACTAACTCATTAGTTACAATGCTTGCAAGGCTTATAGTGATGTGCATTACCGAGAGGGCCCAGAGATACCTCTCCGACAATCGGAGTGACAAATCCTAATCTCGATCTATGCCAACTCAACAAGTACCTTTGGAGACACCTGTAGAGCACCTTTATAATCACCCAGTTATGTTGTGACGTTTGGTAGCACACAAAGTGTTCCTCCGATAATCGGGAGTTGCATAATCTCATAGTCATAGGAACATGTATAAGTCATGAAGAAAGCAATAGCAACATACTAAACGATCAGGTGCTAAGCTAACGGAATGGGTCAAGTCAATCACATCATTTTCTAATGATGTGATCCCGTTAATCAAATGACAACTCATGTCTATGGCTAGGAAACTTAACCATCTTTGATTCAACGAGCTAGTCAAGTAGAGGCATACTAGTGACACTTTGTTTCTCTATGTATTCACACATGTATCCAGTTTCCGGTTAATTCAATTCTAGCATGAATAATAAACATTTATCATGAAATAAGGAAATAAATAATAACTTTATTATCGCCTCTAGGGCATATTTCCTTCAGGTATGCCGGGCACTCTCAATGATATGAATGTGTGGCAACGGTCTCATTTGTTTGCTAGGCTTGCTAGTGGTGATGCTCCTGCTTGCAACTACACTATCAATGGGCATGAATACACAAAGGGGTACTATCTTGCAGATGGTATATACCTTCCTTGATGCACATTTGTCAAAAGCATCAAAGAACCCAAAACTAAAAATCAATGTGAATTTGCAAGGGTGCAAGAGGCAGCCCGAAAAGACATTGAAAGAGCATTCGGTGTTTTACAATCTAGGTTTGCCATTGTCCGTGGTCCTGCTCGTTTTTGGGATAAGAAAACCTTGAAAAATATTATGACATGTTGTGTTATCCTGCACAATATGATTCTTGAAGATGAGAGAGGAATGAACTTGGAATTCTTCTATGACAATGTGGGTAGTCGTGTCAAACCAGCTAGAGACCCTAACCGCATTAGAGCTTTTCTTCAAACATACAAGGAGATTGAAAATGCAAACACCCACTTTCAACTTCAGGAGGATCTCATTGAGCACCATTGGCAAAGGGCTGGACAATGACTCATTTTTGTATTCATTTGTATTTGTATTCATGACAAGTTTTGTATTGCATTATTTAAGTTTGCTATGGTGATTTGAATAATTATTTGTAATGTGGATGATTATTGTATTATGTTTGATTTGAATAATTTAGTTTACTTTCGATTGTTGTATTATGTTGGATTTGATATTTGCGGGCCGATGAGATGCGGGATGCAGCGGCGCAAAGAGCAGACCCCGCATAGCCGACCCGTAAAAAAACATGCGAATATGTTTTTTTACGGGTCCGTTTGAGGGTCTGCATCTGTGGCCGTCCAAGCCGGCCCGCAAAAGCGGTTTTGCGCGAACTGCAAACGCGTTTTGCGGGCCGGCAGGATGCGGGGTCTGCTAGAGTTGCTTTAAGTGACGCGCTTCTACATTCATGGTGACGGGCTATTGGTAAAAAAAATGATACTTCACATGCATCCACATTTGCTTTTTCCCTCGGGACACGTCACATGATGTAACACGTGTGCCTCCGGGCAAGAACATTTACCATGTCCTCTATTGTAGCTAACTTACTACTACTCCACTTTTTTTTAATTACCCACAACACTCATGTAGAGCAATTACGCGTGGACTCTTCAGAAACTCGTTATAATGGATGGCTGGGTCCTTCGAGACCCTGCCATTGTTAAAAATCCAAAAATATAAGCTAAGGTTTGTCAGACGAGAGATTGTATGTTTGTTTAGAAGAACAAAGATTGTATACGCACGTCAAAAACAAGAAATTCATATTGCTGAATTTATCATTAAGTATGCTCTTATTGTTGTGTGCATTGCAATTATGCAGAGGCCGGGGTTCCAACTAGCTTTAAGAAAACAAATTAAGTATGCTATTACATTGTATAATTATTTTTATGAGTTTGACGCACGGTTAGACAAAACGAAATCGCTGATCATCAACCATCAAAGAACCATACATATCAAAGACTATATTACCTGCTGAAAGTAATATGTGCATTTTGAGATTGAAGAAGCAAGTAACCAACATTTTTTACACCAAGTGAGATACTTAGGCCTTATACAATGCAAGGTGCTTAGGAGAGGTAATAAATACTTTTTTCTTAAGCATCGATGCTTATTTATAGATGGTATACACATAACCAGGCACCCCTTCTACAGAAATAAACGCTGGTGCTTGAGAGAAATTGATTTATTTTACCAAATATCTTATCTAAGCATCTAGAAAGCCTAATAGGAGCCTAATACGACTCCATAGAGTTAACCATTTGGCCTGGCGTGGCACGTCATGCATGTGGCGTGCCGTGGAGGCGACAAGGCGCCGTCGTCACGTGGAGGTAGGGCGAATATGCCCCCCCCCCCCCCCCCCCCCCCCCCCCCCCCCCCGCGGTGGCGGTCTTAACTTGTTGATTCATCGGTCAATCTGTCACTTGTAATATATTACTGCGTACTACACTTAATTAACCTGTCACCGTTACATGCAACATGAGTATGTTGTGTGGGACAAATACTAAACTTCAGGAGGCCACGTTCCGACACGCCGTGGAATCGTCAGCTCCCAAGATTCCCTCTATAGCAATCTGAGAAGAAGAAAAAGATACTCTCTGGCTGACAATCTTTACTTATATATTCTTTCTATCTCTGAAAATTGCTTTTGGAGGCCGAGCTCTATGAAGGCCTCCATTTGCAATTTTTAAAATTCATCAAAATTTATATTTTTATGTTTTAAAAAACATTGAAAAAAATACAGACATAAATGGAGGCATAACACACATATGTGTAAATTTTCAGGAGAAAATATGTTGAGATGAGGGCCGTGCAAAAAAAAACATTGGGCTTTTTAGCCCATGATATTTATTATTCATCCTCAAAGTCCATCAATTTTTTTTTGTACGGGACACATTTCAAGGTATTTCATTCTGAATTTTTACACACATACACATCATATCCTTGTATTCTTGTACAATTTTTTTTTTCAGGTTTTCTGTAAGCTGGAAATTTTGAATTTTCATTTTTTTTTCAAGTTTCCGGCCTCCATGGAGACCGAGCTCCAAAACGACCCACTCATCTATCTAATGTAGAGTAGTTAAAAAACATATTATGCGATGCATTATACTCAGATTGCATTGTCCTAAAATTATGGGTGGTTGAAATTAAACTAGAAAACGTGTAAATGGGAGAAGACATCTAGTACAATGGGAGAAATGCCTTATCTTTCATATTAAGAGATAATCTCTTAGTTTAAATAAGGCAAGTCTCATTTTGTTTCTCTTTTGCTATTTAAATTAAGCGTGTTGATAATTAGGTGAGGGGTGGGACGACATGTTGGTGTGTTTCTTTTTCTCGTGCTAGAAAAAGTTGTCCCACGCACCCCTCCTTCATGGTGGTGTTAATCCATTGTCACTAGCAATATGGTACTAGAGGCTTTCACATATGCTTTGAAATTAATGAACATCTCAATTTTCATGAATCATATATTGAGCATTGGCCCAATATTCGTAACATCAAGTACCTGGTAGTTAGTACTGCTAATTGTTGCTCTGCTTTTTGATCTAGTGGCGAAAGCGGTGCTCGTCGGCCTTTTACATGTTGTTTGATTTATGTCTTTTTTGCTCTCCTTGGAGGTGTTGTGTCCCTCTCATTCGCATCCAGTTGCCACCATTGTCATTACATGATCCACACCTATCTATTATAGTATTAAAGCAATATGAATTCTATGGTATAGGATTTTATGAAGTAAATGTATGCTTTTGTTTCTTTCACGCAAAGGTTTTGCACATTAGATAATTTGGTGTAGGATTGTTCTTGATCTTATGCATTTGCCCATTGATTTCTAAAGGGTCATGTTCTTAAGCACTGGAGGGGTGACTATGTAGTGATGGGTTGCATAGCGAACTGATTTTCTAAACGGATTGGAAGATCCGGCCATATAGGGGAGGAGAAACGGTGCCGCTACTCACACTATGATGGTTGAGGGAGATGAGCGCATAGAGCTTTGCTGTACCTATGAAAATTAGTTACAAAAATTAACGTAAGGGATTAATTGGAAGGATTTGATTAGAGGGGAGAGGAGGGCAACCTAAAATTCAGGGGTGGGGAGATTGATGTGAGCAAGACACGTACTTATGTAAGTCAATTTTCGTAGCTATTCCGTGGGTGTAGGATTTTCGGAGCGCATAATAGCCGGGTTTATGTCTTTGTCTCTGTATTTTTTTCGCACTATGCCCCGCTCATCTGCATCCAGAGGACACAATTTCCTCTATAGGATCCACATTCCTACAATGACGGCTCAATTAGTATGTTGGTCTATGGTAGCTTGAGGAAGGAGGGGGCCATTGCCCCTACCCCTCAAAGTAAAAAAAAATTATCGGTACCCTTCTAGATCACCTTTTTCCTAATTTAGCACCACATAAATACCTCTCATGACCCTTGACAAGATTTCACGGCTCATCATAAATCAAGACATTTTGTAGCCACCCATGACAAAGCGATGACATCATGCACAACACATGGCTCTTTTCTACTTTTTTACATGTCAATGAAATTCGTGTGATTGTTCCTGATCTTACTTATTGATTTGCCCACCTGCAAGTGTTCTTAATCACCGGGGTGAGTTACTAGCTAGGTAGCTAGAGATAATGAGCAATGATATGGTTGAGAAAAAAAAAGGATGGGCATGTTTCTGTTTGGTCACGCTCTAGTCTGTGCGGGAGCTCCCACTTTCTCTCTAACTACATGCAATGTCTCCGTGATGGACATCTTTGTACTCATGATTTTCTGAAAAAACGTTGGTCGGAATTGGCATATTGTGGGTTGTGTTGACTCCTCAAATGAAAGCTATATAATGGTACACTTTTAATCCATGTGGTGCGCACACCATGGTTGATGGAGCATCGGCAGTGGGCTATGCCACGTTGCTGGTCGCCGTCTCTCTACCTCGCCATCTCGCTAGTGTCCAACTTACTTTTTCTTCCGTGCTTGTTCTTTCAAAGAAGAAGAAGAATCCGAGAACGACTTATCAAAGACTGAGTCCTCGTCTTAAACATAAGCAAGAAATGGTGTTGTTCCTTCCCGGTTCACACAAAAGGTGGTGTACACACGACGGCATCCCACGGGCATTGGCCATGGGTTCGGCACGTCGTAGGCCACGTGACCATCGTGTCAAAGCTACCACTGAACAGAGTGGTAAAATGAAAAGTGTTGAACGTCGTCGTCGTCACTGCTCGCGGGTTGATTTGCCATTTACATTTTCCGGCCGAATTCTTCTTTAATTTTCCCTTAACATTTTCCTTTGCAATTCCCCTCTTCCATTTCATAAAATGGGAAATCCTAGGAGAGCAACACATCCGTGTGAGGACTCTTCTGTGACGGTGATCCGCTGTACGTTGCGTTGCTTTCGGTGGCCGGACACTAGTAGGTAGCTCCCAAAGTAAAATGAATCTGCAATGAAGTGGATTTTGCGAGTGATATCAGTGGTTTGGTCGATGAGGTTACTGCCATTTGGTCACCAGGAGACACACACACACACACACACGCAGTACAACACAACAGTAACTAATCGAAGCAAATTACTAGTAATAAACAAAGTTGCATGCCTGCAGACAAGGTTTTGTATCGAGGAAGGATTGGCCGGAGTACGCAAGGCAGTGATCGAGTCTAAGAGCGGTCGCGACCATTGTCTTAACAATGGTTACCATCACACTCGGCTATGGCGGACTGATTCATGTGCCTGTTTAGCCAATCGAGTCTAGGAGTAATCGTCAGCATGCATCGATCTCACTCGGCTTGATTAGCAGGCTCGTTATCCCCTATACTTGTTTAACCCAGCGTTGGATCGACAGCGACCAGAGCGAGCGTGACACCATCATCAGGGCTGGCTGACTGGCTTCAATTGACACCTGTTGACACGGCCTCTCAATCTAGCTAGTGGAATACTCCTGTATTAATTAGTACAGTACTTCTCTTAATAGTAACGTGACAGAATGTAGCACTATTAATTGCGTTTGTCCATCTAAAAAGAAGACCAAAATATCTAATGAACGTATCATGGCAAATTATGTTTGAAGAGGGTGGCAGGTTTAGTTTGCGAGCATGGCAAATTCGCCTCAGTTTATTTTTTGTCAGAAAGTTGCCATGCTTAAAAACTAAATCTGCCATCCTCCGCATCAATATAAATTGCCATGAAAACACTCAATTTATCATGCCTAAATAATTGGACTTCAGATTTTTGGCACTTCCGAAAAAAATCTCAAGTTTTTTAGAACAGCACCATACAATTAGCAAAGTAGTGTCAAGTGGGTTATCCATCGAGCCATCTGCCATATCATCAACGGGACAAAACTATCGGGGCGTACGGACGATGGCATCAATGACTGTGGAATAATCATGATTAGCTAGCTAGCTCGATCGACGAAGAAACCCATGAGCTGATTACCAGCGGAAGCCGACTAGTTATGCTAGTGCTCTCTGCTCGCTCGCCAAGGATGATTTGTAGCCTAGTAATCACATGATAGATAGATCTCGTCTCACTGTATGATGATTAGTTAATTAAGCAGGGAGAGAGATGAGATCGGTATCTGTCCAGACATGGGTCGGTCATCGGCATATCAAGGACCAAGGCTGCGAGATGGTAGCAACTTCATTAATAACTTTTTTTTTCAATTGTTGATGCGAGTTTTAAATGCTCGACTCCCGCTATTTCAAATACCTTGCATATTAGTTTTGCATTGAGACAGGCTTTCTAAAATTTGCTCAAGTTTACAGAAAAAAAACGACAACATTTGAAATACCAAATCAGTATCTCGATATCATCGTTTTTTTGGAACATAGACGCTAGCAGCGTCCGGCTTTAACTTAATAAAGCCACCAGGCAGTATCCACACAAACAGTCTTACAAACCGAAAATAACAAGTCCAGCGAGCCCATGGCTCAAGATAAAACTAGGTAGCATACAACCACAAGCTCGGACACACAAAAGCAGAGTATCAAGGCCATAGCTAGCAGCACGAGTAGGATCATGGGGCAGCCATCGTCCCGTGCCGCGCCTTCATCATGGATGACTTGATCAGCTCCATGGCCTCGTTCATGCGCTCGATGTCACGCTTCTTCCCTAGTGGAGCCCAGACCTGAAGGAAAATGTGGCATTTGAAGATAATATCAGCGGGGTGGTTCGGGAATTTGTGTTCAATCGTAATTTTGTTACGAACCGTCCAAAGGGACCAAAGAAGCGCCCCAACGCATCTCCAAACTATCCTAGCATTGGCCCCTCTTTGCGTCGTTAAAATAGACAGCAGTTCGTGGCTAGACTGAGGGTTCCAATTTTGATTGAATGCGTCTCTCACTGCACTCCACGCAAATCTAGCAAGCACACAACCAAAGAAGACGTGGTTCGCGTTTTCCCCTAAACCGCAGGTGGTGCATGTGCTGTCCGCCGGCCCATTTCGTTTGGCAACGTTGTCCGACGTAGGTAAGCGGTTGCGAAACATTTGCCAAAAGAAGATCTTGATCTTGAGAGGAATGGCAGCCTTCCATAGCCCCCTAGCTATATCTAATGTAGGTCCCGAAGATAGCTTGTCATATAAGGACTTGACCGAAAATCGCTTAGAAGCGGTCAACTTCCACGATATCGTGTCCGCCCCAGTGCTATGGTTCAGACCACCCAAGTCGACCGTCAAAGCGTCCCAGCTTGCAGCCTCCCTGGGCTCTAGATTCCTGATGAACGAAATGGCTGGAGGGTGGACGCGTAAAGCATCGGCCACGAAAATGTTAGTGTCCGTTGCCAGTTGGTACAGTTCCGGATGGGATTGCCATAACGGCTCCTGACCCCACCAATGGTCGAGCCAGAACCGTGTGGACTTGCCGTTGTTTACCCGGAACTGTGCACCAACTGAAAAAGCCGGTCGTACCGCTTGGATCCCGTTCCAAAAGGCTGAACCGTTGGTTTTAGCCTTAAACAGATTCCCCTCCGGGAAATATTTGGCTCGAAGGATGTCTGCCCAGAGCCCCGACTCGTTTTGGGCAAGACGCCACCACCACTTAGTTAGCAACGCCACGTTCATGAGTTTAGAATTCGTGATACCTAGGCCGCCAAATATTTTTGGCCTACACGCTGCTGCCCATTTCACTAAGTGATACTTGCGCTTGGTCCCGGCTCCTTCCCAAAAGAACCGGGAGCGAGGGGTATCGAGTCTTGTGTGAACCCCATCCGCTAGTAGGAACATCCCCATAGTGAAATTTGGGAGGGAAGATAAACTCGAGTTGGTTAGGATTAGCCTCGCCGCCGAGGACATAAACCTACCCCTCCAAGGGCTCACTTGGTTAGCGACCTTTCCATAAAGCGGTTCCCATTCCGCTATGGTAGGTTTCTTGGTCGAAATCGGGAGGCCCAAGTATTTAATTGGAAAGCTCCCTAGCTTGCAATTAAGGAGATTCGCAACCCGCGAGCTAGCTAGATCATCCATCCCAATGGTGATCACTTCGCTTTTCAGAAAATTGATCTTAAGCCCTGATAAGATCTCGAACGCAAGCAAGAGTAGCTTGGTAGTTGCTAAACTGTGTTCGTCGGGTTCGAGTAAGAGCATCGTATCGTCAGCGTATTGCAAATGCGTGACCCCACCCGGAATTAGATGCGCAACGAGCCCTTTAATGTGACCCGCTGCCCTTGCTTTATTAATCATGGCCGCCAAGGCATCCGCAACAAAGTTGAAGATAAGCGGGGAACTTGGGTCTCCCTGACGGAGACCACGCTTGTTGCGAAAAAACTTGCCCATTGTGCCGTTGATATTGACCGCCGTGTGCCCACTACACACAGGGTGCATGATACGATGTACGAATCCTGCCTCAAACCCCTTTTTGAGGAGGACTTCTCGCACGAACTCCCAGTTCACGCGATCGTACGCTTTCTCAAAATCTAACTTAAGGAGCACTCCATGTGCCTTGGTCCTTTTCAACTCGTGAACGATCTCTTGTAACGCAATTGGTCCCTCGAGAATGTTACGGTGTTTGAGGAAACCCGTTTGACTAGAGCTAATCACTCGTTGAGCGACCGGAGCCAAGCGCGATGCATACACTTTCGCACAAATTTTGAACGGGACGTTGATCAAGTAATGGGTCTAAAAAGTTTGATATTATCCGCCCCCTTGACCTTAGGAATAAGACAAATGGCACCATAGTTCAGCCGGGAGAGATCCACCGTGCCTAAGGCGAAGCCATTGACAATATCGTAAAACAAGTGCTTAAGGCAGGGCCAAAAAGTCTTAAAGAACTCCACCGGCCAACCGTCCGGCCCAGGCGCCGTGCTCGATTTCATGCCGTGTAAGGCCTGGTCTATTTCCTCAGGAAGGAATGAAAGGGCTAACCTATCGTTCTCTTCCTGCGAGACCCGTTCCGCGGTATCCCACAAATCACCGCGAAGGCGTAATGGTTTTTCAGCGACCGTCCCCAAAAGGCCTATGAAAAACTCGTAGATATGGGTCACGATTTGGTCCTGCGCCAACAGAACACCCTGTTCTGTTTGGAGACGCAAGATGGTGCATTTCCTTTTCCGCCCGTTTGCGTAGGCGTGGAAATATCCGGTGTTTGTGTCTCCTTTCGTGACCCATTTGACTCCGCCCCTGCGTCGCCAATATTCCTCTTCCGCGCGTAAAATCGCTGTCACTTGATCCTCTAAAGTGTACCTATGCGCCCACTCGGCCTCCGAGAAAGGTCGGCAATCAGCCTCCAAATCTAACAGCGAGATCGCCTCAACTATGCGCGCGCGCTCTTTCTTGGATTCGCTACCATGATAAGCCCCCCACCCACGCAGGTAGGCGCGCAGCTTGCTAGCAGCCGTGACCCAGCCCTCTGCTGGGCCGCGTTGAGGTCCCAGATGAGCACAAATCACGCCCCAACGCTCGACCACCATCTGGGCAAATCCCTCTGCTTCAAACCACGCCGTTTCGAAGTAGAACCGAGGGCTACGACGAATGAGCTCCTCCCCTGAGGAGAAAATTAGCGGGACGTGGTCTGATCCGATGCGCGTCTCCGCCACGAGGGAGCACATGGGAAACAAGGCCTCCCATTCGGGAGTAAAAAAAACCCTATCTAGCACGCTACGGACCGGCTGCATTTGCTTGTTAGTCCAGGTATATCTGGCACCAGTCCGTGCGGCCTCCCGCAATGCTGCTGCCGCAATGGCATTATTGAATAAGGACACCCTTGTCCAGTCAATACGGCCATTATTCTTATCCGCCCCCGAGCGAATTAAGTTAAAGTCTCCCCCTACCACCACAGGGAGGTTGATATCCCTTTTGGCCCCGACCAGGGTGGTAAGTTCTAGTAGGAACGCTGGCGATCTGGAGTGGTCAGCCGGCCCGTAGACACACACAACCACCCACGACAGTCGAGAAACACGGTGCTTAATAGTAGCAGATAAAAGGAACACACCAACATCCCAATGCAGAACATCGCAAACATCTTTATTACAACCCAAAAGAATGCCACCAGAGTGACCGACAGAGGGAACCCACTGCCACTCAAAACGTTGAAGAGGATCAAAAGCAAGCAAATCCCTGAAGGTAAAATCAGTTTTAATCGTCTCTTGAATCGCAACCACGTCTATATGTTCTTTGACCATGAATTCTCTGAGCTGCGTGCGTCGACCACCGTGGCCACAACCACGGATATTCCAGAACATGTAACGCATCTAAATCACCCTGTTACGTAGGCGCACACCTCTAGAGGTCACCGCCTTCGCCACTCTCTTCCTAGCCGTTGCTCGGCCATTAGAAGGAAGGGCACCAGCTTCCCTAGCTAGTGACACCTCGTCGGGCACTCTCTCAGCAATAGCCTCTACTGGCACAATGGCTAACTCGCTGTTGTTAGCACAGCGCACAGCAGCGGCCGCCAGCGCAGCCTGCGCCTCTTCCCTAGCGCGCATAAGAGAAACGATCTCGGGCTGCGCCCCACGAGTCTCCACCCCGCAGTCATCTAGAATGCTCACTAGCTGCTCATCCGAGAAGGCATTAAGAATGCGAAAAGAGGGCAAGGGGTTACCTGCGGCGTCCATGTTCTTGTCAGCAGTGCGAAGTTTGGCGCTTTCCAAGGAGGAGAGGTCGCCGAGCTTGGCCTTGGCCCGAACGCTCGGGGCGCGCTGCGCCACCGGGATCGCCTTGGTGCGCCTGGCCTTGTTGATAGTTCCCATCGTCCCCAGCGCTGCGCCCAACTCACCACCAAGGTCAGAGCTCTCCGCCTCCGCCACCACCAACGCCTGCTTGTTCGCCGGTTTCCTCCCCGCCGTCTTCTTCGGTTGCCTGCCCCCACTGTTGGAGCCCCGGCGCGGAGCAGGCGTATTGTCAGCTGGCTCGCTAACCACGCCACCGTAGTCCGCCCCCACAGCCACTGGTGAGGAGGTTGGCAGAGAAGGAGGGACAGCAGAGGAAACCCCACCCGCGCCAGTCAAAGTCGCCGCCACCTGGGATGAGCCAAGGTTGGACCCGTACTCGTTGAAGGTAAGTTCCAGCGACCTGGCTAGCGGGGGCCCGCTGACCGCGGTGTCCTGTGTCGCCACCCCCATGGCACCAATCTCGGCCGACAACGCACCCAGCTTGTCCCAAGTTTCCGTATCAATGGATGTGTCCTGAATGCTGTCGTCTTGGTCCTCTCCCTTGTCTGTCATCTTGGTATCCTGGTACTCCGCACCACGAGGGCCGTCCTCGCACCCTTGCGACTCCTTGCCTGGTTCGGCCCTGCCGTGCTTTTCGGTGCCCAGCGACCGAGCGCCCGGATTCGCGTCCTTGTCAGGGGGGTTGGCAGGGCCCGCTCCCAGCACGGCCCGCGCACCACCCCTTTTGGGCAGGGTCTCGCGCTCCACCTTGATTTGGTATCCCTCATGGTTGAACCAAACCTCGACAACTCCATTGAGCTTCTCCGGGGCTTTGCACGCAAGTTTCATCCGAACAGGCCCCAACCTGATCAGAGAAAGTTCATCGACCACAATTGGCCTGCCCAGCATCCGGAACCCTTCCCTGATGCGATCTTCACGCCTATGTTTCTTTGGGATGCCATGGAGACGCACCCAAGTCTCCGGCATCACCATGGGTTGGACCTCCTCGTGTAACATGTCGCGCACCCGTGCAGTGATGTCATTGATGGACAGAAACAATTTACCACTAGACTTCGTCATGTGTAACAGGTCTGCAGAAGGAAAGACCACCACGAAATCATCATCCCCCATTTGAGATACCTGCCAGTCCCAGTCGCCTGTCACCATGTGCTTCAATTCTTGCTTGAGAATCCGTAGGTTCAGTTTCCCCGGCTCCGCAGATAAGATGGCCGCGTTCTTGATGCGAGCATCTATGGGTGCTTCGGTCTCGTCCACGTCCTCGAACTCTAGGCAGAAAAAGCCTTCCCCAGAAATGGCGCTGCCCATGATTTGGAGGTGGAGTTGCCGGCCCCTTGTTGGGCAGTGAGCAGACGCATGCCCTTCTTCCTTGCAGAGAACACAGAGGGGCAAGAACTTGCACTGGGACTGGAAGTGGCCGGGGCGCCCGCACTTGAAGCACTCCACGTCCGCCGCCACTTCCACTGGGATGGGTTCCTCCGCCGTACCCTTGGGAGCAGAGGGCAGTGCCACCGCCAGTGAAGCTGCCCTCGGCTTCATGGCCTTTGGGTCCCCGTGGCCCCCACCACCGCTGGGGAACGGCTCGGGCTTCCTCTCAAGCTCTCGACGCCGCTGCTGAACCTTCTTTTTCTTCTTGCGCTCCTGCTGCTGGATCCACCACGGGGGAGGAGGACCCCAATCCCCCTCGCGCCCGCCCTGGTCGCGGGATCCGCCTCGCTCTTCTCTGGCCTCGCGTCCACCCCAGCGCTCGCGCATCACACGCTTCGCCTTGTCACGAAGTTCCCGCTCCCTACGCCGCTCCGCCTCCGGATCTGAGACCTCCATCGGCCGCTTGTCCGCACGCCTGTCTCCCATCACCACCGCCGCGAAGGACTGGAGAAGGGGGGAAGGAGGGGGCAGATCTGGATCGAGCGAGCGGAGTGGGCAAAGCGCCACACCTCGCGAGTGGTGGCTGGAAACCCTAAACGGGGATCCAGGCAGCCCCGCCTCACCCATATATATCCAGAGATCGGGCCAGAGTCGGGCCGCGGCGCGTTGGGCCGTTGTGAAGCATGAGGCTGCGGTGCCGCGGCCGACTCCAGGCCTAGACCACTCGGCCCAGGCCCAGAAGCCGCTGCCAGCTCCACGCACGGCGCCGACCCCGAAGGGGCCCCCACCAACGGCCCACCCGGCCCAACCCTAGGGCCTGGTGCCGAGCGCCTCGGCTCGGGACCGCACGTCGCCCCCGCCGCCGCCACCGCCGTCGCCACGGGGGACGCCGGCAGGCGCGGCCAGTCCTCCCTGGACACCTCCATCTGCGACTCCGTCAGGCTCGCCGCCGCCTTGGCTCGGATGCTCGCCGCCGCCCCCGACGAACCGCCAGCACCTGAGCCCGAGTCGAGCTCCCGCGGCGGCTGCCAGATGCGAGAAGCAATGGATCTGGAGCCACGGCCGCCCGGCGCGAAGCGACTCCCGCGCCCCGAGCGTGAGGCCACCCCGCCGTGCTTCGCAGCCAAGGCCACGAAGTCACCGAGCGACGGCCCTGCCGGCGCCGCGCACAGACCTCGCTCCGGATCCAGCTCCCCGCCTTCGTCTTCCTCTTCCGAGTCCTCCGCCGCCAACGCCCAGAAGCGGTTGTGGCGACCTGCGGCCCCCACTGCCGGTGAGCCGGCGCGGCCCTCCCCGCCGCTCACCTGAAGCACGCTCGTGGTGCGCTGGACCCCGGTCCAGCCCGTCTTCCCCGCCACGGCTGGCTGCCACACCGCGGTCGCGTCGCCCAAGCTGTCGCCCACGCTGTCGCCCCTGCTGTCGCCCATCCTATGCTATTTTTTTTTTCAGATACGTGAGATGCAACTCCCGATATCATCGTTAACTGTGTGTGGCTCGTATGTTTTGAAATACTAATAACCTACCTGGTGAGATGAAAAGCCAGTGCTTTTGGAGCTTTCCACTCTCCTCGTTTAGTCGTCTTCATGGGAATATGTTGTGCGATCGAGCGAGACCCGGTTATGGCATCAGCTTAGTTAACTTAGCCAGCGTCTTTGTTAGCTACATTTTGTTGACGTGGTTCAAACACTCTACTAACTGTTTTGCTTTCTCCAAAAAAAAGAAGGAAGAAAAAAAACCCTATATGAAGTTGTTTCTCTCTTACCAAGGCCCTCCCCAAGTAGATTGTATCGTTGAGTCTTAGTTTGTCAACCTTGGCTTCTTCTTTTTCTGTTGTTCCCTCTTTAATCATCTTGTCTATGTAATCTCTGTAATTTTTTGGCTCCGCCAGTTCCTAATGAATGAAATGTAGCGCTGGCTACTTTTCGTCAAAAATAAAAAAACTGTTAATGTCGGCCTTCCAAGGGCATCTTCAAGGCGGACCCGCAAACCGCCCGCATCCGTCCGGACTGCGATGTCCGGACAGCGGAAGCCATCCAATGCGAGCCTGTATCGGTCCGCGGGGTGATCCAGATGCGTTTTCTCACGTAAACCGAAGACAAACGTGGGGGAAGTTTGTGGGAGTCCGGACACCAGACACGTAGATCTTCGACAGCCCCGGCCCACCGAAAACCCTTTCTGGACCCCACGCCTCCATCCTCCCCATTTTCTCTTATTCCTACTTTCTCTCTTGCCTCCACCGCCGCTCCACCTCTCCGGCCGCCACGCCATACTACTGCCGGAACTCTACGTCTCCGTCTCCAGGGCTCCACCCCGCTTCTCCTCCATCACCGTTCAACCCCTGCCCTTCGACCGCCCCGTCAGGTACCATCCGCTACTGCTACAGTCACCATGCCTGGCAACTGTTCGATGAATCGCCGGAGCCAAAAACAGTTTTCCCTTCTTCTTTCTAGCAATGGATTCCGATTTGAAGTACATATATGAGCACTATGTTGAGTCGTCCGACGAGGAGGAGTACTCCGATGAGACGGCGATGATGCGGGCAGTCCTTGAAGACGTGGAGCGTGCGGAGGAACATATTCTCAATTTCAAGGGCTTGATCAAGGGTCATCGAGTGCTCAACCGCAACAGGGCGCGCGACGATTTGACACTGATGGCAGACTACTTTGCCACGGATGCACTCTTCGCTGACCATTTTCGCTAGCGTTTCGGACGCGCAAGACTGTCTCCGATCATTTGTATAATAGTGTCCGGTCCTACGATGACTACTTCACCCTGGAGAAGGACACCATGGGAACGATTGGCTTCTCTGGTTACTAGAAGTGCACGGCCGCACTCCGGATGCTTGCATATGGCACAACCGCTGATTCATGGAACAAGTACCTACGGATGTCTGAGATCACATGCGGAGATGCCATGGTTATGATACGGGCATGGCACCGTTGATTGTTGATGCTAATAAAACTGAACCGGTTAAGGAGTTGAGCAATGAGTTATTTAGTGGAATGGTTGATTATGTTCAGTGTTGTTCTAGAGAGGCTCGAAAAGAAAAAGAGTCTACGATCTCACGTAAAGTGCATCAAGGCAAAGATGGAAAATACGTGAGGTTTGTGGACCTGGGATTGCTAAAGTTTTATCGCGACACATTTTATCTGTTGTGCAGCTGAGACAGAAAGATAATTCATGTAATGCATGTGACAAACGAAAAATATTGTGTCGAGGCAAAAATACGGTCCAAGAGGTGCACCAAATATGCGACAGAAGACCATGCGACAACAACTATGAGGAACCGGAGCCTGCGGAGGTAAAACCGACGTTCCGCACACCTCCTGATTTTATAAGAATCGGCCTCATTGATCTCAGTTTGCATGGCAAGATCACGTTGCATGCAAATTAAGATGGTGTCTTGGAGTCCACGTCCAAATAGAAGACAAGAGATAGATTTCCTTTTGAGTTTGTGCTAACTAGACAAGTAGGAGTACGTTAGTTGGCTTCTGTTAGGATTTAGTCATTAAAATAATATGATTCCTTTTAAAGTCCAGATCTTTATTACTTTCTGTTTAAGAGTACGAGAGCCGAGCCATATAAGAGGCTGGCTTCGGCCAATGTAAATGGGGAGTTTATTTTGAGTAATGAAAAAAAGGTCAGAAAACGCCTAGTTCCGGGCGACCAAATTATGAGTATTTTTTGGTGATTTTTCATCGAGAAAATTAATTAGCGACAAAGGGTTGATCATCATATTGACGCCTACGTGCTGATCGAAGGGGGTCATTATTTTTATTCGTGTATTTTCGTACGCGGGTGAAAATTATCTTGGAGGTTGCGAGGAGGAACAGGGGGAGGAATTGTTGACCGACCATCGCCGTGAAAGATCGGGCCATCTACACACACGGATTATCATCTCGCTAGTCTGTGCTTCATCAGGTTAGGTTTGCAACTGTCGTGGTCGAGGTGTTTTGACCTCAATACCTTAGAGAATCAATTATGGCAGACACCGAGAGGCTCTTGGCAATCTTAGAAGCAAGAGGGTGGCCAGGTTTGTTTGGGTCTCTTGACTGCATGCATTGGAAATGAAAGAACTACTCGAAGGATTTACAAGAACAATATCAGGGTCATGTTAAGAAGCCCACCATCATTCTTGAAGCACTTGCATCACAGGATCTTTGAATTTGGCACACTTTCTTTGGCAATGCCCGGGTCTCACAATGACATGAATATGCTGCAGCGATCGTCTTGTTTGCGAGGCTGACTGAAGGAAAATCTCCTCCTTGGCACTATATTGTCAATGGACATGAGTACAACATGAACTACTATTTGGTTGACGATATCTATCCTCCGTGGGCTGCTTTTGTCAGCACCATCTCTAACCGAGTTGACCAAAAAAAGGCTCACTTTGCCCAAAGACAAGGAGTTAGAAAGGATGACCAGAAGGCATTTGTAGTTCTGCAGGCCCATTTTGCAGTTGTTCGTGGATTTGCTAGACAATGGGATCCGAAAACCTTGTGGGAGGTGATGACATGTTGTGTGATCATGCACAACATGATTGTCGAAGATGAGGATAACGATGCTGTCGTAACTCTAAAATTTGAGAACACGGGTGATCCTATCCAACTTCCACACTAGAATCCGGCCCCATTTGAAGATTTTATTGAAATGCATCAATAAATTCGGCATCAACCAACTCACAAGCAGCTGAAGGAAGATCTGATTGAGCATCAGTAGGCGGTTAAAGGGAAAAAACAATGTCGGGATGTAATATTTGAACCTTTTTAAATATGAACTACTGATGCTTCCATTTGTGCGTCTGTATCGTTTGTATGCGGCTATTTGAACGTTTGTACGCTTTGTATACGGCTATTTGATCGACTTAAAAAATTGAGGAAGGCCGGATGTATGCGGCTAAGGTTGGATGTGGCGGCCTCACGCATCCATGTCCGCGGACTGACCCCCCTATACGCGGACAGATGCGGGAAGAAATTTGCGGATTGCCGTTGGAGATGCTTTAGCTAATAACTTGGGGGCGGATGGGTGGACGGATGGATGGATTGATTTTGATGGGACGAGCTGCTGCCCTGTGTACGCGGGTATATGATATGTAATTTCTTTGTGAAACTTCATACGCGGGTATAGTTGACTAAGTATCTTATAAAACATATTCAGATTTTTTTTCTAGTATTTTTTATGAATTTACTATTTATAAGGGATGGGCGTGGAATCATATTCACCAAATCTGCGTCCAGTAATTTCCCTCTTCTCACTTATAAATAGAAGGAGGTTCTTTGGACTCCAGTTTTGAAAAAAGAATCTTTACCTGGTCGGGCCGTATCCTTTCCATGTGGTCATCCAGGACCACAAGACGTGGATGGCTTATATTCATCAATCTTTTGGCTCCATGAAACTGTGGTCATGTATGACTCTAAACGGTGGTTTTATTGACAATTGGCATGATGATCACACAACGAAATGCACCGAAGGGTGAAATGAATAAGTGGCGCGCTTCTAAATTCATGGTGACGGGCTATCGTCAAAAAGAAAGGATGCTTCACATCCATCTAATTTTTTTTTTACTTTGAACACATGTAACACGTGTGCCTTCGGGCAAGAACATGTACGTCGGTGTAGAAATTGGCAGACCTCGGGTAGAGGTTTCTGAGCTGTGGATCTTGGACGGATGGTAACAGGAATAGAGGAGACGATGTTTACCCAGGTTCGGTCCTCATAATGGAGGTAAAACCCTACGTCCTGCTCTTGTTGATATTATGGGAGATGTATCAAGTACAGAGTTGATCTACCTCGAGATTGTAGATGGGTTCTAACTCTAAGGCTAGGTGAATGCAATTGTGTTGAAGTCCTCCCGCGGGGGGCGGGGCTAATCCCTTTGGCTTATATACACGTCAGGTAAGGCATCTAGGGTTACGAGGTCGGTATCCAGGCGTAGAGGCGGTTGGAGAAGTCTTAGAGTATACGTTGTCAAGTCTTCGGCAGAGGCAATCTCAATCTTGCTTCCAGCGTGCGGCTCCCGGAGTTCGCCTTTAGGGAGAATATGGGCCCACTGACCCAGCCCGAGGAATACAGACCGATTAGACTAGTACCCCCTAGTTCAGGACACCGCCAATATACATATCCTCTACTGTAGCTAATTTACTACTCCATTGTTTTAAATTACCTACCACACACATGTAGTGCAATTACCCGTGGACTCTTTAGAAACTGGTTATAATGGATGACTGGGTCCTTCAACACCCTACTCTTGTTTAAAGAAAATCTAAAAATGAAAGGTAAGTTTTGTCTGACGAAAGTTTGTATGTGTTTTAGAATAACAAAGATTGTATATGCTCATCAACAACAAGAAAATAATTTTTACCACATTTATCATTAACAAGTATACTCTTACATTGTATAATTGTATAATCATCTTTATGTAGTTGACGTATGTTTGGACAAAACATAGTCGATGGTCAGCCATATCGAAGAATCATATAGATCAAGTGAGAAAATAAATTGTCTGCTAAAATAAATATGTACATTTTGAGATCTGTTGAGTATATTGATTATTAAGAAAGACGAGATAGACTAAGATTTGTTCTGGCTTGTCTTGTACTCCAAATAGATCATTGTATTCCTATATATATGTCCACGAGGCTCAAGCAATACAACGAACTATTCCACCAATCCCTCTATTCCCTTCTAACATGGTATCAGTTTCCGGGTTCTAAACCCTAACCTGTCGCTTCCGCTCCGCGCGCCGCCCCCGGGGGCGGCCGGCCTTCATGACCGCCGCCGGGGGTCGCGCCGCCCGTACCTAGGGTTCGTCCGCCGGTCGTGTCGACCGGCTGTCCTAGAGAGTCTTTTTTCCCGATCCTTTGATCCGGATTTTTCTCTCTCTCGCCGGTCACTTTGATCGGCGTCTACTTTTTGGTTTTCCGATCTACGTGCTCAGGTTTGCGTCACCCGCCGTCGTCCTCGACCCCATGTGCCTCTACTCCGACACCGGCGCGACCGGCCGGCCTCTTCACTGACCCGGCGGCCTCGCGCGACAGGCGGCCCCCTCACGGCCGTCGTTCGCGCGTCTGCCCGCCAGTCGCCCCGACCGGGCGGCCTCGTGCGATGCGGCGGCCCATCATGGCCGTCGTCCGTGCACCGGCCCCGCCCGTCGATCTACGCCGGCCGTCACTGCCTTGCTCCGACCGGGACACCTGCATCGCCTCGACCCGGCGGCCTCGCGCCATACGACGGCCAATCATAGCCGTCGTTAGCGCGCCGGCCCGCCCATCGATCCACATCACCCGCCTCTGCCGCGTCTGCACGGCGGCCTAGCGGTCTACCTCGCCGGCCTCGTCCTCGGCTGCTTCGGGACGGCTGTGTCAAGCTCGTCGGATGGCTCAAGTCGGGCGCCGCTGCTCCGTTGGTCGCTCGGGCCTTGCTGCCCAGGCGCCAGCGCTGCTTTGGCAGCTCGGGTGCCAGTGCTGACACGCTTGTCCACACGACGTCCCACGCCGTCCATCTTCGCCGGCCTCATCCCGGACTCCGCCGCCACCACGCCTCCATCGAGCGGTGTCCCCGACCTCGCGCGCGATCGACTTGATCACCCGCTCGCCGTGATCCGCCCCATCTATGTCGCGCGACCAACCTGGCCCGTCGGTTGCGCGCGCCTCCGCAGGTTTTGTGAAGATTGTCCCCGAGCTCAGCGCACCCCTCCGTCGATCGAGCAACGGGCTGCCGCTGCGTCGCCCCATCGGGCGGCAGTGCCGCCGCCCCGTGGTTCTCCTCGCGGCTGCATCGACTCGTGCGTCGCCGCTGCGTAGTGCCGCGATACGCGGTCCCAGCCGCTGCCCCGAGGCCGTCCCGAGCTCCGCCGCTGCATCGCCTCTTCAGGCCATAGCGCCACGGCCCGCGGTCCCCGCCGCCGCCCCGAGGTCTTGCTGTCGTCGCCCCGACCTGCCCGCCGCCGCTGCGTCGCCCCTTCAGGCCATAGTGCCGCGGCCCGCGGTCCACTTCGCCGGTCTTCGTCACGCTGTCAGGGTTCTTAGCCTACTTCGAGCACCGCCGCCGCTACCTCTGTAGCCGCCGCCCGTCCACCCACTTCGTCTTCGTCCAAGCACCAGCCCGTCGCCAGCGTCACCGTGATCTACCCCGACCACTTCGTCTACTCCGACCGCCGTTGGTGACATCGGCCCCGCGCGGATGGACGTCGCAATTGTCGTCGAGTTCGTCTCTGCTGGCCCCTCCGACTTCTCCGACATGGCGTACAGCTCGTGCAGGTCCCTCGTCTACGCATGCCCGATGCTGGCAATACCGATGCGTGCCTTTATCCACGACGTGTCCCCGGGCCTGGCAAGCTTGGTCGGCGCTTCATCAACTTCGTCTTCGTCCGTCTACGCATGCCTTGTGCTGGCAACACCGGTGCGTGCCTTCGTCCACGATGTGTCCGTCGGCTTGGCAAGCCCGCCGCGACGCGTCGTCAACAACATTTTCTTCCTGGCGCACCACTACTTCGACACCACTGCGCCCATGCTAACTCGGCGCCCCCTTGCGCCCACGGCTCCACAACGACTTCCTCGACACCGGCCACCCCGACTCGACATCGACCACGTCATTCTTCGCACGACTACCTCGACCACGGCTCCACCACCCACGCTCTCGGCTACCTCGACAACGACACAAAGGGCTACCGCCTTGCTTGAGCAACCTCGTCAGTTTCCACTCTAGCCACGACTCCATGATGCGTCGACCGTTACGACTGTGGGGGGGTCTGTCCGTCGGCTTGCCTTCGGATTCTTCTTCAGTCTCACCGTCTGCGTCGGTACCGTTATGACTGCGGGGGATGTTGAGTATATTGATTATTAGGAAAGGCGAGATAGACTAGGATTCGTTCTGGCTTGTCTTGTACTCCAAATAGATAATTGTACTCCTATATATATATGCCCACGAGGCTCAAGCAATACAACGAACTATTCCACCAATCCCTTCACTCCCTTCTATCAAGATCGAAGAAGCAAGTAACCAATATTTTTTTACACCAAGTGAGAAACTTAATGGCTAGAATATGAGCCTAATACGATTCCATGGAGCTAATCATTTTGGCCTGCCATGCAAGGTCATGCATGCATGTGGTGTGGAGGCGACAAGGCGCCGTCGTCACGTGGAGGTATAGACCGAATATGCCCCCCGGCTATACGTGCATCGGTGCATGCATGATGTATCGTTCGTGGCGGTCAATCCGTCACTTGTAGTACAGGAGTACATTATATTACTGCCTACACGCACTTATAATTAACCTGTCACCGTTACGTGTCAACATGTGTATATTGTGTGTGACAAATACTAAACTCCAGGAGGCCACGTTCCGACACGCCGCGGAATCTCAGCCCCCAAGATTCCCTCTCTATAGCTAGCAATCTGAGAAGAAGAAAAAGGTCCTCTCTAGCTTACAATCTTTTCTTCTAAATCATGTTATGCAATGCATCTCGGTGTTACCTTTAGCAATTATTAGTTTCACGATCCTAAAATTATGGATGGATGAAAGTAAATTAGAAAACACGTTAATGGGAGAAGACATCTAGTAGTACCCTTATCTTTCGCCCTGTTCAAGAATTCGTCCGATTAACCAGTTAACTTGCCGATTAATCCCTACTTGTAGGGTCACCGAGTAGCCGATAAACCGATAAATCATCCGATTAATTGATTAAATGACCGATTAACTTGCCGATTAGCCTATTAGTCCCCTACTCGCCAGGCAACCGAGCAGCTACCAGTTAACGACCATTTCTTAGTTAAAAGAAGACAAAATTCTTTTTTTTTTTCTCGCTTTCGCTATTCCAATTAAGAGTGTTGATAATTAGCATATGTCATATGGTCTGAATTCTTATGGTGAGGGGTGGGACGAGCATGTTGGCGGCATGTTTCTTTTTCTCATGCTACAGGAGTTGTCGCACGCACACCACTCCATGGTGGTGTTACTCCGCTGCCACTACCAATATGGTTCTAGAGGCATTCAGACATGCTTTGAAATTAGTGAACACTTGGAATTTTTCGGAATCTTATATTGAGCATTGGCCCATATTTCTAACATCAACTACCTGCTAGTTAGTATTGCCAATCGTTGATCTGCATTTTTTGTTCTAGTGGCGGAAGTGGTGCTCGTCCGCCTTTACATGTTTGATTTATGTATGTGTTGCTCGCCTCGCAGGTGTTGTATTTCTCTCGTTCGCATCCAGGCGCTACCGTTGTCATTATATCATCCACAGCTATCTACTCCCTCCGTCTCATAATATAAGAATGTTTTTGACACTACATAATATACTATTAAAGCAATATGAATTATATGGTCTAGGATTTTATTAAGTAAATATATGCATCCGTTTCTTTCATAGAAAGGTTTTGCACAATTAAGAATTTGGTGTAGGGTTGTTCTTGATCTTATTCATTTTCCCATTGATTTCTAAAGGGTCCTGTTCTTAAGCACTGGAGGTTCTGGTCGTATAGGGGAGGAGAAATGAAACTGCTCCTCACGCTGTGACATTTGAGAGAGATGAGTGCATAACAACCGGGTTTATGTCTTTGTTTCTATTTTTTGGGTACTATGCCCTGTTTGTCTGCATCCAATGGACACAGTTTTCACTACAGGATCCACATTCCTACAATGACGACTCAATTTGTATGTTGGCCTGCCGTAGCTTGGGGAGGGAGGGGGCCATTGCCCCTACCCCTTAAGGTACAGATTTTGGTACCCTTGTGGATCACTTTCTTCCTCATCTATCACCACATAAATCCCTGGTGTCACCCCTGAGATTAGTTCACGGCTCACGGTAAATTCCGACATTTTGTAAATACTCACGACAAAGCAAAGACATCGTGCACAACACATGGTTCGTTTCCCCCTTTTTGCTTTTAAACGAAATTTTTGTGGTTTTTCTTGATCGTACATATTGATTGGCCCATTTGCAAGTGTTCTTCATCGACGGGGTGGAGGGGTTACTAGCTAGGTAGCTACCAATAATGAGCGACGATATGGTTGGGCAAAAAATGAACGGATGGGTATGCTTCTATTTATTCGTGCTCCGGTCCGTGAGGGAGCTCCCATTTCTCTCTAACTATTTAGCAACGTCTCCTCGACGTCTAAGCATATCTTTTTACTCATCGTTTTATGAAAAAACATCTGCCGGGAATTGACATATTGTAGGTTGTGTTGACGCGGGAAACAAAAGCTAAATGGGACACTAACAGTTTTACTCCATGTGGTGTGCACACGATGGTTGATGTGTCATCGGCAGTGGGCTCTGCCACGTTGCTGGTCGCCGTCTCTCTACCTCACCATTTGGCAAGTGTCCAACTTACTTTTCTCTTTTGTACTCTCGTTGTTTTCGCAAAAAAGATAAAAGCCAAAAACGACCTATCAAAGACTGTGTCCTCGTCTAAACCTAAGTGACAAATAACGTTGTTCCATCTCGGTCCACACAGAAGGCGCTGTGGCGTGCGGGGGCCCTCCTACCAGCCATGGCCATGGGTTCAACCACGTCGTTGGCCATGCGACCAACGTGTCAAGGTTACCACTGTCCACTGAACAGAGTGGCCGCGGCGGTCATGTGGCTGATATTGCCCCCGTGCTCCTCCACGGCGAGGGAAAGCTTTGAACGTCGTAGTCGTCACTGCTCGCGTGTTGAATTTTCTTTTTCCGCGGGAATTCTTCTTCGATTTCCCCTTAAAAAAACATTTTCCCTCCAAATTATCTCTTCCATTTCAAAAATTGGGGAGGCCTAGGAGAGCAACACGTCTATGTGAGGGCTCCTGTGTGACGGTGGTCCATCGTACGTATGTTACGTTGCGTTGCTTTCGACGGACGGACACTAGCTAGCTAGCTCCCAACAACAACAAAAAAGTGAATCGGCAACTAACTGAATTTGTCAAGTGATGGTTATGGCTTAGGTTGATATGCCATTTGGACACCTGCATGACCAAGTAGTCCCGGGCCCCTGATCGCTGGACAACAGTAACTAATCGTACCAAAATAGTTAACAAAGTTGCATGCCTGCAACGCAAGATTTTTTGTCGAGGAAGGATTGGCCGGAGTACGCAAGAGAATGATCGCAACCATTATTGTCTTAATATAACAATGGTTGCCATCACCAGCTAGCTAGAGCATATCTCAGCTACGTATAGCGGACTATTTCATGTGCTGCTGGTTTAACCGATCGATGAATCCAGCCCAGGAGTGATGGTCACCATGCAGGCATGTCGTTAACTAGAGCATACATCGATCTCACCCTGCCTCATTGGTAGACTCGGCGTTTTGACAGCGACCAGAGCGAGCGTGACACCATCATCAGGGCTTCTAGAACCCCTTTAATCACCACTTGGTGACACGGCCTCTCAATCCAGCCAGCACACTAGCTAGTTGATATATAATTATAATTAAGTACTGGCTCTCAAAATAGTAACGTGACAGCACGTAGCACTATTAGTTAAGTAAGTGTTGAGTGGCTTATTGATTGGCCACATCATCGACGGGACAAAACCCTCGGGCGTACGGACGGTGGCATCAATGGCCCTGGAATAATCATGATTGGCTCCGTCGATCGCCATGACATACATGCGACGAAGAAACCCATGGGCTCGTTAGCAGCGGCATCAGCCGACTAGTAAGTGTACTAGTTAATTAAATGGTCCGTGCGTGTCGCCATCTCAGCTCGATCTTTGGGTCACTATATGATGATGATTGATTAAGCAGATGGAGATGGGGTTAGTCATTAGTGTATGCCTTGATGTCACCGTCGACATCATTCATCGGCATATCCAAGGACCAAGGGCGCCAGATGCCTCTTGTCACCCCGCCAAAAGGCTCCAAATACGTACGTACTAATTAGTTAACCTCCTTGCTGCCGTGAAAAGTGAGTGTTTGGAGCTTTCTCCCCTCTTCGTTTTCGTGGGAATATGCTATGCGACCGAGCTAGACCCGGCCGGTTACGGCGTCAGCCTTACCTTAGTTAGCGTCTTAGTTAATTACATTTTTGTTGACGCGGTTCAAACACTCTACTAACTCTACATCTTCGTTATAGTTTTCCGACCGCAGATCGGATCGCTTTAGGGCTTTTTTTTTGTTTTGCTTTTTTTGCTTACCGGTCTCACATGACTTTGCTACTTACCGGCATGTTTTCTTGTGTGTGTAAGTTGATGTTGGATGTCTGCATCCTAACTATGTAGAGGCCAGGTGTATGCCCATTGTGTTGTGTATCTTCTTCACGCGAGAGGAAGGAGCTCTTGCCCGAGGCATCCATAGTAACAGAGTGGCCCATTAGCGAACACTCGAACACTTCAAATAAATAGAGAAGAGAAAGGGAAAAGCCATGGATGGAATCCATGTCTCCAGGTAAAGAGTCACGCCACAAACCACCAGCTGACTATAGGGATTGTGATAAACAGTAGGGCGCGACCAAGTAAATGTAAAAGCGGGGGTCATTCCACTGGTTTTTTTGGGTTTTTTCTGTATTGTTTTTAAAAATAGTTTTCATCGATTTTCTCTGTTTTTACTAGGTTTTATTATTTTCTTTGGTTTTCTTTGTTTTTTCGTAATTTTTCACCGGCCTTTTTTCTATACTTCTTCAGTTTTGTTTGATTCTTTCTCATTTTCATCGTTTTTCTGTTTTTCTTGTTTTCACATTTTTTCATACACATTTTCGGTATATATCTAATGCATTTTTCTAATACACATTTAATAAGTTTAGATAGAATATTAATATTTTTGAATACCTGGTCAACATTTTTTCTATACATATTTAATATTTTCAAATGCTTGATTGACATTTTATAAATACAAGATTAACGTTTTTAATGCATCCTTGCCATTATTTCTATGCACAATTAACATATTTCAAATGGTCGATTAATATTTTCTGAATACATGGCCAATATTTCTTCTATACACATTTAACATTTTTATGCTTACTAACTTTTTTAAATGATAGTTTAATATTTTTTTGGAATGCTTGGATTAACATTTTTCAAATAGAAGTTTTATATTTTTTTAATACATGGTCAACATGTCATCTATACACATTTAACATTTTATAAATGCATGATTTATTTTTTAAATACTTCTTTAACATTTGGTCACATGCTTGGATTAATTGATTTAAGTACATGTTCAACTTTTTTCACACACATTATATATTTTTGTGTATATTTTTTCAAAAAGGGGGGTTCGCCCCAGCCTCTGCATCTGAACGATGCATACGGCCAATATTATTAATAAGCAAAAGGTCCAACAAAAGTCACCAAGTCTCGAACAAAGAAATACAAAAAAGGCTCACGAAGAGCTAAGCAGTAAATAAAAAGCCACAACCAGCTGGCATAAAAAGATATGAGCACTACATGCCTATCCTATTACATGACCGCCATCCAAACCGGTTGAAAATAACCCGTGCTACCATCTCCCATCAGGTAGACCCAGTAACCAAACACTCCCTGGCCTCTGTCGGATATATTTTTGTGTACATGAGAAACATTTTCTCTATACACATATTTGAAATGCTTGGTTAACAGTTTCTTCAAATGTTTGACGCAAACTGTTTTTCTAAAATATTTATTTCAAATATTTGGAAGCATGAAAAAAATGAAGAAATAAAAACTAAAACAAAAGCGTGAAAAAACCATGGTTGTGTCCTTCCGCTCGTTTGGGCCGGTACATTAGTGTCTTGTTTAATGTGAGGCTTTCCTATGTCTCGTTGTAAGCGATATATAGGGGCCCTCACGATACGCGGCATGTGTACGTACCACCCGTACACGGCCCGACGCACTTGGCATACCCAAACCCAATTTGGAGCCCTCAACTGTTTTTTCTCTTTCTTTTTAATCTTCAAAAAGTGTGCGCCACGGGAGATTTAACTCCAGCCCTCAAGGTTTGTCAATCTTTTTTTATACTGTATTATGTTTTCTTTTATTTTGCAATCTTTCTTCTTTTATCAAATGCATGAACTTCCCAAAACAATTAAAAAAAATCTAACTTTGGGGTTTTACATTCTTTTCTCAATTTTGTGAATCTTTTACAGTTTCTCGAACTTTTTTTTGCAACTGTTTTTAGTGAAATTTTCTTGAAAATCTGCAAAGTTTTAAAATCCGTGAACATTTTTTTAAAATTAATCACATTTTTTCCATCTTTAATTTAATTTTCTCGTTTTGAGATTTATTATTCTTTTTGAAACATATTCAAAAATTTGAAATATTTTTTAATACCAAAAATGGTTCCTTTTTTCATACATTGTTTTAAATTTTAAGAAATATTTTGGAATTTCGAAATTTTTTACTGTATTCAAAAAATTATCCACAAATTTATGAAATTATTAAGTTTTGAAAAAGTTCAGAATTTTTTTAAAAGCAGGTGGTATGCAAATTTTGTTCAAAATTTTCATCAGTTGTTTGTAATTTGTTAATGATTTTGAATAAAGTGTTCAAGTTTTTAAAATTTTGGTACACAATTTGAAACTAAAAAATTGTAGAGAAATTAAAAAAAAAAGCCCAGGACACGAGAAGTACATGTTCAAAAATTTGAGTGATAATGAAAAAAATTGCAGATAACAAAAAACTTCAAATTAAGAAACTGTACATGTTCACAGATGCACCCATGTGGCTTAATCTTGCATCCTCCTCTTAATTGGTTATTTTTTGGGCTATGGATAAATGACCTCAATTTTTTCAAGCAGATGGGCATGCCCATGGTAGGCATGCATGCAGGTTCGGACGAATTCCGACACCGTTTGCACAGTGCGTCATGTCCGACCATGAAAACTTGTCAAAAACCAAAAAACATGGCATGACCCCTTGAATTGCTCATACAAGGTCATGAAAATATTGGGGCCATTTCACGGACGTCGAGAAACAACGTGCTCTTAAGACGGAGCCATCCGACACTCTTTGATGAACATGGTGTATTTTTGGACATCCTTGAAACGCCCTCAATTTTTGCAAGTAGGTGGGAATGCCCCATGGTACGCATCCATGTTAGGTTCGAACGATTTTCCGACACCACATGCAAGTTGCGACACGTCTAGCCATTTATCGGTATTTTTTGAACAAAAAAAACTCTAGAAAATATCAAAATTTTCAAAAATCTATACAGCTTGGAATTGTGCCTAGAATTGGTAATACAAAGCCATGGAAAAAAAATTAGGGTCAATTCAAGGATTTTAAGAAATAATGTGCTCTTACACAGAGCCTTCTAATCTACTCGCACACCCTCCGTTCAACATGGTCAATTTTTAGACATAATTGAAATGACCTCAACTTTTTCAAGAAGGTCGGCATACCCATGGGAGCCATCTATGTCAGGTTTGAACGATTTCCGACACCGTATGCAAATTGCGACACGTCCAGGCATTTATCGGCCTTTTTTGACCGAGAAAACTCCAAAAAATACAAAAATTTTAAAAAACCAAAACAACTTTCCATGGTGCCTGGAATTGGTCATAAAAGGCCATGAAAAAAATTGAGGTCATATCAAAGATGTCAAGAAACAACATGCTCTGAGACGGAGCCTTGTGCCTACCTGAACACCCTTCGTTAAACATGATCTATTTTTGGACATCCTTAAAATGACTCCAACTTTTGCAAGCAGGTAGGCATGTTCATGGTAGGAATCCATGCTAGGTTTAAACAATTTCTGGTAATATATGCAAGTTACGACATGTCCGGCCATTTATCTGGCTTCTTTGACCGAGAAAACTCTAGAAATTGCAAAATTTGTCGAAAACTAAAACAATTTGGCATAGTGCCTTCAATTGGTCGTACAAGCCAATGAAAAAAAATTGGGGTCATTTGACGCAAGTCGAGAAACATCGTGTTCTCAAACAGAGTTTATGCCCTACCTGGAGCCCTACATCGAACATGATGTTTGTTGTGACATTCTTAAAATGACCCCAGCTTTTGCACCCAGGTGGGCATGCCCATGGTAGGCGTCTATGGCATGTTTGAATTATTTCCAACACAATATGAAAGCTGCGACACGTCTGGCCATTTATCAGTCTTTTTTGACCAATAAAACTCCAGAAACTACAAAATTTGTCAAAAACCAAAACAACTTGAAATGGTGCCTTGAATTGGTCATACAAACTAATGAAAAATTGGGATAATTTGATGCATGTTGAGAAACAATGTTCTCTCAAACAGAGCTTATGGCCTACCTGAACACCGTACCCTATGTTGATTGTGGTGTTTTTTTGGACATTCTTAAAATGACCTCAACTTTTACGAGAAGATGGGCATGCCCATGGTAAGCGTTCATGCCAGGTTTAAAGAAAAATATATGTAAATCATAATTTAAACAGATAATTAAAAGTATTATTTTAAATATTTAACATAACTAATAAATACCAAGAGTTAAAATTGGAAACGGTAAATGCTTTTTTTACAAAGCTATAAATAAATATGTGAAGAAAAAAAGAATTTAAAATCATAATCTAAAATGGTTACTTAAAACTGTTATTTTTGTATTCCAACCAATATTTCAATTTTTGGGCAGGTTTTAAAATGAATAATTAAATTCAAAAGGGAGAATAATTAATTTACAATAAAGAGTAGAAAAAAGGAAAACAAAAACTTAGGCCTTGACCGGACTAGGCGACGACTCGCTCCTGTCGGGTGCCTGTTGGGCCGGTCCAAGCACTCATTGATTCAGAAAAAAATCGTTGATTTGAAACTGACTATATTTTCATAATTTGATCAAAAATTTAAAAAATCTTCCCATTTTTCAAACTTTTTCAGAAACTAAAAAAAATGTTCGGGGAGTTTCGAATTATGTTTGCGCTTTCAAATTTTGTTTTGAATTTTAAAATGTTCTTGTTTTCAAAAAGTTCTAGACAAATAAAAAATATTTGGAGAAATTCATAAAAAAATATTTAGTTTTTATTGTATTTTTTTGAGTTTTCTTTGGAATTTCAATTTTCTTAGTGTTTTCAAAAGTTGTTCGAAAATTACAAAAAAAATCGTGTTCAAAATTGTGTTTGCTCTTTTAAGAAAAATTCATTCAATTATTTAAAATGCCAATATTTGATTTTTTAACAAAATTTGAAAAGCGAATATTTTTTGAACTTTCAAACATATTCTAATGCATGGTGCCATCTTTTTGGGGAGCTCCTCGCTTTAAGTGTCTGTTAGGAAGTCGGTGCATGCTAGTGGGTTGCGGCCCACTATTGTGCCATTTATACGTTTAATGGGGATGACAGTGTACCAAAGCAGGGCTCTTGCAAGATTTATCTCGCAGTCCTGTCTATTACACATTCGTTCTTCACAAAATACCTTTTTAAGTACTCCCTCTGATTGTGGTCTTATATTTCTTTACATAGGGAGTACACGTACTATCATTGTGTCGACGAGAAGAAGTAACCTAGACACTACATTAATCAATTTTATGAGCACTCAACCGTACAGGTAGTTACAGAGTGAGAATGTGAGGGGAAACCTTTTCATCATCTGCTGCTCCATCAACTGAGGGTTAATTAGCAACCTTTTTCCACCGTCTCAGCTGATCTTGAATGCCGGCCGCTTTGCCATCTGCTTCCAGTAGGAAGGAGGTACTGTACATCCAAGGCGAGAAGGCCAGTCAGGAGCTCGCGCCCGGCTTGCGAGAGCTCCTCGAAGAGCTCCAGCGCTGGTCTCGCAGCTTGGTATGCCGCCCTCCGTGTCCGCCACGAACAGGGTCTCACCGGCCGGGAGCTCCACCATCACAAGCACCCGAGACCCCACATTTCCACGGCCTGGCCGTGGCACTGGCTGCCCTCCAGCTGCTCGGGTGAGCTGTAGATCATGGCGCCATTGGTCGACATGAGCCAAGAACGTGCACCTAGAGCAGAGCAGATAGGCAGGGCTGCAGGCGCTGTTGGCAGTGGCCGGAACCGCCGGTGTGATCCCGTTCCGTTCGTGCGGTAGCTAACTGGATCGACCGGCGGGGCTGGAAGAAAGCATGCATGACATGAAGCTTATGCTAAACGATTCTCTGATCCTCTTCTCCCTGACCTTGACCGAGGATCCGGTTAGTGCAAGATGTTTTCAGGATGCTTGCCATAGTCACGTCGAGATGATAACGTAAAAGGAAGAAGCACGATGGTCGATGAAACCCACAAGTGCATGTTAACATTCCAGCTATCCATTGGCAAATCCTGGTGCCTTCTATGCCTATGCCTATCTCGAATCCCTACTGTGCAGAGACACACCACACAATGCACAGACTAATAGTAGATAATTCTATGGTGGAAACAATTGACAAAGAAGGTATTCGTCTTTTGCTTAGGAAAGCCTTGATATTTATAAGAGACTTTGGTGTGTGGTAGGCAAATGATATGAACTCACTAGCTTTCTGGCAGATTAATAGCTGCAAACTCTTGTTTTGTGAGCTTGGTACTTGGTTAGGTGGGAGATTCACTTGCCTCTTTTCTTTTCTGAAAAGACATGATTTCATTGATCTTCTGATCTTAGCATCAAAGCCGTGCATATATATATATATATATATATATATATATATATATATATATATATATATATATATATATATATATATATATATATATATGGAACAATTGAGTCGTTTCCGCGAGCAACCTCAGGGGCAACCCTAGCTGCCACTGCAACAACCTCCCCTCTCGGCCTCCCTTCCCCACCGCCGCTGCGAGGCGCCGCCGGGCAAAGCTCAGCCGATGTAGGTGGTGACAGGGAGCTTCTTCTTCCCAGCGTGTTCGGCGGCCGGCGCGGGATATCGCGATGCCCCGGGGGGGGGGGGGGGGGGGGGCGTCAGGCTGCCGCTGGGCTTGGCGACGCGACGCTAGGCATGCGGAGTGGCGGCTGCGTGGCCTGGCGGCGTCCTGGGGCCTTGACGGCATGTGGCGGTTGCGGTGCCTCTCCTCCATCGCGTGGCGACGCGTGGGGCAGCCCTGGCCAGATCCGGCCAAGTTCCGCCGCCGCCGTCCGTGGTGGCTGGGTGGGTGTGGCTGCGGCGTGGTGGTGATGGAGCTTGCCCAGCGGCGTTGGGTGGCGGTGACAATCCTCGACTGCGGGCGCGTGGTGGCTGGGTGTTGTATATTAGAGCGGCGAACCTCGATTTTGGCGCAAAGGGGGCGGATCGAGACGCGGGGAGCCGATGGAGTTGGGTGATTTGTGGCCGGAGGTACCGGCTACCTCCTGGTGGCCGGAGGTGCCGGATCTGATGTGGCGACCCCCCCTCCTCTCCACGTAGCACTAGTTGGCAGTTGGCCAACGATGTGGGTTTTGGCCACCGGTGTAGGGGTTTGACTTGGTCCCCCGACCGCAGGTTTGTTGCTCTCCTACACATGTATCGGCCTTCTCTGGCCAGATTTTGGCCGAATTTCGGCCATCTCGGCCTAGGGTGAAATATACTTTCTGGCGAAAAAATAGATTTTGGTCAGATTTTAGTCAAATTTCGGTCGAAATTTTTGAAAATGACCGAAATTTGGCCATCTCGGCCTGGAGCGAAAAAACTCACAAACCAAAAAATAAAACCTTGCTTCTGAGTATAAGAGATTCCTTTGTCTCCTTGCCCACGCGCACCTCCGCTTGCTGCTTGCATCGCCGCATGTCGTCGCAGCAACCAGCAAATTATATTGGGAATGGAACCACCGGACCCTCCGCACGCCCGGTGACACCTCTAGCTGACGTCAATCTACGCGCCCGCCACACCAAGAAGCTTCTTTGGACAATGAGGGGTCATGCACTCTGCCGCGCCGTCCACAAAGACCGATGGTAAGGATGCACCTTGCGCAAAGACCGGTCACCCTCGGATTGCTCTAGCCAACGACAAGGGGAATCGAAAGTCGACATCGGCAGGCAAGGTCATCGTCGAGGAAACATTGAGGAAATAACACTATGGCAATTCTGTTGGAAACGGCGTCAATCCTGATTAGTTTCATTTAAATCATGCAAATTAGAAGATAAAATAATATTTAAAAAGTAGATACGTTTGAGACATATCAGCTCCGCCATGCTTTGCTCATTGCTTGTCCTCAAGCAATCCAGTTGACAAACTGAATGGGACAAACAAAAGTTTGACAAACTCATTTATTTTTGTAGATGTAAAGAAATTATAACAAAGACAGAGCAACCATATGCATGATAACACTTAACAATCATGTTTACTCATGGCCAGATCATAACGGACTAGAAGATAATAATACAATATCTCAAACATCATATCAAAGTGACCACAATGCCATATGATAGAATGGTATCTTGCTAGGCCTTTTTGGAACCGCAAAACATATTACAGAACACCCCTCAAGTTCAAGCAGACTAAACATTATAATTCAACATAAGGAACATGCAGTTATGCTCCTCTTAAAATTAATTAGATCCAATGCATGTTATACTAAGAATGACAATTATGTTCTCTATGTTGGTGCTTGAATAAGGATGCGATGACTCAAATTAAAAATGAAAATAAGAAATAAAAATAAAAGAAGAGACCTTTGCGGAGGAAAACAGAGATTAACACGTGTCAGAGCTCATAAGAAAATGATGAATTTATTTTGAGAGGTGTATTTTTCCATCAATGATTTAATGACAAAGATTTCCGTTATCTTCCATGCTAAACACATCAGAGTGGTTCCCATGTTTTAACACTCCTCCACCGTAACTAACACAAACTATCGCTATCCGACTCCATGGGTGCCTGCCAACATCCAAATTTTCTGGAGTAGTGTCTTTTATAAATGATTTAGGATTGAGCATCCCTATAACAACTCTCTCATAAATTAAACAAGCACAGATTTCATGCTCATTGGGAGAAGAACACATTTAGTATAGACGATAATGACTTCCTCCACCGCTTTCATGAGCTGTATGGGCACACACAACAGATATTTTTTTAAAGGTTTAGAGGTGGCAAATGTAATTTACTTGGAATGGAGAGACGTACCATGTATAGGTAGGTATATTGGAGTCTTATTTACAATACTGGGTTTAAAGGAATTGGATGCACAAGCATCATTTTTTGCTTAGTATAGGCAAAGGCTAGCAATAGACTTGCAGCGACTAATTAGACAGAGACAATGGTCATAATCATGCATTTTAAATAACCAGCATTAAACGGTCGAATGCGGAGGATATAAAATACATTGAACTTAAATATCATCAAAGGCAAGATTAGATTTAAATCAATTAAATGCGTGAACATGTACCAAGTCAAGCCACATGAATTCTTTAGAGAAGGATACCATCCTAACATACCACATTATGAATAATTTAATACATGTTGACACTCAAGATAACATATTACACAATCCTATCTAATTAAGACAAACATAAAAAACATGAACACTAATCATCATCATACACATGTTTATCCATAATATGCTATAACAAAACCACTGAGATAAACATTTATACAAAAACAAAAGTAAATAGAGTTCATACCAACTTTCTTTACCGTGTCCCCTTCATCAAGTAAATCGTCATTTTTGCCTTGTCACTTGCACCATCGAATGATGTGGATAATAGAAAACATAATGCAAGTGTCACCGTGGATTAAGCTGAAATCTGCAAGCAACTGTACATAAAAGAGAAGACATAAAATAATTTTGGTCCTTTTATTAGTTCAATTATAAAGCACATAAGAGCCAAAATAAATTATTTTTAGTGTTTTCTCTTTTTAAACAAAGACTCAATAAGACACAAAGAAGAGAGAAAATGAACAAAAGACAAAATCAAAACAGAAGATAAAAAAGAAGCCAAAAAAGAATGAAATGAAAAATATAAGAAGCAAGCAAAGAGAAGTGTTTTTGGTATTAGCGGTCTTTGGGTTGCCTGGCCATGGAAAGTGAAGAAGTAACCATGATTCCAAACCAAATTTACTGATGACGACCTTAGGCAGAGAAAGATCTTTTGCTAGGGACAATGCTTCTCGGCAAGCTAGCATCTCAAGGATAGTCAGGTCAGTAACTCCTTGAATATCAACCGAAGAAGACCCCAAGGAGCTTCCATCTTGCCATATGCATACCGCCGCTACCGCTCCTATGTCGTCGTTTTGGGACATGCCTCCATCAACATTTATATTAACATGGCCATCTGCTGACGGTTTCCAAGTGGATGTAGTAGTTGGCGGACGAACCACATTCCTAGTAGCCGAAGGAACAGGCATCACCTTGATGCAGTCGAGCTCGCCGATGAAGCGATCAACGAAGAGATGGGTCAACATGGGGATTTGAAACATGCCATCATGGATCGCTTTCCTCCTAGATGTCCATATTGCAAACAACGTTACGGCTAGCTTGACAAATTGAGCACGCGATAATATCTCATCTAGTTCAAAGATCAACCATTTGGTGCTAGGATCGCTCGACTCGACCAGCTGCTCCACTAACTCGCCATCGACCAGCGCCCAAACACATTTGGTAGATGTGCACTCAACTAAGGAGTGCTTCCATGAATCGGCATCACCAGAGAATTGGCATTTTTCATCATTACTCATATTTCAGTGATGTTGAACATCTTCTGTTGGAAGTGAATGCCTCGCAAGGTGCCACAGAAAAGTTTTAATCTTGGCAGGGATCTAGATATTCCAAAGAGATGTCCAACTCTTCTGTTCTAGCAACACATTGGAAGTAGCAGGTCGACCCTCCAACAACATGTCCCTACTGTTCTGATGGATACCAATAATATGGCTGATCTTACAAAAAATATCCATTTTTTCTCAAAACACCAAGCCCAAAAGTCCTCAACAGACTAGTGCACAAGGGAATATTTTTTGTTGCTTGAACATATGATGGCAAGAAGAACTTCTCAAGAACAACAGTGCGCCAAGAAGCAGATGTGCTATCAATCAATTCACTAACCAATACATGATGATTTTGATCCAGGCATACTAGAGGTCGCATGGAGGAGTTCCTCATAATCCAATTCTGGTCCCACACATAACTTGAGATCCCATCGCTGATCCTTTGAATAATTCCTTGTGTGAGAATGTCCCTGCCCTCCAAAACTTCATGACAAATTTGCAATGGGCATGATCCCAATTCAACATGAATAATGCACGTGTTTGTGAAATGAATCGCCTTTAGTATCCGGGAGCTCAAGGCCTCTGGACTTACAAGAATCCTCCATGCTTGCTGTGCTAGGAATGCAAGATGAAAAAGTTTGAGATCTCTGAAGCCAAGTCCCCCATACTTCTTTGGTTGGGTCATAGCTCTCCAGATGGGTGCACTTTGTTGCATGGCCTAGCATTGCAGCAGGCCAACGGTGCAATCGATCAGTGTTCATTCATGTGTATCATATATAGTGAAGTCAAAAGCCCACTCTGATGGGCCACGAGCATGGGCCATCAGCAACGAGGCACATTAGGCAGACACGACTCAGTTTAAAGATGTATTGGGCTAGTATATTGCATATGTACTTGCCCCATCATTGGTGTCTGAGTTAATTGATGCGTCGTCAGGTGCTTGGAAGGAGGAACTCGTTTGGCAAACTTTTGTCCCCTACAACGTGGAAGCAATCCTGGGAATTCCCCTTTGCACTAGGAGAATATCTGATTTTTGGGCATGGTCAGCTGATCACAAGGGCAGGTTCTCAATTCGATACGTATACATATGATCTTGAAAACAAAGATTCAAAGGGAAGAGTGGTTGGATGAACATCAAGGGTTCATTTCGAACAAACAACAAGATAATGATGGGTGGCCTGCTCTCTGGAATTTGCGGGTTCCCTCAAAGCTTAAAGTGTTTGCATGGGGATTAGCTCGGCAGTCCATTCCCACTGGCGATTTACTTCACCACCGCAACCTGGCCACAACCTTGTTTTTGCGCTTTGTGGTGTGACTGATAGCTGGCGACACAACTTACTTGAGTGCAGTATGGCACGAAGTGTTTGAAGGGACATGGTCACACCTGGACATCACAGCAGGAGGGAGATTCATGACGGTTGTTAAGGGGAAGGATTGCATCTTGTAATTATGGTTATCGATTGCCATTGGTACTTCATGATGCCTTCTATACCTATGTCTACAACATTTGCATCACTAGCATGCAGGGACACAAGAAATAATGCAATAATATGTTGTTGGACTATTCTAATACAAAGAAATAAAATGACTAATAAGTTGATATCCTTTTTCTTATGGAAGCCATTCTCCTTATAAGAGACTTCGGTTCGTAGGTAGTGCTCGGGTAGATCAATAGTTTGGAACCCTTTGTTATGAGCTTTGTCCTCGGGTAGGTTAGAGGCAATGAGATCTAAAACAAATGATGCATGTACTTGCCTTTTCGTTTGCAAAGGCATACTTTCATTCATGTCCCAACCAGTGCATCAAGATGATGTACTTGGCCAGCACACATTTATGCGTACACAGTTCATGAAAATCGAATCCCAGCCACTAACCTTCCATCATCAGAGAGAGCTAAGTAAAACCAACAACATCGCCTAGTAAATTATCATGTGGAGGTTGCGTCAGTGCTCAGGGCAAAAAGTCAGAACCTTTTTGCTACTTGAAGGATTCCATTTGCATTTAGGCAGTGCATGCCCTTCTGTTTGTAGCTAGTAGGAGTGCCACCACGGAACATGAACAGTAACATATCACCCATCACCAATGTTAAGATTTATTTTCATAATAAATAAGAAAAACCATTGGGTAGTGCCTGAGAAATAAGAGGCCCTACAACGAATATGGAATTAGGACCTAAGTGAGCCACATAGTGCAATAGCTTTACTATTCATTAACAGTAATGTTGTTGTTATTATTATTATTATTATTATCTTTTAAAACTACTAAAAAAATCTAAAAATAGAGCAGAATCAACAGTTAGTCCACCACTTTGAGAAGTCAACATGTAGCTCCACTAGATGCTCGATCATGTATGTTGCAATAGGAAGCATAATCAATGGGAGGAAACCCATGGCTTGCGATTCTTGTTGTTCATTTCTGTAGTGTTTGTAAAAAGCCTTTTCAACAACTACTCCAAATGATAAATCGTTGCATCAATATCATCTTTTGTGAAGGTTAAAAACTTGGTTTGGGTTTAAATAATAAATCACTGGATCGACAAAAAAATAATCTCAAAAGCGAACCTAAAGAACAAAAGTTGTCAAAGGAGCAGTGGCTCTATGAGGTAGGATATATGAGAACAATCAGCGATGGTTATGGCAGCGATGCGCGTGAAAGGTGCATCGGAGGGGGTGCAAGGTGTACATGGTGGTGGAGGATAAGATGTACTTCTCAGAGCATGAGATCCCCCCCCCCCCCCCCCCCCCAAACAAACAGATTGAGAAAAATGGTCATATCGATTTTAAGGAGTGATTTGTTTTTTGAATTATTATTATTATTTTAATATTTTAGGTGTATAATTATAAATTTTAACAACCTTATATCCTATGTTCCTTCTATCTTTGCAGCTACTCCCTTCCGGTTCACATGAGAATAATGCTTTACGAGTTGACATGTTCTTTAGAATACCTTTTTATCACTATTTTGAGTTGTAATATATGTATGGTACCAGATAAAATTTTAATATTTAAACAATCATATTTGATAATAATGCAATTTGTAATTGTGAAGTTTTAAATATAGAACGAAAACATTGTTTCTGATTCAAAGTTCAGTAGAATGCGAGTGAAGCTATGTCTAAGATGCCACTTTTTGGTGAACTTGAGCTAGCATTTTATTAGCTTTTTAAACACTAGGGAATGTTGTTGCGGCATGATCACTTAGAGAGTGGCACGCCAAATTTTCTCTCGTGCCATCCAACTTCCCATCATGATCTTGACTGGGCGGTAGCGCAAGACAATCTGACGATGCATGCCATAGTTACATCAAGATGACAAAGTAGGAGCAAGATGCACGATGGTTCATGCCAGCGGCAAGTGCATGTTATCCCCCCCCTCCCCCCCCCAACTATCCATCGATTTCGAGGATGGAGACTACAGCTTGATTATTTAAAAACAACTTTAGAAAAACAATTTAATAATATTCTTATACCTCCCTCCTCCTGTTCATGATAGTACAATGCTTTTCAAAATTGATATGCTTTTCAGAATGTAATATTGACCCCAATTTTCTGTTGGAGTATACGTATTAAACCCAATAAGACTATAATATTTTGACATTCACTAGTAGGAAAAGGGGCTTTTACCCCGGTTCATAAGGGCCTTTAGTCCCGGTTCAGGAACCGGGACTAAAGGGTCGTTACTAATGCCCTAGCCCTTTAGTCCCGGTTCTTACACGAACCGGGACTAAAGGCCGTCCACGTGGCCGGTGCGGGGAGCCCAGGCAGGAGGGCCTTTGGTCCCGGTTGGTGCCACCAACCGGGACCAATAGGCATCCACGCGTCAGCACCTGGCATGAGCTGAGGTTTTTGTTTTTTTTGAAGGGGGGGGGGGGGTTTGGGGGTTTTGGGGGGTTAATTTAGGTTGTTATTAGGTAGCTATTAGAGAGAAGTGTCCTCTCTTATATCTCCGTGCTTGGTTTACCAACGCTACGTACTGCTATGCCTAAACATGGCTTAGATTGAAGTGAAGGCAACATGTGGTGCATGTCGAAAGTAACACTAATCCGGACTTGATCAAGTTTGGATTGTACTACTTTCGACACGCACCACATGCATGTTGCCTTCACTTCAATCCAATCCATGTTCATTTCACCCGCTGATATATAATAACTCTTCATGCACGCATCATGCATCATCATATATAATAACAAGTCCTACTAATCATCATCATACAACTTCTACTCGTTATTACTAACAAGTCATACGATCATCATCCTCACAGTCATCGAACCAACCCTACTTAATTGTTCTTAGCACATGATCATCAGTATTAGGTAGGACCGAAATACCCTCTTTAAGGTAAAATAGCATAAAACAATATAGACCCTGACTCTCCATTATGGAGAATGGAGATCATCCTGTCTCCAATTCTTGCGCCTCGCTTCCTTTTGCTTCCAAGAAGCTCCTTGCGACTGTCCATACATTTTTTCCATTCTTTGATTTGCATGTCTCCACTTCTTTTAGAAATCCGGTATGGACAGTTGAGATTCGTAGGATGACCTGGTTGTATATTCAAAACATCAAGCCTACCATTCTGATACATCAAATGAGGCACACAATCCTCTGGGATTATCTGTTGAAAAACATAGTAATAACTTCATAGTTAGCAATGATAATGCACTAGTTTTAGAACTATGCAAAATATGCACGGATGTCGTAATAGTAAGAAATCTTACCAGGGTATGTCCATAGTAGTTACCGTAGTTCACCACGTGCACTTGTGGCACGTATGGAGGACCATAATGATGAGGAGTTTGATTGTAGATATTGTAATTCTCAATATCAGTACAAAATCCGACCAGATGAGTTTTCTCCTTATAAGTTAACTCAGAGCCATCGATGTAGTAGGTTCTGTCTACCATGTTCCGCACATTGTTTGAACAATCAAAATAAGCTGTCAATGAAAATAAGCTGTCAACTATTTTGAAATGAACAATATAAATTAGCTAATAACTATGTTTGAGAAACTCACATAGCGGTAGAATTGGAGGCGTATCAACAAGGACCCAAATGTCCATATTGTCTTGCTCGATGTCAGGATCACCAAGATCCATGGTGACAAGCATACCCTCATCAAAACCATACATCTTGCAAAATGCTTCCCAATTTTTGCAACCAAAATGGGTTACGCTCTCAGAATTATACAGCTTTACTTCAAAATCTATATCATGATGGGTCCTTAGGTGAATTTTCTTTGTTTCCATACTTTCATGGTCTTCAAAACCCATCCTCTCCAAGACGTAGCGTCTTGCATGGCATGGGATAAGCTAGCCGAATTGTAAAAGATGAAAAGTACACGTTGAAATAGTTGAAGTCGTGCTTAATTACGAAAAAATAACACTTGTCGTCGTTGCGTACCGTTTCAACATCGAACGTCTCCTCCAGCTTAATACTGAAGCGCCGATCTTCGTCCAGGTGAGGCCTGTCGCACTGACCTCGGTCGTCGTGGCACCAGTCGCACTCCCCCGGGAGACTTTCGTCGTCCGAGTACGACATTTCATATGTTCATATATAATTTAAATATTAAACATCTACAATTAAATATATGTACTAAAAAACCTAAGTTAGATCATTATTATTCATCACGGGTTGACTATCGGTTTGTCGAGTCTTTTCTTGAAAACTCTCAGCTCACGTGGTGTATACATTCGACCGTTGGTGATGGTCGCTCCTCCCTTTGTCCCCGTGTGCATTACACCAAAATGTCTAGCTAGCACATGGGAACAAAGGAGAAGCGACCCCCACGACAACAGTCGGGATTCTTCGTCCTCTTATATATATATGGTGGAACTCTCCCTCACTGATTCCTCTCTAACATTTGCGACCGTCGGTGATGGTAGCTCCTCCTTTCGTTCTCGAGTGCATTACACCAAATTGTCTAGCACACGGGAACGAAGGAGAAGCTACCCCCACGACAACACAGTCGGGATTCTTCGTCCTCTCATATATGGTGGAGACTCGACAGACTTACAGTCAACCCGAAATATCGTTTAATTATCTTTCTAAAAGAGGATTTGGCTGGTCTCACCTCGATGTCGGAGGGGGCGGTGACGGGGACGACGGCGGGGATGATGGAGGGGCCGGGGGGTCGGGGCTCCTAGATTTCTGCGAAAACAAAAACCCTATAAGCTATCAACTAATCATAGTGCTCTCCAATTTTAGCATTCAAAGTAGGATCGGAGTAGTTTTCCACTTTGAGCATTCAATAAGCAAAATCAAATCACAAAATAAAGTAGTATCCAAATTAGGATGCACTCAATTATAAGCAAAACTACATCATCTCCATGCGTCCGTACATCGCCGAATATTATCACTAATACACCTCGAATACTATCATACATATAGCATCGCTAGTACAGCTAGAACAGTAGCGCCCGACGGACATCGGCGCGGGCGGTGGACACCCAAAGGGACGGAACCATCACAGGATCATAGCTCCAGTGAGATCCCTGAAGAACCTGCCAGGTACTGTCGAACCTGCCCTCCAACGCAACCATGTAGCGACGGACGTGCTGGTCCTCCTCGCTGACACGGTGACGTACCTCCTCCGCGGTGTCCGGAAGCCTCGGCACCGTCACTAGCCCACGCGAGCGCCACCAAACAAGGATCGGGTCAATGACGGGCTGGTTCCTCACCAACCTACGCCCACCGGAAGGTAGCACCTCCCAAAACCAGCCCGGCGGAGCCCAGCCCCGGACATGGCCCCTCTGATCAAGCCGGCCTCCTCCGCCGAGTCGAAGACGAGGATGCGGGATAGGCATCGTCGACGTTGATGCGGGAATAATTGCTTTAACTAAAAAAACAAACTAGTTCTATTAATTTCCTTACTATAAATAGAATAAAGTAGTACTTACTAAAAATAAACTAGCTAGTTTAACTAGTTCTATTATTTTTCTAACTAATTCTATTAAACACTTTCTAGGTAGTACTTACTAAAAGTTATCGGGGAGGGGGGTACATATATCGACAACGACATACCCGATAAAAAATAAGAAGAGGAAGAAGACGCAAAAAAAGAGGAGAAGAAGAAAGGAATAGAGGAGGAGATCGAAGAAAAAAAAAGAAAAAAAGAGGAGAAGAAGAAGAAATAGAATAATAATATTATTATATTTCTTCTTCTTCTCCTCTATTTCTTCTTCTTCTACTCTTTTTTTTTCTTCTTTTTCATCTTCTTATTTATTTCTCCTCTACTTCCTCTCCTCTTCTATTCTCTTCTTCTCTTCTTCTTCTCCTTCTTATTTTCCTTTTTTCTCTCCTTCTTTTTCTTCTAAATATGAACATACATAAATGACTTTGATCATACACAATTTCTATGAACAAAAAAAATCATAAAAATTCTATGAACAAAATTACAACAGAAAAAATCATAAAAATTCTATGAAAAAATTGATATATTCTTTGCATATGAACATACAAACATTTGCATATTCAATAATAATATCACCAAAAAAAATCTAAACTACACATCTAAATTAATACATCTAAATTACAACAACTAAATTATCTAATTAACTACACATCCAAATTAATACAACTAAATTACAAATCTAACTACACATCCAAATTAATACTACACATACAAATCTAATTACAACAACTAAATCTAACTACACATCCAAATTAATACTACACATACAAATCTAATTACATCCAAATTAATACTACACATACAAATCTAATTACACAAATCTAACTACACATCCATATTACAGGGAGGAGGAGGAGGGGATCGGGGCGGCGCTCACAGGGTGGCGGAGGGCGACGGCGTGGGTGGCGGAGGGCGACGGCGACCACGGCGGGCCGGGGGCGGAGGGCGGCAACGGTGACGTACGGGGCGACGGCTCGGGGGCGCGCGGCGGATGCCGACGGCGACGGCGGCGGGGGGCGGAGGACGACGGCGACGGGCGATGGCGTGGACTCGGGGGCACGGGCGACGGCGACGACGACGGGGTAGCCTGGCGGCGTAGATCGAGCTCGCGGCGTCGTCGGGCGGGGGGACACTGGCGATGGAACACCGCAAATTTCCAAAGTGCTACTTATATAGCAAAGGCTTTGGTCCCGGTTGGTGGCTCCAACCGGAACCAATACCCACCCTTTGGTCCCGGTTGGTGCCACCAACCGGGACTAAAGGCCTCTTTTCACTAGCGCAAAGGGCGGGAAGCAGAGGCCTTTGGTCCCGGTTGGTGGCACCAACCGGGACTAAAGGGGGGGCATTGGTCCCGGTTGGTGCCACCAACCGGGACCAAAGGCCTTGCGTTGCCCGCGGCCAAAAGTTTAGTCCCACCTCGCTAGTTGAGAGGGGCTCGGAGTGGTTTATAAGCCCCACTGCGGCTGCCCTCTCGAGCTCCTCTCAAATGCAGGCTTACGGGCCTAATGTCACACTGTGCTGTCTGTGGGCCTATTGGGCCTTCTGCGGGCCTGAATCCTGGCCCAGGTTGGGTTTCTAGTCGTATTCAGGCCGTGGTGGCCCAATAGGTGGCAGTTTTTTAAATTTTTTGCATTATTTATTTTCTTTTGTTTTTTGCTTTAGTTTTTAATTCTTTTTGCTTTTAGGTCCCGGTTCGTGCCACCAATGGCATGTTACAAAACGGACAATCTCTTTCAAAGTATCAGGATTTCATCCGGAAACTCGTCTGTTACAAACGGATTTCATTTTTTAAAACTTATTTGAACTCCTGACTTTTTGTGTGTTCAAAATGCACCATTCAAAGCCACATCATCATTTGTCAATCCTTTCTGACTTCATTTGTTATTTTTCATGCATTTACTAATTATTTTGAGCTATAAGACCCTAAAATTGAAAAGCATTTCAAATGAACTCTGAAAAGGTTGAAAGTTGGCATGATATCATCATTTCATCCACATAGCATGTGCAAGAAAGTTGAGAGGGTTACGGCAAAAACTGGATGCACTTCGTGTACAAAACGGACAATCTCTTTCAAAGTATCAGGATTTCATCCGGAAACTCGTCTGTTACAAAGGGATTTCATTTTTTAAAACTTATTTGAACTCCTGACTTTTTGTGTGTTCAAAATGCACCATTAAAAGCCACATCATCATTTGTCAATCCTTTCTGACTTCATTTGTTATTTTTCATGCATTTACTAATTATTTTGAGCTATAAGACCCTAAAATTGAAAAACATTTCAAATGAACTCTGAAAAGGTTGAAAGTTGGCATGATATCATCATTTCATCCACATAGCATGTGCAAGAAAGTTGAGAGGGTTACGGCAAAAACTGGATGCACTTCGTGTACAAAACGGACAATCTCTTTCAAAGTATCAGGATTTCATCCGGAAACTCGTCTGTTACAAAGGGATTTCATTTTTTAAAACTTATTTGAACTCCTAACTTTTTGTGTGTTCAAAATGCACCATTCAAAGCCACATCATCATTTGTCAATCCTTTCTGACTTCATTTGTTATTTTTCATGCATTTACTAATTATTTTGAGCTATAAGACCCTAAAATTGAAAAGCATTTCAAATGAACTCTGAAAAGGTTGAAAGTTGGCATGATATCATCATTTCATCCACATAGCATGTGCAAGAAATTTGAGAGGGTTACGGCAAAAACTGGATGCACTTCGTGTACAAAACGGACAATCTCTTTCAAAGTATCAGGATTTCATCCGGAAACTCGTCTGTTACAAAGGGATTTCATTTTTTAAAACTTATTTGAACTCCTGACTTTTTGTGTGTTCAAAATGCACCATTCAAAGCCACATCATCATTTGTCAATCCTTTCTGACTTCATTTGTTATTTTTCATGCATTTACTAATTATTTTGAGCTATAAGACCCTAAAATTGAAAAGCATTTCAAATGAACTCTGAAAAGGTTGAAAGTTGGCATGATATCATCATTTCATCCACATAGCATGTGCAAGAAAGCTGAGAGGGTTACGGCATAAACTGGATGCACTTCGTGTACAAAACGGACAATCTCTTTCAAAGTATCAGGATTTCATCCGGAAACTCGTCTGTTACAAAGGGATTTCATTTTTAAAAACTTATTTGAACTCCTGACTTTTTGTGTGTTCAAAATGCACCATTCAAAGCCACATCATCATTTGTCAATCCTTTCTGACTTCATTTGTTATTTTTCATGCATTTACTAATTATTTTGAGCTATGAGACCCTAAAATTGAAAAGCATTTCAAATGAACTCTGAAAAGGTTGAAAGTTGGCATGATATCATCATTTCATCCACATAGCATGTGCAAGAAAGTTCAGAGGGTTACGGCAAAAACTGGATGCACTTCGTGTACAAAACGGACAATCTCTTTCAAAGTATCAGGATTTCATCCGGAAACTCGTCTGTTACAAAGGGATTTCATTTTTTAAAACTTATTTGAACTCCTGACTTTTTGGGTGTTCAAAATGCACCATTCAAAGCCACATCATCATTTGTCAATCCTTTCTGACTTCATTTGTTATTTTTCATGCATTTACTAATTATTTTGAGCTATAAGACCCTAAAATTGAAAAGCATTTCAAATGAACTCTGAAAAGGTTGAAAGTTGGCATGATATCATCATTTCATCCACATAGCATGTGCAAGAAAGTTGAGAGGGTTACGGCAAAAACTGGATGCACTTCGTGTACAAAACGGACAATCTCTTTCAAAGTATCAGGATTTCATCCGGAAACTCGTCTGTTACAAAGGGATTTCATTTTTTAAAACTTATTTGAACTCCTGACTTTTTGTGTGTTCAAAATGCACCATTCAAAGCCACATCATCATTTGTCAATCCTTTCTGACTTCATTTGTTATTTTTCATGCATTTACTAATTATTTTGAGCTATAAGACCCTAAAATTGAAAAGCATTTCAAATGAACTCTGAAAAGGTTGAAAGTTGGCATGATATCATCATTTCATCCACATAGCATGTGCAAGAAAGTTGAGAGGGTTATGGCAAAAACTGGATGCACTTCGTGTACAAAACGGACAATCTCTTTCAAAGTATCAGGATTTCATCCGGAAACTCGTCTGTTACAAAGGGATTTCAGTTTTTAAAACTTATTTGAACTCCTGACTTTTTGTGTGTTCAAAATGCACCATTCAAAGCCACATCATCATTTGTCAATCCTTTCTGACTTCATTTGTTATTTTTCATGCATTTACTAATTATTTTGAGCTATAAGACCCTAAAATTGAAAAGCATTTCAAATGAACTCTGAAAAGGTTGAAAGTTGGCATGATATCATCATTTCATCCACATAGCATGTGCAAGAAAGTTGAGAGGGTTACGGCAAAAACTGGATGCACTTCGTGTACAAAACGGACAATCTCTTTCAAAGTATCAGGATTTCATCCGGAAACTCGTCTGTTACAAAGGGATTTCATTTTTTAAAACTTATTTGAACTCCTGACTTTTTGGGTGTTCAAAATGCACCATTCAAAGCCACATCATCATTTGTCAATCCTTTCTGACTTCATTTGTTATTTTTCATGCATTTACTAATTATTTTGAGCTATAAGACCCTAAAATTGAAAAGCATTTCAAATGAACTCTGAAAAGGTTGAAAGTTGGCATGATATCATCATTTCATCCACATAGCATGTGCAAGAAAGTTGAGAGGGTTACGGCATAAACTGGATGCACTTCGTGTACAAAACGGACAATCTCTTTCAAAGTATCAGGATTTCATCCGGAAACTCGTCTGTTACAAAGGGATTTCATTTTTTAAAACTTATTTGAACTCCTGACTTTTTGGGTGTTCAAAATGCACCATTCAAAGACACATCATCATTTGTCAATCCTTTCTGACTTCATTTGTTATTTTTCATGCATTTACTAATTATTTTGAGCTATAAGACCCTAAAATTGAAAAGCATTTCAAATGAACTCTGAAAAGGTTGAAAGTTGGCATGATATCATCATTTCATCCACATAGCATGTGCAAGAAAGTTGAGAGGGTTACGGCAAAAACTGGATGCACTTCGTGTACAAAACGGACAATCTCTTTCAAAGTATCAGGATTTCATCCGGAAACTCGTCTGTTACAAAGGGATTTCATTTTTTAAAACTTATTTGAACTCCTGACTTTTTGGGTGTTCAAAATGCACCATTCAAAGACACATCATCATTTGTCAATCCTTTCTGACTTCATTTGTTATTTTTCATGCATTTACTAATTATTTTGAGCTATAAGACCCTAAAATTGAAAAGCATTTCAAATGAACTCTGAAAAGGTTGAAAGTTGGCATGATATCATCATTTCATCCACATAGCATGTGCAAGAAAGTTGAGAGGGTTACGGCAAAAACTGGATGCACTTCGTGTACAAAACGGACAATCTCTTTCAAAGTATCAGGATTTCATCCGGAAACTCGTCTGTTACAAAGGGATTTCATTTTTTAAAACTTATTTGAACTCCTGACTTTTTGGGTGTTCAAAATGCACCATTCAAAGACACATCATCATTTGTCAATCCTTTCTGACTTCATTTGTTATTTTTCATGCATTTACTAATTATTTTGAGCTATAAGACCCTAAAATTGAAAAGCATTTCAAATGAACTCTGAAAAGGTTGAAAGTTGGCATGATATCATCATTTCATCCACATAGCATGTGCAAGAAAGTTGAGAGGGTTACGGCATAAACTGGATTCACTTCGTGTACAAAACGGACAATCTCTTTCAAAGTATCAGGATTTCATCCGGAAACTCGTCTGTTACAAAGGGATTTCATTTTTTAAAACTTATTTGAACTCCTGACTTTGTGTGTGTTCAAAATGCACCATTCAAAGCCACATCATCATTTGTCAATCCTTTCTGACTTCATTTGTTATTTTTCATGCATTTACTAATTATTTTGAGCTATAAGACCCTAAAATTGAAAAGCATTTCAAATGAACTCTGAAAAGGTTGAAAGTTGGCATGATATCATCATTTCATCCACATAGCATGTGCAAGAAAGTTGAGAGGGTTACGGCAAAAACTGGATGCACTTCGTGTACAAAACGGACAATCTCTTTCAAAGTATCAGGATTTCATCCGGAAACTCGTCTGTTACAAAGGGATTTCATTTTTTAAAACTTATTTGAACTCCTGACTTTTTGGGTGTTCAAAATGCACCATTCAAAGACACATCATCATTTGTCAATCCTTTCTGACTTCATTTGTTATTTTTCATGCATTTACTAATTATTTTGAGCTATAAGACCCTAAAATTGAAAAGCATTTCAAATGAACTCTGAAAAGGTTGAAAGTTGGCATGATATCATCATTTCATCCACATAGCATGTGCAAGAAAGTTGAGAGGGTTATGCAAAAACTGGATGCACTTCGTGTATAAAACGGACAATCTCTTTCAAAGTATCAGGATTTCATCCGGAAACTCGTCTGTTACAAAGGGATTTCAGTTTTTAAAACTTATTTGAACTCCTGACTTTTTGTGTGTTCAAAATGCACCATTCAAAGCCACATCATCATTTGTCAATCCTTTCTGACTTCATTTGTTATTTTTCATGCATTTACTAATTATTTTGAGCTATAAGACCCTAAAATTGAAAAGCATTTCAAATGAACTCTGAAAAGGTTGAAAGTTGGCATGATCTCATCATTTCATCCACATAGCATGTGCAAGAAAGTTCAGAGGGTTACGGCAAAAACTGGATGCACTTCGTGTACAAAACGGACAATCTCTTTCAAAGTATCAGGATTTCATCCGGAAACTCGTCTGTTACAAAGGGATTTCATTTTTTTAAACTTATTTGAACTCCTGACTTTTTGGGTGTTCCAAATGCACCATTCAAAGCCACATCATCATTTGTCAATCCTTTCTGACTTCATTTGTTATTTTTCATGCATTTACTAATTATTTTGAGCTATAAGACCCTAAAATTGAAAAGCATTTCAAATGAACTCTGAAAAGGTTGAAAGTTGGCATGATATCATCATTTCATCCACATAGCATGTGCAAGAAAGTTGAGAGGGTTATGGCAAAAACTGGATGCACTTCGTGTACAAAACGGACAATCTCTTTCAAAGTATCAGGATTTCATCCGGAAACTTGTCTGTTACAAAGGGATTTCAGTTTTTAAAACTTATTTGAACTCCTGACTTTTTGTGTGTTCAAAATGCACCATTCAAAGCCACATCATCATTTGTCAATCCTTTCTGACTTCATTTGTTATTTTTCATGCATTTACTAATTATTTTGAGCTATAAGACCCTAAAATTGAAAAGCATTTCAAATGAACTCTGAAAAGGTTGAAAGTTGGCATGATATCATCATTTCATCCACATAGCATGTGCAAGAAAGTTGAGAGGGTTACGGCAAAAACTGGATGCACTTCGTGTACAAAACGGACAATCTCTTTCAAAGTATCAGGATTTCATCCGGAAACTCGTCTGTTACAAAGGGATTTCATTTTTTAAAACTTATTTGAACTCCTGACTTTTTGGGTGTTCAAAATGCACCATTCAAAGCCACATCATCATTTGTCAATCCTTTCTGACTTCATTTGTTATTTTTCATGCATTTACTAATTATTTTGAGCTATAAGACCCTAAAATTGAAAAGCATTTCAAATGAACTCTGAAAAGGTTGAAAGTTGGCATGATATCATCATTTCATCCACATAGCATGTGCAAGAAAGTTGAGAGGGTTATGGCAAAAACTGGATGCACTTCGTGTACAAAACGGACAATCTCTTTCAAAGTATCAGGATTTCATCCGGAAACTCGTCTGTTACAAAGGGATTTCAGTTTTTAAAACTTATTTGAACTCCTGACTTTTTGTGTGTTCAAAATGCACCATTCGAAGCCACATCATCATTTGTCAATCCTTTCTGACTTCATTTGTTATTTTTCATGCATTTACTAATTATTTTGAGCTATAAGACCCTAAAATTGAAAAGCATTTCAAATGAACTCTGAAAAGGTTGAAAGTTGGCATGATCTCATCATTTCATCCACATAGCATGTGCAAGAAAGTTCAGAGGGTTACGGCAAAAACTGGATGCACTTCGTGTACAAAACGGACAATCTCTTTCAAAGTATCAGGATTTCATCCGGAAACTCGTCTGTTACAAAGGGATTTCATTTTTTAAAACTTATTTGAACTCCTGACTTTTTGGGTGTTCAAAATGCACCATTCAAAGCCACATCATCATTTGTCAATCCTTTCTTACTTCATTTGTTATTTTTCATGCATTTACTAATTATTTTGAGCTATAAGACCCTAAAATTGAAAAGCATTTCAAATGAACTCTGAAAAGGTTGAAAGTTGGCATGATATCATCATTTCATCCACATAGCATGTGCAAGAAAGTTGAGAGGGTTACGGCATAAACTGGATGCACTTCGTGTACAAAACGGACAATCTCTTTCAAAGTATCAGGATTTCATCCGGAAACTCGTCTGTTACAAAGGGATTTCATTTTTTAAAACTTATTTGAACTCCTGACTTTTTGTGTGTTCAAAATGCACCATTCAAAGCCACATCATCATTTGTCAATCCTTTCTGACTTCATTTGTTATTTTTCATGCATTTACTAATTATTTTGAGCTATAAGACCCTAAAATTGAAAAGCATTTCAAATGAACTCTGAAAAGGTTGAAAGTTGGCATGATATCATCATTTCATCCACATAGCATGTGCAAGAAAGTTGAGAGGGTTACGGCAAAAACTGGATGCACTTCGTGTACAAAACGGACAATCTCTTTCAAAGTATCAGGATTTCATCTGGAAACTCGTCTGTTACAAAGGGATTTCATTTTTTAAAACTTATTTGAACTCCTGACTTTTTGTGTGTTCAAAATGCACCATTCAAAACCACATCATCATTTGTCAATCCTTTCTTACTTCATTTGTTATTTTTCATGCATTTACTAATTATTTTGAGCTATAAGACCCTAAAATTGAAAAGCATTTCAAATGAACTCTGAAAAGGTTGAAAGTTGGCATGATATCATCATTTCATCCACATAGCATGTGCAAGAAAGTTGAGAGGGTTACGGCAAAAACTGGATGCACTTCGTGTACAAAACGGACAATCTCTGTCAAAGTATCAGGATTTCATCCGGAAACTCATCTGTTACAAAGGGATTTCATTTTTTAAAACTTATTTGAACTCCTGACTTTTTGGTGTTCAAAATGCACCATTCAAAGCCACATCATCATTTGTCAATCCTTTCTGACTTCATTTGTTATTTTTCATGCATTTACTAATTATTTTGAGCTATAAGACCCTAAAATTGAAAAGCATTTCAAATGAACTCTGAAAAGGTTGAAAGTTGGCATGATATCATCATTTCATCCACATAGCATGTGCAAGAAAGTTGAGAGGGTTACGGCAAAAACTGGATGCACTTCGTGTACAAAACGGACAATCTCTTTCAAAGTATCAGGATTTCATCCGGAAACTCGTCTGTTACAAAGGGATTTCATTTTTTAAAACTTATTTGAACTCCTGACTTTTTGTGTGTTCAAAATGCACCATTAAAAGCCACATCATCATTTGTCAATCCTTTCTGACTTCATTTGTTATTTTTCATGCATTTACTAATTATTTTGAGCTATAAGACCCTAAAATTGAAAAACATTTCAAATGAACTCTGAAAAGGTTGAAAGTTGGCTTGATATCATCATTTCATCCACATAGCATGTGCAAGAAAGTTGAGAGGGTTACGGCAAAAACTGGATGCACTTCGTGTACAAAACGGACAATCTATTTCAAAGTATCAGGATTTCATCCGGAAACTCGTCTGTTACAAAGGGATTTCATTTTTTAAAACTTATTTGAACTCCTAACTTTTTGTGTGTTCAAAATGCACCATTCAAAGCCACATCATCATTTGTCAATCCTTTCTGACTTCATTTGTTATTTTTCATGCATTTACTAATTATTTTGAGCTATAAGACCCTAAAATTGAAAAGCATTTCAAATGAACTCTGAAAAGGTTGAAAGTTGGCATGATATCATCATTTCATCCACATAGCATGTGCAAGAAATTTGAGAGGGTTACGGCAAAAACTGGATGCACTTCGTGTACAAAACGGACAATCTCTTTCAAAGTATCAGGATTTCATCCGGAAACTCGTCTGTTACAAAGGGATTTCATTTTTTAAAACTTATTTGAACTCCTGACTTTTTGTGTGTTCAAAATGCACCATTCAAAGCCACATCATCATTTGTCAATCCTTTCTTACTTCATTTGTTATTTTTCATGCATTTACTAATTATTTTGAGCTATAAGACCCTAAAATTGAAAAGCATTTCAAATGAACTCTGAAAAGGTTGAAAGTTGGCATGATATCATCATTTCATCCACATAGCATGTGCAAGAAAGCTGAGAGGGTTACGGCATAAACTGGATGCACTTCGTGTACAAAACGGACAATCTCTTTCAAAGTATCAGGATTTCATCCGGAAACTCGTCTGTTACAAAGGGATTTCATTTTTAAAAACTTATTTGAACTCCTGACTTTTTGTGTGTTCAAAATGCACCATTCAAAGCCACATCATCATTTGTCAATCCTTTCTGACTTCATTTGTTATTTTTCATGCATTTACTAATTATTTTGAGCTATGAGACCCTAAAATTGAAAAGCATTTCAAATGAACTCTGAAAAGGTTGAAAGTTGGCATGATATCATCATTTCATCCACATAGCATGTGCAAGAAAGTTCAGAGGGTTACGGCAAAAACTGGATGCACTTCGTGTACAAAACGGACAATCTCTTTCAAAGTATCAGGATTTCATCCGGAAACTCGTCTGTTACAAAGGGATTTCATTTTTTAAAACTTATTTGAACTCCTGACTTTTTGGGTGTTCAAAATGCACCATTCAAAGCCACATCATCATTTGTCAATCCTTTCTGACTTCATTTGTTATTTTTCATGCATTTACTAATTATTTTGAGCTATAAGACCCTAAAATTGAAAAGCATTTCAAATGAACTCTGAAAAGGTTGAAAGTTGGCATGATATCATCATTTCATCCACATAGCATGTGCAAGAAAGTTGAGAGGGTTACGGCAAAAACTGGATGCACTTCGTGTACAAAACGGACAATCTCTTTCAAAGTATCAGGATTTCATCCGGAAACTCGTCTGTTACAAAGGGATTTCATTTTTTAAAACTTATTTGAACTCCTGACTTTTTGTGTGTTCAAAATGCACCATTCAAAGCCACATCATCATTTGTCAATCCTTTCTGACTTCATTTGTTATTTTTCATGCATTTACTAATTATTTTGAGCTATAAGACCCTAAAATTGAAAAGCATTTCAAATGAACTCTGAAAAGGTTGAAAGTTGGCATGATATCATCATTTCATCCACATAGCATGTGCAAGAAAGTTGAGAGGGTTATGGCAAAAACTGGATGCACTTCGTGTACAAAACGGACAATCTCTTTCAAAGTATCAGGATTTCATCCGGAAACTCGTCTGTTACAAAGGGATATCAGTTTTTAAAACTTATTTGAACTCCTGACTTTTTGTGTGTTCAAAATGCACCATTCAAAGCCACATCATCATTTGTCAATCCTTTCTGACTTCATTTGTTATTTTTCATGCATTTACTAATTATTTTGAGCTATAAGACCCTAAAATTGAAAAGCATTTCAAATGAACTCTGAAAAGGTTGAAAGTTGGCATGATCTCATCATTTCATCCACATAGCATGTGCAAGAAAGTTGAGAGGGTTACGGCAAAAACTGGATGCACTTCGTGTACAAAACGGACAATCTCTTTCAAAGTATCAGGATTTCATCCGGAAACTCGTCTGTTACAAAGGGATTTCATTTTTTAAAACTTATTTGAACTCCTGACTTTTTGGGTGTTCAAAATGCACCATTCAAAGCCACATCATCATTTGTCAATCCTTTCTGACTTCATTTGTTATTTTTCATGCATTTACTAATTATTTTGAGCTATAAGACCCTAAAATTGAAAAGCATTTCAAATGAACTCTGAAAAGGTTGAAAGTTGGCATGATATCATCATTTCATCCACATAGCATGTGCAAGAAAGTTGAGAGGGTTACGGCATAAACTGGATGCACTTCGTGTACAAAACGGACAATCTCTTTCAAAGTATCAGGATTTCATCCGGAAACTCGTCTGTTACAAAGGGATTTCATTTTTTAAAACTTATTTGAACTCCTGACTTTGTGTGTGTTCAAAATGCACCATTCAAAGCCACATCATCATTTGTCAATCCTTTCTGACTTCATTTGTTATTTTTCATGCATTTACTAATTATTTTGAGCTATAAGACCCTAAAATTGAAAAGCATTTCAAATGAACTCTGAAAAGGTTGAAAGTTGGCATGATATCATCATTTCATCCACATAGCATGTGCAAGAAAGTTGAGAGGGTTACGGCAAAAACTGGATGCACTTCGTGTACAAAACGGACAATCTCTTTCAAAGTATCAGGATTTCATCCGGAAACTCGTCTGTTACAAAGGGATTTCATTTTTTAAAACTTATTTGAACTCCTGACTTTTTGGGTGTTCAAAATGCACCATTCAAAGACACATCATCATTTGTCAATCCTTTCTGACTTCATTTGTTATTTTTCATGCATTTACTAATTATTTTGAGCTATAAGACCCTAAAATTGAAAAGCATTTCAAATGAACTCTGAAAAGGTTGAAAGTTGGCATGATATCATCATTTCATCCACATAGCATGTGCAAGAAAGTTGAGAGGGTTATGCAAAAACTGGATGCACTTCGTGTATAAAACGGACAATCTCTTTCAAAGTATCAGGATTTCATCCGGAAACTCGTCTGTTACAAAGGGATTTCAGTTTTTAAAACTTATTTGAACTCCTGACTTTTTGTGTGTTCAAAATGCACCACTCAAAGCCACATCATCATTTGTCAATCCTTTCTGACTTCATTTGTTATTTTTCATGCATTTACTAATTATTTTGAGCTATAAGACCCTAAAATTGAAAAGCATTTCAAATGAACTCTGAAAAGGTTGAAAGTTGGCATGATATCATCATTTCATCCACATAGCATGTGCAAGAAAGTTGAGAGGGTTACGGCATAAACTGGATTCACTTCGTGTACAAAACGGACAATCTCTTTCAAAGTATCAGGATTTCATCCGGAAACTCGTCTGTTACAAAGGGATTTCATTTTTTAAAACTTATTTGAACTCCTGACTTTGTGTGTGTTCAAAATGCACCATTCAAAGCCACATCATCATTTGTCAATCCTTTCTGACTTCATTTGTTATTTTTCATGCATTTACTAATTATTTTGAGCTATAAGACCCTAAAATTGAAAAGCATTTCAAATGAACTCTGAAAAGGTTGAAAGTTGGCATGATATCATCATTTCATCCACATAGCATGTGCAAGAAAGTTGAGAGGGTTACGGCAAAAACTGGATGCACTTCGTGTACAAAACGGACAATCTCTTTCAAAGTATCAGGATTTCATCCGGAAACTCGTCTGTTACAAAGGGATTTCATTTTTTAAAACTTATTTGAACTCCTGACTTTTTGGGTGTTCAAAATGCACCATTCAAAGACACATCATCATTTGTCAATCCTTTCTGACTTCATTTGTTATTTTTCATGCACTTACTAATTATTTTGAGCTATAAGACCCTAAAATTGAAAAGCATTTCAAATGAACTCTGAAAAGGTTGAAAGTTGGCATGATATCATCATTTCATCCACATAGCATGTGCAAGAAAGTTGAGAGGGTTATGCAAAAACTGGATGCACTTCGTGTATAAAACGGACAATCTCTTTCAAAGTATCAGGATTTCATCCGGAAACTCGTCTGTTACAAAGGGATTTCAGTTTTTAAAACTTATTTGAACTCCTGACTTTTTGTGTGTTCAAAATGCACCACTCAAAGCCACATCATCATTTGTCAATCCTTTCTGACTTCATTTGTTATTTTTCATGCATTTACTAATTATTTTGAGCTATAAGACCCTAAAATTGAAAAGCATTTCAAATGAACTCTGAAAAGGTTGAAAGTTGGCATGATATCATCATTTCATCCACATAGCATGTGCAAGAAAGTTGAGAGGGTTACGGCAAAAACTGGATGCACATCGTGTACAAAACGGACAATCTCTTTCAAAGTATCAGGATTTCATCCGGAAACTCGTCTGTTACAAAGGGATTTCATTTTTTAAAACTTATTTGAACTCCTGACTTTTTGGGTGTTCAAAATGCACCATTCAAAGCCACATCATCATTTGTCAATCCTTTCTGACTTCATTTGTTATTTTTCATGCATTTACTAATTATTTTGAGCTATAAGACCCTAAAATTGAAAAGCATTTCAAATGAACTCTGAAAAGGTTGAAAGTTGGCATGATATCATCATTTCATCCACATAGCATGTGCAAGAAAGTTGAGAGGGTTATGGCAAAAACTGGATGCACTTCGTGTACAAAACGGACAATCTCTTTCAAAGTATCAGGATTTCATCCGGAAACTCGTCTGTTACAAAGGGATTTCAGTTTTTAAAACTTATTTGAACTCCTGACTTTTTGTGTGTTCAAAATGCACCATTCAAAGCCACATCATCATTTGTCAATCCTTTCTGACTTCATTTGTTATTTTTCATGCATTTACTAATTATTTTGAGCTATAAGACCCTAAAATTGAAAAGCATTTCAAATGAACTCTGAAAAGGTTGAAAGTTGGCATGATCTCATCATTTCATCCACATAGCATGTGCAAGAAAGTTCAGAGGGTTACGGCAAAAACTGGATGCACTTCGTGTACAAAACGGACAATCTCTTTCAAAGTATCAGGATTTCATCCGGAAACTCGTCTGTTACAAAGGGATTTCATTTTTTTAAACTTATTTGAACTCCTGACTTTTTGGGTGTTCCAAATGCACCATTCAAAGCCACATCATCATTTGTCAATCCTTTCTGACTTCATTTGTTATTTTTCATGCATTTACTAATTATTTTGAGCTATAAGACCCTAAAATTGAAAAGCATTTCAAATGAACTCTGAAAAGGTTGAAAGTTGGCATGATATCATCATTTCATCCACATAGCATGTGCAAGAAAGTTGAGAGGGTTATGGCAAAAACTGGATGCACTTCTAGTACAAAACGGACAATCTCTTTCAAAGTATCAGGATTTCATCCGGAAACTTGTCTGTTACAAAGGGATTTCAGTTTTTAAAACTTATTTGAACTCCTGACTTTTTGTGTGTTCAAAATGCACCATTCAAAGCCACATCATCATTTGTCAATCCTTTCTGACTTCATTTGTTATTTTTCATGCATTTACTAATTATTTTGAGCTATAAGACCCTAAAATTGAAAAGCATTTCAAATGAACTCTGAAAAGGTTGAAAGTTGGCATGATATCATCATTTCATCCACATAGCATGTGCAAGAAAGTTGAGAGGGTTACGGCAAAAACTGGATGCACTTCGTGTACAAAACGGACAATCTCTTTCAAAGTATCAGGATTTCATCCGGAAACTCGTCTGTTACAAAGGGATTTCATTTTTTAAAACTTATTTGAACTCCTGACTTTTTGGGTGTTCAAAATGCACCATTCAAAGCCACATCATCATTTGTCAATCCTTTCTGACTTCATTTGTTATTTTTCATGCATTTACTAATTATTTTGAGCTATAAGACCCTAAAATTGAAAAGCATTTCAAATGAACTCTGAAAAGGTTGAAAGTTGGCATGATATCATCATTTCATCCACATAGCATGTGCAAGAAAGTTGAGAGGGTTATGGCAAAAACTGGATGCACTTCGTGTACAAAACGGACAATCTCTTTCAAAGTATCAGGATTTCATCCGGAAACTCGTCTGTTACAAAGGGATTTCAGTTTTTAAAACTTATTTGAACTCCTGACTTTTTGTGTGTTCAAAATGCACCATTCGAAGCCACATCATCATTTGTCAATCCTTTCTGACTTCATTTGTTATTTTTCATGCATTTACTAATTATTTTGAGCTATAAGACCCTAAAATTGAAAAGCATTTCAAATGAACTCTGAAAAGGTTGAAAGTTGGCATGATCTCATCATTTCATCCACATAGCATGTGCAAGAAAGTTCAGAGGGTTACGGCAAAAACTGGATGCACTTCGTGTACAAAACGGACAATCTCTTTCAAAGTATCAGGATTTCATCCGGAAACTCGTCTGTTACAAAGGGATTTCATTTTTTAAAACTTATTTGAACTCCTGACTTTTTGGGTGTTCAAAATGCACCATTCAAAGCCACATCATCATTTGTCAATCCTTTCTTACTTCATTTGTTATTTTTCATGCATTTACTAATTATTTTGAGCTATAAGACCCTAAAATTGAAAAGCATTTCAAATGAACTCTGAAAAGGTTGAAAGTTGGCATGATATCATCATTTCATCCACATAGCATGTGCAAGAAAGTTGAGAGGGTTACGGCATAAACTGGATGCACTTCGTGTACAAAACGGACAATCTCTTTCAAAGTATCAGGATTTCATCCGGAAACTCGTCTGTTACAAAGGGATTTCATTTTTTAAAACTTATTTGAACTCCTGACTTTTTGTGTGTTCAAAATGCACCATTCAAAGCCACATCATCATTTGTCAATCCTTTCTGACTTCATTTGTTATTTTTCATGCATTTACTAATTATTTTGAGCTATAAGACCCTAAAATTGAAAAGCATTTCAAATGAACTCTGAAAAGGTTGAAAGTTGGCATGATATCATCATTTCATCCACATAGCATGTGCAAGAAAGTTGAGAGGGTTACGGCAAAAACTGGATGCACTTCGTGTACAAAACGGACAATCTCTTTCAAAGTATCAGGATTTCATCTGGAAACTCGTCTGTTACAAAGGGATTTCATTTTTTAAAACTTATTTGAACTCCTGACTTTTTGTGTGTTCAAAATGCACCATTCAAAACCACATCATCATTTGTCAATCCTTTCTTACTTCATTTGTTATTTTTCATGCATTTACTAATTATTTTGAGCTATAAGACCCTAATATTGAAAAGCATTTCAAATGAACTCTGAAAAGGTTGAAAGTTGGCATGATATCATCATTTCATCCACATAGCATGTGCAAGAAAGTTGAGAGGGTTACGGCAAAAACTGGATGCACTTCGTGTACAAAACGGACAATCTCTGTCAAAGTATCAGGATTTCATCCGGAAACTCATCTGTTACAAAGGTATTTCATTTTTTAAAACTTATTTGAACTCCTGACTTTTTGGTGTTCAAAATGCTTCAAAGCCACATCATCATTTGTCAATCCTTTCTGACTTCATTTGTTATTTTTCATGCATTTACTTATTATTTTGAGCTATAAGACCCTAAAATTGAAAAGCATTTCAAATGAACTCTGAAAAGGTTGAAAGTTGGCATGATATCATCATTTCATCACATAGCATGTGCAAGAAAGTTGAGAGGGTTATGGCAAAAACTGGATGCACTTCGTGTACAAAACGGACAATCTCTTTCAAAGTATCAGGATTTCATCCGGAAACTCGTCTGTTACAAAGGGATTTCAGTTTTTAAAACTTATTTGAACTCCTGACTTTTTGTGTGTTCAAAATGCACCATTCAAAGCCACATCATCATTTGTCAATCCTTTCTGACTTCATTTGTTATTTTTCATGCATTTACTAATTATTTTGAGCTATAAGACCCTAAAATTGAAAAGCATTTCAAATGAACTCTGAAAAGGTTGAAAGTTGGCATGATCTCATCATTTCATCCACATAGCATGTGCAAGAAAGTTCAGAGGGTTACGGCAAAAACTGGATGCACTTCGTGTACAAAACGGACAATCTCTTTCAAAGTATCAGGATTTCATCCGGAAACTCGTTTGTTACAAAGGCATTTCATTTTTTAAAACTTATTTGAACTCCTGACTTTTTGGGTGTTCAAATGCACCATTCAAAGCCACATCATCATTTGTCAATCCTTTCTGACTTCATTTGTTATTTTTCATGCATTTACTAATTATTTTGAGCTATAAGACCCTAAAATTGAAAAGCATTTCAAATGAACTCTGAAAGGTTGAAAGTTGGCATGATATCATCATTTCATCCACATAGCATGTGCAAGAAAGTAGAGAGGGTTACGGCATAAACTGGATGCACTTCGTGTACAAAACGGACAATCTCTTTCAAAGTATCAGGATTTCATCCGGAAACTCGTCTGTTACAAAGGGATTTCATTTTTTAAAACTTATTTGAACTCCTGACTTTTTGTGTGTTCAAAATGCACCATTCAAAGCCACATCATCATTTGTCAATCCTTTCTGACTTCATTTGTTATTTTTCATGCATTTACTAATTATTTTGAGCTATAAGACCCTAAAATTGAAAAGCATTTCAAATGAACTCTGAAAAGGTTGAAAGTTGGCATGATATCATCATTTCATCCACATAGCATGTGCAAGAAAGTTGAGAGGGTTACGGCAAAAACTGGATGCACTTCGTGTACAAAACGGACAATCTCTTTCAAAGTATCAGGATTTCATCCGGAAACTCGTCTGTTACAAAGGGATTTCATTTTTTAAAACTTATTTGAACTCCTGACTTTTTGGGTGTTCAAAATGCACCATTCAAAGCCACATCATCATTTGTCAATCCTTTCTGACTTCATTTGTTATTTTTCATGCATTTACTAATTATTTTGAGCTATAAGACCCTAAAATTGAAAAGCATTTCAAATGAACTCTGAAAAGGTTGAAAGTTGGCATGATATCATCATTTCATCCACATAGCATGTGCAAGAAAGTTGAGAGGGTTATGGCAAAAACTGGATGCACTTCGTGTACAAAACGGACAATCTCTTTCAAAGTATCAGGATTTCATCCGGAAACTCGTCTGTTACAAAGGGATTTCAGTTTTTAAAACTTATTTGAACTCCTGACTTTTTGTGTGTTCAAAATGCACCATTCAAAGCCACATCATCATTTGTCAATCCTTTCTGACTTCATTTGTTATTTTTCATGCATTTACTAATTATTTTGAGCTATAAGACCCTAAAATTGAAAAGCATTTCAAATGAACTCTGAAAAGGTTGAAAGTTGGCATGATATCATCATTTCATCCACATAGCATGTGCAAGAAAGTAGAGAGGGTTACGGCATAAACTGGATGCACTTCGTGTACAAAACGGACAATCTCTTTCAAAGTATCAGGATTTCATCCGGAAACTCGTCTGTTACAAAGGGATTTCAGTTTTTAAAACTTATTTGAACTCCTGACTTTTTGTGTGTTCAAAATGCACCATTCAAAGCGACATCATCATTTGTCAATCCTTTCTGACTTCATTTGTTATTTTTCATGCATTTACTAATTATTTTGAGCTATAAGACCCTAAAATTGAAAAGCATTTCAAATGAACTCTGAAAAGGTTGAAAGTTGGCATGATATCATCATTTCATCCACATAGCATGTGCAAGAAAGTTGAGAGGGTTACGGCAAAAACTGGATGCACTTCGTGTACAAAACGGACAATCTCTTTCAAAGTATCAGGATTTCATCCGGAAACTCGTCTGTTACAAAGGGATTTCATTTTTTAAAACTTATTTGAACTCCTGACTTTTTGGGTGTTCAAAATGCACCATTCAAAGCCACATCATCATTTGTCAATCCTTTCTGACTTCATTTGTTATTTTTCATGCATTTACTAATTATTTTGAGCTATAAGACCCTAAAATTGAAAAGCATTTCAAATGAACTCTGAAAAGGTTGAAAGTTGGCATGATATCATCATTTCATCCACATAGCATGTGCAAGAAAGTTGAGAGGGTTATGGCAAAAACTGGATGCACTTCGTGTACAAAACGGACAATCTCTTTCAAAGTATCAGGATTTCATCCGGAAACTCGTCTGTTACAAAGGGATTTCAGTTTTTAAAACTTATTTGAACTCCTGACTTTTTGTGTGTTCAAATGCACCATTCAAAGCCACATCATCATTTGTCAATCCTTTCTGACTTCATTTGTTATTTTTCATGCATTTACTAATTATTTTGAGCTATAAGACCCTAAAATTGAAAAACATTTCAAATGAACTCTGAAAAGGTTGAAAGTTGGCATGATCTCATCATTTCATCCACATAGCATGTGCAAGAAAGTTCAGAGGGTTACGGCAAAAACTGGATGCACTTCGTGTACAAAATGGACAATCTCTTTCAAAGTATCAGGATTTCATCCGGAAACTCGTCTGTTACAAAGGATTTCATTTTTTAAAACTTATTTGAACTCCTGACTTTTTGTGTGTTCAAAATGCACCATTCAAAGCCACATCATCATTTGTCAATCCTTTCTGACTTCATTGTTATTTTTCATGCATTTACTAATTATTTTGAGCTATAAGACCCTAAAATTGAAAAGCATTTCAAATGAACTCTGAAAAGGTTGAAAGTTGGCATGATATCATCATTTCATCCACATAGCATGTGCAAGAAAGTTGAGAGGGTTATGGCAAAACTGGATGCACTTCGTGTACAAAACGGACAATCTCTTTCAAAGTATCAGGATTTCATCGGAAACTCGTCTGTTACAAAGGGATTTCATTTTTTAAAACTTATTTGAACTCCTGACTTTTTGTGTGTTCAAAATGCACCATTCAAAACCACATCATCATTTGTCAATCCTTTCTTACTTCATTTGTTATTTTTCATGCATTTACTAATTATTTTGAGCTATAAGACCCTAAAATTGAAAAGCATTTCAATGAACTCTGAAAAGGTTGAAAGTTGGCATGATATCATCATTTCATCCACATAGCATGTGCAAGAAAGTTGAGAGGGTTACGGCAAAAACTGGATGCACTTCGTGTACAAAACGGACAATCTCTGTCAAAGTATCAGGATTTCATCCGGAAACTCGTCTGTTACAAAGGGATTTCATTTTTTAAAACTTATTTGAACTCCTGACTTTTTGGGTGTTCAAAATGCACCATTCAAAGCCACATCATCATTTGTCAATCCTTTCTGACTTCATTTGTTATTTTTCATGCATTTACTAATTATTTTGAGCTATAAGACCCTAAAATTGAAAAGCATTTCAAATGAACTCTGAAAGGTTGAAAGTTGGCATGATCTCATCATTTCATCCACATAGCATGTGCAAGAAAGTTGAGAGGGTTACGGCAAAAACTGGATGCACTTCGTGTACAAAACGGACAATCTATTTCAAAGTATCAGGATTCCATCTGGAAACTCGTCTGTTACAAAGGGATTTCATTTTTTAAAACTTATTTGAACTCCTGACTTTTGTGTGTTCAAAATGCACCATTCAAAGCCACATCATCATTTGTCAATCCTTTCTGACTTCATTTGTTATTTTTCATGCATTTACTAATTATTTTGAGCTATAAGACCCTAAAATTGAAAAGCATTTCAAATGAACTCTGAAAGGTTGAAAGTTGGCATGATCTCATCATTTCATCCACATAGCATGTGCAAGAAAGTTGAGAGGGTTACGGCAAAAACTGGATGCACTTCGTGTACAAAACGGACAATCTCTTTCAAAGTATCAGGATTCCATCTGGAAACTCGTCTGTTACAAAGGGATTTCATTTTTTAAAACTTATTTGAACTCCTGACTTTTTGTGTGTTCAAAATGCACCATTCAAAAGCCACATCATCATTTGTCAATCCTTTCTTACTTCATTTGTTATTTTTCATGCATTTACTAATTATTTTGAGCTATAAGACCCTAAAATTGAAAAGCATTTCAAATGAACTCTGAAAGGTTGAAAGTTGGCATGATCTCATCATTTCATCCACATAGCATGTGCAAGAAAGTTGAGAGGGTTACGGCAAAAACTGGATGCACTTCGTGTACAAAACGGACAATCTCTTTCAAAGTATCAGGATTTCATCTGGAAACTCGTCTGTTACAAAGGGATTTCATTTTTTAAAACTTATTTGAACTCCTGACTTTTTGTGTGTTCAAAATGCACCATTCAAAGCCACATCATCATTTGTCAATCCTTTCTTACTTCATTTGTTATTTTTCATGCATTTACTAATTATTTTGAGCTATAAGACCCTAAAATTGAAAAGCATTTCAAATGAACTCTGAAAGGTTGAAAGTTGCATGATATCATCATTTCATCCACATAGCATGTGCAAGAAAGTTGAGAGGGTTATGGCAAAAACTGGATGCACTTCGTGTACAAAACGGACAATCTCTTTCAAAGTATCAGGATTTCATCCGGAAACTCGTCTGTTACAAAGGGATTTCAGTTTTTAAAACTTATTTGAACTCCTGACTTTTTGTGTGTTCAAAATGCACCATTCAAAGCCACATCATCATTTGTCAATCCTTTCTGACTTCATTTGTTATTTTTCATGCATTTACTAATTATTTTGAGCTATAAGACCCTAAAATTGAAAAGCATTTCAAATGAACTCTGAAAAGGTTGAAAGTTGGCATGATCTCATCATTTCATCACATAGCATGTGCAAGAAAGTTCAGAGGGTTACGGCAAAAACTGGATGCACTTCGTGTACAAAACGACAATCTCTTTCAAAGTATCAGGATTTCATCCGGAAACTCGTTTGTTACAAAGGCATTTCATTTTTTAAAACTTATTTGAACTCCTGACTTTTTGGGTGTTCAAAATGCACCATTCAAAGCCACATCATCATTTGTCAATCCTTTCTGACTTCATTTGTTATTTTTCATGCATTTACTAATTATTTTGAGCTATAAGACCCTAAAATTGAAAAGCATTTCAAATGAACTCTGAAAAGGTTGAAAGTTGGCATGATATCATCATTTCATCCACATAGCATGTGCAAGAAAGTAGAGAGGGTTACGGCATAAACTGGATGCACTTCGTGTACAAAACGGACAATCTCTTTCAAAGTATCAGGATTTCATCCGGAAACTCGTCTGTTACAAAGGGATTTCATTTTTTAAAACTTATTTGAACTCCTGACTTTTTGTGTGTTCAAAATGCACCATTCAAAGCCACATCATCATTTGTCAATCCTTTCTGACTTCATTTGTTATTTTTCATGCATTTACTAATTATTTTGAGCTATAAGACCCTAAAATTGAAAAGCATTTCAAATGAACTCTGAAAAGGTTGAAAGTTGGCATGATATCATCATTTCATCCACATAGCATGTGCAAGAAAGTTGAGAGGGTTACGGCAAAAACTGGATGCACTTCGTGTACAAAACGGACAATCTCTTTCAAAGTATCAGGATTTCATCCGGAAACTCGTCTGTTACAAAGGGATTTCATTTTTTAAAACTTATTTGAACTCCTGACTTTTTGGGTGTTCAAAATGCACCATTCAAAGCCACATCATCATTTGTCAATCCTTTCTGACTTCATTTGTTATTTTTCATGCATTTACTAATTATTTTGAGCTATAAGACCCTAAAATTGAAAAGCATTTCAAATGAACTCTGAAAAGGTTGAAAGTTGGCATGATATCATCATTTCATCCACATAGCATGTGCAAGAAAGTTGAGAGGGTTATGGCAAAAACTGGATGCACTTCGTGTACAAAACGGACAATCTCTTTCAAAGTATCAGGATTTCATCCGGAAACTCGTCTGTTACAAAGGGATTTCAGTTTTAAAACTTATTTGAACTCCTGACTTTTTGTGTGTTCAAAATGCACCATTCAAAGCCACATCATCATTTGTCAATCCTTTCTGACTTCATTTGTTATTTTTCATGCATTTACTAATTATTTTGAGCTATAAGACCCTAAAATTGAAAAGCATTTCAAATGAACTCTGAAAAGGTTGAAAGTTGGCATGATATCATCATTTCATCCACATAGCATGTGCAAGAAAGTTGAGAGGGTTACGGCAAAAACTGGATGCACTTCGTGTACAAAACGGACAATCTCTTTCAAAGTATCAGGATTTCATCCGGAAACTCGTCTGTTACAAAGGGATTTCAGTTTTTAAAACTTATTTGAACTCCTGACTTTTTGTGTGTTCAAAATGCACCATTCAAAGCCACATCATCATTTGTCAATCCTTTCTGACTTCATTTGTTATTTTTCATGCATTTACTAATTATTTTGAGCTATAAGACCCTAAAATTGAAAAGCATTTCAAATGAACTCTGAAAAGGTTGAAAGTTGGCATGATATCATCATTTCATCCACATAGCATGTGCAAGAAAGTTGAGAGGGTTACGGCAAAAACTGGATGCACTTCGTGTACAAAACGGACAATCTCTTTCAAAGTATCAGGATTTCATCCGGAAACTCGTCTGTTACAAAGGGATTTCATTTTTTAAAACTTATTTGAACTCCTGACTTTTTGGGTGTTCAAAATGCACCATTCAAAGCCACATCATCATTTGTCAATCCTTTCTGACTTCATTTGTTATTTTTCATGCATTTACTAATTATTTTGAGCTATAAGACCCTAAAATTGAAAAGCAGTTCAAATGAACTCTGAAAAGGTTGAAAGTTGGCATGATATCATCATTTCATCCACATAGCATGTGCAAGAAAGTTGAGAGGGTTATGGCAAAAACTGGATGCACTTCGTGTACAAAACGGACAATCTCTTTCAAAGTATCAGGATTTCATCCGGAAACTCGTCTGTTACAAAGGGATTTCAGTTTTAAAACTTATTTGAACTCCTGACTTTTTGTGTGTTCAAAATGCACCATTCAAAGCCACATCATCATTTGTCAATCCTTTCTGACTTCATTTGTTATTTTTCATGCATTTACTAATTATTTTGAGCTATAAGACCCTAAAATTGAAAAGCATTTCAAATGAACTCTGAAAAGGTTGAAAGTTGGCATGATCTCATCATTTCATCCACATAGCATGTGCAAGAAAGTTCAGAGGGTTACGGCAAAAACTGGATGCACTTCGTGTACAAAACTGGACAATCTCTTTCAAAGTATCAGGATTTCATCCGGAAACTCGTCTGTTACAAAGGGATTTCATTTTTTAAAACTTATTTGAACTCCTGACTTTTTGTGTGTTCAAAATGCACCATTCAAAGCCACATCATCATTTGTCAATCCTTTCTGACTTCATTGTTATTTTCATGCATTTACTAATTATTTTGAGCTATAAGACCCTAAAATTGAAAAGCATTTCAAATGAACTCTGAAAAGGTTGAAAGTTGGCATGATATCATCATTTCATCCACATAGCATGTGCAAGAAAGTTGAGAGGGTTACGGCATAAACTGGATGCACTTCGTGTACAAAACGGACAATCTCTTTCAAAGTATCAGGATTTCATCCGGAAACTCGTCTGTTACAAAGGGATTTCATTTTTTAAAACTTATTTGAACTCCTGACTTTTTGTGTGTTCAAAATGCACCATTCAAAGCCACATCATCATTTGTCAATCCTTTCTGACTTCATTTGTTATTTTTCATGCATTTACTAATTATTTTGAGCTATAAGACCCTAAAATTGAAAAGCATTTCAAATGAACTCTGAAAAGGTTGAAAGTTGGCATGATATCATCATTTCATCCACATAGCATGTGCAAGAAAGTTGAGAGGGTTATGGCAAAAACTGGATGCACTTCGTGTACAAAACAGACAATCTCTTTCAAAGTATCAGGATTTCATCCGGAAACTCGTCTGTTACAAAGGGATTTCAGTTTTTAAAACTTATTTGAACTCCTGACTTTTTGTGTGTTCAAAATGCACCATTCAAAGCCACATCATCATTTGTCAATCCTTTCTGACTTCATTTGTTATTTTTCATGCATTTACTAATTATTTTGAGCTATAAGACCCTAAAATTGAAAAGCATTTCAAATGAACTCTGAAAAGGTTGAAAGTTGGCATGATCTCATCATTTCATCCACATAGCATGTGCAAGAAAGTTCAGAGGGTTACGGCAAAAACTGGATGCACTTCGTGTACAAAACGGACAATCTCTTTCAAAGTATCAGGATTTCATCCGGAAACTCGTCTGTTACAAAGGGATTTCATTTTTTAAACTTATTTGAACTCCTGACTTTTTGGGTGTTCAAAATGCACCATTCAAAGCCACATCATCATTTGTCAATCCTTTCTGACTTCATTTGTTATTTTTCATGCATTTACTAATTATTTTGAGCTATAAGACCCTAAAATTGAAAAGCATTTCAAATGAACTCTGAAAAGGTTGAAAGTTGGCATGATATCATCACTTCATCCACATAGCATGTGCAAGAAAGTTGAGAGGGTTACGGCAAAAACTGGATGCACTTCGTGTACAAAACGGACAATCTCTTTCAAAGTATCAGGATTTCATCCGGAAACTCGTCTGTTACAAAGGGATTTCATTTTTTAAAACTTATTTGAACTCCTGACTTTTTGTGTGTTGAAAATGCACCATTCAAAGCCACATCATCATTTGTCAATCCTTTCTGACTTCATTTGTTATTTTTCATGCATTTACTAATTATTTTGAGCTATAAGACTCTAAAATTGAAAAGCATTTCAAATGAACCCTGAAAAGGTTGAAAGTTGGCATGATATCATCATTTCATCCACATAGCATGTGCAAGAAAGTTGAGAGGGTTACGGCAAAAACTGGATGCACTTCGTGTACAAAACGGACAATCTCTTTCAAAGTATCAGGATTTCATCCGGAAACTCGTCTGTTACAAAGGGATTTCATTTTTTAAAACTTATTTGAACTCCTGACTTTTTGGGTGTTCAAAATGCACCATTCAAAGCCACATCATCATTTGTCAATCCTTTCTGACTTCATTTGTTATTTTTCATTGCATTTACTAATTATTTTGAGCTATAAGACCCTAAAATTGAAAGCATTTCAAATGAACTCTGAAAAGGTTGAAAGTTGGCATGATATCATCATTTCATCCACAGTAGCATGTGCAAGAAAGTTGAGAGGGTTATGGCAAAAACTGGATGCACTTCGTGTACAAAACGGACAATCTCTTTCAAAGTATCAGGATTTCATCCGGAAACTCGTCTGTTACAAAGGGATTTCAGTTTTTAAAACTTATTTGAACTCCTGACTTTTTGTGTGTTCAAAATGCACCATTCAAAGCCACATCATCATTTGTCAATCCTTTCTGACTTCATTTGTTATTTTTCATGCATTTACTAATTATTTTGAGCTATAAGACCCTAAAATTGAAAAGCATTTCAAATGAACTCTGAAAAGGTTGAAAGTTGGCATGATATCATCATTTCATCCACATAGCATGTGCAAGAAAGTTCAGAGGGTTACGGCAAAAACTGGATGCACTTCGTGTACAAAACGGACAATCTCTTTCAAAGTATCAGGATTTCATCCGGAAACTCGTCTGTTACAAAGGGATTTCATTTTTTAAAACTTATTTGAACTCCTGACTTTTTGGGTGTTCAAAATGCACCATTCAAAGCCACATCATCATTTGTCAATCCTTTCTGACTTCATTTGTTATTTTTCATGCATTTACTAATTATTTTGAGCTATAAGACCCTAAAATTGAAAAGCATTTCAAATGAACTCTGAAAAGGTTGAAAGTTGCATGATATCATCATTTCATCCACATAGCATGTGCAAGAAAGTTGAGAGGGTTACGGCATAAACTGGATGCACTTCGTGTACAAAACGGACAATCTCTTTCAAAGTATCAGGATTTCATCCGGAACTCGTCTGTTACAAAGGGATTTCAATTTTTAAAACTTATTTGAACTCCTGACTTTTTGTGTGTTCAAAATGCACCATTCAAAGCCACATCATCATTTGTCAATCCTTTCTGACTTCATTTGTTATTTTTCATGCATTTACTAATTATTTTGAGCTATAAGACCCTAAATTGAAAAGCATTTCAAATGAACTCTGAAAAGGTTGAAATTTGGCATGATATCATCATTTCATCCACATAGCATGTGCAAGAAAGTTGAGAGGGTTACGGCATAACTGGATGCACTTCGTGTACAAACGGACAATCTCTTTCAAAGTATCAGGATTTCATCCGGGAAACTCGTCTGTTACAAAGGGATTTCATTTTTTAAAACTTATTTGAACTCCTGACTTTTTGTGTGTTGAAAATGCACCATTCAAAGCCACATCATCATTTGTCAATCCTTTCTGACTTCATTTGTTATTTTTCATGCATTTACTAATTATTTTGAGCTATAAGACCCTAAAATTGAAAGCATTTCAAATGAACTCTGAAAAGGTTGAAAGTTGGCATGATATCATCATTTCATCCACATAGCATGTGCAAGAAAGTTGAGAGGGTTACGGCAAAAACTGGATGCACTTCGTGTACAAACGGACAATCTCTTTCAAAGTATCAGGATTTCATCCGGAAACTCGTCTGTTACAAAGGGATTTCATTTTTTAAAACTTATTTGAACTCCTGACTTTTTGTGTGTTCAAAATGCACCATTCAAAGCCACATCATCATTTGTCAATCCTTTCTGACTTCATTGTTATTTTTCATGCATTTACTAATTATTTTGAGCTATAAGACCCTAAAATTGAAAAGCATTTCAAATGACTCTGGAAAGGTTGAAAGTTGGCATGATCTCATCATTTCATCCACATAGCATGTGCAAGAAAGTTGAGAGGGTTACGGCATAAACTGATGCACTTCGTGTACAAAACGGACAATCTCTTTCAAAGTATCAGATTTCATCCGGAAACTCGTCTGTTACAAAGGGATTCATTTTTTAAAACTTATTTGAACTCCTGACTTTTTGTGTGTTCAAAATGCACCATTCAAAGCCACATCATCATTT